>NC_064634.1:518787571-520110638 GCF_023864275.1 Schistocerca cancellata | reverse complement strand
AAGAAGAGAAAGTTGTGAACATCAAATATAGATTTGAGTGTCAGGAAGTCGTTTCTGAAAGTATTTGTATGGAATGTAGTCATGTTTGGAAGTGAAACATGGACGATAAGTAGTTTGGACTAGAAGAGAATAGAAGCTTTTGAAATGTGGTTCTACAGAATAATGCTGAAGATTAGATGGGTAGATCACATAACTAATGAGGAGGTATTGAATAGAATTGGGGAGAAGAGGAATTTGTGGCACAACTGGACTAGAAGAAGGGATCGGTTGGTAGGACATGTTCTGAGGCATCAAGGGATCACCAATTTAGTACTGGAGGGCAGCGTGGAGGGTAAAAATCGTAGAGGGAGACGAAGAGATGAATACACTAAGCAGATTCACAAGGATGTAGGCTGCAGTAGGTGCTGGGAGATGAAGCAGCTTGCACAGGATATGGTAGTATGGAGAGCTGCATCAAACCAGTCTCAGGACTGAAGACTACAACAACAACAACATATCATGAAAGAGTTATCGTCGGAGTATATCGACATTTGTGGAAATATCGATACAGCGACATTTGTCAACGTATCGCGGGAGGTGCGCAAGTGGCCGTGTGGGACGCCGGGTCACGTGAGGCCCGGGGCGGCACGTGACGCAGCGGCCGCCGCACGTGCCGGTCGTGGTGAGGCTGCAAGCAGCTGGTGAGCGCAGTGCTGGCCAGGGGCGGAGTTCGTATCGAGAGACGTTTGTTTTCGATATTTTTAGCGTTCCCTGGCTCAGTCTGCGAAAACGGAACCGTTCTCGCACGAGTGCCCGACCTGAGCCACACTGGAAAAGACGAGTATTTTTGGGGTGCCGCTTACATACTAATTGTATCTCTTGATGATGTGATTCGTCATTCGCACGGATCTTAAACAACAGAACAACTCTTCCTTGTCGTGAGAGATTTCTTTTGGCACTCCGTCGGCTACACTGACCTTGGACGTCCACCATAAAATCTCCCGTTTTGGAGGAAACTTTGAATAGAATTGATGAAACCACAGTTTTTCGTTTTGCTGGACGTCTTCTGTGACAATGCACGGTGACTGACAATGTAATAAGCATTCCTCACAGGTAAAGGAGCTCAAGTCCACTTACTGCAATTTCCGTTTTAGACCTTATTTGCAAGACCCAGTCGCTGCTTCGTTTGCGGTTGAAAGGCAACAATCGCGTTTTATGTTCGTAATTGAATGCGTAGCGCCCGCATCTCGTGGTCGTGCGGTAGCGTTCTCGCTTCCCACGCCCGGGTTCCCGGGTTCGATTCCCGGCGGGGTCAGGGATTTTCTCTGCCTCGTGATGGCTGGGTGTTGTGTGCTGTCCTTAGGTGAGTTAGGTTTAAGTAGTTCTAAGTTCTAGGGGACTGATGACCATAGATGTTAAGTCCCATAGTGCTCAGAGCCATTTGAACCATTTTTTTGAATGCGTAGCACGGTGCATGTGGCGCCGGTAACATCTTTTTACACTTTTATTTGGATTCCGTGTCTATTATCAGACGGAAATGTTACACGCAGCAGCTTTACAGCCTCGTCACACGGGAAAATAGAGTCTGACAAACAATGGCAAAACTGAAGGCGACACATTCGTACCTTGAATGTAAAGATGATGCGTGGCAGTATTGCTAATAGTTTACTTGCGATGGTTTGGTTCTAAATGGAACTGTAATTTTCTAAAAATGAAATGAAGATCATTTTATTTCGAATCAGTAACATGAAAGTAAATTAAAATTTGACACAAACGTGCCAAATGCCTTATTGTTAAATGAAAAAAAATTACATACGTCAATAATACTGTTGAATGTGTAACAATAAACAAGTATTTCGGGTTCTGTGTGATGACTCTCGTTTTCTACAAAATTTAAATTTACCTGGATACTCACATTTTGTGCAATAAGTAATTAAAAATAAGATTTTTTCATAAAATCTGTCATACAATATTTGTTAATAAATGTTTACATGTTATAGTGTAGCCTACAGAGTGATTTTTTTCTAAGTGCGGGCAAACTGCCGATGACGATCCCTGATAGGATAAAGACCAAAAATTGTGATTCGGACACGTGGCCGGAAGTGCGTTCCAACGGAGAAACGCGCACCGGAAGGTGTGGATAGGAGATCTGGCAGTACGGCTTTCAGTCATCGAAACCAGCCAGTTGTGAATCTTCTCTCTGTAGCAGTGTTTTAGCTCGACCCTCAGGAGGGGAGCACCGTCACGTAGCGGCCACATTACGCCTCGTACCGCCACAGGCTCGTCTTCCAGCAGGGGAGACGGGCTCGCCCTCGACAAGTGCCTGTGAAGCCTTGCGGAAGGATGGCTTGTCCCTCGAAGAGATCGTCTGGGTTGCCCTCTACTGGTGGGCCGCTTGCCAGGGGTCGCTGTCAAATATCTCTCAACTGTAGCTTCAACTGGGTGTACCACTCTTCGAATGCATTTCTAACCTTGTGTCCTTATGACCTTTTTCCTCCGTATTCTGTCACGAGTCGTTTCCTCCAGTTTGTACCCATTAGCAAAGTTACCGTTTACAGCTTGTAAATGAACTACCTGAGCATCCAGCTTTGCCCAGGATTGTGTTTGTTCCAGTGTCGTATTAATCTGTCTTCTCCTTCCCCCCGTGTGTGTCCGTAACCTCCTCACCCGTCTTCTCGTCGTCCCTCTTTCTGGCCATCTGTGCCTCCCCCCCCCCTTTCTCAATCTCGTCCACCCTCCCCGTTTATCTCCGCCTCACTCCTTCGTCTCCTCCTCTCGCTCTGTCCATCTCCTCTTCCCCCTCTCCCTGCCTACCTCCTCCTCCACCCTGTCCATGTCCTCCTTTCTGCTATCCCCCCCCTCTCTCTCTCTATCTGTCTCTCTCTTTCTCCCTATCTCCTCCTCTTCCCTTTCCCTCTCCACTTCTTCCTTTCGCCTGTCTCTGTCTATCTCTTCCTCTTTCCACTCTCTGTCCACATGCTCCTTTCCCCTTTGTCCATCTCCTCCTTCGCCTGTTAAGTTCATCTCCTCCTCCACCCTCAGCTCGTCTCTTCCTGCTCCCTTTCTCTGTCCATCTCATCGCCCTCTCTGTCCATTTCCTACTCATTCCTTTTTGCCAATTTCCTGCCCCCTCTCTCTGCCTGTCTCCTCCTTCCCCTGATATGTCCGTCTCCTTGTACCCTCCTTTCTCCCCACGTTATCACCACGCTTCTTACCCCCACAGCATTCCTTCCCAAGTGGTTAGTGGTATTTGTACCAAGTCTGATTGAAATCCATCCAGGGACTTAGGAGGAGCTTTTTACACGTGGCTGCGCACATGTCACATATTTAACATTTCTCATACATATTTGTAAACACAATTCATCTGCATCTCTAGCTCAATGTTTATGACGTCATATCTCGTGAACTATGCGTCGTGCAATGATATAATTTTGTAGTTACATTCAGCGGCATATGTGCATACTGCCTGCGAAATGTCTTGCGAATAGAGTTACCAGGAAAGAAGTAATATACGTCATGCAGGGTGCGTCAGTTTTCCACGCATCTCGGAGTTTATGAAGTCATGTCTCCTTAACTGCGTATCGTGCAGTGATATATAACTTTGCGGGTACATGCGAATACCGTTCACAAACGGTGTCGCGAATACTGGTACTGGTAAAGAAGTAATAAATTGAAACGTCAGGCCTGGCGCAGCAATTTTACTGCTTGAACAGCGAAAAGATAGTAAGCGATAAACTTTTTTCCTTTCATCATTTTGTGGGGGTTGTCAGCGAGAAAAAGTTTAGTAAAGGTTTGAAATTATATGTAAATTATGTTGCAAGTCACTAAGTGTTCTCATTATCAAATAATGGATGAATAAAATTTGGTTATTCGCCCATTTCTTTTTCATCTCTCCCTCCCCTTTGGTAGGTAGGTGGTTCTTAACCACAGTGAATCTTTCGAGGTAGTTAGTGATATGTGTATCAACTTTCATTGAAAAGAGTCCAGTAGTTTAAGAGAAGATGCGAAATATATAGGCTGGCAATTATTGAACTGTATGAAATAAAATCGTCATAACTTCCTAGGTTTGCGTTAGGACATCCAAACTGCACGGTTGGCAGCGGGCATGATGGGAATTAGTGTAGTGGTTTACTGACGAAGCGCACTTTTATTTGGATGGGTCCGTCACTAAGCAAAACTGACGCTTTTGGGGGATTGAGAATCCGCATTTCGCGATCGAAAAGTCTCTTCACCCTCAACGGGTGACTGTGTCGTGTGCAATGTCGAGTCACGGAATAATCGGCGATTCCTTGGTGTCACTGTAGCTACCGAATGCAACGCTTTGGAAGATGATTTCATCCCCATTATCCATTCTGACCCTGATTTCGACAAGACGTGGTTCATGCAAGACGGAGCTCGACCCCATTGAAGAAGGAGAGTGTTTGATGTCCTGTAAGAGCACCTTGGGGACCACATTCTGGGTCTGGGGTACCCATAGGCAACTGGCATGGGCCTCGACTGATTTTTATCTATTGATTTACACGTCATGTTCCGTAGAACCAAATTGAAGAGCAGATCTCCAAGGTCATGGAAAATATCAGTACATGAAATTACAACAGAAAAGTAATAACAGATAAAAATAAAATGTTTATGGACCCGAAAAAAGTCGATCCATAAGTTTAATTAAACGCAGTCAACAATACAACAAGAATCAGCTTAATTTTTCAAGCAACTCCTCGAAAGAATAGACGAGTGCCCCATGAGGAAAGTGAGGGAACATGATTTGAAAGCGCGTGGATAACTGCTAAGATTTTTGAATTCGAGTGGTAGCTTATTGAAAAAAATGCAGATTTGATTTCTACCGATTATTAACTGAGTGAAATCTGCTTATTCTTGGGAATAAGCTAATTTTGTGACAGTAATGAATATATGTATTGAGAAGCCAATGTCAAAATACCCAGACTCGTGAACTCGTGAACAGGGGTCGACAAGAGGTTCGTGAACTTGCACCACTTATTTCCTGTTTCTGCGCCAAAAATATCCTTTTAGAATCGGAAGAGTTACCCCAAAATATAATACCATACGACAAAAGTGAATGAAAATAACCAAAGTACACTAATTTTCGAGTCGAACGATCACTCACTTCAGTTACCGTTCGAATAGTAAATGTGGCAGCATTAAGTCTTTGAACAAGATCCTGAACGCGGGCTTTCCACGACAGTTTACTATCTATCTATTCTAACACTTAGAAATTTGAACTCCTCAGTTTCACTAACCTTATGCCCATTCTGTGAAATTAAAACGTCAGGTTTTGTTGAAGTGTGTGTTATAAATTGTAAAAACTGAGTCTTACTGTGATTTAGCGTTAGTTTATTTTCTACAAACCACGGTCTTAAGTTATGAAATGCACTATTTGAAACCCTTACTTTAAGCTGGAAACAGAAATATTTTAGAGTTACCTGTAATACTAGAGGGCATATCATTTATATAAATAAGGAACAGGAGTGGCCCCAACACTGATCCCTAGGGCGCCTCCCACTTGGCTGTACCCCACTCAGACCCCACATCACAGCCATTCTCAACATTGTGAATGATGGCCTTCTGCTGTCTGTTGCTAAAGTATGAGGTGAACAAATTGTGAGCTACTCCATGTATTCCGTAATGGTCCAACTTCTGGAGCAATATTTTGTAGTCAACACAATCAAACGCCTTATTAAATCAAAAAATATGCCCAGCGTTCGAAACCTTTTATTTAACCCATCCATCCAGTGTCGCCATATTCCTCGGATCTGAACACATGCCACTTCTCCTTGTGGGGCTTTATTGAAGACAAGATGTACAGCAATAACTCCAAAATCACTGCTGAACTGAAAACAGCCATTCAGGAGCTCATTGACACCATCGATATTCCGACACTTAATCGGGTCAAGCAGAATTTCGCTATTCGTCTGCGCCATACCATTGGCAATAATGGCAGGCATATCGAACATGTCATAACCTAAATCCGAATGGGAATGAAGTTTTTCGCGGCGGCATTTATGTATAAAATATTCTCGGTATTCTTGCCGCGTCAGTTCTAGATTAAATCTCGAGCTTTCGACGATTACCTCCATCGTCATCGTCAGGAGCTGACTGTCTCTGCTGCTGCTATGGTGGCCTCTATATAGCCCGAGGACGGCTTCTGATTGGTCGGCTTATGATTGGTCAGCGATTACGTGCTGCTGTCTCAGACGGTGTCACTGTGTGCGCCGGTGGCGCCACCGCTTCCGTTTGAACGTAAACCTTGGAAGGAACGTCTCTGCTGCTTCTCTGCATCAAGCGCCCGTTTCCACGCACAGCTCAAATGGTATCCGTTATCGCGGTTAAAGTTCTTTTGGCTCATTCTTACTTCAACAGCCTCCTTAATAACAGAATCCCAGTACGTGGAGGCATGGGACAGAATTTTAGTTTCATCGAACAATATTTTGTGTTTGTTCGTGAGGCTGTGCTCCGCAATTGCCGATTTCTCCAGCTCTCTATTTTTAATATGGCGTTGGTGTTCTGCACAGCGGTCGGAAACGGTACGAATAGTCTGACCTACATAATTGCTTCCACACTCATAGGGTATTTTATAAACTCCAGGGACCATGAGGCCGAGATTGTCCTTAACAGGGCGCATCATCTCCTTAATTTTCTTAGGAGGACGAAAAATCGGTCTTAATACACGTCTACGCAGGACTCTTCCTATTTTGCTGAAAATTGCGCCACAAAAAGAAAGAACCGCAATCGGTGTTTCATCCTGTGAGGTTGCAGCATTATCACGTTTCCTTCTTTTGGAGAACGCTGCCTTTATATCGCGTGCACCATAGCCGTTCTTTCGGAACACGTTCTTCAGGTGATTAATCTCGGACCTTAAGTGGTCCTCGTCAGAAACAGTTTTTGGCTCTATATATCAACGTGTTCAAAACGGCTCTCTTCTGAGCGGGATGATGGAAACTCTGTGCGTTCAGGTATAAATCGGTATGCGTCGGCTTACGCTATACAGAGTGGCCAAGACGCCCGTCCGTCTGTCGTTGTACTAAAACGTCTAAGAAAGGCAGTCTCCCTTCCTTCTCCATCTCGACAGTGAACTGGATGTTCGAATGGATGCTGTTCATGTGTTCCATGAATTCTTTGAGAGCTTCTTCGCCGTGTGGCCAGATCATCCTTATTTTATCGTTACGTTGACATTTATGAACAGGCTGTGCGGCATCTTGCACAGGACGACGCCGACGAAGTGAGACTTGTTACCAGTCGCTTTTTGGCCTCAGCTAAGCCTCCCAGGTCTTTGTGTAGACTGTTGGCTGTCAGACTGACTGTGTTGTTGGGTGTGCCTTCGCCATTGGCACCTGTGTGTTTCTATATCAGCTTCCGGCACACTGCTCAGTATTTACAGCCGAGCTCTTTTCCCTGTGTCAGGCCAGAGAGTACATCCGGCGATACAGCTTCCCAACGGTGGTCAGACTCACTCAACGCCCTTCAAAGTCCATGTGCGCTGCACACCGGCCGTCCCTTAGTGCAGGAAAACTGTCACCTGCTCGCCCTCGGTGGAGCCAGTGTGCTGTTTCTGTGGGTCCCTGGTCACGTCGGAATGCCAAGAAACGAGGCTGCTGACGCTGCAGTCCTCGTGCCTCAGCCCGCGAGCACCTGTGTTCCCTCCGATGACCCCTGTGCTGCCGCCTGTCCCTTTGGCATCACCAGTGGTCCTCCGTCGACGGGAATAAGCTCCGGCTTATTAAGCGTCTTCCAGTGGCTTGGACGACCTCCTCTCGGCCCTCCCGCCGGGAGGAGATCGTGTTAACTAGGCTGCTTACTGTGCACTGCCTTTTTAGTCATTGTCATTTCACAAGTGGCGCTACCCCACCACTTTGTACACATTGCGCCCCAGTCTTAACTGTCCACCACTTCCTGACGGAATCCCCATTTTTTAACCGTTTCCGTTCCTGCTTGGGTGTGCCGTCTGA
The DNA here is from genome assembly GCF_023864275.1 of Schistocerca cancellata. NCBI lineage: Eukaryota > Metazoa > Arthropoda > Insecta > Orthoptera > Acrididae > Schistocerca > Schistocerca cancellata. The sequence goes on along the minus strand of NC_064634.1, from coordinate 520,102,698 downwards.
GTTATCGGAAGTTTTAGCAAATGACGCGCGGGCTGTTGACCGCGTTTTACTTTTTATCAGCCAAAGCAATATGGTGAAGGCCATCTGATTTTTTTTTTGTTTTGGACCTCTGTTCCTATATGGTGTACTTTTTAGCCCTTTCTCCACGTGCCCGTTTTTATCTGTCGTATGTGAATTGGGACTGACGTATAGTAGTTTTTTTAACTCCTATCTATGTTCGTGTTCTATAGTTTTGACTTGGGTATAGTTTTGACTTGGGCGCGTATGACCCAGTTGTTTTTTGCGCCCTAAAGCACAACAGAACCAAAACATTATCCTCAAGCTGTCGTAGCAGCATGTCCTGTACGAGCCGCAATGTTAGCGTGCGATAAACCTGTTTCCCGGGGACCAGGCATTCCGGCCCTTTCCAACTCGCTCTTTGACAGACATACCGGCACTTGCTCGAAGGCGTCCACATAGACAGAGCGTGCCATAACGACGACTGTATTGTGTCGCAGTTTTCACCGTTGCGAATTACTACCTTAAAGCTGTGCCTTAGTATTGGGCAACGGTAGAATTTCACTAAAATATTCAGAGACGAGAGAGGGTAGAGTATCTCCTCTTGCTCGATTCTATAAGATGAATTAATTAGAGGAAGTTCAGCGGTGCAGTGACTGTTACACCACACTTTTATTCATGTAAACGGTTTTCACACTTTTATTCAAGTACGCAGTTTACGTTCACATACAGGTCTTTTAGCTCCAGACTAACCCTAACATGTAAGTGTTACTTCTTCGAAGAAAGCGTAATCTCTTTTTCCCAAGCTTCCGTTCCCCAACTTCTCGGACCGATCAAACTGTGTTACTAACGTATGTTTTGCAGAGACAAATAGCAGAACTGATACTTTTCTACATTCAGTGAAACTCTAACATAGTTATATTTTCAGGAACAAGAGCTGGTTTTCACCTAGTTCCGAATACGAAACGGAAATTCCACGTGATCAGTAGTTAATGATTCTAACTTCAATCTTATGCGGAATACGAACTACTATCCAAAGTCATTCGAGCTCGAGACAATGTACTTGCAGACATTTGCACTTACCGTCTTTCTACATGTACATAGATACTCCACAAGTTAGCGTACTGTGCTTGGCGGAGGGTACTCTGTACCATTGCTAGCCACTTCCTTTCCAGTTCCTTACGCCCAATGTACATTGGCGGCGGTAGAGTCGTTCGGCAGTCAGCTTTAAATGCCGTTTCTCTAAATTTTCTCAACAGTTTCTCTAAAAGAACGTCGCCTTGCCTCAAGAGGTTCCCATTTGAGTTCTGTCTACGTAACACTTACGTCTCGTTCCAACCTACCGGTAACAAATCTAGCATCGCGCCTCTGAATTGCTTTGATTTCTTCCTTCAGTCCGACGTGGTACGGATCCCAAACACTCGAGCAGTACTCAAGAATAGGTCGCACCGGCGTCCCATATGCGGTCTCCTTTACAGGTGAACCGCTCTTTCCTAAGACTCTCCCAGTAAACGGAAGTCGACCGTTGCCTCCCCTACCACAGTTCTCACACGTTTGTGCCATCTCATATCGCTTTGCAACTGTTACGTCCGGATATTCAAACGACTCGGCTGTGTCAAGCAGGACACTAGTAATACTGTATCCGAACTTTACAGGTTTGTTCGTCCTACACACCAGCATATTTGCACATTGAGGGCTAGTTGCCATTCATGACACCGACTGGAAATTTTTTTCAAGTCGTGTTGTATCTTACTAGAGTCACTGGGCTTGGGCACCTCATCGTACACCATGACATCATCAGCAAACAATCGCAGACTTTGCGCCCACCCTATTCGCCAAATAATTTATGTATGTGGAGAACAACAGCGGTCCCATCACGCTACCCCGGGCCACTGCTGGTGATACCCATGTCTGATGAACACTCCCCGTACAGGGTTCCATTATTTAAGTAGTCTTCGAGCCATTCACATATGTGCGAACTTATTCCATATGCTCGTACCTCCGTTAATAGCCTGCAGTGGGGCATCGCGTCAAATGCTTTCCGGCAATCGACAAGTACGCAATCTGCCTGTTACCCTTCATCCACAGTTTTTAGTATATCGTGTGAGAAGAGGGCAAGCTAAGTTTCGCACGAGCTTTTTGTATACTGAATTCCCATCGCCTGTCACGAATTCAGTATCAGCTCAGTTTTCATCGCCTTCGCTTCTGTGGCGATACTGGTACAAGAAGGCTTCTCTTAAACCACTAAAAGCCGTCTCTAATAGTTTCTTTCATAGAACGATCAGCTTCCACTCCTTCATTCATGAGTGCCCTGTGCCTCCCCCCTCTGGGACTAGTATTATTTTTGTGGTGCGAGTCCCTCAACTAATTACTTCAGTATCGACTGCGAAATACTGTGTGACAAACCTCGTGCCATTAGCGTCAGAGAAATACTATATTCGGAGGGCAGCCAATTTCTGCTTTACTTCGCATGCACTGTCCTGGAGGTAAAGCTCACCTGGTTTTGGCAGCTCTATTGATTCCTATTTTCTTATCGACTAAAGTTACATCTTAGTTATGGCTCAATAAAGCTGGGGTGACTCGCGAAACCCAAGGAATATGTCTCTTTTCGAAAATTGTTTTTTGGCTCATAACCGTATTTACGCCTACGCCCCCCCCCCCTCCCTTAAGGATTATGGTGCATCTATAGTCCCTACCTAAATGATTCCCTTATTCCCTTTATTTTCTGTTCCTGAAAGACACTACTTCGTTCTCTCCCCTTTGTTCATAGCTGATAAATTCATTGGAGCCATTGACCTGATTCCTTAAGGATAATCTTGGAGATATGTATTAATATTTAAAACTGTACTTTTTACACGTACTTCAGAGCACCAACTCTGATCAGTAAATTTCTTGTACCAACAACAGTAATATCGAATACAGGTTTGTGCGCTGACACTTGCTGATGGCCCAGCATTGAAATCTGCAGCAATTTGAGGTAGGGTTGCACTTCTGTCACTTTGAGCGATTCTGTTCAGTCGTCGTTGGCCCCGTTCTTGCAGGATCTTTTTCCGGCTGCAGAGATGTCGGAGATTTGATGTTTTACCGGATTCCTGATATTCACGGTACACTTCATCGCTCCCGCGCTAACTGTAAGACCACGTTCAAACTCACTTAAATCTCGATAACCTGCCACTGTAGCAGCAGTAGTCCATCTAACAACTGCGCCAGCCAGTTGTCTTATATAGGCGTATTCTGCCTGCTTATGTATCTCCGTGTTTGAATACACATGGCTATACTAGTTTCTTAGGTGTTTGAGTGTAACTACAATTATTACGTCCGCAGCTCGTGGTCGTGCGGTAGCGTTCTCGCTTCCCACGCCAGAGTTCCCGGGTTCGATTCCCGGCGGGGTCAGGGATTTCTCTGCCTCGTGATGACTGGGTGTTGTGTGCTGTCCTTAGGTTAGTTAGGTTTAAGTAGTTCTAAGCTCTAGGGGGCTGATGACCATAGATGTTGAGTCCCATAGTGCTCAGAGCCATTTGAGCCATTTTACAATTATTACAAGCATAACAATGTATGTAAAGGCTGAATGACTTATTATCGAGCGTTTTGAAAGAAATTTCCCCCATTTGACTGAAGATTTTTGTCAATTTGCTTCACACAATCCATGATTTCGGTCTTTTAGTCATTCTCAAGTCATCCTAGAAATAGTATTTATGTGGTCTGATAGACCAGCCATCGTGCTAGAGGATGCGAGTGCGTATCAGAGACACGTAATACGGCCGAAACAGTGCGTAGCAACTCGACACTGGCGAACTGTAACACGTGTTCGACAGCCAACTGAGTGCTATGACCTGCGTTCATCACCTCCATACGCCGACTGACGTTAATATTTAACAAATGGACTCACTATTCCAAATTACTAAGATCATCCTGAAAAGTATGGCTGTATCGTTTTCTTTCTACTGACACCCCAAAACAACCTGTAATGACCATATAACACTTCTCGAAAACCAACTTTGCTATGTATCGTAAAATGATCTCGTGTGGCATCGTGTTGCCTTATTGCATTGACACGTGACCCAAGTTTTTATGTACTTTTCGTGATCATCTGTCATTCTGTCCTACGGTCTAATTCTTTTCCAAGTTGTGTCTATTACTCGGTGTCCTCCTAAAGGCTGATCATCATTTCTTGTATGCTCTGTTTCTTTACTTCTTTGCTATTCTGTGGACTTGATAGTCAGTCTCCTGTACCGCGTCTTTGGGTTTGTCTCGTATCGAGGTCTTTCGACCTTGTACAAGGTGCGTTCAATAACACACATTTTTTTTCTGAAAGCAGGTCGGTTTCACTTAGGATTCACCGTATTATTCCCCAGTCTTTTAGCTACAAAGGCGCTGTCTTTCAACATAATCTCCGTCGAGTAAGACGGCCTTACAGCACCTTACAGGCACGGATTTTAACCCGCATAATACCGCTATACAGGACCTCGCTGGAGCCAACGCCTTGCTGCGTCAGTAACCTCCCCGTCATCCACATAATGCTTCCTGCGTAGTGCATCCTTCACTGGGGAAACAGATACGGACGTCGGAAGGTGCGAGATCCGGACGAGCAACGCAGTGGGCATTCACTCCTGAATACTCTAAATGGCGCACTGGCAGAAGGGTGTGCCAGAGATGTCCAGTTGTGCAGCGAGCTGTTCGATTGTGATCCGTCGCGTGTTCCTGTACTCCAGGAGTCATACACAAGTGTCCGGACACCCCGCATGTTAGGTGCATTGTGCTGACACCTCTTGCCAGATACTCCGTATCAGCAACCTCAGTAGTCATTAGACATCGTGAGAGAGCAGAATGGGGCGCTCCGCGGAACTCAATCACTTCGAACGTCGTCAGGTGATTGGGTGTCACTTGTGGCATACGTCTGCATACGAGATTTCCAGGCTCCTAAACATCCCTAGGTCCAATGTTTCCGATGTGATAGTGAAGTGGAAACGTGGAGGGAGACGTACAGCACAAAAGCGTACAAGCCGACCTCGTCTGCCTACTGACAGAGACCGCAGACAGTTGAAGAGGTTCGTAATGTGTAATAGACAGACATCTATCCACACCATTACACAGGGATTCCAAACTGCATCGGGATCCACTGCAAGTACCGTGACAGTTAGACGGGAGGTGATAAATTTGAATTTGACGGTCGAGCGGCTGCTCATAAGCCACACATCACGCGTCACTTGGTGTTAGGAGAGTAAACATTGGACGATTGAACAGTGGAAAAACGTTGTGTGGAGTGACGAATCACGGTACACAATGTGGCGATCCGATGGCAGGGTGTGGTTATGGCGAATGCCCGGTGAACCTCATCTGCCAGCGTGTGTAGTGGCAACAGTAAAATTCGGAGCCAGTGGTGTTATGGTGTGGCAGTGTTTTTCATGAAGGGGGCTTGCACCCCTTGTTGTTTTGCGTGGCACTACCACAGCACAGGCCTAGATTGATGTTTTAAGCAGCTTCTTGTTTCCCACTGTTGAAAAGCAATTCGGGGATGGCGATTGCATCTTTCAACACAGTCGGCCACCTTTTCATAATGCACGGCCTGTGGCGGAGTGCTTACACGACAACAACATCTCTGTAATGGAGTGGCCTGCACTGAGTCCTGACCTAATTCTATAGAACACCTTCGGAATGTTTTGGAACGACGACTTCGTGCCAGGCCTCACTGACCGACATCGATACCTGTCCTCAGTGCAGCAATTCGTGAAGAATGGGCTGCCATTACCCAAGAAACCTTCCAGCAGCTGATCGAATGTATGCCTGCGAGAGTGGAAGCTGTCATCCAGGCTAAGTGTGGGCCAACACCATATTAAATTGAAGATTACCGATGGAGGTCGCCACCAACTTGTAAGTCATTTTCATCCGAGTGCCAGGATACTTTTGGTCACATCGTGTAGCTGTGAGCGGGAGATCGGACAGGTGTGCGCGGCCTCGTTGCCATGGCGACGGACTCCTCACCCGACGACTCGCCGTGCTTTTGTTCACTGTTCACTCCCAGGTCTTCGTAGGCATTCTGCGAGCGGCTACGAATATCTGCGTTGCTCTGGTTTTCCGCCAAAAGAAAGTCGATGACAGTTCTCTGCTTGGAACGCACCTCCGTCACAGACGCCGCCACATATCGGAACTTGCTGAAACTATAGGGGCTGAAGCGGGAATATTGCACGACGTCCCACAACAAATCCCGCATTCTTCCAACCCAAACTGGCCGAGAAAAGAAGTGTCGCATTACTTACTGAATGTCCCCCGTACATAAGACTGTGATAATTCAGTACTTCAGGACGGTTTCCACAGATAGTGTCTGAAAGTAGTTTGAGTAGGATTAGTTGACGGAAGCTGTGCCCCAGAAAAAGTGTTACGTTATTGAATAAGGCTTCATTTTGACTCATTACTAAGGCTGAGGATAATTTCTGAAAGAAAGACAGAATACGAGAATTTAAATAAACAACAAGTCTACTGTCACAAGTCACTGTTTGGGTATCTCCACGATGCGTTTCAACGGTTTAAACGTCCGTCGTCAGGTGGATTTACATTTGTTAGTATAACACGCGTCTGTGTGTTCTGTTACGAGTTTTTGGAGGAACGTGCGGCACTGTCTGCAGTGACCACAGGTTCCTTTCACTGCCGTAACGCATCGCATGACTGTATACTGGAGCCAGTGGCACAAGTTCTTCCAAAAACTCGTAACACGGCACACAGGCGCATGTCATACTAAGAAATGTAAATCCACCTGACGATGGAGGTTTAAACCTTCGAAGCGCGTCGCGGAGATAAATAAACAGTGACTGGTAACAGCAAACTTTTTGTTTCATTTAATGCCAATAACAGTCACGGTAAAGCCTAACATTTAGAATGTTCGCATTTAAAGAATACCAGAACTTGACGAAGAGAGCTGGTAAAGTAATTACAAGTAAGGACATCGGTCTGGAAAGGGGCGTATAATTTCGAGCAGTTTGATGAAGTGGCCGAAAGCTACTTTTATGTTTCCTCAGAACCAGTGTCTATTACGTGAGAATGTAGGTCGTGATGAGCAAAGTGCCTTCCTTTCGGAGCAAAGGATGAGGACGACGTGGAGTTCTCGCAGTCGCCCTTCGATTTACGGAGAACGGCAACGGCTCGTGTCGCTGAGCGCAGGCTGGGCCGCGGCGGACACGTCAGAGGCGGCCGCGTGACGCAGGCCGGCCTCGCGTTGCTCCTGCGTCAGGACCTCTCCAGCTGCCTGGACGGCTGGACACTGCAGGTAACTCAGTCCTGAGCAGGCTCGGCGAGTCCGCGGGAACCGTCTGGCACACGAAGCGTTTCTCAAAAGCGCGAATGCAACCAACTTGTTACATCTGCACATCTAAACTTCAGTGTTCTTCTATAGAACCACACTCGAAAGGTTTTTGTGTGTCCACCCTTGTGGCTACAGGACTACGGCCATTCACTGTTGTAAGAAAATGAAACACCTGCAGCCATCCTAATGATGTCGTTCATTGTATAGCTACCAGTTTCGGCGCTTCGACGCACGATTTTTAGGCATTGATTGATACCGAAGGGGTTATGACGATCCGTACATACGATGCATCAGTAGCCAACAAAACCGGTTTACGCAGACCGTCTGTAACTGTGACGTCGCCTCTCCAACCGTCAACTGAGCTGACAGTTGATGGTACAACAGACATCACAGTTACAGATAGTCTGCGTAAACCGGTTATGTTGGCCACTGATGCATCGTATGTATGGATCGTGATAACCCCGTCGGCATCAACTAATGCCTGAAAATCGTGCGTTGAAGTGCCGATACTGGTAACTACACAATAAACGACATCATAAGGATGGCTGTAGGTGTTTAATTTCCGTACAACACTTCAAAAAGTTCTATTCTCCACTTGTTTCGCTGCCGTACAAGGCAACTTTAGACGAAAGACTTCCTTACATTTAAATTTATATTCTTTTAAAGGACATCGTGTTCGCTGTTAACTTGAATATTGAATATTGTAACTTCGTCCTTTGGGACATTATCGAGTAGTACTGCAAAATGTTTTGCTTCGGCATATGTCCACTTCAAAATCCTCCGATACGTATAGACTACATAGCATCGTCAGAATTAAAAAGTTAATCAAATCTGTATTCGACGACAGAACTGTCTCTGTTTCAGTCACGCTTCTCTTGCCGTTGTCCGCTTCCGTAACTACAGACTTACAATTTATTCAACTACGCGAAAAGGAACAGTAAGGTAGTTACAAACTCCGGCGTGCACACACTTTATTCAACATGTAAACATCACTACAGATATTCGGATTTATGTTATGAAGCCTTCTATACGCTTGCCGTCATTCGCGATGGCCAATCGAGGCCATGCCAGCGGCCTCTGGGTACCCCAGAACCAGAATGCGGACCCCAAAGTGCACCTCCAGGACATAAAACACTCTTCTGCTTCGTTGAGGTGGAGCTCCGTCTTACATGAACCACGTCTTGTCGAAATCGGGGTCACTCTGGATAAGGCGTAAAAAAATCATCTTCCGAAACCTTCACGTACCGTTCAGGAGTCACCGTACGGTCGCAGGTTCGAATCCTGCCTCGAGCATGGATGTGTGTGATGTCCTTAGGTTAGTTAGGTTTAAGTTGTTCTAAGGGACTGATGACCTCAGATGTTAAGCCCCATAGTGCTCAGACCCAATTAATTTGCATATCAATTTGATATCAAAATTGTACCACACACAGCTTTGTACTTCTATTATCCACCACTTGAGTCAAGTCTCAAAGGAATTACTGAAGTTTAGTTGCTATTGGGAATTGATTTACGTCAGTGCGGCTAGTTGAAAATTTGTGCCGGACTGAGATACGAACCTGGGTCGGCTGCTCACTACGCAGGTGCTCTGACCACAAAGCCATCCGGACACAGTGGTCATCGCGCCTGCGCGGCTCCTTCCAGAGCCAAATTCTCAACCTCTCCCCAGTCCACTGACGTAGTGCCCCTGCCCATTATCCTCATCACTCGCGGCGTTTCGCTGATTCCCGTACAAGTTCGAGCGGACGTGCATCTGCGCTGAAGGGATCATTGGTCAGCCTCGCTTTAATTTTACGCTATATACTACTTGAAGTGTGTCATTTTGTAATGTATTTCCCTCAGAATCGCTCGATTTGGTTAGACTGCATTCAGTTACACTTTTTTTACTTCTGTTTCTCTTGTTTTATCTCTGTCGAAGACGTGATCCATTCCGTTCAACAATGCTGTCAGTTCCTGTGCTGTCTCTGCAGTGTCATCGGCAAACATCATAGGCTTTATTTCTTCTCCGTGAACTTTAATTCCTTTTCCGTATTTCTCCTTCGTGTCCTTTACTGCTTGCTCAGTCTACAGATGGAATAACATTGGTGATAGGCTACAACCTGCCACGTTCCCTACTCTGCTACTGCTTCCCTTTCAGGTACTTTTGTAACTGCAGCCTGGTTTATGTACAACTTGTAGACGACATTCCGTTCCCTGTATTTTATACCTGCTACCTTCAGAATTTCAAAAAGTGTATTCCAGTCAGCATTGTCAAAAGCTTTCTGTAAATCTGGACATGTTGTAAACATCGGTTTATATTTCTTCAGTAAATATTGTAAGGCAAGTCGTAGGGTCAGTATTGCTCCACGTGTTCCCACATGTATCCAGAACACAAACCGATCTTCCCCGAGGTCGCTTTCAATCAATTTTTCATTTCTTTGTAAATAATTCGTGGCAGAATATTGTAACCATTACTCATTGAACTGATAGCTTCGTAATATTCACATTTGCCTTTTTTGAAATGGAATAGTCTCTGTCATATATATATTTTACGGTAGGTGTAACTCTTTCGTAAGGAATGGCCCACTCAGCGATGTAAACAATTCCGAGGAAATTCTGGGTGCTCCAGGGACCTCGTTCCCACTTCGGTCTGTGTGTTCTCTGACAAATCTTCTCACAGTATCATCATCTACGTCATCTTCCCTTCCTAGGCGAGGCTGGTTGTTTATTTTTATTTTTGTCGAATGCGATGAAAGAACTGCACGTAGGGGACTGGCGGCTACAATGGGCCATGTAAACCAAAACTGGTATAAACCTTTTGTTGTTGTTTTGAAATAAGGTATAACTGCATATCTTTACTGAAACATGTGTTTTAGTGTAAATCGTGAAAAAAAAGGTTTCTAACCAAAATGTCACACAACAAGAAATATTTTCTCAGAATTACAATTTTACACATTAAAAATAGTGTCGATTAGTATGGCCAGTACAACAAAATATAGGTTTCTTAATAAAAAGTGTTTTCTTTATTGACAAACAAGTTAATCTGTTCATATATCAGAAGTACATGATGATAAAAAAAATACAGTAGAATAAAAAACCGTCCAACTTGTGATCGTCACATCGCATTAAACATGTGGGCTGTGGTTTTCTGTTAGACAGTTCTGGGTGTTTCTTCATAAAGTTTTGGTAGAAATCTTAAGCTACCAATTACTTTTCCGTGTTAAATCTGTGAGGAAACTTTAATTTTTCTGTCAGATAGTAAGCCAACTGTTGAAACTGAATCCTAAATAGCGTCATTAATCTGGAATCTATATTTATTCGTAGTTTCCTTCAAATGTTGGTTTGGAAAAGCCCACATGAGGTGTCTGCTGATTCCCTGCAGTGAGTCGTGAAGTGCCTCTTAATTTCGTGTCGGGCCTCTTTCTGCCTGGCGTAGCGCAGCAACTCGACGCGGCATGGGCTCAACACGCCGTTGGAAGTCCCCTTCGGAATATTGATCTATGTTGCTTCTATAGCGGTCCGTAGTTGCGGAAGTGTTACCGGTGGAGGATTTTGTGCACGAACTGACCTGTATATTATGTCCTATAAATCTTCTATGGGATTCGTGTCGGGCGATATGGGTGGCCACATCATTCGTTCAAACTGTCCAGAATGTTCTCCAGACCAATCGCGAACAATGGTGACCCCGTGACATGGCGTATAGTAATCTATAAAAATTCCATCGTTGTATGGGAACCTGAAATGTAAACGGTCGGCAAGTACCCGAACATAACAATTTCCAGTGAATGATCGGTTCAGTTGGACCAGAGGACCCAGTCCATTACATGTAAACACAGCCCAAACCGGCAGTTTGCACAGTACCTTGTTGACAACTTGGGTCCACAGTTTCGTAGGGTCTGCGCCATACTCGATCCCTAGTATGAGCTCTTACCAACTGGATTCGGGACTCGTCTGACCAGGCAGCGGTTTTCCATTCGTGTAGGGCCCAACCGATGTGGTCACGAGCCCAGGAGAGGAGCTGCAGGGATGTCGTTCTGTTAGCAAAGGCACTCGCGTCGGTCGTCTGCTGCCGTAGCCGATTAATGCCAAATTTCGACTCACTGTCCTAACGGATGCATTCGTTGTAAGTGCCACATTGATTTCTGGGATTGTTTCACGCAGTGTTGCTTCTCTGTTGACACTGACAACTAAACACAAACGCCGCTGCTCTCGGTCGTTAAGAAAAGGCCGCCGGCCTCTGCATTGCCCTTGTCCGTAGTGAGAGGTAATGCTTTAAATTTGGTGTTCTCGGCACAGTCTTGTCACTGTGGATCTGGGAATATTGAATTCTCTAACGATTTCCGTAATGGAATGTTCCGTGCGTCTAGCTCCAATTACCATTCCGTGTTCAGTCTGTTAATTCCAGCCTTAATCACATCGGAATCACCTGAGTACAAATGAGAGTTCTTTTGTACCTCGTGTAGGCGATACTACCATCATCTGTATGTCGTTATCCCACGGCTTTTGTCACCTCAGGATAATTTACTTTGCCGTGTGGCTCTACAAACATTGAAACGATCGGCAGCAGCACATTCGGTCATTTCGCCTTGCAAAACAGTTGAAACCGCTCGCTTCGTTGCAGTATCAGACCATACCCCTCGACCCTGACCGCCAGGCTTCTTGTTCAGCCTAGAAACAGTCCCCAGAAAACGAATAAAGAAGTTACTTATATGGTCCATACCGCCAGCCTGTGGTCCGACTATCCGACTGACACTCTCAATAAGATATGGCGGAAACCGAAACGGGTTTGTGTGGGCAGTATTTCATTATTATAATAAGCCGGCCGCTGGTGGCCGAGCGGTTCTAGGCGCTTCAGTCTGGAACCGCGCGACCGCTACGGTCGCAGGTTCGAATCCTGCCTCGAGTAGTTCTAAGTTCTAGGGGACTGATGACTTGAGGTGTTAAGTCCCATAGTGCTCAGAGCCATTTGAACCATATTACAATAAAGTCTAGTTGGAATACTTACTAGTGTAATAACATTACTTCCTATCTTTAAAATTATAAACCTATGCTGAAAATTGTACTGTTAACCAGCTTCGTCACTCGTATAAAATTTACTCGTGACCTAAAGTTATAAGCTCAACAGCTACATGTCAAATGGCGTAGTGACGTCTGCTGCGGTTCCTTGCAAGCACTGCATGCGTCCGCTACTTTGCGCCAAACCTGCAAGAACGAAGCGGCAGATACCACCTCCTGTTCCCCCATACAGAGGAAACGACCAACTGGCTCCACTTGTGCCTTTTGGCGTAATACATGTTTCCCCGAAGAGAAGACTCGAGTGCAGTGCCTGTAGCGACTGCACGGGCGGACGAAGCACCCGTACTCGGTGACGTTGGCGACGTTATCGGCGGCTCCGGGGAACCGTGACCTTGTTCGCGTTAGCCGGTTGATGTTATCTGAAACGTGGGCCCCATTCACGTGCGGCCCAGCTCGACTCGGCCAGCGTTCGGTCACGGGCAGTCCGACAGTCCGCTGCTCGGCTCCTCTGTGAGGCCCAGTTCGCACAGCAGTGGCGCGGAAGGGACGCCAGCAGCTGGACACTGGAGTGGCGCTGCCAGAGGCACGCGGCGCGAACGTGCTACCAATGGATCAGAATATGTCGTCTTCATCAGACGAAGATACTGGTGCCCTCCTATACCTCGAGCAGTAGATTTATCTGTTATGGTTGAAAAAAGAGAGGAAATTAGCCACATCGAAACAATGAAAGAACTTATCGTGTATCCAAAACGTTTCCGGTATTTTACACGATGCCAAAAAACTGTTTCTAAACTCACGGAAAAATCTCAACACTACAGAATAATTAATTCGAAGAAAAATTTCGGGAATACCTTTGTCTAGGTAACATTTACGTGGTTAACATTGAAATGCTGGTACATTAATAAGCGGTGTAACCGCCAGAATGTTGCGTGCATCGTGTCGTACAGGTGTCGGATGTCGGTTTGTGGGATGGAGTTCCACGCCTGTTGCACTCGGTCGGTCAATACAGGGACGGTTAATGCTGGTTGTGGGTGACGCTGGATTTGTCGCCCAGTGATGTCCTACAAGTGCTGGAGTGGAGACGGATCTGATGATCGAGCAGCTCGGGGCAACATGTGGACACTCTGTACAGCTTGTTTGGTTACGACAGCAGAATGTGGTTACTAATTCCCTGTCGGGGTGCGTGAGATAACTACGAAAGTGCTTTTGCTGTCATACGAAATCGCACTCGAGGCAGTTAACCCAACGCCATTACTACCGCCTAGTCTCCACCAACCTTCTTCAGAAAACACAATACACCTCCACTCTACCAATGAGCTCTCGCTTCACACAATTGAAGCCGCAAATGGCGGTGGTTTAGGGTCAGTGGCATGCACGCTACAAGGCGTCTGTCTCGCGGCTGTTCTCGAAGTAACCGTTCTGTGGCGAAACTTCCTGGCAGGTTAAAACTGTGTGCCCGACCGAGACTCGAAGTCGGCACCTTTGCCGGCCGGAGTGGCCGAGCGGTTCTAGGCGCTTCAGTCTAGAACCGCGCGACTGCTTCGGTCGCAGGCACGGATGTGTGTGATGTCCTTAGGTTACTTAGGTTTAAGTAGTTCTACGTTCTAGGGGACTGATGACCGCAGAAGTTAAGTCCCATAGTGCTCAGAGCCATTTGAACCATTTTGTTTCATTCACCTGTTGACACGGAGGTGGCGCGAGAGACCGCCACGTCCGCGCAACGACATTGCTGTTTGCGTTGGCGGTAAGGCACTCGTAAACGACCAAACTTATTTGTCAAATTCGCTGTTACCTAGCCACTGATTTTTCAAACGAGCCCATACGCGTAAAAACCGAGATTGTCAATTTACCCTCAGTTTCGAAGCAGATACCGTTCGTGTATGCCGTATTCCGATACTAGTGGGAACGGCTATAAATGCAGGTAAATCATTCCCAATATAGACTCTGGAATTGTATTTAATAAAGTTGAAGACGGCAAGACATTGGTCAAGGGAATGATTTAAAATGAGACGGAAATATACACATGAAAACTTGTTAAAGTTAATATTACACCAACTTTCTGCGAGTGGACGGTGAAACTTTTAATAAATTGTTTGAAGTTACTTCGCCCGCACGTTGAAAAAGAAGACACAAGTGTAAGACAGTTTATTCTCTTATACCTGGTTCTCTGACGGTTCGTTAAAATGCCAAAACGTGGGAACGTAGACAGACGGATAAAGTCGATTTTTGAAAATTTTATTGAACTCCTGCTTGTATGTTGTACGTAGAATATAGATTTCCTTCTCAACACCTTCCTGCGTAGTGCACGACTCCATCGACATCTAGATACATTCTCCGCAAGCCACTCTACGGTGCGTGGACGAGGGTACCCTGTACCGTTACTAGCAATGCGCTTCCCTCTTCCATTCGGAGGTAGATCGAGTGACACTCAAATTCGACATCAGCAGAGACAATATTTTTGCCAGTTGAAATGAACACTCCCCCTTCAATGTGCGTTTCCTATGTACGTTCCATGACTCGCTAAACATCTCACAGTTTTCTACTTCTGGATTCAGCCAGCTCTCGGTCCCGGGAAGAATTTGAGCACGAGAAATTTCCTGGAGGACTGTAAGTTGCTGAACTTCGTTACGAATACGTCGAGAATATACTGATAAAATTTTAACAGTTTAACTGTCTTCCGTCTGAACGCGGTCGTTTCCACTTTATGCTAATCATCTGGCGATTGTTGATCAGAGTACCTCTAATTACTGCTTTTGTGTGCACTCCACAAGTACTTGCTACCAGAGCAGCTGTTTCCTTTGTGTATTACATCAAGAGGAGTCTTAAAATTGCCAACCAATAACGCAGATCTACAAATATATAGTAGGCTAGACCGTGGCAGGGTCGACAAAGCCTTTGGTTGAGATGCTCCACTCGGCTGCAAACCAAAGGAGCCCAGTCAACCTTGTACTGCTATAAACTGTACGCTCTGCTTGGACCCAGCGGTCTTCACCACCTCCGCCAGCCGCCTGCACGAGATGGAGGCCTCAGAATCAGCACATCTTGCAGACGACTGCAGTCCCCGCGGTCGATAGCCGCAGCCAAGGCCTCCTCCACATCTCGGATGCATGGGAGGAGCTGTGAGACCTCTACCAGTTTGGTTACTGCCAGTGGTATTTTGTCTTTACCACTCATCGTAGTTTCCATAGTTGTGGAAACTCACGATACAGTGAGATACATTGTAATAAAACTATTTTCACTCAACATAGGCATAAACAACGCCCGCCCTCGTGTCAAATTTCCTGTCAATGAGAATTTCTGTGAAACGGTCAAACCTGCACCGCGTTTAACGAAGATGTCCGACAGTACCATTCAGTTAAAAAATTTGGCAGACGTAGGAAAATTTGACAGATTGTTTTATCGTTTATGGTGATACTTGTGTGTTTTATCGTTTATGGTGATACTTGCATATGTTAACTTTCGGTGCTGTGCCTACGGGGAGACACACGTGTAGTGCAACAGCCGTGCATCCGATCTCTTCGTGAGGTGCTTTGCTCTGCTACGTCTCACTGCGAATAACTTCACTTTTTCCAACGAATTCAATTTTCCTTTGCGTTAGCACTTTCCCCGAGTGATTTAACGACAAATGCGCGGAAGATGAAGAGTATTCCCGCGCATCTGCTTCTCGGTGGCTGGTTAATTCCGCGAAGTATAGAGTGAAACCGAATGACTCTCTGAAGTTCCTCACAAATGAGGGCATCGTGGAAATAACAGAGGAAGATCGGAACAAAGCAAAAAGCTTTCGTTCGTACTTCCAACGAATACACGTCGAACAAGAGGAGTGATTGAACGGCCGTTTATGTTCTGAAGCCGTCCTGGTTCGTTAGCTAGCCGCTGCGATTTATAAATGATTTGCATCCACGGGAGCAAATAGAATAACACCAAAATCGTGCATGTCATTTAAAATTGCTGCTTCCACTGCACAACCATACGATTGCTGTACAGAGTCCCCTAACACTGCGGGAAATTCCACGTCACTTCGAGCAAATGCTTCCTCTTCCTTCTAAGAAAGGTTAAATGGTACGGACTTAGCTTAATGTACTTTTCCAGGATTTTCAACACGGTCTGGAACACTCCTGAGATGATTTTTAAAATTTGATGCAGTACGTGCCTTGAACTCTTAACATCAAACTGGCAGCTTAGAATTCGAATCGTTAAGTGTAACCCTGTCGGCACTGGTGCAGAGTCTATGCATTTTATATTTTGTTTCGCTGTCAGCAGCCCTACGGGATGAAATATTACTTCGAAATCACACTAGAGTTTTCACACACGGTACGCTTTGCCGCGTATATCTCGACCACTGCGTTTGCACAAGTGTTACACAAGAGGTAATAATCACTGCAGTACTTGCACCCCTTCCTCAGGTCCCGCCGGCTGCGAACAAGAGCAGACATGCCGATACGAATAGCGCACGTCGCTCTGTCTGGGTGTGGATCAGGTGACGCACGCCCGCATGTAAAGAAAAAGAGATACACCGGTACGTACTATGTGCCTGTGCTTGCGTGGAGGACGCACAGAGAGAGGGTGCAACGCGCACACGTCAGAACGCGTCTCGGCAGTCCGGGCTTTGGTAGGGGCAGGCACTTTGCGCCAGGTACTGCGTAACGCGCCCGGCCCAGTGCGTCGACGCCCCGACAGCGACGAAAGGGCGGTGCTTTCAGACGGAGAGCAGTACCCGTATAGTGCGCCAGCGCTTGTCAGCAGCTTCTGGACGAGTCCAGCACGTTGTTCGATGCGTTCCGGTGAAGCAGTGGCTTCAAGCCACGTGAAGTTCGTGTGCGAAACGACTGCAAAGTGTGCTACACTGTTAAACTGTTGACCGATGCAGTGTCGAAAACATACTGCTGGCTTTCTCTGCGCCTCGCACAGGCATTCTGCGCCTGGAGCAGATAAGCAAGAAAGAACTTGTCTCGGAATATTCGAGAAAGTTTATTTGTTACAACAGTGCGGCGTGCATTCGGAAGGAATTGTAGAAAAAACATCACGTAAATAGAGTACTTTGCATTGGCATCAACAATTGAGGGACAATGTACACTCCTGGAAATGGAAAAAAGAACACATTGACACCGGTGTGTCAGACCCACCATACTTGCTCCGGACACTGCGAGAGGGCTGTACAAGCAATGATCACACGCACGGCACAGCGGACACACCAGGAACCACGGTGTTGGCCGTCGAATGGCGCTAGCTGCGCAGCATTTGTGCATCGCCGCCGTCAGTGTCAGCCAGTTTGCCGTGGCATACGGAGCTCCATCGCAGTCTTTAACACTGGTAGCATGCCGCGACAGCGTGGACGTGAACCGTATGTGCAGTTGACGGACTTTGAGCGAGGGCGTATAGTGGGCATGCGGGAGGCCAGGTGGACATACCGCCGAATTGCTCAACACGTGGGGCGTGAGGTCTCCACAGTACATCGATGTTGTCGCCAGTGGTCGGCGGAAGGTGCACGTGCCCGTCGACCTGGGACTGGACCGCAGCGACGCACGGATGCACGCCAAGACCGTAGGATCCTACGCAGTGCCGTAGGGGACCGCACTGCCACTTCCCAGCAAATTAGGGACACTGTTGCTCCTGGGGTATCAGCGAGGACCATTCGCAACCGTCTCCATGAAGCTGGGCTACGGTCCCGCACACCGTTAGGCCGTCTTCCGCTCATGTCCCAACATCGTGCAGCCACCCCCCGAGTGGTGTCGCGACAGGCGTGAATGGAGGGACGAATGGAGACGTGTCGTCTTCAGCGATGAGAGTCGCTTCTGCCTTGGTGCCAATGATGGTCGTATGCGTGTTTGGCGCCGTGCAGGTGAGCGCCACAATCAGGACTGCATACGACCGAGGCACACAGGGCCAACATCCGACATCATGGTGTGGGGAGCGATCTCCTACACTGGCCGCACACCACTGGTGATCGTCGAGGGGACAATGAATAGTGCACGGTACATCCAAACCGTCATCGAACCCATCGTTCTACCATTCCTAGACCGGCAAGGGAACCTGCTGTTCCAACAGGACAATGCACGTCCGCATGTATCCCGTGCCACCCAACGTGCTCTAGAAGGTGTAAGTCAACTACCCTGGCCAGCAAGATCTCCAGATCTGTCCCCCATTGAGCATGTTTGGGACTGGATGAAGCGTCGTCTCACGCGGTCTGCACGTCCAGCACGAACGCTGGTCCAACTGAGGCGCCAGGTGGAAATGGCATGGCAAGCCGTTCCACAGGACTACATCCAGCATCTCTACGATCGTCTCCATGGGAGAATAGCAGCCTGCATTGCTGTGAAAGGTGGATATACACTGTACTAGTGCCGACATTGTGCATGCTCTGTTGCCTGTGTCTATGTGCATGTGGTTCTGTCAGTGTGATCATGTGATGTATCTGACCCTAGGAATGTGTCAATAAAGTTTCCCCTTCCTGGGACAATGAATTCACGGTGTTCTTATTTCAATTTCCAGGAGTGTATAAACAGAAAAGTACCGGCCGACCAACTGTGCCAGATGCAACCGTGGCGAGGGTCAGGGGCAATCTCGTGCACAGCCCAAACAGTCGACGGTTCGCGCAACTCACGAGCTTAGAATACCGCAGTAAAACGTGTGGGACATTTTGCTACTGCGGTTGCATTTCAAATCGTACCGTGTCCAGCACGTGCAGGAGGATTATGGCCGGCGCCTTCGGTTTTGCATCTCAAAGCGGAAAGCTCTTGAGGATGAACATTTCACCTGCAAGCTGATATTCAGCGACGAAACAGCCGTGCATTTATTTCAGCCGTCGCCATTTGTCAAGCGGTGATCCCCCACCACTTTGTGCTCATTGTCATCAGCCCTCGACCGTCCGCCATTTCCTGACACAGTGCCCTTGTTTTAATCGCCTACGTTCTAACTTGTTTGCCGCCTGAGTTGTCGGCCGTTTTAGCGAACGACGCCCGGGTTGTCGATCGCGTTTTACTTTTTATCCGTCGTAGCAGTGTGGCGAACAACATTTAACCTTTAGTTCGGGCCCTCCGTTGTCTCTCTGGCGTATTTCATGGATGTTTCTCAGAGAGAAAGTCCCTGTTTTAGCGTCTTTCTTTCCGTCGATTGGGCTTAATGTGTAATCACTTTTAACTCCATTTTCGTCTTCGTGTTCTACGGTACTGACATGGGCGCGTATGACCTTAGTTGTTTTTGCGTCCTAAAACAAAACAAAACAAACAAACTGCAATGTGGCACATGAACGAAATTCACCGAAGGTTAATATTTTATGTGCATTGTCACGGGGGAAACTGTGCTGGTCGTTTTTCTTCTGTCACGGTTACCTGTTACGTTGATACATTGCAGTTGTGGTTCGTTCCACAACTGAATGCTGACTCCGAGAACTTCATGTTCCCTGCATTGCAGCATAGATGTTCGACGAGCTTCCGCATCGCTAGGTTGGATGTAGTGGATGATGTAGCTCTCTTCCCTTGCCCCCCCCCCCCCCTCCCTCCGCAATGTAGCCAGACCTAATCCATTGCGACTTTTTGCTTTGGGAGTACAGTGAGGACCGTGTTTACGTGCCCTCCATGGCAAGAACTCTGTAGCAGCTCAGGGAAGTTATCAGTGATGCTGTGATGACCATAGAAAGTATGTTACTACCTAACGAACTTGAATACCGCTTGAACTTGTATGACCAGAGAGCCATCTTCGAAAGCGAATGAAACTTTTATAGTAGCCACGCATATTACCGGTCTGGTTACTATAGCAATGCTTTCTTTGAACCATTTTCCAGGCAGCACTTCTGGACAGAGTTAATACGCTTGCGCTTTCATTTTCTGGAAAGCCACGAACTTACGTTTTCCACTCGAGCCGACATACCATATTGTATATCCCTCATTTTTTCTCAAAAACTTTTCTTGAATACACTAGGGAGGGAATTAGGAGAGTACTAGAGTGGTGCTTCGAGGTATTCAGAAAGAAGAGAAAGGATTTAGTAAGTAGGTAAAACTTATATTTACGGTAATTTGTGAAAAACGTGGTACCTACCGGTATTTATTTTCGATTAACACGAAAGAACTGGATTCATACCACGGTTTCATTATGTCTACAATGAAGAGCAGCAATGCATTGTTTCAGTACTTCTTTTCTCTCTCACTATTCTGTGGCCTCGCTTTCTTAACTGTCGTCACTATTTTCAAGCTCAGACATTTTCACTATTACACAATATGTCGCCCTCGGAACCGTCAATAGCACAAGAAATTCCAGTTGTTTAAAACTCTTCTTAACGATATCAGGTATTTCAGTGTTCCTTTATCTGGTCTCGTCGATGCATACCATTGTGAATCAAAACTGCTTGTTAAGGAACCAGGGCGACTTCGGCACATCAAAGGCCGCACTGTCACTCCTAATCATCCAATACGCGTAAGTCGGAAGTACGAAGGAAGGCTTCTTATTTTGTTGAGGTTTTTTGTTTCCAGGTTTGTGCTTGTTTGTCATCAATAGTAGCTCATTTGGTTTCACTCTGTCTGCATCATCATCTTCTTCACCCCCCCACCCCCACCCCCCAACCTCCGGTAGCTGAGTGGTCAACGCGACAGAATGTCAATCCCAGGGGGCCGGGTTCGATTCTCAGCTGGGTCGGAGATTTTCTTCACTCAGGGACTTGGTGTTGTGTTGTCCTAATCGTAATCATTTCATTCCCATCGACGCGTAAGTCGCCGAAGTGGCGTCAAATCTTAAGACTTGCACCCGGTGATCGGTCTACCCGACGGGAGGCCCTAGTCACACAGCATTTATTTTCTCTTCTTCACCGTGGCCTTCGTCCCGCATCTTCAGAGGGTTGGTATCTTAATTTTCGTGTTTACCAGAGGAGTGTGGACCGATGCCCTTCCTGCGTCTTCCGTTCCAACCCCCTCAGCTCCGGACGGAATTTGTGTTCGCGATCTGTATGCGAGTAGTGTTATCCCAGGTCATTGTGTACGAACGTTTTTTAAATGTTTGCGAATTGTCGTAATGTGGGTAGCAGCCCGTTATTCAGCAAGTCGGATGTGAGAAACCTCCGGAAGACCACACCCGTGCTGGCCGGCACAGCGGCCTTCGTCATTAACCAGCTGGGCGGATCCGATCCGGCGGCGGGCGCGGCTGTCCGAGTTCCAGAAGCGGCGTTCCAGCACGCTGCTACACGTGCGAGTCGACGAGTGTACCGTAAATGCCGTAATATCGTAGTATCATGGTTCTTGCTCTCGTTGTGGCCATTGTCTTGTTTTTGCCTACAATTAAGGAGTGATGCTGTTGTTTACATAGTTCCGCGTAGTCAGCGCGTACACAACTTTCCCAATAGAGCGCGCCCCGCTAAGCACAACAGCGCAGGCGCAGCGCTCGTTCGTCTCCGCACTACGAGATGGCGCTGTCGTAGAGACGAACCAAATTCTGCTTCCGCCGATCCGCGTATTAATATGTAACGCAGCCAATGAGATTGATGCTAACGTAGAACCTTTTCTCCTCGCGGATCACACTCGCGCAGTGATACCTGAACGCTCGAGGTATTATAACGAGTGTACAGACCTCCGATGAGTCAGTCTGCATTTGTCTGTACCAGTCTATAGTCAAGTTTCAGTCTGCACCTAATAAGATAACCATATTCCTGTACATAGCCATGAAGATAAATGTATAGACAAAGTCAAGTATCAGAGATATGTGAGAATAAGATTAACGTTCCAAGACCAAAGGAACTTCAGATTGTCAACTGTAAATAGCACCCAGAATCAAGTTAAGTAAGGTTTATGATGGTTATTATTTTAATAAATGTGTGTGAAAACTAATCAAGTTCTGTTTAAAGTTGGTCACCGTCAATCTGCTACTCTAAGCGTGCAAGTGGCATTTCTATCGTCTGACCTAACGGCAGAAGATAAACACGGCACGAGAAGACCACGAGACATATTGCTGACACTCGCCTACTTCGCTAGAGCGTCAAGTCAAATAATCTGATGGTGTGTGTACCGAAGGTCTTACAGCACGCACACCACAGATGCCGTGTAGTAAACCAAATGGAAATACTTTCACAGCGTTCCACCCTCCTTACATCTATTTGGCGAATAATTACGGTTTCTTTGTACACACCTGTTGTTACCCTTGTTTATTGCGAACGTTCAACGTCCAATACAGTGCCCGTAAGTCTCTGTTAATGATCGTACAAGTATTTGTAAAAAAAATACGAGAAAAAAATCCTTTTCGCAAATGTCGGCGACTGTTAATGGTTTGAGGCAGAATGTTCTACTTTGGTAATTCTTCAGTTTCACCGATGACGTATGTGACTGTGTGTTACCGACAACGATTTTGGATGACAAGTATATCTCGAAATTGAAAGTAACCAGAAGTAAATCCGCATTTTCACGCTTAGTGATAGTACTTTCACAGCAGATCCAATGAACGTAAATAAATTTCCGTTTACTTACTTTTTGCGCTAATAACTTGCTGAGCACAAGGACAATAACGAAAACCGGCTTCAGATACTGTACTATAACAACCACAGAGTTAACAAAGGGGCTCTGAGCACTATGCGACTCAACTTCTGAGGTCATCAGTCGCCTAGAACTTAGAACTAATTAAACGTAACTAACCTAAGGACATCACACACATCCATGCCCGATGCAGGATTCGAACCTGCGACCGTAGCGGTCGCTCGGCTCCAGACTGCAGCGCCTAGAACCGCACGGCCACTCCGGCCGGCACAGAGTGTACAACGTTGTGTAAGGGATCAATCACAACCTCGCATAAAAAACTTCGTGAGGACATAAACACCATCCATCCACAAACACAGTTCACCATTGAAATACAAACAGAGGAAAAACAAGTTCCTAGATCGCAAATACACGAGAGAAACAACAGACATGAGTTCACAATTTACAGGAAACCCACAATCATCATCACCATTATTCATAACCAATCGCTATAACTCACAAAGAAGGCAGCTTCAGATGTGTACTACACAGACTGAACAAAACATCCATGAACAAACGTGATTCCACTGAACTGAATACAATAAAGCAAATTGCACAAGAGAATGGAAATGATACAGAGATAGTAGATGAAGTAAACCAGAAAATACAAAAACAGGCGACACGTAATCATGAAACACACACACAAACAAACACAACAAGATAATCAGCAGACAGCAGCAAACGACATGTAATGCCTTACAAGAACAAAGTCACACACACTGTGAGCAATATGCTAAAGAAACAAGGACTCAATATAGCATACATAACCAACAAAACAATACAAAATAGACCTGGAAGAAATACCACCAACACTGAGAAATACAGCCAGTCAGACGTACAGTAACTAACTTGCAATTGTTGTTAATCGTGTGGGTCAAACGTGCAGGAATTTCGGAACCAGGTACACAGAACATATCAGAGCACTCAGAAGCAGTAGCTCGCACTCCGCATTCGCAATTCACCTGAAGCACAGAATCATAACCCAACAATTATTGAAACTGACATGAAGATCCTTAAAACTAGTAACAATCTCTACCAAAAATTAACAATAGAAGAAAACTATCACACCCAAAAATCAGTAGCTCAAGGGAAGAAAGTGCTAAATGAATACCCAACACTTTGTGATAAAACCCTCTTTGCCACAATTGAAGAGCTATATGAATAACACCTGCATTAAAACTCCACATAATCAGCCACAGAACTGAATTACCCTCTCCCGCATACTGCACCACATTCTCTCTACGTGCCTCTCCCTCTCCACTGAACACCCCCCTCCCCCCCCCCCCCCCCCCCCTCGGCGCTGAACCTTCTGCTGGCAGAGTGCTGCGGACAGCTGCGGAGTGCGGTTCCAGGCAGGTAGTTTGTAGCAATTAACAACCCTTACCCTCTCACGTTGAAATTGAAGTGTCTTTCTTTGCATGGTTTATTTGTCATTTCTCTTCCGTGCTCATACACTCTCGTTTTTCCTGGGGGCCTTCTGAAGGAGCGAAAATGTAATTATAACTACGTTGCACAAGAATGATGTTACATTTGAAGCAATAAACGTATCATATAATAGAGACATGGTTCTAATCAAATTACTAAAATTTACTGTAATAAATTGCTATTCCTGTTGTATCGATAGTGAAATGGAGAAAAACGACCACGAACACCCTGCAGAAGATGGCGCATCGGCTCAAGGTAAACAGGCTTGGCGTATTTTTCAAACGCATCTACCCTACACGATTACACTGCAATTCACATTTTCGTCTTAGCACAGGGTTCGTAGACTGTTTCTCCACCGTTCCACTCCCATATAGCATGTAAGGCAAAGTAATAGTTACCGGCCGGAGTGGCCGAGCGGTTCTAGGCGCTACAGTCTGGAATCGCGCGACCGCTACGGTCGCAGGTTCGAATCCTGCCTCGGGCATGGATGTGTGTGGTGTCCTTAGGTTAGTTAGGTTTAAGTAGTTCTAAGTTCTAGGGGACTAATGACCACAGCAGTTAAGTCCCATAGTGCACAGAGCCATTTGAACCATTTGAAAGTAAGAGTTAAATCTTGTGGTTAGAGGTCTGACTTCTCTTACGTTCTTCCGACGGTCGCTTCTCCCATTTGGGTGACAATACCAACTTTCTCCTCCGAAACTTTTGGCATTCGGAGGAGAAAGTTGGTATTGCAATTTGGTAAAAAGATTTCGCCGCAGTGAAAAACGCCTTTGTTTCAGTGATTGCAACCCCAACTCACTTTTCGAATTCGTGACACTTTGCCCCCTCGTAAGTTATAATGCAAACCGAACTGTCCTGTGAACTTTTTCGATGTTGTCGGTCAGTGCCGTACAGTTAGGGTGGCAGTATTCCAGGAGGACGGGCGACTGTAGCGCAGGCGGCAGGCCGCCTCCCTTAGCAGGTTTGTCGCGTCTTGTATGTCTTTCGCCAAAAAAATGCAGTCTTCGGTTCGCCTTCCCCACATCATCTTCTGTGTGACGGTTCCAACAGAAATTTGTTCTTAACTGTAATCCGTAGGTTTTTAGTTTGAGCTACAATCTTTAAATTTTTGTGACATCGTGTAACCGAAATTTAATGGAATTTTTGTAATATTCGTGTGGAGGACATGAGACTTTTTATTGTTTACCGTTAAGTGGCCCTTTTTGCACCACGCGCAAGTCCTGTATAAATCATTTTGTAATTTGTTTGGAATTTTCGATGACTTTACTAGACGATAAACGACAACACTATATACAGATAACATTAGATAGCTACTCATTTTGCCTCCAAAGTAGTTTAAAAACAGCCGAGGGCGTATAACTCACTAGCGCTTTTCATTTATCGTATAACACTCCTTCGATATAACATGAGTGTACTTGATGACTTGTTAGCATTTACTAAGAAATTTGAGAATGCCCTCGAGCCACTCGCAGACAAACTGGATTATCCGATTTTTATCAGTGGACAGCGTAACACGTAATGGAACACGTTTCGGAAAGTAGCTGTCACGTGTTTGTCGATGTCGTACGGAGCTAGCTGTGCCAGTACCCGGTGGCGGCCCACAGTGTCTTTAGTTCTCGCACCCGCGTGCCCCGGCGCCAAAGTCCCTCCAGTAACGCCTAATGACGATGCAGCTCTCATTCTACTCGGACGTAAAGTGCGACTCGACAGAAAACGTGATCCGTTGTCAGTCCGACAGCTATTGTCCGTGCTGCTGCATCAGTTGCAATACGAGGCCTCGGCGCCTGTTCCCGACGCTACGGTTTGCGCGGTAGGCAGATGGCCGGGCTTTCGACAGCCTGTAACGTGAAACGGGGCCGCGTGAAGTGGCCGGGACGAGGCAGCCGCGAACTACACTGTGTGTCCGGACAGCCATTAGTGGACATTTATATGGTACTGCGAACGGCTGAAAGCAAGGGAGAAACTACAGCCGTAATTTTTCCCGAGGGCATGCAGCTTTACTGTATGGTTAAATGATGATGGCGTCCTCTTGGGTAAAATATTCCGGAGGTAAAATAGTCCCCAATTCGGATCTCCGGGTGGGGACTACTCAAGAGGATGTCGTTATCAGGAGAAAGAAAACTGGCGTTCTACGGATCGGAGCGTGGAATATCAGATCCCTTAATCGGGCAGGTAGGTTAGAAAATTTAAAAAGGGAAATGGATAGGCTAAAGTTAGATATAGTGGGAATAAATTAGTGAACTTCGGTGGCAGGAGGAACAAGACTTTTGGTCAGGTGAATACAGGGTTATAAATACAAAATCAAATAGGGTTAATGCAGGAGTAGGTTTAATAATTAATAAAAAAAATAGGAGTACGGGTAAGCTACTACAAACAGCATAGTGAACGCATTCTTGTGGCCAAGATAGACACGAAGCCCACGTCTACTACAGTAGTACAAGTTTATATGCCAACTAGCTCTGCAGATGATGAAGAAATTGATGAAATGTATGATGAGATAAAAGAAATTATTCAGGTAGTGAACTGAGACGAAAATTTAATTGTCATGGGTGACTGGAATTCAACAGTAGGAAAAGGGAGAGAAGGTAACATAGTAGGCGAATATGGATTGGGGCTAAGAAATGAAAGAGGAAGCCGCCTGGTAGAATGTTGCGCAGAGCATAACTTAATCATAGCTAACACTTGGTTCAAGAATCATGAAAGAAGGTTGTATACATGGAAGAACCCTGGAAATACTAAAAGGTATCAGATAGATTAGATAATGGTAAGACAGAGATTTAGGAACCAGGTTTTAAATTGTAAGACATTTCCAGGGGCAGATGTGGACTCGGACCACAATCTATTGGTTATGAGCTGTAGATTAAAACTGAAGAAACTGCAAAAAGGTGGGAATTTAAGGAGATGGGACCTGGATAAACTGACTAAACCAGAGGTTGTAAAGAGTTTCAGGGAGAGCATAAGGGAACAACTGACAGGAATGGGGGAAAGAAATACAGTAGAAGAAGAATGGGTAGCTTTGAGGGATGAAATAGTGAAGACAGCAGAGGATCAAATAGGTAAAAAGACGAGGGCTAGTAGAAGCCCTTGGGTAACAGAAGAAATATTGAATTTAATTGATGAAAGGAGAAAATATAAAAACGCAGTAAATGAAGCAGGCAAAAGGGAATACAAACGTCTCAAAAATGAGATCGACAGGAAGTGCAAAATGGCTAAGCAGGGATGGCTAGAGGACAAATGTAAGGATGTAGAGGCTTATCTCACTAGGGGTAAGATAGATACTGCCTACAGGAATATTAAAGAGACCTTAGGAGAACCACTTGCATGAATATCAAGAGCTCAGATGGAAACCCAATTCTAAGCAAAGAAGGGAAAGCAGAAAGGTGGAAGGAGTATATAGAGGGTCTATACAAGGGCGATGTATTTGAGGACAGTATTATGGAAATGGAAGAGGATGTAGATGAAGATGAAGTGGGAGGTATGATACTGCGTGGAGAGTTTGACAGAGCACTGAAAGACCTGAGCCGAAACAAGGCCCCCGGAGTAGACAACATTCCATTAGAACTACTGACAGCCTTGGGAAAGCCAGTCCTGACAAAACTCTACCATCTGGTGAGCAAGATGTATGAGACAGCCTAAATATCCTCAGACTTCAATAAGAATAATAGCAAAGAAATCAGGTGTTGACAGATGAGAAAATTACCGAACTATCAGTTGAATAAGTCACTGCTGCAAAATACTAACACGAATTCTTTACAGACGAATGGAAAAACTGATAGAAGCCGACCTCGGGGAAGATCAGTTTGGATTCCGTAGAAATGTTGGAACACCTGAGGCAATACTGACCCTACGACGTATCTTAGAAGAAAGATTAAGGAAAGGCAAACCTACGTTTCTAGCATTTGTAAACTTAGAGAAAGCTTATGACAATGTTGATTGGAATACTCTCTTTCAAATTCTGAAGGTGGCAGGGGTAAAATACAGGGAGCGAAAGGGTATTTACAATTTTTACAGAAAGCATATGGCAGTTATAAGAGCCGAGGGACATGAAAGGGAAGTAGTGGTTGGGAAGGGAGTGAGACAGGATTGTAGCTTCTCCCCGATGTTATTCAATCTGTATATTGAGCAAGCAATGAAGGAAACAAAAGAAAAATTCGGAGTAGGTATTAAAATCCATGGAGAAGAAATAAAAACTTTGAGGTTCGCCGATGACATTGTAATTGTGTCAGGGACAGCAAAGAGCAGTTGAACGGAATGGATAGTGTCTGGAAAGGAGGGTATAAGATGAACATCAACAATAGCAAAACGAGGATAATGGAATGTAGTCGAATTAAGTCGGGTGATGCTGAGGGAATTATATTAGGAAATGAGACACTTAAAGTAGTAAAGGAGTTCTGCTATTTGGGGAGCAAAATAACTGATGATGGTCGAAGTAGAGAGGATATAAAATGTAGACTGGCAATGGCAAGGAAAGCATTCTGAAGAAGAAAAATTTATTAACATCGAGTATAGATTTAAATGTCACGAAGTCGTTTCTGAAAGTATTTGTACGTAGTGTAGCCATGTATGGAAGTGAAACGTGGAGGATAAATAGTTTAGACGAGAAGAGAATAGAAGCTTTTGAAATGTGGTGCTACAGAAGAATGCTGAAGATTAGATGGGTAGATCACATAACTAATGAGGAGGTATTGAATAGAATTGGGGAGAAGAGGAGTTTGTGGCACAACTGGACTAGAAGAAGGGATCGGTTGGTAGGACATGTTGTGAGACATCGAGGATCACCAATTTAGTATTGGAGGGCAGCGCGGAGGGTAAAAATCGTAGATGGAGACCAAGAGATGAATACACTAAGCAGATTCAGAAGGATGTAGGCTGCAGCAGGTACTGGGAGATGAAGAGGCTTGCACAGGATAGAGTAGCATGGAGAGCTGCATCACAACAGTCTCAGGACTGAAGAGCACAACAACAACATATGGGACGTGTCCGCAATTCGCTTTTATGGCTGCTCCAACTGTGCTGGTAAGACTTGCAGTGAGGTGGCCGAATGTTTTGGAGGAGTGGCAGCCCATTCTTCGACAACCGAAAATAGACGACGTGCGGATGTTGGACGTCGGGGCCTGGAACGAACTCGACTTTCTAACTTGGCTCAAACGTGTTACACTGGATTCAGGTCGGGGCTGTGAGCAGTTCAGTCTATTTCACAAATGTTGCCTCGCAGGATACATTGTGACGCTGTTGCAAATGATCATCGTCTCCCAACTGCTCGTCTACAGTGTGCCTTACACAGATCAGTGGGATGTGTAGTAACATTCCACACTCAGAACTTTCGAACGGAATGAGGGGAAAACAGTGCAACCACGAGAAACTCGCACACCTTGTCGCACCGCAGACCCTTCCACGGCGCTGTCACGGAGTACAGCGTGATTCGTCTCTCCAAATCACTCGCTTCCCTTCGTTCACTCTCCAGTGGCGCCGCTGTTGGTGCACACGCAGCCTCACTTACCGCTAGCTGTAGAAATGCTGCTGGACCGTTGTATCCCATTCCTTTCAGCTCTCAACGCACAATCGTTGTGATGGCTGGACCGCTGCTAGAAGTTTCGCACTCACCAATTATTCCTTCTGCGGATTTCACGCTCTCTTTTTTACACCCACCTTTTGGAGTGGTCTCTGTTTAGCTGTGATTTTTCGTTTGCGTCTCCACTTCAGAATCACATCACCGAGACTCGACTTTGTGAGCTTTAGAAGGACTGAGATGCCTGTGATGGAATTGCCACTCAGGTGACATCCAGTGACTAGGCCACGTCCAAGTCACTGAATTCTCGTCGTTTGTAGTGGACAATTCTTTACTGAATAGGAATTCAAAAATGGCTCTGAGCTCTATGGGACTTGACTTCTGAGGTCGTCAGTCCCCTAGAACTCAGAACTACTTAAACCTAACTAACCTAAGGGCATGACACACACATGCCCGAGGCAGGATTCGAACCTGCGACCGTAGCGGTCGCGCGGTTCCAGACTGTAGCGCCTAGAACTTCTCGGCCACTCCGGCCGGCACTGAATAGGAGTGTCCGGGTACTTTTGATCGGATAGTGTAAATCTCTGCCCTATTTTCTTCATTCTGATTCAATATCTTCCGGAAGAAAGTTTCTTCTACTTTTGACGGATGTACAGCATTTCATCGTAAAATTAATCTAGCTGTTTCTTCAACTGACAGTGCATCTCGGCGACACTTGTAACGTACGTACAATAGAAATTTTTTTAAACAGTTGTCCTTCTCACACCCTACTTCATCAAACAGGAATTTCAAAAACATTGAACGATCTAATTTTTGTTTTAATCCGTGATTGAAGCGGCACCATTCTTGCACCAACAAGCCCTTTCAGGTGACCAGTAGTGTCTGCAAGGTGATGGCCGGTATTGTCAGTGGGCGGTTGGTATGGTGGATTGAGCCACAGAAGCTGCTAACAGACGTCCAATGAGGCTTTCGTAGACATCGCTGTGCAGTCGACCATCTCGTCGCCCTGTCGACCGATATCGTGGAGAACTGCCTGCCCGAGTGCCAGAGTGTAGCCGCCGTACTTTCTGACTTGGAAAACGCACGCGCCACTTGCTCGAGAACGCGCGTCTACGATACAACGCATAAATATAAATAGGGCTTCGGAGGCCGCTTGCCCAGCTTTACTTTTTTTTTTTAGGACAGAGTTTTTAACGTAGGCGTGGATCCGGAAGAACGGGGTAACTTCGGGCTGAGCTGAGCGTAGGCTTTGGCAATAGCAATCGAAGCCTATATTCAGTCTCCCGGCAAGGGTTTCGGGCTCTCTTCGTCGGATCCGTGCAGATCCGCATTCTCGAGCATCGAGCGCTATTTCGACCAGCTCTTCTCGTGAAGCCTAGACAGCGGCTCACTCTAAGAAGGTAGCCAAGGAGATTGATGGATCCTATACTTCGCGTGTAGTTCATTCTCTGTATTTAAGAACACAGTAAATTCAACACAAATGGTCTTCGTTGACCATCAAAAGAAACAGGTAACCAACTTTGTAACTGTTTCCTAAAAAGAAAGTAGGTTAATAAGAAAGCGCAAGTATTTCGGACAACAATAGAAAGGCTTGTCCTCGCTCTCCTTAAGCGGAGCACATTGTAACAGATAAACACTTGAGTTACAGTCTATTGGAGTGCACAGTTTCTACAGTCTTGTCAATGAGTCTGACAGAAGACAAACCGGCCCGCGAGTTGGTTCCGAGGTTCCTTGGCGGCGGCGGCGTGCGGTCTTCTTCCTGAAGGATGCAGCTAAAGGTTCGCGGTAGGAGGGACCTCTGTTGCTGACTTACATGCCCTCCGTATTGTGGTCTGGTGTATGCGAAGGACTTGTGCAGGTGGCGCTGCAAGTGACGGTGTCGGAACGTCGTGTAGTCGCAGGGGCTGAGCTGGTAACCGACCCGACAGCGGTGTGTTAGGATGTGGCGTCGGCGATGGGGGTCTTTTGCGACACGCCATTCCCGTTCCCCCTGCCAGAGGGACAGAAGCGAGGCCGAGGCAGGAGTCGCAGTCCTCTACCAGATCACTGGCGCCCACCTGGCTCAGTCGGGACGTGAAGGAGTAGTAGGATCGACTTCCGTTGGGGTACTGGGCTGCAACACTGGATGCCTCCTGCTCCTTCGACGAGAAGTGTCGAGGTCGCCATGTCCAGAGAGCCCGTCGTCGTGTTGGGCGTCTGGAACAGAACATTGAGATAAAGTTTCAGGCAGTGGAAGAGAGCTGTGCTGCGGTCTGACCTCCTGCGGAGTGGTTCTGTATGATGCCAAAAAAACGAATGGGTGCGTCATCCGAGGAGTGATGACGACACAGTTTTGCCTCTCGGGTATTAAACGTGCTGACAAACCAGTCAGTGATGCCATCGGATGCCGGATGGAATGGAGTCGTACGAATGAGAGAGAAGCCATTCGTGGCACAAAAGGAAGAGAATTGGGCGGAGGTGAACTGAGGTCCGTTGTCTGTGACAGTGGTTTCGAGGAGACCTTCTAAAACAAAAATGTGTGTGAGGACTTTGATCGTTTGCGTAGCTGAAGTAGATTACAGAGGGAAACTCCTTGCCGGTATCAGGGACGACGAGCCGGGACGCACCGAGGGAAGGTCCCGCAAAATCGAGACGGATGTGGGACCAGGGTGCTGTCGTAGTGGGCCACAGGAAGTGCCGTCGGGCAGGCCGCGTGCTCTGGCACGAGGAGCAGGCGGCGACCGTGTAAGTCGTGGCAGCGCCCACCCCCACGCCCCTGCAGTTGCTACGTTCCTCTGCCTGCCTCTCGGCGAGGACCACCCCCCCCAGTGGCCCCGGTGGAGAGTGTCGAGGACGCAGCAGAGCGAGCGTGCGTGTCTGGCCGCTGCCGCACTCGGTGACGCTGAAACCTCGCATTGCAGCCCTGTCGGCACCGCCACAGTGTCTGGAAGGCGGGATTTGGCAGCGTCTTACGGTAGGAAGACCATCCCTGGTGGTCGTAGTGGAGGACACGATCGCTGGCTGTGTGGTGGCTGATAAGCCGTTCATCCAGTGGGGCTGCAGCCTCCTCTGCTGCTGCGTTTGTGAGGAAACACACGTCTGGAACCGAGTCGAAGTTTGGATCTCGTTCAGTAGGCAAAGTAAGTCTGCATCAGTGTGCTGTGCTGTGGAGCGCAACAGGATCTTACACGTTTAGCTCACCCGTAGGAAAAGGGTCCGGCATTGTAGCTGTCGAGCTGCCTCGGTGGGGATTGGGGCGGTGGACCGAAACAGTGGGATCGGCGGCTTATGGGCAGTGAGGACGGTTAACTTTTGACCGTGTTTGTAGTAATGAAACGCATTAACTCCAAAGATAATCGCTAAAGCCTGCCCGATTTGACTGTAGTTGCACTGTGCAGCATTCGAGCTCGTCGAAACAAAAGCAATCGGTCGTTCCGTGCCGTCCAGTAAGTGTGAGAGGACTGCCCCCACACTGCAGCGGAGTCTGCCCTGATGTGAATCTTCCTGGCATATTAAAACTCTGTGGCAGACTGATAGGACCTTCGTCTTTGGTGGGCAAGTGCATTGCCAACAGAGCTGCCTGCGCACAACTCACGACCCGCAGGCACTGAGTAATGTGCTTTCTTCCAGAAGTGCTAGTTTACGCAGGACAAGTTCTGCCAAGTTTAGAAGGATGGAGATGCCGCAATGGCGGAATTAAAGCTGTGAGTCGTGCGCGGGAAGCTCAGTTGGTGGAGCGCCTGCCCGTGAAGGACAAAGGTCCCGAGTTCCAGTCCCAGTGCGGCACACAATTTTAATCTGTCAGAAAGTTTCGCTGTTACTGCTGTTAACGAATTGCTCATTCGCTCACACAGTCGACACAACAGCACTCCATTAGGCAATACAGCGACAGCTTTGGGGTTGCCGAGGGTGGCACCAGTATGAAACAATACAGTCGGCACGAAGTGTTCTGAATGATGGCGACTTCTGGGGGCCCGAGGCCAACTTATTGAGCCCTTACTACAGCTGGTCTTAGCTTCTGTGGGTTATCAATTAAAAATAAGGTCGGTACATACGTGGCGCGAGGTGCGGCCCACAGTTTGACGACCGCCACAGCCACTTGACGTATTAGGTACCGACGTTTTTTACGCCCTGTGTCGTGCGCTGTGACATTTACGCCCCACTAATTACAAATGCTGTAATAACCAGCAGATTTACTGACAAGGGGAGTCAACGCGTTGAGATAACTGATTTGCTTCAAACTTTGTACACCTTTAGTAGGTCATTAAATCGATATAGTGTACAAGTAGTTCGATGCATAACTCTGGCAATTACGAGAAAATCGCAAGACAAGTTTCACATGTGTATTATGTAATTGGTGTATCAGTCCGTAGGTGGCGGACGTTAGCGTTCGTGGGGGGTCAAGTGGTTAGCGTTCGAGCCTCGTAAGACGAACGTGTATCAGGTGACAGTTCGACTCCCGCTCAAACCTTCATTTTTTAGTACCAGCGTAAATTCTGTGATATTAAATAAACTTGCACCTACACTATTCGTTCTTCCTACATTAGCAACGTCTCACCACTACGCAGGTTAGCTGCCAATGGCTGCCTCTGTGTCTGCAGCTGGAAGCCTCGAGGTGCAAAGTAGTTCAGAGTACCTCACCAGATAGCATGCGTAAGGGATTTAGGAAATCAAGGCACGCATACATTTTCAGGAGAGCTCTATGCATTTTTCATTTTCTTGTCGATGGTTATAAATATATTTGTTCTAGTAATTAAATTTAATTATATATAGTAAGTAGTCAAATAACATGAAATTCACTATAACTTCATGCAAATATACCTGTTTTTTTAATTACGTTATTTCTCAAATGTCATGAATTAAATAATATGGCCAGTGATAAAAAAGGATTAAAAATTAAGTTTGAACGGGAGTCGAACGATAGCTTCACACACTTTAGTGTTACGAAGCTCGCAGACTAACCACGTCACCACCAAAAACTTAATGTCCGATACCTATGCACAGATACCCCAGTTAATAATAGACGCCTAAAACTTCTGTTGCAACTTTCTCGGAATTGCGAGAGTAGTACACCTTACTGCTTTCACGACATGTTGTTTTAATGACCTACTAAAGGTGTACAAAGTAAATCTCTGATCCCAGCATCGTGGCCTCCTCTTGTGAGAAGTGTATTAATGTTCCAAAACAGTGTTTATAATGTGCAAGGAAACAAAATTATTATAGCATCAGGTGGGGAAGACGGAGGTTAGATTTCATTTTCGTAAAACAGACGCACGGTACTGGCTGTTCCCTCACTTCACATTGCTCTATGGTCGCTTAAGATACCGGTAGAAGTCGGGCCTGAACTTGCGCCTTCACGACACTACCAGTCTCACCAACTGGGCTGTAGCCGTTACCGAATGTTTTGTATGTTCCACTCCGGACCCTCACAACACCAGAGAAGTCCTGCGAGCCCTGTGGGCAGAAGCACGGAGCACGAGCGCAGGCTGTGTGTGGGTGGCAGGTGGGGCTTCGTGTTCCCCCGCTACCGGTCTTCGGTTATGCCAGTTTTTTCGGACGCCGAGTCTTAAAACCGCTCAAAATAACCGGTTTGTGAAATACCGGATTTTCACGTTAACAACATATCGAAGCCGCCATACTGGACGCTACACTAATTTTCGGATGGAAAAGGGATCGTGTGACATAAAAAACAGATAGAGAACTAGATGATGAAACAACGGTGTCTTTTGTTTGAGCATAGCTCTATTCATTTTCGACCTACGTCGCATTTTGTACAGAACGAGGCAAATGCTGGAGATAACACGTAAAGGTTACAAGCTGTGCTCTAGCTGTTGTTCAGCACGTTGTGCGGTTGTTGTTACCGGCTCCACCCAATCCTCATAGGCGGTAAACATGCACCGGAAAGCGAGCACATGCTCCGCTCCCTGAGAGATACAGGGTGTATCAAAAAGAATAATCCAATTCGGCACGTCTATATTTCTGAAACTATTAAACATATACAATGAATCTTATTTTTTGACGAATGCGAAACTCAAAAAGTTTTTTCTTATTCATACCTTTTCTTAGGCGTTCGATATGGTCCCTTGAGATGGACGTCATATGTCAATGTAGTATTCAGATTGTTCCCTCTCTGTAGCAAGCATGTCTTGAGTTACAGATTCCACAGCTGATGTTATGCTGTCTCGGTTCATTCATTGTTGTTGGTAACGGAGGCACATAAACAGAGTATTTGACACTGAAGCGCCAAAGAAACTTGTGTAGGGATGTGTATTCAAATCCAGAGATATGTTAACAAGCAGAATACGGTAATGCATATATAAGACAGCAAGAGTCTGGCGTCGTTATTAGATCGGTTTAGTAGTAGTAGTAGTAGTAGTAGCTTTATTCATCCGTAGATCTCTTTTTACAAGGATGTAGGACATGTTAAAGTACGAGGGTAATCCCAAAAGTAAGGTCTCCTATTTTTTTATAAGTACATAGACATGTTTATTTCTACAATGGTTTACATCAGTTTACAGCTTGAACATTTAGCTATTTTTTGACATAATCGTCAATTCTGTCGAAGCATTTTTGTAGACGCTGTGGCAGTTTTTGTATGCCCACGTCATACCAGCTGGCCGCCATGCTCTTCAGAAAGTTATGAACCTCTTCTTTCACCTCGTCGTCGTAGCTGAATCGCTGGGACCACACTTAACGCTGACAGGTACTGTGAGACTCTGAAAAAACTCAAACGGGCAATTCAGAACTGGAGAAGAGGAATGTTGAACAAGGGCGTACACATTCTCCATGACAACACTCGCCCACACATCTCTCGGCAAACCGTTGCTCTCCAGCAACAGTTTCAGTGGAACATTATTATCCACCCACCCTATAGTCCTGACTTGGCGCCCAGTGACTATCACCTGTTCCCTAGGTTAAAAGAACATTTGGGCGGAAAGCGATTCAGTTCCGACGACGAGGTGAACGTTCTGAACGGCATGTCGGCGAGCTGGTATGACATGGGCATACAAAAACTGCCACAGCGTTTACAAAAAATGCGTCGACAGAAATGGTGATTATGTCGAAAAATAGCTCAATGTTCAAGCTGTAAACTGATGTAAACCATTCTAGAAACAAACATGTCTATGTACTTATAAACAAATAATAGACCTTACTTTTGGGATTACCCTCGTATTTACAAATATAGATCAAATAAGGTAATTCGTATACACATATATTTACAGGCTTCTAGTTAGAGACAATCATTAGATTTACTCCTGGCATACAATAATTTTTTTTACAAATAACTTATTTAATAATGTAATGCCACATTGTTCACTCATATCTGACTATCAATCACTGCACACTCTACACACACATTGTTTCATAACTTTTCACTCACTACACACACACACACACACACACACACACACACTGGTGATCTCTGGGCCATTTTCTGCACAGCAACTTCCCACTTGCTATCCTGAAAAACTGAGTCAGCATCCCTCCATAATGAGTTGTGTGTTCAGCTCAGAAAGAGGAAGAGGTGTTAGTATTTCTAGAAAAGAAAAAAGGAAAAAAAATGAAGGTGTTATGTGGAATGTTGGATATTTTGTAATCGTTATTATTATTATTATTATTATTATTTATTTGTATAACATTTTTTATCAAACCCCTACTCTGTTTTAGCTAAGTAATCCTTCAATGTATAAAATGTGTAGCATAAAAGGTAGTTTTTAGCTGCCTTTTTTAATAAGCGTATTTTTGAAATTTCTTTAATCTCTTTTGGTAATTTATTGTACAGTGTTATTCCTTGGTAGAAAATGCTTTTT
Source organism: Schistocerca cancellata (assembly GCF_023864275.1). Classification (NCBI taxonomy): domain Eukaryota; kingdom Metazoa; phylum Arthropoda; class Insecta; order Orthoptera; family Acrididae; genus Schistocerca; species Schistocerca cancellata. The sequence goes on along the minus strand of NC_064634.1, from coordinate 520,065,201 downwards.
TGAGTTTTATTTGTTGCATGGTCATGGACAGAGCTGTCTGTGCTGTAATTACCGATGTTATTTTTGATGTGTACAACTGACTGGTAAATGTATTCACATGGAACAGTGTTCTGGACAGATCTTTACAATGAGCTCGACTAGTATTTTTAGCTATTATTCTTATGGCTCTTTTCTGGAGTTTGGAAATTGTGTTCAAATTCTGTGCATTTGTTCCCCAAAAAGAATGCCATAGCTAAGAACTGTGTGTACATATGAATAATATGTAACTAAAGGACACTGCATGTTACACACTGATGATAGAATTCTAATGGCATAACATGCTGATGACATTCTGTTTGCAAGTACCTTTGTGTGTTCACACCACTTCAACTGAGAATCAATGTTCATTTTTCCTCTTCAAACTGAAATTCATGGCATTAGTTTTCTTTATGTCCAATGTCACTTTATTACTTATTGACTAATCGTAAACTTCCTTGAGAGTTTGATTTGCTTTCTCGGTGAAGAGTTCTCTTGTTTTCTCAGTGACTACAGTATTGCGGTCATCAGCGAAGAGGATTTTTTCACCATGAGTTGCAACTTTCTCGGAATTGCGAGAGTAGTACACCTTACTGCTTTCACGACATCTTGTTTTAATGACCTACTAAAGGTGTACAAAGTAAATCTCTGATTTACTGGGAAAGTTATTGTGTATATCAGGAACAGTATTGGTCCTAATATGCTACCTTGCGGAACCTCTATATTAATGTATGTTGGTTCTGATAAGTGTTTTACTAAATCTTTAGATCTATTTGAAGTATGTGTCATCTCTGTTCTTTACCCTATCTGTTAAGTAGCTACACCTCTTATTCCTTATGCTTCTAATTTATTTAATAGTATCTTGCGGTCCTCTGTATCAAACGCATTAGAAAGATCCAAAAATATGCCTGTGACACACTCATCTTTATCAAGAGCATCAATTACAACTTCTGTGAATTCTACTATGTCTGACTCCGTATTTTTGCCAATTCGGAAACCAAACTGTGATTCGCTTAACAGATTGTATTTATTCAGGTAATTCATTAATCTGTCTTTTATAATTGCTTCTATTATTTTTGAGAATGCTGACAGCATGGAAATGGGCTGGTAATTTTCTATGTCTTCTGCATTACCTTTCTTAAGCAAAGGTACAACTCTTGTCTGTTTTAACTGCTGTTTTAACTTCCTGATGTGAAGGATTCATTTATTATATTTGTTAAAGGGCCTTGTATAATCCCTATGCATTATTTCAGTACACACATTGGTACTTCACCAGAGCCTACTGATTTCTTATTTTTTAGTTTTTGAATTGTTTTACTGACTTCATTCTCTGTTGTTAGAAGTAACATCATTGTATTTAGTGCAACATTATTTACAGGTGTTATATTTGTTTGGGGGAATTTTTGGTGTAAATTTTGTGCAATATTTGAAATAATGCTCATTTACATAGTTTGCTAAGTGCTGTGGATCTTTTATTACTTTATCCCACCTCCCTTAGCAGTATGTTATTCTGTGTTTGTCTGCCTCTCCCCGTTTCCTTTTTTACAACATCCCAGATTGCTTTGCTTTTATTCTCTGCATTATATATTATTTTGTCATTAAATGACTTTTTGCAGCAGTTAGCACCTTACTATAGATCTATTTGTATCTGATAGAAATTTAGGAATTCTGGATCATTGTGAATTTTTTTCATGGAACTGAGGTGTTTAAGTGTGTGGGAGGACTTCTTAATACCTGCTGTTATCCGTGTGATTTTGTGAGATGTTGATACAGACATGTATACTTTTGGAAATGCCTCTTCAAAGTTCAATTTAAACAATGTGAAGAAGTTAGAGAATTTCATATTCCCATTGGTTTCTTTATACACTTCATCCCAGCTTTATTTTTCTAGTTCTTTTGAAAAATCATTTATTTTGATTTCTGATAAATGTCGTTTGTAGGCTTTTAGTTCAGGGAATGATTCAATGCCTGACTTTACTGATGTTATTTGACACAGATTGTCTGATAGTCCGAGAATTGACCCACAGGGACATGCCAAAACTTTGAAGGATGTTTATGAAGGTGCTGCTTGATTCATTTATGATGTTAGTGTTGATGTTAATGTCCCCATACCGAGTTATGCTGACCTTTGTACTTGCGACTTTATCTAGAACTTCTGTTAACTTATTGAAGAAAGTGTCCACACTACCACTGGGAGATCCATACACACACAAAATGATTAATTTCTTGGTGATATCAAGCCCTGTTAATTCAATAGCTGATATTTAAAAGTGTTTGTCCTCACTTACGGTACTGAGGTCATGTCTTGATTTGAACTGTGTTCCTTTTCTGATACAAATGCATCATCCTCCACCCCTTTAAGTAGTTCTGCAGGAAGAGTTTGTCTTTTCATACAGTGATAATACTGCGTGTTGGATTTCTGTGTTTCTACACCAGTGCTCAGTGATACAAATTACTGTACAGTTCAAAGATTGGAGCCCTACTTCTAATAGTTGTATTTTAGTTTTTATTGATTTATTATTTGGTTGATGATTGTTAGGTCTGTCAAATGCACCATGTTACCCTTTCCAATGGTTTGTTTTTCTTTGTGACATCTGGTATATGTCATATTTCAGGTGTTTCAGTATTTTTTTAAAGTACTGGAAATAGTCTTTAGGCAGGGGAACCTGTTGTCTGGATTTATCCTAAAAAAGACCTACTTTTCCAACCTATGACAACAGGTATTTGACCATGTGTGGCCCAAAATCCACCCCCTATACCTTCATGAATCAGCTTTACCAATCTTCCCTTCCCAGTCCTGTTTAGCTGTAGGTCATCCCTAGCGGAACCCCATCTGTTGATGGGCACCAGAGACACATGAGCAAAGTTCGCTGTCCTCAGAGCCATCCCTAACCCCACATTGATTCGCCTCACAGCTCCATCAAGGTGTGGTCCATCGTGACGCCGGAACAGCTCAACAAAGTGTACGTTGGTGCCATGAGTCAAGGTAGCTATCTTGTCCAGGTCACCAGCTATGTCATATGCCCCATCCCTGTCGAAACTGTTTCCCGCCCCACCCACTATCGCTATATGGTCCTCTTTTGTAAAGTCTTTACATAAAGACCCTAGGTCATCTATCACATGACTTAGCCCTGCATTTGGCTTGAAGATACTGCTGGCCTGGTACGCTGCCCCTAAACTCTCCTATAACTGAGGGCCTACACCTCGCCCATGGCTACTACCTAGCTGCAGCACTTTCTTCTTCTACTAAGGCACTGTACATTCCTAGGCTTCTCGGCCTCGGTTGAAGTGTGCTGCACATTTCCTGCTCTGCGTTCTACCTGAGGCTCTTCTCCACTTATCTCTGGTAGTGGTAGATACATGTTTTTTTTGTGTTTATGATAAAACTGTCATATCGCGGTCTCTTTCTTACTATCCTCCTACCAGCTGCCATCTCCCAACCGCCCTCCTGCCCCCTACCTCCCTTAATCCTTAAGAGTTCCTTCCTTGCTTCCTCCAACTGTGCCTTAAGGGCACAGATTTTCCTTTCCTGTTCCCCAATCAAAATGTTCCTACTGCATACTCTGCAGTTCCAGGAGAGAGCCTCTTCTGTTCTCCCAACATTCTCCCCACTGCATTCCCCCCCCCCCCGCGCCACTGAAAATATTTCCTACAAGATTGGCAACAAATCCCTCTACTCACTACCCTAGAACAGCTCCCACATTTCTCACTCATGGTCAGCTTCGAAAGAATAATTAAGTTTAAAGAATGTCTTAAATTTGTCAAGGACGCGAGATTGGCTGTGTATACAAAAAAACGACACAAAAGTCTTATGTGCGGTGGTTGTACTGATTTAGAGATACAATGACAGAAGAATGAATTTGTAATTAATTTCCTTTTAGAGAGTTTACGTTATCAGGCATGTTTGGTCAGGTTTTTAACGTTTATAACTCGGAAAATTTAGGCCTAGATCGCGTCTACATAACTAGTAAACAATACGAAATGTGTTAGTTAAATACGATTTAGAAACGTTTAATTACACTTTTATTGCGACAATAGACACTGATGAAAGTAGTAGTAGTCTTTTTTAAAAGAATTTTGCACTATCAAGAGAACTTGAATAGAAATTTTGTGTTTATGTGACGCAAAATTTCGGGCTACGTTGCGATTATTGGGACTTCAGCTAAAGAACAAGTTTTTTCAAGAAGAAGCGCTGCTGGGACGCTAATATTCAGTTGTGTGACAAGAACGGACACTACAACAAATATAAAAACAAAGAAAATTTAAATTTGACACTATTTCCTCTTAAATAAGTTCTTTTAGCGGACGAAGAAAATACCTGTGATCTCACTCGGCGGCCATATTGGTTAATTGACCAAGACTGCTGTTATAATGGCAGGTTATCAAGTGATTTTGAACGCTATGCACGAGCGATGAGGCACAGCATCTCTGAGGTAGCGAAAAAGTGAGGATTTTCCCGTACAATCACTTCACGAGTGTACTGTGAATATCAGGAATACAATTAAACATCAAATCTTCGACATCGCTGCGGCCGGAAAAAGATGATGCAAGAACGGAACCAACGATAACTGAATATAATCGTTCAACGTGACAAAAGTGCAACCCTTCCGCAAATTGCTGCAGATTTCAATGCTGGGCCATCAACAAGTTGGCTTTTGGAGCCGAAGGCCCACTCGTGTACTCTTCCAGAATGCACCACACACAGCTTTACGCCTCGCCTGGACGCGTCAACACCGAGATTTGACTGTTGTTGTTGTTGTTGTCTTCAGTCCTGAGACTAGTTTCATGCAGATCTCCATGCTACTTTATCCTGTGCAAGCTTCTTCATCTCCCAGTACCTACTGCAACCTACATCCTTCTGAATCTGTTTGGTGTATTCATCTCTTGGTCTCCCTCTACAATTTTTACCCTCCACACTGCCCTCCAATACTAAATTGGTGATCCCTTGATGCCTCAGAATATGCCCTACCAACCGATCCCTTCTTCTAGTCAAGTTGTGTCACAAACTTCTCTTCTCCCCAATCCTATTCAACACCTCCTCATTAGTTATGTGATCTACCCATCTAATCTTCAGCATTCTTCTGTAGCACGTTTGTTGATGTTCATCTTTATCCTCCTTTCAAGACACTGTCCATTCCGTTCAGCTGCTCTTCCAAGTCTGGACTGTTGATAACTGGAAAAATATTGCCTGGTCGGACGCGTCTCGTTTCAAATTGTGTCGGCCGGAAGGACGTGTACGGGTATGAAGAGAACCTCATGAATCCATGGACCCTGCATGCCAGAAGCGTACTTCTAAGCTAGTGGAGGCTCTGTAATCTTGTGGAGCCTATGCAGTTGGAGTGATATGGGACCCCTGATACATCTAGATACGACTCTTTTGGGTGACACGTACATAAGCATCCTGTCTGGTTACCTGCAAGCTTTGATGTCCATTTTGAATTCCGACGGCCTTGAGAAATTCCAGCAGCACAGTGCGACAACTCACACGTCCAAAATTGCCACAGATTGGCTCCAGGAACATTATTGTGAGTTAAAACACTTCCACTGGCCACCAAACTCCCCAGACATGAACATTATTGAGAATATCTAAGGTGCCTTGGAACATGCTGTTCGGAAAAGCTCTGCATGCCCTCGCACTCTTACGGGTTTCTGGACAGCCCTGCAGGATTCATGGTGTCAGTTCCCTCCAGCACTACTTCACACATTAGTCGAGTCTATGCCACTTCTGCATGCTCGCTGGGACCTACATGATATTAGGCCGGTGTACCATTTTCTTTGTCTCTTCAGCGTATAAAGCCCCACAAGAAATGATCACATAAGTCAGCTCCGGTAACCTTGGAGGCCAGTAATGTGAGGCTGAATCATTTGGTCCAGTGCAACCGATGCATTGTGTTTAAAAATCACCGACTTCCAGATGCCAGTATGGTGGTGCCCCACGTTGTTGCTAAATGAAGTCGTTCGAATCAGTCTCAAACTGTGGGAAAAGAATGTTCTCAAGCGCATCGAGGTACGTTCTTCCTCTAACAGTGCTGTCGGCAAATAAAAATGGGGCATACACCTTTTTGTGAAACTGCACAAAACACATTAAATTTTGGAGCCTCTCTCTCATGTTGTACAACTTCATGTGGTTGTTCCGTACCCCATATTCTCACATTATGGCGGTTCAGCTTTCCATTTAAATTCAATGTTATTTCATCACTAAACACTAAATGTGGAAAAAACTGTCATCCTCCATCTTGCCAAGAACTAAATTGCAGAACTCCACGTTGTTGTTTGTCACCTTCACGAAGAGGTTGCAGTAGCTGAATTTCGTATGGTTTCACGTTTAAATGTCGACCCAACACACGCCAGAGGACATCGAGGGCATGTTGAGCTGTCGAGGTGCACGACGAACGGATTTCTGCGGACTCTTTGTGAAACTATGGCGGAGGAGTTCGAGATGTTTATCACAGTCTCGGCGACGGCCCGCCGATTTGCCTTTACACAAACAACCTGTTTCTAGGAATTGTTTATGCCATCGTCTAACGCTCTGTGCTGTAGGAGGATCCACACCATACCTAGTACGAAAGTCGTGCTGATCAGTTATTACGGACCCGCAATGCACAAAACGTATAACCAAAACGCTTTCTGCTATACTGACAACATTTTTGCTAGAACTGAAGTGGGCCACTGCTGTTACCTATCGGGAAACATGTAAAACTCGAGAGTTTGCTCTTTCCAATAGTACGTTGTTTACGCATTTATCTCAAATAACACAATAGTTATGATCTTTTTAAATCGGATGATTCTTTTTGATACACCCTGTATTGGATTGGTGCATAAGTTCATGGCCTTTTTCCGTAAGCAGAATGAACACAACAAATGCATAGACTTCACTCATTAATAATGTATTCTCCTTCTCTGTTTACAACAGTTTGCCACTGGGGTAACTCTCCCATTCTGCGACAGTAAAAATCACGTGGTTTTGAAGCTAAGAACACTTCGAGCCATGTTGGAGCGCATTTTCATCCGGAAAGGAAGTTCCTTGGAAATTGTTAAATAGCGAGCGCTAAAAGTGAAAATGGGATGGTGCTGGCTCAGGTGGACAAGGGGGATGCGGAATGACATCCTAACCCAACACAGTGTAAGGCACACCGCGGCTCGAGAGCCACGTGCGACTGAAATTTCATGGCCAGTCCATGAAAGATCAGGACTGTAGTTAAAATCAGCAGGAAGATCTTCGGCAGCATAACAACGTACGTTGATTATCAACAGAAAAGTCCGCCACCGTAGATGAGTGGATAGCGCACCGTCTTGTCATGAAGGGTCCTGGGTTCGATTCCTGGCTGGGTTGGCGATTTTCTCCGCTCAAGGACTGGGCTTTTGTGTCGTCTTAATCATCATCATCATTTCCTCCTCATCGACGCGCAAGTCGCCGAAGTGGCGTAACCTCAAAAGACTTGCACCAGGCCATCAGGTCTACCCGACGGGAGGCCCTCGCCACACGACATTTCATTTCATCAACAGAAACGTCTTGAAATGTTTGGCTTCCTTATTGAGACAGTATACATTTTTCCTTGAGAAGGGTATCCAGGGTATCCACTGTCCAGAACTAACGAACGACCAGTGGATCCAAAAATAGTAGACGTTATGTCTCAACTAAATCAGCTTAATCGTAAACCATATAAGGAAACAATCTTTTCGATATGAGAAGTTAATTTTTTAAAAAAAGCTTTATTCTTCAAACTACATGATACATGTTGACCCACCACCTAATACATTAGTGGGTCCTAGTATATATATATATATATATATATATATATATATATATATATATATATATATATATATATATATATATATATATATATATAATTTACAATACTGCAGCTGTATTTCTGGTTCTACTGGTGTCTTGTTCTATGTATTTCTTTTATTGCTACGTTGTTGGAGTTGATATTATTCTGTATCTACTACTTGGGTAACTACTCTACTCTGCCTGCAGCGTTACAGGTATGCCAGCATGTTATAAACCTAACATGCCCCTGGCACTGGGCTGGTCCAGCATGTTTGAATCGCTGCAGTTCTATCCTAATGTGGTTATTCTGTCTTATGCTATGTCTAACCTAATACTAGTTCCTACTGTCATGTCCGGTGAATGTCTTGATCAGTTTAAATGTGCCCCCCCCCCCCTAGTCCGAGACGTGGCGGATCCGAGCCGAGAAGCGGCTGGCCAAGTCCACACCGTGGCGGAATAGAACAGGTGTACGGAGTCTAAATCAAGTTTAGTATATTATTGATTGTTCCTTAAAAATTCTTTTAAAACTTTGCTCCATATTTGATTGGCAAGTTTGTTTAGGGTTTGAAAATGGTCCTCTTGCCTGAGCAGGTTGTACGTGTCACGATTTGGTAGTTTTTGTCTTACTTGAGCCGCTACATTGTCGAAGAAGTGGCACTCGTACACCACATGGTCAGGGGTGCCCTGTACGGCCCCACAGTCACACGTTCCCAAACCGGCATAGGTAGGCCGGGTAGGGCCCATGTCCGGTAATGGAATGCAGCAGTCCTCTTGATGGCTTCAAGTATTTGAGCTGTAATCGCTCCACGATACTGGGCAGCAGTTGGTGCGCTCTACGACCCGTCTCGTCGTTATCCCAATGTCCTTGCCAAAGTTATCTCCCCCCCCCCCCCCCCCTACGTTTAATTTCAGATTTATTCCCTACGTGAATCCCCATTAGTTCAACTATTTTATCCCTCTTCTCCTTTTTTACCCAGTACCACGCCGCCTCTGATTGTTACATCAAGAGGACAGAGTCCCGTTAGTACTAATAATGCTCCCCCCGGAGTTGTCATGTCCCTACAGATTGCAAGAGCATATTTCGCTGCACTCTTCTTACGGCCATGGGGGGCATGACCCTCGTGAACCTGTGAGCCCAGACTCCCTTACAATTGATGTCAGAATACTATTATGGTAAGGTTTTATTAAATCTGGTGACAGGTGGAAACGTTTATGTCCGATAACAATCAGGTTATTAAGTGTTTCTAGGGATCTTTGCGTCACGGTGTCAATATGTGATGCATAATTCCACTTCTCGTCGAAGACTACACCTAGATATAGGGCCCCACGCCACCAAGAACTGGTGAGCCATCTATTTGCACTGTAGCATTCCTTCGAGTTGCCCTTTAAGTGGTAGGTATGTGGACTTGCTAGGTGAGATTGTCATTTTGGTAGGTATGGTACCTTGTTGTTAGGATGGATATGGCCCTTTCGATTTTTAGCGGCTACGACTGCCAACGAGCAGGAGGAGGTCGTCTGCACATCGTCGCGTTCTGCAAGTTATCCAAGAGGGGTTCCATATTAATGTCCCAAAAGAGTGGTCCCAGGACAGAGCCCTGTGGACATCCTTTTGTAATCTTTTTACTGATTCTCCCGCTAGGGGACGATAGCCAGACCTCCCTTTCCTCACAATAACTCCTAAGACAGCCATATAGCGGCCGTGGAGAATCCTCCTTCCGCAAGCGGGAGAACGAAGGCCACCACAGGTTGACAAATGTGCCACTTATTCGCCATGGTGCCAAAAATGTATTTGTGCGGGGCTGAGTCACAGGCCTCTGCAGTCAGGTCGAAGGCATCAGACGCCGATCTCCCGGGCCGAATATCGAACTGCCTCTCACTCATCCCACACAGTACATGGTGTGCTGCTTGTCCGTCTGCTAACAACCTCTCAAAAAGTTTCCCCAGCAGGTCCAGCAAACAGATAGGCCTGTACGATTTGGCATCCTTTGGGTCTTTATCTGGACCTTTCTTGGTTATTACTACATTTGCCTTTTTCCAAAATGAGGGGAATTTTCTAAGCCGTAGGCACCCATTGTGTTACTTAGTGAGAGGTGCCACCAGCTGGGGGCCAGGAATTGCACCACTTCCACTGTAATGCCGTTTGGACCAGGAGCTTTGCCCTTCTTAAGGGCTTTCATCTGGGCACCCACCTCCTCTTCAGAGAAGGGGTAAACCATACTGTTGTTTTCGTAGTCCTGTTGGTCTTCTCCTCTAACTCGTTGTTTCTTTTCTAAATCATCAACCATAGTAGGACCTCGGCAGTCTCCTGCCAAGTTTCCGTCATCCGTCCCCGTCCTTGATGCGTGATCTTATCTTTTCATGCACTAACTTGTACGGGATGCCCCATGGGTCCGTAGCCAATTGGCTTTGCACATATTTTTCCCAGCTTCCCAGCCTGACTGCCCGTAGCTCCTGTTGAAATTGTTCTTTTGCCTCCCTGTATATTTGCAGCCATCGTTGCTTTTCTTCCCTGATGACACTTTGCTGGTAATACTTCCTTGCCCTCCTTACAGACTGGCGCATCTGTCCCAGTTCGGCTGTACATGGTGACAGGGAAGCCGCAACGGCTTTCCTCCTGGTTGGCACAGCGGCTTTCAGCGCCCTGATGATTTCTTTCACCAGCTCCTCGGCGTATTCCTCCACATTTTTGTCACCTTCTGGCAACGTCGGTATGTCACGCTCCCTCGCCAAGCGATCCCAATCAGTCTTGTTATAGTTGAACTGTATTTCCCACACCATGTCCCAGCGGCACTCTCTGTCACCCAGTGAGAATGTAATTAGGTTATGGTCGCTGGTCGTGATCTGATCCCATACCATCCAAACTGTTACCTTGGTTACGAGGTTAGGCATCACCAAGGTAACATCAATATTTGTGCCTTCTCCCCCACCACCTATGTAGGTAGGGGCGTGCCCTTGCTTATCGGTGACCATTAGTTGTAATGCCATGATGGTCTCTTCGGCTTTTTGTCCTCGGTTGTCTCAGGTGCCACTGAACTACGGGGGGGACTTGGCATTCATATCTCCTGTGACGACAAGTCTGCACCCCCGCAATGCCGTGGCCACTTTAACTAATTTTTCCAGGAATTCATCGATTCCTCTACCGTACTGGAAGTACATGTTGATATTGCACAACACTCCAACAGGTGATTGTATTTCCAAGACGTTGCAGTGGTCATCAGAGAAGTGTGCGAGAACCGTAGATCTCAGCACCCTGTTGGTGATCATAACTGCAGCTCTTGGTTCCACTCCACTGTGGATTACCTGCCAGTTGGCTGCTGTGAAGGGGATTCGCCCAGCTTGGGAGTATGGCTCCTGCAGACAGAGCACATCCAGTCTCCTCTCCTCCACCACTCTTCTGACTAGTTTACTATTATGTGCATTGATCTGCACTACGTTAAATAGGTTCACGTGGAAAATAGTTCTGATGCGGGATTCTGGCCACTTCTTGCTCCAGTCATGCCTTAGTCTCCCATTTATGATGATAGATTGATGATACAGCTCGTCTAAATCAAATTTTCCATTCTGTCTTTCGAAAAATTTTCTATCTAAGTCTCACTGGGCTCCGAAGTCAGTGGGGAGATTCATCGTTTTGAGCTGTATCCTGTCCACAGCCTCCTACTCATGACCGACACGCGCCACGTGTCTCAGAGCTGTAGTGAGGACAGCCGCTCTTCCACGCGCACTAATTGCATTGCGTGTTCTAGGTTTGGGTATACCCTTACGGGATCTATTTCCAAACCTTTTGGGAAGGATGGATCTGTAGGCGAACTCGTACTGCTTACAATGTTAACTTGTACTCTCTCTTTAGTGACCGTATCATTGTGTTTGGTTATCGGAATACTACCTACCACAGGATGACCTTTTGGTCGTTGTTGGTCTTCAGGCGACCTTAGTCCCTGGCCTGAAGGAGAGGGAGCATCTTTCTGACCACAAGGATCCGTTTGTATAGATGCGTGTTTCATTTCCACTTTTGCGGTTTGCATTTTGGTGAAATTTTGTATTAATTCCCTGAATCTACTGGCCCTCAGTGCATCTCTCAACCTTTTGCTCGGGGACTTTCTCTTAGGCTTCCTGTGTACAGGTACGGCCTCAGCCGTAGTCAGTTCTTGCAATGAGCCTTTGTTCTAGCTTCCCCTATAGGTATGGCAGTTTACTCCTGTGGCGTTGCAGATTTTCTTACCTCTCTGCGTGCATGGGATACATATCCCCGCTTTCCCGCAGGTTTTCCTTGTATGGTCTTCGGCTCTGCACCTGGAGCAAGCTGGCTTCTGTTCACAATGTTTGTGTACATGGTCTAAGTCGCCACAATTGTGGCACTGGGGAACTACTAAATAGCCCCTCACGTTAATTGCATGGAACCCCACGTATATTCTGCCCATAGTGGTGAGCCTGCACCACATATTTCCCGTGGTGCACGACGTCCCGATCCCGAGGTGCAGTTTTGAAACACAGTTTAAACTCATTTTTAAAGGTTTCTAAATTCATATCCTCTTTTGTCGGTTGATTATCATTTTCATTTAATGCAACAGGTACGTCATACGGGATTACAAGTGGGTTTTCCTTCTCGGGTGGTTCACATTTTATTACTTTATTTAATTTTGTATGATTAAGAATTTTCTTGCGGTCCTCCTGCGTGGCAACGTCCACTATAACTACATTTTTTGTCCCCTCAACCTTATTTATTTCAATTTTGTCCTTTGCGGGGTTCACGGTTGTTGTAACGATTTCCTGCACTTTTTCGATGTCTTAACCGGGTAGGGGTCTCAAGAAGACCGCCGTGTCCGGTCTTTTAGACACTCTAGCGATAGTTTCCCCAGTCGTTTGTGTATTGGTGGGTGCTTGCGCGACCACACCAGCCCATGTTTTGGTTGGCTGTTTTCGGAGTCGCTCATTTGCCTTTTCTGATTCCTCTAAACGCCCCTCGAGCTTCGCGGCTGTGTTACTTACCTTGCCATTCCTAACACAAGAATCCAGTAACTGGTTGATTTTAGTGTGCCAATCTGTAACATTTTCTACGTTCTGTCCCAGGCCCTCTTCTGGGGTAGGAACAGTAAGCGTCGAACACCTCGATAAGACACTCGAGTCACTCCACTGTTGTTCAGTTGTTCAACCACAATTGTAGACGAGTGAAAAAGCTGGGAGCCCGTCTCTTGCCCCGGACGGCTCCTCCAGCATGCGGGGGGGGGGGGGGGGGGGGGCAAAGAACGCAGCTCGCCCACCGGCCTCGCCCCTTGGCCAAGGGCACTCCCGAGCTGCCGGGTTCAACGCACTGCTCCCCCTCAGTGGCCCCATCGTTCAAGTTACTTTACTCGAAAATAAATTATCTCCTCTTGGTCAAGATTTTGAAACAAATTTTGCTACGAAGGGAGGAAGATTGGAGTCGCGGTCATTAGAGACAGAGTACAAGTTCGGATTACGGAAAGATAATGGAGGAAGTCGACCGCGCCCTTTCAACGGAACGATCCCACATTTTCCTGGAGTGATTTAAGGAAGTCACGGAAAACTTGAATCTGGATGGCCGGAGGCGGATTGCAACCGTGTCCTCCGGAATGCGTGTCCAGAGTGCTAACCATTACGCCATCTTCTTTTGCAAGCCTGTTGGAACATCGCCAAGAAAATAATTCTGGTACTGATATCTGCTTTTTCAAAACAACGCTTTTAAATATGAGAGAATTTTTTTTTCAACAGTTTTCAGAAACAGCAAAGCGAGGTTAGGTATTGGTAAAAGAAACCACTTATTGTTACTGTAACAGAATTAAATTTTTCTTCCTCTATGTTGTTGGCAAATCTGAAATTCATTTCCTGGATGATTTAAAAAACAAACTCGAAATTTGAATGTCTTTGTACTGATTTAGGGAAATTTGAGAAACACACATGTGAACTTTGCTCACAACTCAAGTAGTCTGCTTTGAAACACCTCGAGAAGGAAATCTATTGATTTTTTTAACATCTTGAAGGTTACATGGTGTCCCACTCAAACCTCCATGATTTCTAAGACCCAGAAAAAAACCCACAGTAGATACGATAATGAAAAATGCACCATATTGTAGAGCATCTCAAAGAATTTATTTATCATCAATACACCTCTACATGTGAACCATTTGTAGCTCGAAGAATATCGAGTTTATATTCAATTTCTTGCCAAGTTCTTTGTAACATTTCCTCTGTTACTGTTGCAATCGCATTAGTGTTACGATGTCACAACGTAGGAATATGGTCCACTTTGGTCGCATACACGCGGTCCTTCGCGAATCTCGACATGAAGAAATCAAGCGGCATAATGTCGGGTCAACGTGGTGGCCAGGCAATGGGTCCTCCGTGTCCGATCCAACGACTGGGAAATTTCCTATCCAGGAACTTGAACAGCCGGCAGGGCTCCATATTGTTGAAAAATGATGTTGGGTTGTAAGTCTTGTATCTGAGGGTACACAAACTGCTCCAACATGTCCAGATACACTGACCCATGTACTGTTTCTGCTGCAAAGAAGGACGGTCCAACAATCCTGTCGTGCATTAGCCCGCACCAGACCTTTAGTTTAGGGTTATCACGAACATGTTCTACGACAACGTGCGGATTTTTGGAACCCCAGATCCGAACATTATGACTATTAACCCTTCCTGATAGATGAAAGGTTGCCTCATCTGAGAATAAATATTTTTCTAGGAAGTTGGCGTCCATATCAATACGCTGCAGCATATCTGCAGCGAATTGTTGTCGGCTTGGTTTGTCATGTGGCGTCAGATGTTGCAGTATTTGCGCTTTGTAAGCACACATACGAACACGCTGATGAATTACACGAGGCAATGTTGATCGAGGTACATCAGGTTGCCTAGATGCTTGACGAATTGACTTAAGTGACATTCTGAGAAACGTTTGTCTGATGTCCTCCACTGTCTCTTCTGAAACTCTGTACGGTGCACCGCCAGAAAGTTTCGGAACACTTCCTGTTGCCAGAAACTTCCTATACCCTTCCTTATTTGTTTTGACATCAGGTGGATCACATTCATACACAAGAGGGTAATTTCTTTGCACAGTAATCGGCGATTTTGTTTCTGCAAACCACACTATTGCTTGTGCGCGCTGCTGTGGAGTCGCAATTTTCACTTCATGCGACCATGCTGCACTCTGGCGACGATACTTGGCACTTCTGGCGCGGGATTATAAATTTCTTGAAATACTCTACACTGTGGTGCATTTTTCATTGTCGTATCTACTGTGGTTTCTCTCCTGTGTCCTTAAAATCAGGGAGGTTTGAGTGGGACACCTTGTATTCCTGAGTCGTATAATCAGCTGAAAAAACCAGCGTTTGCTGTTCTTTCCTTATTCGGATCTAAATATTCATGCGAACAATTACTTTCAGGCATGAACACTAAATTGAGAAGTGGTGTTATTAGTGAGAACTTGTAATCGTGCGTAAAATTAAAAACAGCATACAAAATTGACTTACCCAAACTTTGAGACGCAAGACCATTGTTCACATTAGTGTTTGTCAGTAAGTGTCATATTTAATTTTATGGATATCGTACAATCTGAAACTGATCTATAATATACTATCGTTATTAAGTATAGTATCATGTATCCCTTAACGTACATATATGGTAAGACTTAAAAAGTTACTTAAAGAGCGTTAAGTTAATTTTAGGGCGTATTATTGAATATTGAAAAAGATACGTTGAGGTGGGTTGGACAACGGTAGAGGATGAGTGAAAGCAGATAGACGAAAGAAGTACACTAGACGAGTGTGGATGGGACAGTTGGAAGGGGTCGACCTCATTCAAAAGCCGGACGACTGTAGCAAAGACAAACTTAGGAGTACCCTGAGTAAGTTACTAACAATGTTTTTACCTATAAGGTATATGATGAAAAAATTTGGTTCTCATAAGACTTTGACAGTTACACGTTGGTGAAGCAATTTGTTGTACGCCATACCGCCGATGCTGTGTTTGTACAGAGAGTTGCTGTTTCGTTCGACCTCAACCAATCCTTTCTTTCCCCTATGTTGACATAAAGACACCATTTCTCGTCACCTGTAACGATACAAGACATGAATGGTCGGCGTTGTTCACGAGCCAATTGGCGACGAACCAGCAAAGATGCACATATTGCCACACACTGGTCTTTGTGAGTTTGGCTTAGGGCATGCACTGCCCATACACCGGGTTTTGAACCTTCCCCATTGCATCCAAATGTCGCAAGATGATCACAATTCGTGGTATCTGCTTGTTCTCGAGTACACTAAAGTGGATCATTGTGGATTAATGGTTCAAATGGCTCTGAGCACTATGGGACTCAACGGCTGAGGTCATTAGTCCCCTAGAACTTAGAACTAGTTAAACCTAACTAACCTAAGGACATCGCACACATTCATGCCCGAGGCAGGATTCGAACCTGCGACCGTAGCGGTCTCGCGGTTCCAGACTGCGGCGCCAGAACCGCGCGGCCACTTCGGCCGGCTATTGTGGATTAATGCGTTTAAATGATCTTCATCAAACAGTTAAGGTCTTCCTGCACGGGGAGAGTTGCAATTGTCAAAAAGATCCACCTTAAAACTAGGAAACCGTTTTGTTGCAGTGCTCTGTCCAGTGGCATTATCCCCGCATACGGCGCAAATGTTCCTGGCTACCTGCGATGCCGCCTCACCCCTCTGGTGAACTCAAACACAAGAGTATGTCGGAGATGTCTGTTTTCTCCACATGGGGCTCCATTTTCTAGGGTCAACGGCTCCACTCAGTATCTCCAAATGGCAAAGTGACTACAGTGAACTACAAATAGAAAATGACAATCGATAAATAAACAGATAGGAAACGGAATAGCAACATGCAAAACAAAAACGCTACGAAATTATGCACACACATAATCTAATAGACTGAAGTCCGAGAAACGAGGTCCACTCCATCGCGATAGCTATCTCCGTGGAAAAAGGATATCTGGGTGTGCCCTGCCAGCTGCCTGTGATAATGCGGAGGACCATAGTGCTGAAATGTCGCGTCTTCAGCAAGGGCAGCATGTCTTCGTCTAAGATTACGAGTTACATTCAGGATGGTGGCGTTGGTAACAGGTTCATAGATAAGTTCGTACCGACTAAGGTCCAAAGCGAGGGGAAAGATCCACCGTGGTATAACAATCATGTACGAAAGGTACTACGGAAACAAAGAAAGCTTCATCATAGGTTTAAGAGTAGTCGAATCATAGCTGATAAGGAAAAGCTGAACGAAGCGAAAAAGAGCGTAAAGAGAGCAATGAGAGAAGCATTCAACGAATTCGAACATAAAACATTGGCAAACAATCTAAACAAGAACCCTAAAAAGTTTTGGTCATATGTAAAATCGGTAAGCGGATCTAAATCCCCTATTCAGTCACTCGTTGACCACGATGGCACCGAAACAGAGGACGACCGAAGAAAGGCAGAAATACTGAATTCAGTGTTCCGAAACTGTTTCACTGCGGAAAATCGTAACACGGTCCCTGACTTCAGCCGTCGCACGGACGCCAAAATGGAAAATATTGAAATAAACGATATCGGAATTGAAAAACAACTGCTATCACTTAGTAGCGGAAAAGCATCCGGACCAGACGAGATACCCTTAAGATTCTACAGTGATTATGCTAAAGAACTTGCCCCCTTTCTATCAGCAATTTATCGTAGATCGCTGGAAGAACGTAAAGTACCTAGCGACTGGAAGAAAGCGCAGGTCGTTCCCATTTTCAAGAAGGGTCATAAATCAGATGCGAATAATTATAGGCCTATTTCGCTTACGTCAATCTGTTGTAGAATAATGGAACATGTTTTGTGTTCTCGTATTATGACGTTCTTAGATAATACAAATCTCCTTCATCATAACCAACATGGATTCCGCAAACAGAGATCATGTGAAACTCAGCTCGCCCTATTTGCCCAAGAAATTCACAGTGCCGTAGACACTGGCGAGCAGATTGATGCCGTATTCCTGGACTTCAGGAAGGCATTTGATACGGTTCCGCACTTACGTTTAATGAAAAAAATACGAGCTTACGGAATATCGGACCAGGTTTGTGATTGGATTCAGGATTTCCTAGAAGAAAGAACTCAACATGTCATTCTTAACGGTTCAAAATCTGCAGATGTAGAGGTAATTTCGGGAGTACCGCAAGGAAGCGTGATAGGACCTTTATTGTTTACCATATACATAAATGACTTAGTTGACAACATCGGTAGCTCCGTGAGGCTATTTGCAGATGACACGGTTGTCTACAACAAAGTAGCAACATCAGAAGACTCGTACGTACTCCAGGAAGACCTGCAGAGGATTAATGCATGGTGCGACAGCTGGCAGCTTTCCCTAAACGTAGATAAATGTAATATAATGCGCATACATAGGGGCAGAAATCCATTCCAGTACGATTATGCCATAGGTGGTAAATCATTGGAAGCGGTAACGACCGTAAAATACTTAGGAGTTACTATCCGGAGCGATCTGAAGTGGAATGATCACATAAAACAAATAGTGGGAAAAGCAGGCGCCAGGTTGAGATTCATAGGAAGAATTCTAAGAAAATGTGACTCATCGACGAAAGAAGTAGCTTACAAAACGCTTGTTCGTCCGATTCTTGAGTATTGCTCATCAGTATGGGACCCTTACCAGGTTGGATTAATAGAAGAGATAGACATGATCCAGCGAAAAGCAGCGCGATTCGTCATGGGGACATTTAGTCAGCGCGAGAGCGTTACGGAGATGCTGAACAAGCTCCAGTGGCGGACACTTCAAGAAAGGCGTTAACGCAATACGGAGAGGTTTATTATCGAAATTACGAGAGAGCACATTCCGGGAAGAGATGGGCAACATATTACTACCGCCCACATATATCTCGCGTAATGATCACAACGAAAAGATCCGAGAAATTAGAGCAAATACGGAGACTTACAAGCAGTCGTTCATCCCACGCACAATTCGTGAATGGAACAGGGAAGGGGGGATCAGATAGTGGTACAATAAGTACCCTCCGCCACACACCGTAAGGTGGCTCGCGGAGTATAGATGTAGATGTAGATGTAGATGTACCCCTCTGCCACCTCATACTAGTCGACTGTTTATTGTTGTGTTTGGGCCAGCCTGTAGCGTGCGCTGTCCCGGCGGGTCCCCCTCCCCCTCCACCTCCGCCAGAGGGCGACGCCCACGGCCATCCTGCCCCTCCTGCTCCCAGGGAGCTGCAGATGACTTTGACAGTTCGTTGCTCGCACCTTGTCGCTAGTTTGCGTACGTCCGCAAGGGGCACATTTGACTTGCAGCTCCTTCCACGTACTGCCCATAGGCGCAGATGAAATCGGCAAGTTTCCTGCATATTTAGGAAACCTTTTCTTTTACATAACCCGTACGGATTGCCGGTGGCTGCCGCTTACCATCAGAATTGCTTATTTTTCTGCATCGGGGCGCCTGCATTATCATTGACGCCTGTGCTTCGGTTCATTTGTGAGGACATACACATACGTAACACAACACTTTGCAAACTGGTGGAAATCGCTACGTCTCCACTGAGCGGTGCGCAAGCACGTGTCTAGAAACGTTTCTTAGTTTCTGGCTGCTTTTTCACTTAACGTTATTATTTATGTACCAATATTGGCTCGAATATTTGGGAAGCGTAATCCGCTCACAAAGGAGGCAGCTTACGAAACCGTCGTCCAATCAATACTCGAATGCTGACGGACAAAAGAATCGCGACACCAAGAAGGAATTGTGCGACAAAAAGAAGCGTCGGTAGGCGTATTTCTACATGTGAAAGATGGTCTGTATTAAAATATAGCGCTAGTAGCGCCACTATGAGGATGGAAATCAGGTTTGGTATATTCCCCCCGGGGGTCCACAACTCTTTTGTGGATACGTGCGCAGCGAGCACGGGACCCCGAGCTAATGTGGCCTTCCTTCCTTTCCGGGCTGCATACCTTCCTTTTCCGCATCCTTCCCTATCCCCCATCTTCGCCCCCCCTCCCCTGACCTCTGGCTTTTTCCTTCCCCTTCTCCCCCTCTGGGAGTATGGTTTGTGCCTACGTCTGGAGACGGACGCTCGTAAATGTAACGCATTCTTCGCCTTCTCTGCTTGCATGTCTTCATCCTTCCTTTGTCCTTCTCTTTTCCTTACCTCTTCTCTTTACCCTTTTCTCCACTGCGGCGTTTGAGACCTCTCTTCTTTCCTTTCCCTTCCTTTGTTTTTCCCTTTCTCTTTCTTCCTCTCTGTGCGTGTCTGAAGGCCGACCCACGCATTTTCGTGCGTAGCCGGTGACGGGGTAACGCGTAATTCCCCGCCCCAGGTAGACAGGTAGGACACGTACGTACCCCCTGGTAACGGCCAGGCCCAGGGAGGGGTGATTACCCCAGCTGATACCTTCCGAAAGTGCCGATTGGTCCCTCCGTCCGTTTGTTGGGAGGTGTGACCTGAGGTGTGAACAATCACCTAAGTGTGAGTGCCCTCAGAGAGGGCCCCCCACAAGGAAGGAGCGCGCCATCGGAGACGCCGGTAATCGTGGGGGATTCTTCCGCAATGGTTTCTTCATGTTCCACTGTCTGCTCACAAGCGTAATTTCACTGAGTCTCAGCCACAGACAGTTCTTCCATCGTTGCCACAGTTCCTTGTTCCTCGGTCTGACGACGGTCACGACTTCTCCACGGTCAACCCTTTCATTATTCAGAAAGGTGTCGACGCAATTGCGGGTCCTGTAAAGTCTTGTTCCAGATTACGGAATGGCACCTTGTTGTTAGAAACAGTCACTGCCCTCGAGGCACAAAGATTGCTGCGTACTTCACTGCTCCACACCTTCCCTGTCCAGGTTGAAGAGCACCGCACTTTAAATTCCTCACGTGGAGTCGTTCATACACGCTCCCTCCACAGACTGTCTGACGAGGAAATTCAGCACTTCCTGTCTGACCAGGGCATAACGGCTGTTCATAGAGTTATGAAAAGGGTTGACACGAACATCATTCCAACCCGTACTGTCTTCTTGGCATTTGACAGAGTTCAACTCCCATCGAAAATAAAAGCGGGCTATGAAATAATTTCCATTCGCCCCTACGTCCCAAATCATACACGTGGCTATCGGTGCCAGCGGTTCAATCACACCAGCGAGTCCTGTTCCAACCCGGCCAAATGTGTTACGTGTGGCAAGGATGCCCATGAAGGTGCTTGTCCACCTCCATCCCCTCGTTGCATCAACTGTATGGGTGACCACGCTGCTTCCTCTCGAGATTGCCCCATTTTTAAAGACGAAAAGCTCATTCAGGAAATCAGAGTGAAGGAAAAGGTGTCGACCTTTGCTGCTCGAAAATTATTCGCAAGTCGAAAGCCCACTGTGCCTCAGACAGGAAAATACAGCACTGTCCTTGCCTCTCCTCAACCAACAAAGGAGGCGGCCACGCAGACTTGTGATCTCACCTCTAGTGACACGATCGTCAGATCGGCCAGCGCAAAGATCGCCCGTTCAACCTCCCCACTTTCGCCTGCTCAATCTATGGCTCACCCTTCATCGGGTTCTGCTAAATCTCGATCCCAAAAGTCAGACACCCGGACTTCCAAAAAAGAGCATACTCGTGAAGATTTTTTACGTACCCCAACTTCACAACCATCGGTTCCTCCTTCATCTAAACATCATGTTTCCAAGAAAGCTAATAAGAAACACAGTTCCTCTCCTTCTCCGCCACGGCGTGTCTCATCTACAGCACCACCTGGCGGTAACCGCCCTCGGCCGTCTTCTGTGTCGCCGAGGCGCACTGCTGGCGGCAGATCAACCGGCCGTTCACTGGTGGCAGGAGCTGCTCCTGAACAACCTATGGATCAGGATCTTTTGCCTTCAGCTGAGTGCCATTCCACGCTGTCGGTCGCAAGCTCTGGGCAGTCGTTGAGTTGACGGCAACCTCGGTCACATTCTTCCATTTTCTGTCCTCCCTATGTCCATTATCCATTGGAATATCCGCGGCATTCGAGCCAATCGGGATGAATTGACGATCCTCCTACGATCCTACTCGTCGGTCATCTTCTGTCTTCAGGAAACAAAGCTGTGTCCCCACGACCGCTTTGTCTTCCCCCATTTTCAGTCAGTCCGATTTGATCTCCCCTCTGTTAAAGGCACCCCAGCACATGGAGGACTCATGATTCTTCTCCATAATACTCTCCATTATCACCCAATCCCCTTAAACACTTCATTCCAAGCAGTCGATGTCCGTCTTTCCCTTTCTGGATACACCTTCTCTCTTTGTACTGTATACATTCCATCATCCACATCAATGGCACGAGCTGATCTCCTTCATCTTCTTGGTCAGCTTCCACCCCCCTATTTGCTGGTTGGGGACTTCAATGCCCACCACCCGCTTTGGGGATCTCCACATCCATGTCCGCGTGGCTCACTATTGCTAGACGTCTTCCACCAAGCCGGTCTTGTTTGCCTCAACACTGGGGACCCTACACTTTTGTCTGCCTCCACGACAAATTTCTCTCATTTGGACCTTTCGGTCGGTACTGTTTCGCTAGGTCGGCGCTTCGAATGGTTCGCCCTTGCTTATACACACTCGAGTGACCACTTTCCATGTGTCCTTCGATTGCAGCCACAACTGCCCTATATGCGCCCGAGACGCTGGAAGTTTTCCCAAGCCGATTGGACACTTTTTTCGTCTCTAGCGACATTCGATGACCGTCACTTTTCTACCGTCGACGATGAGGTCACTCATATTACAGACGTTATTATTACAGCTGCGGAACGTTCAATACCACGCACCTCCGAATTGCCCCGGCGCCCCCCAGTTCCTTGGGGGAACGAGGCATGCCTTGACGCAATACGTGAGCGGCGACGTGCTCTTCGCGTTTTCCGCCACCATCCTACTTTGGCCAACTGTATCCGCTATAAGCAGTCCCGTGCGCGATGCCGTCGCGTTATCCGCGATAGCAAGAAGGCAAGCTGGACATTCTTTACTAGCTCATTTAACACCTTCACTCCCTCCTCGGAAGTTTGGAGTCGGATTCGACGGTTATCAGCGCGCCTAGTTTCTCCCCGGTCTCTGGGCTCAATGTCGCGCATGATACGTTAGTGGACCCCGTCGCAATTTCTAACTCATTGGGTCAACACTTCGCTGAGATTTAGAGCTCTTCAAATTACCCGCCAGCGTTTCTCCCGAAGAAACGTGCATCGGAAGTGCAACCTCTTGCTTTCTTCTCTCAAAATCGCTAAAGCTATAATACTGTTTTCTCCATGCGGGAACTCCAACGTGAACTCTCTTCTTCTCGCTCCTCCGCCCCAGGACCGGATGGTATCCACATCCAAATGTTGCTGCATTTATCAACCCATAGTCTGCATTACCTCCTTCGCCTTTATAATCGAATTTGGACAGACAGCACTTTTCCCAGACGATGGCGGGAAGCTATCATCGTTCCTGTTCCGAAACCTGGAAAGGACAAACATCTCCCCTCTTGCTATCGCGCCATTTCTCTCACGAGTAGTGTCTGTAAGGTTTTGGAGCGTATGGTGAGTTGCCGTTTAGCTTGGTGGCTGGAGTCCCGCAGTCTTTTAACACCTGCCCAATGCGGTTTCCGAAAGCATCGTTCTGCAGTTGACCATCTTGTTGCTCTCTCCACTTATATCATGAACAATTTTCTCCGGAAACGCCAAACAGTAGCAATGCTTTTTGATCTGGAGAGAGCATACGATACCTGTTGGAGGACAGGCATCCTCCGCACACTGTTCTCTTGGGGCTTTCGAGGTCGGCTGCCCCTTTTTCTTCGCGAATTTATGGCAGAGCGCACATTTAAAGTGCGGGTGAATACTACTTTCTCCCGTACTTTCTCCCAAGAAAACGGGGTACCCCAGGGCTCCGTGCTAAGTGTTGTACTGTTTGCCATTGCCATAAATCCAATTATGGACTGTCACCTTCCCGATGTCTCAGGCTCCCTCTTTGTGGACGATTTTGCGATCTACTACAGCTCTCAACGGACCAGGCTTCTCGAACGACGTCTTCAAGGCTGTCTCGATCGCCTCCACAGCATCGAAACAGGCTTCCGCTTTTCTCCCAGTAAGACCGTTTGTGTTAATTTTTGGCGTCTTACGGAGTTTCTTCGACCCTCCTTACATCTAGGACCTGTCAACCTTCCGCTTTCGGTGGTCGCTAAATTCTTGGGTCTTATGTTTGACAGAAAACTGTGCTGGTCCTCCCACGTTACCTATCTTTCGGCTCGCTGTCTGCGATCCCTCAACACCCTCCGTGTCCTAAATGGTACCTCCTGGGGAGCGGACCGAGTGGTCCTTCTCCGCCTCTATCGCGCCTTAGTGCGCTCGAAATTGGACTATGGAAGCATAGTTTACTCCTCTGCTCGGCCGTCTATTCTTCGGCGTCTCGACTCTATCCACCACCGTGGATTACGTTTAGTGTCTGGAGCTTTTTACACCAGCCCTGTGGAAAGCCTTTATGCTGAGACTGCTGAACCCCCGCTGTCCAATCGGCGAGCAGTCTTTCTGAGTCGTTATGCTAGCCATCTGTTTCCCATGCCTGCTAATCCGGCCCATGACATTTTTTTTCGACGCCTCCTTGGATGTAGGGTATGCAGGCCGCCCTTCCTCCCTACTACCACCGGGAGTCCGCTTCCGTCAACTGCTCCATTCTCTTTACTTCCGCTTTCCTAAAACCTTCTTGACAACTTGGGGTACAGCACCGCCTTGGCTCCGTCCCCGGATCTGCCTGCTCCGATACCTTTGTCAGTTTCCCAAGGATGGTACCCCTTCACTTGTTTATCGTCGGGCATTTTCTGCTCTATGTGCACAAATGAAGGAAGCCACATTTATTTACACTGATGGCTCAAAAACATCGTTAGGTGTAGGGAGTGCCTATATTGTTAGCGACACTCCAAATCAATTTCGGCTTCCCGACCAGTGTTCGGTTTATACTGCGGAACTTTACGCTGTTCTCCAGGCTGTCCAATACATCCGCCGCCATCAGCGGATACAGTATGTTATCTGTTCAGATTCTTTCAGCTCTCCCTCAGTCTCCAAGCTCTGTAGTCTGTCCACCCTCTGGTCCACCGGATTCAGGACTGCCTGCGCTAGCTCCACTTGGGGGGCGTCTCGGTGGCGTTCGTCTGGCTCCCAGGACGCGTTGGTATCTGTGGAAATGAGGCAGCCGATATAGCGGCCAAGGCTGCAGTCTCTCTTCTTCGGCCAGCTATTCGATCGATTCCCTTCGCCGATCTACGGAGTGTTTTATGTCGTCGTGTTGTTCTTTTATGGCACGCACATTGGTCGACACTTCCCCATAATAAATTGCGGGACGTGAAAGCTCTTCCCTGTGCTTGGACCTCTTCCTCCCGAACGCGTCGTCGGGAGGAGGTAATTTTAACTAGACTCCGGATAGGGCACTGTCTTTTTAGCCATCGACATCTTTTAAGCGGCGATCCTCCCCCACTCTGCCCCCACTGCTCTCAGCTGTGGACGGTAAGACACCTTTTAATTGAGTGCCCCTATTTTACTCCGTTACGCGCCCGTCTACAGCTGTCGCCTGATATATCGTCCATTTTAGCAGTTGACAAGCGCTCGGCCGATCGCGTTCTCGAGTTTATTACTGCCAGTGAGATGACGTCAGTCATTTGAAGCTCTTTTTGGGGACAACCAACCCCTTTCTGTAGTGGATTTTTAAGCTTTCCTTCTCCTTTAGTCTGTCCAATTTTTTTAGTTTCGTCCCCATTGCTGCTGGTTTCCATTTTCGTTTTTTACCGTTTCCGAAGTCACAGACCGGGCGCTAATGACCATAGCAGTTTTGCGCCCCAAAACCAAAACAAAAAAAACAAAAAATGTTCGGTATAAATAAACGCTATAACGGTCGCGAGCGTTAGTTACCTTTGAGACTTGACATAGTGAGCTGATGTTAATCGAGGATGCCTTTAAGGCGACAAAGACGCCGCTATCGCACCTGATTGAGTGTGAACGAGGTCGTGTAATAAGGATAGGAGAAGCTGGATGTTCGTCCCGCGATACTGCAGAAAGACTTGGCAAGAATGTAGCCACTGTATACCATTTCTGGTAGTGACGGCCACGTGACTGTACACTCGCAGCGAGACCGGGCTTCTGACGGCCGCATGGCACTACCGTGAGGGGGGACCCTCATGTCGGGCTTACGGCTCTGGCGCATCGCACTGCGTCTGCGGCAGCAATCTGAGCAGTAGTCAGCACTAGAGATGGGGGATGCGCTCTTGAACTAATTCATAGAGTTGAATCTTTCAAAGGAGTGAACAATCAGTGATTCAGAAAAAAAGAACGGTAGCTCCAAACGTTTCCCACGGCACAGAGAGAGAGAGAGAGAGAGAGAGAGAGAGAGACGGAACATATCAGCAGCGCCTCTGCTGGTCACAGCACAGTGCACGCCACACAACACAGCCAGCGCTGGCGTCTGCCCTGCTTCTACCTTGGCTGCCTGCATTGTGCAGTGCCCCATTGGATTTTGTGTTTCACATATGCCGTGCGGTCTCTGTGCGTCGTCTGCCGCGTGCAGTGTCTGGCGCAGCTGAACTTCGCATCGCACTCTGTCGGCGATCGTTTCCGTCGCGCGTCCTGCCCTCTGGGCAGTTGATGCGAGCAACAGGACAGAGAGCCACCTAGCGGATAACATAGGAACTACTTGCAACAACCTGCTCGCAAGGGAACGGACGATTTGTCTCGGAGCGGGTGAGTTCACCGCTCCCCCCACCCTCGGAACTCGCCCGCTCAAGGCTCACCCCACCGTTCTCGACTCTAGCCAGAGCGTTGAGCAAAGCGACTCAGGTGTCACTCTGGTCTCTGCGGTCTTAGCTCACGTAGTAATACAGCTCGCGGCTCGACCTGCTCGACTCAGTGCTTCTGCATCGGAGTTCGTCTCTACTGGATATTGTTCTTCGTAGTAATACCGCTATGTATATTACATTATTATGTTATGTATACATCATTTGTTTTTATTTTATTTTTATTTGTTTAAACTGATCAGATTAGGTTCTTGACGACTCCTCTTACTATAGGATTTTTATTATGGACACTCGAATTTACGCTTTAATTACGAGCGAACCGATAAACGTATCGCAAAATGTGATACACCAATATTTTCCTTGTTTTATTCTGGGTAAGGCTATATGCAGCACTTTCGTTTTACAGTCAAATTTATATTTTTTTTCTTATTCTGGTACGGATTTTGCGATTTTAGGCGTCTTCGGAAGGAAACGTTCACTTTAAAAATATATGGCTTGCGATGTATTAATGAAATTTTAATACATTATAGCCAAATATATTATTAATGTAAATCTCAAGTTACAACATTTTCCGATCACCCAAAAAACCACGATAGTGCAAAATAAATCAATAATCAAAAACTTTGTCATATCGTGGAAATTTCAATAAACAATACAAAATTCTTACTCATTATCTGTGTTACTTCAAAATAGGATCAAATAAGATCAAAATACAGGTATAGCACTGGAATAAACCAAGTTTAAAGGGCAATGTGCCTTCCATTTATTTTCTATTGTAAATGAGTGGTGAGTCATGAAAAAGAGCTAATTCATTTCAGGGAGTGAACAGTTCTGATCCGATCTCTGAAAAGAACAGTTTTGCCCATCTCTAGTCAGCACCACAGTGACACAACAAGCTGTTAGACATCGGTTACTTCCTGGACAGTTCCGATCCAGACGGCAGGTAGGGTGCATTCCACTGATCCCGAACCACCTCCATTTGTGACTTCAGTGATGCCAAGCGAGAGCTCATTGGAGGGCGAGGTGGAGGTCTATTGCGTTTTCCGATGAAAGCTGGTTCTGCCTCGGTGTAGTGATGGCCGTGTTTTGCAGCCAACCTGGCAGCGTGCTCGATACACTGGACCTACACCTGGAGTAATGGTTCGGAGTGCGATTTCACATGACAGTAATGGACGCTGCTGCTTATCCCACGTACTCTGACGGCAAATCTGTACTTCAGTCGGATGTGCTGCCACTCGTGGACAGCGTTCCAGTGGGTGTTTGCCAACAGGCTAACGCACGCCCACATCCCCATCGTGCTCTACAGAGTGACGACATCTTGCCTCGGCCTGCTCGACCACCAGATCTGTCTCCAGACGAGCACGTATGGGACGTCATCGGACGAAGGCTCCAGCGTGGTCCACAAGGAGCATTAGCCATCCCTATATTGAACGACCGAGTACAACAGGCACGGGACTCCATCCCTGACATGTAGAATACAATGCACGCACGTTTGCATGCATGCATTCAAAACTCTGGGGGATACACTTTATTGATTAATGTACCAGCTTTTCACATTTCCAATGACTTACCTTGCGCCTACATTAACCTCTAATCTTGCAATATTAATCACTTAAATACACTATGTGATCAAAAGTATCCAGATACCTCCAAAAACGTACGTTTTTCATATTAAGTGGATTGTGCTGCCACCTGCTGTCAGGTACTCCATATCAGCGACCTCAGTAGTCATTAGACATCGTGAGAAATGGGGCGCTCCGCGGGACACACGGACTTCGAACGCGGTCAGGTGATTGGGTGTCACTTGTGTCATACGTCTGTATGCAAGATTTCCACACTCCTAAATATCGCTGGGTACACTGTTTCCGATGTGGTACTGAAGGGACACACACAGCATAAAAGCGTACAGGCTGACCTCGTCTGTTGACTGACAGAGACCGCAGACAGTTGAAGAGGGTCGTAATGTGTAATAGGCGGACATCTATCCAGACCATCACACAGGAGTTACGAACTGCATCAGGATCCACTCGAAGTACTCTGAGAGTTAGCCGGGAGAAGAGAAAACTTGGATTTCGTGGTCGAGCTGCTGCTCACAAGTCACACATCAAGCCGGTAAATGCCAAACGACTTGGTATAAGGAGCGGAAACATTGGACGATTGAACAGTGGAAAAACGTTGTGTGCAGTGACGAATCACGGTACACAATGTGGCGATCCGATGGCAGGGTGTGGGTATGGCAAATGCCCGGTGAACGTCATCTGCCAGGGTGTGTAGTGCCAACAGTAAAATTCGGAGGCGGTGGTGTTACGGTGTGGTCGTGCTTTTCATGGAGGGGGCTTGCACCCCTGTTTGTTTTCGTGGCACTATCACAGCACAGGCCTAAACTGATATTTTAAGCACCTTCTTCCCCCCCCCCCTCCCCCCCACTGTTGAAGAGCAATTCGGTGATGGCGGTTGCATCTTTCAACACGATCGAGGATCTGTTCATAATGCATGCACGGCCTGGCAGAGTGGTTACACGACAATCAGGTCTGTCGCCACACGAATAATTGTATTAAGATCTTCAACTTCGGGGCGGACCCGAATTGCCTCGACAAAATTTTGGAGTTGTCCGAGATATTTTCGGAGTATTTGAGTGAAAGAGGCACGGTATAAGGCGTTTGATCATACAGTAATTGCATGTCGTTTAATTTCTTTACCCTGTTTACCGCTGTATCTTTTGCGTTGACCGTCTCGTCTGGAAACAAACTGGCTACGCCCACTCACGACCCCTGCTGTAGACGGCAGACCCATGCCCTCTGGCTTGCATCCAGTAGTGGTCGGTTCCGTCTCAGCCTTTTTTCCGACACTGTCCATTGTACGTTACAACAGCTACACAGCAGTACGTACGGGTGGCCACCTCTTGTACGGGTTCACTGAATGGTATGGCGAGCTGTTCCCGCAACGGCGACGAGGACATCAGTGTCTCTGGTTGTTGCTTTGCTCTGTGTTTCCTGTTGTACGCTTAGGCGGTTGCGTATTAAGGCATTCACCGCTGTAAAGGTATTTTTACAGAAAAAAGAATAATTACGTTGTTGCTCTTCAGCGAGCCATCGGAAACCATGGGTCCCATGTACACAAGTACTCGGAACACATCCCAGAATAACCACCTAAATGTAGTCGTTGGAATTAGGGTTCACCCAGTGTACTGCGCAAGTCTCCGTACGGTGGTCGGGGGGAGGCTCTTCATTCGGGCATCAGCGATTTTCTGTCCTGTTCCGTTAATAAATCGAACGAGAGAAAAATAGTTGTCTGTGTGCCTGTGTTATTTCGCGGGTTGCTTACAGCTCGTCGCACTGTTTCTCGCAACGTCGTATGCAGGATTCCCGATCGTTGTATAAATTCCTTTGCTGCATATCCTCCTCCACCTGATTTTTCCATTCTGTTCACGGTCTTCATTTTCTCTTGTATGGAAGTAGCCAAGATAATGACTTTTTTGTCGATCATTCATCCCTGAATGCCGTAAGATACCATTGTAAACGCTGTAGGTGGGAGTTATATCTTCTCGAGCCTTGAAATTCGATATCTTCTCCCCAAAACACCCATTTGCACGGCTTCAGATCTATTATGTTGCTTTGTAATTTTTCAGGATTCTACTTCAAATCAACAAATGCCTTGTATTATTGAGTCATATGACCTTTTTTGTTTTTACTTAATTTTATCCGATCAAGGAATGGAAATCAGTTCAGTGATTCCTTGCTTAGCATGTGTTGTGCTCTGTCTTATTTCTTGTTTACTGCACCCTGATTTGAGCATATACTTATACTTTTGACACATCGCTATAGCTTTTTCATCTGTGATAATATCATGTTTATTTTCTATAGACATATTTTGTTTTGGAGAAAATTTATTGTTAGTCCGGCCTTGTTGTACACTGTTTGACAATTGCTGCGGAAGAGAGACATTGTTGGACACGCAGGCAATGATGGACGACATGAAACGAAGCACACAGTTAACAGATGTGGAGTGGTATGTTTACAACGAAATGCTACAGATTTCACCACGTGGGAAAGCGGAATAACAGACATAAATAACGTTCACGTTTGACACTGGTCAGAGTCCCAACATAAAGGTCGATACAGCGCCCTCAGCAAGGAATATGCTCTCCTCGGGTGGTAATGCACATTTTGCACTTGTTATTCATACTGACTACCAAATTGTTGACAAATTCTTCGATATATTGTCCCAGTCCTATCTCGAGGCAGTTTCCAGTTCTTGTACGGTTCGTGGAAGGGGTGTTTGTTGAGAAACACACCTGTCAAGAGCATCGCAGGCATGCTCCATAGCAAGAAGTAGTCAAACTTCCTTACATACCGCCCTCTTCCGTACCTCTATTAGTAGTGAAATTTTCTAACCGCCCACTGGTTCCACACTATTAGTGATTTATGTAGTAGGGAAGTAATTTTACTTTATAAAATGTATAAAGCAGAGCTACAGTAAATTAAAGCATAATAATAATCACATAGCAAATAGTTAATGTCAAAAGTTTATGAATTCCTACTGAAATTTATTTTAAAATCCCCACCGCCTACAGCGAAAGCTTGAATGCTCTCTAGTGGGTGGCAGGGACGAGGTTGATCACAGCTGCTCTGTAGGGCTTAGGGCCGGGCTGTACGCATCCCATTCCGTACGTTCAGTATCTACCGAGCGCGTCCGACATCTGAGCAGTGCTGTGTGGGCAGGCGTTGTTGTCCATAGCCAGGAAGTCGGACATATCGCACGCATAAACAGACGGACCCCTTCCAGAATAATCTCCCTGCAATGCCACTGTGCTGTAACCTTCTCTAGATTGTCGCACAGATGACAAAATGGTAGATATCGAAATAGACGACAGCCGGCCGCAGTGGCCGTGCGGTTAAAGGCGCTGCAGTCTGGAACCGCAAGACCGCTACGGTCGCAGGTTCGAATCCTGCCTCGGGCATGGATGTTTGTGACGTCCTTAGGTTAGTTAGGTTTAACTATTTCTAAGTTCTAGGGGACTAATGACCTCAGCAGTTGAGTCCCATAGTGCTCAGAGCCATTTGCACCATTTTTTTTAAATAGACGACAGAGGGATAGAGAAACAATTAAAATCTCTCAAAAGAGGAAAGGCCGCTGGACCTGATGGGATACCAGTTCGATTTTACACAGAGTACGCGAAGGAACTAGCCCCGTTCTTGCAGCGGTGTACCGTAGGTCTCTAGAAGAGCGTAGCGTTCCAAAGGATTGGAAAAGGGCACAGGTCATCCCCATTTTCAAGAAGGGACGTCGACCAGATATGCAGAACTATAGACCTATATCTCTAACGTTGATCAGTTGTAGAATTTTGGAACACGTATTATGTTCGAGCATAATGACTTTGTGTGGGACCAGCTCGGGCGTCAGTTCCATCCCAACACCTGCATCCGGGATGTTAACAGTTGTGGGCCAGCTTGCCTCAGGAAAGAATACAATAACGATACAACACAATTCCCAGCTAAATCAGTGCATTAGTAAAGGACAGAGAGGGTGTAACATCTGATAAGTGGTATCATGCTGCCAATACTGGTAAATGGGATTATACTGCTGGGAAGTTCAACGCAAACTTAACTATCACTGAAATGACATCGCATACCCCCTGAACCTGTGAGAGCTCATTACGGTTCCACCTCCCCTTCTGGATGCCACCCTTTTTTGTCAGGCGGAGCCTCGTGGCCCTTTGTTCGAGGTCTCTGAGACATTATCTTCCAACTCGATAACACAAGACCGTATTCTGCCCGCAGAGTCTCGACCGACATCGATACAGATGATGTTGGAATGTTGCCCTGACTAACACGTGCTACAGAGCAGAGGCAGAGTACTAGCAGAGTATATTATTAAATATGTAGGTGCTTTTGAGGTATAAAGGATGTGGAATTTAGTCACAGAGGTGCCTTTCCTGCCGGCAACAGTGTTTCCAGATACCTGCTTCATTTCATGCAGATCCAAAATTATGAAAGAGTTCACAAACTGTAGGGACTGACGAGTGGTGCCACAGCCACACGTTTTCTGTCTGATAGCTCTGTAGCACGTCTTAGTCAGGGCAACATTCCATCATCATCTGTACCGATGTCGGTCGAGACACTGCGGGCAGAATACGGTCTCGTGTTATCGAGTTAGAAGATAATACCTCAGTGACCTCGAACAAAGGGCAGAGCCACGAGGCTTAAGGAATCGGAAATGTAGCGACTGATGTCCAAATTACCAGGTATGCGAACCGGAGGTGACACTGTTACATACTTGGTAGTGGCACCCAAAGTCATCGTGTCACAAGCTGGGCCCTTCACCGAGCTGCAAAAGCACGGTGTTGTGATTACTATGTGAAAGCTGACGATCGCTTGCCAACAAACCGGGGAGTAGAATACGGTTGACGTACGACTGTGCTGCGAGGTACCGCAGACGACAACCGGACAGGTCCTGCGGTGGAATGAAATGGCACCCCACACTACGAGTTCTGGTTGTCGGTCCGTACTCGGGTTGGCATCCACCGGCGCCCGGACTCTCGTTGACCGGAGTGCAGTTGTCTCGAGTTGTGAGTCCTGCTTCGAAGTGAGCCCCTGTTACGCGTGTGGAGGCGCCCCAGACAGCAGTGCGGTCGACAAACAGCACGACCAGCGCCTTGCTCACTTCCTCAATTTCTGTAGGTCTTTCTCTCGAATAAATTATCCCGTTTTTTTCTGAAATTGTGAACATCTACATCTACATCCATACTCCGAAGCCACCTGTCGGTGTGTGGCGGAGGGTACCTTGAGTGCCTCTATCGGTTCTCCCTTCTATTCCAGTCTCTTATTGTTCGTGGAAAGAAGGATTGTCGATATGCCTCCGTGTGGGCTCTAATCTCTCTGATTTTATCCTCATGGTCTCTTCGCGAGATGTACGTAGGAGGGAGCAATATACTGCTTGACTCCTCGGTGAAGGTATGTTCTCGAAATTCACCAAAAGCTCGTACCGAGCTACTGAGCGTCTCTCCTGCAGAGTCTTCCACTGGAGTTTATCAATCATCTCCGTAATGCTTTCGCGATTACTAAATGATCCTGTAACGAAGCGCGCTGCTCTCCGTTGGATCTTCTCTATCCCTTCTATCAACCCTATCTGGTACGGATCCCACACTGCTGAGCAGTATTCAAGCAGTGGGCGAACAACCGTACTGTAACCTACTTCCTTCCTTTTCGGATTGCATTTCCTTAGGTTTCTTCCAATGAATCTCAGTCTGGCATCTGCTTTACCGACGATCAGCATCACGCAGACAGTTCGTAGCGACGCACAGTAGGTGGAAAGCATTCTCGTGTTAATAAATGGCACCGCGGAAGTGCCACATGGGAATGCAAGATTTTCTTGAAGTACTATTGTGCCGTGAGAGTTCCCCGTCAATCAGTACCAGCAGTGCCACGAAATCGTTCCAAAAGGCTGCCCTTAGCATGACGCCACGGGAAACACCGCTACTGCTCTCCAAAACATTGAAAAACTTTCTCCAGGTCGCCGCTGTACTCGCCGACGACGACTGTCTGTGGTAGTGCAGAGCCGCCGTTCGTCACGGAAAACAATGCGACGCCATTTGTCAGCAGTCGTTGCTCGCCAGTCACGGCACTACTCTGAATGCAATTGTCTGTGCTGCGGTATGAAAGTCGGCCTACACATTGGACGGTAATTCTCTTTCCCAGCTGCTGCTAGTCTTCGAGCAACGGTTTGGGATGACGTGGAACGTCGCAGGGAGTCCTTTACTCCTCCTCCGATGACAGGCGCAGGTGTGAAGGGGTTGCGACGTGCCGAGTGCGCGACACGGCAATCCTGCCTGTCGTGGCCCGCT
The DNA here is from genome assembly GCF_023864275.1 of Schistocerca cancellata. NCBI lineage: Eukaryota > Metazoa > Arthropoda > Insecta > Orthoptera > Acrididae > Schistocerca > Schistocerca cancellata. The sequence continues at coordinate 520,030,809 of NC_064634.1, read as the reverse complement.
GGCACTTGACGACGAGTCTGCCTGCCCTCGCATTCCCACGCAGTCCGACATCGAGCCACTGTCATATCCGAGTGGTCCGAAAAATCTGGTTATTGCACTTTCTGACCAGTGGGCCAAGTGAAGACCCACGTCAAGGGTCCTTTCAAACTGTCAAGTGTCCATAATTCTCACTCGAGTACGCAGCATCTGCGTGGCCCTCACATTGATCACTCAGCATCTGAGCTAGCACGGCCCACCTGGGCTCGTGATGCAGTTGGCTGGGCGAACTGGTGCTGTTTCTAAAAGTCCTTTGGGGGTAGGTAAATTTGGTTCTGACTTGATGGAGCGTCCCCAGGGTGGTGTGAAACTCATTGTCGTCCTCTGGTTGCCACAGAGGCAAGTTACTCCCTCAGCAGGTCTGGCCACCGGTTGGTCGGCCTCAGAGGCAGCTGCCGGCCCAGGTGCTGGATGAGCCGGTTTGCCGACTGCTGTGCTTCGGAACGGAAGGGGCGCGCAGACTGGCGGAGGGGTCTGTAGCAGCAGACTGGTTACCTCGTGGGCGTGTCCTGTAGGGCAGCCTTTCAGAAGGCGCAAGCCAAGTTTCAGGGCTTTATTTTGAGGCCGGCCGGGGTGCCAGAGCTGTTCTAGGTGCTACAGTCTGGAACCGCGTGGCCGCTACGGTCGCAGTGTCGAATCCTGCCTCGGGCATGAATGTGTGTGATGTCCTTAGGTTAGTTAGGTTTAAGTAGTTCTCAGTTGTAGGGGACTGATGACCTTAGAAGTTAAGTCCCATAGTGCTCAGAGCCATTCGAACCATTCATTCTATTTTGATGCCTCTGGAGTTGTCCAATGTTTGTGACGGCGGAATTCCTCCCACACCAAAGGCATGCTCGCGAACAATGCTCCTACCAGCGCTGATGGGTAGCGTGACTGGAAATGCAGGCCTTCCGGATGCGGGCGGAGGCAAACGCATTGCCCTGTTCCTCCAGTCGTTTCTAAAACTGTGGAACTTTAGGTGTAACGGATGCCGAGTTGAGCATTAACTGTTAGTCTTTCTCGTTTCGTACTGGGTGTGTAGCACTGTAACATTCTGTGTGCACCCTATTCCCAATGCTCAGACCTTCCTTAGCAGTCTACAGGGGGTCACTGTGTGAAATGCTATTCGAAAGTCTAGGAATACACATTTACACGCCAAAGAAACTGAGATAGGGCATGCATATTCACAGAGATACGTAAACAGGCAGAATACGGTGATGTAGTCGGCAACGCCTATATAAGACAGCAAGTATCTGGTGCAGTTGTTAAATCGGTTACTGCTGCTACAGTGGCAGATTATCAAGATTTACGTGAGTTTGCACGTGCTGTTGTAGTCGGCGCACAAGCGATGGGTCACAGCATCTCCGAGGTAGTTCACGAGTGTACCGAGAATATCAGGAATCCGGTAAAACATCAAATCCCCGACAGCGCTGCGGCCAGAAACAAATCGCGCAAGAACGGGACTACTGGAGAGAATCATTCAACGCGACAGAAGTGCAACCCTTCCGCAAACTGCTGCAGATTTTAATGCTGGCTCATCAGCTTATGTCAGCACGCGAACCATTCAACGAAACACCTTCGACACGGACTTCTGGAGCCGAAGGCCCACTTGTGTACCCTTGACGACTGCACGACACAAAGCTTTACGCCTCGCCTGGACCCGTCGACACTGACATTGGAGTGTTGATGACTGGAAACATGAGTCTCGTTTCAAATTGTGTCAAGAGGATGGACGTGAATGGATATAGAGACAATCTCATGAATCCATGGACCGTGCATGTCAGTGGGTGACTGTTAAGGCTGATGAAGGCTCTGTAATGGTGTGGGTCCTGTGCCGTTGGAGTGATATGAGATCCCTGACACGTCTAGATATGATTCTGACAGGTGACACGTACGTAAGCATCTTGTCTGATCACCTGCAATCCATTCATGTCCACTGTGCATTCCGACGGACTCGGGCAATTCTGGTAGGACAACGCGGCACCCCACACGTCCACAATTGATACAGAGTGGGTCCAGGAACACTCTTCTGAGTTTAAACGCTTCCGATGCCTACGAAACTCCCCAGACATGAACATTCTTGATCATCTCTGGGCTGTCCACACCTCGTACTCTTACGGGTGTATGGACAGCCCTGCAAGATTCGTGGTGCAGTTCCCTCCAACACTACTTCAGACATTAGTCGAGTCCATGCCACGCCGTGTTCCGTCACTTCTGGGTGGTCGCGGAAACCCTACATGATATTAGGCAGGTGTACCAGTTTCTTTGGTTCTTGAGTGTAGAATCTGCGTGTTGCCCGTCATCCATGGTTCGCTGCATATGTAGTGGGAGAAGGGCAAGCTGAGTTTCACACGAGTGATACTTTCTAGGTCCAGGCGGATTTGTTGACAGGTGCTTCTCTGTCTCAAGGAAATTTATTATATTCGAACAAAGAATGTACTCAATAATTCTGCAGCAAACCTATGTTTAGGATATTGGTCTCGGGTCCGGTCTCTTACAGGAGTCACATGCACTTTACACTCCTGGAAATGGAAAAAAGAACACATTGACACCGGTGTGTCAGACCCACCATACTTGCTCCGGACACTGCGAAAGGGCTGTACAAGCAATGATCACACGCACGGCACAGCGGACACACCAGGAACCGCGGTGTTGGCCGTCGAATGGCGCTAGCTGCGCAGCATTTGTGCACCGCTGCCGTCAGTGTCAGCCAGTTTGCCGTGGCATACGGAGCTCCATCGCAGTCTTTAACACTGGTAGCATGCCGCGACAGCGTGGACGTGAACCGTATGTGCAGTTGACGGACTTTGAGCGAGGGCGTATAGTGGGCATGCGGGAGGCCGGGTGGACGTACCGCCGAATTGCTCAACACGTGGGGCGTGAGGTCTCCACAGTACATCGATGTTGTCGCCAGTGGTCGGCGGAAGGTGCACGTGCCCGTCGACCTGGGACCGGACCGCAGCGACGCACGGATGCACGCCAAGACCATAGGATCCTACGAAGTGCCGTAGGGGACCGCACCGCCACTTCCCAGCAAATTAGGGACACTGTTGCTCCTGGCGTATCGGCGAGGACCATTCGCAACCGTCTCCATGAAGCTGGGCTACGGTCCCGCACACCGTTAGGCCGTCTTCCGCTCACGCCCCAACATCGTGCAGCCCGCCTCCAGTGGTGTCGCGACAGGCGTGAATGGAGGGACGAATGGAGACGTGTCGTCTTCATCGATGAGAGTCGCTTCTACCTTGGTGCCAATGATGGTCGTATGCGTGTTTGGCGCCGTGCAGGTGAACGCCACAATCAGGACTGCATACGACCGAGGCACACAGGGCCAACACCCGGCATCATGGTGTGGGGAGCGATCTCCTACACTGGCCGTACAACACTGGTAATCGTCGGGGGGACACTGAATAGTGCACGCTACATCCAAACCGTCATCGAACCCATCGTTCTACCATTCCTAGACCGGCAAGGGAACTTGCTGTTCCAACAGGACAATGCACGTCCGCATGTATCCCGTGCCACCCAACGTGCTCTAGAAGGTGTAAGTCAACTACCCTGGCCAGCAAGATCTCCGGACCTGTCCCCCATTGAGCATGTTTGGGACTGGATGAAGCGTCGTCTCACGCGGTCTGCACGTCCAGCACGAACGCTGGTCCAACTGAGGCGCCAGGTGGAAATGGCATGGCAAGCCGTTCCACAGGACTACATCCAGCATCTCTACGATCGTCTCCATGGGAGAATAGCAGCCTGCATTGCTGCGAAAGGTGGATATACACTGTACTAGTGCCGACATTGTGCATGCTCTGTTGCCTGTGTCTATGTGCCTGTGGTTCTGTCAGTGTGATCATGTGATGTATCTGACCCCAGGAATGTGTCAATAAAGTTTCCCCTTCCTGGGACAATGAATTCACGGTGTTCTTATTTCAATTTCCAGGAGTGTATATCGAGAGCCATTGCGGTGGTCCAGCTGCCGGTGTGCAGGGGCCGAAAGGAAGAAGATGCTGTGATACGCAAATGATTTGCTTTACAGAGCATTCATAGAAGGTTGGCGCCGGTGGCGACACCTACAACGTGCTGACATGAGGAAAGTTTCCAACCGATTTCTCATACACAAACAGCAGTTGACCGGCGCTGCCTGGTGAAACGTTGTTGTGATGCCTCCTGTAAGGAGGAGAAATGCTTACCATCACGTTTCCGACTTTCAAAAATGTCGGATTGTAGCCCACCGCGACTGCGTTTATCGTATCGCGACATTGCTGCTTGCGTTGATCCAGATCAAATAACTGTTAGCATAATATGGAATCGGTGGGTTCAGGAGGGTAATACGGAACGCCGTGCTGAATCCCAACGGCCTCGTATCACTAGCAGTCGAGATGACAGGCATCCTATCCGCATGGCTGTAAACGGATCGTGTAGCCACGTCTCGATCCCTGAGTCAACAGATGCGGACGTTTGCAAGACAACAACCATCTGCACGAACAGTTCGACGACGTTTGCAGCAGCACGGACTCTCAGCTCGGAGACCGTGGCTGCGATTACCCTTTACGGTGCATCACAGACAAGAGCGCTTGCGATGGTGAACCTGGGTGCACGAATGGCAAAACGTCATTTTTTCGGATGGATCCAAGTTCTGTGTACAGCATCATGATGGTCGCACGGCACAGAGCATCACGGGACCTGCACGCAGCCGTGACGGCCCGACGTGGTACTAACGCGTACGTTTTGTGGCCGCATAGCAACATAAAGCTTGGTCTTTCAAAGTGGGAAGTGTAATCATTTCTTATGTAATGATAACAATCTTTCTTGTCATTCTGCGTGCAACTCTCTTTATTACAGTCAGTGTATTTTTCTGGTCGGATGCCTTTCCTGATGCCACAGGCGTAAGGGAAGTTGTGCGCGCCATCTGTCTTTGAATCGTGTAAACTTAGTTCTGAGTGTTGTACTTCAACTGTTTGTGTATTGTATTCTCTGGACCGGAAATTGGGGACCAGACCAGCATTTGCGTTAACGAGCCTGAGGAACCACCTAAAAGCCACATTCGGTGTGGCCAGTGCACCAGCCTCAGTCGTTAATCCGTCGCAGGGGGAGGGGGGGGGGGGGGGTTTCGATGCGGCTGTGGTGCACGGCCCTGTCTCGCAAGCTGAGCGCTGTGCGGTACGCTATACTGTCAGGCACGAGAAATCCGAGACTAGAGTCTAACTGATACTCCCTGTTCCGTTGCATATTTTCATTATCAGCTTCCGCATGCTGCACCGAACGAGGTGGCGCAGTGGTTAGCACACTGGACTCGTATTAGGGAGGACGACGGTTCAAACCCACATCTGGCCATCCACATTTAAAGATTTCTGTGATTTCCCTAAATAGTTCCAGGCAAATGCCGGGATGGTTCCTGTGAAAGGGCACGGGAGGCTTCCTCCCTCATCGCTGAGCTTGTGGCCAGTCTCTAATCACCTCGATGTCCACGGCACGTTAAACCCAATCTTCCTTCCTTTTTCCGAATGGTCCGTTGTTACTGTTTCCACTGCTAATTCCAACTTGTTCCTTTGGTTCAATGCAATTCAACGTTTCTCTTAACCAATTGTACTGTTTCATATGGCCACACGTTCGTATTTACACGGTTCTTTTCGTATCACTGATTCGAACTGTGAACTCGCTAGTTATCCAGCCAAAGCGTATTTTTTGAAATGCGCAGTTACATCCCTCTGCATAAAGTGTTAGTTGTCAGCAGTTGCATCGTACAGATATCTTATCGAGAACTGCGTGAATATTCCTACTGGTCGGTAACAATTTGGAAAATTGGAAAGGAGATCAGAGTCCAGGAGGAAAAAAGAAAAACTTTGTGGTTTGTCAAAGTACTATAATTATGTCAGACTCGGTTAGTGACTTGGAAGATCAGTTGAAGGGAATGCATCGTGTCTTTAAAACAGATTATAAAATGAACATTAAGAATAACAAAACAAGGGTAAGGGACTGAAATGAAGCTAAATTAGGCAATGAATTTAAAGTAGTTGAAGAGTTTTGTCATTTGAGGAGCAAAGTGACTGAAGATGACCGATGTATACAGGATATAAAATGTACACCAGCAATAAGAAGAAAAGAATTTTCGAAAAAGAGAAATTTGTCAACATCATATACAAATGTAAGTTTTGGTAGTCTTCACTGAAAGTAATTGCCTGGCGTGTAGTCTTGTATGGAAGTAAAACGTGGTCGATCGGCACTTCAGAAAGAGAAGAGATGCTTCTGAAATATGGTTCTACAGACGAATGCTGAAGATTTGAAGAATAGATCGAATAAGTAACGAGGAGGTACTGAGTAGAATTTAAAAAAAGGTATTTATAGCATAACCTGATTAGAAGAATTGATTCATCGATTGGACGTATTCCGAGGCATCGGCGAATGATGAGTTTGGCAATAGAAGAAACTGTGAGGGATGGAAAATGTAGATGGAGGCAAACAGATGAAAACAGTTAGTAGATTCAGACGGATGTAACTTGCAGTAGTTTCTCGGAGATGAAGAGGCTTGCGCAGGACAGAGTAACGCGCAGAGCTGTATCAAACCACTCTGCAAAGTGAAGACAACAACAACAACAGTTGTGGGTGACACTTGCTCATACATAATTGCGTTATATTCGAACTAACTGAGGTAGGAACGAACATTGTCTTTTATATTACTATGCTATTCTTTCTTTGCCTGTTGTACTTCCAAGATGGGAGAATTCGTTCACCTTTTCGAGAGTCTATTGTCCAAACGTATAGCTGTGCTGCATTTCCACCTACTGCGCATTCCTTTACGTTAGTTTTCTTGTTGTTCATGTGCATACACTGAGGCGACAAAAGTCATGAAATAGCGATAAACGCACATACAGATGGCGGTAGTATCGCCAACACAAAGTATAAGGGCAATGTATTGGCGGAACTGTCACTTGCACCCGGATAATTCGTGTGGTAAGGCTTCCAACGTGATAACGGCCGTACGACGGGAATTAACACGCCATGAACGCTGCCGCTAGATGCATGGGACATTCCATTTCGGAAATCTTTACGGAATTCAGTATTCCGATATCCACAGTGTCAGGAGTGTGCCGGGAATACGACGGCCTTCACTTAACGACCGAAAGCAGCAGCGTTTTCATAGAGTCGTCAGTGCTAACAGACAAGCAGAACTGCGTGAAATAACAGCAGAAGTCAATGTGGGACGTACGACGAACCTATCCGTTAGGACGGAGCGTCGAAATTTGACGTTAAAGGGCTATGACAACGGACGACGGACGCGAGTGTTTTTGCCAACAGCACGACATCGCGTGGAACGGCTCTCCTGGGCTCGCGACCAGATCCGTTGGGCCCTGGACGACAGGAAAACCGTAGTCTGGTCGGATGAGTCCCAATTTCAGTGGTAAGAGCTGTTGGTGGGTTTCGAGTGCGGCGCAGATCCCAAGAAGCCACGGAACCGAGCCGTCAACAAGACACTGTGCGAGCTGGTGGTGGCTCCATAGTGGTGTAGTCTGCGTGTACCTGGGATGAACTGGGTCCTCTGGACCAGCTGAACCGACCGTTCACTGGCAGTGCTAATGTTCCGATACTTGGGGACCATTTTGCACCCATTCATAGACTTCACGTTCCCAAACAACGAAGTTATGCCAATGGGCCACTACTGATTTCGAGAACATTCTGAAGATTTCGAACAAATGATTCGGCCAGCTAGATCTCCCGACATGAATCCCATCCGACATGTATGGGACATGATCGAGAGGTCAGTTCGGCAGCAAAATCCTGCACCGGGAACTTTTTCGCAATTATGGACGGCTACTGAGGTAGCGTGGCTTGATATATCTGCAGGGGACTTCCAGCGCACGCCACGCCACGTCGAGCTGCTGCTCTCGGCCGGGCAGGAGGTGGTTCGACACGATTTTAAGAGGTGTCCCGTGACGTCTGTCCCCTCAGTGTGTTACAGTGATCAGTTAGCATGTGCGTCCATTTCATTAAGCACTCGACATAATAAGTTTTCACTTTCGACAGACACCGTTATATCGTCAGAAAACTGTACCGTTCTGATTTTTGGTGCATAACTAGTCTAGTACAGTATCGTTAATGTACAAAACGTGAAGTGTCTGCTGCTGGCAGGCACATGTTAAACAGCCCAGGTATAGGGAACAAACAAAAGACTATATCAATAATTTCCATGGAATTCTTCTCCACAACGAAGCAAAGGAAAGGATGGTCCTTCAATAACAAAATAAATGGTGGTTCGTAAATAACAGAGCCATTTAGACTTCCAGAATCGCAAGGTACGTTTCAGTGAACACAGTCTTAAAGTCTGAAGAGCTATACGTTGAAAACAGTGAATTAAGTTTCTGTAGTCACGGAGACTCGAAGATCTAACAACTTTAGGTTAAAACGGAACGCGTTTCTCACTTCAGGTTTACAACCAATATCGAAAACCAAGCTTCAGACAAAAGGAATAAGCAGCTAACAATTCTTACGCTGTACTTCGCTGAAGAAGTACTGAGAGCCAACAGTAATGGAATATCAAAGTCCAACAAGGATGGAAACTTTCTTTCTGACACTATCTTGTCAGCTAAAAGAACAACAGTATACTATTGTACCAAGTTTCAACGCGCATGACGCTGATCACTTAGTCACAGCTGAGAAGGCAGCGTGCTGTCCGTAAGTCGATGGCCCTGTCGTTGGGAAAGCGTATTGGAGATTTCAGGTTGTTGTCTGCGACGGAATTAATCTTCGGTGCTTTTTTTTCTTTATCGTTATTTGATTCGCCCGGGCGACATGTAGGTTGGGGGGGGGGGGGGGATGTCAGAGGTACAGGCATCCCGCTCTTCAACCAAATGATAATAAAGAATTATATGGGACGGAAAACAAACAGAGGAGATATTTATATTGAATTTAAAACTTTTTGAAGGTGAAAAATAAAATGGAAGTTTGTAGATATACGAGAGACATGACTTCTTGCACTGGAAGTTAAAAACAGTAACAAAAAATGTAAAATGAAACACAATAAGTGCAATTTAAAAAATTTAAAACATGGTGCCAAGACACTGATATTTAAAAGAAGCACTTTCCTGCCACTAACACACTGGAAGGACCTGCCCTGGTATAGGGAGTCTGTTGTTGGAGGGGAAAAGGTTGGCCGGTGAGAAAGGTGGCGTAAGGATGGAGGACTAGAGCATAGCAGTGGTGGGGTAGGAATGGCTCCTGAGACAGAAGAAGGTGTGGACGAGAGGGGGAAACTGGTGAGACTAATAGTTGTTGGAAAAAGGAGGATGAGGAAAGAAAGGCAGATGGGGGGGGAGGGGGGAAGAGGCTAAGGTGGGGAGGGGAGGGCGAAGAAGCCCTGACAGAGTGGAATGGAGGGGTGCAATCCCCAAGTTCTGCCATTTAGTAGTTTTGGTCTCTTGTGGGCTTTCCGATGGATGGTTAGTAGGTGTGGTTTTAACGTTAACTGCTGCTCGATTTTTAGTCAAAGATATTTTAGTATATTAGTTAGCTCTATAGGACGGCCATAAATGGCAAGGTAGAACTCGTGGAGATAGAAGGTGCAGGTGGTCCATTCCATAATTATTGCCTTCGATTTGAAGGGTTTGATATTGAGGTTCAAAAAATGGCTGTGAGCACTATGGGACTTAACATCTGTGGTCATCAGTCCCCTAGAACTTAGAACTACTTAAACCTAACTAACCTAAGGACATCACACACATCCATGCCCGAGGCAGGATTCGAACCTGCGACCGTAGCAGTCACGCGATTCCGGACTGAGCGCCTAGAACCGCGAGACCACCGCGGCCGGCTTTTGATATTGAGGACCCGTCGGTTACGGCAGGGAGTAAACTGATGGAGGTGGATTTGGAGGGATCATTGGGATTTCCGAAGTGTATAACAGAGAGCGAGGGATGCGGTACCATCAGCATGTCGAAGCAGGTGGACTGGTGTAGGTGATTTGAGCATATCGTCCGAGTAGAAGAGATAGAGGAGAGCAGAGAGGACGGAGCCGTCGAGCACGCCTGCAGTGGCAAGGAACGAGCGAGAGCCGGTTTCGTTAATGGCGAGAAAGGACGGGCGATTAGAGAGGAAGGTTGTCCGGAGTTGGTGTGCTGGCCTAAAGAGCCGCCTCGTGGATGGATACGTGGCACGTGGCACGGTGGCTGCACGAAGAGGGCGACCTGGCGGCTGTGTTGCCGACGTCCTCCAGTGATCTCACCACGGAGTTTTGGGGTCGCCAAGTTCCGCGTCGTCTGCAGTGTAGGGCTGAGCTCGCTGCAGCCTGCGAGACGAATACGTTGCGTGTGGTTGTGGCGCCTCTGCGGCCTGATGTCTAGGGCGCCACGCAGAACGGGTATCGGGTGTGGCAGTGAGCCACACCCTGATTTTGGCCACTGGTATCACTGTATCAATCCAGACTAGCACGACGTGCTTGACATAAAGACATACTGGCCACACACCGTAAGGTCACTTGTGGAGTTTAGATGTAGGGATTAGATAACTGTGTGGGTGGCTCCCCGTTTAGACTGACAAACCGCATTCTGTGTTGAGAAGTATGCAATCAACAATCAAACAAGGAACAATATTATGAGAAGGAAAGTTGCCACTCACCATATAGCGGACATGCTGAGTCGCAGATAGGCACAACATGACATGCACAATATACTCGTCCACCCTTATACAAACCCTGCTCCCAATCCCCTACCTCATGGTTCATACCCCTGTAATAGACCTAGGTGCAAGACCTGCTCGTACATCCTCCCACCAGCACGTACTCCAGTCCGGTCACTAACATCACCTGTCCCATGAAAGGCAGAGCTACCTGTGAAACCAGGCGGAGGCGGAAGGCGGGTGCAAGTCTAGAGTACAAGTGCTAAACTCTGTCTACAAGCTAAGCTGCAACCCCTGTGCTGCATTCTATGTAGGCATGACAACGGACAAGCTGTCTGTCCACACGAATGGCCACCGACAAACTGTCTCCAAGAAACAAATGGACCACCCTGTTGTTAAACACGCTGCCAAACATGATATCCCTCATTTCAATCACTGCTTCACAGCCTATGCCATACGGATCCTTCCCAGCAACACCAGCTTCTCTGAATTGCGCAGGTGGGAACTTTCCCTGCAATGTCGTAGCGAATGATTGCGCTTTACCAGAAGCAGGATGGCGGGTGGAAGTCTTGCGTACAAGTGCTAAACTCTGTGTACACGCAGCACACACGTGAACGTTTGTAGATGCGATTGACTGGGCCTTGGTAACGCCGCCAAATGCCGACAGGATTATAAAATGTTGCAGCAGAATCTGCACGATTCAAGGCTGAGAATGCCGTTGCCTCTCTTAGCTAGTGACAGTGGCTTTGCTGCCTCCCTTCTAGAATCATTACTTGCAGCAAAAATAGGTTGTCAGTGACGCGTCAATTGTCCACGTCTACATCTACACGTGGCAGTGACTACAAGAAAAGGTAGCTATCATTGGGCCACCTAAAGAAAATATGCAATAAAATCCTCGGATGTTGTAATAAATACTGTATTTTCAGGGTAACTTTTGTTTACTGTAGCGCAATGTAAAAGATAACGCTCAAGTCATAAGTAATAACGTTCAGGAAGAACTTCGGGGTTTAATGAAGAGCCTGTAAAAGCATTAATACGCATTGATCCACGTCATTGTACTCGAGAACTGGCAAGTGTGATGAACATGATCATTCCGCCATCGTGCGACGTTGCATGGAACGGAGAAGGTTAAAAAATTGGCTGTGTGGTTACCGCATGCCCTGAGCCAAAATCACAAAAATCAGCCGGTGGCCGGCCGTATGTGGATCTCTGCCTGCTCATTATCAGTTGGTTTGTGAACAACACCGACTGTTTCCATCATGTATCGTCACTGGTGACGAGAAATGGCCTCTTTATGCTAACGTAAGGAAAAGAAAGGAATAATTGAGCCCAAACAAAGCAGCAACTCCCCGTACAAACACAACATCGACGGTATAGTGCACTACGAATTGCTTCCCCGAGGTGTAACCATCATAGCTGACATTTATTGTTAACAACTCAGGCGTCTTGCAGACGCAGTCCGAGAACAACGACCAGAAAGACTGTGTGAAGCGATGGTGCCCGCTCGCACCCAACTTACCCATCTGATCTTGCGCCCCGAGATTTTCACTTTTTCCCCTCCAGCAACCTCCCAGGAACTTCCTTTCCGGATGCAAACGCGCTCCGAACATGGGTCGACGAGTTCTTCAACTCAAAACCACGTGATTTCTACAGTCCAGTAATCGAAAAGTTGCCGCAGGATTGGCAGACTGCTGTAAATAGTGAAGGAAAACATATTAGTGATGACGAAAGTCTCTGTTATGTGTGTCTGTTGTGTTTATTAAACTTATGGAAAAACTAGCACTCCGTCTTCAGGCCACAAGTGGCCCATCGGGACCATCCGACCGCCGTATCATCCTCAGATGAGGATGCGGATAGGAGGGGCGTGTGGTCAGCACACCGCTCTCCCGGTCGTTATGATGGTTTTCTTTGACCGGAGCCGCTACTATTCGGTCGAGTAGCTCCTCAATTGGCATCACGAGGCTGAGTGCACCCCGAAAAATGGCAACAGCACGTGGCGGCTCGGATGGTCACCCATCCAAATGCCGGCCACGCCCGACAGCGCTTAACTTCGGTGATCTGACGGGAACCGTTGTATCCATTGCGGCAAGGCCGTTTATGGAAAAACTAATCAACCGTTATTGTGTAGCATCCGAAATATTCGAACAGTATTCAGGAGTATATCCTGTAAAAGTCTCTTTTTCTCCGCTAGTTCCCCAGGATTAACAAATAAATCGATTCCGCTCTTTGGCATTCGTTGCAGCTGATTTATATGAACATCGTCACCAGATATGTATTTGGTGCGACACCGTCTAACGTTAGATGGCTATAGCATTGTACGCAGAAATTTTCGTGTTTTCCTTGCAAGTAATGCGCGTTATCGCACATTTCCTCCACATCTGGCAGGTCAGATGGTCTACTTGTACAGCGCGTGCTTGCAGACGGAAGGTCGCCAGGTCGAAGCCTGCTCAGTCTCCTTTTAACTTAGCCTTTACCTCTCACCAACAACGACACGTGGTTCGGTTTCAACGTTAAACTGCAGGTCCCCTTTCCCCGTATTGATAACTAACGTACGATGACGACTCCCAAGTCGCCGAAATGTCGTCCGATTGAAAGACTTACACTAGGCCGTTGAGCACCACAAAATTATTTTAATTATACTCACATACTCACAGCATATGTATTTTTTCCGAATATTTCTGTTTCCGTAGCCTCATCAAGCTCCGAGAAAGTACGAGATTTTTTTTTAAAGCCGCGCAGGATTAGACGAGCGGTCAAGGGCGCTGCAGTCGTGGACTGTGCGGCTGGTCCCGGCGGAGGTTCAAGTCCTCCCTCGGGCGTGTGTGTGTGTGTGTGTGTGTGTGTGTGTGTGTGTGTGTGTGTGTGTGTCCTTAGGATAATTTAGGTTAAGTAGTGCGTAAACTTAGGGAATGATGACCTTAGCAGTTACGTCCCATTACATCTCACACACATTTGATTTTTTTAATTTTATTTGTTTATTTATTTTTTATTTAAAAAAACTACTATTTAAGATACAAATGAAACAAGTAGACTTTTCTTAGCAATTTTATTTTCACACGAAATACTGTATTTTAAACTACTTTTCTACATAATTCCCAGCAATATTAAGGCACTTACCGTATCGTACAACCAATTTTGAATACCATCCTCGTAGAAATCTGCCGTCTGAGCATAACTTTCATAAAGGCTTCAGTCGAGATTCGATATTAACAAATTACTCTGTATCAGAAACACTTTCCTTACTATTACCAGTCTACTTTCGCAAACATCAGTTATCCTGCTGCCCAAATAGCAAACTCATCTATGTTTTCAGTGCCTCATTTACTAATCTTCGAGGATACTTAAAAAAGTAAGTTAGATATTATTATTGCCTTATAAGTAACTTTTATTGAATGCTGCACCACACTTCAAAGTGACACAGACACATTATACTATTTTTCAACATAGCCGCCAATCCCTGTAAACAATAATCACTATGTTCTACCGATGGTTTTGATTCCTCGGCGACAGACCTCCGCTCGGTGGTCACGGAGGCATTCTAAAACGACTGTGTGAATGTCCTTGTCATTGGAAAACCACTCTTCCCCAAATGTCCTCGCAGCTTGCCGAGAAGATGGAAATCACACGGTGCGAGATCGGGACTATATGGTGGACGTCTGTGCATCTCGGTCAAATTTTTGGCTCGATTTCAGTGCGGCATGATCGAACTTTATATTTGGTCCGTGTTCTGCCAGAATTTCACGGTGAACTCGTATGCAATTTAGACATTTTGCGCACAAGAACTGCACTGACTCGCATACTTCAACTTTGGAGTACGTTTCCAGTTACCACACCGTTCCACTCACACAGTGTGACGAGCGACTACGTGTTATCTGTATCGTGGCAGGGAAACAGGAAACGTGTGCTCTCTTCTCACAGTGCACCACTGTCATCGTCCCGTGTCCTTTGTGTGGTATTACATCTGTAACTTACTTTCTGAAGTCCCTGCATAATTCTGTCAGCATCACTTGGTACAATTTGATTACATTCCTTTATGTTTGTTTTATTTTTGTCAATATTCGTGTAATAACCTCTTTTAAAGACACTGTCTGTTCCATTCAACTGCTTTCACATGTCCTTCACCACTTCTCAGAATTTCCGTGTTATCGGTAAACTTCAAAGTTTTTATTTTTTCTCTATAAACTGTAATTTTGTTTCCATATTTCTGCTTGGCGTTACATTCTGGGTGTTCTTGACACACCACAGCCCTGGATGGTTTGTACTGTTGTTGCTGATGGACGCCTAGAGGTCAAATTATCCGTGTGTACACAGTTGTACACTGTTGGTTGGCACACTGAAATGAGATGTGTTTGGATTAAACATCTAACACGCTACACGCGCCAGTAGTTATCTCATCATCATAAATACAGAATCGTGGCTGCAGCATAAGTGTACCGGTACACAAATTTATCAACTTTCACATTTGGTCAAGGATTTCATATTCTTATTATTACAGATAAAGTGTATCCAACCAGGAACATTGTGGTGTGATTGTTTTTACCCAGAATAAATTAATGCAGGAGATATTGGGATTTGAAGATGTCGTAATGTCATTATTGTACAGGAAAATGTGTGTCAAAATTGAAACCTGAGAAGCAACAACCAAGTTAACTTTCTAGACCAATTGTTTACTGTTCCCAAAAAGTGACTGGTTTAACTTAGAATTCTGTAATTTGTAAGTTATTGATTAAGTAAGGATGTGAAGACACCAACTATTCTTATACTTTGTAATTTTTCAAAATGTTCTTCTGATGATATTGACGGTGGCACAATAAGAAATGTACACTATAAATGAAAAGGCAATGTGCAGCTCTGTTGCATTCTCCTTGGGGTCTTGGGATACTTATGAGCCGTAGTAATTAGTAGGCAGCAAACATCAACTGCTGTAGTTGGCCACGGCTGACCGCAATGAAGCAGACATTGTGTCCTGTGTTACACACACCAGTGGTCGAATGTCCAAATGATGTCATGGTGTATGCCAGATCTCCAGGTGACATCTCGTGCAGGCAAACCTTGTCATTAAGTGACAATGTGCACTGTAAGATCATATCTTGGTTTCCAGTAAAAAATGTGGTTGTGTCAAAGTTTGAGATCTAGGAGTATGCAATCTACATCTTTATCTTGATCTACTATTTTTAAGATATCATGTGAAACTCACTAGTTTTGAGACAGACTTGTTTTTCACAAGAAAAATAATTATTATTTTTCGAGCTCAAAATTTTCTTTAGGATCCTGTAATAACTAGACAAGAGAAGTATCTGTGTGTAATTCTGTGAACCCATTCTTTTACCAGTAATTGATGTTATTTTCCAGTTGGATGGATTCATCCCTGACAGCTAAATTCAGCTTATATTCTTTACTTCTATCTGGTTATAATTTTGATCATTAAGGCTCACAGCAGTGTTGGCTACTTTTTAAATAATCAAAGCCCATGCAGAAAAAATTGTCTTATATACTGACAGAGCTAACTGAACTGGCAGACATAGTTAATTGTAGATTACTGTGTGTGTGTGTGTGTGTGTGTGTGTGTGTGTGTGTGTGTGTGTGTGTGTGTGTGTGAAAAATGGAGGAAAAAATGCTACTCATCCTATTACCCTACTCGGGTGTCGGGTGTTGGTTTTATCTAATATTTAAAGCAAAGCAATTATGTAGCTGTATACAGACGCTGTCAGCTACATATGCACTGGCAGATTCAAAACCTATTTAATGCAAATCGGCATGATGTGAAATTCATGTACCTGACCCCCAATATTCTCATAAATTATAGAAGGACTTTCTAATAACACAGTTTCACTTTGACTTAGAATATCAGGATATCAGTTTCCTACCTGATGTCTACATGCAACCTACTATAGACTTTTACACTGGAATATAAATCTCCATCTAGACCTTAGATATGAATGTGTAGTCAGTTTGCAATTATTTTTGCTTATAGTACTGTGGTATTGTTGTTGTAGGAAATGTGCTGCTTCAACATACACAAGTGCTGAAGCTTGCATTGGCATCTTGCAGCTGCTGGAACCAGCATTTTGGAATTATGGGACTTCTTCAATACTCAAGAGACTCATTTATTGTTGTAAACAGATAAAGTGATTACTACAAGTAGTTGGAAGCAAATATGAGAGGTATGTATACAAAGGATCATTCTCTCTTGCTTAGTCTGTAGTGTCACACTGTGACAAACTTTTCAATAAGTTACCAAATGGGTAAATAGTTGGTTTCATTGTTGCAACATGTAGTCAATAATTCTTTCTTTGATAATTATCATCATACTGTTCATGTTTCTTAGACTCCCAAGAGGGTGGCTGTAGTTGTACTTAGTGCAAATGTATTTGAAATGAAAATTTTCAGTCAAGTCCCCACATAATTGGGCTCAAATTTCAACCATAACCGACCTTAACTTACTTAATGTTGGTGAATGTGGTACATACACTATGGGATATAACAGGGCATCTGATATGATGGATGTGAAATGGATGTGAGCACATACTGTATCTTGGCCTCCAAGATCAGCTAACCTCAATCCTTTGGATTTTTCTCTCTGTGGTTGTCTCGAAAGTGAAGTGTACTGAGCTTCCACTGACATGATAGAGGAACTGGAACACCAAATTGTAGTCTTGTTGATAGATGATTGCAGTTTTGCCTCCAAATGTGATGAAGACACGTGGAGCACTTCCTGTAACAGGTACGAATGTGTAGTAATTCGTTACCTGTAATTTGCTGAAGCAGTATTCTCGAGGTCGACCTTGGGTGAAATTTCAGTCCAGTTAGATGAAGACATTGAAAACTTTGCATTCCAAATACCTTTGCACTAACTAGGGCCATATTTCATTACAGAAGCCTGTAGCAGCAATTAATCACACATTCCCAATTATCTCACAGATGGATCATTGGCTTCTCCGCATCCACTGGAACACTTTTGCTTCTACGAGTATTATCGTATACTTTCACCTGTTTCAGTTGTAGCTACCAATAATTTCTCACCCTGCATACGAATTAAATGCACTGTGGCACCTCTGATGACGCTCTCAGCAAAGCACCCTGAACGGTCGCTTGCGTCGCAGGGGCCTTAAACCGGCCCTGGTCACACGGGTTGAGACACTAAGTTAAGTTGGTAGACGTTGGTTTATTGGTAGAATCCTGGGGAAGTGCAATCAGTCTGCAAAGAAGATTGCTTATAAATCACTCACGTGACTGGTTATAGAATATTGCTCAAGTGTGTGGGAACCATACCAAATAAGACTAACAAGGGATTTTGAACATTTACAGAGAAGGGCTGCATGAATGGTCACAGGTTTGTGTGGTCTGTGGGAGACTGTCACAGAGATGCTGAAGGATCTGAACTGGCAGATTTCTGAAGATAGATATAAACTCTCTGAAGAAAGTCTGTAAATAAAGTTTCAAGAGCCAGCTTTAAAAGATGACTCTAGGAATATACTACGATCCCCTACATATCACACACAAAGGGATTGTGAAGATAAGATTAGAGTAATTGCTGCATGCACAGAGGCATTCGAACAATTATTTCTTCCTCCACTCTGTATTTGAATGGAATGGGAAGAAACCCTAATAAATGATACAATGCAATGTACCCTCTGCCACGCACATCATGTTGGTTTACTAAGCTCAAGAGTGTTCTTTGGTGTTACTCGAGAAGATTATTATGTACTGATGATGGAAATGTATTTTCATATGCACAGAAAATAAGAATAAAAAACTCTGAATTAGATATCTCAAATTGCAGGGAACTACTCAGCTGGTAATGCCACTGAAGTTATAACTGTGTAACTCCTTCATATCAACACTCCTGTACTTGTTAGATATTCCTCACACTGTGAATTGTGATGAGGGTTGCATTATAAGAAATGAGAGGTTGGCGGCATATGTTGGCGATGAAGCTGGCCAGTGCTTCACCCGAGCCACTGACGAGCTGAATTACCTGTTATAGGAAAACAAGAACCCTGGCTTCAAACATTGAGAATACAGCTAAATCTCCTAAAAACCAATTGGTTATGTTCCAGTACTGTAACAAATTCCAGAAGAATGGAAAAACTGGTAGAAGCAGACTTCTGGGAAGATCAGTTTGGAATCTGGAGAAATGAAGGAACACGCAAGGCAATACTGAGCCTACAACTTACCTTAGAAGATAGGTTAAGGAAAGGCAAACATACGTTTATAGCATTTGTGGACTTGGAGAAAGCTTTTGACAATGTTGATTGGTATATTCTCTTTGAAATTCTGAAGGTAGCAGGTATAACATATTGGGAATGAAATGCTATTTACAACTTCCCCCCAAGCGGCTGACGGTTCTTTCGTGAGTTCGTGCGAGGCACACATGGGGCCCCGAGCTATTGCAGCTCATGTTTCATTCACTAGCTGCTTTTCCTTCTCCCTGCCCCCTTCCCCCCTGTCCATGCTCCTTCCCCATTGCCACCTGCTTTCGCTCTCTGTGTTCTGCTTTATGTCGACCTGGCTATTCCCCTGGTTTCCTGTATTGGTTGCAGTTTTGTTCCTTTTGTCTGTTCTTTCACCCTTTTGGTGTTTCGGTCCCCACTCGAGGTTTGACCTCCACTTCAAAATTTCCTGTTTTTAGTGTGAGCCATATGGGGAAGAACTCCCTCCCTAGCATCTACGGTGTGGATTCCTCCCCCCTCTCCCTTCCCCACCGTAGCCCCCTTCCAACCTGCTAGGTCACCAGTACGTGTAGCCAGTCTGTGTGGTGGGGCTGCTATGTACCCATATGGCTGAGCCCCCTGACAACACAGGGATCACACTACTGATACCTGAGCTGTTCTCTCACTGTGTATGCCAAGGAGTGGTTGCTTGTCTTCTTGGAGCATCAGAACTCCTGGTAACGGCTGCCGTGCCAGACGGCACTTGCTGTGGCTGGGTGGTGCCCGTGGGGAGAGCTGTGTTCAGAGTGGGTGGTATCAAGGCAGATGCTTGGCACATGAAGCGTATCAAGCTGCAAAAATCTCACATGGCCGTCCCTTCGAATGGTGAAGAATCCTTAAATGCTGTCTTGTATGACCCGGCGGCCTTCCTCTCTCTGTCTACACCGTGGGAGGAGGGCCAGGCTTGCCATCTTGGGCTGAAACCTTTTCCCTGTTACCTCGTCTGTACTAGGATATATGGGGACACAATCACCACCAAAAAGCCATTGTTTTTCGTGGAAAATATCGAAGACAGGTTTGGTGAAGTGGAGTCTATTAGTAAGATGCGGTCGGGCTCCCAGTTGGTCAAAGCTTCTACTGCCACCCAATCTGCAGCTCTTCATGCCTGTGATTGTCTTGGTAATGTCTCAGTGTCTATAACTCCTCAACATTCTCTGAGTATGATCCAGGGAGTTATTTTTCATAGGGACCTCGCCCTACTGATGAGTAACTCTGGGCTAATATGGAGCGGCGTGGCGTTCATTTGGTCCGACGTGTGCAGAAAAGTCGCAGAAACAACCACACTGATACTGGCGCCTTCATCCTGGTTTTTGAGGGGGATACCCTCCCAGAGAAGGTCAAGGTTATGTGCTACAGATGTGACATGAAGCCGTAAATCCCTCCATCTATGCTGTGCTTTCGGTGCGGGCATATGTCTTCCCGCTGTACGGTGATCCCATTGTGTGGTGACTGTGGCCACCCCGCCCATGAGGGAAGCCCTTGTGTTCCGCCGCTTGTGTGTGTTAACTGTGCTGACTGCCACTCTCCTCGTTCACTGGATTGCCCGGCTTACAAGAGAGAAAAGAAGATTAAAGAATATATGTCCCTGGATCGCTTGTCTTACACTGAAGCTTGCTAAAAGTATGAGATACTCCATCCGGTGTCACTACCTTCAACTGTTGCCTCTGTTACTTCCTCCTCCTCCTCCCCCCCCCCCTTGTCCTTACCCCAGCCCAGCCCAGCCCCACTCTCCCCTCCTCCTCCCATGCTGTTCCCACGACCTCCCATCAGGGAGTCGCCCCTCCCCCCCCGCCACCCCCATCCCGGCTGAAGAAGTGCCCCCTGTCTTTGGCATCTGCCGGTGATCGGGCTCCCTCCCAGGAACCCTCTCCCCCGCGTCTCTCAGGCCAGAAGACTGTTACCACCACTCACCCACGAGGCGCACCATCTGTGGGCCCCAAGATCGCCCACTCTCTTTTGGTTCCCTATCTTGCAGAAGCCTCTACTCCTGTCCTCCTCCACCTCAGGAAGAGAAGAAGAAGAAACATAAATCCCAAGACAAGGCGCCCTAGTGCCCCCGGAAGTGCCAACTCCCCTCTCGGAACCTGAATCTGACATTTTATTTATGAATGTCACCCTGTCCTTGTCAGTGACAACTACTGACAAAGTGACCTGACATCCTCCTCGGCTCCTTCATGCCTACCTTGGACTCGTGCCACACGATCATCCAGTGAAACTGAAATGGCTACTATCGTCACCTACTGGAAATGCAACGTCTTATCTCCTCATATTCTGCGTTCTGTCTCGTTCTCCAAGAAACGCATTTCCATAATGACCACTCTCCCACTTTACGTGGTTATTGGGCGTTCTGTCGGAACCGTGCTGACCCTGGGATAGCATCTGGTGGGGTCTGCGTTTTGGTTCACTCCGATGTTCTTGGTGACTTGACCCCCCCTATCTACCACCTGGGAAGTGATAGCGGTTAGAGTGCAAACGACTCTGGCAATCAACATTTGCAGTGTCAACCTCCCTCCAGATAGGCCACTTGCTTATGTTGCACTATCTACCTTAATTGAGCAACTCCCACCCCCGTTTCTCCTCCTTGGGGATTTCAGTGCCCACCATTCACTGTGGGGGAGTGTCACATCAACAGGTCGGGGTATCCTAATCGACCAACTTATCATGGACTTCAATTTGTGACTCCTCAATTATGGTTCCCCTATCCACTTCAGTGCTGCTCATGGCACCTTCTCTGCTATCGATCTCATGATCTCCTCCCCTGCCCTCGTGGCTTCCCTACATTGGTCATCCCATGATGACCTTTGTGACAGTGACAACTTCCCAGTGACACTATCGTTCCCCTGTTCCCAGCAGTCAGTCAGGCCCCCACATTGGCCTTTATACATGTGTGCTGTCCGCTTTGACACCTCCCTCTCTAATTCCATTGATGTAGTCGTGCAAGGCATCTCTGCTGCTCTTCTTCATGCTGCTTTCACTGCTGTCCCCCTATCCACTGGGTCCCCTCGTCATCGGCGGGTACCGTGGTGGACTGAGGACGTCGCAGTTGCTGTCCAGGACTGCCGACGGGCACTGCAGTGATTTAAGCGACACCCCTCCCAGACCAATCTCCTCACTTTTAAGTGTCTTTGTGCTAAGGCTCATTATGTTATTAAGCAGAATAAAAAGGAATGCTGGGAGTGCTGTGTTTCCTCTCTGGGGACATATGTCCATTTGTTCCGACTCCATGAGCAGCCTTCAGACTATCAATCGATGCTACTCTCATCATCCCTGGTCTCTGCCAAATGTGACCTTCTCTCGGCCCTTGAGCATGGTGCCTGTTCAGTCATCTTTCTCTGGGTCCCAAGTTATGTGGGAATCCCAGGGAATGAATTGGCTGACCGTTTGGCTAGAGAAGCAGATACTTAACCCCATTTTCCTTTCACGATTCCAGCTGCGGATATGTGGATCTACGTCAAATCTCTCTTTGACTAACAGTGGAATGCTATTTGGAGCACTACTGCTCATAGTAATAATCTCCACCCAATTAAGGAGTCTACTGCAGTTTGGGGCACCTCTTTCCATCCCTCTCAGAAGGCGTCCACTGTTTTATGTCGTTTGCACATTGGCCATACCCAGCTCACCCATTGTTTACTCCTCCATAACGACCTGCCCCCACAATTGTGGTTATGGCACCACTGACAATATCTCACATATTGGTGGCATGTCCCCTGCTTTCGACCCTTCGTGTTAAGTATAGTCTTCCTGCTTCCTAAATTTAACATTAGCGCATGAACCACGGATGGTTGACCTGGTCCTCAGTTTCCTATGTGAAAGTGGTTCTCCTTTATTCTTAGAGCTGGGGCAGGTTGGTTGTGATTGGGACTCCTTTTGCAGTCTTCACAGTATGTGACCCCATGACCGCCCCCCCTCCCCCCCTTTTTCCAGTTTTTAGATTTGGTCTCACCTGTTATGCTTGTACTGTGTGTGTTTAATGTTCATTCTTTTATAATTTGACTCCTCTGACTGAATCCATTCATTTTAGCAGACTCTCTTTCTTATGTAACCCCTTTGGAATTGCAGGACTGATGACCTCACCGTTTGGTCCCATACTCTCTCAATCAATCAACCAATCAATCAATCAATGTATTTACAACTGGTACAGAAACCAGATGACAGTTATAAGAGTTGATTGGCATGAAAGGGAAGCAGTAGCTGACAAGGGAGTGAGACTGAGTTGTAGCCTATCCCCTATGTTATTCAATATGTATGTTGAACAAGCAGTTATGGAAACCAAAGAAAAGTTTGGAGTGAGAATTAAAGTCCAGGGAAAAGAAATAACAACTTTGAGGTTTGCCAATGACATTGTAATTCTGGCAGAGATAGCAGAGGACTTGGAAGAGGAGCCGAACAGAATGTACAGTCTTGAAAGAAGGATATAAGATGAACATAAATAAAACCAGAACAAGGGTAATGGAATATAGTTGAATTAAATCCGGTGATGCTAAGGGAATTACATTAGGAAACAAGACAACTGAAGAAGTAGATGAGTTTTGCTATTTGGGCAGCAAAATAACTGATGGCCAAAGTAGAGAGGATATAAAATGTAGACTAACAATTTCAAGATTCTGAAGAAGAAAAATTTGTTATCATTGAATATAGATTTAAGTGCTAGGAAGTCTTTTATGAAGGTGTTTGTCTGGGGTGTAGCCATGTACGGAAATGAAACATGGATGCTAAACAGTTTAGATAAAATGACATTAGAAGCTCTTGAAATGTGGCACTAAAGAAGAATGCTGAAGATTACCTAGGTTGATCACATAACTAATGAGGAAGTACTGAATTAGAATTGGGGTGATGGAATTTTTGGCACAACTTGACCAAAAGGTCAACAGATTCCAAAACAAGGGATCAGTTGATAGGACACATTCTTAGATGTCAAGGGATCACCAGTTTCGTATTGTAGGGAACTGTAGGTGGTAAGAATCATGGGGGAAGACCAAGAGATGAATACATAAGCATATTCAGAAAGATGTAGGTTGCTGTAGTTATTTGGGGATGAAGAGTCTTACACAAGATAGATAGCATGGATTTGAAAGCTGTATCAAATCAGTCTTCAGACTGGAGACGACGACAACAACAACAACAACAACAACAACTAGAAATTCCTCAGCAGACCTTATAAATTGCCAAAAGAAGACTGTTACTGATGTAACAGCATAATTACGCTTCATTTTAAAAACACTGCAAAACACTATAATGACATATTTTGTATATGATTGTAGGATTCACATGCACATGTGGATGCATATATGCTTTCTCTCTCTCTCTCTCTCTCTCTCTCTCTCTCTCTCTCTCTCTCTCTTTCTCTTTCTTCTCCTACAGGTGCCCTCTGAGGTGCAAAGTGTTTGAATCAATCATTCTTAATTTTCATAATGAATGTGTTTGTTATATGTGATCTTCCTTTATTCCAGATTCATCCTCATTGTGTAGCAAACCAAAACGATGTAAGACTGAGACATCTGCCAATGCTGATACGACTGGAAGTGAACCACATTGTAGACTGAAACATATTACCCATTTAAAGGAGGTAAACTGACACTTCAGTATCTGATAGATGTTATTTTATTTCTATCCTAGCAGTATGGACTATTATGAATGCTGCTTATAATAAACTAATTTATTAGGAACTGACTATATTTAAAAATTGTAAGATATGTGCTTTCAGCAGTACTTCTAATTAAAATAACAGTGTAGAACTGTTACAGCAACCACGATACTTTATATTTTAGTTCATCATGTGCATGCATGACACTTACAAACAAGAAAAAAAAGAAACGAAACAAAATAGAAAAGAAAACTGTAAATGTGAACAGCTTTAAACTTCCATCCTCACTTAGGCTGAAAAGCCTGGATCAATTATGTTTTAAAATTTTTCACATTGCTAGACACACACACACACACACACACACACACACACACACACACACACAATGATAAAGCGCTGGTAGATAGACACAATAAAAAACACACAAATACACACACAGATTTCAAGCTTTCTCAACCCACAGTTGCTTCATCAGGAAAGAGGGAAGGAGAGGGAAAGACAAAAGGATGTGGGTTTCAAGGGAGAGGTTAAGGAGTCATTCCAATCCCGGGAGCGGAAAGACTTACCTCAGGGGGAAAAAGGGTCAGGTATACACTCTCTCTCGCGCGCGCGCGCGTGCGCGCACACACACACACACACACACACACACACACACACACACACACACACACACACACATCCATCCGCACATATACAGACACATCTTATATGTGGGAGGTAGCTCTAATAATATAAAATCATTTTATTATTCTTTGTTACAAAAAAGACCTTGGTGTGACAAAAAAGGCTGTGGTATGAGAAATGAAAATCAAGGGAGGTACAGAACAGTACCTATGTGCATTATTTAAGCTGTGACATCCCAAGTGAAAATGCATTTAATCTGACCGGATCCTAGATATCATGATAACTTAAAAAAAAGGATTTAATAATAAAGGATTTCTCGTCAATCTGTTGAAATTTAGTGATGAGCATTGTATCACAGGTTGCACAAAGATCGTGGGAAAATGCCCCCTGCGATATACTCCTCCAGGTGTTTCGGCTGCTACCAGTCCAAGATCTGGGCCATGTGGCGGCAGTATGTTCACACTGGTACAGAGTGGCACAGTGTCCAGAGCTGTGGCAGAGCATTGAGTTTGTTCTCAGCAATCCATCACGGTAAGTAAACAGTTTTTTTGTGTTTGATATAAGTAAACATTTACTGCTACACCAGTACTCTGCAGGCCACCCTACAATGTGTGGCATAGTGTTTGTCGAATACGTTTTACCATCTCCTCCCTTATTTCCTCTTACATGACTAATGGATGCATAAGAAGCATGACTGTCAATTTGCCTCTTTATAAACTGCATTATTATTATATTACCACTAAGTTCATGAAATAAGGTGTGCATTTCTCAACTCACCTAGGAAAGTCTTATAACTCACAATACACTTTCTTGAGCATTTATTTGTCAGTTTTGTGATGACCAATCTGAATTTCTTGTGCCAACAGAAAATAGTGAGGACTCCTGATTGATATACAACACCTGAAACTTGCTAAAAAGAAAATATCATAAGCACCTGCCTTCAGTGTTTAATTGTATTACTTTAGGATTTATTGAATAAATTTCAGGTTTGCACCTGTCTTACCCTTCTTCTATGTAAAGCCCCCTCATCCACCCTCCCCCACAATCACTGCCTCCCATCCCCCAAAAAATAAACTGTCCTAGATATTGGACAGTTGTAACCGATTCCATAGATTGGTTGGCGATGGTGTACTCACATCTTTGGGTCTTTTTGATTGTTTGCTCACATTACGTTGTTTTTGTACCATATTGTACAAGACAAACAACAGCACAGCCACAATGAAC
Organism: Schistocerca cancellata; assembly: GCF_023864275.1. Lineage (NCBI taxonomy): Eukaryota > Metazoa > Arthropoda > Insecta > Orthoptera > Acrididae > Schistocerca > Schistocerca cancellata. The sequence continues at coordinate 520,004,547 of NC_064634.1, read as the reverse complement.
CAAAATTTATTCTTCTTCCACAAGCAAACAACAGTTGAGAAGAGAGACACAAACATAGAAACAATCCAGGTATGATATAAGCAGTTGCTGACACTAATTATGAACACAATATGAGGGTGAGTGTCTGCTGCACTGTACTTATAAAGAGGAGGGCACCGGTAGATGGGGCAGCGGATGCCATTCCAGGTGTACAGGTCACACGGCCTGCCGCAGGTGGCGTCTGGTGTCCGTCCCACTCAGATGCTGTTGGCAGAATATTCAAGGTGAAGCACGCCAAGTGAGCTGATGCTGTGGTACATGTTCAGGTATTACGTACAGGGTTATAACAGGTTTTGCTTGTTTTTGGTCAGCTGCCAGCTTTTGCCCTAGATTTCCCATTAAAGATTTAAAGATGCAGCCTTCTTGTATACAACTTAGCAAGCACATGTCTTCACTCCAATCATTTGTAGTTTGTTTACAGCATGGCAGTAAAGAACAATGATAAATATATCTGTGTTATCAAGAAACAATAAATCTTTCTTGGCTGTACTATTTACACCTTCCAAATCAGTTAAATGGATATCACACAGCTGATGTTTGTGGAGTACACATTGATTCTTATAGAAAAGTTGTTTCATCCTCCAAGAACAACACATGTTCCATAATTGTAAGCAAATTTGTCTGTGATAAAGATACAGTATTATGAAATGATCAACATATGTGATCAGAAGATTGTATATCAGATTTAGACTTGAATTTGGTATTACTTGATATGACCAATAAGGCATTATCACTGTAAGTAATATGTTTATTATTAACATCTGAAAATCACAAAAAAGTGAATGTGTGAAATTTTAAAAAAATCATCCTTTTAATGCACAATTATTTCTCTTTCCATAAGTATCACTTACATTTACAGAAAATGAAAATCTATAGGAAGCCTGTACACTGAAAAATCTGGAAAAACAATCTGTTTATTTATGTGACAATCTTCTGTTCTAAAATCCCCTACTGTCATTATGAATAGAGATTATGGAACAAATGAGTAAATTAGCTTTTCTATAGGTTGTAGGTGGCTCTTGTGGTACATTCTGACAGTTACTGACTAATGGTTAACTTCATTTATATACCTATTCCATTCATTCTTTCACAGATATGAAACATTCGGATGTGGAATGAGTTAAAGAGAATCAAACAATGGAAAATCCAGGATGGAGTGTAACCATATTGTGAAAAGGAATGTTGCTACTCACCATATAATGGAGATGCTGAGTTGCAGATAGGCACAATAAAAACACTGTCACAAATATAGCTTTCAGCCACACCTTTGTCAAAATTAGATGACAAACATAGAAATACTCACACGCAACTTGCACACACGCGGCCACAGTCTCGAGCAACTGAGGCAACACTGTGAGCAGTGGCACCGGTGCATACGATAGTGGCGACTGGTTGCTGCTGAGGAGGCTGGGGCGGGTAGGTGGAGGGGAGGGATAGTAGGGTAGGGGTGGCAGACAGCGATGTGCTGTTGGGGAGCACACAGAGGTGAGGGGGAAAGAAGGTAGGGCAGCTATGTGCAGTCAAGAGGTTAGTCGGAGGGCAGGCGAGAGGAGGGATAACAGAAAAGGAGAGAAGTAAAAAGACTGGGTGCAATGGAGGGATGAGGCCTGTGTAGTGCTGGAATGGTAACAGAGAAGGGCTGGATGTGAGACGGCAATGACTAGTGAACATTGATGCCAGGAGGGTTACAGGAACGTAGGATATATTGCAGGGAAAGTTCCCACCTGTGCAATTCAGGAAAGGTGGTGGTGGTGGTGGTGGTGGTGGTGGTGGTGGTGGTGGGAAGGATCCATATGGCAGAGGCTGTGAAGCAGTCATTGAAATCAAGGATGTCATGTTTGTCAGAATGCTCAGCAACAGGGTGGTCCACTTGTTTCTTGGCCACAGTTTGTCAGTTGCCACTCATGTGGACAGACAGCTTGTTGGTTGTCATGCTCACATAGAGTGCAGTGCTGTAGTTGCAGCTTAGCTTGTAGATCACATGACCGGATTCACATGTAGCCCTGCCTCAGATCGGATAGGTGATGTTTGTGACTGGACTGGAGTAGGTGGTGGTGGTGGTGGTAGGAGGTATGGGACAGGCCTTGCATGTAGGTCTATTACAGGAGTATGAGCCATGAAGTAAGAGGTTGGGAGCAGGGGTTGTATAGGGACAGATGAGTATATTGTGTAGGTTCGGTGGATGGCAGAATACCACTGTGGGAAGGATAGTGGGCAGGACATTTCTCATTTCAGGGCACGATGAGAGGTAGTCGAAACCGTGGCGGAGAACGTAATTCAGTTGCTCCAGTCCTGGGTGGCACTGAGTTACTAGGGGAATGCTCCTCTGTAGCCAGACGGTGGGGCTGCGTGAGGTTGTGGGAGACTGAAAAGATAAGGCATGGGAGATTTGCTCTTGTATGAGATAGGGAGGATAATTATGGTTTGTGAAGGCTTCAGTGAGACCCTATGTATATTTTGAGAGGGACTGCTCATCACTGCAGATGCAATGACCATGGGTGGCTAGGCTGAATGGAAGGAACTTCTTGGTATGGAACAGGTAGCAGCTGTCAAAGTGGAGGTATTGCTGGTGGTTAATGAGTTTGATATGGTACTGATGTAGCCATGTTTGAGGTGGAAGTCAACATGTAGGAAGGTGGTTTGTTGGGTCGAGTAGGACAAGGTGAAGCAAATGGGGGAGAAATTGTTGAGGTTCTGGAGGAATGTGGATAGGGTGATCCAAATTGCAAAGATGTCATCAGTGAATCTGAACAAGGTGGGGGGGGGGGGGGGGGTGTTAGGATTCTGGGTGTATTTAGGATTCCTGTAGATGGCCCATAAATAGGTTGGCATAGGATGGTACCATGTGGGTCCCCATAGCCATACCTCAGATCTGTTTGTAGATAATGCCTTCAGAGGAGAAGTAATTGTGGGTGAGGATATAGCTGGTCATGGTGACTAGGAAGGAGTTTGTCAGTCTGGAACCCATCGGGCATTGGGAAAGGTAATGTTCAATAGCGGTAAGACCATGGACATTAGGGAGTTAGTGTAAAGGCAGGGGCACCAATAGTGACGAGCAGGGCACTGTGTGGAAAAGGACCTGTGGAGGAAATGGTTGGAATCTTTTATATAGGATGGTAGGTTCCACGTAATAGGTTGAAGGTGTTGGTTTATGAGAGCAGAAATTCTCTCAGTGGGGGCAGCTGTGACACATGCAAAGTACCCAGAGAGGTAAATCTGCTTCTTCAAGCTGTTGAGACTATACCCGTTTCAGCTTCTGAATGTGAAAAACCTTCTAGCACAGAGAATATCATCATGATCAACAGAAGAAATTCCTTGCTTAGCAAATCAACTAGTATTCTTCTATTTCTAAGCTGCATGAGCCCATCTCTGAGCCTCTCTGGAACCATTTGCGTTAGAGATGACATCCCCTAAATATTGTATTCCAACTTAAGACACTTGCTACTGAATCTGCTTCAAAAATTCGAATTTTTTCTGTCTTAAATCAATATTTAAAGTTTTGTGAACAAAATGGTAGTTAAATTATCGATTCGGACATTAGGAACATCTTTAAAAACAAATTTAAATATATGTCAGTATGCGGAAACAACCATGTTTCTGCTGCTGTCGGAGTCAAACGGCGTCATTATTATTTTGCCACTTTGAAAAGATACACTGCGTAATCGTTTTTTGAGTTGGCAGCCGTGTTAGCGCACACGCTTTCTGATGCTCCATTGTTTTCCTCTGTATATCTATGGTTTTCGAGAGTTGTTTGTGTTCAAATTTCTGTATGTTGTTGACTTGTTGGTGCTGTGTCATTCTCAGAAGTAGTTATGCCTCCAAAAAAGTGTTCTGGAATGGGAAAACATAAGTTTTATGGTAATCGGTTTACTTCGTTGGAAAGTAGAGACTGTGTAATTACATCCACAAACCAATTGGATGTTATGTTGACTTCACCAAGTGCCTCAAGACAAAGCTAAAATATTTAGGTAGTTTCCAAGAATGACTGCCTGTCGAAGTCGCTGGGTCCAAACGATACATATCGAATGTGCAATCGTAAATCAATCATGCGACTCTGGTGGCGGGCATTATGAGTATGTTTACATTGGTCACTACAGCAATGACAAAAGAAAAGCATTACAAAAATACTTTTAATTGCAAAGGAGATGACCTACCTTACCCGTCATCGGTGTTGTCATCATGTGAAAGTCCATTATGGTGGTCTAGATAGATAATTTGGAAGAGTCGAACAATGTATTCTTCCTGATACTTGTTTGTTCTGCACTGTCCGCAATGAAATTGTAATGGTATTTCAGCATTGAAACTGTTCTTACGAAGTTTTACACACTTTGCACCACCACAATCTACACAGTCCCTTCTTTCCTCGTCCAGTAGTACACCTGATATGCCCGCTAAACCCACTGGGCAGAACGGGTAATAGGGTTGTGGAAAGAGCCAAAGATTGAGGTCAGTTTCTCCTTCTAATTGTCATTTTTGTAATTTAATAACCTTTACAACCAAAGCGGCAACTCTTTCACCAGAGACTGGTTTGATGCAGCTGTCCATGCTACTGTATCCTGTGCTAGCTGCTTCATCTCCCAGTACCTACTGCAATTAAGACAGCAATAAAATAATTTTAAAAAAAGCAACATGTTGTTGTTGTTGTGGTCTTCAGTCCTGAGACTGGTTTGACGCAGCTCTCCATGCTACTCTATCCTGTGCAAACTTCATCTCCCGGTACCTACTGCAACCTACATCCTTCTGAATCTGCTTAGTGTATTCATCTGTTGGTCTCCCCCTACGATTTTTACCCTCCACGATGCCCTCCAATACTAAATTGGTGATCCCTTGATGCCTCAGAACATGTCCTACCAACCGATCCCTTCTTTTGGTCAAGTTGTGCCACAAACTTCTCTTCTCCCCAATCCTATTCAATACTTCCTCATTAGTTATGTGATCTACCCATCTAATCTTCAGCATTCTTCTGTAGCACCACATTTCGAAAGCTTCTATTCCCTTCTTGTCCAAACATGTGCGAAGTGAAATACCAATGGCTGAGGGCCACAATTAAACTTCAAAATTTAAAATATATCCATAATCTTTTAAAGGCAGAAGGCTGCAATGTTTAAGCTTGAATGATAATTTTGAAATATTAATTTTGCATAATTTTAAGAAAACAAAACAAATAACCATAAGCCTAAAAGTTAAAGTAGCCGACAACAGATAATTAAACACTGGTGGCACTCACAAAGCCTCCAGGGAGGTCGGTCTGCCCTCGTTCACTTAGGTGAGGGAGGTAGTGAGCCCAACAAGTGGACAGCCTTGGACTGACTGACAGAATGACTTGCTTGCCACCAATTGGTACATGAGAACTCAAACACACGAAAGTTACGAAGCACGCAACACGAATGGATGTGGCTTGGGTAGTTGAAACTACTACTCAACTTTGACGTCCTGGGTCAGAGAACCACCAAGCTCGTAGCGATCGGACAACTCCACACACACTCCGAGACTGCACAGGGACCGGCAATGGACTCAGCGACTGCACTGCGCAGAGACTTATTCCCTGGTCCTCAGCAGCTGACCAAATGCCTGCTGGTCCGTCCCTGACAGCTGCTCCATCACGACTGAACTGCTGGTGCGTCTCCCACTCACTTCCAGACACACAACAGTGGAAATACTGGCTCGGACCCAACTATGCAGAGGAAACACGCCCACTTGCTAAACGGCATCCCTGCACCAGGAAAGGACCAACCCAAGTTCCACAAAATGGTAACTGAAGGGGACCACAAGCACTCACAGAACCAGTTACATGTCGCCCGATGAGACGACCGACCTCTCAAAGCCAGTATGCCGACAACATTTAAAATAACTTGTCAAAAAAAATCACACAAACTACACTCACAACCTGACAAACACTTGTACGATGACCTGAATGATACACAACAGTAAGTAAACGTGCACGAAGGCAAATCGAGAGTCGCACACACATACAGCTGACTCGTGAACATTCGGCGAGGCAAACGCATCGTCCGGTAGGATGACGGACCGACGATCCACCAAGACCGTGGCCCAGCTCAAGTGATGCGTGGCTGCAGTGGTCGGGCGAGCCATGTCGACGCAGACCTCAGTGCTGCTCCACGACTGGCAGCTCCGGACTGCACTCCAGACATATTCCAACCGACTGGCAGACCCGAACTCGCTATCGGAACTTGTGATGAATTACTTTACAACATACCACAATAGGGAAGTAATAGCAGTCGAGCAAAGATACTATGAGAGGGGATATTGATACGTGCTGCTAATGCCGCTCACGGTCAGGCAAAGCAGCAACTCAGGGACAGTAGTAATTTAAATTAACATAGTGAGGTGGAAGTATGTTAAAAACAGGGTGTAAAATACAAGATGATAGGAACATGAGCCACGCATGGCTACGGCTCAACCCCCCCCTCCTCCCCCCCCCCCGCCCCCCCCGCCCCCTCAAACCAAAACCTGGGGGTGATATGCCGAAATAAACTAACTAGCAGCTTCTAGAAAGGTGCAAGACAGTGGCCGAGAAAGGCCGCAAGCAGAAGGTTCTTTCGGACCCACTGCTGCAGAGCATGCCCACTGGCTACCCGACATCCCTGCCCCAGGAAGAGACTGACCTAAGTCCGGCTAGATGACCAATTCACAGCCATTGCTAAGCCAGCAACGAAAATAGCGAGATATCCACCCAGACTTCAGCAATGCAGAGGGAACAAGCCCCAGGCGACTCGACATCCCTACACAGTAGAAGGCACCGAGCTAAGCCTCACAAGATGACCAAAGCTGAAGGGATTACTCGAAGCTGACAACCCAAGAGCTACCACAACTTTAAGACTAGAAGGTAATGTCTGAAAACAGATTATCAGTACCTGCACTCAATACAGCTTACTGTCACCAGGTTGGGTTCCCTCTGGAAGACAAATAGTGACTTCAAGGCCTCCAATAACCTTAAAGGAAACTGAATTGCACAGCAGCACGCAAATGGGCTACCAATTCTGGAACACTGCCCTCCGTCGGTTGACGCCTTATTGCCAACTCATAAATGAGATGGGCTTCTTAGCAGGCCAATCTCTGGACTCTGTCTGACTGCCATTATCGTAACTCCTGAAAAAATAACAAGGCAAACAGTACCATGCCACAGACACACATGGAAACAAGAGTGAAACTGACCACAACTAGGTTGGTAAGCACGAGCGTAACCACGCTCTGCTACCAGTGATACCAGTGGCTGAGGAGCACAATTAAACTTCAAAATTTTAAAATATATCCATAATCTTTTAAAGGCAGGAGGCCGCAATGTTTAAGCTTGAAAGATAAATTTGAAAAATTAATTTTGAAAAATTTTAAGAAAACAAAACAAATAACCATAAGCCTAAAATTTAAAATAACTGACAACAGATAAACACTGGTTGCACTCAGAAAGCCTCCAGGGAGGTCGGTCTGCCCTTGTTCACTTAAGCGAGAGAGGTAGTGAGCCCAACTATACTTGATCCGCCGAAACCCAACGAAGGGACAGCCGTGGATCGACCGACACGACGACTTTCTTGCCACCAGTCTCATGAGAATTCAAACACACGAGAGTTTGGAAGCGCACAACACAAATAGATGTGGCTTGGGTAGTTGAAACTACTACTCAACTTTGATGTCCTGGGTCAGTGAACCACAAGCTCGTAGCGATCAGACAGCTCCACACACACTCAGAGATGTGCAGGGAGTGGCAACGGACCCAGCAACTGCACCGTGCAGAGACTTCTTCCCTGGTCCACAGCAACCGACTGATTGCCTGTTGGTCCATCCCTGACTGCTGCTCCGTCATGACTGCACTGCTGGTGCGTCTCCCACTCACTTCCAGACACACGATGGTGGAAATACTGCCTCGGACCCAACCGTGCAGAGGAAACATGCCCACTGGCTAAACGACATCCATGCACCAAGAAAGGACCTACCCAAGTTACACAAAATAATAATTGAAGGCAGCCAGAAGCACTCAGAGAACCAGTTACACGTCACCCGATGAGACAACCGACCTCTCAAAGCCAGTATGCCGACAACATTTAAAATAACTTCTCAAAAGAAAACATGTCAACTACACTCACAACCTGATAAAGACTTGTACGACGACCTGAACAATACACAACAGTGACTAAACATGCATGAAGACAAACTGGGAGTCGATGCACACATATACAGCCGACTCATGAACGGTTGGTGAGCCAAATGCATCATCCTGTAGGATGACTGACCAACAATCCACCAAGACTGTGGCCCGACTCGTGATGCATGGCGGCAGTGGTCGGGTGAACCGTGTTGACGCAGACCTCACTGCTGCTCCAACCCAACTGCACTAGTGCCGCATTGCAACTCCCGACTGGCAGGTCCGGACTGCACTGCAGACATATTCCAAATGACTGGCAGACCTGAACTCGCTACCCGAACTCGTGACGAACTACTTTATGACAGACAATGACAGGGAAGTAATAGCAGTCGAGTAAAGATACTACGAGAGGGGTATCGATACGTGCTGCTAACACCACTCACGGTCAGGCAAAGCAGCAACTCAGTGACAGCAGTAATTTAAATTAATGTAGTGAGGTGGAAGTATGTTAAAAACAGGGTGTAAAATACATGATGACGGGAACACGAGCCATGCACGGCTCAACCATATTTGTGATAAAAAGTCGAACAATTTCCTACACTGGATAAACATGGAATTAGGTTCTTCCATGTGAGAGAATCCGCAGAAGAAATGTCAGGAGCATCAGAGATCCCAGTCACTAATGACATAAATCGTCTTGGTTCCCTTAGCAACTCCCAAATAATTCGTGGGGGTATGTAATTTAGAGCAAATAAGGGAATGACAGAAAACAGATAAAAATGATGATCACAAGTAATTGAACACAACACCTGCCACCGGAGTTGCATGATCGATTTACGATTGTACATTCAATATGTATCATTTGGACCCAGCAACTTTGATAGGCAATCATTCTTGGAAATTACCAATATTTGAGTACCCAGAGTGACATTTCTATAAAATACAATCAAAATACTGTAACAGAATGTTTCCATAATTGCTGAATTGAGTGCTTTATGTTCGCTTCTAAAGAATGCTGCTATGTGTGCACTTTGTGGAAAAGGTAGTATTAAAATCGTCGAAGATTTTGAAGGAAGGAAAGGTATGGCTAGTAAGTTACAAGTGTTTTGTGATTCTATGGGGGTAACTAAAACTAGGTATTCTTCTGGATTGTGCAAAGGAAGAGTTTATAACTCAAATATCAAACTTTCATATGGAATGAGGTGTATTGGGAAGGGTAGAAAGGCATCTCAAACATTTTGTGCTTTCTTGAATTTGACCCCGCCTACAAGATTTGAGAAGTTCACACAGTTACTTCTTGAAAGTCTTGGTCAAGTGAGTGCTGTTTCAGTGAAGAAAGCAGTAGAAGAAACTGTGTTATGCAATGACGGTGACACTGATATAGCTGCAGCCTTTGATGGGACATGGCAGAAGCGTGGTCAGCTATCATTGAATGGTGTTGTCACCGCAACATCCCTATAAAATGGAACGGTGACTGGCATAGACTGTATGGTTCCAAAGGAAATAACCAGGATCATGTTTGTGTTCAGAATTTTTTCTGGGTACAGTGGTGGAATGGAATCAGAGGGAGTTCTCAGAATATTTCAAAGATCAGAAGAGAACTATGGTGTATGGTATGTGAAATACCTTGGAGATGGAAACTCCAAAGGGTTTTCAAATGTGATGGAAAATATGCCTTATGGAGGAACTGTAAAAATAGAAGAGTTAGTGTGTTGGTCATGTCCAAAAGAGGATGGTCACATGTTTATGTAAGCTAATAAAAGATATGAAGGGGGAAAAGCTCAGTGATGGCAAACCAATTGGTGGCTGGGATCGTCTCTCTAAGGAAGAGGTGGACAAACTGCAGCTCTGTTATGGTTTAGCCATAAGAAGGAATTGAGACAATATTGAGGCCATGAAGAAAGCAATATGGGCTACCTTTTTCCATAAAGCTTCTATGGATGACCATCCACAGCATGGTCTCTGCGACAGTGGTGTAGACACATGGTGTGGGTACAAAAAAGCAATAGCAAATGGTGGGACTTGTGCACACCATCACTCCCTGCCATTTGAGGTATTGGAAGCAGTTAAGCCCACATACAGGGCCCTATGTGACACTAAACTATTGTCACGGTGCTTACATGGAAAGACACAAAATGTTAATGAATGTTTCAACCATGTGATATGGGAATGCCTGCCTAAAACTGTGTTTGTTGGTTTCAATACCATGAGATTATGGGTATTAGATGCAGTTATTTGCTTTAATGATGGTTTCAATATGAGACAAGCACTGATGGAAGTTGATTCCTTGAGAGTGGCCAAAAATGGGTTCTTGAGGCAACTAAAGAGGCCAGAATAGCAAAGAGGAGCAAGAGGAGGAAGAGAGAAGATGAAGAACACACAAACCAAGAATATTATGCAACTGGAGGGTTTTAAGGACAACAGAGGTGAATAACAGATGAAATGTACCTTTAAACTGAATTTCCCAAGAATCAAATTTTCTGACATGTTAATTTTATTCAAAGAAGAAAAAAACTATTTGAGCTAGATGTCTGAAATTTTCGTCATATTTCAGGCTACCATTTGGAGAAAAGTAGACTACAGACACCAGCTTACTATCACCAGGAGGAGAAATATACCCTTATTAATTATAAAAAATTACATTAATTTTGATTGTTTAATTTATCTATTTATAGTATAAAAACTATTGATTGAAATCATTCAATTTTAGTCTACTTTTTTAGATAACAGTGTCAGAAATGTGTGCACAAAGTTTTAAGCGTCTAAAAAAAGTAGTTAATAAGACTGCAAACATAGACTGGCAGGAAAAATTTTAAATTACTAACCGACATAAATGTTTATATAATAAAGTTTATATCAAAGCTATTCTGATTATTCTTATACCAAAATTTTCATCCTTAAAACACTTTCATTGTCCTAAAATTTCTTTGTATTCAGAGTTCACATTATATAGTTAGACCATCATTAACTTCATGAAAATTCTTACTGTTTTTCCAGCCATTCACTGGCAAGTTACCTTAAGCAATGGTATTAGCAATAAAGTATCATTACCTTGCTTAATGCTGTTCACATTTATGCCATCTACATTTGAGTACTTTAATAAGGAAGCACTTAATTAGGAAAAAGCTGGTGCCTCCTCAGTTTTACTATATGGCCACTGTTTATCTGCTATTAGTAGCTTAAAGTTGACTTGACTATAACAACATTGTTCAAAGAAAATATTTTTTACATCTATAGATGTTGACTGTTATTTGTAAGTACATTAATAAGGGTATTTCAGTTCATTGAAGAAAGCCTAGGTGACAGTAGCAGATGAGTACACAGTGTAGCCCATGTGTGGGTACTACAACCACACGGTTACCAATCAAGAGCCATATTATATCTACTTTACTGTTTGATATCAGATTTCATTGTTGTAAGTTACTGTGAGTTGTGGCTGCTTACTAACTGATAAAAATCCTTTTTCAGGTCACACCTGCCACCCACGTCACCTAAGTTAATCGAGTACATTCTGAGGAGGCATGCTCAACATCTCAAATTTGCTGTTTTTAAGACTGATAGCTCAGTAGAATCTGCTGAAATGGCATGCCAGATTTTATCTAGGGTGAGCAATGTCTGAATTAATATTTAGAGGAATAATTTGACTAACACAGAAGCAAACCACTCTGGCAACCTGTGTCTGCAAATTCTCTTCCTGACAGCAAAAAAACAATGTTTTTTCTCATTGCTACAGTCTTTCTGTACTTTTTTCTTTTACCATTTTCTGTAATTTGAAAATGCTGGCATGTATTTTGAATGATTTCTCCACTCACTTCCCATTTTGTGTATAGAGTTTCTCACATGCTGAACAATTAAGAGACTATATCAGAGGACACAGTTCTGAATACAGGTTTATGATCACATTGTACTTCAGAAAAGAACAGAACAAACTTCTGTAGTTTCAACTGATCATAAGTGTTGATGCAGCAATATCTCTGCATTGTAGATTTAGTGTGTTAATAAATAGCCAAGTATGAGTAGGACTCGCATAATGTAAAACATGACTACAACTTACATTTTATGTTTGCAAGCAGCAATGTTCGTTTATTATGCTTTTTGACAGGTGATGAATGCACTGAATATTCAAATGGAAATAGGTATTTTTTTATGTGATATAATTATAATTTAACAATTGTCAGATTTTTATGGGAAGAGGAATTCTGCCTTATGCAAGACACTTCCCCCCCCCACCACCACCACCCAAAACAGAAAAAAGGTGTCTTGCATAAGGCGGAATTCCTCTTCCCATTTCATTGCAAGCATGGACATAACAATAAGAACTGCAACACCACAAAATGATTCAGATTTTTACTTTATTTGTAGTGTGTAACCTTAGTTTTTACTGAATTTTATGATTCTAATTCTACAGAAAGTATTATTCTATAAATTTATGAGTATGAAAGAATGTGACATTGATTACCAATTCTTTTGACTGCATTGACTTACTTTTTACATTATGGATGGACTGTAGACTTAAGTATGTGACATAAATGTGAACTTGATTTGCCAAACTGTTTAAGAAAAAAAGGGTTCTTAAACGAAGGTCAGCCAGACAGATTGATAAAAAATGGCAAAAAGTGTTTTTTGATGTGATACAGTTATAAGTTAACTATTTTAGATTTTTTCTTTTACTTGTACTGTAAGACCTTGCTTCTTGCCAAATTTTACAATTGTAGATCAACGGGAAGTATCCTATGGATTCTGATGAGTAAGTTTTTGAGTATCAGAATATGTCACATAAGTGGCCATATCTTTTGATTGAAATGATTCAGAAGCTTAAAATTTTTACACCTCCAAGGAACTATAGACCTTAATATGTGGCATAAATTCGAATGTGATATGTCTGCCCATTTCTGAGAAAGATTCTTAACAATCAGACGGGCAACAAAGTGATCTTATAAGTGCTCTGTTTTTACAGACTGAAACACAGAACCCTAAAAATGCACCACTTGATGTCTAAATATCAGTTACTTCATTTTGCAGTCTAAAGGTAATAAAAAGGAGGAATCTTCATTGATTGGTCTTAATCCACAGTTCATTTCAGTATTTTCTGGAAACCTTATCTGTAACCACTCCTGTTTACTTACCAACAATTTTCTTTTTACCCTATACATCTTTGTCACCTCTGAGCTGCATATTTTAGTCACAATTTTTATGTCCTAATGCTATTTTAGACAAAAGATAGCATTTACTTACCAAGTGTTGAAACAGCTGAATCCTTCTCCATTTAGAATTGGATTTTTTTTTTTTTTGAGGATTTATTCCTGTTGATTTTGTATGGTTCTTTCAGTCTGTACATAAATATATAAATATGGGGGGGGGGGGGGGTAATCAAATGAAAACTGAATAGCCTCCACAAGGGGACCACAGAATGGTTCCATACAAAAGCGAACACCACAGGGGACCACGGAATGGTTCCATACAAAAGCGAACACCACACATATTAAGACATTTATCTCACTGGAAGATGAGACAACCAATTACTGTCACGTAGAATGTGATTTGCCACCTGCAGGTGCATGACTGCATCCACTCTTGTGCTTCCTTGTCTGACTGAAACTAACGTCGATGCAAGTCTTCCTTCAGGTCACCAAGGATGTACAAAATCACACGGTGGAAGACTTGGGCAGTAAGGAAGATGTTGCAGTGTTTCCCAACCACATTGCTTAAACTTGGCCATTGTCTGATTGGCAGTGTGGGAGCAAACATTATCATGCATAAGGATGATTCCAGCCAACAGCATTCATGGGTGTTTCTCCAAAGTGTCTTCATAGGGCTACACATTGATTGTGGCTACACACTCTAGGAACTCGACAAGTAGAGGCCCCCTCCAGTTGGAGAAGATCATGCATGACCTTACCCCAGAATTTGTTGGGGCAGCTTTGGATTTCTATACGGGGGAGGGGGGGGGGGGATGTTTGCACTGTCAGCTTTGCTGTTTGCGCTCAGGCTGTCAGAATGCTATCAGACAGAATATTCCTGTTCCGCGATATTGCCTATTCCCATGTGCCAAATGGATGAAGACCACACTTCAGTGATTTTGTTGGGAAACACAACAGCATCTCCCATACAGCCTGGATCTTTCACTGTGAGATATTTACATCTTTGGTGACTTGAAGAAACACACGTATTGACATCTGTTTCAGTCAGATGAGGAAGTGCGAGAGTGGATGTGGTCACGATCTGTCAGTGGCAGATAGCATTCTGTGAAACAGCAATTGATTGTCTCGTCTCCTAATGGGATAAATGTCTTAATGCATGTGGTGATTACTTTTGAATGGAAACATTCCATGGTCCCATTGTGCAGGTATCCGGTTTTCATTTGACTGAACCTCACATTTTCAAAGTTAAGGTTTGTGACTAGTTACTGAAACACAAATTTTACAAAACAGCAGAACAATTTGAAGTAAAAATTATCAGCATTAGTTTTTAAAAGTATTTCTTAAAATAGTGGAATTGAACCAAAAGAATTTATGTGTGAAAACTGTTAATTGTGTATTCAGAGCCTAAACCCATTTACTGTAATTGATCAATGGTTAAGGAAGAACTGACTTGAATTCTATCCTTTGCACTTTAGCTAAATTTAGGATCTGTCACACACATCATTACTTTACTACAATATATGCATCATTTGGTTAAGGTGATGGATGAGTTATGTATGGTTCTTCTGTTTCTGTTTTTAGCTGGTAAACTGTTCTTTGAAGACACTAGCATTGATTAGCAGTGCACGGCCTGTGTTTTTGGATATGGACCAAGAATCATTTGTCTCTGCACTGACTGTGGTATTTGATCGGTCTCATTCCCTTCGGTCATTAGCTATAGATAACACACCCGTCGATGATCCGTCCTTGAAGGCGCTCGCTTCCAGCAGTTCACGTACACTGCAGCTACTGAGGATGAAGAGCTGTCCTCGTGTTTCTCCAGGTGGTAAGTCAGTTGTATTGCATCTTCTATTTCTGTAGAAACCAAACATTATACAAAATTTGAATTTATAGTATATAAACAGTGAATTATTCTGTACTGACATTTTTATCTGACATTATTCACTTTTGTAAATACGATCAGCAGTTTATAAGCAAGGCAAAAAACTCTTAACAGAATTCAAAAATGTTAATTATACACGCAAGCGCATATCAAAATTAGAAGGAAGGTGAGCTTTGGCCATAATTTTGTTGATTTATTAACAGCAAAATCAATTTTTGATCACATAATGATCATTTTCAGTGCTTTAGCATACAACTTAAAGCTCGTAGGCTCTGGTGTCTAGTTATTAGCAGTAACAGAAGCTATGAAGTGATCGTAGCCAATTTAATCACCTCACCATAAAACATCACATCATTTTCAACAATATTATGAAAAGGAAAGTTGCCACTCCCCATATAGCAGAGATACTGAGTTCTGTGCCATTTGGATCCTTCCCACCAACACCAACTTTTCTGGATTGCACAGGTGGGAACTTTCCCTGCTATATATTCTATATTCCCATAGCCCTCCTGGCCTCAACCTTCGTTAGTCATTGTCCTCTCCCATCCAGCCCCTTCTCTGTTCTCATTCCAACACTACACAGCCCTCATTCCTCCATTGCATTCAGTCTTTTTACTTCTCTCCTTTCCCTCTGTCGCCCCCCTTCCACACCTCTTCCCTGTCCTCCGCCTAACCTCCCGACTGCACACAGCTGCCCTACTCTCTTTCCACCCCATCCAGGTATGCTCCCCAACAGCACATCACTGTTCACCACTCTTACCCTACCCTGCTACTATCCCTCCCCCTCCCCATCCCACCCCAGCATCCTCCGTACTCCCATCCAGTCGCCACTCCCATCGCACGCTGGTGCTGCTGCTCACAGAGAGGCTACAATTGCCTGAGACTGCAGTCGTGTGTGTGTGTGTGTGTGTGTGTGTGTGTGTGTGTGTGTGTGTGTGTGTGTGTGTGTTGACAAGCCATACTCTTGCACTGCCATCACATGTGCAGATTAGGATGATATACTTGAAAACTGGATGACCACATAATTGACTACCTGTTTATGCAAGGGAAGGTCAAATTGTAATATGCAACATTTTTTACCCACTTTGTCAGTGCGTTTAGGAATCTGAGAGATAGAAGACAAATACCTCCAGTATTGTGCACCAGATGTTCATTTGGTAGAATAGTACTTGTCCTGGAGGCACAAGTGTGAAGCAGCGAGGAGAGATGCTGCAAGTGATCTGGTCATCCCTGCATAAACTGTAACAAACTGTAGCTTGATTTTGGAGGACAGAAGAGCTGAGAAAGTGGAGCTGAGGAGGTATAGGGAACTCCACATGGCCCAAAAAACATCCACAGATGGTGCACATTGTTTGCTAAGAACTTTGTCAGACTTGTTGATGAGGTAACCATTAAGTGCAACAACAACACAAACTGTCATAGACATTCAGAAACTGACAACTTCAGAGGTTCATTTGTGAACTTATGCTGTGATACTGAATGTTTTGTACAGTACAGTGTACATTGCTGTGCGCAGCAATTTCACTCTGCGAAGGTTGGTGCCCTCAAATACTGAAAAACCTGGCAGTTAAGTTAAAGAGCAGAAGCCATCTGTTACTTTCTATGAAGACGTGTGCCAATTCAGTTTGTCCAGTGTCTAGTAGAATTTTCAGACTAAGATAAATGTTACCAGTTATGTCCCAGTGCAGGCAGAATCTCATTCATAGTCTTACACAAGGAATTTGGGAGACAGAGGGGTTACTGATAGGTAACCACCTCTGTGGGAAAAATTTGAAGTGTCCAATTCTCTGAATTACTTTAGCACCAGATATATGTGTATTGTTTTATTCTAAAGCATCTAGGCTTCACTTATTGGGGATGTGGTATTTTGATTTGTTGATTGACTACTCCATAGAGTGCTGTGTGCACAACAACCATATAATAAGTAAAATTAGAAGGAAGGACAGCGTTGGCCGTAATTTTGACAGTTTATTAACAGCAAAATCAATTTTTGACCACATAATGATCATCTTCAGTGCTTTAGTGTACAAATTAAAGCTCAGCACTGGTGTCTAGTTATTAGCAGTAACAGAAGCTATGAAACAATCGTTAACAAACCTTGAAATGTTACTGACCTAGTTTTTGTGCTGCTTAAGTCTGAAGAAATTTTATCATCCCAATCTTCTTCTTCTTATGATTATTAGGTGATTCAGATTTTTAATAATGATGCACAAAAACACACTTGATTTTACTTCTCAGTTCATTCATATTTACTGATAATAAACTTATAATTATCAGCCTGCTCATAATGTGTCATTACAAATTTTACAACACAGGTCAGTAAGCTATATAATCTATGAATGCTCTCATAAATTTCACAAGTGGCAAAAGTCTGACCAATGTAGGTGTTTGTGTATTGAGTGATGGGCAATGACCAACTGAAAATCACATAACAAAATCCAAACACTGACTGACATATATGAAATGGATTTTCAATTATGAATATGAACAACAATTAGCTATATAAGGAATGACAACAATGAAAATCTGTGCTGGATTGGGACTCGAACCTGGATTTCCTGGCTCTGTGTGTGTGGCCACCTTAACCGCTTTGGATATCTGTTTACAGCTCGTAGCTAAACCCAAACTTTTGTATGTCGCCACTCATCGTCACAACGTGTTCTCGTACACACATCGTGTAATTCCTGTACAGGAGGGAAATTTGTAACTGAAAGTTACTGGCTAGTATCAGCAGGAAAATATGATATTGCAGTGCCTTCATTAAGTGTGCGTGTCCGGAGGAACATTGAATTGCTCTTCTTAACAACATAGGCACTGCTGTATCATCACACTGACTTATAATATAACACTGAACATAAGGTGTAGACTCACTGATGACCAGTTACCATCTGGCTGCTGCTTTGTGTGGAAAGCCTATATAAAGATGCACATAGGACAAAAGATTACAAATATTAAAATACATTATGGTTTCTGTATTAACAGAAAAGACAGAAAAGGGAAAAGGTACTAAAATATATTAGACAGAAAATAGTTTAAATTAACAAGGGTACGGATATCCACAAACTGGTATAATTTATGTGGCATAAGCTTTGGCATGTACATGGATCTACAAAAGCCTGCTAAGAATTTTTTTTTCTTTTTTTTTTAAGTATAATTTTATACTTTGTGTAATTAATGAAGTAACATATTATTCCACAGCATGTAGTCTAGCAGTTAGTGTCACTGCCTCCAGTAAAATTGTAGATATTTCCTTACACAGAGCATTTCCATATAATCTGAAATATCAGCAGGCTGAAAACTATACTGTGAATACTAAAATTTAGTGAAATAGGGCACTAATTAGAATTTAGAAATTTTTTGTAATCATGGTATTTGCCTTGTGTGTATAATAAAAAAACTTAAAAAAAAAAGAATTATTTATTTAAAGAGTACAGTGTACCAAGTGGGGCTGTTCCACCTCACTACACCTCAACCTACACTCCTGGAAATTGAAATAAGAACACCGTGAATTCATTGTCCCAGGAAGGGGAAACTTTATTGACACATTCCTGGGGTCAGATACATCACATGATCACACTGACAGAACCACAGGCACATAGACACAGGCAACAGAGCATGCACAATGTCAGCACTAGTACAGTGTATATCCACCTTTCGCAGCAATGCAGGCTGCTATTCTCCCATGGAGACAATCGTAGAGATGCTGGATGTAGTCCTGTGGAACGGCTTGCCATGCCATTTCCACCTGGCGCCTCAGTTGGACCAGCGTTTGTGCTGGACGTGCAGACCGCGTGAGACGACGCTTCATCCAGTCCCAAACATGCTCAATGGGGGACAGATCCGGAGATCTTGCTGGCCATGGTAGTTGACTTACACCTTCTAGAGCACGTTGGGTGGCACGGGATACATGCGGACGTGCATTGTCCTGTTGGAACAGCAAGTTCCCTTGCCGGTCTAGGAATGGTAGAACGATGGGTTCGATGACGGTTTGGATGTACCGTGCACTATTCAGTGTCCCCTCGACGATCATCAGTGGTGTACGGCCAGTGTAGGAGATCGCTCCCCACACCATGATGCCGGGTGTTGGCCCTGTGTGCCTCGGTCGTATGCAGTCCTGATTGTGGCGCTCACCTGCAAGGCGCCAAACACGCATATGACCATCATTGGCACCAAGGCAGAAGCGACTCTCATCGCTGAAGACGACACGTCTCCATTCGTCCCTCCATTCACGCCTGTCGCGACACCACTGGAGGCGGGCTGCACGATGTTGGGGCGTGAGCGGAAGACGGCCTAACGGTGTGCGGGACCGTAGCCCAGCTTCATGGAGACGGTTGCGAATGGTCCTCGCCGATACCCCAGGAGCAACAGTGTCTCTAATTTGCTGGGAAGTGGCGGTGCGGTCCCCTACGGCACTGCGTAGGATCCTACGGTCTTGGCGTGCATCCGTGCGTCGCTGCGGTCCGGTCCCAGGTCGACGGGCACGTGCACCTTCCACCGACCACTGGCGACAACATCGATGTACTGTTGAGACCTCACGCCCCACGTGTTGAGCAATTCAGCGGTACGTCCACCCGGCCTCCCGCATGCCCACTATACGCCCTCGCTCAAAGTCCGTCAACTGCACATACGGTTCACGTCCACGCTGTCGCGGCATGCTACCAGTGTTAAATACTGCGATGGAGCTCTGTATGCCACGGCAAACTGGCTGACACTGACGGCGGCAGTGCACAAATGCTGCGCAGCTAGCGCCATTCGACGGCCAACACCGCGGTTCCTGGTGTGTCCGCTGTGCCGTGCGTGTGATCATTGCTTTAACAGCCCTCTCGCAGTGTCCGGAGCAAGTATGGTGGGTCTGACACACCGGTGTCAATGTGTTTTTTTTTCCATTTCCAGGAGTGTGTTTGTAAGAGTAATTTTAAGCAGATATTTCCACATACATCTGTCACAGGTGTTCTCGCGCTAGCGGACCACTGCCACTGCCTGCGGGAACTCTCGCTCAGTTACTCTTTACTGAGCGACGAACTGCTGCTGGCACTCTCGTCCGAGAAGCACGTGAGCTTGGAGTATCTGCACGTTGATGTCTATGCGAATGGAGATGGGGACAGTGAGGGACAGCCGCCACGACGCATTTCCCCACATTGTTGGCAAGCACTGGTATGTGAAGGCCATGGAAACACTTCATCTCAGAGTTGCAGTTACACCCAACATTAATTATTGACTATATTTCAGCCCCTGCCATTCCCTACAGTTTCTGCCAAGTACCATGGATGTTATTCCTTCATATCTTTAACAAGTGTCCTACAGCCTGTCCCTTCTTCTCATCAGTGTTTTCCAGACATTCCTTTTCTTGCCAATTTTGTGCAAAACTTCATTTCTTTATCTTATTGGCCCACTTAATTTTCAGCATTCTGTAATACCTTATCTCAAATTCTTCTGTTTACCTTGGGCACACAACCCAACCAAGAATGTTAGTACAAATTTATAAGACTGTGGTCTGCACACCAATCACCACAGCGTACACTGAATGCAAAATGATAAGGCAAATTTATGCAAGCAGTAATAACGTGATAACTGAGTGCGAGTGTAACGTGGTATATTACTTTGTTTCTATTCTCTTCTTTTCCGGTATCTCACAGCCTGTAGCTCATTTCCATACAATGCTTTGCTCCAGACATATATTCACAGGCGTTTCTTCCTGAGATTAAGGCCTATGTTTCATAGTAGTAGACTTCTTATGTTTTTTTGGACAGGAATCCCCTCTTTATCTGTGTTAGTTTGCTGTTATCAATGTCCTCCCTGCTTTGTCTGTGGTGCGGTACTTTGTTTCCGAGATAGCAGATTCCTTTACTTCGTGTACCATCATTTTGATGCCACATTTATTGGCTAATCTCATTTCTGCTACTCCTCATTACTTTCATCTTTCTTTGGTTGAGGCTTAGTTCATATTTGTACTCATTAGACTGTTTTTCCATTCAACAGGTTGCTTTCACTTGGGATAGCAATGATGCCAGTGAATCTTATCAGTTACACGATTTCACCATAAAGTTTAACACCAATTCCAAACCTCTCTTTCATTATTCTTTTCAGTGCACTGGTTAAACAATAGGGGAGAACACTGCAACCTTACCTTAGCCCCTTTTTAATCCAAGCACCTCTTTGCTCTTAGATTCTTATATTTTACCAATTTTTCTGAGACTTTCAAACATTTTTCTCCATTCAGCATTATCAAACACTATTTACACTGACAAACCGTGTGAAACTGAGAGTTTTATTTTCCCCAAGTGCAGCATCAGAACTGCTTCTCTCGAGTTTTTACCATTCCTAAAGCCATACAAATGTTCATCTAACAAATCATCAATTTTCTTTTCTAGTCATCTGTAGATTAAGCATGTCAGTGAGTTGGAGGCATGAGCTGTTAAGCTAATTATGTAATAATTTTCACATTTATCTACGTCATGGTACCTCCAGAATTGTGTGGACAAACATTCTTTGGAAAGTCTGACGATATATTTCTGGATACCTCAAGTCTCGTAGATTCTACACACTAACCTGTATAATCATTTCATTTCAATTCACCCATTTGATAAAAAACAAAAAATCTGAATGAATTTACAAATTTTATCAATGTCTTATGTCTTGTTTCATCACACATATTCACAAGATTTTTAAAGCTATGGCTCTAATACCAAATCCCTGTTTCTTTCAAATCAACATTCTTCTTTTATTGTTTCTGCAGAGAGTCTTTCTTTACTATATTTTTTACAGGTTTTGTTCTTTTTACTTGTTTCAGTATTCTACACTAGCTTAATATTGAGGCCTCACCAAATGGTGTTGTTAATACCCTCTGTAGAGTACTGTCCCTCCAGTCTTTATCTGTGTGATATGTCTGTGCAGCTACACTATGAAAGAGTAATATTGGCTTCCTCCAGAATGATGTGGACCAGAATATTTTGTGCAGCTATTGCAGCACTCCACTCAGTGGCCACTAAATTACCTCTCTGCTATGACCAATGTCTCCTCAATGTATGTACAGACTCTTCAAATCTCACGCTGTCATGTCAATATCAGGTGCAACACAGTTAACTCTTCCCGTGATTGAGAAGCCCTTTTACATTCAAACCTGTTGAACCCTCAGACGGGGTTCTGGTCTTCTGCCTCCTACTCACCTGTGCTTCTGCTTCTCTTCTGGATTTATACTAGTGTCCAGTACTGGGCACACAATCTCACTTTTTTTTCCTTTCACCAGTGTTCTTTCTGCTTTGAGGCATTCTACTACAACTTCCTCTCTTGTGCCAACCTTGCCATCTCGGAGTAGCTCTTACATCTAACATCCTCAATTATTTGTTGCATATAACTAAATCTCTGTCTTCCCCTGTAGTTTTGCAATTTCCAGCTCCTGTAGTACTTTTTGATTTTACACCCTGATGCCTTAATACGTGTCCTGTCACCCAGTTCCTTTTCCTAGGCTTCATTTTTCTCATATATGTTTCCTCAATTCATTTTGTGGAAAAACCTTCTAATTTCTCATCTTATCAGTCCACTTCAGTTTAAACATCCTTAGTAACACCGTAGCTTGGGTGCTTCAGTTATCTTCTTTTCCAAATTATTTTAGACTCTGCAATTCACTTCCATGCAATGCTGTGTTTCTTATGTACAGTTTCAGAAATTTCTTGCTCAAATTAAGGCCTGTTTTTGATTCGAGTAGACCTATTTTTGTGAGGGACGCAGCACTTTCATCTTTCTTTGTTTGTCTCTTAAGCCAAATTCTGTGACCATTGGACAGTTAATTCAACGGATCCTCTGATTTTTTTCTTTGTTTTGGTGATGGCAGAAGTGTTGCCACTGACATCTTTTCACCCTGAAGTGTACTAACAACCCAAATTTAATACCAGTATTTCAATCATTGCTTCTACATCTACATCTACATCCATACTCCGCAAGCCACCTGACGGTGTGTGGCGGAGGGTACCTTCAGTACCTCTATCGGTTCTCCCTTCTATTCCAGTCTCGTATTATTCGTGGAAAGAAGGATTGTCGGTATGCCTCTGTGTGGGCTCTAATCTCTCTGATTTTATCCTCATGGTCTCTTTGCGAGATATACGTAGGAGGGAGCAATATACTGCTTGACTCTTCGGTGAAGGTATGTTCTCGAAACTTTGACAAAAGCCCGTACCGAGCTACTGAGCGTCTCTCCTGCAGAGTCTTCCACTGGAGTTTATCTATCATCTCTGTAACGCTTTCGCGATTACTAAATGATCCTGTAACGAAGCGCGCTGCTCTCCGTTGGATCTTCTCTATGTCTTGTATCAACCCTATCTGGTACGGATCCCACACTGCTGAGCAGTATTCAAGCAGTGGGCGAACAAGCGTACTGTAACCTACTTCCTTTGTTTTCGGATTGCATTTCCTTAGGATTCTTCCAATGAATCTCAGTCTGGCATCTGCTTTACCGACAATCAACATTATATGATCATTCCATTTTAAATCACTCCTAATGCGTACTCCCAGATAATTTATGGTATTAACTGCTTCCAGTTGCTGACCTGCTATTTTGTAGCTAAATGATAAAGGATCTATCTTTCTGTGTATTCGCAGCACATTACACTTGTCTACATTGAGATTCAGTTGCCATTCCCTGCACCATGCGTCAATTCGCTGCAGATCCTCCTGCATTTCAGTACAATTTTCCATTGTTACAACCTCTCGATACACCACAGCATCATCTGCAAAAAGCCTCAGTGAACTTCCGATGTCATCCATCCGATGTCTTCGGCATGCAGACTGAATAGGAGGGGAGAATTACTTATTTACTTGTGTACATCATGTCATAAACAACTCATTTATTGCAAATTAATTTTTTTTTTTTAAATCTCAGTTACTTCCTTGAACACACTAATTTCTTGTACTTTATGTGACAGTGAGAATTTACTCAAATATGATAGAGTGAGTGACTTTTTTAGCAGCCAATTGTCTGAGTTTTCTACTTTTTTTATTTCCCATCTCTGATTTTTAGGTTAACAGTACCTCGAAAATTTTGCATTTCAAGTTTGTAATTCATTTATGTTTTACAGGTTCGTCACTCACCAGCAGTGAACCTCGTTATGTATTTTTTCCGTGTTCCGGCTGGCTGCTTGGAGGCATTATTTGCATCATACGTACCTGCAACAAATTTGTACTTTGGAGATGGTGTACCTCGCCAAGCTCTTGCTGCAGTTGCGGGTCACTGCCCCCGCCTTCGTGAGCTTGTCGTCGGAGGGGGTGAGCCTCTGACAGAATGCGAGCTGCCGCGGCTGGCAGCTGGGTGTCCCAGGCTCGTTTCATTAGGACTGGCTGAATGTGAAGTTTCTTGCCGTGCTTTTGTGGAGTTTGTTCGTGTCTGTGGACCACGCCTGCGTGAATTATATGTCACGGAGGAGTGTTTAGTTGAAGATGCAGACTTCGATTTAGCACGTACCTGTGAAGTTGTGTCTCAGCTTCTTGGACGAGAATGGACTCCAGAATTTATGCCGATGTGGTGAAACAGGATAACTGTATTTTTTGGTTCACTGTTATTACAAATTAAAGGAGTAAATAGCCACCCAAAATGTAAGGATGCAAAACTTTGTACTTCTTGTCTATGTAATACCCTTATATCTGGCTTTATATGACTCCACCTTCCACGTGATCATTTGGGATCCACTGTGGAGCAATCTCGATTATTATTAATGGTAACAATAGGAAAGGATGTGTAGGTTATACCTGTTGTCATTGCTAATTAATCAGAATGGTTGCACTCACATGCGAATTTATAGTGAAACATCTGTGGCCTGTGTGTGGCAAAATCATGGTTGTTATTGTCATTTGGTTTGCAGTATTCGCCTTTTAATAGAGTATTGTTTTAGAGCTTATATTACATTGCTGTTTAATTGAGTCTGGTTTTTGACACAACTTTAAACAAGCTAAATGAAATTTTACCTTTGAACCAGAACTGCTGCTTAATGTATAGGTGCTTTATTTGAGCAAAATATTGCGAACCAATATTTTATTTTGTATGGTCAATGCAACAGTTCTAATCAGTATGCCGTAAGATAAGTAAAATAGTAATTTATTTGTAATTGAATCTTAAACCTGAAAAAGATTTACTTTACTCATTTGACTGAATAGGATTAGAATATATAATGAGGTACCTGCAATTTGTCTCCAGTAATGTAATACATTTGAATCTACTTTTTTATTATTGATTTTTCTCTCATGCTGTGAGTCACCAGTAGGGGGAGAAAGGGAGGATGTCAATATGGAACATTGTTCAGTTGACAGTAGTTGCACAGTTGTTCTTAGAGGAGGCATTGCCAGGCACACATATTCCTGTTACACACTATTCATGACTTAAAGGGTACATTTACTTACTTTTATAATGTGCATACACATTCTTGATAATATATGTCACTATGTTGTAAATATGTAGTAAAACATGTTGTGCAGCATGTATTTTTTCTTTTATTAATGCTGCTTTATTTAGTTCTGTTGTCACAGATATTTCTGGTTCTCATTAAGCTGTCAGGTAACTTCCAAACAACTCATCAATACTGACCTATATTCTTTTGTGATGTTTAGCTTCCCAATATGGACTTCTGCTTACTTTTTGCAGCTGTTTCTATAAATTTCTGTATAGCAGCTGAAAAATAATATATTACAGTGAAATAAGTTTTCTTTCTGCATATTTTTCATGAAAGTACCTACGATTGTGTCAAATGGAAAAACCATATCTTCAAACAATTTCTTGTGGACTCTTAAAGTAGTTCATCGATGCTTGTACGGTGTTACTGAATACTTGTACATTCCAGGAGCAACAGTTGTGCATGTGGAATTCTTAAGATGTCATGACTGCCTTGGAACTTCACATTTTATTACTCATAAAAAAACAAAAGCATGTAAATCTGCAACTTGCACGCAAAGTTTATTCATTAGAAATAATCATAAAGATGTTATGCTGGTGTTGCCTCTTTTTAAATATTGTAGCATTTAACTTATTTTGTGATGAGATATTTCAAAAATAACAGCATTCTCCACAGTGGTGTGTATGTACAGACTGAGCTTTACATTGTATTACTGAACTGCACTGTCACTTAGCATGTATGAATATTTGTAAATATATTGATTTGTACCAACTGTGAAAGAGATTTTTCTTTATTAAATTTCTTCCTGGATTGTGTAGCAATTACAATTACCTATGTTGCCTTAACACATTTAGGATACTGCAATATGTGTGCTCTCCAGCAGCGTCACAGGTAGAGAATTTGCCTGTAGTGTTCACAAGATGCACTCCTTAAATGATCAGATATAGTCAGCATGCCTCAGATTTACAAAAAGTCCCTAACACACCAAAAATGAGATATTCCTGCATCTACCTTGGTTGGCAGGTGGCCACATCTGTGAATTTGTCATTAATATTTGAGAATGCAGGTGGAATTCTTCATTCCTGGCCTTTATATATATATATACCTAAAAACAAAGATGATGTGACTTACCAAATGAAGGTGCTGGCAGGTCGACAGACACACAAACAAACACAAACATACACACAAAATTCAAGCTTTCGCAACAAACTGTTGCCTCATCATGAAAGAGGGAAGGAGAGGGAAAGACAAAAGGATGTGGGTTTTAAGGGAGAGGGTAAGGAGTCATTCCAGTCCCGGGAGCGGAAAGACTTACCTTAGGGGGGAAAAAAGGACGGGTATACACTCGCACACACACACATATCCATCCACACATATACAGACACCTAAGGTAAGTCTTTCCGCTCCCGGGACTGGAATGACTCCTTACCCTCTCCCTTAAAACCCACATCCTTTCGTCTTTCCCTCTCCTTCCCTCTTTCCTGATGAGGCAACAGTTTGTTGCGAAAGCTTGAATTTTGTGTGTATGTTTGTGTTCGTTTGTGTGTCTGTCGACCTGCCAGCACTTTCATTTGGTAAGTCACATCATCTTTGTTTATATATATATATATATATATATATATATAATAGAGGGAAACGTTCCACGTGGGAAAAATATATTTAAAAAGAAAGATGATGAGACTTACCAAACAAAAGCGCTGGCAGGTCGGTAGACACACAGACAAACACAAACATACACACAAAATCTAGCTTTCGCAACCAATGGTTGCCTCGTCAGGAAAGAGGGAAGGAGAGGGAAAGACACAAGGATTTGGGTTTTAAGGGAGAGGGTAAGGAGTCATTCCAATCCCGGGAGCGGAAAGACTTACCTTAGGGGGAAAAAAGGAGGGAAAAAAGGACAGGTATACACTCGCACACACACACATATCCATCCTCATATACACAGACACAAGCAGACATTTGTAAAGGCAAACTCTTTGCCTTTACAAATGTCTGCTTGTGTCTGTGTATATGAGGATGGATATGTGTGTGTGTGCGAGTGTATACCTGTCCTTTTTTCCCTCCTTTTTTCCCCCTAAGGTAAGTCTTTCCGCTCCCGGGATTGGAATGACTCCTTACCCTCTCCCTTAAAACCCAAATCCTTGTGTCTTTCCCTCTCCTTCCCTCTTTCCTGACGAGGCAACCATTGGTTGCGAAAGCTAGATTTTGTGTGTATGTTTGTGTTTGTCTGTGTGTCTACCGACCTGCCAGCGCTTTTGTTTGGTAAGTCTCATCATCTTTCTTTTTAAATATATATATATATATATATATATATATATATATATATATATATATATATATATATATATATATATATATATATATATATATATATATATATACCTAAAAACAAAGATGATCTGACTTACCAAATGAAAATGCTGGCAGGTCGACAGACACACAAACGAACACAAACATACACACAAAATTCAAGCTTTCGCAACAAACTGTTGCCTCATCAGGAAAGAGGGAAGGAGAGGGAAAGACGAAAGGATGTGGGTTTTAAGGGAGAGGGTAAAGAGTCATTCCAGTCCCGGGAGCGGAAAGACTTACCTTAGGGGGAAAACGGGACGGGTATAACCACGCGCACACACACACATATCCATCCACACATATACAGACACAAGCAGACATCTTTTGAATGACAGGTGAGGTATGAGTGGTGGCAACTTGAAATTAGCGGAGATTGAGGCCTGGTGGATAACGGGAAGAGAGGATATATTGAAGAGCAAGTTCCCATCTCCGGAGTTCGGATAGGTTGGCGTTGGTGGGAAGTATCCAGATAACCCGGACGGTGTAACACTGCGCCAAGATGTGCTGGCCGTGCACCAAGACATGTTTAGCCACAGGGTGATCCTCATTACCAACAAACACTGTCTGCCTGTGTCCATTCATGCAAATGGACAGTTTGTTGCTGGTCATTCCCACATATAATGCATCACAGTGTAGGCAGGTCAGTTGGTAGATCACGTGGGTGCTTTCACACGTGGCTCTGCCTTTGATTGTGTACACCTATGGGTTACAGGACTGGAGTAGGTGGTGGTGGGAGGGTGCATGGGACAGGTTTTACACTGGGGGCGGTTACAAGGGTAGGAGCCAGAGGGTAGGGAAGGTGGTTTGGGGATTTCATAGGGATGAACTAAGAGGTTACGAAGATTAGGTGGACGGCGGAAAGACACTCTTGGTGGAGTGGATCTCATTTCAGGGCAGGATTTGAGGAAGTCGTATCCCTGCTGGAGAGCCACATTCAGAATCTGATCCAGTCCCGGAAAGTATCCTGTCACAAGTGGGGCACTTTTGTGGTTCTTCTGTGGGAGGTTCTGGGTTTGAGAGGATGAGGAAGTGGCTCTGGTTATTTGCTTCTGTACCAGGTCGGGAGGGTAGTTGCGGGATGCAAAAGCTGTTGTCAGGTTGTTGGTGTAATGCTTCAGGGATTCCGGACTGGAGCAGATTCGTTTGCCACGAAGACCTAGGCTGTAGGGAAGGGACCGTTTGATGTGGAATGGGTGGCAGCTGTCGTAATGGAGGTACTGTTGCTTGTTGGTGGGTTTGATGTGGACGGACGTGTGAAGCTGGCCATTGGACAGGTGAAGGTCAACATCAAGGAAAGTGGCATGGGATTTGGAGTAGGACCAGGTGAATCTGATGGAACCAAAGGAGTTGAGGCTGGAGAGGAAATTCTGGAGTTCTTCTTCACTGTGAGTCCAGATCATGAAGATGTCATCAATAAATCTGTACCAAACTTTGGGTTGGCAGGCCTGGGTAACCAAGAAGGCTTCCTCTAAGCGACACATGAATAGGTTGGCGTACAAAGGGGCCATCCTGGTACCCATGGCTGTTCCCTTTAATTGTTGGTATGTCTGGTCTTCAAAAGTGAAGAAGTTGTGGGTCAGGATGAAGCTGGCTAAGGTAATGAGGAAAGAGGTTTTAGGTAGGGTGGCAGGTGATCGGCGTGAAAGGAAGTGCTCCATCGCAGCGAGGCCCTGGACGTGCGGGATATTTGTGTATAAGGAATTGGCATCAATGGTTACAAGGATGGTTTCTGGGGGTAACGCATTGGGTAAGGCTTCCAGGCATTTGAGAATGTGGTTGGTGTCTTTGATGAAGGATGGGAGACTGCATGTAATGGGTTGAAGGTGTTGATATACGTAGGCAGAGATACGTTCTGTGGGGGCTTGGTAACCAGCTACAATGGGGCGGCCGGGATGATTGGGTTTGTGAATTTTAGGAAGAAGGTAGAAGGTAGGGGTGCAGGGTGTCGGTGGGGTCAGGAGGTTGATGGAGTCAGCCAGCCTTCAACAGACAGATGTCTGCTTGTGTCTGTATATGTGTGGATGGATATGTGTGTGTGTGCGTGTGTATACCCGTCCCTTTTTCCCCCTAAGGTAAGTCTTTCCGCTCCCGGGACTGGAATGAGTCCTTACCCTCTCCCTTAAAACCCACATACTTTCGTCTTTCCCTCTCCTTCCCTCTTTCCTGATGAGGCAACAGTTTGTTGCGAAAGCTTGAATTTTGTGTGTATGTTTGTGTTTGTTTGTGTGTCTGTCGACCTGCCAGCACTTTCATTTGGTAAGTCACATCATCTTTGTTTTTAGGTATATTTTTCCTACGTGGAATGTTTGCTTCTAATATATATATATATAAAAAGAAAGATGATGAGACTTACCAAACAAAAGTGCTGCCAGGTCGATAGACACACAAACATACACACAAAATTCTAGCTTTCGCAACCAACGGTTACCTCGTCGTCAGGAAAGAGGGAAGGAGAGGGAAAGACAAAAGGATTTGGGTTTTAAGGGAGAGGGTAAGGAGTCATTCCAATCCCGGGAGCGGAAAGACTTACCTTAGGGGGAAAAAGGACAGGTATACACTCGCACACACACACATATCCATCAGCATATACACAGACACAAGCAGATATATATATATATATATATATATATACATATATATATATACACACGGCCAGCACATCTTGGCGCAGTGTTACACCGTCTGGGTTATCTGGATACTTCCCACTAACACCAACCTATCCGAACTCCGGAGATGGGAACTTGCTCTTCAATATATCCTCTCTTCCCGTTTCCCACCAGGCCTCAATCTCCGCTAATTTCAAGTTGCCGCCACTCATACCTCACCTGTCATTCAACAACATCTTTGCCTCTGCACTTCTGCCTCGACTGACATCTCTGCCCAAACTCATTGTCTTTAAATATGTCTGCTTGTGTCTGTATATGTGCGGATGGATATGTGTGTGTGTGCGCAAGTGTATACCCGTCCTTTTTTCCCCCTAAGGTAAGTCTTTCCGCTCCCGGGACTGGAATGACTCCTTACCCTCTCCCTTAAAATCCACATCCTTTCGTCTTTCCCTCTCCTTCCCTCTTTCCTGATGAGGCAACAGTTTGTTGCGAAAGCCTGAATTTTGTGTGTATGTTTGTGTTTGTTTATGTGTCTGTCGACCTGCCAGCACTTTCATTTGGTAAGTCACATCATCTTTGTTTTTAGGTATATTTTTCCTACATGGAATGTTTGCTTCTATTATAACCATATCATTAATTTGAACCCAACAATTACGTTTGTTATTGTCACCATTTCGAAATCTTTCCTGTCGTCTGATTTTCTCTTTATTTTCTCTTTCTGTTTTTACCATTAGTCTCACGTTGTATTCACCTTCCCCTTTTACCGTAATCTACTATACAATTTTATCCCGCCTATATATGCTCAATAATACGTAACCCACTTCCAAACCATAACCAAAAAATTTTATTTTCCGCTTTCAACACTACCGCTGCTATAAAATCCACTGTTTCTAGTTCAATAACAGCTGCTTTCACGTATTAAACAACCATTTCGGCCAGTTCTAATAACTTTCACTTTATTTCCACTTCCGTTTTTTGCACATCACTGATCATTTTAGCCGCTCCCCACAGGTTTTAACGTCATTATTTCTACGTCAGACCATTGTTAGCCCCATTTTCGTAATCTTTCACCGCAACACCACTCCTTTTAATACGTTTTTTTTTTAAATTTTCCCAAATTTCTCTGTCCTTTAACGCGATTTAGCGGCAACACAACCACCTAACATTTATGCACATCGCTGTCTACCAACCCAAGTTCACCACAGGATCAACTTAACCAACACTTTTTCGCCTTTTTCTCCCCATATATTTCTATCTTTCATTTTCATTTCAACCTCATGTTAAACTTTCCACCTTCAATACCATGTCACCCTCACAACACCTCCACAATGACCCCATTAAGTTTTATTTACATTCCCTCCACAAACATGCCTTCGCCCTAGCCAGATTACACTCCCATACTTTATTTTCTCAGGCTTGTCTGACATTTGGCATCACCCCCAAAGGCTTCACACTTAAAGTTCCCATCTCTGGCTGCAACCCTTCTTTCCATCAGTCCCTATACCAGTTCCAAACTGAACAATCCATTGCCCTCACCCACCTAATCCTTCACCTACACATCAACTCAGCCAATGAACACACCCGTCAACTCCTATCCTTAATAAAAGTCCTCAATCTTTCCTCTCCCACATCCACACCGGCTATTCAGAGCATCCTCCTACAGGCCAACCGCAAATTAGAACAGCATGCCACCCTTCACCTCAAAAAACTATCCAATCTCCTGGTTTCCCACCTCCGGAAAGGCAACTCACTCACCCTTCACAACCTTTCCAGCAAACCTCAACCACCTCTCATTGCACACAAACCCAGTCTCTCCCAACTACTCAATCTCCCACTTCCAAATCCACTCCCTCCAAAACCTCAAAATTCCAATCAACACAATCTGGTACCACAACACCCTAATTCAGTAGTTAACCTTTCCTCCAAACCTCTCTCCCAATCTGAAACCCTCACCTTCAGCCCCACTCCCAGATTCAACCAAACAGCCCTCGTCAAAGATTTACTGTCCTACAGTCGTACTCTCTGCTGGAAGTATCACTTTGCCACGAAGAAAAATTATCCTAATCCTACCCCTAATGATCCAACTCCCCAAGACACTATCCAAATTGAACCCTGCCTGGAACAATACCGTCCTCCGTCACAGCGGGACCCACCTCCTCTTCCTCAAAATCACCCTCTCCAAACCTTCCAGGAATTTCTGACTTCCAGCCTTGCCTCTCAATCCTCCTTAAAAAACCTTAATCCTACTCGCAACATCACCACTGCTGCAGCCCAGGCTATCCGTGATCTGAAGGCTGACTGGTCCATCCTCATTCTTCCGGCGGACAAGGGTTCCATGACCGTGGTACTTGATCGTCGGGAGTATGTGGCTGAGGGACTGCGTCAGCTTTCAGACAACACCACATACAAAGTTTGCCAAGGTAATCCCATTCCTGATGACCAGGCAGAGCTTCAAGGAATCCTCAGAACCTTAGGCCCCCTACAAAACCTTTCACCTGACTCCATCAACCTCTTGACCCCACCGACACCCCGCACCCCTACCTTCTACCGTCTTCCTAAAATTCACAAACCCAATCATCCCGGCCGCCCCATTGTAGCTGGTTACCAAGCCCCCACAGAATATATAATATATATATATATAAACAAAGATGATGTGACTTACCAAATGAAAGTGCTGGCAGGTCGACAGACACACAAACGAACACAAACATACACACAAAATTCAAGCTTTCGCAACAAACTGTTGCCTCATCAGGAAAGAGGGAAGGAGAGGGAAAGACCAAAGGATGTGGGCGGTGATTGAGGCCTGGCGGATAGCGAGAAGAGAGGATATGCTGAAGGGCAAGTTCCCATCTCCGGAGTTCTGACAGGTTGGTGTTAGTGGGAAGTATCCAGATAACCCGGACGGTGTAACACTGTGCCAAGATGTGCTGGCCATGCATCAAGACATGTTTAGCCACAGGGTGATCCGCTTTACCAACAAACACTGTCTGCCTGTGTCCATTCATGCGAATGGACAGTTTGTTGCTGGTCATTCCCACATAGAACGCTTCACAGTGTAGGCAGGTCAGTTGGTAAATCACGTGGGTGCTTTCACACGTGGCTCTGACTTTGATCGTATACACCCTCCGGGTTACAGGACTGGAATAGGTGGTGGTGGGAGGGTGCATGGGACAGGTTTTACACCGGGGGCGGTTACAGGGGTAGGAGCCAGAGGGTAGGAAAGGTGGTTTGGGGATTTCATAGGGATGAACTAAGAGGTTACGAAGGTTAGGTGGACGGTGGAAAGACACTCTTGGTGGAGTGGGGAGGATTTCATGAAGGATGGATCTCATTTCAGGGCAGGATTTGAGGAAGTCGTGTCCCTGCTGGAGAGCCACATTTAGAATCTGATCCAGTCCCGGAAAGTATCCTGTCACAAGTGGGGCACTTTTGGGGTTCTTCTGTGGAAGGTTCCGGGTTTGAGGAGATGAGGAAGTGGCTCTGGTTATTTGCTTCTGTACCAGGTCGGGAGGGTAGTTACGGGATGCAAAAGCTGTTCTCAGGTTGTTGGTGTAATGGTTCAGGGATTCCGGACTGGAGCAGATTCGTTTGCCACGAAGACCTAGGCTGTAGGGAAGGGACCGTTTGATGTGGAATGGGTGGCAGCTGTCATAATGAAGGTACTGTTGCTTATTGGTGGGTTTGATGTGGACGGACGTGTGAAGCTGGCCATTGGACAGGTGGAGGTCAACGTCAAGGAAAGTGGCATGGAATTTAGAGTAGGACCAGGTGAATCTGATGGAACCAAAGGAGTTGAGGTTGGAGAGGAAATTCTGGAGTTCTTCTTCACTGTGAGTCCAGATCATGAAGATGTCATCAATAAATCTGTACCAAACTTTGGGTTGGCAGGCCTGGGTAACCAAGAAAGCTTCCTCTAAGCGACCCATGAATAGGTTGGCGTACGAGGGGGCCATCCTGGTACCCATGGCTGTTCCCTTTAGTTGTTGGTATGTCTGGCCCTCAAAAGTGAAGAAGTTGTGGGTCAGGATGAAGCTGGCTAAGGTAATGAGGAAAGAGGTTTTAGGTAGGGCGGCAGGTGATCGGCGTGAAAGGAAGTGCTCCATCGCAGCGAGGCCCTGGACGTGCGGGATATTTGTGTATAAGGAAGTGGCATCAATGGTAACAAGGATGGTTTCTGGGGGTAACAGACTGGGTAGGGATTCCAGGCATTCGAGAAAGTGGTTGGTGTCTTTATCAAAGAGTTAAAGAGAAAGAGTTTGGGCAGAGATGTCTGCACTTCTGCCTCGACTGATATCTCTGTCCAAACTCTTTGTCTTTAAATATGTCTGCTTGTGTCTGTATATGTGTGGATGGATATGTGTGTGTGTGCGAGTGTATACCCGTCCTTTTTTCCCCCAAGGTAAGTCTTTCCACTCCCGGGACTGGAATGACTCCTTACCCTCTCCCTTAAAACCCACATCCTTTCGTCTTTCCCTCTCCTTCCCTCTTTCCTGATGAGGCAACAGTTTGTTGCGAAAGCTTGAATTTCGTGTGTATGTTTGTGTTCGTTTGTGTGTCTGTGGACCTGCCAGCACTTTCATTTGGTAAGTCACATCATCTTTGTTTTTAGGTATATTTTTCCTACGTGGAATGTTTCCTTCTATTATAACCATATATATATATATATATATATATATATATATATATATAATAGAGGGAAACGTTCCACGTGGGAAAAATATATTTAAAAAGAAAGATGGATGATGAGACTTACCAAACAAAAGCGCTGGCAGGTCGATAGACACACAGACAAACACAAACATACACACAAAATCTAGCTTTCGCAACCAATGGTTGCCTCGTCAGGAAAGAGGGAAGGAGAGGGAAAGACAAAAGGATTTGGGTTTTAAGGGAGAGGGTAAGGAGTCATTCCAATCCCGGGAGCGGAAAGACTCACCTTAGGGGGAAAAAAGGAGGGAAAAAAGGACAGGTATACACTCGCACACACACACATATTGAGGATGGATATGTGTGTGTGTGCGAGTGTATACCTGTCCTTTTTTCCCTCCTTTTTTCCCCCTAAGGTGAGTCTTTCCGCTCCCGGGATTGGAATGACTCCTTACCCTCTCCCTTAAAACCCAAATCCTTTTGTCTTTCCCTCTCCTTCCCTCTTTCCTGACGAGGCAACCATTGGTTGCGAAAGCTAGATTTTGTGTGTATGTTTGTGTTTGTCTGTGTGTCTATCGACCTGCCAGCGCTTTTGTTTGGTAAGTCTCATCATCTTTCTATATATATATATATATATATATATATATATATATATATATATATATATATATAATAGAGAGAAACATTCCATGTGGGAAAAATATATCTAAAAACAAAGATGATGTGACTTACCAAACGAAAGCGCTGGCATGTCAATAGACCCACAAACATACACACAAAATTCTATCTTTCGCAACCAACGGTTGCTTCGTCAGGAAAGAGG
This sequence comes from Schistocerca cancellata, assembly GCF_023864275.1. NCBI lineage: Eukaryota > Metazoa > Arthropoda > Insecta > Orthoptera > Acrididae > Schistocerca > Schistocerca cancellata. The sequence goes on along the minus strand of NC_064634.1, from coordinate 519,968,577 downwards.
GAAGGAGAGGGAAAGACGAAAGGATTTGGGTTTTAAGGGAGAGGGTAAGGAGTCATTCCAATCCTGGGAGCGGAAATACTTACCTTAGGGGGAAAAAAGGACGGGTATACACTCGCACACACACACATATCCATCCACACATGACAAATTATCCTGCTGGAATTTCCCTAGACCGTTAGAATGCACAATGGGCATGAATGGATGCAGGTGAATGCTTACATATGTGTCACCTGTCACAGCCGTATCTAGAAGCATTAGGCGTCCCATATCATTCCAACCACACAGGCCCCACACCATTACGGAGCCTCCACCAGCTTGAACAGTACCCTGCTGACTTTAAGGGTCCATGGATGCATGAGGTTGTCTCTATACCCGTACATGTCCATCCGCTTGATAAAATTTGAAACTCGTCCGACCAGGCAACATGTTTCCAGTCATGAACAGTCGAATGTTGGTGTTGACAGGCCCTGGTGAAGGCATAAAGCTTTGTGTCATACAGTCATCAAGGGTACATGAGTGGGCGTTTGACTCAAAAAGGCCATATTGATGATGATTTGTTGAACGGTTTGCACACTTACATTTGTTGACAGCCCAGCATTGAAACCCACAGCAATTTGCAGAAGGGGCACTTCTGTCATGTTGAATGATTCTCTTCAGTCATCTTTGGTCCCATTCATCAGGATCTTTTTCCTGCCACGGCTGTGTTGGAGATTTGATGTTTTACTGGATTTCTGATGTCATGGTACACTCATAAAATGCTCTTACGCGAAAATCCCCACTTCATTGCTACCTAGGAAATGCTGTGTCCCATCGCTGCTGCGCCAACTGCAACACCACGTTCAAACTCACTTAAATCTTGAGAACTTGTTATTGCAGCAGCAGTAACTGATCTAACAACTGCGTCAGACACTTGTATATAGGTGTTGCCGACTGCAGTACTCTATTCTTCCTGCTCACATCTCTCTATATTTGAATATGCTTATACTAGTTTCTTTGGTGCTTCATTGTATATTTACAAGATGCTAAAAGTGGGTGCACTGTGAGACTAGTATCTTGTTGAAGCCTGAAAGCACTGTAAACCCTTTGCCCATTGTTTTTTTGTTGCATTGCATCTGAGGTACTGTGTCTGGTGCACTACAATGAGAATTTGACTATACAAGACTTTCAGATAGCTGTCAAGATGACGTGAAAATTCTACGCAATTGTCTATGGGTGAACATGGAGAGCATGCCACCCTTGAGACATTTTTCCTACAGACTCAATTTCTGAAAAAGAAGTCACTGGAATTCTGAATATATTAAAATATGCCAAAATTTGGTCCAACCTTACAAGTGTTGAGGATCAGCCCTAGCTTTGAGAGAGAGGGGAAAATTTTTCTAGTGATAATATGTGAATTTCTCTTTGTGTATAATCTCCTCAATCTGTGTTTAGGGTATCTAGCCCTTCTATAAATTTTAATAATTCATTAATGTGATACCAAATAAGCAAACCTAGCCCAGCTGTTTGATGACTAGCTGGCTTCAGGAGATATCAGTGTCCCAGACCCAGACGTAGATGCTGCCTTGCAGAAATGGTCCTCACGGTAGCGGTCGGCTTCTTCTGAGTTTGCAGTGTCGGAAAGTCACTGACTGTGGCAGCTGTCTATGAAATGTGGCATTCTGCCACTGCCTTCGCTTGCTTCACTACACTGTGACTAGAATACACCACATGGGTACTGTGGCCTCTAACTCTTTCAGTGTCTCAGGCAGAATGATATCTGGCAGCTTTTCAGGCTAGTGCAAAACTCACATTCAGGATAAGTGAGTGTGGGATATTTATCATGAAATGTCAGTTACTTGTCCTTGAAATTTTGAATATTTTTAGCCACATGTCAGTATACAGGCATTGATTGTGTTGGTAGCTCACATCTGAAATATTTTTTAAGCAAGCTTGCATGCACAATATTGCCAAAACAATGAGTAATCAACAAAATACAGAAAATGTACTTTGTGAAATAAAAATTATAATTAGCTGTCCTCCCCATTATAAAAAAGAATAATTCAACAAGAAAAAAATTTTCTCTCCTTAGTCGTACCATTTATAAGCTCTGTGATGCGACCCAGAGAAAAACGCGATACCTTTTAGCTGGTGTGTATCTGCTGTTTATGTAACCATTGAAAGTCAGCACAGAGGGGATTAGCACAACACAACTCTGGTGTTGATATCAGCTTTCCCAAACTGGTTCCATCACTATGTAATATGAAAATGAAATGTAGTTGGGCAGAATATGTAGTAAGAAGACTGGATGCTAGAAGGGCCAAGGAAGTTCTTTGCTGGATTCCAAGTGATAAGGAAAGACTAGAGATAATGATCTGGTCATGTGTGAATAGATGATGTGGGCAGGAGTACCATGAATGTTCGAACATACATTGGCTACAGCAGTGCTATTAATTGTAAAAAAATTATATTGGCGCGTTTATTTTTGTCAAAAACATTGGAGACAAAGGTTTCAAAATGCCACAAAAATTGGTGTTAACTGCCTCAGACTGGAACACAACTGTATCAAAAACAAGTACACACATTACTACAGAGGTGTGAAAATTATTAGACTCAAGGTTATTTTTTCTTAAAATCAATACATTTTACAGTTTAGAAGCATTTATTTGCCAAATTAAAATACATTAGTACTTTGTGTGCATGCCTTTGTTCTTAATGAGCGGTTCAACATGTCTTGGCATTAGGTTTGTTTATAAATAACTCATCTGCTACCAGTCATGATTTTCTTTATTTTATTTTTCTCACAATGCGTTTCGGGAAATGATTCCCAGTATTGAGTGTGTTTGTTATGTCATTCGTATGTGATGTTGTTGATGTGTGAGATTCTGCTTCATTTTGTTGACTTCACTGCAATATATAAGAAACATGTGATTTTTAGTTGGTTGTTGAAGTTATTAGCGAAATTTAGAAGAATATGTACTTACAGTTTCCTTATGGTTCATTTGTGCAGAGTCTCACACACGCTAAACGTCACACATAACTTTGTGCACTTTTAAACATTGAAAACATTTTACATAAAAGAACAGTTACTCAGATGCTCCTCAGCAGAGATGACACTATAGGTCTTCCACAGAGTGTGATATGCTTTTGTACAGAGGTTATTTACCTTAACAATTTGGTTCATAATTTACTTACGTCTATTTTACAATTGTGCTCATTTCTATGTGTTACTATTTTTATTTAAGTATACTATCTAAACATCTGAAGAAATTCACTGATTCACTTTCAAGTTTTTCATTCAATATTTTATCTTCATATTTTCTGTAATGTGAATATATCTCCAGTTCTTCTAGCAAATCCATTTTATGTCCTTTATTTAGTCGGTGGAGTACTTCGACATTTTGCTCTATTTTTCCAAATGGATCTCCTGTATTGTGTACATGTGTTGCTATGGCTGATGTAGAGTGTCTGTTGTCTTTTATGTGCTCTGTGTACCTGGTGTTGAAATGTCAGCCTATTTGTCCTGGGTAGAACATGGCGCATTCCTGGCATGTGACTTTGTATATTCCAGAGTCTGAGTATGGATCATGCTTACACTTTATATTGTGAATTAGTGTATGTTGTAATGTATTAGATGTAGAAAACCCAATTTTTACTTTGTGATTTTGAAAATATTTGCAATCTTCTGTGATACATTGCCAATGTATGGGATACTAGATAAACATTTGGTTTTCTCTTTTTCTTTTGTGGTGCAGTTTGTACCTGGTGCTTTTTTCACTTTGTCTAGGATTGTGTCAACCCATGGAAGCATTGTACCCATTGGCATCTGCAATCTTTTTCACTGTGTTTATTTCTTGTTGCACGTTTTCTTGGTTCAATGGTATTTTAGTTGCCCTATGTAGCACTGACCTGTAAGCTACCTGTTTATGGGTATTTGGGTGACATGAGGTTGCAGGGATTGCGGTGTCAGTCATTGTGTTCTTCCTATGAATTTTTAATGTGCATGTGTTGTTGTCTCTTGTAAGATTTAGGTCCAGAAAGTTGATGCTTTTATTTTGCTCATGTTCCACTGTAAATTTTATTTTCTCATGTAGATTATTGAAGTAATTTAGAATTGTAGGAGCACCTGTGTAACGTTTTTTTTTTATGTAAAATGTTTTCGATGTTTAAAAGCGTACAACAAGTTGTGTGTGATGTTTAGTGTGTGTGAGACTCTGCACAAATGGACCGTAAGGAAACTGTAAGTACAAATTCTTCTAAATTTTGCAACTAACTTCACAATAAAAAAAAAAAAAAAAAAAAAAAAAACACCCAACTAAAAATCGCATGTTTTCTTATATATTGCAGTAGACAAAATGAAACAGAATCTCACACATCAACAACATCACATAGGAATGACATAACAAACACAAAAAACACACTTGATAATGGGAATCATTTCCCAAAACGCGTTGTGCAAAAAATAAAATAAAGAAAATCGTGACTGGTAGCAGATGAGTTATTTATAAACAAACCTATTGTTTTCACAGTCACAGGCTTTCAGAACCATTTATAAGGGATCAAATAAAAAAAAAAGTCTTGTTTCTCTGAGTCTTGAGCATGAATTTTTGACATCATATTGGTTTCATATTTGTCAGAGTTTCTCCATGAGTTGCAACTTCGTTGTAATGTTCATCTTCCTCAACTTCTTCTTAACAATTGCCCACATATTCTCTAAAGGGACCATATCTGGACTATTTCAAGGCCATGGCAACATTTCTACATTATTTTCAGCTAAGAACTGTGTAACTGATTTAGCTCTATGACACGGTGCACCATCGTGCGTGAACACGATGTCACCATCAGGAAACCATTCCTTCACCTGAGGTAAAAGCCTCTTTCCCAAAACTTTCCTGATTCATAGTGTCTTACACAATGTAAAGTCAGCCAGTACCCTTTGTTGATATGACACTCCACACCATAACAGACGTGGGATGTTTTACAGTTTGCACTATACAAAGCTCAGAAAACTCTTTGTCAACTGTTCTTCGGACATACTGTCTAATTTCTTCACATATGGAGAATATTGACTCTTCAGAAAAGCAGACCTGAAAGGAATAAAGCATTTTAATCATAAAAAGTCTATAATTTCAGATGTTACATGCTCATATGAACTATACTGTACATAAGAAAATTTCTCCACGTCTTTGTGGAATATTTTCTTGAAAACATTTATTCATTTTCCAAAAGAAATTTTCTCATACAGATTCTCAACTGCTTTAAATAAAGTTTATTTACCTTGCTCCAGTCCTCCCCAAACTTATTTCTAACTTCATGAGACCATTTAAGCCTCTCTTCACTCATTGCAGGAGTAAGTTTTGCTTTTTTTCATGGACAATGAGCTGGAAGCCCTGGACTAATAAGCTTTCTGCAGAATGTGGAAGTACAAACATCGACTCTATAGTTCTCCAAAGCCTTCTTTAAATCTTGGCTTTTAGCACTTCTGTTGTCTTTCACCATCTGGACAAGTTTGTGTTGAGCTCTAGGGGAAAGTTTGCACTTGCATCCACACTTTCCTCAACATGCTGGTCTGAAATTATGCCATCTTTCTCTGCCTGGCTAATGCAGCTTACAGATTTTGGTGAAATCTGTAATCTGTTTGCTATTTCTCACTAAATACTGTTTTTCTTTGAGTAACAGATTTCACTTATGGCAGTTCACAATTGGTCAAAGAACAACAAAGTAACCCTTAATGTGAAAAAGAATAATAACATAAACTTCTATATAAAGAAAAAAACCAAATATGACAAAACTTAAAGTTCAAAATGAAACCATAGTGTGTGTAGCCAGCACAAAATTTTTGGGTATGCATGTTGATCAGCAATTAAAATGGGATGAACATATTAGGAAGCTTGGGAAAAAATTAGCGCAGCATGCTATGCCTTACGAATATTAGTCACTGTGTGCAAACGGTTCATGCCATAGAATGACATACTTTGTACACATACATTATATAATAAGTTACGGCATAACATTCTAGGGTGCAAATGCCCAAAATGTGAAATATGTGTTCTGATTGCAAAAACGAGCTATCAGATTAATGAGCAAGAATCACAAAAGAGCACACTGCAGTGAGCTATTTAAAAAATGGGGTATTCTGACAATCCCAAGTGAATATATCTTGCAAGCTACAGTTTTTATTCACAAAAATATTGAGCAATATATAGCAAACACCTGCATACATGATCACCAAACCAGAAACAGTAATTGCTTGTATCTAGACAGAATGAATAAAATTAAAACCCAAACCACTATGTTCTACCAAGGTGTCAAGATATACAATAAATTGCCAAAAGAAATCAAAAACATAAAGGAACGCTGAAAATTTAAAGCATTCCTTAAAGAATATTTACTAAAAAATAGTTTTTACTCAATTAGAGAATTCATGCAGCATAAAATTGGCATAAATAAATAATCAGGTTAATCAATTATAAAGTGGACATTCTAGATTGTAATGTACCCATACAGGTGTTGGAGGAGTCTTGTGATCTATTTCTTTTAATTAAAGCAGGTTCTTCTGCATTATGTAATTCAATGATAAATTTTGTGTGTAATATACATATATTTATTATGAATTTATTATATATAGCTTGTATTTCATTATCTTATGTGACAAAATAATGTACATATGTATGTATAATGATGACATCCATAAAAAGAAATTTGTTTACGGATGAATAAATGAATAAATAAATGGTGTATAGGCATATGTAATAGGAACTGTTATCGCCTTATCTTTTTCATTAGTCACAGTGATTAGCAAAAAATCTGGTTCTCAGACAAATGTGTATTGTGTAACCATCTTAACATTGCCTTCATGACCTCATCAACATCTAAAAGAAGCAAACAACTGGAAATCTGTTGGTGATATGTCTGTGTTTTAGGGTGAATGTTTTAACCTTTCAAATTTCATATCAAATCGTCTTTCACTCTACAAGCCATTTTATGGTTTGTGATGGAGAATACTTCTGGTGCCAACATCTGTCAAGTGGATGGATAAAAATTCTATTCACTATGTAGCGGCAGAACACACAAATAAAAGACCAGTGGCTCCTTCTAATTCTGTGTGGTAAGTCTCCCCTGACCCACAGTTCTCGGCGACTTTCCCAAAACTACCCCTTTTCCTAGACCTCTCCATTCCTTTTCCTTCACTCTTCTTCCTTCCCCTTCAACCCTTCTGCCTAAGGAAGAAGCCACTTGTTCTAAAAGTTTGCCAGTCACAACAGTCTTTTATGTGTGTGTTTTGCCACTGCTTGGTGAGTAGATTTTTTATCTATCCAAGTAAATAATTTATATCTAAAAACAAAGATGATTTGACTTACCAAACGAAAGCGCTGGCACGTCGATACACACACAAACAAACACAAACATACACACTAAATTCTAGCTTTCGCAACCAACGGTTGCCTCGTCAGGTTCCTGATGAGGCAACCGTTGGTTGCGAAAGCTAGAATTTTGTGTGTATGTTTGTGTTTGTTTGTGTGTGTATCGACGTGCCAGCACTTTCGTTTGGTAAGTCAAATCATCTTTGTTTTTAGATATATTTTTTCCCACGTAGAATGTTTCCTTCTATTATATTCATATCATTAATTTGAACCCAACAATTACGTTTGTTATTGTCACTGTTGCATTTCGAAATCTTTTCTGTCGTCTTATTTTCTCTTTTTGTTTTTGCCAGTGGTTTCACTTTGTATTCACCTTCTCCTTTTAACTTTCCTGACAAGGCAACCGTTGGTTGCGAAAGCTAGAATTTTGTGTGTATGTTTGTTTTTGTTTGTGTGTGTATCAACGTGCCAGCGCTTTAGTTTGGTAAGTCAAATCATCTTTGTTTTTAGATATATTTTTTCCCACGTGGAATGTTTCCTTCTATTATATTCAAGTAAATAATTTTATCAATAATTGATTGTTTTCATGGTTATATTAGCAACATCTGTCAAGGATTTACTGGTGATTCTTGAGATAAGTCTGATGAATATCTTACTATATTACAGGCAACTTTGTATTGGTTCGGGCTCGAAATATGTGATCGTGTGTCTGAGCTCAAAGGAGCTCATGTTACTGATAAGACTCTTACGAGCTTGGGAGTTAGATGAATGGCAGTCTGACTTGGACACTAGAAGAACTGTGAGGTGGGTTTACAGCATATACCCACGCATTATGAACAGCTTCCGAGGTACGGTGCACCTGTTAACAGGTCGTGGTCCGTATCCCAAAAATCTGCATCGAGCAGGATGTAGGAATACACCAGTTTGTGCACGTGGAGAGAAAGGTTCTGCTGATCGTGTCATTTTCAGTTGCCCTCATTTCCAGGAAAATGCAAACAATTAGAATGTGATCTGCAAATAATTCTAAGTTACTGAAACTTATGAATTACTTAATGTGATTGCAAATCAAACACTTAGAAGACAGCTGCTCAACTTTTAGTTTATAAGATTGAGTGGATGTGCTGAATATCAAAATAACATCAACAGATCACAAGATGTGTGATGTCCCATAGGACAAATAGAATAAACCAGAACTCCAACGACAAGCTTTATGAAGGAAAAAAAAAAATCCTATAAACGTGGGCTCTAAAATGCACATCTTACAAGCTGTGAGCACGTGTTCATTTTTGCTTATGTGAAGTATATCTCATCTACTGAACATATACCCAAATAAGTCTAAGCTTTTAGTAAACACTTACTAGAGATAAAATACAATTAATATACAAGTTCCTCAGGGTAGCATTTTAGGACTGATACTACCCTGAGGAAGTCCTATATTAGTGTATTTTTAGTTTTGATAAGGGTTTTACAAAGTTGTAGCTTTATATATAATATAAAATGATGTACCTATATGTATGACCTGTTTAGACTTTCTAGATAACATGACTACAATTCATGGCAATAGGTTGAATTGAAATTGAACTGATATCATCATCTTGCTCCTTCCTTCCCTGTTCCATTCACAAATGGTGAATGGGAAGATCAGTTGTCAGTAAATGTCTGTATGAACTCTAACTTCTCACAGTCATTCAGGAGACATATGTAGCAGCAATTAATATGTTGCCTGGCCCTTCCTGGAATGTACAAGCTTGAAATTTCAATAGCAGGCTAAGCTTTCCATGATGCACAAACCTTCCCTTGTAATGTCTGCCACAGAGAAAAGTGGGACTACTCTACTTGTTCTTATACCACTCCCGATGTCAATATATTTTTATCTTTTCCGATATATTTTCATTAGTAGTAAATCTACAATTGTTGTTGTTGTGGTCTTCAGTCCTGAGACTGGTTTGATGCAGCTCTCCATGCTACTCTATCCCGTGCAAGCTTCTTCACCTCCCAGTATCTACCGCAACCTACATCCTTCTGAATCTGCTTAGTGTATTCATCTCTTGGTCTCCCTCTACGATTTTGACCCTCCACGCTGCCCTCCAATACAAAATTTGTGATCCCTTGATGCCTCAGAACATGTCCTACCAACCGATCCCTTCTTCTAGTCAAGTTGTCCACAAATATCTCTTCTCCCCAATTCTATTCAATACTTCCTCATTAGTTATGTGATCTACCCATCTAATCTTCAGCATAGCCACATGAAATAGCTAACTTCTTATTCAAAGTGTATTTCATTCACATTTTGTTATTTACAGGGTAATTTTCAAGCTCCTGATTATATAATATAATAGTACACTGGTGTGTAAAACTTAAGAACAGTTGTAACTTCCACATGATGCATCACTGCCAAGTAACATAGGTTGCTGAAATTTGAACCAGGCATAGAAAGAACTGCTGCAGTATAGCAAAGAAGGTAACTGAAAAAAAAAGCAATGAGATGAACTGAATTGACACTTCTGTTCAAGAACAATAATTACACTGAAGTTACTGCATTTTATGGTAGTCCTCTGGACATTACAATACAAAAGGTATTAATCTTAATAGGGCGTGTTTTCACCACGGACAGCAACGAATGCTCTACAATGCCCAGGGTGATTATAATTAAACTTAAATTTTCAAACTGCTGTAGAAATAACACCACTGGTCAGAATGACGTCAAATTGCAATGGAATATTATCGGAGAAGGGAGAAAACATATGGCAGAAGAAAAATAAATAGTTATAAAAGGTAGCAATAGATGGTGCTGCAAGCTTCATAATTTAATAGTAGTTGACTACAAATGACAAATGAATCATACAACAATGCCTAAGGTGTACGTTTGAAACTAAACGAACTGTACTACTCAGTGTGCATGGGTGTACAGGTGTGATACTGTTAGTTACGTAAGCCCATCCACCATGCCATGGTCATATCAGATCGGAAGGGAAAAATCAGTTTTTAATTGTCCTGAGACAAAAATCTGCATAAAAAGCATCAATCACATTGGTTTTTAATCATCCTGAGTGGCCCCGGCTTATGCATTGGCTTAAACCTTGACTGTTAGTCTGCGTTTGGTTTCCCACGGTTATTGCGGTTATCCCATGGTTCTTCCTCTTTCTATGTGTGGCAGCAGTGGTGTGTATTAATATTCGCACCTTGTACTATCTTTTGTCTGGTGTTATAGTTTCCGGCTAGCCAATGTGCAGCAGTCAGTCGGTTGGTATGGATCAGCTAGAAAATCTCTGTGCGGAGTAGTTGGTTCAGGCCCACTGGCCGTCTCTATGCAGGGTCAGAGTTCTGATTGCTATGAGGTTCATGGCTCACCGGCCCAGGACATCAAAGTAGAGTGGTGATTTAATTAGCAAAGCCAGTCTGTTCACATTGTGCCATTGGTTTTCATGGTTAGCAGTTGGGGGTATTCCTGTGAGCAACAGCGAGTGTTCAAGTTGGTGAAAGTTTTGCCACTATCCGATGGAGTTTAACTGTATTTTGGTTATTTGAAGTCCAAGTGCACCAGCAGAATTTTCTACCTTGTGGCCGTTAGCATTCCGGTTACCTGCCCTGCAACTAACGTAAAATTCAGGCAGTGTCCTTTCCTCACCGTGTTGTTGCCGTCCAACACATGTGTGTAGTTTTGATAGCTTATGCATATTTGGTTGTGGGTGGCTACGCCTTTTATGTTTTGGCTTTGGAGTTCCTTAGTTGACTGTCTCTGGGTTGCCAGCGGATTGGACGTAGTTGAACCGACTACCTGTCTCCCCTAAGTGAGCATTAATATTTCAAGTGCAGACCAACCCATGGAAACTTCTGAATGCTGCTGGCTGTAATGCCTTTTCTTATGGGTGTTTGATTGTGTATTATAATGGCTTGTAGCTGATGGTTTGAATTTGTATGCTTTTAGTTGGTTTTTAAATAATAGGCTTCAACCAATTTAAAACTGAAAGTTCCTTACTTGTCAAGTCTTGCATTGTTTGGGCCTTCAGCCTCATTTCAAATATTTTTGGATAAAGCTTTGGGCATTCTGCCTTTTGAAAATTCATTGTAGTTGTGTTTTACAATCATTGGCCTTCAGCCGCTTTAAAATTTAAATTTCTTACTTGTTAAATCTTAAACTGTTTAGGACTTCAGCCTCATTAAAAAATAAATAATAAAGCCTGACCTTCTAACTATAAAAATTTATTGTAGTTGTGTTTTGAATCATGGGCCTTCAGCCGTTTTAAAAGTAAAATTCCTTATTGTTAAGTCTTAGCTTGTTTGGACCTTCAGCCTCCTCTTTAATTATTTAAAGATAAAGCTTTGGGCCTTCTGCCTTTGAAAATTTATTGTAGTTGTGGTTTTAAATCAAGGGCCTTTAGCTGTTTTAAAAATTAAAGAGGTTGTACCCTTAAGCCATAACAATGTGTGACATATTCAATCGATAGTTAAGCTCAGAAATTTGCACTGTAATGTTTGGCCAACTAAATAAAGTTATATGTGTTTGAGTGTAAATGACAGCTGCTCATTTTTGGCCCCTTTCCACAATTCCAACTACCTGTTCTGTCCTGCAGATTTAACCAGGTGTTTCACTGAGGCCAAAAACTGCATAAAAAGTGGTGCAAAACATGTTGAATATGCTATCCACTGTTTTCTGAAACTGAGAAACAGCACATTCTACAACTGATCGAAATGTTTCTGGGGTCATGTTCATAATGTGTTGTGGAATCTGTGCCTTCAATGGGGCTACGTTTGCAGTCAGAACACTGAACAAAACATCTTTCAGACTAGGCACCACGATCAGGCGTCACACGGATTAAGATCAGGTGATCGGGATGGCCTGGTTGGAGGGGAATGGTGGCTGATAATTCTAGCATTTCTTAAATGGCACTTCAGCAGCTGCTTAACTGGATTTGGAATGTGCAGAGGTGCACCTTCTTGCATAAAAATAATCCCATCGACACATCCACGCTAAGCTGGAATGACACGCTCGTGCAAAGGTACTCGTAACGCTTACCAGTGACGGTACAGCTAACAGGCCCGAAGGCAATTCTCTCTTCGAAAAAGTATGGCCCTATGATAAATGATGCTATAAACCTGCACCACACAGTGACCTTTTCAGAATGAAGTGGTACTTGTTGATTTGCGTGCAAATTTTCCATTGCCCATATTTGTCAGTTCTGTGTATTGCCATATCCTGTCAGATGGAAGTGGGCTTCATCTGTCCCCAAAATATTCCACAGGCCATCATTGTGAGCAAGAAATCCAAAGGTCTCTCTTCCTGGCAGATCGACAGGAAGCAACTCTTGCACACGGGTAATTCTGAACGGATAGCAAAGAAGTATGTTTTGTAGGATTTTACACACCGTGCTCACAGGTATATCCATTGTTTCGGCAATTCTCCATGCACTACACATTTGCACACTGCCTTTCGTCTCCTCCTGCATTGCTGTGGCCACTGCTTCCACTGATGTCGAATCAATTCGGTTTCTCCCTCTACAGGTTGCACACGAAAAGAGCCTGTCTTTTCGAATTTCCAAATCATTTTCTCCAGACCCGCGGCAGTTGGTCTGACTTCATTTTTGTGGATGACAGAGTCGAATGCACTCACGAAAAGATGCACGAGTGGAAGAAGTATAGGGTCACAATAATATAGACTGATGAGTGTATTGTGGTCAAAGATTTGGAGGTCGTTACAACCGTGCACGTTTGCCTCCCCACCACATAACACCAGGATCACCAAAATGATCACGTTTGACAGTGTTCTGCGGCGCATTACGTGTTCCCACACCTCTCCATATGAAGGTGTGTGGAGGCACGATGTTACACGGGCATACTGACATCCAAATCTATGAACACAGTACACTTGCCCACCAATGTCATTGTGACATTTTATTCCTCCCCCGTGTTCATCTTTTTAGGGGTGTATTCGACAACAGATCAGCCTGCCTGTCGGCCCCAATTTCCATCCGAGCATTGGGGTCACATATTGTAGCACCTCTACATGCACCGACTACCACCCAGACGTTGCTGACTGCGCTGCTGCAGGAGTGCGATACCCTACCACAGGGACAACTTACCAACCTGGAGGCCAGAACGGGTGCACATTACACAGCATTCGCTGCCATCCATCGTATCGCATATCCTATTAAAAACCGTGTCCCCCTTTTGTTACAAAGCTGATCTGCAGAAAGGAAACATTGTGTGTAAACAAATATGAAGAGTACGAAAATCAAATGCAGCAGCTCGATGTACTTCATTTGATGTACCGAGGGGTGTTCAGTAAGTAATGCGACACATTTTTTTCTCGGCCAGTTTTGGTTGATAAAATGTGGAACTTGCTGCGGGACATTCTGGAATATTCCCACTTCGGCTCCTACAGTTTCAAAAAGTTCCAATACGTGCTGGTGCTAGACACAGACTCCAAATGGTGTTTGTAATGGAGGTGTGCTCTGGGCTGGGAACCGTCACCGAGTTTCTTTTGTCGGAAAACCAGAGTATCGGAGATATTCGTAGGTGCTCGCACAATGTTTACGGAGACCCGGCAGTGAGTTGTCGGGCGAGACATCCGTCGTCGTCGCAATAGGTTTGCACAAACCTGTCTGATCTCCCACGTACCGGCCAGCCACACGTGGCAGAAACTTCTGCAAATTTGGAAAACGTAGACACTCTCGTTCGAGTGGATCACAATCGAACACTTCGCTGGACAACTGGACGCCTCTGTTGGTGGTGCCGAAACACTCGTCCGTCAGTCGGGGTAACCGGAGGTGTGTACCAGGTGGTTTCCTTGTCAACTGTCAGAAGCCCAGAAATGGCAACGGAGGACCACTCGCTCATCTGTGCAGAATTGCTTTCGTATTATAAAGCTGATCGTGACGATATTTTGTCAAACATCTTCACGAGTGATGAAACCTGGGTTCATCACTTTGAACCAGAAACAAAACAGCAGCCTGTGGAGACTGGTGCCACATCACCTCTCCTCCGTAGCAAATGTTCAAAGCTGCACCTTCAGCTGGTAAAGTCGTGATGACAGTCTTCTGGGGCTCTGAAGGGGTTATTCTGTTTGATGTCCTCCCTCAAAGTGCAATGATCAACTCTTGAAGTGTATTGTGCCTCCCTCAGGAAACCAAAGAAATGATTTTAGCAAGTCTGTCACTACAAAAATGTAAAACAAACATCTCCGTGACAACACAAGCCGTATCACAAGTCTGCACACCTGAGAGGAGCTCACAAAACTTCATTGGACTGTTCTTACACGTCCACTCTGCAGCCTGGATCTCGCACCTTCTGACTTCAATCTGTTTGGCCTAAAGAAAGGTGCACTCTGCAGGAAGCAGTACGTAGATGCAGCAAGACCTGCTTTCAGAAAATAATTTGTTTCTTTATATACTGAATGCCTCTCATATGTTCATAAAATCAATTAATAGCAGGAGAACAATCAACAGGTTAATAAATTTAACAAAATTCTTGAATTACAATGATCCTGTGACAAAAAGCACAGTTCTGTATTGCATACTTGTATTCTACATATATTCCATTAATCCAATCCATTAAGGGCCCCAAATTGATAAGCAAAACTCAAGAATTGGTTGAACAAGTGTTTTGTTAGCCACTCTAGATGCATTATATTTCCATAGTTACAGTCTCTAATTATTTCTCACCAATAATGTAACACTGAAATTCTCCACATTTTCACATACAGGATGTCACAATTATTTGCACGCAGGTTCCAGTGCAAGCAGCCACACTGACTACTCCAGGATTTCCTGCATTTCAACGTTCTGTAATGTTTCTATAGAAAAAAAGCCTCATCTGTGAACAGACTCGAACAGATTCCAGTTTTATCCTCTTGATCAGCTAAATATACAATGGTTGGTCAATAAGTGTTCAACACATTTTTTTTCTGAAAGCTCATTAGTTTTGTTCAGGATTGCAATATTCCATATTATTCCCTATTCTTTTCCGTACAAAATCCATTTTTCAACATAATCTCTTCAATGTGACGACCTTACTGGGACAGCTTGTGTGCCTGCATGGTACCACTCTACTGTCCAACATCGGATCCAATGTCTTTCTGCAACAATAACCTGCCCATTATCCATGAAGGTGTAAGACCTGACCTGTAAGGTGGATGGTAAAGAACAGTCCAGTAAAGTTATGTGAGCTCCTATCGGGTGAGCAGAATTGTGTGATGCCCTTTGTTATTATGAATCACCTGAATGACAGAATCCATATGTTCCAACATTGCAGGAGCCATAGCTACAGATAGGGGCTCAAAAGCTATGTACTTTTGGTGAAGATGTGTATTCACAACTACCAACTTACTGGTTTCTTTTAACCTCCTAACACCTGGTGCCATTGTAATATTTGCTGGCATAACATTGAGGCAACACAGGGAATGGACTTGTGTTCTGTACTTACTTCCTCTTCAGATCCTTCGATACCTGCAACTTGTGTGTGTGTGTGTCAGTTATATTGTGCAAATTACCAATGACCAAAATTAGACAGAGCATGCTTATATCAGCTCTGACTGTTTGTGAATCAGCAAGATAATTGTTGTCCATTGGGTGTGGTCTACATAGTTCCTACACTCAGCACTACATTTCTTGTGACACAACATGTAGACTTGCTACTCACAATGCCTCATACTGTCCATGCAACATGTTGCAAACCCCTGTGAGAGAAAATGATGCCAACTACCACCCCACACTCTGGGGCATGGGGTTCTGGCTAGTATCTCTCAACATCCACAAATATGGCCTGATCACTACCCTAGCACAAACCTAAGTTCACATGTCAGACACACATCTGTGGTGTGGACGCAGCCCAAACTTGCTCGAGAAAGCAACATCTGAAGTGTAGCTCTAAGGTGTAGCCGATCACAACAGCAGAGTGAGACACCAGAAACGCCACCAACAAGTGCAAAAATGACCGAGCCTCAGGACGATAAACAAACTGTAAGGCCGCAATCCGGAGTAGCCAGCCAACTTCTCCCATATAACATTCAACCCGGTAGAAAGAAATAGGGGACACAGCCATATGTGATCATTTCACAATTATATTGTTTCCAATATAATTCCAATGAGTCTGCAGTCATTTATTACTTCCCTTTATAAATGTAATACTGTAAATGGGCAAATGTGGACATTGCACATCACGGTACAGTTCTCGCAAATTAATACCAGTGTCTTTCAATGGTGCTCACTATTAATGGATGGTAAACACATATCTCTTGCCTGACTGAGCCTGCATCAGCACCTTTGTTGACTTATGGTTTAATGTGGCATATGTCATGTATGCCAATCAATTTCTTGGTTTTGATTAATTCCAGTTCCAGTGCATTTTGGTGTTATGCGTGGGTCCATTGTAAATAAAAAAAAATAAAAAAAAATTGTGTCACAGTTGCTTTTGCTTATTTGAGAGTGGAAAGGACTTTATTAGAACTTTCTGACCAACATGAAACTTATTGCCTGACAGTTTCTTCCATTCCCTGGCCACCACCTGGATCTTATAGAAGGCTCAGTTCAGTATATTTTTATTTTGCTCTCCTGTCCTTAGTAGGAAGCTGGCAACTACTCTTATGAGATATCTTGGCTGTCAATTCTGTAATATTGTAACTGGAGCCAGCATTGAGACATCACGGGACACCTCGTTCATTACGTCCTGAAAATCTCTCGAGAAAATATCCCACGTTGTATGCTACTTTTCACCATGTATTCTAAATAAATTGCGTAGTTGCTTTATTGCCCATTCTGGCTCACACGAACTGGGACGGTGTGGTGAGCTGTAAATAGATTGTGTCATATAGGGTTTCAATGTGTCATTCCATCGTGCTGATCGAAACTGAGGATCCTTGTTTGAAATCATTTTATCCATGCATCCTACCTGTGGCAAGAAATCACTGCACACAGCCCATGACACAGTCAAAAGTACTGCTTTCTACAGTGACACAAATTTGGATGTGAGCTCCACTACCACCATTATGTAGCAGAATCCTCTGTGTGTGCACGGAAGAGGCTCCATTAAGGACTTTGTTAATCACATCTTTTGGTATCACAGCTGCCGTAATGAATCTCCCCCATTACTGTGCACGAATAAAATTCTTTTGCACAAAAAGTAAAACTGCCTAATGGTTGCTTGACTTTGGTCCTTCCACTTTTGCTTTAGTACTAAGAATGCAGTATCCCTGTCCTGTCTCTCTCAATGCCCTCACACTGCTGGTCACATAATTTTCAAATGTGACTTCACAGATGCAGAAAAGGTTGAAATGATTTCCCTCCAATTCCTCATTTGCATTTTCTACCAATCCCATAGGTGAGCGTGACAACAAATCTGCTACATACGTAACAATAAAGTCAAATTCTTTGAGATGAAGTATCCATCTTGCTAATCTCTTGTGCACCAGTTTTGCTGTTAATAGGAATTCCAGTATTCTGAGCAGCCCCCTTAGATTGTTTGCAGATGTCACTGATGTTTGAACAGATGTCACTGTACTTTACCGTCTAGTAAAATCATCAGATGATCAATTCCAATTACAAAATGATGTACAGAGAATTTCTGAATGGTACAGAAAGTGGCAATTGGCACTAAAGAAAGAAAAGTGCGAGGTCATTCACATGGGCACTAAAAGAAATCCGATAAATTTTGGGTACATGATAAATCTCACAAATCTAAGGGCTGCCAATTTGACTAAATACCTAGGAATTACAATTACGAGCAACTTAAATTGGAAAGACCACATAGATAATATTGTGGGGAAGGCGAAACAAAGACTGCACTTTGTTGGCAGAACACTTACAGAAGATGCGACAAACCCACTAAGGGGACAGCCTACATTACGCTTGTCCAACTTCTGCTGGAATATTGCTGCACAGTGTGATATCCTTACCAGGTAGGATTGATGGAGCACATCGAAAAGGTGCAAAGAAGGGCAGCTTGTTTCTTGTTATCGCACAATAGGGGTGAGAGTGTCACTGACATGGTACGCGAGTTGGGGTGGCATTCACTCAAACAAAGGCGGTTTTCTTTGCGGCAAGATCTATTTATGATTTCAGTCACCAACTTTCTCTTCCGAATGTGAAAATATTTTGTTAACACCCACCTACATAGGGAGAAATGATCATCACAATAAAATAAGAGAAATCAGAGCTCAAACGGAAAGATTTAGGTGTTCCTTTTTCCCATGCGCCATTCAAGAGTGGAATGGTAGAGAAGTAGTATGAAAATGGTTCAAAGAACCCTCTGTCTGGCACTTAAGTGTGAATTGCAGAGTAACCATGTAGATGTAGATGTACTTTATGGTCTGTAAAAATCCTAGTGTCTCAACCAAACAAAAAAATCTAAACTACTGAAACCCCAGACAGAGCCTCCATTTCCATGACTGAATAGTCCTTTCCACACTTCATTAAAACCCTACTACCAAAGGCAACTGTCTTATGTATGATATTTCCATCCTCTTTGTACTCTTGGAAGATAGTAACACTTAACCTGTATAGGTAGTGCCTGCGACCATACAGTGCTCCTGCGATATATTGGGGAGTGATAGTATTAGTGGTGTTAATAATGCTAACTTTTAGAGACTGGGATTCGTGTTTTGCCACAGCATAGCAAGAACATGGAACCTTCTTACCTGTACACTAGCAGAGTCAATGTAGTGACGATGTGTTTACATTTATAATTCTTTTGTCGTTGTGGTCTTCAGTCCGAAGACTGGTTTGATGCAGCTCTCTGTGCTACTCTATCCTGTGCAAGCCTCTTCATCTCCGAATAATTACTGCAACCTACACCCTTCTGAATCTGCTTACTGTATTCATCTCTTGGTCTCCCTCTACTATTTTTATTGCCCACACTTCCTCTCAACACTAAGTTGGTGATCCCTTGATGTCTCAGAATGTATCCTATCAACCGATCCTTTCTTTTGGTCAAGTTGTATCACAAATTTCTTGTCTCCCCAATTCTTTCAGTACCACCTCATCATTTAGGTGATATTGTTGTTGTTGTTGTTGTTGTGGTCTTCAGTCCTGAGACTGGTTTGATGCAGCTGTGATATACCCACCTAATCTTCAACATTCTTTGGTAGCAATAAATTTCAAAAGCTTCTATTCTCTTCTTGTCTAAACTGTTTATTGTCTACGTCACTTCCGTACATGGCTACAATCCAGACAGATACTTTCAGAAAAGGCTTCTGAACACTTAAATCTATATTCGATGTTAATACATTTCTCTTATTCAGAAATGTTTTTTGCCATCATCACTCTACATTTTATATTCCTTTTACTTTGGCTATTATCAGTTATTTTGCTGGCCAAAAAGCAAAACTCATCTACTACTTTAAGTGTCTCATTTCCTAACCTAATTCCCCCAACATCACGTGATTTAATTCTACTACTTCCATTATTTTTGTTTTCCTTTTGTAGATGTTCATCTTATATCCTCCTTTCAAGATATTATCCAATCTGTTCAACTGCTCTTCCAACTCCTTTGCTGTCTCTAACAGAATTACAATGTCATTGGCAAATCTAAAAATTGTTATTTCTTTTGCTTGAAGTCTAATTTGTATTTTGTTTCCATTACTGCTTGTTCAATGTACATATTGAACATGGGGGATAGGCTACAACCCTGTCTCATTCCCTTCTCAACCACTGCTTCTCTTCCATGCCCCTCGACTCATATAGCTGCTATCTGGTTTCAATACACTCCCTGTATTTTGCCCCTGCTGCCTTCAGAATTTCAAAGAGATCATTTCAGTCAACATTGTCAAAAGCTTTTTCTATGTCTACGAATTCTATGAACCTATGTTTGTCTTTCTTCAGTCCACCTTCTAAGGTAACCCATAGGGCCAGTAGGCCTCCCATGATCTTAAATTCCTCCAAAATCCAAACTGATCTTCACTAAGATTGGTTTCCACCAGTTTATTCAGTCTTCTGTGAAAAATTCATGTTAGTAAAGTGAAACTTCATTTATATGTTTTTCAACGGAGTACAGAAAAAAAGTATAAGTATGAACAACGTATATATGAAATATGGCACCATACTACCAAATTAATTGAACAACACAAATGAAAAATACAGTAAATAAAAAAGTTACATTCTACAAAGTGTATATAGGCTTACTAGGTATCATACTTTATGAAAGATATGAAGAAAAATGTAAATCTCTACACAGAAGAAAATGTTGTTTTGTAAGAAAATCTGTAATTTTTGCATGTGTTTTCATTGATGCACCAATAGTGTACACTACATCCTCAAAACGGGACAACTCTGTCATTATTTCATCAGGAACACTGAGGCGCATCATAAATTGTTTGATTATTTCTAACACATTTACTGCATCTGTAAACATCACAGAGGAATACTTAGGCTCTTCTGTATCATCCTCATCATCAGTTTCTTCCTCGTCCAGGTCCCCCTATGCACATTGGACAATCTCAGCGATAGTCATGGGTTCTGTAGTGATGAGGTTTTCATCAACGTTCACGTAATCCTCAAATGATGCCCACTCTTCAAGTCAATTCCATTCTTCATCATTAGGTGAAATATCATCAGTATGATCATTTCCCCCATGATCATGGACTTCATTTCCAAATCTGGCTTTTCAGAAACAGTTCTGAATGGTATCATCTAAAACTCTGTGGCATGTAGCTGCAATGTAGTGCATTGCCTATCAGAAGAAACAAATTCATTAGTAATTTCTTGATGTGTTATTACGCTCCGGTAGCACAACATTAAATAAATGGCAAGTAAAAAATCTTGCCTATAAAATGTTTATTTTCATTTTTTCACCTGATGGCATGCTGCACGAGCATTTTGTGATAATGCAACTTGAAACTATGAATCACTCCAAGGTCAAGTGGCTGGAGGTCACTTGTGCAATTCGCCGGAAAGAATTCCATGGTCACATTTCTCAAATAGGAAGTAAGGGGAGGATGTACTTTACAATATGAACAATAAAATCTTATGGCCTGCTGCACCTATTTTTGCATTGACATTTCGAAGCCAGCTTTCGAAAACTTTTGTCATAATCCACAATTTCTCATTACTAGTGTATTTTATGGGAAACATGACAGTGTTCTTAAAACAATGAGGCTTGGCAAATTTCCCGATTGTAAGTGGGGGGAGTTTGCCACTCCCATCAGTGTTAGGACATAACAGCACTGTTGCACGTTGTTTACCTTGTTTTCCTCTGTGGCAGTTCTTGCCTTTGAATGCCACTGTGCAGTCATGTATTACATTGTTACACAAGCCTGTCTCATCCGCAATGAAAATGTTTTTAGGAGCATATTGGGATGTCAGTTTTTTCAACGGGTTTCCTGCCAATCTTGCACTGTCTCAGGATCAATACTTTTGCTTTCGCCACATACATTCTGACAGCTGATGCCATGTCTTACCTTAAATTTGTGCAGCCAACCTGATGAAGCTCTGAAATTCGTTTGCTTTTTCACAAAGCATTGGGCCACCGATAGGAACGCCTTCTGCTCTATGTTGCCTGAACCACTACAACAATCTATCTTCCACGTATTCATATTTCCCGACTGAATGCATGTCTGCTTATTAGTAGAAATTCCGAACACATATGCACTATCTTCAATTTCCTTTGCCTTTGCTACTATAGAATTTAAAGTAGATGCAGAAATTCCTAATCCCGTGGCAATATCCGCTTGCTTTCGATTACTGTTTTCCTTCTCAACTCTCAAAATTTGTAGCTTTTCAGCAATAGTAATGCTTTTCTTTTTTCTTCCACTCATGTAATCAGTTCTCAGAATAATTGGAAGTACAGTAATATGGTACTGTAGCCTATGCAGTATAAGTTGTGATGTGTTTCAGGACTCCTGAGTGACATGCAACAATTCTTGTCCAGTTGTGCCCTAGTTCGCAGAAGTCATGTAATTTCGGGAAAACACCACTGCCGTAATAGTAAGCTTCAGATGTTATACTGTACTTTCCAATACTGTACAGTCTCTGTATAACATCTGGTTTTTGTGATGCCTCTATTATTGCAGTTTATAGTGTTGTTGTGTATCTGTCAATCGATGAAACAATCTCAAGTTTGTCACATTAAAAATTAAATGTTAGTTGGATTTGGATGCTCACAACAAAGTGACTTTCTAGTTGGCAACCGCGGTGCCGTGTTAATAGATGGGGCTTAGGCCAGTACTATATTATCAGATCTTCTTTGACAATGATCTTTGATGTGACGCACAAGGGGGTATTACACTGTCATCAAATATTTCGTCAAAGTTCCTTCATAATAGCCGGCGATGAGTTAATACTATTCTCTGCAGTTCAGTTTTACTTACAGCATTGGTGGTGTAGTGTGCTGATGTTGGCAACACCATCTTCATATAATGCAAATGTTTTGTTATATAATGTTCATTTTATGAGTATAACTAATTTACTGGGCAGACAAGGGTATATACAAGAATCTGTCAACCATAGAGCAAGAACAGATTTAGTTATTTACTTCATGGTGTAATCAATCCCCAGCAATGAATGGTCATTGCCAACATTTCTAGCATTTGTAGACTTAAAGAAAGCTTTTGACAATGTTGACTGGAATCCTCCCTTTTAAATTCTGAAGGTGGCAGGGGTAAAATACAGGGAGCGAAAGGCTATTTACAATTTGTACAGAAACCAGATGGCAGTTATAAGAGTCGAGGGGCATGAAAGAGAAGCAGTGGTTGAAAAGGGAGTGAGACAGGGTTGTAGCCTATCCCCAATGTCATTCAATCTGTGCATTGAGCAAGCAGTAAAGGAAACAAAAGAAAAATTCGGAGTTAGAATTAAAATCCATTGAGAAGAAATAAAAACTTTGAGGTTCGCCGATGACATTGTAATTCTGTCAGAGACAGCAAAGGACCTGGAAGAGCAGCTGAACGGAATGGACATGGTCTTGAAAGGAGGATATAAGATGAACATCAACAAAAGCAAAACGAGAATAATGGAATGTAGTAGAATTAAATCGAGTGATGCTGCGGAAATTAGGTTAGAAAATGAGACGCTTAAAATAATGAATGAGTATTGCTATTTGGGGAGAAAAAAAAACTGATGATGGTTGAAGTAGAGAGGATATAAAATGTAGACTGGCAATGGCAAGGAAAGCATTTCTGAAGAAGAGAAATTTGTTAACATCAAGTATAGATTTAAGTGACAGGAAGTCGTTTCTGAAAGTATTGGTACGGATTGTAGCCATGTATGGAAGTGAAACATAGACGATAAATAGTTTAGACAAGAAGAGAATAGAAGCTTTCGAAATATGGTGCTACAGAAGAATGCTGAAAATTAGATGGGTAGATCACATAACTAATGAGGTGGTATTGAATAGAATTGGGGAGAAGAGAAATTTGTGGCACAACTTGACTAGAAGAAGGGATTGGTTGGTAGGGCATATTCTGAGGCATCAAGGGATCACCAATTTAGTATTGGAGGGCAGCATGGAGGGTAAAAATCGCAGAGGGAGACCAAGACATGAATACACTAAGCAGATTCAGAAGGATGTAGGCTGCAGTAGGTACTGGGAGATGAAGAAGCTTGCACAGGATAGAATAGCATGGAGAGCTGCATCAAACCAGTCTCTGGACTCAAGTCCACAACAACAACAACATTCTTGGGGGTATCTTCTGGCCGTACTTCACAGCTAATAGCATCCGAAATTTTTTTATAGCTCTCACTTTTTATTCTGTTTTTGCATTCGAGATGTCGTAAGCTACACAGTGCTTCATCTTCCTCGAATATTTCTATCAATTTCGTTATACATGTGATGCACCATGTAAATTTGGGAGTCATATTGATAAACATTGTGTGTCAGACAGCTGCAGCGATGCTAGTGCTCGAAGCGGTTGATTTCTCCATGCAGGAAACATAAGACAAACACTTCCTTTGATCAAATCTAAGGTGGAGCGGTAGATTTGATTAAAGAAAATTTGACCAATACCTAACTTTGACAAAATTCCTTATTACACTCTCCTCAGAAATGCTACAACCGCAAAAGACAGACTTACTGTAATAATGTGATTTCTAGCTCCTCTAGTTTACAGTACCAGTATAACACTCTAATGCTGCATCATAGTCTAATATCGGCCTTACCAATCCACTTCCCAGCAACCCACTCTGAAACACTGCATCATAACTCGTGCACACTGTGGATATTTCGCTGGGACATGGAAAGAAAAGTATAAGTGAGAAAAACGAATAAGTGGAAAATGTATAAATGAAGTTTTACTGTATTTTGTAACCATGAGCTATTAAGCTGATAGTAGGTTAATTTCCATGCCTGTCAGCAACTACTTTCTTTGTAATTGGAATTATTACATTCATCATGAAATCTGAGGGTATTTTGCCTGTCACATACAACTTGCATACCAGATGGATGGCTGGCTCTCCCAAGGCTCTCAGTAATTCTGACAGTATATCGTCTATTGCCTGAGCCTTGTTTCGACTTGAACTTTCAGAGCTCTGTTTAATTCTTCTCATAGTATCATATCTCCCATCTCATCTTCATCTACATAATACTGCCTTCAAGATCATCTCTCTTGTATGTATGGAATGCGTGGCAGCTGTCATAATGGAGGTACTGTTTACTTCCAATATCACCACAGCTGAAGCCCAGGCTATCCGTGATCTGTAGGCTGACCGATCCATCGTCATTCTTCCGGTGGACAAGGGTTCCACGACCGTAGTACTTGATCGTCGGCAGTATGTGCTGAGGGACTGCGTCAGCTTTCAGACAACACTACATACAAAGTTTGCCAAGGTAATCCCATTCCTGATGTCTAGGCGGAGCTTCAAGGAATCCTCAGAACCTTAAGCCCCCTACAAACACCTTTCACCTTATTCCATCAACCTCCTGACCCCACCGACACCCTGCACCCCTACCTTCTACCTACTTCCTAAAATTAACAAACCCAATCATCGCGGCCGCCCCATTGTAGCTGGTTACCAAGCCCCCACAGAACATATCTCTGCCTACGTATATCAACACCTTCAACCCATTACATGCACTCTCCCATCCTTCATCAAAGACACAAACCACTTTCTCGAACGCCTGGAATCCTTACCCAATTTGTTTCCCCTGGAAACCATCCTTGTAACTATTGATGCCACTTCCTTATACACAAATATTCCGCACGTCCAGGGCCTCACTGCGATGGAGCACTTCCTTTCACGCCGATCACCTGCCACCCTACCTAAAACCTCTTTCCTCATTACCTTAGCCAGCTTCATCCTGACTCATAACTACTTCACTTTCGAAGGACAGACATACCAATAATTAAAGAGAACAGCCATGGGTACCAGGATGGCCCCCTCGTATGCCAACCTATTTATGGGTCGCTTAGAGTAAGCCTTCTTGGTTATCCAGGCCTGCCAACCCAAAGTTTGTTACAGATTTATTGATGACATCTTCATGATCTGGACTCACAGTGAAGAAGAACTCCAGAATTTCCTCTCCAACCTCAACTCCTTTGGTTCCATCAGATTCACCTGGTCCTACTCCAAATGCCATGCCACTTTCCTTGACATTGACCTCCATCTATCCAATGGCCAGCTTCACACATCCGTCCACATCAAACCCACCAACAAGCAACAGTACCTCCATTATGACAGCTGCCACCCATTCCATATCAAACAGTCCCTTCCCTACAGATTAGGTCTTCGTGGCTAACGAATCTGCTCCAGTCCTGAATCCCTGAACCATTACACCAACAACCTGAAAACAGCTTTCGCATCCCGCAACTACCCTCCCGACCTGGTACAGAAGCAAATAACCAGAGCCACTTCCTCATCCCCTCAAACCCAGAACCTCCCACAGAAAAACCCCAAAAGTGCCCCACTTGTGACAGGATACTTTCTGGGACTGGATCAGACTCTGAATCTGGCTCTCCAGCAGGGATACGACTTCCTCAAATCCTGCCCTGAAATGAGATCCATCCTTCATGAAATCCTCCCCACTCCACCAAGAGTGCCTTTCTGTCGTCCACCTAACCTTCGTAACCTCTTGGTTCATCCCTATGAAATCCCCAAACCACCTTCCCTACCCTCTGGCTCCTACCCTTGTAACCGCCCCCAGTGTAAAACCTGTCCCATGCACCCTCCCACCACCACCTACTCCAGTCCTGTAACCCGGAAGGTGCACACGATCAAAGGCAGAGCCACGTGTGAAAGCACCCACGTGATTTACCAACTGACCTGCCTACGCTGTGAAGCTTTCTATGTGGGAATGACCAGCAACAAACTGTCCATTAGCATGAATGGACACAGGCAGACAGTGTTTGTTGGTAATGAGGATCACCCTGTGGCTAAACATGCCTTGGTGCACGGCCAGCGCATCTTGGCACAGTGTTACACCGTCCGGATTATCTGGATACTTCCCACAAATACCAACCTATCAGAACTCCGGAGATGGGAACTTGCCCTTCAATATATCCTCTCTTCCCGTTACCCATAAGGCCTCAACCTCCGCTAATATCAAGTTGCCGCTGTTCATACCTCACCTGTCATTCAACAACATATTTGCCTCTGTACTTCTGCCTCGACTGACATCTCTGCCCAAACTCTTTGCCTTTACATATGTCTGCTTTTGTCTGTATATGTGCGGATGGATGTGTGTGTGTGTGTGTGTGTGTGTGTGTGTGTGTGTGTGTGTGTGTGCGCGCGAGTGAGTGTATACCTGTCCCTTTTTCCCCCTAAGGTAAGTCTTTCCGCTCCCAGGATTGGAATGACTCCTTACCCTCTCCCTTAAAACCCACATCCTTTCTTCTTTCCTTCTCCTTCCCTCTCTTTCCTGATGAAGCAACCGTGGGATGCAAAAGCTTGTATTTTGTGTGTGTGTGTGTGTGTGTGTGTGTTAGTGTCTCTATCAACATACCAATGCTTTCATTTGTTAAGTTACATCATCTTTGTTGGTGTGTTTGTATACAATACTCTGCTACATGAATTTCAGTTGACACAAGATGAGTAATGCATTATCATGTTAACTTCAGATTGCTTGTTAAAAATATATACTTACACAAGTTGTCTGTGAGAATGCCTTGTAAAAACATAGTAAATGGTGCAATAAATGATATTTTAACATTCCCTTCTAATGATAATCCAAATGTGAAAAGAACATTTAATTACTAGAGCACATTAACTTTAAGAAACACCATTATTTAACAATACACTAGTTACACCTCAGACAATCCTGCTATGCTACAGAATCTGGACTTTTAGCATACCACAGAGTAAATGTACTGGTAGATCCTTTGTCTCATGCATACAAGTGGTTTGCTGATGCAATCTGCTGCTGAAAGTGAGTTATTCAGTCCAGAAGCACTACGAGGTGGAAAAGGTGGGGGTTGGGAGGGAGAATCTTGCATCACAATAACCACTTTTTTTTCTCCTCGCAGCTGAGACATACTAGCCAATGTGTAGTAGTTTTACCTTGGTTTTTAGACATCAATAATTCATATAATTATCATATTTTGAAATATTATTTTAAAATCTGTGATTAAATGGAAGTGCTAGGTTAAAACACGGAATTCCCAGGAATTTTATGAATTTTTTTAAGAGTTACCTTATTTTTCCAGGTAAAATATGAGACCCTGAGCATTCCCGGCTCTCCTGAAAAATCATCACCCTGATATTCTACAGTGATCTGCAGTTTCATTTGAAACATAAAATATTTCCTTTATTATGATTGCCTCAAAGCATTCCTTGTCCCTCCCAACTTACAATTTCAACTTTGATGAATGTCTTAACCTTCCGATTTTTCAGTATGAGATAGGATGACAACTTCCCATTAATTGCTGGGGACAATACGGAAATAAATGTACAACGCTAAATGTGTTGAACATTGAGATGGTAGATAAATCCATTTCTTCGACAGAAGCAAAAGGCCTGAAGTTACTCAAGCACTGGATGAAGGGAAGTTACTCAGATGCACCAGTCACGAAGACAAATTATGTGTGAAGTTGCTGGTAAAAACTGAATGGAACAGACAGGATCAAAACCACAGCAGCAATAATAAGTTAAAGATGAAAATCAAAGATAAATGCAGAATGGCATTAAATAAACAGACAAGTGTGAGTAATGGATGAAAAAAAATTAACTTGCTGTAGTTATAAATTAACCATTTCCAGACTCTTTTCCTTTTCTTGTACTGTGAACCCTTGCTTCTTGTCAAACCTTATGATTCTATATCAATGGGAATTACCCTGTAGGTTTTGATGAGTGTGCTTACAAATTTCAAAATATGTGACATAAATAGCTGTATATTTTGACTACACCAACTTAGAAGCTTACATGTATCATATAGCCAAGGTATTGTAGACATTAGTACCTAACATAACTTTCAACTTGATAACTCCACCCATTCCTGAGAAAAAGGGTTCTTAACAACCGGATGCACAGATAAACAACGAAGTGATCCTATAAGGGTTCCGGTTTTACCGATTGGTACATGAACCCTAAAAATAGAAAAACAGGGACAGAGGGTGGTTACATAGATACAAAATATTATGTATTTTAACAAAGAGCAACAAACACAGTGCAAAAGAAATCAGCAAATGAGAAATGGAACAAGGAAGGCTGACAAAAGAAATTTACAAAAAGGGCACAAGCATGTTCAGGTAACTTAGTGATCAATCATGCAGTTGGGACTTCTTTACGAAGCTCTTAAGAATTATCAGCAGAATACAGCTGTGCTTATCGCTGAAAGCTTAGCAGAGCAGTAGCGATGTTAGCACAGAATTCTGAACATAACTTGCATGTTGCCTGGTAAGCAAGGAGCAAACTCACACTTAAGTATAGTTTTTGAAAATCTGTTTTGTGTTGTTCTTATCCTAGTCTATTAATCTTTTTTTAAGGTGCAATTTGTTTCCTAGGCTGGTTTAAATACCACCAGAAGAAAATTAAATAACGTTTCTGCCTACATATAAAATGTAAAATCTTGGACGGAGTAACAACAATGGAACAGGATATATTGCTACTCACCACAAAAAGAATGTGTTGAGTGGCAGACAGGCACATTCAAAAGTAGACTAAGCTATCAGCCAAGTCCTCCCTGAGACAGAGAAAAAAAACATGACCCGAATGCCCGGTGTATGCGAGTTCTGCACGTATGAATATATGTGTGTTTTTCTACATCTGAGCAAGGACTTCATCTGATAACTAAGACTATTTTTAAATCTATACACATTTGAAGCCCGCAGTATGTTTTTCTATCTTTATGTGATGACTAATCTCGAGAACTACTTTAGGGATTTTGATACAATTTCCACTATTAGACTGAATCACAAGAAAGTTTTGGGTGTATAATTTATTACCACTATGCCGGACATGTTGCCCAGGCATACATACTTAGTGCTACCTGGGGCAGGTTGCTCGTGTACTTTAAATGTGCCTGCCTGTCACTTAGTGCTTCTTCTATGCAGAGTAGCAGTCTATCCTGTTCCATTGTTGTAGGCTGAATATTGCATTTCAGTATGCTGAATATAGTTTTTCCTTCACTGTTATCCACTACACTTGCAACACTATGTGGTTTTCAAAAAGTGTTATAGACCAGAGATGGAGAAGGCCTTATGGAGCCAACATTGATAAGCAATATAAGGAAAAGGGTAGAGTGCTACTCACTGTAATGACGATTACCCACTGTAAAAGGCTACTCACTGCAAAGATGAAACTCTGAGTTATAGACACGCACAACAAAGAGAGAGACTGTTACATATTGAACTTTCGACCATAGCCTTCTTCAGAAAAGTGTGCACACACACACACACACACACACACACACACACAATGTGTACTCTGGTCCATGCTGCTGGGGTTGGTGGTCATATGTGCTGTAAGTGCGCTTGCACGTGAGAATGAATGTGTGTGTGTTTTTTCTTTTCTGAGGAAGGCTTTCATTGAAAGCTAAATGTGTAACAGTCTTTTTCACTGAATGTGTCTGCAGCTCTGTGTCATCTTTACAGTGAGTAGCAACCTGTCATTTTCCTTATATTGTTGATATTCCAACCTTGAGTTTCCATTGTTCGATACTGATTTAGAAGAAGGAGGAGGAGGGGGGGGGGGGGGGGGGGGAAGGTACATGAATGTATGAAAATGTTATCTGAAACATGGCTATAGCGCCCCACTTGATGGAATTCAAATATTTCTCTTTTAAAATGACGTACCATGAAGAATAAGCATAGGCAATGGTCTAAATTGATTATGATAAATACTCTGAAGAAATGTTGGAACACATGAGGCAATACTGACCCTACGGCTTATCTTAGAAAATAGATTAAGGAAAGGGAAACCTACGTTTCTAGCATTTGTAGACTTAGAGAAAGCTTTTGACAATTTTGACTGGAATACTCTGTTTCAAATTCTGAAGGTGGCAGAGGGTAAAATACAGGGAGCGAAAGGCTATTTACAATTTGTACAGAAACCAGATGGCAGAGTCAAGGGGCATGAAAGGGAAGCAGTGGTAGGGAAGGGAGTGAGACAGGGTTGTAGCCTATCCCCGATGTTATTCAATCTGTATATTGAGCAAGCAGTAAAGGAAACAAAAGAAAAATTCGGAATAGGTATTAAAATCCATGGAGAAGAAATAAAAACTGTGAGGTTTGCCGATGACATTGTAATTCCGTCAGAGACAGCAAAAGACTTGGAAGAGCAATTGAACAGAATGGAGTGTCTTAAAAGGCAAAAAGCAAAACGAGGATCATGGAATGTAGTCGAATTAAGTCGGGTGATGCTGAGAGAATTTGATTAGGAAATGAGACACTTAAAGTAGTAAAGGAGTTTTGCTATTTGGGGAGCAAAATAACTGATGATGGTCGAAGTAGAGAAGATATAAAATGTAGACGGCAATGGCAAGGAAAGCATTTCTGAAGAAGAGGAATTTGTTAACATCGAGTGTAGATTTAAGTGTCAGGAAGTCGTTTCTGAAAGTATTTGTATGGAGTGTAGCCATGTATGGAAGTGAAACATGGACGATAAATAGTTTGGACAAGAAGAGAACAGAAGCTTTTGAAATGTGGTGCTACAGAAGAATGCTGAAGATTAGATGGTTAGATCACGTAACTAATGAGGAGGTATTGAACAGAATAGGGGAGAAGAGGAGTTTGTGGCACAACTTGACAAGAAGAAGGGACCAGTTGGTAGGGCATGTTCTGAGGCATCAAGGGATCACAAATTTAGCATTGGAGGGCAGTGTGGAGGGTAAAAATCGTAGAGGGAGACCAAGAGATGAATACACTAAGCAGATTCAGAAGGATGTAGGTTGCAGTAAGTACTGGGAGATGAAGAACATTGCACAGGATAGGGTAGCATGGAGAGCTGCATCAAACCAGTCTCAGGACTGAAGACCACAACAACAACAACATGATAAATATGCAGATGTATTCTGTTATGAGTACATTCCAAATGGATACTCCAGCTAGTGACCAGATGAAGTCACTTAACATTCACAGCAGTGCAAAATAATAATAATAATAATAATAATAATAATAATAATAATTTATAATAATAATGGCACACAATATGGGAAAACCATTTGACTCTGCCAACCATCACTGTAATATCAGATTCAAAGAACATGAATGTAATCTGCTATATATGAAGTAGATTGTTATAGTGTAGTTACAGTCTTATTACGCATTGATCAGCAAATTAAAAAATTCAATGGTTAAAAAAATAAAAACTCGTTTTATTATACACTTCGAATAAAAATTACTGTGCAATTTATAGGTGCCAAAGAGAACACGTTAGGCTCCAGTAACAAATGAAGAGACAACAATACTGTACAACTATCATTTTACAATGCAGCACAGTTATTTAGAATCTACCAGGACAACATATTCCAACATACTTCAAAAGGCAACCACAATTTTTAAAGTTAAATTTCAACAGGCACTGACAATTCATTTTTATGTAAAATGTGCCCATGGAAATAACAATGCTTTAGCACCAATATCACAAAAAACCATGTGCTTAAAAAGACGTATGTACATTATTTACAAAGCTTTTGTAATCATAGCAATATGAAACACTCTGGATCAATGAACATGTCAAATTGTAAAACATTATAATATGCATGATTAGCACTAACTGTTTTTCATATGTCATTTCATAAACACAGTATGAAAAAGATTCATGAAGTTTAAAATGATGGCCAGGGTTGAAAACTGGCTTATTTACCAGCAAAAACTTCACGAAATAATATTAAAAATTATTTAGTTTAACACATTACATAAATATTTCTTTCAAATAGTTGAACATTTTGCAAATATATCTGGCAAAACTGTGGCTTAGTGGATTAGGAATGCAACGGCATGTGGTCTTATACCTGCTTGCTCTTAGGAACATTTCTGATGTTTGACAATGATGCAATGTGAAAAATCTGAATTCTCACGACACTAAACTGTAACTGGCTGGCTGAATGGTTTCTCGTGATGCACCGAGGCAAAAGATTTCTACAAAATATGACCAGTACTTGGTGAATCCTAAATGTCATTTTGACATTTGTAAGTGTTGGTGATAATGTTGAAGCTAATGTGTCTAAAACAGCCACATATTTGGCAATTATCCATCTTGGAAAATTTCTCTTGACATCAAGGTGTAAGCCCTGATGGAAAGAGATGGGGGAGGGAATCAACAGACATTGTCAGAGAAACCATCCAGCATTCCCTTGAAACAATTGAGGGAAACCATCTAGAAGATAAATCTGAAACTAGCATTTGACCTGCTCATCCTAAATACAAGGCTAACATCTTAACCACAGATATGTGTTTAGCCTGTCTTTAGTAGCAAAGCCAAGATAGTAAACTAATTCTTACACTAACACCATAATACATGATTTTTTAACACGCTCATTGGTTCAGAGCTTTTAATAGTTTCCATTATTTTGTACAGTCCTACAAGCAATATACTATTTTACATATTACTGCTTCATAACTTACTATGTTTAGAGCCATTATTAGTTCTATTTTTAAGGCATGACATGGGTAGTTACAGCAAAAAACTTACGTCATGAATACTATCATTTGAGTCACTGTTGAGATTCCTGAGTCAAACATATAAATCATTTAAAAGAAGTATGCACTATATACATCACAAAATGGAAATGAAATACTTAATGCTTCTCTCAATCCTGGAAATCTTAGCCATCAGCTCAAGATGTAAATCATTAAAGAATATAATGCTTCAAATAAACTTGAATATATGCACTACTTCTCAAGTGGAACATATTATTATGGACTTCTATCTCAGTCAATCATGATACATGCACAATACAGGATCACACTCAGTTCAGCCTAACATAATGATGCACACAATTTTTCTTGTGCGCTCTCCCTGTAGTTCTTAATTGGCAGGGATCAAAAATTTTGGGTTGGTATAATTTTATCTCTGATTCTGCCAACTTTTGTAATCAGACAATATTTTAGGACAGCTGTAACCAATGGTGAAAACTAAGTTTCATTTCACTGTGCTGTGTTGAAACTGTTTATGCAAGTACGAATGACAGACTAATTGCTAGTCCTGCTTGGTTACTGCCTATGACATCTGAATGGAAAAAAAATGCTCAACAAAAAGCAAAATTTGACTTGTGGCTGCACTTCGTGAGGAAGGTAAAGCTTACTCCCTTTGTACCACTGCTCTGACCACAAACTGGCACTTGCTTCCTCTGCTCTCAGCCTATCTAAAGATAAGCCAAGAAAA
This sequence comes from Schistocerca cancellata, assembly GCF_023864275.1. Classification (NCBI taxonomy): domain Eukaryota; kingdom Metazoa; phylum Arthropoda; class Insecta; order Orthoptera; family Acrididae; genus Schistocerca; species Schistocerca cancellata. Next base: position 519,934,559 of record NC_064634.1, on the reverse strand, counting down.
TATGCTCATGCTGTACATAGTTTGGTACTTTTCAGACATAACTGACCAACTGTGTCTAACAAGCCAGAAAATCTTGCAGCTGATAAATACTAAGTTGGGAACACATTAATTTTTCCTACTACAATGAAGAGTGGGTAAATAACTACAATCTTTTCAGATCCTGTGCTCCCCCCCCCCCCTTTCTTTTTTATAACATTTTCATTGTGAGGGTAGGCTCTTGGGTGGAAGTGAGAGGCAAGGGAGGGAGGGGGATAATGACTGTACACCAGAAAGGCAAAACTGTTAACCTTTCAATTGTGCTCCATCCATTATCATCTACAAAACCAACACGATTCAATTTTGTAAGCCATTTTCACAAATCTTTGTCTTTAAGTACCAGGTATGAATTATGTAAAAGATACAAGAATTTGGAGTCTGCATTCTATGTGAAATGTTTGCTCCCTTATTACTGAATGTTTCAGTAAGTAATAACACTTGTCTCGTCATGACCTAATCACATGAATTATGGTGAGAATTATGTTTATCAAAATTACTTTGGAACGTTCCATAGACTGTCAAAGAATAGTTTATAACCCCCATATAAAAAATTGTGGTTTATTTCAAGAAAGAAAAGGGCCTTATTCTCAGAAAGAGATTTTTTCCATATCTTAATACATATAATCGAGGCAGCCATCATTTCAAAGCCCAGAAACAGGTTTGCATACGGCAAAACAGGGAAATGAGTTTGTACCAGTACACATATTGTTGAATGAAGGAAGCTTGCCTGGACATGAAGAAGCTAATTCAAAGTTTGGCATGCATCTAGGTGACCTACAGTGATGTCAGAGAATGCCTGTTGTGCACTCCATGAATAAATGCAAAATTTAGTGCTGCGGGGCTGAAGATTCTGATACTAGAGGGGCAACACTAACAGTTGTAGAGATATGTGTCAATGGATCAGTAACCTAGCTGAAGTTGAAACTTTCTGCTGTAAATTTGTCTGTTCCTTCTAATATACTCCCTCATAAAAAATGCTTCCAAATAATCATATTTTAAAATTCATGTTATCTATAGTAAAATCAACTGTTTTAGTGTTATAGTACAATCAAATGTTTTACTAAAGATTTCTGTAAATGAAAAGAATGGTGACAATATGTTTGTGGTTTCTAAAACACAACACTCTTAAAGCTCTCTCTGGTAACATGTAAGAGAAAGAGGGGCATGTTGCAATAGGGGTAAATTGCAACATCTGCATAGTCTCTTGAAGTATCCCATCAGGTGCTGCCATTGTGAGGAAGCACTTTCAACTGTGTAGTAACCTCACTGTGATGGTCAGAGTTGGTGCATGAAGATGTTTTTCTTTGTGTTCTCTTTCTCTGATTGAAACGGTCATTGGTGAGTAACTGTTTATAGTTTCACAAATGCTGTACATATAATAACATGTTCAGTGACAAACATTAAATTTCACAAGTGATAAATAGTTACTTTTTGTAGTTTAACAACATAATAACTGATTTTACTTTGAAGTCATTATCAGGGTGTTTATTTGTGATTTATATGGCAGTGTGAAGCAGAGCATGTTGCAATGCTGTGTTGCAACTTACCCCGTTCTTGCTTATGTTGAATTTTTTGGATAACATAATGCTATTCTTTTACTTGTTCTTCTATTTTACATTTACTCAGTCTAAATTTTTACTTCCAGGTAAACAAAATGTGTCGTTATGGACGCAAAACAGAAAAAGTTTTGACACCTTTACATGTGATGCAGAGAGCCGCTACTTTGGCTCTGGAAAATGGAGAAAAGGGCAATTATTCTGTAAGAAAAACTGCAAAGGAATTTAATATTTGCTACTGTACCCTCTCTCGATTCATCAAAAAGAAAAAGGAAACAGATGGAAACATTACTTGTGGGTACTCTATCAAACACATGAAAGTGTTTTCAGACAATCATGAAAAAATACTCAGGGATTATATTGTGAGATCCAGCAAAGGTATGTTCGGGCTGACCAAGGAAGAAGTACGAAAACTGGAGTATCTTTATGAAAAATACTTTAACTTGAAAATACCATCATCTTGGGCACAAAAGCAAATACCTAGGGCCAATTGACTTTCAGGATTTTTGGACAGAGACAATGATCTTTCCATCACACAATGTGAAAGCACAAGTCCGGGAAGAGTTTGTTGGGGAGTTTTTCCAATAGTTAGGAGATGCTTATTCTCAGCACACTCTTCCTCCTTCCAGAATTTGGAACATGGATGAAACAGGCATAACTACAGTGCTTAAGCCAAATGAGATAGTTGCACTCAGAGATGTGAAATAAGATGGAACTGTGAGCTCTGCTGAATGGGCAGAATCGGTAACAGCAGCAGCTGGGTATATGTGCCCAAGGGACATTCATTCCACCCACAATTATTTTCCCAAGAAAAAATTTTGAAGGTCATTTTATCTGTGCTGCCACAGGTTCTGGATGGGTACTGCCCACAAGTTCTGGATGGATGGTGGAGCAATGTTTCGGAATATTTCTCGACCATTGTATTACGCAAACGAGACTAACAAAAGAAGCGCTTGTCCTATTACTGCTTCCCATCTCACGATAGAAGCCCTTATAAATCCAAGAACAGTGGTGTAATGTTTCTATCATTTCCACCCTACCATTCTCACAAGTTACAGCCCCTTTATGGCCCTTTCAAGATGTGCTCCAGGGGAACTGATGCCTGGTTGAAAGCAAATCCAGAAAACATTCTAACAACTTATGACTTGCCTTCTATTGTAAACAAAGGACTTCTCACCACTTTCAAACCAGCAAACAGGATTCTCCGCAACAGGCATATTCCCATTTGACACAGACAAATTCCAAGAAAGTGACTTTCCTGCATCTTTTGTGAATGACAAGACAGTTCCAGAAGAAAAGCTTTCAGATCCTCTGGCTAAATCCGAGAATGTGGCAAATGCTATAATTCTGTTCCACATACTTCAGCAGAGAAACGTTTTTCTCCTGAACACATTCATGCCTTCCCTAAAGCTGGACTAAGGAAAGAGAACAACTATGGAAGAAAGAAGAGGAAGTGTGCTATATTAACAGACACAACTGGGGGGAAAAAAAGGCTCTAGAAATAGAAAGGGAGGAGAGAAGGAAGTAACAACTAGCAGCAAAAGAAAATTGCAGTTTTGTCCATCTTCCAAAGAAGAAGAAGAAAATTATTGTTTGATCTGTGGTGGTGTTTATAGAAAGGGAGAGGAATGGATACAGTGTACTAAGTGCAAATTATGGGCTCATTGGTGTGAATAATGATCCATTCTACATGTGTGCAGACTACGAATATAATTAAGACACTTCTGTCATGTCAGATATTTCAAACTCTTTTCAGTAAAATTTTGGTATGTTGCAACATGCCCTGATGGTGGGGTAAATTGAAACATGTGACAACCTTTTCTCTATACTTTATTGTAACCATTCTAATAGTGTAACTGGACATATTATTTGTGATTTCTATGAATAAAAGTATGTAGTTTCTCACTACCATTTACAAATTTAAATAGTTTATAATAAAAAAATAATAAAAATTAATAAATTTTTGTTTCAAGGTGCTCCTACCTCCCTACTGAAAAACAACTTTTACTCAGCTGATTTCTGATAAAATCTATACTGGTATGGAAATGAGATCTGTTGATAGTACTCTAAATGCACCATTCTGATGTCTCCACCAACTAGTATTTTTGTGCACCTGTCTTGAATTCATGACAACAGAGCAGACAGAATGGACAACAGTAATACTGATTTTGAATTCTACCTCAACCCCTAAATGAACTTCACAATAATCGGATCAAAGCACAGAATGGGAATATGAATCCTTACAGGAAAAAGTTCTTGGGGACACCTACCATTAATGTAGTGCTGGAGAGACTGTCCACTGGTGGATTCTCAATTGTTCCCAATGTTTTTACATTTCTTGGTAAAGAAGCCTCAGTAACAAATTACAGGAGAAAAGATTCGTGGAAGCAAGTGCTGTGCATAAACTCTAATCAAATAATAAAATATGGCACCCCCCCAAAAAAAAGTTTACTGTGAAAAGAGGCAATGAACGTAATTGGAAAGTGATGAATACAAATGTAACATTTCACTGTTTTTGTAGAATGATTAAAACATGGAAATATTCTGTTGGCACAAAGTTTTTTTATAATTCATCCTACGGATAGCACTGTCAGGACAAAAGCCAATGAATTACTGCAACAAAAATATTTCTCCACGTATCTCTGAAAAGTGCTGGGGTAAGGAGGCAGGAATGGGAACATAATAAACTTACTTTTGTTGGAGGTACATATTAAAACACATGTCTTGTGCATGTTTATGCATATTGCTGTCATTGTGAAGTGTGCACATGTGCTTGCATACGAGACAGCTTGTCAGTGCTGAAGGTTTGGAAGACAATACACTTCTGCGCAATGACATAAGCTGTGAGGATGTAGCATCTAACAACGAGAGGTCCCCAGTGATGCGATCTACTTTTTGAAACCATCTAGATGGTTATATAGGTTATGATTCCAGGTATCACACACAGCAGCCAGTCACCCTGGCAGACCCTCGTTTGTGAGTAACTGACGAAAAAAATTCAGACTGTTGCATGAAATTCAATAGCGTTAAAAAGTTGCATCATGTAGTGTGGTTGTGTTGTGTAAGGGATAGGCTAATAGCTTCACATGCAGGTGGCAGTAGGTTCCAATCTTGCCAAGTACAGTAATTTATTTTATTTTTAAATCTTTATCAAAATGACTTGGATCAACATTTTTATTCAATTGATTGATTTAAATATAATTTTTATTTCCATTCCTTTCTCACATAGATTTATTCGTAATATCAACTTCTTCATTTGCTCTCATTTTTCTTCCCATAATTCTTTTTCCACTTGAAATCTTCGTTTTTGTGTGTTTTTAATTAATTTTATGTATTAATTATGATTCATTTCTTTTGTCTTGTCGCCTTTTTTTGTTCACATTATTGCACTCATTATATCTATTTCTCATTTTGCTTGAACTTTGTTTTACTTATAAACCATTCTTTCATTTAAATATTCATTTGCATTATTTTGTCCATAGTGCAGTAGGTATTTAGGTTATGTATTAAATGTCTGTATGGCTATTACCATGCAGAAAAAATTGCACATCTGGTGTAATGAAAAATAAATTTTCACATCATTGTACAGTAAACATAAGTATATTATATTGTCCTACGTTTTTTTACTGATGGATTGAAATTTTCAAATTACTGAATATTATAACAGATTAATGTAATTGAATTCATATTCACAAAAATTGTGATTGTAAAAATAATTATATAAAGAAAAAATGAAACAATTGAAAAAGTTCATACAGTGATTAAAATGATGTCACACAGGAACAGAAATAAAAAAATTACATCTACTGCACCTGACAAGATTCGAACTCTCAACCTCCTACGCACAAAGCTATTATTCTCTCCACAACACCATGCAGCTAGTGTACATAATAAGACTTTTCTAACAATAGTGAGCATAACAGAAAACTCCAATTTTCTTTTTTGTCAATTGCTCACAAACAACTGCCTACCAGCATGAATGGCTGCAGGGTGTGGTACCTGGGATCTTAACCTACATAACTGTATAGATGACTTCAAAAACTCGATCCCACTGCTGGGGGCCTCTCCTTGCAAGATATGCGCTTCCTGCTTCTACAACACACATCTTACTAACTAGCTAAAAACTTTTTGATCATCACATTTAGCAATTGTTAAATTTTTCCTTCTTACATTAATTACCTGTTACTGGATTTTACACTGAAGCTTAATAATCTCTATTAATCTATGCAATGAATGATGATGCCCTGTCTTATCTTGTGTCACTCATGTAGGTAAACTATGCACAGCACAATAATGCACTGCATCTGCTAAGGAGTTATTTTTTTCTGATGGAGGTGTCACTCAAGTCATAAACAGTCCCAACATATGCCAATCCGAGGCCGTCAAAGTAGTGAGGTAAGGTAAAATGTATGTTAGTTAGTAGTCCATAGCCATGTTACATTATTCCTCTAGTGAGTTATTGTTTAATTTTGTTGTGAACCAGTTAAATGACTGCAATGGTGACTGAGATGTATTTAAACTAGCCTCATCACAAACCCTCAGCAAACTTCTTTGAGAAGCAATATATTAAGCCAAGAGCTTTTTTAAAGTTCTTTTGCCAATGACACTCCAGTCGACCCGTTTCAACAACATGACACAAAAGATCATGCTAATGCTAGCCAAACTCAAAAGTCATTATGGTACTGCACACGGAAAAACAGGCTTGCAGGACTTATGAAAATTTGCAGAAGTATGAAATCAGTGTTACCTGAGAACCATTCTTACTGAATGATCAAGAAGGCTGTAATCAGTTGGTGGTAATGAAGAGCAAAAGACAACAGTGAATTTCCATTTTCCTTCTCAAGGGCTGCACAGCAGTAAGAGAGGGAAATAAGATATAAATCCTCTATAGCCTACCTCATCAGATATCAAATTTTAAATGATGCAGCTACAAATAACAGTCTTGTGAGATTTCTTTTCTTTTGTGTAATGTTGTTTAATGCAGGTTTATTTGAAAATGAAGCATAATTGACATTCTCTGACATGTGTTAAATATGACTGGGGTGTTTAATACCAAGGCTTACTCACATGATGTAAGAAATTTGCAAGATTTGTTTCATGTAGCCACTTGAATTACTTTTAGCCAATGTGCATTTATCTATCTCACCAACTCACTGCCTGTCTCCTTTCTTAATTATAATCCAGTGTCAACACTGATTCAGTCATTTTGCTTTCTATTCACATTATTAACTTATAAATCCTAACTATTTTTCTGCCAATGTATATTTACATCAGGAAGCATATTTGATGCTTTCCAACTCAATCACTTTAAAATGATTTTAATGCTACTGACTCACTCCCTTGGAAAAACTAAGTTGTATGAAAACAGGGATGTGCTCTCAGCTGAAATTCTAGTAACACTGAAGCTATTTCAGCTAACCTTTTTTTGGCATTAGTTTAAATATAGTTATCATCATATGTGCACCTGAGAAGTATGCAAATTAAAGTTTTAAAACTTACATATGGGTAAAAAATTACACATTTCTGCCTAAAATTTTCATCTTTGCAAAAATATTCCTGATATTCAAACGTCAATAGTAATTGTTCAGCACAGAAATCCATTGTGGAAGCATTTCGGGCACTATTTACCTACCAGTCTAAATGGAAGATATCAGTGTATAAAATAAAATTAATATATAGCACCTCACTGCACTAACACTTTTAAAATACATATCACTCACAGCTGAATAAATAATCCCTAAATGTAGAAAACAGATCAGTCACTCTACCGGTTTTTTTAAACAGGTAAAGACATCAGTCAACAATGACGAGGTGCTGAGTCACCAGCCTCCTTTTTGGCTAGTCTGGCATGTCTATCGACACAACGGGCACAACTGGTTTTAGTAACTCAGGTTTTTTCACCCTCTTCTCAGTTTTCATGTCAGCAACTGAGGTCTCACTGGAACTGCTAGTACCAGCATTAGCTCGGCGAGAACCATCATCACTCTGTATGCTGTACGCTATGTTAGCGTACTCCTGCAGGAAAGGACACAAGCTCAGCAGGAAGTGACAGAAGTCTTTTCGAATTCCAAACCACCCTGTGAATGAGAAGAGGTTTCTTTATATTGGGCTGTGCAATAGGAGAAAAACGACACACAGTACTGTTAAGGCAAGAATGATTTACTGGACTAATGTAAAAAAACTAAAAGTTGATATTTTTCATAATTATCATTTCTTGTAATATTTACTGTGTGTATATGACTCAAAGTTTGGAAACACAATAGCTTTTGATAAATTTATATGATGTAAGTGACACAAAGTGTGCATTTAGGCTATTTGTACATTTTTTCTTTATTCCTATTAAGGGGCAGTCAAACGAAAATTAGACAGGCAGAAAATAGTAAGTAAACTGTTTATTACTTCAAAAGCAATCGTCGTAACTGTTAATATAATTATACCTCTGTGAGACATGACTGTCAATGTCTTGATCAAAAAATGTTTGCGGTTGCCTACAGAACCATGGTTGTACCCAGGCTTCCACCTTTTCATCCGAAGCAAATTAACAGCTGCAGGTGTCTTTCTTATGGCTATGGAAATTGCATGGGGAGACTTCTGCAATATATTCAAAGTAACCTGGGGAACATGGGGACAATCACAAACATTTTTGCACGAAGTCATTGATAATCTTGTCTCACAGTATGATGAATGTATTAACATTTATGACAATTACTTTAAAAATAATAAACAGTTTACTTACTCACTTTTTTCCCACATGTCTTGTTTTGATCTGACTGTGCCTTTTAAATCAGAAGGATGTAGGGGAACAGATTAATCAAGCTCTACCCAATACAAATGGGTTTGAGGAAAGGTATGGTGCTACTAGTACACATATATGGATGTAATACATACTTCAATATGTAACATAACATTCAGAGACCAGAAACTGGTTCATTACTTACCACAAAAGAAATATTTTTTTGTAATTGATGCCCCCACAGCTTTCATGTATTTCCTGAAAATCACTCTGTACCACCATACGATGTTCTTAGAAAGTTATTAATGCTAATAAAATCCTACAATGGAAAATTCAGGATGGAAGACCAGATATTTGTCAGCGGTGATCTTGGCTAGCATGGGTAGTGGAGGTACAGAATAGGTGTGGGCAGGGGATTAACACTGAATTTTGACAAAACTCAGCACACCCAGGTCATACCTTTCAGTGAACTCCACAAGCCATAAAAATAAGTTTCTCAAATGATGGAAAACATTTAGTTTTTGAGACTGCACACAGAGCACGTACACAACTGGAAAACCCATTGTTCAGAATTAATGAAGTGGTTTGTTTCAGATATATTTGCAGTATGCATGACAATTACTGTATGTGATCTATAAATGAAGAAACTAGTTTAGTCTGCATACTGTCATTCACTAACAAGTTATGGAATAAATTTAATTTAGAGGTGTCAGTGGTATGCTCTTAATGTCTTTTTTGTGGTATTGCATGTACCAGCCAATGAACCACTGCTAGAAGTTGTCTGGAGGAGACAGCTGCGCAATGTGGAAATTCCAAATGAAAGTGATATTCAGTGTCAAAGGCTTTTTAGATATTGTCAATAGCACAGCTATTAAGCGTTCAAAGGAGAAGAAGCCAAGGGAAAAAAAAGACTGGAAAAGGACGCAAAGGCACAGGAACTTATTGTGATGCAGATGGAAGTAGCGACACTCCCTCATACACTGTCTTGTATGCGAGCTTGCAAGTGGGCTAAACTGAAGACCATGTAAGAGAACGAGTCTGTGGTAAGCATTCACATGCTTCAACAAAAGTTTTTCCTCATTCAACATTGGTGATGACTCGGTGGTTACAGTTATATCAAAAACAGAAATAATCAACACTAAACTGACACAAGCAGGTGAACCATTTTCAGACAAAATGCTTACAACGAAGGTGTTGACGTTACTGCCAGAGAGCTACAGACATTCCTGTTGAGCATAAAGAATCCATCCCCTCTGAGGAGTAAGAACTTAATGAGAAATAAGAAGCTGCAGTTACTGTACGAAAAGAGGTCATCTTAAGTCAGACTGCATATTGCTGAAGCCCAAGAAAGGCAAAAAAGTGCAAGATGTAACTGCTTTTATATGTATGAGTCAAGTTCACCTACAAGATTATTGGTTCATTGATACAGGTGCTAGTAAGCATATGTGCAAAATGAGAGAATTGTTTAAGAAATTGGACAGCTCAGTGAAAGTTATTGTGGGTGATGGTAAATTTCTTAATGCGACCGATAAGGAGAGGACGCCTACTCGTCATCGCCAAATTTGTCCATATTCGTGGTAGATGTAGAGCGTGGTGAGACATGAAAGTGCCCCAAGTAGGAACTTAAGATGGCCAAGCGTTTAGCAAATAAAAGGAATTCCGATATGGATCACCATGTGCACCTTATCAAGTGCCCCTGTGGCAATTTGTTTAGGAAGCAGTGTTTGATTCAGCAGCCACCACGGTTGCTCAGCATGTTCGGTCAGAGAGCTGGCTGGTCTCTGTAATAAAAAAAAAAAAAAAAAAATGTATTTCTATGTGCACAACATCAGCATGGGACGCCAGTCTTTAAAACAAGCGTATTACCTTGCAAACTTGGGACTGCGAACAGTCCATCAATTGCACACATCATATACAGTGAGTTTAATTTGACCTCGGAGGTGCTGTTGGCACAAACAACACCAGCCCCAACGACGCTGGCCCGAACGGCGGGCAGTTATATAAAGGCCACTACCAGACAACAGATCATCCGTCACAATACATTCAGATTCTGTGTGCGTACTGAGCTGTCAATTGTATACTGTGCTATGAGTACTGTACTCTCTCTCATGGATACTCACTCTGGACATTGTTATTTTCACACTTATTATGAGCATGCTTTGAACTGGTATCACTGTCCATGCTGTGAACTTTGCTGTTGACATTTGCCTTAATCGTCAGACAAAGTTTTGTTGTATTGATTTACAATAGTTAAGTGACAATGCTAGCCAGGTAACTCATTCATCTGCTTGCTCTTGACTGGGTAATGTGAATATTGCAAGATTAGTGTGCGAATATTCTGGGAAATATCACAACCATTGCAGACAAAACATCTGTACCGTAAGAACAATGGAGGAAAATATTGTGGAAAGATTAAAAGCATCGGACAAAAGTGAAAATCGTAACGTGCCTGGAATGTCGGTAGATACAGAACAGGAGCCAGATGATAATAGACTCCACAGTGATGTGTCCAAGCGACAATTGAAGATGGCGCTGGATTTATGTTTACAGTACTTGACCGAAGAGGATCTGACTGCATCAGAAAGTTCCACGGGAATAACCGAAGAACACATTCAAATGGCAAATAAAATACACCAGAAAATACTAGACATTTTATCCAAATATATGTTTGTGTGCGACAAGGGGTTGATTCGGTTTGAAGATGTCGCCGAAGAATGTGAATATGCAGACATGAAGCGTGGCATTTTGTCAGATGATGACTATGAATCCGATGCCAAAAAAATCATTTTGTCAGATGATGACTATGAATCCGATGCCAAAAAAATGAAAGAAGATCCAGAATCTGTTCCACTGGATTATAAAATAATGGCGGTTAATCTTGCTGAAACACATCCAAAGTGGAAGTTGAAGACTCTGTAAACAAAATGTGCATCTCGCTTCAAGCATATGCGGGATATGAAAATTTGGGAAGAACATATTAAACAGTGTGGACAAATATCATAAAATTGATTCCTGGACATATGTTCTCTTTATAGAAGCACGGAACTGTAACGAGCAAGTCACTAATAGAAACTTGCAACAATGGGCACTTGCTGCTGTGAGACAGTTTCCAGATTTGGAATTCAAAGCTTCAGCAACGTGGGTCAAGTGGTTTAAACAAATGCATAAAATCCAAAAGAGAAATGTTACAAAATTTGTATCAGAAAGAGAGACTGCTATTATTGAGGAAACCCTTGCTGTGGTAGAGAATTTTTGTTGCCAGACTCTAGCTCTTATCCACAACTATGACAAGGACGTTGTTATCAACACCGATCAGACAGGTAAGTCAATTGCCTACATCAATCGACATACTCTTTGCACTGTCATGTATAATAGATTTACATTTGTATCTTCTCTTTCCAGGCTGCCAGTATCAGTCGACATATGACCGAGCCCTAGAACACCAAGGGTCAAAAGTGGTGTGCATGAAACAAAAGTATATGAACAAACTAACACACTCCTATACAGCACAATATGCTATGAGCCTACTGCCACACATTTACATATGCCTACAGGAGAGTACTGGCTCTTTTGGACAGAGGATTAGAAAATCAGTAGATGCGTACACAGCAAAATATACAAATGTTATCACCAGTTCTTCAAAATCCGGTAAACTGACAACAGGCTTATACAAAACATATTTAACTGATGTGATGAAGCCCTATGTGCAAGAGAATAAATGTCTTCTGTTGACTGACTCATGGGGATGACAAACAGATCCACAAATATATGATGAACTGTTCAAAGATGAAGACGGATTGCCAATATGCAGTATCAAAGTAATTCTCCCTAAATGTCTGCCACTAGTGAAACCCTGTGACATATCTTTTTATCATTAGGTAAAAAGTCTAAAAAAAATGTCAAAACTGCACCTATCTCATTGAGAAAGAAAAAGAAATCACTTCCTGAAAAGCTTGCAAAAACTACATTCCATTACACATCACCACTATCCTCCCATGTAATCAGTGACATACTGCAGTACACATGGTTCGCTGCTGGACTGTGTGGCGAAAGAAGCTGTTTTCAGAATGTCAATCAAGTTTGTTTTTCTATGGAGACATTTAAAAAAAAGAATACATGTCACTGCAAAAAGGAGGCGTTTATAACGTGCCCAAGATGCGATCAAAATTATTGCTTCCCCTGTTTCTTCGATGCATATCACCCCAGTACATGTGACTGATCAATTGCAAAAGAATGGAAGTATTGATTTACATATACGATGTTCCCGCGTAAATTCAGGCAGATTGTAGCGCAGCTGTTAGGCATTTGTACAGGTTAGTTCATACATTCTTTGCGTGTTTCCCTTGCATTATCTAGGCATGGACTCGTGTTTCAGTAACTGTTGTTCAACATCGATTAGAATGGACAGGGACTGTGATTGCTGTGTTCGGATGAGGGCTGAGTTAGCATCCCTTCGCTCACAGCCGCAGGCGGCGCTGACTTCGGGCGGGCAGCTTGAGGCTGTTGCCAAAGGGCACCACTGTGGGGAGCCAGACTTGGGTATCACGGGGATGTCAACCTCGCCCCGTCTGTCCCCAGATCGTTCTGCCACTGTGGTTGCCCCGGTTGTTGCCCGCAGTGGGGCTGAGCCCTCACCTGTGGTCGATTGGGAGGTCGTTCCAATGCGTGGCAGGCAGCGATAGACATCCCCGGAGGCTGATCAGAAGGCCTCCCCGGTGCGTCTGACAAACAGGTTTCAGGTACTGTCTCTGACTGAGCCAGAGGCAGCTGTCTACCCTGTTTCAGAGGATGATTCTCAGCCTTCAAGGTCCGGGCAATCGCAGAAGGTGGGCTTATTGGTGGTTGGGAGCTCCAATGTTAGGTGCGTAATGTGGCCCCTTACGGATATGGCGGCTAAGGAGGGGAAGAAATCCAGCGCGCACTGCGTGTGCATTCCGGGTGGAGTCATTCATGATGTGGAAAGGGTCCTTCTGGATGCCATGAAGAGCACAGGGTGCAGCCAGCTGCAGGTGGTGGCACATGTCGGCACTAATGACGTGTGCCGCTTTGGATCTGAAGAAATTCTCTCTGGATTCCAGCGGCTATCTGATTTGGTGAAGGTTGCCGGTCTTGCTTACGAGATGAAGGCAGAGCTCACCATCTGCAGCATCACTGACAGAACCGACTGCGGACCTTTGGTGCAGAGCCGGGTGGAGGGTCTGAATCAGAGGCTCAGACGGTTTTGTGACCGTGTTGGCTGCAGATTCCTTGACTTGCGCCATAGGGTGATGGAGTTTCGGGTTCTACTGAATAGGTCAGGAGTTCACTACACTCGACTGGCGGCTACACGGGTAGCGGAGGCTGTGTGGTGTGGACTGGGCACTTTTTAAGGTCAGAAGGCCTCGGGGAAAGTACGGGGTGGGCTGCAATCTCAAAGGGTGCATGGCAAATACAGGGCGTGCTTGGATCAAGGGCTGAAATCGTTATAGGTACAGAAAGCTGGCTAAAGCCTGAAATAAGTTCTGCAGAAATTTTTACGAAGTCTCAGACGGTGTTCAGGAAAGATAGATTAGGCAGAATTGGTGGTGGAGTGTTTGTGTCTGTCAGTAGTGGTTTATCTTGTAGTGAAGTTGAAGTAGATACTCCATGCAAATTGGTATGGGTGGAGGTTATACTTAACAGCTGAACTAAGTTAATAATTGGCTCCTTCTACTGACCCCCAGACTCCGATGATTTAGTTGCTGAACAGTTCAGAGAAAATTTGAGTCTCGTAACAAATAAATACCCCACTCATATGGTTATAGTTGGTGGGGACTTCAACCTTCCCTCGGTATGTTGGCAAAAATACTTGTTCAAAACCGGTGGAAGGCGGAAAACATCTTCCGAGATTGTCCTAAATGCTTTCTCCGAAAATTATTTCAAGCAGTTAGTCCACGAACCCACGCGAATTGTAAATGGTTGCGAAAACACACTTGACCTCTTAGCCACAAACAAGCCAGAGCTAATAGAGAGGATCATGACTGATACAGGGATTAGTGATCACAAGGTCGTTGTAGCTAGGCTCAGTACCGTTTCTTCCAAATCCACCAGAAACAAACGTAAAATAATTTTATTTAAAAAGGCGGATAAAGTGTCACTAGTAGCCTTCCTTAAGAGACAATCTCCATTCCTTCCGAACTGACTATGCAAATGTAGACGAGATGTGGCTCAAATTCAAAGATATAGTAGCAACACCAATTGAGAGATTCATACCTCATAAATTGGTAAGAGATGGAACTGATCCCCCATGGTACACAAAACAGGTCCGAACGCTGTTGCAGAGGCAATGTAAAAAGCATGCGAAATTCAGAAGAACGCGAAATCCCGAAGTTTAGCTAACATTTATAGACGCGCGAAATTTGGCACGGACTTCAATGCGAGATGCCTTTAATAGGTTCCACAATGAAACATTGTCTCGAAATTTGGTAGAAAATTCGAAGAAATTCTGGTCGTATGGAAAGTACACAAGTGGCAAGACGCAGTCAATACCTTCGCTGCGCAGTGCCAATGGTACTGTTACTGACGACTGTGCTGCTAAAGCGGAGTTATTGAACGCAGTTTTCCAAAATTCCTTCACCAGGGAAGACGAATGGAACATTCCAGAATTTGAAACACGAACAGCTGCTAGCATGAGTTTCTTAGAAGTAGATACCTTAGGGGTTGCGAAGCAACTCAAACCGCTTGATACGGGCAAGTCTTCAAGTCCAGATTGTATACCGATTAGGTGCCTTTCAGATTACGCTGATACAATAGCTCCCTACTTAGCAATCATAGACAACCGCTCGCTCACCGATAGATCTGTACCTACAGATTGGAAAATTGCGCAGGTCGCACTAGTGTTTCAGAAGGGTAGTAGGAGTAATCCATCAAGCTACAGACCTGTATCATTGACGTCGGTTTGCAGTCCGGGTTTGGAGCATATACTGTATTCAAACATTATGAATCACCTCGAAGGGAACGATCTATTGATACGTAATCAGCATGGCTTCAGAAAACATCGTTCTTGTGCAACGCAGCTAGCTCTGCCGTTCCTGATCTATATAAATGACCTAGGTGACAATCTGAGCAGTTCTCTTAGGTTGTTCGCAGATGATGCTGTAATTTACCGTCTAGTAAGGTCATCTGAAGACCAGTATCAGTTGCAAAGCGAATTAGAAAAGATTGCTGTATGGTGTGGCAGGTGGCAGTTGACGCTAAATAATGAAAAGTGTGAGGTGATCCACATGAGTTCCAAAAGAAATCCGTTGGAATTCGATTAATCGATAAATAGTACAATTCTCAAGGCTGTCAATTCAACTAAGTACCTGGGTGTTAAAATTACGAACAACTTCAGTTGGAAAGACCACATAGATAATATTGTGGGGAAGGCGAGCCAAAGGTTGCATTTCATTGGCAGGACACTTAAGAAGATGCAACAAGTCCACTAAAGAGGCGGCTTACACTACACTCGTTCGTCCTGTGTTAGAATATTGCTGCGTGGTGTGGGATCCTTGCCAGGTGGGATTGACGGAGGACATCGAAAGGGTGCAAAAAAGGGCAGCTCATTTTGTATTATCACGTAATAGGGGAGAGAGTGTGGCAGATATGATACGCGAGTTGGGATGGAAGTCATTAAAGCAAAGAAGTTTTTCGTCCCAGCGAGATTTATTTACGAAATTTCAGTCACCAACTTTCTCTTCCGAATGCGAAAATATTTTGTTGAGCCCAACCTACATAGGTGGGAATGATAATCAAAATAAAATAAGAGAAATCAGAACTCGAACAGAAAGGTTTGGGTGTCCGTTTTTCCCGCGCGCTGTTCGGGAGTGGAATGGTAGAGAGATAGTATGATTGTGGTTCGATGAACCCTCTGCCAAGCACTTAAATGTGAATTGCAGAGTAATCATGGAGATGTAGATCTATGCGTTAACTATAATCCCTTTTTAAATGTTTGCAGTCCCACATTTCATCCTATACCTATACTTTTTGTGCTTATATAAATTAATAAAATAATCTATATGATGTTGCGATTACTTGTGATGTTAGTAGTGTACGCATTGCCAAGGAGCACTAAAATATTTGCTACCGGGCAGAGTCGTACCTGCGACCCTTTCAATGCAAATCCAATCTCTTACCATTGAGCCAAAGACAGCTTCCTAAACACATTGTCGCAGGAACAATTGATAAGGTGCACATGGTGACAGATCCGTATCATAATTCCTTTTATCCCCTAAATGCTTGGCCATCTGGAGTTTCCACTTCGGGCACTTTCAAGTTTCACCACGCCCTACATGTACCATAAATTTGGACGAATTCGTTGATGATGATGCGTAGGTGACCTCTCTTAGTGAGTGCAGTACTGTGGAACTGTCTGCATGGAATGGGGTTAAGTTTTTCAAAAAAGTACACAGTGGAGTGTTTGTGCCTGAACTGAAACTCAATCCATTTTTGGTAGAAACTATGGTGGACAGGACACTTAGAAGATGCAACAAGTCCACTAAAGAGACAGCTTACACTACACTCGTGGACTGTCAGTCAAGGAACAATGTGAGTTCTTGAACAGCAAAGGTGAAGTTTGTGCATTATCCAAATGCGTCAACAAAGTGTATCAGATGTTGTCTTCCCTAAATGCAATACAATCAGAACTGTCAATGGTTACTATGATGTTTCCCGATAAAACACAGTCTATGGTTGACAGTAATATCACTAGTGAGTTTCAATCTGTCAATATTCATTATGTGTGTAAGTTAAATGAACTTTGGTCTGGTAAATTTGTGTAATTGTGTTGAAAACTTGAGCATCTGGTGTACAAAAAATTCGCTATCAGAGAGCATGTAAGAGTTATTGTTGTAGAAAGGAGTGAATTTCGTTGATGACTGTCACTTGTGAAGAGTGTCTGGCAGGTAAATAACATCAGTTTGCCAAGGGCTAATGCAGTACTTGAATCAGTTCATGCAGTCACCTATGGCCTAAGGAGACACATTTACTTGGAGAAGCAAAATATTATTTGCTTTTGAAGGATGACTACTCAAGTTAGCACAAAGTATTCTTTATGATGTTAAAGGTTTGATCAAGAGTGTTATTGCAAAAGATGAGAGAGAAAATGGTCTAAAAATTAAAGTTCTAAAGAGTGATACTGAAATTGAGTTTATGAATCTGCTTTAGGTAAATTTTTGAAGGATAATGGCATAATCCATCAAAGAAGAACTGTATGCGCACCACAGCAAAATGGAAGAGCTGAAAGAGATGTGCGCATCTTGGTTGAAGCTACTCATTCACTGATTTCAGAGATGCCCATACATTTCTGGGCTTAAGCAGGTAAACGACGGCTTAAGTACTAAATCAAACTGGTCAAAGTCCTGTCAGAGGTAAGACTCCATTTGAAGCCTTTTATGGCACAGAATTACCCTTAGAAGTTTTGAAAATATATGAGGTTCATCTGTCGGTTTTCGTTCTCAAACAAAAGAGACTGAAGTTAGACCCCAAGATAGATTTATTTATGGTACATGATAATGATGTGAAGAGGTACATAATATTTATACTTCCCATGAAGAGAATTGAGGTACAGTGAGATGTAATTTTCTTGCTGCCAACTGCATCTGAAAAGAAGAAGAAAACTAGTGTCCCTGTAATAGAGTCATATACTATTTTTCCAACGTCAAAATCCCAAGTGTCATCAATGTATCCAATGTATAACGCACCCACTCTACATACTTGAAAATGGCTTATGGCAGAAATTCTACAACCATACATGAAATGAAGAGAACGGCAGCTGACGGCATCATGAAATCATATATATACTATTTTTTGTGATGAAGTGAACATAGATAACATTTGAGAATCAGAGGGTCAGAAAGAAACAGAAACAAGGATTGAGGTTGTGGAAGAAAACAGAAGTCAGCTTAGCAAAGAAAAAGAAATCAGTATCAACAGAGAAGATTCTTTTGAGGATGCAGAGGAAAATGTGGATGGTGAGGATGAGAGGCCACAGAATCTGAGATCCAGGAGGAATATTCAACACCCGAATTACTTAGAGGATTATGAGTTGGGCCTGTTGACAGCAGTGGAGGATGATGACCCTAGCACCTAGCCTAAGCAATGTCTTGTAGTGATGCTGAAAATTTGAAAAATTCCATTGCAAGAGAGCTGCAAGCCCTGGAAGTAAATAACACATGAGATTAAGTACGCAAGCCAAATGAGTGTAATGTTATACACACAAAGTGGTTTTCAGTTTAAAAAAAAGAGACGATAATGGTAATATTGTTTCTTATAAAGATTGTCTTGTAGCTAAAGGTTTCCAACAGAGATTAAATTGATTGAAAAATGGAGTCCAGTAGGAAAATTAACTTCAGTGAGATTTTTTTTTTCCAGATCAGTTTCCCACCCATCAACTGGATTGTGCAGTGCTTTTCTCTGTGGAGAGATAGTTGGAGACTTTTATGTTAAATTACCTATTGGATGTTGCATTAAAATGAAAGATAAAGTTTACAAACTCAGAAAGGTTTGAAGCACTGACCCAAAAATAGGAAAATTAAATTCCACACAGTAATAACTGGCTTTGGATTTATAAGAAGTGATTTTCTGTATTGTTTGTCTATAATGACAAAAAGCAGCAACAAAACAGGTAGTGACTGAGATTATGGTCCACCTTGTGCAGTGTTGTGTTATGTTGTGTTGCAGGGGTCCCACTCAAAAGAAGTCCACAATGAAACATTTGCTTAAGGTAATTTAGTCAGTTAGTTACGTGTTCCACTGATCAGTCTCACAGTAACCGTTATGATGTGGAATGTGTCAGAAGAATGTGCACATGAATGTAGGTTTTTTAAAAAGACGAAAGCTTAAAATTTTTATTACCTACCATATTCCCCTAAATGGCACAAAATGCCCACATTATACCTATAGATTTATTTATTCTTATTCAAGAATTCATCTATGGTATAGAAGAATGTCAAGGAGGTATGATTTCAATTTATTTTTAAAACTGTTACTGCTGTTTGTCAGTCATTTTATTTCATCTGGTAATTTATCGAAAAGTTTTACAGCAGCATATTTTACCCCTTTCTGTGCCAAAAATAGGTTAAGTAGAGGATAGTGTAAGTCTTTCTTTCTTCTGGCGTTATAATCATGAATGTCACTGTTGTTTTTAAACTGGTTCATGTTGTTAAGAACAAATTTCATTATTGAGTAAATGAACTGTGAGGCTGTTGTAAGAATTCCAAATCTTTTAAAGGGATGCCTACAAGATGTGTGACTATGAGCCCCACACGTTATTCTAACCACTTTCTTTTGAACAGTGAATACTTTTTGCCTAAGTAGTGAGTTACACCAAAATATTATTTCGTATGACATCAGAGTGAGAAAGTATGCAAAATGTTACCTTGCTAATTTCTATATCCTCAAAATTAACAATTATTCCGATTGCAAAAGTTGCTGAATCTAGTCACTTTAGGAGATCCAAAACATGATTTTTTCCAAATGTATGCTCTACCCCAGCTACTGACTTCAGTTGATGTGTTATATTTATTGAAGAAACTGTACTCCTCGCAGTAGAAAATTGGATGTACTGTGTTTTTTCAAAGTTCGGAGCAAGTCCATTAACAGAAAACCAATTAATAACTTTTCCAAAGACACTATTTATATCATTTTTTATTGGAGTTTCTTTTACTGTACATTAATAATGATGCTTGTATCACCAGCAAACAGTGTCAGTTCAGCTTCTTGTTTCAGATAAGAAGGGAGGTCATTCACATATATCAAGAACTGAAGGGGACCTTGTGGAACATCTAATGTAATTTCACCCCAGTTAGATGAAGTGGGAAACTTCTTTAAATCACTTAAACCATATAAAGAAACTTTTTGCTTCCTGTTCTGTAGGTATGACTTAAACCACTCATATGTTGTTCCATTTATACCACAGAATTGTAATTTCTGTAACATAATGTCAAGGTTTACACAATCAAATGCTTTGGCTAGCCACAGAATATTCCTATGGGTGACATTTTATTATTTAAAGAATCTATTATGTGGGCAGTAAATTGTATATTGCTGTCTCCGTGGAACCACATTTTTGAAATCCAAACTGTGATTTTCTAAGTATCCCATTACTGCTCAGATGGCTAACCGCTCTTGAGTACATTGGTAATTATTGACATCTGTGATGTTCCCTTTTTTGTAGACTGGCTTGACAATGGCACATTTTAATCTGTCTGGGAAAATACATTGAGGTAGTGATGCATTACAGATGTGACTCTACATTGTTTTAACCCACTTCCAAACCGTAACCAAAAAAAAATTTTTTTTTCCGCTTTCAACACTACCGCTGCTATAAAATCCACCGTTTCTAGTTCACAAACAGTTCCTTTAACCTATTAACAACCTTTTCGGCTAGTTCTAATAACTTTTGCTTTATTTCCATTTCCATTTTTCTCACATCACAGATCATTTTTAGCCGCTTCCCACAGGTTTTAACGTCATTATTTCTTCATCAGACAATTGTTAGCCACATTTCCATAATCTGCCACCACCAAACCACTCCTTTCAATACATCCTCACGTAGTTTTTTTGAAATTTTCCCGAATTTCTCCACCCTTTAACGTGTTTTGGCGGCAACACAACCACCTAACCTTTATGCACATCGTAGTCTACTTACACAAGTTCACCACAGGATCAACATAGCCCAGCTCTAACCAACACTTTGTCGCCTTTTTTCACACCAGATCTCCATTTGCTTTCTAGTTCACCTTTATCTCTCCCCATACATTTTTATATTTATTTTCATTTTCATTTCAGCCTCATGTTACACTTTCCACCTTCTAATACCATGTCACCCTCACAACACCTCCACAATGACCCCATTAAGTTTTATTTACATTCCCTCCACAAACATGCCTTCGCCCTAGCCAGATTACACTCCCATACTTTATTTTCTCAGGCTTGTCTGACATTTGGCATCACCCCCAAAGGCTTCACACTTAAAGTTCCCATCTCTGGCTGCAACCCTTCTTTCCATCAGTCCCTATACCAGTTCCAAACTGAACAATCCATTGCCCTCACCCACCTAATCCTTCACCTACACATCCACTCAGCCAATCAACACACCCGTCAACTCCTATCCTTAATAAAAGTCCTCAATCTTTCCTCTCCCACATCCACACCGGCTGTTCAGAGCATCCTCCTACAGGCCAACCGCAAATTAGAACAGCATGCCACCCTCCACCTCAAAAAACTATCCAATCTCCTGGTTTCCCACCTCCGGAAAGGCAACTCACTCACCCTTCACAACCTTTCCAGCAAACCTCAACCTCCTCTCATTGCACACAAACCCAGTCTCTCCCATCTACTCAATCTCCCACTTCCAGCTCCACTCCCTCCAAAACCTCAAAATTCCAATCAACACAATCTGAAACCACAACACACCAATTCAGTAGTTAACCTTTACTCCAAACCTCTCTCCCAATCCGAAACCTCTGTCCTACCCAAAGGCCTCACCTTCAGCCCCACTCCCAGATTCAACCAAACAGCCCTCGTCAAAGATTTACTGTCCTACACCTGTACTCTCTGCTGGAAATATCACTTTGCCACGAAGAAAAATGATCCTAATCCTACTCCTAATGATCCAACTCCCCATGTCACTATCCAAATTGTACCCTGCCTGGAACAGTTCCGTCCTCTGTCATAGCAGGACCCACCTCCTCTTCCTCAAAATCACCCTCTCCAAACCTTCCAGGAATTTCTGACTTCCAGCCTTGCCTCTCAATCCTTCTTAAAAAACCTTAATCCTACTCCCAACATCACCACTGCTGAAGCCCAGGCTATCCGTGATCTGAAGGCTGACCGATCCATCGTCATTCTTCCGGCAGACAAGGGTTCCACGAATGTGGTACTTGATCGTTGGGAGTATGTGGCTGAGGGACTGCGTCAGCTTTCAGACAACACTACTTACAAAGTTTGCCAAGATAATCCCATTCCTGATGTCCAGGCAGAGCTTCAAGGAATCCTCAGAACCTTAGGCCCCCTACAAAACCTTTCACCTGACTCCATCAACCTCCTGACCCCACCAACACCCCGCACCCCTACCTTCTTCCTAACATTCACAAACCCAATCGTCCCGGCTGTCCCATTGTAGCTGGTTACCAAGCCCCCATAGAACGCATCTCTGCCTACATAGATCAACACCTTCAACCCATTACATGCAGTCTCCCATCCTTCATCAAAGACACCAACCACTTTCTCAAACGCCTGGAATCCCTACCCAGTCTGTTACCCCCGGAAATCATCCTTGTAACCATTGATGCCACTTCCTTATACACAAATATTCCACATGTCCAGGACCTCGCTGCGATGGAGCACTTCCTTTCACACCGATCACCTGCCACCCTACCTAAATTTCTTTCCTCATTACCTTAGCCAGCTTCATCCTGACCCACAACTTCTTCACTTTCGAAGGCCAGACATACCAACAATTAAAGGGAACAGCCATGGGTACCAAGATGGCCCCCTCATACGCCAACCTATTCATGGGATGCTTAGAGGAAGCCTTCTTGGTTACCCAGGCCTGCCAACCCAAAGTTTGGTACAGATTTATTGATGACATCTTCATGATCTGGACTCACAGTGAAGAAGAACTCCAGACTTTCCTCTCCAACCTCAACTCCTTTGGTTCCATCAGATTCACCTGGTCCTACTCTAAATCCCATGCCACTTTCCTTGACATTGACCTCCACCTGTCCCATGGCCAGCTTCACACGTCCGTCCACATCAAACCCACCAACAAGCAACAGTACCTCCATTATGACAGCTGCCACCCATTCCACATCAAACGGTCCCTTCCCTACAGCCTAGGTCTTCGTGGAAAACTAATCTACTCCAGTCCGGAACCCTTGAACCATTATACCAACAACCTGAAAACAGCTTTCGCATCCCGTAACTACCCTCCCGACTTGGTACAGAAGCAAATAACCAGAGCCACGTCCTCATCTCCTCAAACCTGGAACCTCCCACAGAAGAACCCCAAAAGTGCCCCACTTGTGACAGGATACTTTCCGGGACTGGATCAGACTCTGAATGTGGCTCTCCAGCAGGGATACGACTTCCTCAAATCCTGCCCTGAAATGAGATCCATCCTTCATGAAATCCTCGCCACTCCACCTAGAGTGTCTTTCTGCCGTCCACCTAACCTTCGTAACCTTTTAGTTCATCCCTATGAAATCCCCAAACCACCTTCCCTACCATCTGGCTCCTACCCTTGTAACCGCCCCCGGTGTAAAACCTGTCCCATGCATCCTCCCACCACCACCTACTCCAGTCCTATAACCCGGAAGGTGTACACTATCACAGGCAGAGCCACGTGTGAAAGCACCCACGTGATTTGCCAACTGACCTGCCTACACTGTGAAGCCTTCTACGTGGGAATGACCAGCAACAAACTGTCCATTCGCATGAATGGACACAGGCAGACAGTGTTTGTTGGTAATGAGGATCACCCTGTGGCTAAACATGCCTTGGTGCACGGCCAGCACATCTTGGCACAGTGTTACACCGTCCGGGTTATCTGGATACTTCCCAGTAACACCAGCCTGTCAGAACTCCGGAGATGGGAACTTGCCCTTCAGCATATCCTCTCTTCTCGCTATCTGCCAGGCCTCAATCTCTGCTAATTTCTAATTTCAATTTGCCGCCGCTCATACCTCACCTGTCTTTCAACAACATCTTTGCCTCTGTACTTCCGCCTCGACTGACATCTCTGCCCAAACTCTTTGCCTTTACAAATGTCTGCTTGTGTCTGTGTATATGCGGATGAATGTGTGTGTGTGTGTGTGTGTGTGTGTGTGTGTGTGTGTGTGCGTGCGTGAGTGTATACCTGTCCTTTTTTCCCCCTAAGGTAAGTCTTTTCGCTCCTGGGATTGGAATGACTCCTTACCCTCTCCCTTAAAACCCACATCCTTTCGTCTTTCCCTCTCCTTCCCTCTTTCCTGACGAAGCAACCGTTTGTTACAAAAGCTTGAATTTTGTGTGTATGTTTGTGTGTCTATCGACCTGCCAGCGCTTTTGTTTGGTAAGTCTCATCATCTTTGTTTTTAGATATATTTGTTTTAAAATCCTTTAGAGATGTCATCTACTCCAACAGAACACTTATTTTTCAAATATTTAATGATTTTCCTTATTTCACAAGAGGTTGTTAGATGAAAACTAACCTGATTAGGATTTCCCAAAACTGACTCTTGCACGTACTGCTTGGCTTTTTCTTTTGAACTAATCTCACCAATTTTTTTCACTTATACTTGTGTACTGCTGGTTAAGATGGTCTCATTCTCTTTAATAGTAGTACTACCTACCCCAGTGGTTACTTTACCTGTCTCTCTTCTAACAACATTCCATACTGCTTTGATTTTATTACCCAAGTTGTTAATTTCATCTCTAATATACATATTTTTTTGATTTTCTGACAACTTTTCTCAATATTTTACAATAATTTTTACAGTGTAAGATTACTTGTGGGTCTTTACTAATCCTTCTGCCTCATACAATTTTCTTTTCCTTACTGAAGACACTGTAATACCTGTTGTGATTCAAAGTTTCTTTGAGAACTATTTGGTGTTACATTTAGTAATTTTTTTGGGGCAACAGTATTCAAAATTTATCAAGAAATATGTTGCATTTATCACTGGCATTTGACTCATCATACACATCGTCCCAATTAACATTTCTTAAACTTTCTCTGATGTGCTCTATAGATATCAGGTTGACCAGTCTTACACTTTTACCTAATGATTTCTGAACTGTATACCCTGCTCAGTTTTGTAAGTTAATCAGTTGTGCATCATGGGCCAATAATCCATTTATCACAGGGAAAATGTGTTAGTTCTATATCCTCTTGCTGCACAAATACATTATTTATTAGAGTGCTACTGTCTTGAGCTATACATGCAGGGAAACTGATCACTGATTCTAAGTTATATGTCATTAATAACACTTCTAGTTCACTTTTCCTATCAGAACTGCTTAGAAAGTTTACACTGAAATCACCACGGATTAATAACTTCTTCTTTTTGTCTGACAGACAGCTTAATAGGGAGTCAAACTTTTTTATGAGTAGCTCCCAATCTTCTAATGGGGACATGTACACTGTTGCTAATATGAACAATACATTATCTAGCTGTAGCTCACATGCACAAACTCCAAAGTGCTGATCAATACAAAATTTGTTTACTTCTACAGTTTTGTACTTATACCCTTGTTTTGTGTAAATGGCAACTCCTCCTTTATCAATGCTAGATCTGCTTTTGCTAAAATATACCCATTTACACTGAGACTTTCCATGGTGTTCAGACAGACAAAATTTATCAATCTCATTCTTATTTTTGAGATTATCTAAACATACTAACAGCTCATCTACTTTACTTTTTATTCCCCTGATATTTTGATGAAGTAGATTGATACTACCATTAGCTATAACCATATTTACTGTACATGAAGCTTCTTTTATTTTTCTTGATTACTGTCTGTCTGGACTTTCGCTTTAACCTAAAAAACCTGTTGGCTTGGTCCCATTAACCACAGGGATCATCCCTTGTGTGACTGTGGCCCCCTTTGCAGTATCTGCTGACAGAGAAGCTAACTTATCTCTCCCATTCCTATTTAGGTGCAGGCCATGTATTATGTATCCCCAATTACCAATAGCATCAAATGGAACACAACTCATGTGAGATTTTGCCAGTGTCTGGAGCATCCTGTTCAGCTCAATGTTGAGATAGATGCCTTACACCACTGTTTACCCAGGGCTGATCATGTTGCTCTTGTTTTGTCCAGGTCACTCCTAATACTATATCTTCGAATCATAGCCAGGCTGTTTCCTGCTCCCCCAACTATAATTACCTGATATTCCTTCTCGAAGTCCCTGCATAGCTGACATAAAATTTCTGTCACCTGGCTAAGGTTAGCACTTGGTTTCACAAAACTTGTGACCTGGTAGCCTTTTTCCTGAAGCTACTGGCCTACACCCCTTTCATGACTGCTACCTAGAAGCAGAATTCTTTTCCTATTCTGATTTGACCCTAACCTGTCTGGTTTCTTTAAACTAATATTCTGCTTCAGCCCACATTAAGCTACATCTATATAAGGCCGTTCTTCCACTACTTCAGATAGCAAGACAAACTGATTTACTAATGGAATTTCTAAAGGTTTTTCAACAGTATTAAATTACACTTAAAGGCTTTGCATAAAAATCAGGAAATGAAATGAACATGTCATCCTTGTTCATAGGGAAATAAAGGTGATTCACAAAAGGTGCTGGAAGTGACCACCCTTGACTTGTAAACTCAGTTGAGCACAACACTGCATATTAGCTGCCAGAACCTCTGGTGTCACTGCCTGGATTTCACAGATGATGTTCTCTTGCAAATCTTGTAAGTTCTGCAGTTTGTTCCAGTAGATCTTGCCTTTTAGGCCACCCTAGAGGAAAAAATCAGGTGACCTTGGAAGCCACAGTCATTTCAAAATGACGCGGGAAAAATGATTCAACCTCAGCCACGGTCACTCAAAACGTGTGGCATGCAGCGCCATCCTGTTGGTACAAGCTGAGGATAAGTTCTTCAGTGTGCAACTGGTTCACAAATTCCTGAAACATTTAGAAGTAAACTGCACATTACAGCAGACTTGAAAAAAACTGGTCCAATGATGCGATGCTGTGATATTGTAAAGAACAAGCCAATCCTTTGGGAATGCGGGGGTTACTCAACCAGTGCATGTGGATTTTATACTACACCAAAAATGCGTACTGCAATATACCTGGCTTCTGTGCAATAAATTTCTGAAACCAATGGCAAAATGTAAAGCATTTGTCTTTGTCACTGACAACCAGTTACTGAACAATTGTAAACCCGTATGGATACATGTCCACTTTCTTCGCAGATCTGTAAAATATGCTCCAAGACATCCCACATTCCTGAGAGAAATGTCAAACAAACTTTGAAGGAAAGACCAACAATCATAGTTTCACATCAGTGACTTTTTCTTCGGATAATGACAGCTGTCTCCTGCCGTGAAGGTCCAACACCGTTCCAGTGCTCTACATCTCCTTCACTAACTTTTGTATGCAGCATTTAGATGATATATGCTGGTTACCAAACCATTCAACAAACATTCACAGTCATGTCTTAAAGAACCCAGTAGTCCAATATTTTTTTCACACAAAACAAGCACTCTTTGACAGTATAGCAATACACTGTCACTAAACACTGAGCTCCAGCCACAGCGACGAGCAGAAATACACTGCTGTGCGAAACAATGTTGCAGAGGGCAATGTTGCCATGTCAAATTCACAAATTACACGGTGCAATTTCAAGTGGACTTACTACACATTTGTGGGGCCTCTTTTGAGTGGAACACCCTATATTTGTGTCTATGTACTTATTTGCACTGCGGATGTCAAAATGTTTTATGCACCAGCTACTAGAGGTGCTCTTTTATTCTTATTAGGAATATACTTATTCTCAAACTGGTTACCTATTGTTTTTCAGGGAGACTTTTTTTTCCAGTTCCTTGGTTACGGACTAAATATTCTTGTATTCTCGAGCAAAAAGTCTACATGCATGTAAAACTTTTCTGAAGCTACTGAATCCCAATAAGTTTCCTTTCCTATGCCAAGACGTCAAGTGTTTGTTCATTCCTTCCTCCTATAAAAGTTTGTATTTTGTACACTAGTCAGGTTAGACCTAGACATGCACAATTTAGATGATCAGATAGCAGATGCAGCAGTCAACCCAACAAATACACTTACTTGTTTATGTTGATGATCTGCTGATAACTTCAAGTTCTGAGAGAATTGACAATATAAAAGTTGTTACAGAGGGATAACTTTGAAATGCAGGATTTAGATGTGATTAGCAACTATATGAGAATGAATATTGTTCCAAATTCAAGGAAGGAAACTAATACTATTTGTTGAGGTAGCCTAGCTATCTTCAAAAAGTATTAATGGTTTTTGATATGTCTGACAGCAATTCTGTTTCAACTCCCCTGGAGGAAAATTTCTGACCACAGAATGTTAAATAAAGAATAATCTGAAAATGAAGACAATGAGGAAAAATGGAGACAATGAGAAAAAATGTAGAAATTTAATAGTGTTATCGATGTATGTCATGTTATTAGTTAGGTTCCAGACCAGATATTTGCATTGCAATAAATATTTTAAGCAGGTAGGAACCACGTGGAAGCCTGGATTTATGGAATGCTTTAAAACATGTATTGTATTACATTAACAGAACCACAAAACCGTGTCTGTTATATGCTAGGGATAAAATTTTTATTGATTCTATAAATGGTAATGTTCACTCTGATTGGGCTGGTGACAGTAGTTAGAATGTTTAAAGCTTTGGGCTGTAATGTTTCATGGGCATCTAACAAGCAACCCACAGCATCTCTGTCATAAACAGAGTCAGAATTTGTAAGCATGGCAACTAGTGAAGCCTGCTGGCTCAGTAATTTGTATTATTCATTGAGCCGTTGTTTTCTGAAGATAATATGCCAATACTGAGCATTTGCAAGAATCCACTGTTCCATCGTAAACTTAAGCATATAGATGTAAAATCTGTATTTCAAACAATGGAAAATCCACGATGGAATGTAACAATATTATGAAAAGGATAGCTGGTACTCACCAAATAGTGAAGACGCACAGTCGCAGGTAGACACAACAAAAGGACTGTCCGAAAGTGAGCTGTCTTCATCGGAAATAAGACAACATACATGCACACACTCACACAAATGCGATTCAAAATTTTATTTGTTAGAGACAAAGTCTCTGCTAAGAAAGTTGTGTTAAGGCACAAATGTGAAACCAGCTGATGTTTTGATGAAGTCACTGGGTGAAAGAAAATTTGAAAAATTTAGAGCCTTTCTACGACTTCCTTAAATCTTGTAAATTAGTTTTTGTAACATTGCTAATTAACATTGAGGGAGGGTGGAAATGGTATAATATAAATGTTGTTTGAAGATAGCAACACTGCTCCTTTTGGTTTATGTTCACTTCCATTCTCAGACATTTTACTTTTATTTTATTTTATCATTATTTTCTTTTAGCCTCTGTGTGTGTCATTGTCGTCTGCTATTGAGTTGTATGCTATTATATATTTAAAGAAAACTCTATACAAACAGGCTTATTATTAAGCTTCACTGACTAGCCCTGATTACATGAATGATAGTATATTAAGAATATAGATTGCATTATGAGAATGATACCTGGTGTTAATTCTTGAATATCCTGCAGAGATCTCTTCAAAAAACTGGATATTTTGACAACTACTTCACAATACATATATTCATTAGTGTCCTTTTCTTTACCAATAGTTTTCTTTTGACAAGAAACAGAGAAACACACGAATAAAACAGTAAGACCGCAAACAATATCTACAAAGATTTCAAGGGATTAACATTAGTAGATAAAGAAATCAGATACATGGGTACACATGTATAAAGTGAAATGGGTAGCAATAATGATGTTTTGCATATTAGCTGGTGGCTGTACAATAGGCCTACAGTTTTAAATAAACAAACATCCTGGCATTCTGTTATGAAATGGCTACAAAAATCAATGAAAAATGTAGTGATGACACTAGGCTGCCATTCTTTTATTCTAAAATTGGTATCTAAGCTCCATGTTGGATACAGAGGAAAGTTCGGTTCGAGTCATCAGCTTTGACCAGTGATATAGGAAACATGGCAAACACCATAAACATTCATTGGCTTTGCCAACTCACAACTAAACTGTTACCTTCCAACCTAACCTATGGCTCGAGCTAAGCTACAAATCAGTATTTTACCATAACCAGTTTTACGTTTTTACTTTCAAATATATTACTTCGCCAACTATCAGCAAATCTGTGAGTATATGCACCAAAAAGTGACATGACAGTGGCCATTAACATTATGTCACTGGCCAAAGCCAAAGACTTGTATCAAACATCCCTCTTGACCACAATATTATCTGTACAGGATGACTGAACTTATGAACTTCTTCAAGGCTTAAGTCGGGCCTCAGCACAGTCCAGAGATGAGTAATTATTGACAACCTGTATTACTCACAGCAAAACATCCAGAAGCAGATTAAATCATAGTGGCTGCCAGCAGCTGGTCAGGTGGGTGTGCAAAATGCGTGAAAATTTGGTCACCTTCTGACAATATATGCTCTGTGATCGAAACTGTTTTAAGATTAAAATCGGAATCTCAGTTGATATACTTACATCTGTTGCCTCCTTTTGCACCAAACGACATTAAAATTAGTGTACAGTATGAAAGGAACAGGGGTGAAACAACACCTACATAACTTAGTGTTATTGCCCCATCTAACTTGTTTGCAAGCAGCACCTGGAAATTAATAGAATGAAATATAATTTGACAACTCCTGTGTAAGCTAAAATGTGAGTGAACAGCTCTTTCAAAAGTAATGTGATATAATGGTGTGATTATTACCTGAAAAATGAGTATTGGTATGACCAGAAATGTATATCCTAAGGCTGAATTAAAAGATGTTCTCCTTTGTTGGGGATTTACTTCAGGGGCCCTAAGCAAAATTCCTGCAAAAATTATTGTATACAACACTCCAACTAATGACAGACACATTAAAATCCAGAGTGGCACGAAAACAACTTCCCAGCTCCATGATATAAATCCATCTAATTTTAGAGCCAGGAATATGAACTGTAGTATATTGACAGAACAGAAAAGTTCAAGCTGGAAAATAAAAAGCAGTGCATTACTCTTTTTTTAAGATCAATCTGAAATCAAATCAAACAAAAAATGTGTAATGTCTCTCACTTACCTCAAACGAGCGGTCATGTTTCACAGCCCAGATGCAGACAGCGATTGAAACGATTGAAATAAATATGAGAGGTATGAAAACAAGTATCCACAAATGTCTGTCAGACTCCAGTTTGTCACAGACTAGCAGTTCAAACATTAGAAGAATCAAGTGGAGTGCTAAGCTTATTAGCATTGCTTTGTAGTGCACATATGCTTCGCCCTCCAACCTTTTAAAAAGTAAAACAGAACATTAACTGAATCGATACGTTACTAAGGCTACTTGTCTTTTCAGTTCCGTGTTTACATTCTGCCACTTTGACAAATTTCAGATTTCACACATTACAAAGTAGCAGAGAAGATATTTACCTAAAGTGTGGGTACCTCCACCATACATAGCTGCCGACAGTTGCCCCTGAGATAACCATAAATTTCCAAAACCATATTGGTATAAACACTGTCCAGTAACTCCAGATAATTGTCCCATCAAGTCGCAGGGCAAATAAAGCGGTAAAAACCATTAAACACACGTGAACAAGGAACTTGCTGAAATTGAAATGTGACATAAATACTTGGAATTACCACAGCTACTGTGAGAGGTGTCCACAAGGAAAACATAAACAATGACAGCGCCTTATCGAACAAAGAAATATGCTTTACCTTGGATTAAAGTCCTGGAATAATGTTTGCAGGTTCATGTTCAATTTTTCTGATATCTAGTACGTAGTAGTTACTATCACATGTTTGTTTTGGCTTAAACGCACTTTCCTGTCAAAACAAAGGGCATAAACACATTTTCATTTTTTTTTCTTATTCAGCTGACTGCCTATGCATTCATTTTGGTGATATCGACCTCGTAGTAGTGAGAGGAAAACGGCCAAGAATTTTATGATTTATTATTGTTGAGTATTTAGTTGTCATTACAAAATGATACTGTGCATTCACAAGTAAAATATTTTTCAATATATATCAATATTATGATAGTTATAAAGACTACTATATTTAATATGAACTTTTTTGTTCAATGGCTGTTATTTCTTGATGAAGTTATATTTTGAATTAATATATTTCCTAGGTCTCATTAAATAAAGTTTTTCATATTACAGGTGTTCAACAGGGATTATTGAAACTGCTCTGAGTTCACCAACTTGAGTTGTGTATCGATAGCACGACGATAGGCGGAAGGGGATTGTCTGCGACAGTGAAACTTTTTGACTCCATGTGCTGAGTCGAGCAAGTAGCTTCCGGCGACGTTCCTTCCAGTTGTACGTGAAATCATGGCGGTTGGTAAGAATAAGGGGCTGTCGAAAGGAGGAAAGAAAGGTGTTAAGAAGAAGATGTGAGTAAACATTATTGCGCTTGTTCCTTTGATGTTGTTATGATGGTTGTGGTTATTTCATTAATATGTCTGTGCGTTTTAGTGATTAATCGATGGACGTTGATAATTCTTCAAAGCGTGGATATGCTTGTTCTTGTAAGAGTTATTGCGTTGCTGGGATGTTTTTTTTTTTATTTATGCTCATGGTGTTTAGCGTTTATATGAATATATCGGTTCGATTAGTAATTAAATTTTAGGTAAAACGGAATGGTTTCATATCTTAAACACTTGCATAGTGTAACATGCGGACCAGCATGAAGTAGATCAAATACTGGTACACTGAATTCTTAAACTTTTCTTAGAGTTTTGTGTCTTGGAGTAAAAAAAATTCTTGTGCTTTTCTAAACATTGCAATAATAGTGTCTTATTTCCGTGGGCATGTTGTCATGAGTTTTACGGCTGCTGTGTATTTAGCTCCTTGTTGACAGAATTAGCCCTACAGTATGTGAATTAAGACAGTGAAAATCATTTTCCTTTCAGTATTTGAATAAATATAGTAAGTAATGGCTTCTTCACCGCTAATTTAATCTGTGAACGAATGTGCCTGTGGATTTTAAATACTTCGTCAAGCATATGACAAGATGTTTTTTTTGAACTCCACACAAAATTCTAATTACTTCCCTTTCTACCAGGAACTCGTATTGTATAGGTCATCAGTCAACTCAGAATATTATCCTGTAGGACGTTCGTGAGCGAAAAAGTGAAGTATATTTACTCGATTCGTGTCCAAAGAACTTTTGAGCCAGTGCAAAACTTGATAATAATTTTATTTACAGTTTTTCTGTTGTGGTTTCATTTGTTTCCTTGACGATCTGCAAACTGTACGAATCCAGCCTCTCAATTCACATAAACTGATAGTTAACAGAACAAGAACAGTAGTGGGCCTCATGATGTAACCTTACACAACACCTGTTGTGATTTCTCACCAAGCATTATGGTGTCTGGCTTTGTATCACTTTAACATTCTGTTGTAGCTTTCCACTCATTAGAATTCGTGGTTTGGGAGGAAGACATGTACATGTTGAATCATCAGGAATCTTAAGCTTCAGTGTGTTGAAGTGTGTTGGCCTAATTGTGTAATTTTGTGTTCGGATGTGTCGGCATTACTTCAGCTTTTCGCAGTGTGGTAATGAAATTTCTCGTGTGTATTTGCTCAAAGATGTAGTGGTCCGTGTCTATTGGATTTGCAGCAAATTACCTGATGCCAATCACTGTACTTGGTTGTAGGCATAATCAGTTCTATTCAGAAATGACATAAGACAGCAGTTTGATAATCACTGGTGCATAAAGACTTTCATTAGGGTCTTCACCTAGTACATCATATTCCTCCTACATTGGATTAACTGAGGTGGAAGATATTGCTTCGTTGATTCGTAACTGGCAAAATTTTACTTCAGACAGGAGCTGTGTAGTGTGCTGTTGTTGGCAACGATGGTCGGTGAAGTAAATAACTGATGCTGTTGCTGCTGTCTGATTGAGAGGTTCTTGTATAAAGTTCTTCGCAAAGTGAACATTTCATAACAAGATGTTTGGGATAATAAGAATGGCATATAATTCCTAGCATTCGACATTCGTTGCCAACATCGAAACACCATGTCACTGGTGCCGTAAGGAAAATTTAACCCTGGTAATCAAACTGTGTTTTAACTGTCCTAGACTACAGGCCATGCTGCAGGTCAGTATGTCACCACATTTAAAATTTCGTATTCAAATTTGTTGGCTTGGCCAAAATTTCATTCTAACATAACACAGACTTTGGCTTTGCTATGGAAATCTGTCACCATGATTTACATTCTGAAAACTACTGCAGATGGAAGAGAGATGTCAGCTTTCGGAAGAGAGATGTCAGCTTTCTTCGTTTGTGCACTTAGCCTAGTTTACACTGAATTGAATGAATGTGAATGAGCATTCTTCATAATGTACAGTATATGCTAGCAGAGTGCAAGAGAACACACTTTGGTGAAGTTCAGTTCACATTTCCATGTGTTTCTTCAGGTTTGCTGGGTATTGGTCATTCAGTGAACTATCAAGAGAAGTCATTATATACTTCCAATCAGGTGAGAGCAGAATGAATAAGCACAAGCTTTGTATTTATTTTTATTGAAAAGTAACAACACAATAATGTTGCTTGACAGTAAAGACTGAATCTGTGTACTATTCTGATTAAAAGTATATGGAAGATCTGATCATTATCAGTGTGTTCATTGACTATAACTGGTTACATAGCTGAAATGCCACTCTTTGTAGCTTGTGTGGTGGGTTGTATGTACAGGCAAATTTCATTAATCATACTTAGACATTAACTTCTTTGAATTTATTCTATACAGTCCATGGAACAGCTGTGTATGTGACTTTGGATGTGGGGAACTATTATAAGTATATGAGCTATTCAAATGTGAAACAATTTTAATGTAAATGTCTCCCATTAATAATCAGAATTTCAGTACTGGTATTTCTTCAGGTTATGTTGCTTGTCTACAATATTTCCCTCTTCAGTTATATTTGGAAACAATTGAAGTTTTGGAATAATGTTAAGGAAAGCTGGACCTTGTAATCTGCGCCCCCCCCTCTTCCATCTGTATTTGCCCAGTCCAAGTAATTAATTAAGTTGTGTTGAGATGCCTGCTGTTCTTGTCTGGGGATCTGATTCTTGAAGTTGAAAATCTTAACATCAGGTCCTCATGGTAGGTTCGAACTAAATAATTTGAAAGATTGTTGCAGAATTTTTTTACATAAATACATTATCCGCAGACTTTCTCACATTTTAGTGCTTCATATGGTATTTTGATTTTTCACATTAACAAAGCCGAAATTACATTATTTGCACCTATTATATAGCAATATGTCCGATCACATCAGAGGCAAGCTTACAACTCTCTCTCTCTCTCTCTCTCTCTCTCTCTCTCTCTCTCTCTCTCTCTGTGGAAATAACAATATTCCATATGGTTCACAATTTTTCTTAACAAATGAATTCCTACTAGTTTTTATTACATTATTAATTTTGATTATTATTCCATAAATGAATACAGAAATACACATAGTAAGCAGTACAGGATTGTGTAATTAGTAATTGAAACTTTAAGTGTGTAAATAATTCATAATTTCAGATGTTTGTATAAAAAAAATAATTTTAACTGTACATTCAGAACTAGTACTTATTGATTGTAACATAAAAACTAAAATGTTTTTATAAAGTAATTCTTTTTATAAATTTTAGTTTGAAATACAGCATACTGTGAATAAAATTGAGTTTTTAGAAAAGCAACTAAGATAATTTAATCAGTCTAAAATTCAAAAAATGATATTGATATCAACAACTACTGTTCAGAAGGAGTAATACTAGAGGATGATGTCCCGTTACAACATGCGATCTGATTTTAAATTAACTGCCTCTAAGCACTTCACTCTGGTGTCCAAATTTATACACCTAGGCCTACACTCTTCTTTCCTTACACTATTCTGCTTGCTTTGTCAAAATCAGCACGTCGTCATGCTGACATATCTCATCAATCACAGTGTGACATCATGGCTGTTAGTAGCAAGTGAAACCTGTGGGGCGATCCTGCCAAACTCTACCACATAGCATTTCTGGGTTTGACATGCCATGTTTTCTAATTTTCTCTTCCATTACTTCCTGCTGTGGGCTTTCAAATTATAAAAAAGTGTGACCCTCAACTACGTACCCACTGACTCGTGGCTGCTTTCATTGTTTAAGGGCTGCGATACGTTGTTGCCGCATTACAAATCCAATATTGCTGAGTCTACAGTATACAATATGAATATACATATGAATCGAATGCTCATAGGTTCCTCTCACTCGGCAATTGCGCATGTAACATAGAAATTTATAAATGAAAGGTTGCAATTAAATAAAATCTGCAGGTACTTTCTTAACAACTTTAAATAATTAGTACAATAGTAGAAGTACTTTTGAGAATGCGGTATATTTCTGCAAAACACTTATTGGTGTTGATGGTCCAGCATTTAAATAAAATAAAAGTTGAATATCCGGGAAACAATAGATTCCTACTGCACGTAATTAGTTATGAACAACAACAACATAGCTCTAGACATTCACTTCACTGTAGAAGTATTTCTATCAGCTGCGACCACGTGCAAACCACTCCACATTCTCAAAGTCTCTGCCGTAACCGTGTGCCGCGCCGTCACATCCAGAATCCCAGTGTCCTGTGTGTAGCGTCCAGAACTCCTCTGTCCTCTCTCATACTGTTCTACTTCCATCTAGTCTCCCCATTCACGAGCACTGTGATTGGCTAGATCACTCCCACCATGTCTTCAAGCCAATGCACATTCACAAACATAATGAAACACTTTTGAAATACTGGATTTACATTTAAATAACTTGAAATTAAATAAATATTCCTACAGCTGGACCATAAACATGTGCTAACACACGTTATTAAATACATAAACAAATTAAATAGACATATATCAAAGGAATAGCAAGCAAAAGTAGGGCAGTAGCCTAATGTCTCTGTGCTTCCAAAAACACAGTAAATAATTGACCAATTTCTTCATGAATAGCATGTATCAGATACAAACAAAGACATAGATGAATATATTTATAAGCCTGCTGCTACTGTTTTTTGTGTCACTGGAGTACTTATGGTCTGACGCAATCAACAGTGATCGGCCACTTTGACCTCCAATAACTCGTGTACTCTTAAAGTTACATGCCTGTAATTTATGCCAATTTAAGTTTACACTAATAGCTTTCTAAACACACGTTGATTGACAAAATCGGATGAACCATTTAGATTTTGGAAATTGTTGTTGGGTGTTACTTGTATAATTTAGTCAGATACTAAACTTTAAACTAATAAAGATATTGAAAATATGATTACACCATCAGAATCGTTGTGCATATAATGGTAACATACGTGTTTCTTCTTAAAGTATCATGATTTCTGTGGCTATTATTAATTTCTATATGAACAGTGAAATGTCTGCCATTATGGTTTCGCAAAGTCTGCCATATCTGGCACTCCTGGCATGTCTCCTTAGACACAGCATCACCATGGAATTCCCAGCCACGGTGTCGGCCTGGACTCCAGGCTCTGCACCATGTGGCTGCCGCGGCCCGCTGAGAGACCCCAGTGCAACCACGCCAACTCCGAACTTAGAATATTTCCAGGGCACCACAACTCGCCCGTTACCTCAACAGAGCAAATGCTTGTTTATGGGTACAAGTGAATGGTAGTGAACACAGATGAATGACCTGGAAGTGCTCATTCACATGTGTGTGCTTCCATCACATGATGTAAAGGAGCCTTAAGACATCACACGCCACATTGTTACAGGATGATGTCAGCATCTGATATTGGTATGATCAGTTACTCCCTTCACGTTAGCTCACATTAATACGATCTACTCATTTTGGGTCTTTGCCTTGATCATTTCTTACTTCTTGGACTCCAAACTGAAGAGGGAAGATGTATATTTCCACTTTTGTCTAACTTACATGTAGTATTAATATATCGAAGAAAATAATCAGTTTTTGAAAATATAACTTAATTGACTAGACAAAAATCTACTCATTAATAAGTGGCAGGAGAAATATAAGTAAATGAGGAAGCTTTCGGTGTCTGTGGTTCCTTTTGACAAAAGGAGTGGAAGGAAGGGGGATGAAGGGAAGGACTGTTGATATTTAGGAAGTGAGGAGAGTTCAGAAAAGTCACCCAGAACACAAGTCAGGGAA
The DNA here is from genome assembly GCF_023864275.1 of Schistocerca cancellata. Classification (NCBI taxonomy): domain Eukaryota; kingdom Metazoa; phylum Arthropoda; class Insecta; order Orthoptera; family Acrididae; genus Schistocerca; species Schistocerca cancellata. Next base: position 519,896,346 of record NC_064634.1, on the reverse strand, counting down.
GACCTACTGAACAGGATGAGAAGGATAGACTGGTTGTTGGAGACTGCACAGAACTAGATTTAAAAACCTGAGAGCTTAAAGATAGAAGATACGGTAATAAGGCCCTATCTTCCACCTGTAAGCTCTGACTTTCATACCTCTTCCAGTGCAGTCTCCAACCACCAGTCCTTACTTCTCATCCTATCAAATAGTCTCCCCTGACTAGGGTTCTGAGTGCCCTTTCTGAACACTCCACATTTCCTAAACCTCACCAGTGCTGTTCCTTTATCCCTCCTTCTTCCCCTTCAAGCGTTCTGCTAAGAGGAGGAGTCACTGGCTCCGAAAGCTTGCTACTGCTTGGTAAGTAGATTTTTTGTCTCAATTTATATTGTATGCAGATATTCTATTTAACATGAGGATTGTAATGATCCAGCTGCAGTGTGTGTATAAATGTGGCTTCACATTGTGTGACAACAGATATCTGGAAAATATTTGTTTGTGTTGAAACATTTACCACTATGCTAGCCCAGAAAGTTTTTGTTCAGACCATATAGGCCATTTGTTACAAAGAATTGAAGGCTTCATTCGTCTTCTGCTTCGTTAGGACCCTTCAGGATCATATGTGGTGTGTTTTGCACATCTTTCTTCCCAATACCTTCTCATTCTCTCGCTTCTTCTGTTTCTTTCTTCTGCCACCAGTGACCATTTGTAGCAGTTCCACCTGCTTTTTAGTTCTTGAGTGTATTGTCCTCGGTGTCAATGTACTGCGCTACACTGGCTGAAAATGGGGTTTGTAATTTGGACACTGACTACTGTAAATAATGTAGCCAACATGTGTGTTTAACTGTAGTTTACTTTCACTTTGCAACCCCCCCCCCCCCCCCCCTGAATATTTGTTATTTTTCCAGTGCACTATTATTGAACTTTCGATAAACCTCATTAATAGTTTGCAGGTGAACCTCCACATACTGCTACAATAGTTTTATGTTGAACCTCTACGAGCAGTAAAAACATAACCACATATTTCACAATCCTTCAGGTAAATTGAACAGTCACTGTCATTACTTTAACACATGGCCTATTGGTGTAACACTTATTTCACTGTGAAGTTGATACATTATTGTCATTCTAAGCAACACAGGTTCCTCGTCTGAAACTTGGCTGTGAACTGACTGTCTTGTGACCAAAATATCAGGCCCATATACAGGGATAACACAACGTCTTGCCCTGATTTTTTAAGACCACTTACATTAGTAAACCTCAACGTGTGCTCACTTGGTAGCTTGGAGAATGTTAAGAGGCAGTATTCCAGTTCCCACCAGGTGTTTCATAACATGTTCTGTTACAGTACCCACAGCAGCTTGTATCTTAGCCTTCAGTTCGTTGGCGTCAGCAACTGGTGTGACGAAGACTCTGTCCTTGATACAGCCCCAGAAAAAAAGTCAAGGGACGTGTCTGGAGAGCGGGTGGCCAGGGTGTTGGACAGTTCCTTCCAACCCACCGATCTGGACATTTATCCTCTCTCCAGACATTATGCCCCTTAACTTTTTTTGGTGGAGCTATGTCAAGGACAGTTTTCATAACACCATTTGCTGACGTTGACAAACAGAAGGCTAGGATACAAGCTGCCGTGGGTACTGTGACAGAACATGTTACGTAACACCTGGTGGGAACTGGAATACCGCCTCAACATTCTCCAAGCTACCAGGGAGCATATGTTGAAGTTTACTAACTTAAGTGGTCTTAAAAAAAAAAAAAAAAAAACTAGTAACACTAACCTGTGTAACGGCATCAAATGTAAATTATTATGTCAAACAGTTATTCTTTAATAAATTGTAATAAGCAGGGCAAGACTTTGTTCTCACCTTGTATGTGCTTACAATAATAGTGGCTGAAACCACACATTGTTTGAAGTTTAATTTACAGAAATTACAATTGAAATTTAACTTATTAAATTAACTGGATGTATTGAAAAATTGCGTCTTTATAACAGTTTCTTCTACTGCAACACTTGGGCCAAATTATTTGTTTGAATCATGAAATTAACAGTTTTGTCAAAAGTAGTGTTTGTGTAATAATTGTTAATTACTTTAGAATTAATTCAGGGCTGGTTTTGCTAATGTTTTTGAATAAAGCCAAATAGATACTTTAAGATTACTAGTATTTCATCTTCCAAATGTTTATAATTAGTATAGAATTTATATTTGTTTATCTGTCAACAATAGAATTAAAGTTATGAAACAATCACAGATTTTGCCCTATAACAAAAGATACTAACTAGGCATAGTCAAAATAAATCAGAAAATCAATTACATACATAAATCTAAGCATAAAATTAGATCTGGTGTTATATTCTTTAAAACTGAGTGCCAATCATTAGATCTGGTGTTATATTCTTTAAAACTGAGTGCCAATCTTTTTCTTTTATGAAAATGCAAATAATATTCACGTAAAAAAATGAATTCTAAGGAGGTAGATGGCAAAACAAGAGGGGAATTAATTATCCCAGCTTGCTTTGTCACACATCCACCAACCCTTTAAACTTCCCCCTGTCATGTACTACTGCTTGCAGATTTGATTCTCATTGTAAGGGCCTGGGAACTTCCTGTAGAATTGTTGAATAGTTTTTTAAGGATTCCTTGACATCTTTGTGCAGAGTTTTTTTCGAGTGCTTTCATATGGGAGCTGTAGTGCTGTTGCATGTCCTATTCAGTGTAATAACATAATTTGAATAACTATTGGAATTTGCGCAGCTGTATAAGCATTAAGGAGAAAAAAAGGACATTTTACTAATAACTATATTTGCACATTCAAGAACAAAAAAATTTACAGCAAACACAACAGAATAATTAGCGCACAGAGTGTTAGACAGTGCCAAAGAGGTCTATTTTACACAGTGCACTTTGCGTCGACACACACGAAATATATTGTTCAAACAATTCCAACACCCCTCCTTGAACTTAATATTTTGTGTGTTGCTTCCACAAGATAAACCAAATAGTCCCACAATCTTCTCAAATTTCTCCCTTTCCAAGGGTTTGGTCAGAAGGTCAGCTAACATGTTTTCTGTACGCAGATAGTCCACGGCAATGTTCTGTCGTTCTACGTGGTCCCGAATGAAATGGTGCCGTATATCAATATGCTTTGTCCTAGCACTAGTAACATCATTTTTAGCTAGGTTTATGGCTCCCTTATAGTCACAGAAGATGGTTGTAGGTTCCTCAATTAAATTGGATTCTATTTCACTTATTAATGTTCGTAGCCATAATGCTTCCTGTGTGGTGTGAGATAGTGCCATATACTCGGCCTCTACGGTGCTCAATGCAACAGTTTTTTTTTCTTTTGACAGGACCATGATGTGAGGCCCCCCATTAATTTAAAACAGCAGCCAGTGGTGGAGTATCTGTCTCCCAATTCACTCCCCCAGTCCGCATCGCCATATCCCTCTAGTTTTGCGTTACCATCTCTATGGTATTTTAACTCATAGTTTGAGGTTCCTCTTAGGTATCTGAATATCCCAGGGTGTATACGGCCCGGGACATCCGTGAAAAACCCGGGAATTTTTTAGAATTCCGGGATTTTTCGTTGTTTTAGATTGCAGTTAAAGTTTTGTAGGTGTGACGTGTAAGATCTGATACGCTGACAAAGAACTTTAGTCCACTACTGCTAAATAATATTGCAGCAATGAAACACAAATCAGAGAATAACACCAAAATAAAAGTTTAGTTGCGTAGAAAATGGGTAAATAGTGTCAAAGGATTTAGATCGAAGATTATGCAGTACGTCCGTAACAACTAATATGCATTCGATGTGTGTGACGTCACAATTGTTTACGCTTCTAACAGATCACCAGAAAATATTACGAATAGTGGCTTGAGATGCGTTACTTTCGAAGTAAATTTCCACACAAGATGATTTGTTACATGTGAGAATGTGCAGTGCATTTCTTAAATCACAGGGCATTATAACTCTCATTCAAAACGTAACACTTTGAGGATCAGCCATTTGAAAAATGTCGGGCCCAGAAGATAAGTCATTTATGCCACTATTTAAAATTTTACTGGCACATTTGTATTTGATATTACTTAACGTGTAACACACGCTAAAAAAAGACCGAGCTTCAAGTTAGTTTTCATATTTAATGTTGTACTTTCATAGATAAAAAAATTATGCAATCGATGGCAAAAAGTTCCATTGACCTTCAAAAAAATGTGCATAATGTGTTACTGAGCAATGTCACAAGTCCCTTCATGCCAGAACACTTCGACTTTTCTAAGCAACTGATAATCATTTTGGCACGATTTTAATTGCCAAATTAGAGCCTGTTAGTAGGCGTACGGACTTCCTATCATTGTAGGACTAATAACAGTGGATGCCAATAGAGGATGCAATTCTCGTTCGTACATACACATCTGCGTAAGAGTTAACCGGTGTAGAAACGCACTTTGCTGAATTGAGCGAGCTCGGCCTACCTTCGTAACGTACGCGCCGCGGCCTGTCTTTCTCGTAGGCCTCGTGCTCTGAATAACTGCCGTCATTCGCTAGTGAGGTCACGTGACATGAGCTATGACTGGCTGACAAAAGTGCATCGCTCAACGCAATCTCTATTTTAGCGTTTCGGAAGCTACCGTGCTGTAATTTGTGGAATTTGTGTATATAGTTTAGCAATACGAAAATAAACTCTATGTATATTGTCTCGCATCAAACAACTTTCCAAACGCATTGTTTTCCTGGATTTCGTTTCCTAAAGTGCTGGGACGTCCTCCGCCGGTATAAGATCTTTAAGATTCAAAGGACTGATAGGTTTTACAGCTCCGAGGGAAAGTATACTGTTACTTAACACGGATGTATTTTCACCCGCTTTATACGTAATTTCATCCGGGAGAAATTGTGTTTTTAACCGGGAAATCCGGGAATTTTTTTTCTTGTCCACGTAGACACCCTGTATCCTTCTTACAGCTTTCCAGTGCTTTTCCTTTGGGTCTCTGCAATATCTGCTCACTGCATTGGTGGAAAAAGCAATGTCGGGTCGTGACGTTTGAGACAAATATAACAGACTCCCTACTGCTTCTAAATAAGGAACATTCTTGTCACATTCCACATCAGTCTCATTTACACTTAACTTCACTCTTACTTCCATTGGAGTACTTACGGGTTTGCAATCACTCATGCCAAATTTCTTTAGTATTTTTTCCGTGTATGATGATTGACTTATGCTCAATTCTTGTCTTTCTTCATCCTTAGTAATCTGCATACCTAAATAACATTTGACTTCTCCCAAATCATGCACCTTAAACTTGGTTTGCAGCTGTTTCTTGAAAATTCTCATTTGGCCTTCACTTTCAGTCAGGATAAAGAAATCGTCCACCCATATCGCCATTATTATTATTTCTTCTTTTCTCCCTTTATAGTAAATGCTGGGATCTGCCTTGGATTGCTTCATATTCATATTTATTAGAGTTTCATGTAGACATCGATTCCAGCAACGTCCATAAATACTTTTTCTCAAATGCTAAATCTTTTTACTTTCTGATCTGGTTTTTATGGCTTCCCTTGGTGGAATGACATATATCTCCTCCTCCAATTTCCCATTTAAATATGCCGTTTTAACATCCATATGATGAATTATTAAATTTCGTTTTACTGCCAAGGCTAAAAGATATCTCAATGATGCATACTTGACTACAGGTGAAAAAGTTTCTTCGTAATCTACCCCTTGTTTTTGTGAATATCCTTTTACCACAAGTCTTGCTTTGTATTTTGATGATGGGCTTTCAGGGTTCTTCAGATTGAATACCCATTATGCCTGCAGTGGTTTCTTATTTCCTGGCATATCTACCCATTCAAAGGTTTCGTTCTGATATAAAGATTCTAATTCTCTCTTCATCGCTTCTTTCCATTCTTGAGAGTTTGGTCCACTCATTGCTTCTTCTGCTGTTCTTGGCTCATCATTAAAAGACTGTGCTGTATACATCTCAAAATCCGGATATTCCTTCGGTTTTGGTACACGAGAAGAACGCCTTACATTGTTTTCTTCATTTTTTTCATCCTCTAACTCGTTGTCATCATAAATTGTATCCATTTGTCCTTGGCTGTCGTCTTCCTCTTCTTCACTTTCTATTTTCTCACACAAGGTTTCACCTTCTGAACTAGGTGCAGTTGACTTAGTGGTTTCGCTCTCTTTAAAGTCCTTTCTATTTTCAAAGAATATTACATCTCTACTTGTGAATCTTTCTGGTCAATGGATCCATTAATCGGTAGCCCTTTGAATTTTCACAATAGCCTACAAAAATATACTTTTTAGCTTTTGGATCCCACTTTCCTCTTAGCTGTTTTGGAATATGTGCCATTGCATCACACCCAAAAAACCCTTATATTGCTTAGATCAGGTTTCTTTCCTACCCATATCTCATAAGGGGTTCTGTTCTTTAATGCTTTCGTAGGTGATCTATTGTTCAAATATACAGCTGTTGACACTGCCTCTGCCCAAAAATCTTTGGATAATTCAGTGTCGGTCATCATGCTCCTTGCTTTCTCAACAATGGCCCTATTAGCCCTCTCAGCAACCCCATTTTGAGATGGGCTGTACCTTATGGTTGTTTGATACCTGATTCCCTTTTTCTGCCAGAAGTTTCCTCAATTTCTGGTTAATATATTCTCTCCCATTATCAGACCTGATGATCTTGATCTTCTTTCCCGTCCACCTTTCAACCATATTGCAATATTCCTCCAAGATATCTCTCACTTGGTCTTTAGAACTAAGAAAATAAACATGAGTATGTCGTGAGTAATCATCAATAAACGTAAGAAAATAATTACTCCCACCTATGGATTCACACTCCATCGGGCCACATACATCTGTGTGGGTTAACTGTGAGACTTCTGTGGATTTACTCTTACTAGTCTTGAAGGGTAACCTTGCTTGTTTTCCCTTTATGCATGTCCCACAAGGATCCTTGGACACACTAAAATTCTGTATTCCCTTTACCATATCCTTTATTATAGACATACATCTTTCTATTTAGATGTCCAAGCCTCCGGTGCCATAAAAAACCTTCTGCTGAATATATTGAATCACTAAAATTTTTATGTTTACTGTCAATGGTATCCAACTTAAAAAAAACCTTTTGTTACTTGCTGTAGCTATAACTTCACCACTTTCACTGGTTACTCTTGCACCCTGCATGTCAAAAAGTGACTATTTCCTTTCTTCACAATTTCTCCTACAGACAGCAGGTTAGTTGCCACATTTTTCACATAATGAACATTGTGTGCTGTAACCATATCAGATTCACCATTTCCACTTACATATAGATCTAGTTTCCCAGCCAGGTGATCCTGGAGCTTGTTGCCATCAACAGTACCTAGATATTCCCATATGAGTCTTATCTTTGATGTCATAGAAGTGATTTATCTTTAACAATATGCACAGATGCACCTGAGTCTATAAAATCCATTCCATATCACGATTACTCATCCCACCAAAAGAATAAAAACATGAGAGTGCCTTACCGTTGTTATTGGTCCTTCTCGCTGGGCTATCAGTAACATACTTCTTTTGCTGAGTGTCTGATATTGAGCTTACTTTTTCTTTGCACTGAGACACAATATGTCCCATCTTCTGACATTTATAGGACCTCACCGGTTTCTTCTTTTTGTTTTTTGAGTAGAGAGCAGATGCACCTTCCTCCTCCAATGTACAACAGCTTGGAGCACTCTTTACGTCCTGCAGGATTTTCACCTTAACACTGTCGCCTGTGATTGGTATACCTGAGCTTTCAAGTCCTATAATCATAGGTGCATACCTTTCGGGCAGTCCTGCCACAGCAATGTTCCTATCCATTTGTCAGCGATCTCGAATCTGATGTTTCTCAGTCGGTTCGACGTGGCTATTATTTTGTTAACGTGTTCGTCTACACTCTTACATTTGTCCAGACGAGTGGTAATTAACTCGCGTAATAATCCAACTTTTCTCGTAAGACCACCATCCTCAAATGCACTTCGTAAATTGTCCCAGACTTCTTTCGCTGTAGCAGCTTTTTCAACATGAACATAATTCACCGAATCAATCAGTAATATCAATTTTGATTTTGCTTTCCTATCTTTATTTGAATAATTCTGATCTGTGGATTTCATTGTCCCATCTACCACGTCCCATAGGTCGTCTAAACGTAAATACGCTTCTACTGCGAACTTCCAGGTTGCATAGTTTTCGCGACCTATAAGTCTTTCAATCTGTGGAATTTGTGCCGCACTCATTCTTAACGGTAACTTGCTTTTTATTGCCGTAAAGAACACCGAAAAATAATGCGGGAAAAAAATTGCGATCGTCTTGTAAGGATAACTCGCACTTCACGTAAATTGGAACTTTTCCAATACTTTCTCCCTACTATTTTATTGATATACTTATTCCAAATGCAGCCTGGGCCCATAACCTATTGGAATTTGTGCAGCTGAATGAGTATTAAGGAGAAAAAATGACATTTTACTAATAACTATATTTGCACATTCAAGAACAAAAAAATTTACAGCGAACACAACAGAATAATTAGTGCACACAAAGAGTGTTAGGCAATGCCAAAGAGGTCTATTTTACACAGTGGACTTTGCGCTGACACACACGAAATATATTGTTCACACAATTCCAACAATAACTGACTATTTGGTAGTAGTTGCACAATGGTTACATATTTACAAATGTTTTACCTGTGGGTATTGTTTGAGAGTGTTGACTACCCTCAAATTTTGACCTTGGTGAAACTGCAGTGTATCACAGCCCAAGGTCCAGATTAGGATGAGGGGTGGTAACTCGGTCGAGAGTTTGTGAAGTCGGCGAATGTGAATATGAAATTATAGATGTGATGACATACTGCTCTCTGTAGCTGGTCACAAATGATTTTGAATGCTTTGAGCTGAGGTTGTTCACCCCATACATCCTGTATTTTTAATTTAAAACAGTTCCTTTCTGTTCTTATTGACATTTTAACTCCTTATTGTGTACCCATTTCAGTGTAGATCCATTCACAAGAAAAGACTGGTATGATGTTAAGGCACCATCTATGTTCACTGTCCGCCAAGTTGGCAAGACTCTGGTCAACAGGACACAAGGAACAAGTAAGTGGAGTAACTTATTTCTACATATTTTCATACTACTATTTTTTTACCTTCTGTAAGTATAAGTGTGGATAAGATAATGTTAACATAAAACTATGACAACTTGCAGGGTACTATTATGTAATATGTCATAGTTAGGTGCGTGTGACAAGCTTGTTTTAGAAATTTCCTCAAATGTTAAGTTAGCCATAGGTATACCCAGGTCACTGAAACTTTGCACTTTGCATATACATTTAATTAGCAGCATAATGGTGTAACAAGTGGAGAACAAGAAGCATGAGTAACTAGCCGTAGGGCATGAACCAATCCTACGATGGTAGTTGCTTCCGCTCGGGACACGAAAGCTCCCACATTGCTGGCTTTGTTTGGTGTGAACATACTTAAGTACTTTGCATAAAGGTGTGCCACTAGGCAGTGAGGTACTAAAGTTACTAGAAAGATCTAGTGAGTTTTACGAGCAGGAGAAAGAACATGTTAGTATTAAAGGACAGCCACCAGTTTCTGCCAATAAAGTTTTTGGAGGAAACATCAACATCTCTTGGAATTAGTGCAAAAACAATAGTAAGAGAGGGAGTGTAATTGCACATGTTGAAAGATGTAGACACGAACTGTATTGATTCAGAGGTGTCTGGATTGTATTATATATTTTTAACGACTCGGTGAAAGAACAACAAATCAGCCTCACACTACCACCAACTTTAAGATTCTTCCAAAACAGGTTCAATATGCAGGCATATTTATGCTTACTACTGCAGGAAATACAGAAAAGCGTATCCTATGGTAGCAAAGTTACTACTGCCATTAAAAGAAAGTGAACTTCTCAGGGATGGGAAAAGTCAGTAAAAGTTGTTGATAATTATAAATTTCCACCACAAAGCGATAGCCTAACATGATGTCTTGTTGGAAAAGGCATATATTGTTAATGGTTGAAGCATATTTTTGCACAAAATTGTGGGCTAACACATTCATTTGATTTGTTTTTGTGATGACCATGAAGACAGATTTGGTGTCGATTCAGACTACGGCGACAATGGGGAGATGGATGAAATTGCGCCGTTGTCGCTGTAAAACGATTAATGAAAAGCAATGAATATCAGTTATTTATTGCATTGTTGCCATTATAAAAATGTAGGGTGAGATGTTAAGATACAGGTTATTTATTTTGTAAACCATATACCATATTGGTTAGCATTGTCATAGCAAGTCAAAAACAAATTCGTATATATACTGTTGTTGCTCAATAGCTTACACTTGAGAGAGGGAGAACAGAAAACTATCATCTGTTTTGTGTATAGAGGCAGTTGTTGCAACTTTGCTGTCACAGTATTGCCAGCATAACTTGACGTAATGTGGACTGTCACATGCAATGTTTTTCTGGCACAGGTATAGAATAAATGCTTGAAATGTGTAATGAAATTAAAAAAAGTGCAAATCAAAGAAAAGCGTATCAGATGTGAGATTAGCAATGAAGTTAACAATAAATTGGGGACAGTGTACTTCAGTTATTGATTAGTAAGGTGCTCCAAATATTGATTCTTTTATATTGCCACAGAAATGAATTCTGTGAAAGAACTTACCTCAATAAAAAGCAAATAAATAAGCTACTTAACCAGTAGGAGTCTTTTGGTGGAAAGATCATTCACAAAATATAAACTCAGCAAGTCAAAACACACAGGGTGTATGTGACCCAGGAGATCCAGGAAAAACCCGGGAATTTCTTCATCCGGGAGAAAACCGGGGAGGGGGGGGGGGGGGGGACAGGAATTTTTTTAGAGTTCCAGGATTTTTGTTTGTTTTTTAGTTTTCACTCAATTTTTTGTAATTTTGACTGGTAAGAAATAATACTCTAACAAAGGATATTACTGCATCCTGCTACAGCATAATAATACTGCAGCAATAAAACATGAATGATAGGGGAAAAAAAAACTTTAGTTGCCAAAGAAATGCACCATGTACACAAGAAAACAGTGCTTGTAGAAGTGTCGGCCAGTAGCAAAATGTGTCAAAGGCTGTAGGAAGACTACACAATGCCTCATAACAACAAATTGCCTCCAATGAGCATGACATCGTAACTGTTTACACTAGATTCGTGTGAGTAGTTGCGAGCGGGGCCGTGCACATGCGCAGTTGTGGCACATGTTCCTTCTCCTGCTTCTGCCTACAAAAGTGTGGCTGTTAGCTGTATAAGCAAGTTGCTACCCGGAAAAGTTTTACTGGTGCCCGCAAGCTGTCATATTCACTGGGAGCAAACTTGGGTGTCTGCCTCAGGCGGCAATTTCAGTCAAGCATTAATCGCCTTGCAGAGCAATGAAGTTAATTTTTGTCGGTTTGCTGAAGAAATATGGCATTATTAATCTTTTTGGCTGAGGCAGTCAGTTTAGTTGAAACGAAGTGTTTAATTCCACACTATTGCCTAGTTTAAACTGTTCACTGCATTTCAAAAGGGCATGTTTTCATCTTCTAGTACATATGGCGTTATGCCATAATAAAGAACCAAAAATGAGATAATACAGTACTGGTACTCCCAAGACAATTTACATCTGAATCTGGACATACGAATGTGCACTTTAAGCCGAATTATGCATTTTAGTATGGTTCACGAAATTCCTCTGATGTCTTGTTTCTTTTATGTCATAATGTAAGATCTTTTAATGTTTTACACATACGAGCATACGGGCTTCCTGCGTCATCGTAGCTGCACAAGCGCGGTGACGCCTGTTATCTGGCGCTCTCTGGCAACTGTTAAAATGAACCTCTTTCTAACAGGTCGCGGGAAAATATTGCGAATGATTGATTGAAAACCTTTACTTTCAAAGTAAATTTCGTTTTATGCAAGATGAACTAAGTGCGAGACTGTGCGATGAATTTCTTAAATAACAGAGCATTTGACTCTCATTTAAACTATTTGAGGACGACCATTTAGAAAAAATTTCGAGCCCAGAAGATCAGACATTTATGTCGGTATTAAAAATTTCAGTGGCACATTTGTGTGATGTTTTTTGCGCGTGTTACACTTTAAGAAACATTATACATGAAAGTTAATCTTCTCTTACAGCTTAATAGTCGTCGAGGCAATATTATATGTGAAAGCTCTGCTTTTCTTGTAGCAACACTGTATATATTAATTTACACCATTAACTTTTCCTATTTGTGTGTAAGCACTGCTTAACAGTGATAATGCTATTTGCTGACTATATCGCGGGTCCTAAGCTCTGAATATCTGCTTAATTGGCTGGCGAGATCACGTGACATGAGGTATGACTGGCTTACAAAAGCACGTCGCAATCTCAATTTCAATTCTTCGGAAAGTAACATGCGGTGTTTGGTGGAATTTGAATTTATACTTTCGTAATACAAAAATAAGCAGCATAATTTTTTTTTTTTTTTTTTTCTCTGAGGTTCATTTTCTATTGGGCTGAGAAATTCTACGCTGGTGCATAAAACCATAACCATTCAAAGGATTGATTAGTTTTACAGGTCCGAGAAAAAATAGAATGCCACTTAACACGGAAAAAGTGTATTTCCTCCCGGGAGAAAGTGTTTTCAACTGGGAAAAAATCTGGGGATTTTTTCCTAGTCTGCCTACACACCCTGAACAGTTCTCAAACACTAGATTGAAAAGCAGTTACTTGTTTGAGAGAGGTTTTAAACAGTTTGTAATGGGTGAAAACTGATCTAATACCATTTTTGTAGTGTGTATACACCATGCTGATCATTTCTTGCCCCCTTGTGGCTATAATCTATTTGTTAAAATCAATTATTTTCAGAAATTGCATCTGAAGGTCTGAAAAACAGAGTGTTCGAAGTGTCGTTAGCTGATCTGCAGAATGACGATGATGGTGAACGCTCATTCCGAAAATTCCGCCTCATTGCTGAAGATGTACAGGGAAGATATGTGCTTACAAATTTTCATGGAATGGACCTAACCACTGATAAGCTTAGGAGTATGGTAAAGAAGTGGCAGGTAGGTCTGAAGTTAACTTTGTGTCTGTATTTTATTAGTGCAGTGAAATATTCACAGAACTTCGATTGAATAATTTTCCTCTTTACAGACATTGATTGAAGCTAATGTTGATGTGAAGACAACTGATGGGTATCTTCTGCGTGTGTTCTGCATTGGCTTCACAAATAAAGACCAGATGTCCAACAGGAAAACCTGCTATGCCCAGCATACTCAAGTAAATATATTTAATTACAGAAACAAAACTATTCTACAGTGTGGTTGATGGTAAAACAATTTAGTCTTCGTATTAACAAACTTACTTTTGATGGTCTTTAAGCACAATTCAGTTCTATGCAAGAAACTAACTGCTTAGCATGGCATGCAATTTAAATGCAGCAGTAGTGCCTGAAAAACCATATGAGGTTGTGTTAGTAGTTATTTGAGAAGTACAGGCAATAAACAGAATGAGTCTAAGCAGTCACTTAATTGTTGCCAATTTTATTTAATATGCATATTTCTGATTTATGATGATAATTTGCAGGTCCGCGCAATCCGGAAAAAGATGGTAGAGCTTATCACGCGTGATGTGGCACAGAGTGATTTGAAGGAAGTCGTCAACAAACTCCTTCCTGATTCTATTGCGAAAGACATTGAAAAAGCGTGCCAGGGTACTTACCCTCTCCATGATGTGTATATTCGTAAGGTGAGTTCTGAAAATAATTTCAAAATTGTGTATTGTGAATGTAATCTGCTTTATTTGAAATGTATTTGTGATTGATGTGTAATGGGCACTAAGGCGACTGAAGGTTTTTCTCATCCATAACTTCTGATCAATTCCTTAAGTCATTCAGTCAGGCAGGTGTTTTCTGAATAGAACGCCGAAGAACCGATTGCAGCTGTGAAGTTGCAGCAATGAAGTTTTTTCTATCACAGACACTTCTAGTAAAGAGTATGTGATCTTGGAATGTTTGTAGTGAAAGTTTTTGCTTCGGTATGTTGGGCATATTTTCTGAGTTTGTTTTCAGTGAAATTGATTCAAAATACAATGCGTCTGTAAAGTCACGGTGTAATTATGAACACTTATTGTGGCTAACAGAAATTATAGTATGATGATCAGTTGTATGCATGCACAGGTGATCAGTGCAATACAATGAACAGTGTAGCATCAGCAGAACACGTCAGTTGTGATGTGGATGGTACAGAGGAAAGTTCAGTGTGTTCTGTGGCTAGCTAAATTTGAAATTGTTAGCAATGTTAAGCATGAATGTTCTTGCATATACAACAAAGCCACCGCATAGAAATAACATTAATCGATGAATAAGGAATACTGACAGTTTGTTGGACAAACTCTGTTCTTAGGCCTTTGGTAAGCGAAGATTCTGTAGAAGTTATACGGGATAACTACCAAAGGAACCCCCAAAATCAGTGTGTGTATGTGCTCAAGAATTAAAAAGACTGCAATTAATAAGATTTCAAAGAAGCATCTCCTTTTTTGGGTTGCTATCATTCCAACTGATAGACCCAAACGATTCCGGTTTGTTACAGATATGCTATCATGATGATAGGTTTAAGAAGATGATTGTGTTTAGCAATGAGGTGGTCAGTCAGTCAGCCATGTGCATTGCTATAACTAAAGAAAATGAGCTTCTGAAAATCCCTGTGCCTACATTGAGTACAAATGTAACAACGTAAGGTGAAAGTTTGGTGTTCTCTGTCTCATGGTACTTAATATTCCCATTTTTGCTTGTGGGGTAACCTTTGAGATGTTAGAATTGTATGCAGAGCCACAGTTTCCAGAAGCTGCCATGTTTAAACAAGGTGGCACTCCTCTACACTAACCTCCACACCAGTGTTTTGAGTTTCTGATTACAAAATTTCCTTGGAGGTGGATAGGAAGGGCTGGTTTTAAGTCATGGCCACTACATTCCCCAGACCTAACACCATAAGATTTTGCATTTGGTGTTACGTGAAGCAACGTGTTTAAATGTACTGACATAAGTCATTTAAAATGGAACCACAAAGGCTTTAACTCTGTTACATTAGGTATCCTTACATTTGTGTTGTGTGGGATGAATTGAAACATCATTTAAATGTGTGTGTGCCAACAAATTGAAGTTACCATTCCTGTATTGTTCAATTGAAAGATAAATATTCCCTGCAGTATTGTCAACTGTAAGCAAATGATGCTTGAAAGGTCGAACCGTAGTGATGATAAAATTTTTGTGGTTGTCAGGAGATGTGCCAAATGGAATTTCTCTCTGTTAGGTTACATTGAACTGAAATGTGTGATGTACTGAATATCTCATCTTTAATAAACTCTTTCTGCATTTTTCCATGTTTCATAATCGTTTAAAACCTCCTTGGAAGGGTAGTATGGTATTTTGTCTGTGGTATATTGCCACCAAGCCGTCATAAATTATGAACTGGTGCAGATTGGTCATTACATTCCTTTTTTAATGTAAGATCTTCTATATGTTGGTGCAGGCACTAAAACTACTGCAATTATATGTTCTATAAACTCATATTTGTTCTCTTCCACAGCTTTAATTTCTGTAAATTTTCATTCAAAAGTTGCTTTGGGAGCTACTGCCTGTTGACCTGTGAATTGAAACATACGAAGTTAGTTCTTATTATATTGCTGTTTTGAAAGATTCTCTTTGAATGAAGAGATCTGTTTAGAGTCCCTTAAATGTTCAGGATTCAGTTATTGATTCTCTGCAGTTAATTAACTTTTTGTGACCACATTGTAGACAGCTCGTTTTCCAGTGTCACTTCGATAATATTTCACAATAATGCGGTTATGTGGCAGTGTTACTGTTAAATGCCCCTGGCTGTCTCTACTTGGAATGTAGCCTCTCCATCTTCCCTGACGTCTCCCACGTTTCTACCCCCACTTTATGGCCTCTTGCATGAGCTTCTCTCTCTTCTGCTTCTATGAAATTTCATCTTTAAAGTCTGTATCATGCTAACCTGCCTTTCCTTCATTCCTCACATTTCTGATACATATGTGGGTCATTCCATGTCAGTTCAACCAATTTGAGAACATGTTCCAGCTGATACTCTCAGATTTGGCTGAAATTTAGTATACCAATGCTACCAAGTGTGGAACACTCGTGTACAAAATTTTAAGTTCCCCTGCCAATCAATTCCAGAATTATGACTTGTGAAAGAAGGTGGCGTGACGCAGAAATTGCAATCCGCATCTGGTAATCTTCTCTTCAGACCCAACTTCAGGTCTTAATAACTTTAGGACTACTCCACACAGTCTAGTAAAAATTTTACCACCCAGTAACATCCTTTTAGAGAACACACTCCATGAATCAAAAACCAACAACATGTTTCTGAGGGAAAATAAACTCCAAAATGTGATTAAAAAAGTGATATGTTAAAAGGTACATATTGTAGGTGCCCTCTATGCCAAATATAATTCACTCAAAAAGGGTATAAATTTTTTTGTGGTAAGCTTAATGTGGCCTAAGCACACACAGAACTCATCTTGCCCATATCAGTCACACAGTTACATGCAAACAAAAATACAAAGATTTGAAAAATTACCTGAAAAACGTGGCTTGGTAGCAGAAAAGAGACAAATGATATCTAAGCCAAATTTCAAACACTGCATAAGTAGACCGTAATATAATATGTGGCAAAATTTCAACTGGTTATTGCAAGGCATTTGTGTACAATAAAAGTTGACAGATTTATATGGTTAAGTTTCTTTTAACACGATTTAGCAAGTAATAGTGATGATGCAGACAGCTTGTTTCAGATAAAGCTGCAGGAATTGTTGGGAACCATTGGGCAACAAAGTTAAACAATGGTAGCTTTCAGGGACAGAATGAGTCATTGTTAGGCAGGAACAACAAAGGAAACAAGCATCAATTACAGGTTACTCATATTTTTAAGATTCTAGTTAAGACTGGTCAGTATTGTTGTGGAAAGTCAGTATGGAGGCAGAAGAGTGTACTAGTGGTGCTTTTGTTCAAACAAGTTGCACTATTGGTAGAGCACAAGCATCTGAATGAATGTCATAAAAGAACATGTGGAACAAAATGTGGCATTCGCATTGTACTGTATGATCTGGATGAATGGGACCAAGATTTGTTCAGTATACACCCTGTGGGCACAAAAAGTACAGTTCCAGGAAACTTTGTTTATATCATCATATGCAAGTGTTTCTGGATAAGTATTCTTTCCTACAAAGAAGTTGTTTTGATCCATTTCGGATTCATAAGAAGACAGTGAAGTGTAGCCTCAGAAAAATTGATATAAAATCAGTATTGAAAGTGAATCAGTGCATGGGACTTAACATGAAACCAGAATAAAAGTTATGTTCCAGGTGTGTTACACTGCTAAAAAACGAAGCATATTCTGATAATTTACATGACAGTGACGAAGAGCATCAGCCATCTACAACCACAGCGGATGAGCAATTAAATACTTCAGTGACTGCTCTTGGTTTGTCTCCCATGAAGAGACACAAAGTTGGGAAAAGACAGACCTAGTTATGGTAGAAGAAAACTAAAACTCAAATAGAATTAAAACACAAAATAGCTGACGCTAATAGTGGAAGAGGAAGAACTACCTGCTCCAAAGGAACAGAAATCATGACGGAAATGCTCTGATTTGGACAAAATTGTGCACGATTTGAAAGAAAATTGTGCCATATCCACACGCCAGAAAAAAAGTAGCTATTTCTTACCCTAGCAGCTTCCAGCTGGTCTATTGACTACACTGCAAAGGAATTCAGTGTTTCTGCATATATGATAAAGCAAGCTAGGAAAATAAAAGCAACCCAAGGAGTGCTTCCAAAGCTTCAGCAGGCTCAGGGTAAGCAATTGAGTTCAGAAATAGAGGTGCTAGTGTTGGACTTCTATGAAAATAATGACTACAGCCAAATAATGCTTGGAAAAAAGATAATGTAATGGTGAAAATAGGAAATGTACGTGTACAAATGCAAAAAAAGACTGTTGCTATGCAACATATCCTAACTATATGTAGAATTCAAGGAAAAGTATCCCAATACCAAAGTAGGTTTATCATCTTTTTTCAATCTTCAGCCAAAATGGGTTGTGCCTGTAAGTGCAATGGGCACACACAATGTTTGTGTATGTGAGAGCCCATCAAAATGCTAAGCTGATGTTTGCTGCTATAAAGGATTCTGATCTGGATTACAAAGGTGCAATGAAGCTGCTAGTGCAAGGGCGGGCAGGAATCCTGCACGTGTGCTGTGCACTTGCATGCGTGCAGTTAACAGGTGTTCTGCGTGCACACAGGGGCAAGCTGCCCACCCGTTTGTCTCCCCTCCCCACCATACCTTCTGTCCGCTCCTTCCTCTGTAATGCGTTTTGTTTCCTACCTTGCTTTATTGAAGGAAGGAATCAGGTTAGTAGGAGTGCTTGAAAGAAATCATGGCTTGAAAGAGTAAGTTTTATTTTATTATCACAGGTGGAGTTTACAGCACGTTTAAGATCTGGAACAAAATTTCTACACACAAACGCAAACAGTTACATAAATTTTCATCACTGATGTTTGCTATTAACCGAGACTTACTAATTCAGCAAATGGTTTTTCAGCTCTCGCTATATTAAGCACAATCTTATAACTTGCATATACCGCTGGGCTATTATTGTTGTTGTCGTCCTGAAAAATGGAAAACAGTGCTCCATAAAATATTAATCAGATGACATGATGAAAGAAAGTCGCAGATCTCTCGTGACAACAGCAACTATGACAGATCATCTAGTATCGTCAGATAGCTCTTCTTAAGCTCGGTCAGTTTCACCATCCACTCAGAATCTTACAATAAATTGTACTCGTTCTTGTGAAATTTATTATAATGGCCTTCAATACTAAACTTCCGCTGGCCAGCGAGAATACTGCCACATATTAAACATTTCGAATTTTCACGATTTTGCACATAGAAAAAAGATTCTCCCGTTACTTTTAAAAAGGTGGCATTTCTCCATTTCATTTCCTTGTTTTACTCTGCATTTTCCGGTTCTTGAAATACAACGTTCACTACGTAGTGGTCGCTTCACATAAACGTCCGCAGCTTAGCCTGGCACTACACTGCTGCAACCTGCTGGCTGTTGCCACTGCCCCGGTCGACGATTGCACGCGAGCAGCGCACGTGCAGCGCTGTGCGCTCATGAGCCACATGCAACGTTTGCCCGCCCCTGTGCTAGTGTGTGACATCAGTGCATGATAACACAGGTGTGAAAAGTGTCCTGGTAAGGCAAATCTTGCAGAACACATGAACAACAAACTTTATCGTCGACTCCTTATGGATGACAATGGACACACGTGGATCGCGCAAGTCTTGAAACAAAGCAGAGTACAGTGGAAGATTTTGTTGAAATGTGTTGCCAAAAAATGGACAAACTGACCACACACAGCTTCACAGCAACGGCACAATTGGCTCATCTCCAGTTATGCAAGGATAACTTGAAAAAAGTTGAAATTACAGTAATACTAGACTTTTCTAAAAATTATGCATTTATAGTTCAAGATGCCATCCAAGAATATCATTGGGACAACAGGCAAGCAACTCTCCAGCCATTTGCGATGTACTGTAGAGGTGAATCAGGTGATGTGTCTGTCATGAACCTGTGTTTCTAGCGACTGTTTAATTCATGATGCCATTGCAGTTCATGCCCCCATTCGCACTGTCATGGCATATGTGAAAAACAAGCCGCCTCACATACATTTTGCGAAATACATCAGTGATGGCGCAGCTAGTCTGTACAAAAACTGTTAAAATCTCAATTTATGCATGCATTACCATGATTTTCAGATTCACGCAGAATGGAATTTTTTTGCAACAAGTGATTGTAAAAAAGTATGTGATTGTATTGGTGCTACCATTAAGCGCATGGCATCACGAGCTAGTCTGCAGCACTCTACAGGTGGTCAAACATTCTAACACCTCTTCAGTTATTTACCTGCGTATAGAAAAAGATCTCTTTCATACAATCATTCTGTTTCGAAGGATGAGGTGAAATCAGTCGAAGAGTTGCTAAAAAGCAGTCTAGAACACGTTAAAACTGTTGCAGGCACAAGGAGCCATCATCACTTCTCTCCAGTGGACTCTTAACAATGTGCAGATGAGCAGACTGCCCAGTTATAACTATAGGTTCTTGCACAACATGTTTCTTCAGTGTGTGACTCAGGATTGAGAAGCAAAAGCAGCAACATACAACCAGGTTGCTATGTTATTGCTGTTTATGATGACAAATGGCACAAGGATGTGTTGCAGAGTGCTGTGAAGCAGAAGGTGATGTATTTGTGAACTTCATGGCACCAGCAGGGCCAGCAAGATCATTTCATTGGCCACGTTTGGCAGATAGGTGTTGGATTCCTTTTGAACATATTCTTATGACAGTTCCAGTTCCTACCACAGTGTCAGGAAGACATTACAATTTGCCACTCAATGTACAGAGTACAGTAGCTAAAGTGTGGGAGAACTTAGTTTGAAGTAAAATTGACTGGTTTTTAGCAGTTAAGGTGCAGTAAACATTAATGATAGGTTGTGCTAATCTGTCTATATGTTGTTGCTTAGTGATAAAACAGTTGTGGGAGAGGATAAGAGGCAGAACAGTTTACGATATGTTTTTCAAAATTGTGTTGTGGAGCAATGGCCACATCGCCAAATACATCTGTGAACTTGATTGTACACGAATGTTTTGCAATAACATGCTGAAATTTTGAGATATATCATTATGGTCTACTTATGCAGTGTGTGAAATTTGGCTTGGATACCACTTGTCCCTTTTGTGCTACCACACTTCGAAAATCCATGTTTTTCAGGTAATTTTTCAAATTTTTGTATTTTTGTGTGCATGTAACTCTGTGTGACTGATATGGGCAAGATGAGATCTGTGTGTGTTAGACCACATTAAGCTTACCACAAAAAATTTATACCCTTTTTGAGTGAATTATATTTGGCATAGAGGGCACCTACAGTATGTACCTTTTAACGTATTACATTTTTAATCACATTTCGGAATTTTTTATTTTCCCTCAGAAATATGTTGGTGTTTTGATTCATGGAGTGTGTTCTCTAAATGGATGTTACTGGGTTGTAAAAATTTCACTGGACTGTGTGGAATAGTTCCAAAGTTATTAAGACCTGAAGTTGGGTCTGAAGATAGATTGCCAGATGTGGGTTGCAATTTCTGCGTCACGCCACCTTCTTTCACAAGTCCTAATTCTGGAACTAATTCACAGGGGAAACTACTACTTTGTACACAAGTGTTCCACCCATGGTAGAATTAGTGTACTGAATTTCAGTCAAATTTGAGACTGAGCTGGAGCCCCTGGTTGAACTGACATGGAATGACCCATGTGATACTGGAGTATATTGCTTGGTATAAAATTTGCTTACTGATTGGTGGTACATTGTTGCATCATACTAAGATTCTTAGTCCACAGTAATCCATGTGCTCGCTTTCCGCTTTCTCTAATATAACTTAGCATTCGTGCCATTGTCTTATATTCCCACTCCCCAGGCAGTTGAAACTTCACTCTGTCTGTAGTCCTTGCCCTATAATACACTGCCTGATACAAAAGTGAGGTGGCTAAAAGGGGAGGAACTCAAAAGATTGAGACAGTATGAGATTTTACACGCGGCAGTACAGTCTCACTCAAAGTATGACGTTGCACTGATTTAGTTGGGAAGTGTCATAAGCCCATTGTATTCTTTCCTGAGGCAAGATGGCCCACAGCTGTTATAAGTGGTGCTCGATATACTGGCGCTGAGGTGACGATAGCTTCGTTGGTGGTCCCGCACGTTCTACTGGATAATAACTGATATCTCACCGGCCATGGAAGCACCCATCAGTAACACAGTTCAGAGATGCATGTGTCGTGTGTACGAGCATTTTTCTGTCGAAAAGTGGCACCACACTATTCTCTTAGTAAAGGTAACACGTGTGAATCTGGGATATTCGTGACATACTGTTATGTCACCCGTTTCTACAATAGCTACCTATGGTGACCTGAAGTCATATCTGATGGCTTTGCACAGGATGACCCCAGGAGTAACACAGTCTCTCTCCAAAATATTAAAGAATTTAACCCCTAGCTAGGTTGGCACCATACTTGTCATTGATGGCCCGCAGGGATTGTGGAGTACACACGTTCATTGCTGAACATATGATGCCACTCATTAGCAGTCCATGCTCCTGTTACGGTACTGCTCCAGTTTCTGCTGTTTACATTGTGGTTTTAATAGCAGCCTGTGCACGGGACTGTTACTCTGTAGTCCAGCTGCTGCTAGTCTCTGACCAATGGTGTGAGATGACACAGCGTGCAAGGTGCCCATTAACTGTTCTCTGATGGTGGGCATGGATTTGATGGAGTTAAGATGTTCGCTGCACAATGTGAAGATTCTCTGATGTTTACTGGAACTTCGATAAGTGTGCTGTCGTCACGTTTTTGTGCAGTCAAACAGGCCACTATCGCATTTGGATACCCCACAAATCCTGGATGTTATCCAGTTCGATGGGGTGGCCAAATGGAGACCCACAATGAGGCCACTTTCAAATTTTCAGGTACAGATAACACAGTCTCACATGAGTACACAGCATCTCTGTGTTACTCAGTGAGCACTCATTATTAGGGCCCGGATTTTAATGACGAGTCATATTTTTTTCTGACCTCTAGGGTGAATTTTGGAACAATTTATACATAAATCTAGGCACCTTGGTGTCGAAAAATGTATTTCGATTGTGCATATAGTCATATTTCAACAAATTTTAGTAATAGTTCATATTGCGGCTAACTTTTAATATAATAGGTCATATTTCTGTCAACTTTTGCCAAATATGTATATACCGTTTTTCTCGTATCTTACGGGACACACAAATAAGAAAATGAATGTTGCCCACGAGACAGTATTTAACGTGCTATTATGAAAGATAAACAGATAAATTAGTACACAGCTTTACTTCTCAGGACTGTAGCAGAAAACCAGTGTACCACAACAGTGGTTTCCCGAACATAAAACATTGTTGCGCAGAGTCGACAATATGCTCTAAGAACCAACAAAGGCGGCTTCTGCCGTAATAATCATTGCAGTCTCACAGGTGTTTCCAGTAACTAGTTTGAATACAGCCTTTGCCTTGTTCAACTTGCCTAAAGCAATGTGCTCAGACAGCGCGAAGTTGCGAGGATATGTTGGAGAATTTGGAGAGAAGTTCTTTGGTATTGATGGGAAAATATTATTTTGTAAACTGTGTGAAGTTGAAGTTAGTGCAGAAGAGTGCTTTATTGTGCAACAACACTGTAATACTGCTAAACTCAGCAGCTGTGTGAAACGAAGTGCTGAAAATAACAGCAAGCAAATGCTGTTATTTGAACAGACAGATCAGTAGTCAACCGGATTTGAGAGAGATGATGGTGTCCTGCAACATCCCATTGGAAAAGCTGAAGAATCCATGCTTCAGACAGTTCTTGGAGAAGTACAAAACACATCCAGTTCCAGATGAATCTACACTGAGAATGAACTATTTATCCGTTTGCTACAATGATGTGCTCAACAAAATACAAATTGCTATTGCTGAGCAAAAGATCTGGCTGTCGATAGGTGAAACTACGGAGATTAGTGTGGGTGATACATTGCAAATAATGTTGTTGGTGTTCTAAAAGTTGATGGCCGTGGAGATATGTTCATACTAACATGTGAAGATCTCGATAGAGTAAACAATTTGACTATTGCTATTTTGTTTGACAACTCCATGAAGCTACTGTGGCCGGATGGTGTGAAGAGAGAACGTTTTGCTGCTTGTAACAGATGGTGCTTTGTATATGGCTAAAGCAGCCAAAGGGCTTCAGATTCTCTACCCCAGCATGGTGTATGCCACTTGCCTTGCACATGCATTGCACAGAGTTGCCGAAGAGGTGCTATCAAATTACCCTGTTGTGGACAAATTAATTTCCTGTGGCAAGAAAATCTATGTGAAGGCTCTGCTACGGGTGCAGAAATTCAAGAAACAAGCACCTAAACCTTTTTTTTACACGATGGGGTTCTTGGCTTAATGCTGCTGAGTATTACTGCACCAACTACACCCACCCCCCTGCGGGTCCGGGGATTAGAATAGGCCCGAGGTATTCCTGCCTGTCGTAAGAGGCGACTAAAAGGAGTCCATCCCCCTCACGGGGGTAGTTAGCGCCTGTGTCCGGAGACGGACGGTTCCACGACCTATAATCGTGGTCTTTTTGGTTTTTCACTTCTAGTTTCTTCCTTCCTTTTGTTGGTTCCTTTCTTTGCTCTTCTCCACCTCACTGTCTTACTTACTCTTTCCCTTGACTTCTCCGTGCCTTCTCATTGCCTTTTTCTCCGTGCCTTCTCATTGCCTTTTTCTCCGTGCCTTCTCATTGCCTTTTTCTCCGTGCCTTCTCATTGCCTTTTTCTCTGTGCCTTCTCATTGCCTTTTTCTCCGTGCCTTCTCATTGCCTTTTTCTCATTGCCTTTTTCTCATTGCCTTTTTCTCATTGCCTTTTTCTCATTGCCTTTTTCTCCTTGCCTTCTCATTGCCTTTTTCTCCTTGCCTTCTCATTGCCTTTTTCTCCTTGCCTTCTCATTGCCTTTTTCTCCTTGCCTTCTCATTGCCTTTTTCTCCTTGCCTTCTCATTGCCTTTTTCTCATTGCCTTTTTCTCCTTGCCTTCTCATTGCCTTTTTCTCCTTGCCTTCTCATTGCCTTTTTCTCCTTGCCTTCTCATTGCCTTTTTCTCCTTGCCTTCTCATTGCCTTTTTCTCCTTGCCTTCTCATTGCCTTTTTCTCCTTGCCTTCTCATTGCCTTTTTCTCCTTGCCTTCTCATTGCCTTTTTCTCATTGCCTTTTTCTCATTGCCTTTTTCTCATTGCCTTTTTCTCATTGCCTTTTTCTCATTGCCTTCTTCTCATTGCCTTCTTCTCATTGCCTTTTTCTCATTGCCTTCTTCTCATTGCCTTTTTCTCATTGCCTTTTTCTCATTGCCTTCTTCTCCTTGCCTTCTTCTCCTTGCCTTCTCTGGTCTCCGCCTTGGCGTTTGAGACAGTCTGTCCTCTTTCTCCCTCTCTCTCTTCTTTTTCCTCTTCTTCCTTCCTCCCTGTGCGTGCCTGAAGGCCGACCCACGCGTTCGCACGCGTAGCCGGTGACGGGGTAACGCGTAAGTCCCCGCCCTGGGTAGACATGTAAGGCACGCGCGTACCCCCTGGTAAAGGCCAGGCCCGGGGAGGGGTGATTGCCTGAGCTGATACCTTCTGACCATGCCGATTGGTCCCTCCGTCTGTTTCTCGGGAGGTGTGACCTGAGGTGTAAACATTCACCTAAGGCGGGAGTGCCCTCTGAGAGGGTCCCCACAAGGAAGGAGCGCGCCATCGGAGACGCTGGCAATCATGGGGGATTCCTCCGCAATGGATTCTACTCCATCTCTCTCGACTTCGACCCAAAAACGGAAACGTGACCAGCCAACAGTGACAAAAGTACTACCGCCTGCCCCACAGTTCTTCGTAGTTTCTCGATCTGAGGACGGAAAGGATTTTTCCTCTGTCAACCCTTTCGTTATTCAGAAGGGCGTAGATGCCATAGCCGGATCTGTCAAATCTTGTACCAGGTTGCGTAACGGCACCTTATTACTAGAAACTGAGAGTGCCTTTCAGGCACAAAAACTGCTTCGGGCCACCCTCCTGTACACGTTCCCTGTCCGGGTGGAGGCCCACCGAACTTTGAATTCGTCTCGTGGTGTAGTCTATACTACCTCCCTCGACGGATTGACTGACGAGGAGCTTCAATCTTTCCTCGCTGAGCAGGGCGTGACGGCTGTCCATCGGGTCATGAAAAAGGTCAACAATGACCTTGTACCGACCCGGACACTTTTCTTGACCTTCGATAGTGTTAAGCTGCCATCGCGCATCAAGGCGGGCTACGAGGTTATTTCTGTTTGCCCCTATGTCCCGACACCTACGCACTGCTACCAGTGTCAGCGTTTCAATCACACTCGACAGTCTTGTTCCAATGCGGCTAAATGTGTCACTTGTGGCAGGGATGCCCATGAGGGTGACTGTCCACCTCCGTCTCCTCGTTGTGTGAACTGTCGGGTAACCATGCCGCATCCTCCCGCGACTGTCCTGTCTATAAGGAAGAACGCTGTATCCAAGAAATTCGGGTCAAAGAGAAAGTGTCCACCTCGGCTGCTCGCAAGCTATTGGCTAGTAGGAAGCCCACGCTGCTCCCAGCGGGGAAATACAGTACTGTCCTCGCCTCTCCTCGGACTACTCGGGAGGTAGCAACCCAGACATGCGATCTGACCTTCAGCACCACGGTCGTCCGTTCGGCCAGTGCTAAGATCGCGCGGTTAACGTCTCCTCTTCCTCCCATCACCCCACAGACACCAGCCCCTTCCTCAGCTTCTGCTAAGTCGAAGACCCCGAAGTCAGATGCACGGGCCTTCAAGAAGGAACTATCCCGTGCAGACTTCCTCCGTCCCTCGACCTCCCAGCCTTCGACCGGTACTTCCACCAAACGTCCTTCCAAAAAGGCGCATAGGAAGCACAGTTCTCCTTCTCCGCCACGGCGCATTTCTTCTCCTGCGCCACCCAGCGGTTGCCGCCCCAGGCCGTCATCCGTTTCGCCTGGCCGCACCGCTGGTAGCCGTACATCTGGCCGTTCGCCAGCGGAGGAAGCTCCCCCTCCCGGCCATCATCCCGAGATGGCCGATGACCCTATAGACCCCATGGACGATGACTGTCCGCCTACTGATAGCGGCGGCAGTGCTCGCTCGAAGCCAGGCCCTAAGCGGCCTTCGAGGTGACCCCTTCTCTCCTCTTCCCTTTCTTACGATGGCACTTATTCACTGGAATATTCGCAGCATTCGCTCCAACCGAGAGGACTTGAAGTTGCTGCTCCGCTTGCATCGTCCGCTCGTCGTAGCCCTCCAGGAAACGAAGCTACGCCCATGCGATCATATTGCCTTGGCACACTACACCTCTGTGCGTTTTGACCTACCCCCTGTGGTAGGTATCCCAGCTCATGGAGGGGTTATGTTGCTGGTCCGGGATGATATCTACTACGATCCCATCACGTTGCACACCGGCCTGCAGGCAGTTGCCATCCGCATTACTCTCCCCACTTTTACGTTTTCCTTTTGTACCGTTTACACTCCATCGCCATCTGCTGTTACCAGGGCAGACATAATGCAACTTATTGCTCAGCTACCTGCACCATTTTTGTTAACTGGAGACTTCAATGCCCACCATCCCCTTTGGGGCTCTCCAGCATCCTGCCCAAGGGGCTCCTTGTTAGCAGACCTTTTCAACCAGCTCAATCTTGTCTGCCTCAATACTGGCGCCCCTACTTTTCTTTCGGACACATCTCACACCTATTCCCATTTAGACCTCTCTATATGTACTCCCCAACTTGCACGCCGGTTTGGGTGGTATGCACTTGCTGATACATATTCGAGCGACCACTTCCCGTGTGTTATCCATCTCCTGCAGCATACTCCCTCTCCGTGCTCCTCTAGTTGGACCATCTCCAAGGCAGACTGGGGGCTCTTCTCTTCCAGGGCGACCTTTCAGGATCAAACCTTCACAAGCTGCGATCGTCAGGTTGCACACCTCACGGAAGTTATTCTCGCTGCTGCTGAATATTCCATCCCTCACCCTACTTCTTCTCCACGTCGCGTACCGGTCCCCTGGTGGACCGCAGCATGTAGAGACGCTTTACGTGCTCGTCGACGTGCTTTACGCAACTTTAAACACCACCCTACAGTGGCGAATTGTATTAATTATAAACGATTACGTGCTCAGTGTCGTCGTATTATTAAAGAAAGCAAGAAAGCCAGCTGGGCTGCTTTCACAAGCACCTTCAACAGTTTTACTCCTTCTTCTGTTGTCTGGGGTAGCCTGTGCCGGCTATCTGGCACTAAGGTCACTCCCCAGTTTCTGGCTTGAAGATCGTGAACGAAGTCCTTGTGGCCCCTGAGGCTCTCCAATGCCTTCGGCCGCTTTTTCGCAGAGGTTTCGAGCTCCGCTCATTACCACCCTGTCTTCCTCCCCCGCAAACAGGCAGAGGAGGCTAGGCCACCTGACTTCCGCTCCTCGAATTGTGAAAGTTATAATGCCCCATTCACCATGCGGGAACTCGAAAACGCACTTGGCCGATCACGGTCCTCCGCTCCAGGGCCAGATTCTATTCATATTCAGATGCTGAAGAACCTTTCTCCTGCGGGTAAAGGTTTTCTTCTTTGTGCATACAATCGCATCTGGATTGAGGGACATGTTCCCGCATGCTGGCGCGAGTCTATTGTTGTCCCGATTCCTAAGCCGGGGAAGGACAAGCACTTGCCTTCCAGTTATCGACCTATCTCGCTTACCAGCTGTGTCTGTAAAGTGATGGAGCGAATGGTTAACTCTCGATTGGTTTGGCTGCTCGAGTCTCGACGCCTACTTACCAATGTACAATGTGGATTTCGTAGGCGCCGCTCTGCTGTTGACCATCTGGTTACCTTGTCGACCTTCATTATGAATAACTTCTTGCGGAAGCGCCCGACCGCGGCTGTGTTCTTTGATTTGGAGAAGGCTTACGACACCTGTTGGAGGGCGGGTATTCTCCGCACCATGCATACATGGGGCCTTCGCGGTCGCCTCCCTCTTTTTATTCGTTCCTTTTTAACGGATCGACAGTTCAGGGTACGTGTGGGTTCTGTCCTTTCCGACACCTTTCGCCAGGAGAATGGGGTGCCACAGGGCTCAGTTTTGAGCGTCGCTCTCTTCGCCATCGCGATCAATCCAATAATGGATTGCCTCCCAGATGATGTATCAGGCTCCCTTTTCGTGGACGATTTTACCATCTATTGCAGCGCGCAGTGTACACGTGTCCTGGAGCGCTGTCTTCAGCGTTCTCTTGACCGTCTTTACTCCTGGAGTGTCCCCAATGGCTTCCGTTTTTCTGCCGAGAAGACGGTCTGTATTAACTTCTGGCGCTACAAAGAGTTTCTCCCACCGTCCTTAAGACTCGGTCCCGTTGCTCTCCCAATCGTGGAGACAGCCAAATTTTTAGGCCTTACATTTGACAGGAAACTTAGCTGGTCTCCACATGTGTCATATTTGGCCGCCCGTTGTACCCGTTCTTTAAATGTGCTCCGTGTTTTCAGTGGTATGTCGTGGGGAGCGGATCGAACCGTCCTACTTCGTCTATATCGGTCGATCGTCCGCTCCAAGCTGGATTATGGGAGCTTCGTATACTCCTCTGCACGGCCATCCATCTTACGCCGCCTCAACTCCATACAACATCGGGGTTTACGACTTGCGATCGGAGCATTTTATACCAGTCCCGTAGAGAGTCTTCATGCTGACACTGGCGAATTGCCACTCACCTACCGGCGCGATATACTGCTTTGTCGGTATGCCTGTCGGCTACTGTCAATGCCCGACCATCCGTCTTATCGTTTCTTTTTTGACGACTCTCTTGACCGTCAATACGGGTTGTATGTCTCTGCCCTGCTACCCCCTGGAGTTCGCTTTCGTCGCCTCCTTCAACACCTTAATTTTTCACTCCCTGCAACCTTTCGAGTGGGCGAGAGCCACACGCCACCTTGGCTCCAGGCTCAGGTCCGCGTTCACCTTGACCTCAGCTCGCTCCCAAAAGAGGTCACCCCCGGTTCGGTCTACCACTCCCGTTTTTTGGAACTTCGTTCGAAGTTCATCAACATGACTTTCATTTATACAGATGGCTCTAAGACCGATGACGGGGTCGGGTGTTCCTTTATTGTCGGGGCACAAAGTTTCAACTACCGGCTCCATGGCCATTGTTCGGTCTTCACAGCTGAGCTCTTTGCCCTCTACCAGGCTGTTCTTTACATCTGCCGCCACCGACATTCTGCTTATGTCATCTGCTCAGATTCCCTGAGCGCCATCCAGAGCCTCAGTGATCCGTACCCGGTTCACCCTTTCGTACACCGGATCCAACGCTCTCTTCAGCAGCTGGTGGACGTCGGTTCTCCGGTTAGCTTTATGTGGGTTCCTGGCCATGTCGGTATCCCTGGGAACGAAGCTGCAGATGCCGCGGCCAAGGTTGCGGTCCTCCAGCCTCGGACAGCTTCTTGTTGTGTCCCTTCGTCCGATTTTAGCAGGGTCATTTGTCGGCGAATTGTATCGCTGTGGCATGCCGATTGGGCTGCACTTACCAACAACAAGCTTCGGGCCTTAAAACCTCTTCCCGTGGCTTGGACGTCCTCCTCACGCCCTTCTCGGCGGGAGGAGGTCGTTTTAGCCCGGTTAAGAATTGGACACTGCCGGTTCAGCCATCGCCATCTGCTGACGGCTGTGCCGGCGCCGTTCTGCCCATGTGGGCACTTGCTGACGGTTAGACACATTTTAATGTCCTGTCCAGATCTTAACACACTGCGCCTCGATCTTAACCTGCCTAATACTTTCGATGCCATTTTAGCGGATGACCCACGAGCAGCTGCTCGTGTTCTTTGTTTTATCAATTTGACAAACCTCGCTAAGGACATTTGATGATGCTGTTTTTTAATCCTATGCCTGTCAGTCTGTCTTTTATCGTGTTTTCCCTTTTAGTTGTTGCTTTAAACTTGTGCCTCGCGCTGCATTGTTAACGTTGTCAGGGCGCTAATGACCATTGAAGTTGTGCGACCTAAAATCACAAAAAAAAAAACTACTACACCCAAATAAAGACAATCTTCTGTGAGCTTGATAGCAATGAATCAAGTACCAACAAAATTGTGAAAGAAGTTTTTACAGATACATTGTCTAGAAACTTGGCATACATCAGTGCCATTTTTTTCAGTGATATCAAAAACCATCAAACGACTGGAAGCTGTTGGCACTCAGCTGTGTGAGGCCCTGAGTATTGTGCAACATGTGCAGAGTGTGTTGGGTCGAGCCCGTGGTCATGTGGCTGACAAAGCGAAAACCAAATTGGAAAGTGTTCTCCAATCCAATTCCAATCCTGGAATTCAACACAGTGCAAAATTAGTTACAGTCTTTCAGGGAATGCCGCAACATTTGAAGGTACTGAAACAAAGCTGAACTCCAGTGACCTGGTTGCCTTCAAATATGCTTGTGAAGTGGAGAGGAGATTTTCCAGGTGCAAAACTATCTTCAGTAACCGTAGATCTCTGACAATGGAAAACCTGAAAATGCACCTTGTGATCCAGTGCAACTTTGCAGTTACTGAAGATTGACATAAGATATTAAATAATGTGATATACCCTTTATATACTATGTAGAAATAAAAACATTGTTTTACTGTTTCGATAGATGATCTTTTCACCGTACTTTTTGTTTAGAAAATAAAACACTCAGGCATTCAAAAACTTGGTGGTGTAAATTAGCCACAAACTTTACAGAAAGAAAGAACTATACTTGCAATATTTTGAGAAGTGAATTTCGTATTACTTTATGGTGAATAAAAAATTAAATAAACAAACAGTGCTTTAAATAAACTTCTATTAAGTCATATTTTATTTTTTTAAGGTGATATTTGTGTACGTTTTAGGTTATAAATGCTTGCATATTTAATTGTTTTTAGGTAAATCAAAATCCGGGCCCTACTCAGAATCAGATGCTGTTCATGCTCCTTATATATATATCCTACTAGGTGTGGTAACTATTATGAACATGACCCTCTGGTGGCGTGCAGATGTGGGTGTGCACATGCACGCTCCCATACCAGGTTACGAGGGTTGGAACTTAAATAGTAGCAACTATTTATTCACAACATGATACAAAAGAGTTACATGTTTGCACTTGTTACTGTCCTTCAAAGTAGTCACCAGTGTTGTGTAGAACCTGTTGCCAGCGATGTGGAAGGCGTAGTATACAGTTAGCAGAGGCTGTTCTGCTGATGGTGTGAATGGAGTGGTCTACTGCCTGTCGAATGTCTGGAACAGTTCTGAAGTGAAGTGAATGCCACGAAGTGGTTCCTTTATATTCGGAATCAAATAAGTCACAAGGACTTAAGTCCAGGGAGTATGGTGGATGGTACAGTACTTCCCAGTCCCATTGACAGAACAGAACAGAGCAGCCACAGCTTGCGCTGTATGCACCCGCGCATTGTCGTGCAAAATGATGGGTAGGTTGCACATAAAGGGTTGCCACTTCTTTCACAAAGCTGGTCGCAGGTGATGCTCCAAAAATGAGCAGTAATACTGTGCATTGACTGCCTGCTGTAGAGGAAAGTAATGCGTTAGGATAACATCACACTCGTACACAAGAATCACCATAATTTTCACTATACTGGGGCTCTGAAGCACTTTAGACATTCGCGGTGACCCAAAATGATGCCCTTTGTCGGATTGGCGTTTGTTCGCGGTGACCCATAATGATGCCATTTGTCGGATTGGCGTTTGTTTTGGCTCGTATGGTGTGACTCCTGTCTCATCCAGTGTTACAATACGGTGTAAGAAAGCCTCTCCTTCGTGCTCATAGTACACCAAGTGCGTCCAAGCGTCGTAACGCATCCATTTCTGCTAAGTCGTGCGGAATCCATTGTGATGCAATTTTTCACGTGCCTAGGCATTCCTTCAGGATTCGAAGCACAGTTGTATGCGCGCTAATTTGGTTTCGTGGGCGAGCTCACGAATCGTATAGGGTCTATTACTAATGTGACAACAGCATGCACTTCAGAGACGCAGACACAAGAATGACGTGCCCGGTGTGTTACTGCCTCAGTTGTAGGCTTTTACCCAATGTGCCACTGTTCTGTACGGCAATGCCGATTCCCCGCACACCTTTTGAATACCTTGATGACACTGTCGTGCTGTATGACTTCTGGCACACTCAATCTTTAGCCAACTCAGTTGTTCCTGTTTTGAAAACAGTGACACTGCTACATTGGATCACTTGCTCACAAGTGACTGAGTTTCCCCTCAATTGTGCGCACACTGGTAATGTGGGACTGAAGAGTCCATTTGCTTGGAGGTAAGGTAGGTATGTCGACAATGTGTGCTATGAGTGACAATAGTAGATTCCGTTGCATAGTGTCTCCACAACAGTGTTGCCATTATTTAAGTTCCAACCTACATATATTGACAGCTGGTTGCCTTTTGTGGCGCTTCACTCTTCTTGTCGGAGTGTATCTAATACTGTAGTGTGGCTGTGGTTCTTTGATGAGTTGTATGCTATAGATTCATTAAATTGGTCAGCAGTTACTCTATCATTGTTCCATGCTGTGTGTGAAGCACTTTACTTTGCATTTAGGAAGTTGCTGCTCTTCCTTCTCTTTCAGAGGAAGGCAGTTCACTGCAGTGCAGCCATTCTGCAACTAAAATTTCCACAGTGTTGAAGTTTTCAGTCTTTTATTTTAATGGTGCCTTACTGTGATTGCTGAAATTACTGTTAGTTGTGCACTGATATTGCCTAGGGCATGCCATACTGTGGTTAATGTTCAGTTGAGAATGCTCGGAAAACTTGTTTGCATATGATAAATTTAGCAGATAATGAAATGAAATGTTTTAGGGCAACAATATGATAGCACATATAGGCAAAAGGCGTAAAAAGATAAACGAAACCTTTGTAAATGGTGTGTGTTTGAAGTGTTTTCAATATATTCATATGCAGTAAAAAATAAAATTTCGTGTAAGAGATACTGGTTGTGATGTCATTGTGCAATAAACCCAGTGGAGAGAAGCAAGGTATTAATAATGACCTATACTGCTGTTAAGGATTCCTCTAAATCTGTGACAGTCCTGTCTTAACATTGCCATTTGAGATATTCAGACCATTATTTATGCATGCCTATGTGTTGTGTTCTAGTACATAAAAACTATTGTGATTGTAGTACCTCTTTCGTAGTTTTGCTTTTTGTGTATTTTACTCATTAGTTTGTTCCACATTCTGGGACCAAAATATTTGATTCTTTGAAGAATTAATTTCAATGACTTCTAGTTTAAGCCACTTTTAATGCTTGAAAATTGTTAATTTGACACCATGTAAATAATGTCTCCTGTTTGGATTCTTTCAGAATTTGTATTAGGAAATTGCTCATTGGTACACTTTGTGTTGCAGGTGAAAGTTTTGAAGAAACCTAAGTTTGACTTGTCTAAACTGTTAGAACTCCACGGTGATGGCAAGGGTGGCAGTGATGAACCTGGTGCTAAAGTTGACCGGCCTGAGGGTTACGAGCCACCTGTTCAGGAGTCTGTATAAGGTTTTGTATTATGTTGGAGTGAATAAATAAAACATGAAAACTGACATTGTTGTACTGTTTTTTCCCCTCCTTTGGCAGTAGATGTTTTGAGTTTACATATAAACATGTAATTTTAAATAACTTGGTTATTTGGTGTAGAATATATAAAATTGTTATAAGGAGTGCAGAAACAGCAAACAAACAAGAAATGTGGCTCAGAAATGAACGTACGTGTCTAGCAGTGCTTGCTGCCTGCTTTGTTAAGAATGAATCAGTGTTGTCAATAAAAAGTTGAATTGCTATGTAGCTGGCTGGAAGGATAGTCTGTAGAGTACTTTCATACTAATAACATTATGGAATTACAGAAAACACTGTATTTCATTCCATAGATATTTCTCCACATAAGGGATAAATTTTCGCAAATAAAGTGATTCACATTTAAACTGTCATTCATGTGATAAATCTTCTAACCTTCTGGTCTGTATCTGTTCAGTAGAAATTCTTAATGGATTAAGGTGTGCAGAATAAGTAACAGTGTTGCAACAACTTCGTTGTTGTTGTGGTGGTCTTCAGTCCTGAGACTGGTTTGATGCAGCTCTCCATGCCACTCTATCCTGTGCAAAGTTCATCATCTCCCAGTACTTATTGCAACCTACATCCTTCTGAATCTTACTGTATTCCTCTCTTGGTCACCCTCTAAGATTTTTACCCTCCACACTGCCCTCCAATGCTAAATTTGTGATCCCTTGAGGCCTCAGAACATGCCCTACCAACTGGTTTCTTCTTCTTGTCAAGTTGTGCCACAAACTCCTTTTCTCCCCAATTCTATTCAATACCTCCTCATTAGTTATGTGATCTACCCATCTAATCTTTATCATTCTTCTTAGCACTACATTTTGAAAGCTTCTACTCTCTTCTTGTCCAAACTATTTATCGTCCAAGTTTCACTTCCATACATGGCTACACTCCATACAAATACTTTCACAAATGACTTAATGACATTTAAATCTATACTTGATGTTAACAAATGGTTCTTCTTCAGAAACGCTTTCCTTGCCATTGCCAGTATACAGTTGATATCCTCTCTACTTCAACCATCATCAGTTATTTTGCTCCCCAAATAGCAAAATTCCTTTACCACTTTAAGTGTCTCATTTCCTAATCTACATCCCTCAGCATCACCCGACTACATTCCATTATCCTTGTTTTGCTTTTGTTGATGTTCATCTTGTATCCCCCTTTCAAGACACTGTCCATTCCGTTCAACTGCTATTCCAGGTCCTTTGCTGCTTCTGACAGAATTACAATGTCATTGGTGAACCTTAAAGTTTTGATTTCTTCTCCATGGATTTTAATACCTACTCCAAATTTTTCTTTTGTTTCCTTTACTGCTTGCTCAATATACAGATTGAATAACATCGGGGAGAGGCTACAACCCTGTCTCACACCCTTCCCAACCGTTGCTTCCCTTTCATGTCCCTCGACACTTAAAACTGCCATCTGGTTTCTGTACAAATTGTAAATAGCATTTCGCTCCCTGTATTTTATCCCTGCCACCTTATGAATTTTAAAGTGTGTTCCAATCAATTTTCCTCTTTCCCGCGCATTTTGTCGAAGATGTACCCGTGTCCAGTAGTGCACATGTAGTAACCTCGGTAGTGCACAGTGTTCTGCTTGGACGTGTGTTGATGCATATTGTCGTAGTGTTTTGATTCAGGGCTTCGTTTTTCAACATGGCCAAAAAATATAACTCAGTCTTCTTAAAACAATTTTCTATACGGTTTCCGTGCATTATCGAGTCGAGGAAAGGCCCGTTCGCCTTTTGTAGAGTTTGCCGATATTTGTGTCTCACATGGTGGAAAAAGTGAAGTTTCCAAACATGTGGAAACAAAAAAGCACCGAGACAATTCGAAGTGTCAGTAACAATAAAAAACTGGAATTCAGCGACAAAAGTGAAAGTGATGGAGTGATAAATGCTGAATGTTTATTTACACCTTTTATTTTAGGACATAATTTGCCGATTAATTATGCTGACCATGCGAGTCACCTGTTCTGGAAAATGTTCCCGGATAGCAGTATAGCGAAAAAATACAGCTGCGGCAATTATCGGACAAATGGCAAAAAAGGAAAAAGAAGAATCGTAGACAGTTCAAAAAAATGGCCATTTTCTATTGCAGTGGACAATAGTAACAAAGGGGATGCTAATTTATATCCCATAGTTGTTACCGTTTATAATGAGACGACCCAGAAAATTGAAAGTACCTTATTATCTCTCCCCAACTTAAAAGGAGATTCCACTGGTGCCAACATAGGAACACTTCTTCTCACCACGCTGAAGGAATGCTACATTCCACTCGGTAACTGTTCGTCAATAGGTTGTGACAATGCTTCTGTAATGGTTGGAATGAAAAACGGAGTTGCAAGTCTCTTGAAAAATCATATGCCTAACGTCTTCGTTGTTGGTTGTCCCTGTCATTTGTTAAATTTGGCAGCAGAAAAGGGATGTCTGCCATTCCAGATTGATGACTGTTTACTGGAGATAAATTATTTTCTCCAAAAGAGTACAAAGAGAATGGAGAAACTGAAAGAATTTCAGAAATTATATGATGTCGAGATGAAGAAAATATTGAAGCGTGTGTGCACCCGTTGGCTTTCTGTGAGCAAATGTTTACTTCAATTGCTGGAACAGTGGAAGCCTTTGACCAGCCGGCTCAATTATGAAGTGAAGTCTGGTAAGAATGATCAGCTTGGGTGTCTCCAAACTTATCGTATACCAAACGTGAAACAGTCACCAATTGAGAGTAGTGCCTCTTAAAGAAATAGAGCTAGTGAATTGCCAATTCCATGTTCATCTACATCAAAAATAAGTAAACAGGATTGCCCAGTTAAGTACAACCTGTCTCGTGAAGAAAGGATTTTTATGTTTCTGTCATCAGATTTAAATATAGCTTTGTCTGTTTTTGTCAAATGTTATACCTACATTTGACAAAACAAGTGTAATTTTGCAGTCAAGTGTACCTCACATCCATTTACTGAAAGATCTGCTGCTGGACACGTTACAGAATTTGATGTCTAAATTTGTACTACCTACAGTGATAAAATCCTGTTCTCCTTTTGAGGTTGATTACCACAGCAGAAAAAACCAGAAGGATGATTGTGATTTGGTCATTGGCAGTTGTACTTCTCAACTTGTGGATTGCCTCAAGCATGATGAGAAGGTGGAATTCTTCTCATCTGTTCGGAAATATTTAATTGCCGCCTGTGACTACATGGTTCACAAATTCCCATTTAAGAGTGAAATGCTGAGGAATGCAACAGTTGTGCAAATCAGATCTGTTTCCAATGCATCCTTTTCTACCCTATTTTGAGGAAAAGTTTCCAGTATTATTGAATGCAGATGCAGGTAAACAGCATGATGCCATAGATGAATTACAATCCCAGTTTTTTGCATTTCAGATATATGATATACCGGATGAAATCTTAGGGAAGAAAGAATTAATGTGCAGTGGTCTCTGATAGGAAAACTAAGAAATGGTGATGGGAGCCTAAAATTTGAAAAGTTAATTCGTGTTATGTTAGGTATTCTAACGGTCCCTCCTAGTAATGCAGAATGCGAGAGGATATTTAGTCAAGTAACTAAAACAAGGACACAGTTTAGATCATCTACCGGTGATGAAAATTTGGAGAGATTGTTGACAGTAAAATAGAAACTACAGTGTGATTGCTTTCAGAAAATCTTCAACAAAGAATTTCTCAGAAAGGCTAAGTCTTAAACATTCAATTCCTTAAATCAATAGAAATGTGAAGTGAAGTGTTTCATGAAAAGATAATTATACCTGTGTGTTACCATATTTTCTCCATCCTCATCATGTATTGGAAATTCAATTAAAGAGGAAATAATAGACCTTGATGTGAACGGTTTAACAACATTGTTAAATAAGTGAGAACATTAATGTGTATTATCTCGAAACATTTTTTAAGAGTGAATTACTATTTTATTTGGTAACTGTTTTAGTTTGTTAGTACTTCATCATTATTCAGATTGTGCAATGTTTCCTACTGCAGAAGCAGCTTCTGCTTCACCTGTGAGAAGAAAGGTGTTGTACATGTTCTCATGATTGTTCCAATGTTTCTCGCTAATACTGAATACTAATAGGCTACATAGCTAGAGGTAAATATGAGAATTTTACGAATTTCTGTAATGACATAGTTTTCCTGAAAATGTGCGATACTAGCTAACTTTGAACATGCAGAGATATAACATGTGAAATCTTAAGAGGAGAAAGTAGATGCTGCCCCTGAAAAATAAAAAAGAAGTGGTTGTGTTAAGATTTCAGCATACACTGAAGAACCAGTTGGCAAGCCTGTTTTTACAGTTTTCATGTGTCACAAAACAGTATGGTGGATGCTGTCATACTTTTTTTCTAATACCAAAAAAAATCCAAACCTAACAACAATTAGCTTGGCGAAACTACAAATAAGGGTTACGGAATCAACATTTTGGGTATTTCCGATGTTTCTATGTTTTTTTTAAGCCATTATGTAGCTTTGTGGCGCCTTAAAGGAAAACTTTTCAGTTGGCTTAGGTGTATACAAAAATGAGCCACAGTGTTTTGATCTTTCATATCTCCTGATTTATAAAACTGAATCTCCTGATTTTTGGTTTTTGAAGGTTGGGAGGTATGTTATTCAGTATATATATATATATATATCCTTTCGTCTTTCCCTCTCTTTCCTGATGAGGCAACAGTTTGTTGCGAAAGCTTGAATTTTGTGTGTATGTTTGTGTTCGTTTGTGTGTCTGTCGACCTGCCAGCACTTTCATTTGGTAAGTCACATCATCTTTGTTTTTATATATATATATATATATATATATATATATATA
Organism: Schistocerca cancellata; assembly: GCF_023864275.1. NCBI lineage: Eukaryota > Metazoa > Arthropoda > Insecta > Orthoptera > Acrididae > Schistocerca > Schistocerca cancellata. The sequence continues at coordinate 519,857,287 of NC_064634.1, read as the reverse complement.
TATATATATAGGGAAACATTCCACGTGGGAAAAATATATTTAAAAAGAAAGATGATGAGACTTACCAAACAAAAGCGCTGGCAGGTCGATAGACACACAAACATACACACAAAATTCTAGCTTTCGCAACCAACGGTTGCCTCGTCAGGAAAGAGGGAAGGAGAAGGAAAGACAAAAGGATATGGGTTTTAAGGGAGAGGGTAAGGAGTCATTCCAATCCCGGGAGCGGAAAGACTTACCTTAGGGGGAAAAAAGGACAGGTATACACACACACACACACACACACACACACACACACACACACACACACACACACACACACACACATACACACATATCCATCCACACATACACAGACACAAGCAGACATTTGTAAAGGCAAAGAGTTTGGGCAGAGATGTCAGTCGGGACGGAAGTACCGAGGCAAAGATGATGTTGAAAGACAGGTGAGGTATGAGCGGCGGCAGATTGAAATTGGAAATTAGCGGAGATTGAGGCCTGGCAGATAGCGAGAAGAGAGGATATGCTGAAGGGCAAGTTCCCATCTCCGGAGTTCTGACAGGTTGGTGTTAGTGGGAAGTATCCAGATAACCCGGATGGTGTAACACTGTGCCAAGATGTGCTGGCCGTGCACCAAGGCATGTTTAGCCACAGGGTGATCCTCATTACCAACAAACACTGTCTGCCTGTGTCCATTCATGCGAATGGACAGTTTGTTGCTGGTCATTCCCACATAGAATGCATCACAGCCTTTGATTGTGTACACCTTCCGGGTTACAGGACTGGAATAGGTGGTGGTGGGAGGGTGCATGGGACAGGTTTTACACCGGGGGCGGTTACAGGGGTAGGAGCCAGAGGGTAGGGAAGGTGGTTTGGGGATTTCATAGGGATGAACTAAGAGGTTACGAAGGTTAGGTGGACGGTGGAAAGACACTCTTGGTGGAGTGGGGAGGATTTCATGAAGGATGGATCTCATTTCAGGGCAGGATTTGAGGAAGTCATATCCCTGCTGGAGAGCCACATTCAGAATCTGATCCAGTCCCGGAAAGTATCCTGTCACAAGTGGGGCACTTTCGGGGTTCTTCTGTGGAAGGTTCTGGGTTTGAGAGGATGAGGAAGTGGCTCTGGTTATTTGCTTCTGTACCAGGTCGGGAGGGTAGTTACGGGATGCAAAAGCTGTTTTCAGGTTGTTGGTGTAATGGTTCAAGGATTCCGGACTGGAGCAGATTCGTTTGCCACGAAGACCTAGGCTGTAGGGAAGGGACCGTTTGATGTGGAATGGGTGGCAGCTGTCATAATGGAGGTACTGTTGCTTGTTGGTGGGTTTGATGTGGACGGACGTGTGAAGCTGGCCATTGGACAGGTGGAGGTCAACGTCAAGGAAAGTGGCATGGAATTTAGAGTAGGACCAGGTGAATCTGATGGAACCAAAGGAGTTGAGGTTGGAGAGGAAATTCTGGAGTTCTTCTTCACTGTGAGTCCAGATCATGAAAATGTCGTCAATAAATCTGTACCAAACTTTGGGTTGGCAGGCCTGGGTAACCAAGAAGGCTTCCTCTAAGTGACCCATGAATAGGTTGGCGTACGAGGGGGCCATCCTGGTACCCATGGCTGTTCCCTTTAATTGTTGGTATGTCTGGCCTTCAAAAGTGAAGAAGTTGTGGGTCAGGATGAAGCTGGCTAAAGTAATGAGGAAAGAGGTTTTAGGTAGGGCGGCAGGTGATCGGCGTGAAAGGAAGTGCTCCATCGCAGCGAGGCCCTGGACATGCGGAATATTTGTGTATAAGGAAGTGGCATCGATGGTTACAAGGATGGTTTCCGGGGGTAACAGACTGGGTAGGGATTCCAGGCGTTTGAGAAAGTGGTTGGTGTCTTTGATGAAGGATTGGAGACTGCATGTAATGGGTTGAAGGTGTTGATCTACGTAGGCAGAGATGCGTTCTGTGGGGGTTTGGTAACTTTCCGGGACTGGATCAGATTCTGAATGTGGCTCTGCAGCAGGGATATGACTTTCTCAAATCGTGCCCTGAAATGAGATCCATCATTCATGAAATCCTCCCCACTCCACCAAGAGTGTCTTTCCGCCGTCCACCTAACCTTCGTAACCTCTTAGTTCATCCCTATGAAATCCCCAAACCACCTTCCCTACCCTCTGGCTCCTACCCCTGTAACCGCCCCCGGTGTAAAACCTGTCCCATGCACCCTCCCACCACCACCTATTCCAGTCCTGTAACCCGGAAGGTGTACACGATCAAAGGCAGAGCCACGTGTGAAAGCACCCACGTGATTTACCAACTGACCTGCCTACACTGTGAAGCGTTCTATGTGGGAATGACCAGCAACAAACTGTCCATTCGCATGAATGGACACAGGCAGACAGTGTTTGTTGGTAATGAGGATCACCCTGTGGCTAAACATGCCTTGGTGCACGGCCAGCACATCTTGGCACAGTGTTACACCGTCCGGGTTATCTGGATACTTCCCACTAACACCAACCTGTCAGAACTCCGGAGATGGGAACTTGCCCTTCAGCATATCCTCTCTTCTCGCTATCCGCCAGGCCTCAATCTCCGCTAATTTCCAATTTCAATCTGCCGCCGCTCATACCTCACCTGTCTTTCAACATCATCTTTGCCTCGGTACTTCCGTCCTGACTGACATCTCTGCCCAAACTCTTTGCCTTTACAAATGTCTGCTTGTGTCTGTGTATGTGTGGATGGATATGTGTGTGTGTGCGGGTGTATACCTGTCCTTTTTTCTCCCTAAGGTAAGTCTTTCCGCTCCCGGGATTGGAATGACTCCTTACCCTCTCCCTTAAAACCCATATCCTTTTGTCTTTCCTTCTCCTTCCCTCTTTTCTGACGAGGCAACCGTTGGTTGCGAAAGCTAGAATTTTGTGTGTATGTTTGTGTTTGTGTGTCTATCGACCTGCCAGCGCTTTTGTTTGGTAAGTCTCATCATCTTTCTTTTTAAATATATTTTTCCCACGTGGAATGTTTCCCTCTATTATATATATATATATATATATATATATATATATATATATAACAATGATGATGTGACTTACCAAATGAAAGTGCTGGCAGGTCGACAGACACACATACGAACACAAACATACACACAAAATTCAAGCTTTCGCAACAAACTGTTGCCTCATCAGGAAAGAGGGAAGGAGAGGGAAAGACAAAAGGATGTGGGTTTTAAGGGAGAGGGTGAGGAGTCATTCCAGTCCCGGGAGCAGAAAGACTTACCTTAGGGGGAAAAAAGGACGGGTATGCGCGCGCGCGCACACATCCATCCACACATATACAGACACAAGCAGACAATATATATATATATATATATATATATATATATATATATATATATATATATATATATATATATATATATATTGAGCAAGCAGTAAAGGCAACAAAAGGAGTATTAGTTCAAATCAGTGGAGAGGAAATAAAAACATTGAGGTTCGTCAATGATATTTTAATTCTGTCAGAGACAGCAAAGGACTTGAAAGGAGGATATAATTGAACATCAACAAAAGCAAAACGAAGATAATGAAATTTAGTCGAATGAAATCAGGTGATGCTGAAAGAATTACATTAGGAAATGAGATGCTTAAAGTAGTAAATGAGTTTTGCTATTTGGGGACCAAAATAACTGATGATGGTTGAAGTTGAGAGGATATTAAATGTAGAGAGGCAATGGCAAGGAAAGCATTTCTGAAGAAAAATTTGTTACCAGGTGTAGATTTAAGAGCCAGGAAATCGTTTGTGGGAGTATTTGTATGGAGTGTAGCCATGTATGGAAGTGAAACGTGGACGATAAATAGTTTAGACAAGAAGAGAATAGAAGCTTTCGAAATGTGGTGCGACGGAAGAATGCTGAAGATTAGATGGATAGATGACACAACTAATGAGGTGGTATTGAATAGAATTGGGGAGAAGACAAATTTGTGGTACAACTTGACTAGAAGAAGGGATCACTTGGTAGGACATATTCTGAGCCATCAAGGAATCGCCAATTTAGTATCTGAGGTCAGTGTGGAGGGTAAAAATCGTAGTGGGATACCAAGAGATGAATACACTAAACAGATTCAGAAGGATGTAGGTTGCAGTAGGTACTGGGAGATGAAGTACTTTGCACAGGATAGAGTAGCATGGAGAGCTTCATCAAACCAGTCTGTGGACTGAAAGCCACAACCACCACCTTTTAAGGTCCTTGTCATTTTTAGTTTTCCACCACTTTCTCCATGCTCCATTTCTTCTTCTAACTGCTTTGATTTTGGTGTCATCCCACCAACTTCTCTTTTTTTCTGTTCCAGATGTTCTGCCACATACTTTCTGTGCTGCTTAGACTAGTGTCTCTTAATAAACTCCATTCCCTTTCTACATCGCAGAAGACTTCTTTTGGATATTTTTGTGTGATTAATTTTCTATACTTCTCAGCCCTTTCACTCTCCTTCAGTTTCGAATCCCGTATCGTCATCACTTTCTTCTGTTTTCAATTTTTCACACCCTGATTGAGTTTCCACTGTCCCACCAGTAATCTATTTTTCTCCATCTGCACTTACACTTGGAATTACCTTCACATTTGCTACTTTCTCTCCCTATTCCCTGTAACATGTCTTTCTCTGTTCATAAACCAGCTGTTTGCTATTCTCATTCCATTCCTCTGGCACAAATCCAAGAGTCTTTCCCCTTCTTCATTTCTGCCTCCATATCCAAGACACCCCAGTGCTTCCTCAAATCCCTTTCTGTTTCTGCCTACCTGTGCATTAAAATCTCCCATCACTATATAAACAGTCCACTTGGTGCTCTAACTCATTTTCAAAGTCCACCTTCTCTTTTTCACTACATCCCACTTGAGATGCATAAATCTGGATAATTTATAGTGTTTCTTTTTGGAATGTCGGGTTTAAGGCTATGATCCTGTCTGATATATATCTCGCACTTTCAATACAGCTTTGTACATTCTTATTCACCATCAGTGCCACACCATTTCTTCCAAACCTGTTAGGCCCACTCCAGTACAGTTTTCCTCCTCCTCCTCCTCTCAAATTCTTCCCTCCTTTTCCCTTCCTTTTGGTTTCGCTTAATCCCAAAATATCTAACTTTCTCTCTGTTAATATATCTGTCATTTCTTCCATTTTTCCATCGAGGGTTAATATATTAAGGGTGCCAATATTTAGGTTATTTTTTAGTCCATTTGGTTTCATCATTTTGTACTGATGAAAAGCAATATATGAAGACTTCCCTACTGGCTTGCTAGGCCTAATGCAAGAAAGGATTTTCTGTTGTGGTTGTCTCCCTTAGCCTTTGGAGTTTCTCCTCCACCACAAGGCAGTGGTTACCTTCTCATTTAATCCCAAGAAAGGAGGGTAGGCTCATCTGCCAGCTTTGTCGTTCTGAAGTCTTTCTTCTCCGCTGTTGCTGCCATTAAGGTCTTAAACCGTAACCCTTGGCATAGGTTCTGTGTTATACCCCATGGGATTGGATGCCTGCCTGAACACAGCTATCCTATCACTCCAGCCTGCTGAAGTATAGGATGCCCACCCCCGTAACGTTGACATGCCAGATAGGAATTACCCCTGTGGAGGAATAGGGAAGGGGACCCTACCTCCCTGGAGCTGGATTAATGATTGTGTATGGTGCCACAATCTATAGATGTGTTGTTCTGAAACTTAAGAGTGTCATACTTGGAGATTTTTGTGTAATAATTTGTTCCTAAAACTGCTGTTCTTAGGTGTACTGAACTTTGTCTATCTAATGCTTGTCTTTTGTGTGAAGCTGGCAGTAATGTCAGTAAATTCAGTATAGATGTATAAACAAGATATCTTCAGAAAACATTTAGAACAAAAATGATTTTTCAGTACATCCATTGTGGATGATGAACTGTGACTGTGATTTGAATTGGTGTTTATGTGGTAATAAATATGCAACCAGTTGCTTTTTACTATTTATTCAACCATGAACATGTTTTCGAGCCACTGCAGTCTCCTCAAGTGGACGTGTTACAAACACGTTGTGGACCAAATGTAGCTAGATGCAGCGCTGGGGAGTGCACTGCATTGTGTATACACATCAGATTGCTTATTAAAACAGGCATTATTAAGCTGTGTACACAAACACAGTATTTAGCTATACTTGGTTTTACACTGATCACAGAATGTGATGAGCCTGCAGTGGCTTGAAAACATAAATTGTAAAAAAGCGATTGGTTGCACAATTATTACCAGATATCATCATCATTTAAGACTGATTATGCCTTTCAGCGTTCAGTCTGGAGCATAGCCCCCTTATAAAATTCCTCCATGATCCCCTATTCAGTGCTAACATTGGTGCCTCTTCTGATGTTAAACCTATTACTTGATTTCCTCATTGTGGACACCCTCTTGCCATTGTTCCCATCTACTAGTACCTGCAATCATCCTAGCTACTTTCATATCCGTAACCTCAACCTTGTTGATAAGGTAACCTGAATCCACCCAGCTTTCGCTCCCATACAACAAAGTTGGTCGAAAGATTGAACGGTGCACAGATAACTTAGTCTTGGTACAGACTTCCTTCTTGCAGAAGAGAGTAGATCGTAGCTGAGCGCTCACTGCATTAGCTTTGCTACACCTCGCTTCCAGTTCTTTCACTATGTTGCCATCCTGTGAGAATACCGTATTTACTCGAATCTAAGCCGCACTTTTTTTCCGGTTTTCGTATTCCAAAAAACCGCCTGCGGCTTAGAATCGAGTGCAAAGCAAGCGGAAGTTACGAAAAATGTTGGTACGTGCCGCCACAACTAACTTCTGCCATCGAATATATGTAGCGCTACGCAGGCATGCTTTGTAGACACAAAGATAAATACTAGCGGCAAAATCTCTGCGTCAGTAAATAAATTAAAAAAAAAAGTGGAAGAAGAGCTTTTTTTCTCCGCCGCGAGTTTCGACCACTGCATTTTCATACATTATCCAACGAAGTAAATACAAATTCCGTATTGTTCATCTTCGAATGTAGTGCAATTTCAGTGTACTACGAAAATCTGACTGGCAAGACTGTTTGGGATGTTTGTCAATATGGCCAACTCTATGTTCTGAATTTTTTCCTACCTGTGAGAATAGATGGTTGCTAATAGGAACCTGATGAAATGTGAATCACATGCAGTATTCTCTTCACCATAAGAATAATACGAATATAAACATTTTGCCATGTATTCTTTCGTGTTTGCTGCTATCTCATTTAAATCCTGTCTGCCTAATAAACTACGAAACTAGAGTGAGACAACAGCAAACGCGGAAGGATATACGTATCGTGTCATGTTTATATTCGTATTATTCTTATGCCTAATAGTGATAGTCAGAAATTAAGCACGGCAAGTGACTAGATTTTTAAATCTAAGATGACTCTAATTTCTGTGCAGAATTTGATGTAATAAAAAGCGGCCGCAAAGATTTTCAAACGGAGAAAAATTTTCGCCTAACTCTTGTTCAGAACACGTTCTATCATACGCGGTCTATTACTTGATTCTTGTTGATCATTATCAAAGAAAGCAGCAGTGTAAGTAACAACAAATAGCAGTCTCTTGCCATTGTTTCGCTAATGAGACGATTCCTCTCTCTTTTTTTTTTTTTTTTTTTTTTATGCGGTGGTAGCGCGCACAAAAGCAAGCCATGCCGCGAGCCGCGACAGGCCCTAAACACGCACTATCAGAATGCGACAAACAATGCATGACACGGTGCAGTAATGCATTTTCAGCTTAAGAGTGACGCAAACACCTATAACAAAGAAAACGGCACTTATCAGATCAAAGCAAAATAAGCAATCGATTCAAACCAGGCGAAGCACGTGAAAAAGGAAGGGTACCCGTATAAATACGGACGGAGCGCCTGACGCATAGCAATGGCTACGTGGTAAAGCTTAACTGCTAAGCTTAAGACTCGAACCAAACTACTGTAGCTGTATCGTCATTCATTCGACCTAAATTGTCTCTCATATTACAATGGACCAACTTTGTTTCGATTTGGAGGTGCGGCCTAAAACTTTTCTCTCCCCTTGAATTTCGAGTCTCATATTTCAGGTGCAGCGTAGATTCGGGAATTTTTTTTTCCTTTATTTCGAGTCTCATTTTTCAGGTGCGGCTTAGATTCGACTAAATACGGTATGCATCCTAAGTACTTGAAACCGTCCACCTGTTCTAACTTTGTTCCTCCTATTTGGCACTCAATCCGTTTATATTTCTTTCCCACTGACATTCCTTTCGTTTTGGAGATGCTAATCTTCATACCATAGTCCTTACATTTCTGATCTAGCTCTGAAATATTACTTTGCAAACTTTCAATCGAATCTGCCATCACAACTAAGTCATCCGCATATGCAAGACTGCTTATTTTGTGTTCACATATCTTACTTAATCTCACCCAGCCAGTCTATTGTTTCCAACGTATGATCCATAAATAATATGAACAACAATGGAGACAGGTTGCAACCTTGTCTTACCCCTGAAACTACTCTGAACCATGAACTCAATTTACCGTCAACTCTAACTGCTGCCTGACTATCCATGTAAAGACCTTTAATTGCTTGCAAATCTCGTAGAACAGACAATAACTTCCTCCTAGGAACCCGGTCATATGCCTTTTCTAGATCTATAAAGCATAGATACAATTCCCTGTTCCACTCGTAACACTTCTCCATTATTTGCCGTAAGCTAAAGATCTGGTACTGACAACGTCTAAGAGGCCTAAACCCACACTGATTTTCATCCAATTGGTCCTCAACTAATACTCGCACTTTCCTTTCAACAATACCTGAGAAGATTTTACCCACAACGCTGATTAAAGAGATACCTCTGTAGTTGTTACAATCTTTTCTGTTTCCATGTTTAAATATTGGTGTGATACTGCTTTTGTCCAGTCTGATGGAACCTGTCCCGACTCCCAGGCCATTTCAATTATCCTGTGTAGCCATTTAAGACCTGACATTCCACTGTATTTGATGAGTTCCGACATAATTTCATCCACCCCAGCTGCTTTATTGCACTGCAATCTATTGACCATTTTCTCCACTTCCTCAAATGTGGTCCTATTTCCATCATCATTCCTATCCCATTCTACCTCGAAATCTGAAACATTACGATCGTATTTTCATCTACATTGAGCAACTCTTCAAAATATTCCCTCCATCTGCTCAAGGCATCCACAGGATTCACCAGCAGTTTTCCTGACCTGTCGAAAATACTTGTCATTTCCTTCTTACTTCCCTTTTGAAGACTGCTAATTACACTCCAGAATGGTTTTCCAGCAGCTTGACCCATAGTCTCCAACCTGTTTCCAAAGTCTTCCCAAGATTTCTTCTTAGATGCTGCAATTATCTGTTTGGCTTTGTTTCTATCTTCAACATAACTTTCTCTGTCTACCTGAGTTATAGTATGTAGCCATTTTTGATACGCCTTCTTTTTCCTTTTACAGGCTGCCTTGACTGTGTCATTCCACCAAGCTGTTTGCTTCATCCTACTTTTACACACTACTGTTCCAAGACATTCTTTAGCCACTTCTAGTACTGTGTCCCTGTACCTTGTCCATTCCTTTTCCAATGACTGTAATTGACTACATTCAACTAACTGGTACCTTTCTGATATTGCTGTTATATACTTGTGCCTGATTTCCTTACCCTGAAGTTTCTCCACTCTTATCCTCCTACATATGGACCTGACCTGCACTTTCGGCCTCACAATCCCAATTTCACTGCAGATTAAATAATCAGTGTCATCAAAGAATCCCCTGAATACATGTGTGTCCCTCACAGCCTTCCTGATCTGTTATTATATAGTCAATGACAGATCTGGTTCCCCTGCCTTCCCAAGTATACCGGTGAATGTTCTTATGTTTAAAAAAGGAGTTTGTGATTACGAAGCCCATACTGGCACAGAAATCCAAGAGTTGTTTCCCGTTCCTGTTGGCCTCCATATCCTCTCCAAATTTACCCATAACTTTTTCATAGCCTTCTGTTCGATTTCCAATCCTGGCATTAAAATCACCCATGAGCAGAACACTGTCCTTGTCCTTTACTCTAACAACTACATCACTGAGTGCCTCATAAAAACTATCCATCTTATCTTGATCTGTCCCTTCACAATGTGAATATACTGACACAATCCTAATTTTCTTGCTAGACACTGTCAAATCTATCCACATCAGTCGTTCATTTACATACCTTATTGCAACTACGCTGGGTTCCATTTCTTTCCTGATGTAAAGCCCTACACCCCGTTGCGCTATTCCTGCTTTGACTCCTGACAGGTAGACCTTGTATTCTCCCACTTCCTCTTCTTTCTCACCCCTTACCCAAATGTCACTAACAGCTGAAATGTCCAGCCCCATCTTACTTGCAGCCTCTGCCAGCTCTACCTTCTTCCCAGAGTAGCCCCCATTGATATTAATAGCTCCCCATCTCATTACCATTTGTTTGCCCCCCCTGCGGGTCCGGGGTAAGAATAGGCCCGAGATATTCCTGCCTGTCGTACGAGGCGACTAAAAGGAGTTTTAACCGTTTCGGCCTTCCATGTGATGATCCCCCTTGGGGTTTGACCTCCATTTTTCTAAATTTCTACAGAAGTACGAGCCTTTTGGGGAAGGACACCTTACGTGGTGTACCACTGGTCCTAAGTGCACTCAGACCTTGGCACTCAGCATTGCACCGGCGTTGTAACCATACCCACTATTACTCAAATTGGGCCTAAACGCCTTTTGGGTTGTCCCAGTTACGCCCATAGTGCGTCTCCATCTGCACCAGCGATCATGATGGACTTTCCATGGCACCAGAAATCCAGCACGGTAGCCAGCCCGTTGTGGTGGGGTCGTCATGTACCCTCTAGGTTGTAGCCCCCTGACAACACAGGGATCGTACTGCCGATAACTGAGCTGCACCCTCCCCACGTCGGCCAAGGAGTAGATGCCCGTCTCCTTGGGGCATCAGGACTCCCGGCAATGGTCATCCTGCCAGGTGGCCCTTGCTGCGGCTGGGTGGCGCCCGTGGGGAGAGCCCCTGGTCGGAGTGGGTGGTATCGGGGCGGACGTTTCGCAGATGAAACGTCACCACGTATCGGGTCGCTCTGCGGCCGAGTCTTTCAAAAGGAAAGGTACCGTTTCTAGTTCTGGTTCTCCTGCCCCTTCCCCCTTGGCCACTCCATGGGAGTAGGGGCAGGCCCGCCGACTTGGAGCGAAGTACTTCCCCCGCTATTTGGTCTGTTCTCGAACCGATGGGGGGACATTCGCCACCTCCAAGCCCATGTTCTTTGTTCAGCACATTGAGGACATCTTCGGGGAAATCGAGGCTCTCAGCAAGATGCGTTCAGGGTCCGTTCTTATCAAGACCACGTCCGCCACACAGTCGGCGGCGCTCCAGGCGTGAGACCGCCTAGGGGACATCCCAGTCTCCATTGTCCCACATCTGGCACTCAATAGGACGCAGGGGGTTATTTTTCATCGTGACCTCCTGCTACAATCTGATGAGGAGCTCAGGGCCAACATGGAGTGCTGAGGCGTGCATTTCGTCCGGCGAGTCCAGCGCGGCCCCAAAGACCGTCGCATCGACACTGGGGCCTTTATCCTCGCCTTCAAGGGGGACGTTCTCCCGGAGAAGGTAAAGGTAATGTGCTACCAGTGTGACGTGCGACCCTACGTTCCGCCTCCTATGCGCTGTTTTAGGTGTTTGCGCTTTGGGCACATGTCGTCACGGTGTGAGGCTGAGCCCCTCTGTGGCGATTGTGGACGTCTTCTTCGTGAGGAACATACATGCACCCCACCACCTCGGTGCGTTAATTGTCCTGGCGTCCACTCGCCTAGATCCTCAGACTGCCCCGCATATCAGAAGGAGAAGAAGATACAAGAAATCAAAACTTTGGATCGGCTGTCTTATTCTGAGGCCAGGAAGAAGTACGACCGCCTCCATTCCGTGCCATTGACCTCTTCGTTTGCCTCAGTTGTGTCCACTCCTTCCGCAGTATCCTCACCCCTCTCCTGTCCCCCCTCCGCCTCCTCCGCCCATCAGGGGGCTCTGCCTCCGCCTCCCAAATCCCTCCCTTCCAAATCCTCCTCCCCCGTGGCCCCCACCCCCTCTGCCCCAGGGGCCACCCTTCCTCCTCCTCCTCCTGAGAAGCGATCCTCTTCTCAGGCGTCCATCGGGGAAACGTTCCGGACCCCGGCTTCCGAGGTCCGGCATTCCAAAACGGACCCCGCGCGTGAGGACCTTCTTCGGGTCCAGCCCACCATCCCTGTGCCTCCTCGGCCTTCCAAGAAGGCCTCCAAGAAGAAGTCTCTATCCCCCTCTCCACCCCGGCGCGTTTCGACTTACGCTCCATCCGTGAGTCGCCGCTCCCGGCCGTCCTCAGTTTCGCCGGGACGCTCTGCTGCCAGGCGCTCAGCTGGCCTTTCATCGGCAAATGATGCTGCCCCTCCTACACAACCAGGGACAGCGGCCGCAGCTGGCGACCAGTCGATGGAACCGGATCCGCCTCCCGTCGGTTGTAGCGTTGTTCCCTCGCAACCTGGCCCTCCGCGGCCGTCGAGGTGACCAGCTCTTCCCCCGTCTCGTTCCCCCAACTTTTTGACTAGCGATGGCGTTGTTTCATTGGAACATAAGAGGTATTCGATCTCATCGGGAGGAATTCTGCTCCTCCGCCTGCACTGTCCGCTTGTCCTTGGACTCCAGGAAACCAAGTTGCGCCCGACTGACCGTATTGCCTTTACCCACTATACCTCGGAGCGGTATGACCTCACCCCTGTGGACGGTGTCCCAGCTCATGGTGGGGTCATGTTGCTCATTCGGGATGACGTCTATTACCATCCCATCCCATTGACCACCCCACTCCAAGCAATAGCTGTCCGCATTACTCTTTCTGCTTTTACTTTTTCAGTTTGTACCATCTACACTCCACCGTCGTCTGCTGTTAGTCGGGCTGACATGATGCACCTGATCGTTCAGCTTCCCCCGCCGTTTTTATTGTTTGGCGACTTCAATGCCCATCATCCCCTTTGGGGCTCTCCTGCATCCTGTCCAAGAGGCTCACTCTTGGCAGATGTCTTCAACCATCTCAATCTTGTCTGCCTCAATACCGGCGCCCTGACTTTCCTCTCGGACTCCACCCATACCTACTCCCACTTGGACCTCTCGATATGTTCTACCACTCTTGCCCGTTGGTTCGAGTGGTATGTCCTTTCTGACACCTATTCGAGCGACCACTTCCCCTGTGTCGTTCGTCTCCTGCACCACACCCCATCCCCACGTACTTCGAGCTGGAACATACTGAAAGCTGACTGGGGACTTTACTCATCCCTGGCGACCTTTCCGGACCACGATTTTCCCAGTTGTGACAGTCAGGTCGAATACCTCATGGCTGTTATCATCCATGCTGCCGAACGTTCCATTCCTCGTACTACTTCTTCACGTCGCGTTTCCGTCCCCTGGTGGAACGAGGCTTGTAGGGACGCTATCCGTGCTCGACGACGTGCTTTACGCAACTTTCGCCGCCATCCTACGTTGGCGAATTGTATTGAATACAAACGACTTCGAGCGCAATGCCGTAGAGTCATCAAAGACAGCAAAAAAGCTTGTTGGGCCTCTTTCACCGGCTCCTTTAACAGTTTTACTCCCTCTTCCGTCGTTTGGGGTAGCCTGCGCCGGCTGTCGGGCATTAAGGCCCACTCCTCGGAACCTGGCCTGACCTCAGGTAATGCGGTCCTTGTTGATCCGGTGGCTGTCTCCAACGCCTTTGGCCGCTTTTTCGAGGAGGTTTCAAGCTCCGCCCATTAACATCCTGCCTTCCTTCCCAGGAAAGAGGCAGAAGAGGCTCGGCGACCTTCCTTCCACTCGCTGAATCTGGAAACCTATAATGCCCCCTTTACTATGCGGGAACTCGAACGTGCGCTTGCACTGTCCCGGTCCTCTGCTCCGGGGCCGGATGACATTCACGTTCAGATGCTGGCACACCTTTCTCCGGCGGGCAAAAGCTTCCTTCTCCGTACCTACAATTGCGTCTGGACCGAAGGTCAAGTCCCCATGCGTTGGCGTGACGCCGTTGTTGTTCCTATACCCAAACCCGGGAAGGATAGACACCTTCCTTCTAGTTACCGCCCCATTTCTCTTACAAGCTGTGTCTGTAAGGTGATGGAGCGCATGGTTAATGCTCGGTTAGTCTGGATTCTTGAATCTCGACGGCTACTTACTAATGTCCAATGCGGCTTTCGTCGCCGCCGCTCCGCTGTTGACCACCTCGTGACCTTGTCGACATTCATCATGAACAATTTTTTGCGAAGGCGCCAAACGGTAGCCGTGTTCTTCGACTTGGAGAAGGCTTATGATACCTGTTGGAGAGGAGGTATCCTCCGCACTATGCACAGGTGGGGCCTACACGGTCGCCTGCCCCTTTTTATTGATTCCTTTTTAACGGATCGAAAGTTTAGGGTACGTGTGGGCTCCGTATTGTCCGACGTCTTCCTCCAGGAGAACGGAGTGCCTCAGGGCTCCGTCTTGAGCGTAGCCCTTTTTGCCATCGCGATCAATCCAATTATGGATTGCATTCCACCTAATGTCTCAGGCTCTCTCTTTGTCGATGACTTCGCGATCTACTGCAGTGCCCAGAGAACATGCCTCCTGGAGCACTGCCTTCAGCGTTGTCTAAACAGCCTCTACTCATGGAGCGTGGCAAATGGCTTCCGGTTCTCTGAAGAAAAGACGGTTTGTATCAACTTTTGGTGATATAAAGCGTTCCTTCCGCCATCCTTACATCTCGGTCCCGTTGTTCTCCCATTCGTGGACACAACTAAGTTTCTAGGGCTCATGTTGGACAGGAAACTGTGTTGGTCTCCACATGTCTCTTATTTGGCAGCCCGTTGTACACGTTCCCTTAATGTCCTCAGAGTTCTTAGCGGTTCATCTTGGGGAGCGGATCGCACTGTCCTGCTTCGCTTGTATCGGTCCATAGTGCGATCGAAGCTGGATTATGGGAGCTTCGTCTACTCGTCCGCTCGGCCGTCCCTCTTACGCCGGCTCAACTCCATCCACCATCGGGGGATACGTCTTGCGACCGGAGCCTTCTACACTAGTCCTGTCGAAAGTCTTTATGCTGAAGCTGCCGAGTTACCGTTGACCTACCGGCGCGACGTACTGCTGTGTCGGTATGCCTGCCGGCTGTCGTCTATGCCCGACCACCCCTCTTACAAGTCCTTCTTCGCCGATTCTCTCGACCGTCAGTACGGGTTGTATGTGTCTGCCCTGCTGCCCCCTGGAGTCCGCTTCCGTCGCCTGCTTCGACAATTGGATTTTGCCCTCCCTACCACCTTCAGAGAGGGTGAGAGCCCGACACCACCTTGGCTCCAGGCTCCGGTTCATATTTATCTCGACCTCAGCTCACTCCCGAAGGATGGTACTCCGGCTGCAATGTATTGCTCACGGTTTGCCGAACTTCGTGCTCGACTTGCCGGTCACACCTTTATTTACACCGATGGCTCCAAAACTGACGATGGTGTCGGCTGTGCCTTTGTCGTCGGGGCCGCCACATTTAAATACCGGCTCCTCGACCAATGTTCCAGCTTTACGGCCGAGCTTTTTGCTCTCCATCAGGCTGTTCAGTATGCCCGCCGCCACCACCATTCATCATATGTACTCTGCTCTGACTCACTCAGTGCTCTTCAGAGCCTTGGAGCTCCCTATCCGGTCCATCCCTTGATTCAACGGATACAGCAGTCCCTCCATTCTTTCGCTGATAACGGTGGTTCTGTCAGCTTTCTGTGGGTTCCCGGACATGTGGGAGTGCCTGGGAATGAGGCTGCGGATGCTGCAGCCAAGGCTGCAGTCCTCCTGCCTCGGCCAGCCTCCCATTGTGTCCCGTCATCCGACGTTCGTGGGGATGTCTGTAAGAGGCTTGTGTCGTTGTGGTGGGATGCTTGGTCACCCCTCCAAGGAAACAAGCTCCGGGCAGTAAAACCGCTACCAACTGCTTGGACAACATCCTCCCGACCATCTCGGCGCGAGGAGGTCCTTCTGACCAGGTTGCGGATTGGGCATTGCCGGTTTAGCCACCGCTACCTGCTCTCCGGTGACCCAGCCCCACAGTGCCCTTGTGGTCAGGCATTAACAGTGCGCCATGTTTTATTGTCGTGTCCCCGTTTTAGTCAATTTTGTGTTGTCCTGTCCCTGCCATCTACTTTACCGGATGTTTTAGCTGATGACGCTCGAGCAGCTGCTCGTATTCTGCGTTTTATAACTTTAACTGGCTTGTCCAAAGACATTTAATCTTTTTACTTATTTTATCTGCATCTTTGTCAGGTCCTTCTGGTGTCCCCTCCATCCCCTTGAGTTTTACCAGATTCCATGTGCTCTAACAACAGTGACTGGGTGCTAATGACCTCAGCAGTTGCGCGTCCTTAAACCCAACAAAAAAAAAAAAAAAACATTTGTTTGCCAAGTCGTATCTTAGGAGTCCCTGGTTTGTTAGTTAGAGGGGGGACTCCGTCACCTCCAAAGGTCCGAGGCATTTTGCTCTGATTGTTGCCAGCATCATATTTAAAGTACCAGGGAAGCAGGTTGCTAGCCTTACTTGCCCCGAGCCCCTTTGGGTTTTACCCCTAACGGTTGAGGTACTAACCAGTGGATTTGGTAGTCTTTGCCGTATGAGCACAAAGGTGACCACGACTCAGAATATGTCAGAGATGCCCAGCCTTATTCCAAAGTAACTGGTATCCCGACTGTCGGGACCACTTACTTGGCCACTCATACGTTGCCCGTGGTTCATGAACTAGGACATGACTACAGGAACCCACACCATGAACCACAGATAAACACCAAAAAATGATTTAGCCATCCTGTACTACTTTTATTGTTTCTAATGTTTCCCAGTGGGATATGCACAAGTTTTATGTTCTTTTAGTAGTTTTTATTTATAAAATATGGTAGTGAAATGAATCTAGCATAAAAAAGGTTCACAAATTATAAATTTTAGAAAAGAAAATAGGGTAAAATAGCCTGCTGCTGATCCCAAATATGGAAAAGAATGACTTGTACATTTGAGATGTGAACGACACATTAATAGATAATATGAGGTTGAGAAGAGATGCCACAGTGTGTGGTGAATAAAAATGCATTGTATTACAGAAGGCAGATTAACAGAACAAACCGATTTTTCATGCATATTTTATAATATTTGAGTGAATGTGGTCTGCTTTTTCAGGAGTTTTAAAGTTTTATTTCATTATTTGACGTTGTGGCCAGGTGCCCTTCCTGATGCTTCCGGCATAAAGGCCTAATATTGCTGTCTATTCCATCGGTTTTCATTGTCTGAACACCGTAATGGTAAATACCGTGGCTTACGGTAGACTGCTAGTTTCCGTAGTAGCTGTGGTCAGTTGAAGTTGGACTCATATTGCCTGTATGTTAGGTGTGTTGCATGCCTGTCGAGTGTAACCTCATATTGATCTTTCTGTATGTATGGGATTAGTGTCTTACTAGATTCCCCTGAAAACCGGATGCAGTGAACTGCCTAAAAACTGAGTGAGGATATTAAATGGCGAGGGAACTTGGTCTTCCTATATAGTTACTCTGCTGTATGTTACTTAAAAATGAACAGTATCTATAGCAAAACTGAAATTTTCATTGTTTAATTAAGCTTTTGTTCAAAAATTGTTTATTTGTAATGTTAAAAAAAGAGATGTAGTAAAAACACTGGAAACAATACAGGCTTATCATACAGTACTAGAAAACACAATTTCCTCAACAAAAGATAAACCAAATCATTGCAAAACAATTTATTAAACATTACTTCAACACTTCGTAAAATGTGTATATAGTGCATGTAAACTGTACTTGCATAAAAAATAATTGCTTTGATTACATAAAACTGCAAAAGGTAACTGATCAACAAATTTTTATTACTTGTAAAATGCAATTCATATTCTGTAAAGAAGTAACATATACAGTGGACTAACACTGTGTGGTGTCCTTTTCTAATGCAGTCAAACCCTGCTTTTACGTTTTTCAGTGGGCTTGAAAAAATGTGGGAAATAACTTTTCAAGCAGTAAAAGGACCCCCCCCCCCCTTGAAGTTTAGTAATTTATGGTATATGTAATAACAGGCATCAAAATACCTGTTACACACACACACACACACACACACACACACACACACACACACACACACACCTCACATGGTGTGCATGAAACATCACAAAAAATACGTACGTAAATATTTACAATTGACAACAAGAATAAATTCTCAAAACACGTGTTGCTAGGAAAAAAACAAACAAACAAACAAACTGTCATAGTGTTTAATTATTTGAACGAGAACCATTTGAGCAACAGCAAAAGTGTGAATTACTGCTGCATGTGGCCAAACAAAGAAACGTGCGAAATGTACTTTTGAGCTGTCATGATGAGAGTAACAGTTGCGAAGTTGTGCATGCACAGTAGAGACTGAAAACTGTTGTGATCGTCATTTTTCGAAAGGACCTAATTTCTCCCATCAGCCACCATTCCAAGTAGATGTTGCCAGTGAAAAAATAATTCTTCAGACTTTTACCGATTCAGACCTTTTGAGTAGAGTGTTACGGCTTCAAGAAACTTAACGGCTTAACATTTGTAAACACTGTTGAAAGGCCAATGCCAAGCCTGTGTCGTTTTATGTCAATTATTTCTCCATTAACATTGTTTCATAAAGTGTAAATTGCTGAAAAATTATGAACACATTAACACAAAATTGTGGACGAATTAACATTGTGAATGTAGGAAATTTGACGGGAGTGATAAGAAATGTTGTAAACAGTAACAAGATGTTATTTCTGGGAACACAACAGCGGGTTTATACTGTATGTGCAGAGCAAACGTAATTTGGAGTAGTTGCTGGTTCCCAATGTCTCGTACAAATTCATTTGTTTCCCTACCAATACTTTCCTTAATCCTACTAAATCATTGATGTAGTGTACCAAACTGTAGTTTTAGTAGAGCGCAGCTCTACTAAACACACAATTAACTCGAATAACTCTTTGGTGAACATGACTGAATCAAATAAATTGTCACACCCACTGAGATGAGGTACAGAAATTCCTTTATCAGTTGTTATGAACTGTTAGAAAAGAATAGCAAATTAGTTTTCCTACCTGGCTAATATGCACCATATACTAAACTAGCATTAATGGGCAGGAATATGAAATGAAAATAGAGAATTCCTTAAGTGATGCTCACTTCATAAGTTTGCTTTTATTTGATTCAGTCTCATTACACACAAAATTGAGTCACATGCAGTCGTAATAGTTCCTTTCAGTTCTGATGAACACAAGAGACTGGCGTGTGATATCCGGCAACAGCAGCAGAACGGCACCCGTGATGCTTTTGTGCCTGACCTGGAGGTGAGGCATCTGTTACAAAGTGTGTCAGTTAAGTAAAATTTATTTCATCAGGTCAGAGTAGGCATGTAAAATCAGATTCAAATTAACCACATGGCATCTCTGGTGCCTAGGTTATGAGGCTAGAGACCCTGTTCTCTCATATTAGGCTTGTTCAAGGAATGATCACAACCAGTCATGATCATGTGAATGCACTTGTGGGAGACATTCTTCAAATTCCAGTGAATCGTGACTGGCCGTAAGCTGTTGGTGCTGTCCAATGAGTAGTCGCAACTGGTCAGGAATTTTTTCTGTCAACTCCAAAGTGTTTAATAACTTTGTTCCAAAAAGATAAGCCTGTGTGTATGCATAGCTGTCTTATGTTCAGTCTCCTAGACTTCACATTTTAACATGTGGTCTACGGCATGCTTAGTGAGGAAATTTCCCAGCCAGTCTGGGTACACAGCATTAGGTATAATGTTTCTGTGGCCGCCAGCAGCCACGAGGTGTCTGGAGCGTGGTTCTACAGCCGTCAGTGGCCACATGGCAGCCTACTAGGCTTCTGCTAGCGTGTTAAAGGGACGTTACATTTCAACCTTTTGAGAATTAATTATATATCCTATTGTACCTATATTCTTGTAAGGGATTTTTCAGCAGAAATGCCATGTACGAGGGTCAGAACTTAAATAGTAGCAACTATTTATTCACAACTGATACAAAAGAGTTCCATGTTTGCACCTGTTACTGTCCTTCAGAGTAGTCACCAGCTTTGTGCAGAACCCATTGCCAGCAATGTGTAAGGCGTAGTATACCGTTAGCAGAGGCTGTTCTATTGATGGTGCAAATGGAGCGGTCTACTGCCTGTTGAATCTCTGGAACAGTTCTAAAGCGAATGCCACAAAGTGGTTCCTTCATCTTCAGAATCAAATCAGTTACCATCACCTGCGACCAGCTTTGTGAAAGAAACGGCGAAACTTTCCACGCAACCCACCCGTCATTTTGCGCGACAATGTGCAAGCGCATACAGCGCAAGCTGTGGCTGCTCTGTTTGGTCGATGGGACTAGGAAGTACTGTACCGTTCACCATACTCCCCGGACTTAAGTCCTTGTGACTTTGATTTGATTCTGAAGACGAAGGAATCACTTCGTGGCATTTGCTTCAGAACTGTTCCAGAGATTCGACAGGCAGTAGAAGACTCCATTTGCTCCGTCAATGGAACAGCCTCTGCTAACGGTATACTATGCCTTCCCCATCGCCTGCAACGGGTTCTACACAAAGCTGGTGACTGCGTTGAAGGACAGTAACAGGTGCAAACAAGTAACTGTGTTGTATTGGTTGTGAATAAATAGTTGCCACTATTTAAGTTCTAACCCTCGTATATGAATCTTGGTGTATACAAAGCAAAAGGATTTATCTATCCTCTGTTTGGCGTTATTGATACCAATCCCTATCGGCAGTGGTTGTTTGGGGAAAGGGAAAACCACAACAAAGTTTCAAGCAGTTAGTTCTAAGCAACAAATAAACCTGATGCTGTTTCAATCCACAGATTTTGCCAGATTCAAAGTATTTATTACAATAACTGCCATTTACTTTACAAAGCACAAGCTTACCATAAATTTTCTCAAAAACTGAGAAGAGTTAGTGATTGGAAAGATATTTAAAATGTTATTTACTCAGGAGAAATGTGTGGTGATCACTATTAAAATTATAATCTTAAGATTTTTCCAAAATAGGAGCCAAAAAGTTGCAATTATTACAACACAATTTGAGAAAGAACAGTTGACAGCATTATGAGCTGGTACTCAATTTTAGATATATGCTTTTTGAACATGATCCTGGCCTCGCTACAGAAGAGTGGTCTTCATTTTTCCCTAAGTCAACAAGAAATTGGGTTTGTGGCTGTGTCCCCTTTCAAGATAAACGTTTTTAAGCTTAACCCTTT
Organism: Schistocerca cancellata; assembly: GCF_023864275.1. Taxonomy (NCBI): domain Eukaryota; kingdom Metazoa; phylum Arthropoda; class Insecta; order Orthoptera; family Acrididae; genus Schistocerca; species Schistocerca cancellata. The sequence continues at coordinate 519,835,984 of NC_064634.1, read as the reverse complement.
GAATCCCAATAATGTAAGAAAATATTTAATTTTAAAATTGTACAAAAAATTGACCATTGCATAAACAATGAGTACAGGAAGAGACTGACAAAAAGTAAACAATTGTTTTAAAGATTCATTTTGGAACTAGTGAGGCATAGTCTTCAACTGTACATCATTTTATGAGATCTGTCTCATAGTAATTTTGCGTTTTTCCTTGACTTAATCCAACCTCTCGTAACTTCCATGAAATTTTAATATCGGAAACTAAATAACTAACATATATGGGCCTAAAACTTAGTAAATTTACAGTATATCAAGAGTACTTGCTGCCCCAATTGGTTCATTTTGAAATCGCTCATAAAAGCAACAGTACAAACTCAAATTTTCTTTGCATTAACTTTAGATAAACTTATTTTCACTATCAATTATCTGTGTATGATAACTGTTTTAAAAAATGCATCAATCTCCTACAGTCTAGGTGCTGACTGTTGCTTTGAATGCTGTGACTGACTGCTACAATGCAGTGTGTTCCTAGAAGTACCTTGGTGTACCACCAGATGTCAGATGTGGTTTCATGTGAAAGGCACTGATAAGAAAATATAATTATTTTTTGTGGCTCACTGGGCTGGTGCAAGTTTTTATTGGATATTGGATATAAATTTGGTGACTTGCATGTCCCTGTCTCACCTCAGTTATCCAACCGGGGAAGGGGACCTTCAGTTTAATGTGGAATCTGAACCATGTGTCAATTCTGGTTACAACACACATTGTTGAGAGGTGAAGGTGTAGGTTAAAACACAGACTGAAAAATCCAAGGTCTTACGGGGATTCAATCCTGTGACCTCGTTGCCTGATCAAGCCTAGAACACCAGGCCCAACAGAAGATATGTTTGATGATAATGATTGTGGTGGTGTCAGTTTCATGCAGAAACCATGGGTACTTGAAGGGTTAATGTGCAGACTGGTCCCTGAAACATAATACTTCAAAAGCTGAACAGACAAATGGCTCATACACAAAGAAGTTCATGCGCAGTAATCTCAGTACGTGAGAGCAACCCCATTTATCAGTATGTGCTTTTAACTTGGGCCAGTCTCAGAATAGTATCAAATTGCCCAGTCATGTATTGGTAAAAATTACATATACACATTATATGAAGTTTCAAATAAATTTTCACTGCCATATCCATTAGCAGCCACAGGCATACCTTATTTTCATAAAGGAGTAGTGCCACATTGCCATATAAATCAGTATCAATGTAGTAAACATCGCCATACCAGATGTCAGTTACACCACACCCAATGTTACATTAACCCGTCATGGCAGCACATAGACCCATTCGCAAAAGCCCATCATCACTTAGCCATTGTCTGTATCATGCTGTATCTTCAAGAAGGAGCGTGCACCTCACACTAAACAGTCAGCTGAGTCGTGGAAGTGGCCTATACAAACAATAGCGTAGCCACTGCAGTGGTTAGGGTCACTGTGGTCCCTCCTGACAGCAAAAGTGTCACTAGCCTCTGTCACACGGAACACTACCACTGACCAGTTACAAGGCACTCTCCAATATCTCTGTCTGAACAAACCAGTTGAACAGTAGTGCCAACCATGGCATATTTGTGAACTTCACTTTCAGAATAAATAACTTTTCCCTCTTCCATACAAGGGTCAGATCACAAGAGCTGACAATTGCTGGGTTACAAACTATACTCATTGCTGTTAATGATGTGGATATATGAACTTGGCTCATTTTAGAATGGAGATGGCCTTGCAATGACCACACAAAGGACTATCTGCTGAAAAGTGCAGATGTGTAAATGTGCATATTGAATACCTAGTTGTAAATCAACAGAAGTGTGCACAAAAATGAAATATTTTGCCCAGAATTATAATTACACTGTCATTAAATCACCACTGTGAAAGACCTGAGTTTTTTTTTTTTTTTTTGAAAGACATTACTTCTTGATAGCATACTGAAATATGGTCCTGACCACTGAAACTGTTTGTGGCTTTCAAAATAGGTATAGCTTTCCCACATGAAATTAATTTGTTGCCCGAAACTAGTTACTCATTAATACTTAATACGTATAGCACTAGCCTTATGTTCATGCACTGGACAGTATACTCCTAGAGCAACCATTTAAAGCTGGTTCTTGAAATTTTTGTAATAGACTTTCTCGGGATAGTCTGTGACTATCTTCAACAATCTCCTGGTTCAGTTCCTTCAATATCTCTGTGACACACTCCCATGGATTAAACAAACCTGTGGTCATTCGTGCTGCCCTTCTCTGTATACATTCCGTATCCCCTGTTAGACCTATCTGGTATGGATCCTACACATTTGAGCAATATTGTAGAACTGGTCGCATGAGTGATTTGTAAACAATCTCCTTTTGTAGACTGATTTCACTTCCTCCAGTATTCTAGCAATAGACCGAAATCTGCCGCGTGCTTCACCCCCGACAATCTATCTGATCACTGCATTTCATATTCTTAAAAAGTGTTACAGCCAGGCATTTGTATTAGTTGGCTGATTCAAACAGTGACTCATTAATATTATAGTCATAGGGTACTACATTTTTTGTTTTGTGAATTACGACATTTTACATTTCTGAACATTTAGAGCAGGATGCCAATCTCTGAATCAAGTAGAAATCTTATCAAGATCTGACTGAATATACCTCTTTCAGATCGTACTTTATTACAGATAACTGCATTGCCTGCAAGAAGCCTGATTTTACTATTTATTTTGTCTGCAAGGTCATTAATTTACAACATAAACAGCAAGGGAGCCAACACACTTCCCTGTGGCAGACATGAAATTACTTCATCTGATGATGACTCTCCATCCAAGATAACATGTGTCCTCCCTAGCAAAAAATCCTCAATATAGTCACAAATTGCACTTGATACTCCATATGATTGTGCATTTGTCAATAAGCATAGGTGTGGTTCTGAGTCAAGTGCTTTTCAGAAATCAAGTAGTACAACATCTAAGTGGATGCCTTGATCAAAAGCTTTCAGTATGTCGTGTCAGAAAAGTGCGAGTTGAATTTCACATGATTGTTTTCAGAATCCATGCTGTCTGACACTGAGGAGGTCATTCTGTTCAAGATACCTCTTTAGGTTTGATCTCAGAATATAGTCTAAGATTCTACAACAAATTGATATAAAGGATATTGGATAGGAGTTTTGTGAATCACTTCTGCAACCCTTCTTGTAGACGGGTGTGACCTGTGCCTTTTTCCAAGAACTATGTATGGCTTTTTGCTTGAGGGATCAACAATAGATTATAGACAGAAGAGGAGCTAACTCAGCCACAAATTCAATGTAGAATGGGACAGGGATTCCATCGGAGCCTGGAGCTTTGTTCGATTTTAATGATTTCAGCTGTTCAACGCCACTGATACTAAAACTTACTTGATTCAGTGGTACGAGAATTAAGTTGGGGCATTTCTCCAAGATTTTCCTTTGCAAAGGAACATCTGAAAACTGAGTTAAGCATTTCAACATTTGCTTTGCTACCCTCAGTTTTAGTTCCTGTCTCATTCACTGGGGACTGGACACCAGCCTTGGTGCCACTAAGAGCCTTTACGTACAACCAGGATTTGTTTGGGTTCTGTGAAAGATTACTTGACACTAATCTGCTATGGTAGTCATTGAAGGCATCACATGTTGCTCCCTTGATAGCCAAACATGTTTCATGAGCAACTCTCTATCTATAGCCCTATGCTTAGTTTTACACCTATTATGCAGTAATCTTTTTTTTTTTTCTTTTTTTTAAGTGACTATATACCATGGAGGTTTCATCCCATTAGGGACTGTTCTCCTTAGTACATATCTATGCAGTGCATGGTCAACTATTCTATTAAACTTGTGCCATAGTTCCTCTACATGCGCCTGCCCTGTGCTGTAAGTTTTAAGTTGCTCATTGAGATATGACACTACTGATTTTTTTTTAAATGTAGTTTACTGAACATATATAGCTTTGTACTTGCTTTAGTTGTACTTTGCTAATCATCGTTGCATCATTATCGCTGACACCAGTTTCAATGTGGACATCCTCAAAGAGGTCAGGTGTATTTATTGCCATTAGATCCAACATATTTCCATCATGGGTGTGGTTCCTGGCTGTCTGTTCTAGGTACTTTTCAGAGAAGGCATTTAGTGGAGTTTCACAGGATGTCCTATCAACACACACCACCAACAAAACTGTAATTTTCCCAATTTATTGTTGGATGATTAGAGTCTTCACCGATGATTACAGTATGACTGGGGAACTTACATACAAGTGAACTGAGGTTTTCTCTAAAGTTTTTGGTTGCATCTGGAATAAGTGTGCTGGAGAATAGAAGGGTCCAATTATCATTTTATGCCCATCTCTGATACTGAATCTTGTCCAAACAATCTCACATGCAGCTTCAATTTCTATCTCAGTGGATCTGAGTTTCTTGTCTAGTGTGACAGATACACCACCTCGATTTCCCGTTTACCTATCCTTCTGATATACACTTAAATTTCCCCCCAAAATATCACTGCTATCAATTTCAGATGTCAGAGCTTCACTGCTTTTCTTGATGCTTCAAACTCTGGCAATTCGTTGTGAATGCTTTAGCAGTTTATCATTGAAATTTTAATACTCTCACCTGTGGGAGGCATTTCTTCCAATCTTCTTCAGAGTTTCGTACAGATATCGTTATCTGGACTGGATCGAGAGTAACCTAATCTAAGAAACCCTTCTGTACACACCACACACAATCAGCTACCTGAGTAGCAGCCTCTGGTACGTAGTGCAATTCCCAGGCTACGGCGCAAGTCCAGGAACTTGCAGCCTAGCTTGTCACAGACCGTTGGAGTCTGTGGTTCAGCCCTCCCACTCAACTTCGTCGTAACTGCCATCTGCTTCACGTCTGCTGTGCAGCGAGCTACCTTAATTTAAGTATTAACTGTATTTTTCTTACTTGTCACTTCTTCTTCCGTGTGTTTTTGCTTTTAGGAAGCTTTAATTGTCGAGTGCTATTAATAGTGTTCCATAGATTTCGTGTTTGTTTTGAATACTGTCAGAGAGAGTCAACCATAGTGCCAGTAGTGCTAGTGTTTGTTTTCAATACAGTCCAGAGACAGGTAGTGCTATTTTCATTGTTTTCTACAAGAAGTGGCTAGCAACCACAGTTTAGTTAATAAACATCCACCTTTAGTGAATTAGCAGTCTAGTTAAAAGTTGATTAACTCTCTTCAGTAAATTGATTCCTTAGGACGGATAGGATGTGTGACTGCTGTGTATGGATGCAGGAGGAGCTGGCCACTGTTTGCAAACAGCTGAGCGTGTTGATGGCCGCGGTCAGCCGTCTTCTGGCTGCTGCCTCGGAGTGTAGCGGCAGTGGGGAGTCTGGTGCGTCGCAAGGTACACCCCAGGTGTTACATGCTTCACCCACTGTCCCTGCTGTCGAGACATCTTCGCGGGTACCAGGCCACCCTCTCCCCAAGGGGAGCGGCGCACGAGGCGGAGGGTAAATGTGGAGGCTGGCCGTGTGGCATCGCCCGCTCTGCCTGTGAGTGGACATGTGGCTGCTCCTTCAGCAAGGTCCGAGCAGGCACATGGGGGGAGGGGTTTATTAGTTATTGGGAGCTCCAACGTTAGGCGGGTGATGGAGCCCCTTAGGGAAATAGCGGAAGGGTCGGGGAAGAAGGCCAGTGTTCACTCTGTCTGCTTGCCGGGGGGTCTCATCCGAGATGTGGAGGAGGCCCTACCGGCGGCGATAGAGAGCATTGGGTGCACCCGACTGCAATGACTCCTGCCGTCTGGGTTCAGAGGTCATCCTTAGTTCGTACAGGCGGTTGGCGGAATTGGTGAAGGCGGAAAGCCTCGCTCGCAGGTGGAATCAGAGCTAACTATTTGTAGTATCGTTCCCAGAACCGATCGCGGTCCTCTGGTTTGGAGCCGAGTGGAAGGCTTAAACCAGAGGCTCAGACGATTCTGCGGAGATCTGGGGTGCAAATTTCTCGACCTCCGCTATCGGGTGGAGAAATGTAGGGTCCCCCTGAATAGGTCAGGCGTGCACTACACACCGGAAGTGGCTACAAGAGTAGCGGAGTATGTGTGGAGTGCACATGGGGGTTTTTTAGGTTAGAGAATTCCCTCCCTAGGCCCAACAAGACGCCTCCTGAGACGCGGCAAGGTAGGGGTAGGCAAAATGCAACAGAGAATAACAATATTAATGTGCTAATAGTAAACTGCAGGAGCATCTATAGAATGGTCCTAGAAGTGCTCTCATTAATAAACGGTCACAATGCCCATATAGTACTAGGGACAGAAAGTTGGCTGAAACCAGACATAAACAGTAATGAAATCCTAAACTCAGATTGGAATGTATACCGCAGAGACAGGCTGGACAGTGAAGGGGAGGCGTGTTTATAGCGATAAGAAGTGTAATAGTATTGAAGGAAATTGACGAAGATCCGAAATGTGAAATAATTTGGGTGAAGGTCACGGTTAAAGCAGGCTCAGACATGGTAATTGGATTTCTCTATAGGCCCCCTGGCTCAGCAGCTGTTGTGGCTGAGCACCTGAAGGATAATTTGGAAAATATTTCGATTAGATTTCCCCACCATGTTATAGTTCTGGGTGGACATTTTAATTTGCCGGATATAGACTGGGAGACTCAAACGTTCATAATGGGTGGCAGGGACAAAGAATCCAGTGAAATTTTTTTAAGTGCTTTATCTGAAAACTACCTTGAGCAGTTAAACAGAGAACCGACTCGTGGTGATAACATATTAGACCTTCTAGTGACAAACAGACCCGAACTATTTGAAACAGTTAATGCAGAACAGGGAATCAGTGATCATAAAGTGGTTACGGCATCAATGGGTTCAGCCGTAAATAGAAATATTAAAAAGGGTAGGAAGATTTTTCAGTTTAGCAAAAGTGACAAAAAGCAGATTTCAGAGTACCTGGCGGCTCAACACAAAAGTTTTGTCTCAAGTACAGATAGTGTTGAGGATCAGTGGACAAAGTTCAAAACCATCGTACAATATGTGTTAGATGAGTATTTGCCAAGCAAGATCGTAAGAGATGGAAAAGAGCCACCGTGGTACAACAACTGAGTTAGAAAACTGCTGCGGAAGCAAAGGGAACTTCACAGCAAACATAAACATAGCCAAAGCCTTGCAGACAAACAAAAATTATGCAAAGCGAAATGTAGTGTGAGGAGGACTATGCGAGAGGCGTTCATTGAATTCGAAAGTAAAGTTCTATGTACTGACTTGGCAGAAAATCCTAAGAAATTTTGGTCTTATGTCAAAGTGGTAGGTGGATCAAAACAAAATGTCCAGACACTCTGTGACCAAAATGGTACTGAAACAGAGGATGACAGACTAAAGGCCGAAATACTAAATGTCTTTTTCCAAAGTTGTTTCACAGTTCCTTCTCTAGATTGTTGCACAGATGACAAAATGGTAGATATCGAAATAGACGACAGAGGGATAGAGAAACAATTAAAATCGCTCAAAAGAGGAAAGGCCGCTGGACCTGATGAGATACCAGTTCGATTTTACACAGAGTATGCGAAGGAACTTGCCCCCCTTCTTTCAGCGGTGTACCGTAGGTCTCTAGAAGAGCGTAGCGTTCCAAAGGATTGGAAAAGGGCACAGGTCATCCCCATTTTCAAGAAGGGACGTCGACCAGATGTGCAGAACTATAGACCTATATCTCTAATGTCAATCAGTTGTAGAATTTTGGAACACGTATTATGTTCGAGTATAATGACTTTTCTGGAGACTAGAAATCTACTCTGTAGGAATCAGCATGGGTTTCGAAAAAGACGGTCATGTGAAACCCAGCTCGCGCTATTCGTCCACGAGACTCAGAGGCCCATAGACACGGGTTCCCAGGTAGATGCCGTGTTTCTTGACTTCCTCAAGGCGCTCGATACAGTTCCCCACAGTCGTTTAATGAACAAAGTAAGAGCATATGGACTATCAGACCAATTGTGTGATTGGATTGAGGAGTTCCTAGATAACAGAACGCAGCATGTCATTCTCAATGGAGAGAAGTGTTCCGAAGTAAGAGTGATTTCAGGTGTGCCGCAGGGGAGTGTCATAGGACCGTTGCTATTCACAATATACATAAATGACCTGGTGGATGACATCGGAAGTTCACTGAGGCTTTTTGCGGATGATGCTGTGGTGTATCGAGAGGTCGTAACAATGGAAAATTGTACTGAAATGCAGGAGGATCTGCAGCAAATTGACGCATGGTGAAGGGAATGGCAATTGAATCTCAATGTAGATAAGTGTAATGTGTTGCGAATACATAGAAAGATAGATCTCTTATCATTTAGCTACAAAATAGCAGGTCAGCAACTGGAAGCAGTTAATTCCATAAATTATCTGGGAGTACGCATTAGGAGTGATTTAAAATGGAATGATCATATAAAGTTGATCGTCGGTAAATCAGATGCCAGACTGAGATTCATTGGAAGAATCCTAAGGAAATGCAATCCGAAAACAAAGGAAGTAGGTTACAGTGCGCTTGTTCGCCCACTGCTTGAATACTGCTCAGCAGTGTGGGATCCGTACCAGATAGGGTTGATAGAAGAGATAGAGAAGATCCAACAGAGAGCAGCGCGCTTCGTTACAGGATCATTTAGTAATCGCGAAAGTGTTATGGAGATGATAGATAAACTCCAGTGGAAGACTCTGCAGGAGAGACGCTCAGTAGCTCGGTACGGGCTTTTGTTAAAGTTTCGAGAACATACTTCCAGCCCGCATCTCGTGGTCGTGCGGTAGCGTTCTCGCTTCCCACGCCCGGGTTCCCGGGTTCGATTCCCGGCGGGGTCAGGGATTTTCTCTGCCTCGTGATGGCTGGGTGTTGTGTGCTGTCCTTAGGTTAGTTAGGTTTAAGTAGTTCTAAGTTCTAGGGGACTTATGACCACAGCAGTTGAGTCCCATAGTGCTCAGAGCCACATACTTCCACCGAAGAGTCAAACAGTATATTGCTCCCTCATACGTATATCTTGCGAAGAGGCCATGAGGATAAAATCAGAGAGATTAGAGCCCACACAGAAGCATACCAACAATCCTTCTTTCCACGAACAATACGAGACTGGAATAGAAGGGAGAACCGATAGAGGTACTCAGGGTACCCTCCGCCACACACCGTCAGGTGGCTTGCGGAGTATGGATGTAGATGTAGACCTAGACCTAGAACCAAAGGGCCATGATCAGTTCTGTGGACAATGCTGCAAATTGTGAGCTTAATTGAAACTCCATGTGCAAGGCTGGTCTTCTCAGTCTTCTTTGCCGGTTTCTGGAATAATCCAAGAATGACCTCAGAGCCTAGGTGACAAGCATCATTTGTTCCAACATAGGCCACAATCTGCAGTTGGTTGCACCCTGTTCCCTCAGTGGGTGCTGGAGTAGCCTCTTCAGCATGCTGAATGAGGTCCCCTGTCACACACACACTGAGTGCACCTAGTGTCCTCCTGTCCCTTGCTGCCATTTCCGTAAGGGGTATCGTTGTTTGGTGTACTTTTGAACTGCTGATGATTAATAAGGCCCCACCCTTTTGCATCTGCCGCCTCCTGACACCGGACAAAACAGGTGTCCCCAAAACAGGTGAGTGAGTCTCACTGGCTCAGTTTCTGTGAAAGACAGCACCTCGAACTTGCTGGTTAGGGGGATCAATAAAACACCTGGAGTCCTCCCAGGTTATTGTCCACCCTGTTCAGGGCACCTAGATCTACCATTGACATTCCACTCGTAGTCAAGTGGGCAGGTAATGACAGATCCTGTACTTTTTGCATAGGAGATGGGATTCATAGGAGAGGCTAGTAATTGATGAAGTACCTTTGGTACAGGTTTCACAGGTACATGACTCTCAGGAGCTCTTCCAACACACTGATTCACAGCAGCTGCCAATCGTTTGACAGTAGTCCAGGTGATATCCAGCTGCTTATGAACATAACCCAACTTGTTCCGTGTTTGATAGCACTGTGACTACATTTTGGCTGGTGCAGTGTGTTACAAGGCAGTGAACAAATAACTTTAAATGAAACCTGTGTAGCATATTTTAATCTGTTGAGCTAAAAATTTCTTATGAGAATTGTAGCAAATACATAAAACTAAGTGGTAAGTGACAGGAGGAATTCATAACTTCTTCAGTTAATATTTTGCTGCTCATGGTGTTAGATGATCACTGCAAAAAGAGCTGACCATAAATGGGAAGTAGAAACGTTGGAGCAATGCAGGCCAAATGGTGAAACATGGACTGCATTTGATGATGATAACAAAGCTGCGCATATGCAGTAGAGAGAATGGTCATGATCAGAAGCGATACTTTTAAGTAAATGAACCTATTCTAATTTTAAAAAATAGTATAGTGAGACACTGTAAAGGTAACCTATGGGTGGAGAGTCATGTATGGTGTATGTCTAATTTGCGTGAACTTGGTAGTGTGTATCTGACATTGCATTTTAACTGTTTGTGTGTCATATTCTGAAATAGAATTTGGCAGCAGTGTTTGCTAAATGATTGTTGAAAACTTCCTAAATATGACACTTGGGCTGGTCATTGTACTGGGCTACATTTAATCCAATACACGCATTCGATTAAAGTCTGGCTCATCTGTCAGTCTCCAGAACTAGCACACTGTGCATTATGCTGTATAGGCAGATGGTTTATTCCACACTACTGACCATTTTAGAGTCACTTTCAATTGAATGTGTACTAATTTTCATATGCATAACATTATCAGATCGTATAGTCATAAAAGGGACAAAACATGAGTGAGTACTCAAGGAACATCAGAATACTTTAAATCTTTTTAAAAATCATAATACTGGCTAACAATGAGTGAATGTCCAAATTCACAATGAAGTGCTGGTACCTGGTAGAATGATTTTGTTCTGGATGTTGGAATGTCAAATTTCCAGGAGTTGACTCACAAGATTGGTTCTTCCATTATGGCATATACTGAGGTGACAAAAGTCACGGGATAGTGATATGCACATATATAGACGGCGGTAGTATTTTGTACACAAGGTATAAAAGGGCTGGTGCATTGGCAGAGATGTCATTTGTACTCAGGGGGTTTCATGTAAAAAAGTTTCAGACATGATTACGGCTGCACAACAGGAATTAACAGACTTCGAACACAGAATGGTAACTGGAGCTAGACGCATGGAACTTTTCGTTTTGGAAATCATTAGGGAATCCAGTACGCTGAGATCCACAGTATTGAGAGTGTGCCCAAAATACCAAATTTCAGGCATTACCTCTCATAGAAAACACAGTGCCTGGCAACTTTCATTGAACAACAGAGAGCAGTGGTGCCTGCGTAGAGTTGTCAGTGCAAGCGGACAAGCAACACTGCATGAAATAACAGCAGAAATTAATGTTGGTCGTATGACGGACATATCCGTTAGGACAGCGCAGAAAAGTTTGGCATTAGCAGGCTACATGAGTGGCTTTGCTAACTGCACATCTCGTGGGCTCGTGACCGTATCGGTTGTTCTCAGTACCACTGGAAAGCCGTGGCCTGGTTAAATGAGTGCTGATATCAGTTGGTGATTGCTAATGTAAGGTTAAAGTGTGGCCATGGCCCAAGCTGTCAACAAAAATTGTTTGTGACTGATTTGAGTAACATTCTGGACAATTCAAGTGAATGGGAGATAATCGAGAGGTCAGTTCATGCACAAAATCTTGCACCGGCAACACTTTTGCACTTATAGATGGCTGTAGGGAAAAAATGGGTCAAAATGTCTGCAGGGGACTTCCAACGAGCCCATGCCATCCAGTTGCTGCATTACATGGCTCAAAAGGAGGCACGACATGATAATGTTATGTCTACCTTGCTCGCTGTGTAGTTCTTTGGTGGATACAGGAGAAAGGAACAGATGCTGTTCATGAAAAGAGAATTCAAATATTAATTTATTCTCCATCTAATACCAAATAGTAAAAATACATAACTTTGTTGTAGCATCAGTTGCTAACAGTAGGTTTGAATGTAAAAAATATATTCAGATACAAAAAAAAATTATAAATCTATCATTCTTCAGTACAATGTCTATTCAGATGATGTCCAGCCCCGGCCACCATGAAAGTTCAACTGGCAAACACACAAAATGGGGTCAGTGCATGGATGTTTGAATGTCAGTACACCCACCATTGGAGCTCTGGAGAGGGGATGCTTGCGTTTCATTGGCAGTGGCATAATTGTTTGTGGCAGCACCCTTGTACCTGTACAAAATGTTGTGGCATAACTGGTGGCATGCATATTTAAAAGTGCAGCCGACCAGATATCTGCTGATACTGCAGATATCGCCCGATACCGCTGACATCGGCTGATATAGACATTAGGAGGTATCCTGTGATTTTTGCCACCTCAGTGTATGATCTTGGTGCACATATGAGCAAATGTGCTGGGACATTAAACACTAAGCAAGTGTCAACAAAATTCTTCTGGGTTTGAGGCTGCATTGTCAGCTATAAAATTTTGACGTTTTGGCGACTATTGCAAGACGTCTTCCTCAGGGTGTATTGCTAACTGCTGAATGACTTTGACAATGGCCACGGAATCCTACGTTTACAGTAAGGAAATGTGCTGATAACCTTGGCACAGTGTGACCGTAAGCTCCAGTGAGCAAATGATACTATGCACCTGAAATTGATCAAACAGTTAAGATGGGCCAATAGCGTGGAATGAAACATTTTATTCCAAATAGCATGATAGCTTCGGTGAAAAAATGATTTAATTTTAATTATTTAATGGTGGCTGTTGACCCAAGCATGAAGAAAAATGTTCTTTATAAAAGCCAAATCTGTTTAATATGAGCTAAAACAACTTCCATCTGCTGCAAGATTATTAATGCTTTCTCTGTTAATAATGGGCAAATAAATACAGAGAAATAAAACAAGTCACTGTAACAAACACTTCATTACTTTACTTTACTACAACTGTTTGTGAATGTAATTTTTATCATCAAAAGGAAAATTCTCATAACAACACTAAAATTGAGGGACAGAATTGCTGGTCAGTATTTACACATACAACAGTACATAAAACTACCCTAACAGTATTTAAGTGTGTGTTTTATTGGCAGTACTAAACATTTCATACTCTATTGGCCAGCAATGCTGTCTTAATTCACTTGACAGCTTCCACTCACAAAAGTGACTTTTTGTAATGAAGTCGCCTTCAATAAAAGGTTTTAAATGTTGTTATTGACACTGTTAACACACAACTGGCATGCATTGCTTCTTCACATTTTGACACTTTGTAATTACTTTTTCAGTCCAGACTTCTACTCTTTCAATTTTCTCCTACCATGCCATCTTGATTTATGGCCTTTTTAGTAATGATTTATGTTGTTTTACTTTGTTTCTCTAACAGCATTACTACACATTAAGATTGCCATACTTTTGTGGGTGGGAATGAAGGTTATGGAGGAAGTAACATTGCACAGAGCCTCAGGATGAGAGGAAACAAAATGCACTACATTCAGTACGGTACTTATCACCACCAATTCTTAAAATTGTGTAGTTCAATAATACTGGAAGAAAAGTATTGCTATGACAGTATTCCGAGGTATTGATTGCTTTGTATTTTTAAGCTTTAACAGCAAATGACCAGTTTGGACTAAAAAAGTAAGTAGGCAAATTATGCTATGTTTTTGTGGAGCTGTTGAGCTTATGGCACATTGCGGGGTCATCATTTGTCATTACGTATGAATTTCCTGCTGCAGCTGTGTGAGCATTAGAAACATAGATTAACCACCCAACAATAACTGTGCCACCTGGACCTCTCAGAATTGACACCAAGAAAAGTAATGTCCAATAATAATATTTAATGTTTAATATATTAAGAAGCAATATAACTACGCTGAAGTTTATAGCGCTGTTGGCATGTTTTAATTGCAGTTTCATTTATTAAAATTAACCTGTGAAAGATAATAAAAGAATTGGATCACTTTTACAAATTTAGGTGGAGATGCCGAGCATCATGAAAATGTGTCCTGTGCAGACAAGTGTTTGTAAGTAAAAGTGATACAAATGTTAATTCTGCATCAGGAAATTCAAAATTAATCATAACAGAACTTTGATGTGAAGACAGTGAATTCATGTTTAACATGTGTGGTTCTCAAGATTAGACTTTGTGTTTATTACATTGATTTATGAATTACAACTGGCTCTAACGTACTTCTATATAAAAACAACTTGTCATTTATCTTTGTTACCAAAAATCTCAATGTTCATGTCCAATTTACTTCGGATTTCTAAACAATACTCTAATAAATGTTCAGACAGACGTAGATTACAAATTTAAAAATATATATGGGATATAATGATATAAATATATAAAGGAGAAAGGCTGCTAGCAAATGTCTCGAAAAGATCTGGACCAAGTTGCTTCAAAGTTTTACACAATACTCTAATAAACGTTTGAACACATGTAGGCTATATACTTTTAATGTATATAATATCCTTATATCATACAAAAGGAAAATCGAACAGTTGGAACGCACAGTTGGAATAACATCAATATTAAGAGAAAAAGAGGTCTACTTACCGTAAAGATGACACATTAAGTTGCAGATTGTCACAATAAAAAGGCATTCGCACATTAGCCTTTGGCCAAAGCCTTTGCCTGAAAAACCACACATGACCACCAACTCTGGTGGTTTGCAGCAGAACGCAATTGTCACGTAGAACAGAAGCAGCAATCTGCGAGGGGTGGGGGAGGGGAAGGGAAAGCAGTGTACAGGTGAGGGGAGAGAAGAGTGCTGTCTGACGGAGTGTGCAGGGACTAGACTGCCAACAGGCACAGCGTCAGGAGAATGTAGGGCAGGTATGGAGAGGAAGGGGTGGGGAATGAGAAAGGAGAGTAGTTGGGAAGGGGAAAAATGGAGGGATGGATTGGTAGAGGGCGGCACTCAAAACAGGGTGGGAGATGACAATGAGGAGGAGGTGATATGATAGACGGGGTGGAAATGGTGGTTGAAGGCTGTGGGGAAAGTAGGTTACTGGAGGTTGAGACTGGGATAATTTCAGGAGTGGAGAATGTGTTGTAAGTATAATTCCCATCTGCGCAGTTCAGAAAAGCTAGTGGTGGAGAGGAGGATCCAGATGGCTTGGGTAGTGAAGCAGCCATTGAATCAAGCATATATATAAACAAAGATGAGACTTACCAAACAAAAGCGCTGGCAGGTCGATAGACACACAAACATACACACAAAATTCAAGCTTTCACAACAAATGGTTGCTTCATCAGGAAAGAGGGAAGGAGAGGGAAAGACGAAAGGATGTGGCTTTTAAGGGAGAGGGTAAGGAGTCATTCCAATCCCGGGAGCGGAAAGACTTACCTTAGGGGGAAAAAAGGACAGGTATACTCACACACACACACACACACACACACACACACACACACACACACACACACACACACACATATATATCCATCCGCACATACACAGGCACAAGCAGACATTTGTAAAGGCAAAGAGTTTGGGCTGAGATATCAGTCGAGGCAGAAGTAAAGAGGCAAAGATGTTGTTGAAAGATAGGTGAGGTATGAGTGGTGGCAACTTGAAATTAGCGGAGGTTGAGGCCTGTCAGATAACGAGAAGAAAGGATATACTGAAGGGCAAGTTCCCATCTCCGGAGTTCTGACAAGTTAGTGTTGGTGGGAAGTATCCAGATAACCCGGATGGTGTAACACTGTGCCAAGATGTGCTGGCCGTGCACCAAGGCATGTTTAGCCACAGGGTGATCCTCATTACCAACACTGGCTGCCTGTGTTCATTCATGCGAATGGACAGTTTGTTGCTGGTCATTCCCACATAGAAAGCTTCACAGTGTAGGCAGGTCAGTTGGTAAATCGCGTGGGTGCTTTCAAACGTGGCTCTGCCTTTGATCGTGTACACCTTCCGGGTTACAGGAC
This sequence comes from Schistocerca cancellata, assembly GCF_023864275.1. Classification (NCBI taxonomy): domain Eukaryota; kingdom Metazoa; phylum Arthropoda; class Insecta; order Orthoptera; family Acrididae; genus Schistocerca; species Schistocerca cancellata. Next base: position 519,820,064 of record NC_064634.1, on the reverse strand, counting down.
TGGAGTAGGTGGTGGTGGGAGGATGCATGGGACAGGTTTTACACCAGGGGCGGTTTCAAGGGTAGGAGCCAGAGGGTAGGGAAGGTGGTTTGGGGATTTCATAGGGATGAACTAAGAGGTTACGAAGGTTAGGTGGACGCCAGAAAGACACTCTTGGTGGAGTGGGGAGGATTTCATGAAGGATGGATCTCATTTCAGGGCAGGATTTGAGGAAGTCGTATCCCTGCTGGAGAGCAACATTCAGAGTCTGATCCAGTCCCGGAAAGTATCCTGTCACAAGTGGGGCACTTTTGGGGTTTTTCTGTGGGAGGTTCTGGGTTTGAGGGGATGAGGAAGTGGCTCTGGTTATTTGCTTCCGTACCAGGTTGGGAGGGTAGTTGCGGGATGTGAAAGCTGTTTTCAGGTTGTTGGTGTAATGGTTCAGGGATTCCGGACTGGAGCAGATTCGTTTGCCACGAAGACCTAGGCTGTAGGGAAGGGACCGTTTGATGTGGAATTGGTGGCAGCTGTCATAATGGAATTACTGTTGCTTGTTGGTAGGTTTGATGTGGACGGACGTGTGAAGCTGGCCATTGGACAGGTGGAGGTCAATGTCAAGGAAAGTGGCATGGGATTTAGAGTAGGCCCAGGTGAATCTGATGGAACCAAAGGAGTTGAGGTTGGAGAGGAAATTCTGGAGTTCTTCTTCACTGTGAGTCCAGATCATGAAGATCTCATCAATAAATCTGTACCAAACTTTGGGTTTGCAGGCCTGGGTAACCAAGAAGGCTTCCTCTAAGCGACCCATGGATAGGTTGGCATACGAGGGGGCCATCCTGGTACCCATGGCTGTTCCCTTTAATTGTTAGTATGTCTGGCCTTCAAAAGTGAGGAAGTTGTGGGTCAGGATGAAGCTGGCTAAGGTGATGAGTTACCTGAGCCAGCTTCATCCTGACCCACAACTTGTAATGAGTTATTGCCGTACAGCATACCGACAATGCAGCATCCCTTAGGCACCCTGTACGAGATGAGTGGGCAAGATCCGACATCGTATATGAACACGTGTATTGAGTTTTTCATAATATTGTCATTATTCTATCCTGGATTTTCCATTGTTTGATATAAAGTGAAAATGTTTTTAGCAAAAATCTTAAAAAGTGGTTGGCCAGTTTACTCCATTTTTTTTTTTTTTTTTTTACAATCCTCTAATAAATATTCATAGTGATGTAGAACACACATTTTTTTAAACAATAGTTTGCAGTTTCTCTGTTAAAACTAACTGTGAGAAAGAAAATGATGTGCTATGAAAATGTGCCATTTTGTTAGTATTTTGACTACAAGAGCAGTTCATTTAAATGATTAGACAAATGGTTTCTGTCAAATATATTCTTTTTCCATACATGTAATTTTAATCAAAAATTGTATACACAAGAATATGCTGTCTTGTTTTCTTCCTTGCAGTTGGTTTTAACAGAAAATAGGATAGTGGTTTCTATTGCTTGTCGGCTAACGATTGCAGTATTCCTACAGAATCTGAACCACCCAAATTGTAACCACTCGCAGATTAAAATGAAAAATACCATCACTGAAGCTACTAGTCCCACAGATCCAGCTGCTGGAGAGGCCTCTCTTATATCCCACGTACCAGTGACACCAAGAATTTTCCTATTCATTTTAAGTGAATTCAACTCCGAACCATTTTCCGTTTGCAGTATCAATAAACAATGCCCGAGGTCAGAGAGAGAGTAGAAGAGGAGATGAACAGAGAGGAGGGGGAGGAAATGGACATGGAGAGGGAAAGGAGGAAATGGAGAGAGGTAGGGGAAAGTGATTATGAACAGAGAGAGGGTGAGGAGGAGAAGGAGAAGGAGAGGGGGAGGAGGTGATTGACATAGAGAGGGAGGAGCAGGGGATTACGATGTATATCCAATTCTCAGACATATTTAGCAATTTTGAAGTAGTGTCAGGTTCAATAGTTGCATTTTATTACTAGACGTGTTTCCTTATTTGACTTAGACTAGTAAATAGAATGGCATCCCTTTTTCTCAAAGTAAAGACTTTGCAACATTGTTGTTAGTGACCATAATAGCAATCTCAGAAGCCTCACTAAATTTCACTATTAAAAATAGACATGTCTGAATCTGTGACCTACCAAGAATTTCAATGTTGATGATACTGCTTTAGAAGATAATGAAGTAAGCAGGCCTTATCTTGACAGCCTTAAGTATAAAATTAAATACAGATGTAAATAGCAAATGTCAAATATTCCAACAAATATACACATTCACAAATTTGATACTACCCATACATACCATTATAGCAGTTGTAAAGTAATTCCCAAGGTCAAGTAATGTAGAACACAAAACTAATGTACAAACAGATATACACAAATATTTCTTTATACCTTCAGATTTTGCATTATCTTTTAATCGCGAATAGATAATTGTCAATTGTATGAGAAGGGAGGTTGCTACTCACCATATAATGGTGATGCTGAGCGACTTGGCATCTCCGCTATATGGTGAGTAGCAACTTCCCTTCTTATAATATTGTTACATTCCTTCCTGGATATTCCATTGTTTAATTGTCAATTCTGATTATTTTTCAGACAATTTTCTTTCACTTAGAATCTGAATCTAGTAATCAGTTAAAATAGACATGTCTGATAAAAATAAGTTGGGCAGTCCATTGCATAAATCAAATAAAATTTAGATTCATCAAATATTGTAACATTATTTGAAAGACAACATTAATTTCTTGTTCCAATTATTTTTAATTACTGAAATTGTGTGTGCCACTATTCAAGCCCGATATTAATGAAATACTTTATTATATTTGAGAAAGTGAAAAGTAATGTCACTAATTTAAAATTTATGTCAACAAAATTTATCACTGTTTGAAAATATAATACGGGTAGATAAGAAGTATACTCACCAACTGGTGCCATTAAAAAACATAAAACATGTGGAGAAGAGTGGGGTTTTGGATCCAGTGGCTCCTTTTGGCAAAACAATTGAAAGGAAAGAAATGAGGATGAAGAAATAGGACTGGTGAAATTTAGAAAATGGGAAGAAATAGTTGCTGAAGAAAAATGCTGAGACCACAGAAATTAACATAAATTCAGACGAGGTGTGTACTAAGCACTGAGTTCATCTTCTAAAGCCAGTTCCCACTGGTGAAGAGAAACTTGTATCAGGAGAAAGAATTCAGAGGTCATGTGGGGTGAAATGGGTAAAAAGTCACAACTGTCATGTCATAGTGTGTGCTCTGCAACTGAATAATGTGTGTAGCCGGTGTTTGCTCTTTGTCGATGCCCAGTCATCCTTACTTATAACTCCGTTGTAATCGTACCAGTCGAGACGAGTGAACAGTGTTGATAGTATATGTTTTGTCAGTCACAAGACTGCAGCAGGTGGTGGCAGATATGTCCATGACTCTAACCTGTCCTGTGCAGAGTTCCAGGCACTTCGTTCCCTAAAAGCTGATGACTCCATCATTATCCTCCTGGCAGATGAGGGACCTACCACTGTGGTACATATCCAATAGGGTCTACACCAGCTTTCTGACAGTTCTACATACAGCATCTGCCATCAAGCTCCTGTCCCTTTGTGACAAACACCTACAGTTGCTCCATAAAACATGGTCCATTACAAGAGCTAACACTTCAATTAATAGAACTTCTTACCCCACCCAAATAACACCCTCCCTCATTTTACTGTCATCCTAAGATCACAAACCCAACCACCTTGGCCATTACATAGTTGCTGGCTTCAAAGCACCCACAGAAAATATCTCTGGCTTGGTTGATCAACATCTGAAACCTACAGTGCAAAGACTACTCTCTTAAATTAAAGACACCAAATATGTTTCATATTATATGAAATCTAATAATGTCCTGCTCCTATCAAACACTTTGCTCGTCACTGTTGATGCTACGTCCATCTGTACCGGCATTCCCCATGTACGTGGTAGATTTTCTGCTGAACATTACCTCAACCGGCACCCACCCGATTCCAGACGTATGATGTCCTTCCTGCTCACCTTAATCGACTATATATGTACCAACAACTTTTCCTTTGAGAGGCAGACATACAAACGGATCAAGAGTATGACCGTAGAACCAGGATGACTCCTTCCTATGCCAACTCTTTCATGGGTTATTTGGAGGGGGCTTTTCTGGAATCCGTAAGCCTTCAGCACCTTGTTTGGTATAGATACATTGATGATATCTTTACCACATGGACTCGTGGTGAGGCTGACCTGTGAAATGTTTGAAATCTCTTAAGTCTCTTCCAATTAAATTTCACATGTTCAAATTTAAATCTCGTGTCACCCCTTGGTGTGGACCTCACTCTCATTGACTGTGAGCTGCAAACAATACTTACATTTTGAAAGTTGCTAGCCTCTCCATTTCAAACATTCCCTCCTAATATCATTGTCTTGAATGTGTTAATAAGATACTTTGATGGTGCTATAATTTCATAAACCATGATAATGGAGATCTAGAAAGATGATTTTCTAATGTTAACAACATTCTCACAAACACCAGAACACCTCTTTCTCAGAATTCCTAGGTGCAATTAAATGTATCAAATATGGATTGAAACAATACAATTATGAAATATACAAAATTCCTATAATGCAAGAATCTTTGACTGGAGACTGTATAGCTTATTAGTTTACTTAGCTAGGCTTGAGGAAGAAAAACCATTACAAGAAGAGTGTATAAGAAAGAGGAAAGAAGGACATGAAAAGAGGAAGAAAGAAGAAGAAGACAAAGAAACCAGAAAAGATTATTATAGAAAAATCAAAAGAAACGTTCATCAAAGAAAAAAAACTGGAAGGGGGAAATGCGTACCAGATAGGAATGACGTGCCTACAACAAACATTTGTCTGAAGCAAATGAGAGAATTAAACATGCCTGAAGGTTGAGTGATATGGCTAATGTGAGAATTAGACAGACAATGCTAGAAGCAGCACAAAGTAAACTAAATAACCCAGCTGTTGTTCTTGAAAATAAATGAGAAAGACATAGAGAAAAAGAACAATGTTAGAATGTTGTTGTAAAGTATCTACTGTCAAGAAAGTAAAGAAGATTGACTGTAACTGTTTTGTTTATTTGATGACTTTTTTTTTTAGTGTTTAAAAATTGTACTGCATAGAAATTATTGATGAAAAAATGTAATTGCAACTTCATTTAAGTAGTCCGCAATTAATGGCAAGCACTAGTGAAATTGTAAGTGTACTGTTTTTAATCTGTCATTAACAGAAAATGTTAGATAAAATGTGGGTGTGAATTTAGTGAATAATATTCCTATAATTGCGAACATATTCTTAATTTTCAAGAGCAAATCACGAGAAGACAAACTGGCAATACGTTAATAACTGTGGTCTCAGTTCCTTTCCTTTACTAATTTTATTGATTTTTTTTTAAATTTTCTGACTAGCAATTTTTTTCCTTTCTCCACTCCACTCACCTGTCTGCCATGTATAATGTACTTAGTTTCTATTCTTATTGGCTCTTGCATGGTTTTTTTTCCCATTAATTTCTTTCCTTGCCTTGCTTGTTAACCTACCTTCCACCACAAGTTCTCAGGTTTTCCCGTTTCCCCTGGTGCAGGCACCACTAACCTGTCTATCCTCCTCATCCTGTCCATTCAGTCTCCCTTGACCAGGGATTCTGAATGACTTTTATGTAACTCCTCCCATTTCCTAAACCTGATAAGCCCTTTTCTTTATCCCTCTTCCTTTGCCTCCAGCCCTTCTGCCAAATTTAAAATTTAGTAATAAAGTATGTTTTTTCATGAAAAACATTAACTGTAAAGAAAAAATAACAGGAAAATAATGTCAAATTTGTGTAAACTAGTGGGGGAAAAGGAAGGAGCCTCCAAGGGAGCATTCTTGAAGAGGGAACACAAAAACCAGATCAAACAAGTCCTGCGTCCCCTGTAAACGTTATCTGGATAGGCAATGGCCAATTCTTCAACCGTTGGAGACCTACCTTTGAGACAAATCAGAACCAAACTGGGCGATTCTCAGAAACAACTGTGACAACATCAAGCCTAAACGTAAAGGAAATTACAAGGAACAAGGAAGACATCTTATCGACATTCTGCCACACACATAAATAGATTGTGTTGTGCATTCAAGAAATTCAGAGAGCTGGAGAAGGAAAAACACCCAAAATACAAGAAATATGACTAGCTGTGGAAGCGCCGTACCCTAAACGTGACAGTCCCATATTTACTAGACCAGACATTATCGTGAACTCTGTTGATAAAACTACAAGTAATGGCACTGAAATACTAAGTCAAAAGTGGAGACTTCACAGTCACATCTGTGCTCAAATCACTCAATTTTATCACCGACTCTAACGTACAAGACTGCTGTATTAAAATATTAAATCGGGCCATTGCTCGAATTTGGCACAGACCAATTGGGATGTAGGTGCATGTCACATTAAGATCACTGCAGTGCTGTTCCACAGCAGATTTATCTTCAGAAAGGCCAAGTGGATATCTTTGCAGGAGTAACTTGACAAAGCCATTATGTACCTCACCCCTAGATCTAAAAATTACCAGGCTTTTGTAAAAATATTACAGAGAACCTTGAGATAACATGTATCACGAGGCTGCAGGTACTAATTCGTCCCAGGTCTCTCACATAGCTCCTCAGTAAATATGAGAAACTATATAAGATAGATCCTTTTAATGAATACATTATAACATGCAGTATGACACTGATGGAAATACTAAATGAAGTGCAGCAGAATAGATGGATTGACACATTGCAGCAAATAGCCTGGAATCTTAAAAAAATTCAATGCTGACCCAAAAGGCTCCAAGACAGCCTGCTGAGGTAACACCCAAATGAGTGGCCCAACAACTTCTTCTGAATGAAAATTCCAATACAAAACACCAAAAAGCTCAAATCAACAGGGTTCTACAATCAGAAATCCATACACTATCATTACCATTCACAATGAAATAACTCAACGAGGACTTTAATTAATACTCTGAAAACTGGTATAGCAGTTAGGATGGATGATATGTGCAAGGAGCACAGCAGACATTTTGGCTCAGGTGCCAAAAAGTCAATCATGTGGCTCCTCAACCATTGCCAAGAATTGCAGGGATAGTGGTGCTGCTGAAGCCTGGGAAGGAACCAGATTCGCCAAATAACTATCGAATTATAACACTTCTTTGTCACATGTACAAATTGTATAAGGGATACATTTTGAACTGTGTGGCATACTCTGTTGATCTGAAACTTATCCCTCAACAAGCTACTTTTAGCCCTGGCAAGTCATGCACCAGCCAAATTCTGTATACCACTGAACATATAGATAAAGGCTATGCGAATGAAAAGATTACAGGGCTAGCATTGGTTGACCTCAGCTCTGCATGCTATACAGTCTTCCAGAAACTCTATAACAAACTCAGAAATTACCACTTTGTCAAGATTGGTGAGTCTACGTTTCAAAATAGACAGTTTTATGTTGTTCTGAGCTGATGGAGAAACCAAATAAATGGACCAGCCCAAGGAAGCATTCTGGCCCCATCCATTTTTTAACCTATACGTGAATGACCAGCCAACACCTAGTCATATAAAGCATTTCTTACCTGTAGGTGACATGGCCATCACAACTCAGGGGAGGACTTTCGAGATTGTAGAGCAGAAGCTGGAGGAAGCACTTGGAGACTTATCAGAATGTTATCAAAGTAACTCCCATGAATCGAATCCTTTGAAGACTCAAGTAACTGCTGTCCACCTTTAATCTCAGCAAGCAAAGCAAAAGCTCAATGAAACTTCTTGGCAGATTAAAACTGTGTGCCGGACTGAGACTCGAACTTGGGACCTTTGCCTTTCATGGGCAAGTGCTCTAGTGGTAGAGCACTTCCCCGCGAAAGGCAAAGGGCCCGAGTTCGAGTCTCGGTCTGGCACACAATTTTAATCTGCCACGAAGTTTCATATCAGCGCACACTCCGCTGCAGAGTGAGAATCTCATTCTGGAAACATCCCCCAGGCTGTGGCTAAGGCATGTCATCGCAATATCCTTTCTTTCAGGAGTGTTAGTTCTGCAAGTTTCACAGGAGAGCTTCTGTAAAGTTTGGAAGGTAGGAGACGAGGTACTGGCAGATGTAAAGCTGTGAGGATGGGACGTGAGTCGTGCTTGGGTAGTTCAGTTGGTAGAGCACTTGCCCGCGAAAGGCAAAGGGCCCGAGTCCGAGTCTTGGTCCGGCACACAGTTTTAATCTGCCAGGAAGTTTCATATCAGCGCACACTCCGCTGCAGAGTGAGAATCTCATTCTGGAAACATCCCCCAGGCTATGGCTAAGGCATGTCATCGCAATATCCTTTCTTTCAGGAGTGCTAGTTCTGCAAGTTTCACAGGAGAGCTTCTGTAAAGTTTGGAAGGTAGGAGACGAGGTACTGGCAGATGTAAAGCTGTGAGGATGGGACGTGAGTCGTGCTTGGGTAGTTCAGTTGGTAGAGCACTTGCCCGCGAAAGGCAAAGGTCCCGAGTTCGAGTCTCGGTCGAGCACACAGTTTTAATCTGCCAGGAAGTTTCATATCAGCGCACACTCCGCTGCAGAGTGAAAATCTAATTCTGGAAACATCCCCCAGGGTGTGACTAAGCCATTTCTCTGCAATATCCTTTCTTTCAGGAGTGCTAGTTTTGCAAGTTTCACAGGAGAGCTTCTGTAAAGTTTGGAAGGTAGGAGACGAGGTACTGGCAGAAGTAAAGCTGTGATGACGGGACATGAGTCGTGCTTGGGTAGTTCAGTTGGTAGAATACTTGCCCGCGAAAGGCAAAGGCGCCGAGTTCGAGTCTCAGTCCGGCACACAGTTTTAATCTGCCAGGAAGTTTCATATCAGCGCACACTCCACTGCAGAGTGAAAATCTAATTCTGGAAACATCCCCCAGGGTGTGGCTAAGCCATGTCTCTGCAATATCCTTTCTTTCAGGAGTGCTAGTTCTGCAAGTTTCACAGGAGAGCTTCTGTAAAGTTTGGAAGGTAGGAGATGAGGTACTGGCAGAAGTAAAGCTGTGACGACGGGACATGAATCGTGCTTGGGTAGCTCAGTTGGTAGAGCATTTGCCCACGAAAGGCAAAGGTCCTGAGTTCGAGTCTCAGTCCGGCACACAATTTTAATCTGCCAGGAAGTTTCATATCAGTGCACACTCCACTGCAGAGTGAAAATCTCATTCTGGCAAAAGCTCAATGTTTACTGGAATAATGCCACATTGGAACACACAGATAAACCAACCTATTTGGGTGTGATGATGGATAGACCTCTAACGTATAGACACAACTGTAAAAAGATCCATCAGAAATTGGCCTCTAGAAATAATACAGCGTGTCCCATAAGGAATGACCTGGTTTTAACTTGTAATAATATTGAAAGAAATGTCACTAGCTAACTGAAACAGTGCTAGATGTAATCGGAATGGTCTAGAGTTTCAGAAAAAAATCTGATAGGTGTCGCTACGAGCGCTGACCTGGAGCGTGCAGCCAGTCTTGCGCAATATGGCGGCCATGCAATAGAAGGCATATTGTGTTATTGAATTTAGTCGTACTCAATCAGTGATCGCAGTTCAGTGGGCATTTCAAATTTGATTTCGTGCTAAACCACCATCACCAAAGAACATTCGAGGGTGGTATGAACAGGTTGAAGAAACAGGCTGCCTCTGTAAAGGCAAAAGCATTTGAACAGAGCCCCCACAAGTCTACGCGTCGTGATAGCTGAGAACTTGCGTTACCGCGCATGACAGTGTGGCATTTGTTACGGCATTGTTTTTCCCTCAAACCATACCGATTACATCTGGTACAAGCTCTTCGAGATACTGACAAAGTGAAGTGAGTGGACTTTAGCAATGCTATTCCAGAGGACATGGAAGATGACACTTTTATCTCACGGGTGATATACAGCGATAAGGAGACTTTCCATATTAGTGTGTAAGATTTACCGTCATTGTGTATGTATATGGGGGCTCGAAAATCCTCATCAAAGAATTGAACGTGAACCTGATTCACCAAAAGTGAATGTTTGTTGTGCTGTTTTGCAAAGCAAGGTTTATGGACCCTACTTTCTTTAGGAAGAAACCGTAACAGGGCAATCATGTCTTGCAATGCTATGGAACTGGTTTTTCCCACAACTTGACTCTGACAATTTCATCTGTGAGCAAGATGGAGCACCACCGCACTGGCACAACAACATGCGCAGATTCCTCAATGCCAACATGCCTCAACATTGGATAGGGCGTACAAGACTGTGAGACCATTCTTTACACTGTTGGCCTCCTAGGTCCCCTGACTTAACGCCATGTGATTTCTTCCTGTGGGGATATGTTAAACAATGTGTTTATGTTCCTCCCTTACCTCATGACACTGATGAACTAAAAACCAGAATATCAGCTGCTGTAGCTTCAGTGACAAGACACCTTACGCTCAGTTTGGGATGAATTTGGCTATCGGCTAGATGTTGTCTGTGCAGCCAATGGAGGGCATATTGAACGTTTATGATGGATTTTTATAAATCAGTCTTTTCTGAGTAATTTAGTATGCAATTTGTTGGTGTTAAGTCCTTCTTCCTAATAAATAATTCTATTTAAAATTGGGTCATTATTTCTGGGACACCCTGTATTTAACAAAAACTTGTAAATAGCAAAGTGGGAGCAAAACCTACTATCCTGAAAACCACAACACAAGTGCTATGCTTCTCTATGGCCAAATATACCTGCCCAGCACAGATCAACTCAACCCATCCAAAAAGAGTCAATATAAGCCTTAACAAGCATGTCAAATAACAACAGGATGCATTAAACACAAGCTCCTATCAAAGCTTTACGGAGCTGCCGGATGTCCCAGCTCCCAAAGAACATCTCATGATATCTCAGAGAGGCTCAGAGAAACCATCGATGATTGACATCCTCTCTCTGACACTGAGTGTGAGCCTGGATGACTAAGGTCCTGTAAAAGGTTCTTAAACACAGCTATTCACCAGCATAGGTGGTGCCCTGTGATTCACAACAACGTGGTGCATGAGGGGAATCTAAGTGCAATATTTTTATGCAATGCATATTACTACTAGTAGTGAAAACTGTGATAGTGTACGAGGGTAAAGGGGGCAGGTAGGAGCACCGAATGATAAGACACTTGTGTCAAAAAATGTTCTACAACTGACCCAGACTGTAACTGTGGCCGTAATGAAGTTTGTAACATTGTCTTGTGTTTGAAGAAAAATTGGAAACAAAGTGTGTTGAGTTATTACAAAATAAGGATGCAGATCCTGTTAACTCAGCACAAAAGGCAAGTGAAAATTATGAATGTAAAAGTTTTCTGATAGATACCAACAAACAAAGGAGTATGACGCTGTCTCTCCCCAACTTTTTTCAACATTTACATACATCAGCTAATGCTTGTACGAAAAAAAATTCCAGAAAGACCTATTCCTAGATAGGAGGACTCTTTAACTAACTTATTATATGCTGACAATGCAATAATTGTAGCAGATAAAGAAGAAGACCTTTATAAAGGAATTTACTTACTGAAACAGATAAGTGTGAAATCTGGTATGGAGATCTCAACAGATGAAACTAAGAAAATGGCCTTAATGGGGAAAGAACACATTAGAATTAAAATTGTGGTAGATTGGAAGACACTAGAACAAGTCAACCACTTCAGTTACCTAGGATGTGAGGTGGCATATGGTTACAGCAAAGATATAGAAATTAATCTTAGTAAATTCAGAGAGGTATGTGGAACAATTAACAGAAAACTTAAAACCAGGGAACATACTAAAATCAAATTCTACAAAACTTTTTCAGTCCTGACATTGTTCCATGGAAACTAGACATAGGTGATTAGAAGAAAGCAGGAAAGCTGGATTCAGGCTTAAGAAATGAAATTCTTGAGATATATTAAAAGTTGCACAGTAGAAAACAGACTAAGGAATCAAGATACTAGAGAAGAACTGAAAAATTTTAGTCTAAACGATAAAATTATAGATTAAAGAAGAAAATGGAATGAATAATCAGAAAAAATGGAGGGTGACAGACTAGGGTTAGAACTTATGAATGCCAGGGAGGAAGTGACAGAGGAAGACCTGGCAATGTTGAGTACTGTAATAGGCAACTTTACCTAATATGTGAAGAGAAGAAGTAGTTTTTATTATTTATGTTACAATGTTCACTTCATCACTGGCATTTGGTGGTCTATTTTGTTTATTTTGCAAGATAATCAACTTGAAAATATTAAAATTTTGTGCTGTTCTGATGGAATGCCTATATTAAACAGTGCATTGTTACAAGCTTTTGTTTAAGACAAAAGTGCTCATTTGATTGGATATTTGATAATGGCAGGTATCAAAATAAAAGTATAGACAATTGCCCATGCAGTAATACTGGAATATACATAGGCATTAAAGAGGGTGTACCTCTGCTCGCTGCAAATCACAGCATATAGAAATTGGTGCGGGTGCACAAATACTGCCCTTGGGCACACAAAACTTGGAATAAGGTTGTATGGACTAATGAGATGTGATACACACTAATACCAGAGTAGGAGTTCGAGCAAAATTGCAAGAGTAGATGCATCCCATTTTCCAACAACACTGCTCACCCATGTGGTGACTATACTAGCAGTTAAGTACTGGTGCTGTGAGGAGGTATGAACAATGTAGATTATTTCAAGGCATATGGCTGGCGGATACTTTCACCAGCAGCAATTCACATGTCTAAGTTCCTCCACAGTTTCTCACTATGATTACCACTGTATGATGTAAATTGATTGATATATTAACCCTCATTTGAACAGAGTGATATTTATCTCTTCTTTATTGAAGAATTGAATGCACTGTCCAGATCCATGATAAACAATACAGTTTAATACAATAATAAATAACATTGCTGTGTTTTTCAAAGTTTGCAAGCTACAGTGTATCCAGGTATCATTTTCAGGATGAAACAATTTAGAAATAAAAGAAACTGCCTCCTTTTCCAGAAGATAAATTGTAAAGACCTTTACACAAATATATATTGTTGTCTAATACACACACAGTACACCCACCCAGAATCATGGATGGAAGAGAGAGATAGTTGAAAAGTGACAAACTTGGTATCAGCTTAAGGAAACATTAGAAGACAGATATGTGTTCATCTTTCTTTTCGTACATCTCTCTTTTTGGAGCGGGCATGGTTGTACTGCATTTTGGCCCATACAGTGTTCTGATACTTAATAAATGACATATACTTCATGGCTAAACCAAAATAAGATCTATCAAAACTGCCCCCCCTACTCTATACTGGCATTGTCCATTATCACTGGATGACAGTATATAGTAGTGGTGCATATTACAAAAATACATAACATAAATTATCAAATTTCATATGCAAGTACCACTTCATCCAAGTTCATATCTTATTTATCCATTGCACATGTCACGTTTATTTATATTGCAATGAATTTAGAATAAATTTGCAAAACTTTAAAGTTACAGTTTCTGAGGGATCATTGAGGTGCAACCACCATCCATATTTTGTGCAGCCACTGTAGTGCCCCCAGAATTTTACAAAAGTCTGGAGTCACTTGTGTTCCAGCCGCTTCGAACACACGTTATTTTATAGTGGGTTGTAGCATAAACAGATACACACTGCCACAGAACGTTATTTGTGCAGGCTAACTGAGAAAGAAGAGCAAAACCGGGCCAACAAGTGCCGCGCTCGGTTGCAGCAAAGAGAAAAGAAAGACTTCCGGCCCAGAATTCCGTGGACGAATTTCATGCACGAAAAACTTTGGTGATTATTGTGTGTTGTTGAGAGACAATGGAAGAAAAAAATGATTATTATTAATAGTGACTTGGTCTTGAGCAGACGGACATGTGTATTGGTATTGTATCGTTGAGAAAAAATTTGGTTGAATTCAGTTGTGTGCGAATGCCCTAAGAAAGTGTGTGCTTACTGTTTAATGTGGCAGTGAAATGGTGTATTGAATTTTGAATATAGAATATGTTAACAACAACTGAATCTTGAGAGAGTCTTTATTTGGACTAGATAAAAGGATTTTGTAATAGTAGATGAATTTTCACCTTCTTCAAAATATAGAATCTTCGGAGAAGAGTTTGATGCAAGCAGAAGACGCCGGAGTTGCGGGTAAGTTGAGACTGTATCTGGCATTCGAGTAAGTCCACACTGATAGTCCAAGGAGCGCGGCTCTAAGTTTTAGAGAAGATACAACGGGGCACCACATAACATGGTGACCGGTAAAGAAAGGACCTGTGAAGAAGGTGGAAGATTAACGAAATCAAGTTGAAAAGATTGACGAGTGTTGCCATAGCAACGAGTAACAGCGAACAAGATTCAAAGATATTTATCGAAAATTGTTGTGTTGGTTAATAGTGATAGAAGCATGGAAATCGAGTAGAACGAACACCACAGTCAATCCATTAATTCACAAACACCGACGCTACCATCTACACCGATGCCGCCGGTAGCAGATCGTCAAGTCACACCAGGTGAGCGAACTTTGACTTTTGTTCGATTGTGCAGTGTAAGACTTGTGAGTAGGGGGTACTGTGAATGTTGACTCGACTTAAGGCTAAGAAGAATAAGATGGAAGAGGATAATCAACTATCAGAAGAGCATGTTGGGGCTATGGGGATAGGAAACACAGGACCTGATTTGGGTGAATTAATGAAGTTTATCAAAACTCAGTTTGAGTCACAGAACACAAGACAAGACAAACTGAGGGCAGAATTAAATTCTAAACTAGATTTACAGAACTCAGAATTAAAGTCTCAATTAGATTTACAGTACACTCAAATGCAACACCTCAAGTTAGACTTGAAGAAAGATTTGTCTGACTCTCTAAGTGAAAGAGTAAATATTTTGTTTAAAGGCTTAGAGGAGAGACAGGAGAAAAATTTACAGGAAATAGCCCAGAAATTAGAGTATGTCAATGACTGTAAATGTAGTAGCGTAGAAACCAGAGTCAACAAAAATTTTGATTCCTTGAAAGATGTCTGTAAGGTCACATTTGATGTGGTTAAACAGGAATTAAGTAACATTAAAACAAATGTACATAAACAAGATAAATTGCTCCCATTAGTTCAGGCACAAATTTAAGGAGTTAGCTCACGTTTAGGAACTGTAGAACAAGATCTCAAAGAAAAGTTAACTACAACTGAGTTGATCAATCTAACCGGTACAGAGGCTCGGTGGATGAGCTAATAGAATGAAAAGTGGAAGAAAAATTAAGCGTTGACATTCCTTCACCTATAATGACATCCGGATTAGATCATACTAAAAAAAGACTTAGATAACCTAAGAAGGGAATTCAAAATTATTCAGGAGAAACTTGAAAAGAGTACAGTGTCTCAAAATCTTGTTCTAAACAAAGAAATAATTAATGATTTGCAGTGGGAATCGAATTCAGGTTTTCCCGACAGTTCCCTAGGTTTAAACCAGACGGGGAGGTACACCCCACCCATTTCCTAAAACGATTTAATCAGGCCATGCCTAAAAGTTGGGAAGAGGCTAAGAAAATAGAATTTACGATAGGTTATTTGGATGGTGAAGCTTCAGAATGGGGCACAGTAAACATAGAGAACTTCACGTCCTGGCAAGACTTCCAAAGAAAATTTAAAGAAAAATATTGATCTTCCAGTGCACAAGAGAAGTTAATTTCAGATTTATGGGAACCGAAATACTACAGCAACGCCTGGGGTCCGATGCGTAAGTATTTCGACTGGCACTTTTTGAGGGCCAAGTATTTAGACAAACCATTGGAGGAGGAGGGTTTAGTATGAATTTTAATAAGACGTTTACCTACTTATGTACGGAAAGATATCTTATGTAGTGGGTGGAAGACAGTAGAGGATCTGCTATCTTTTGTAGACGCATTAGATGCCATTAATAAGGATAGAAATGAGAACTTACATGCACAAGAAAATCAGAATTTTAGGAGGGGTAACATGAATAATAATAATCATTCAAAACGATATGAAACTAACCTAGCCCGAGTTCACCAACCGGGGAGAAATGGTAATAGAGGGGGTGGCTCGAGAGCACAATTCTCGTCTAACCTCAGTCCAGTAACGACGCAGGAATTTGTGCCCAGCAATAGCTGTGGAACAGTGGGTAATGCTGTGCCGACCTTTGGAAATAAGGCCCGTGGTTGCTACCCGTGAGGAAAATGTGAAGCAATCTGGACCCAGGGCCGGGGCCCAGATCATCGAAATTCATCGAGAGGCCTAAACAGGTGTTTACACGTTTCGCTTATGAAAAAAGTACCTACAAAAGAGTGGCTGCTGCAGGAGGGAACGAACGAAATAGCTACAACACCGCACCCTATAATAGAAGGAGAAATAGAGAAACACAAAGCAGAAATATTTATCAATTCTGGTAGCGAAGTGTCTCCAATTTCTAAAGAATATTTTGATACGTTAAAGACTAAGAATAATTTATCTGTAACAGGAGTATATATCATCGGAATAACAGGAAAGAAAAGCAAGGTTGTTAAGTACGAAACCTTAGCCAACTGCCAAATAGGTAATCTAAATTTTCAACAACCTGTATTAGTGGTAGAAAACATCAATATAAAGGTACTGTTTGTCATAGAATGGTTAACTAATTTTAATGTTATACTAAATTTTCACGAAAACTGTATGTATGTGGGGGAACTAAAGGAGAGGCAGTGTGTTAAATTTGTAACTGACAGAAATGGGTACATACAAAAAACTGAACACCAGCGCTTACAGTTTACCGCATCAGCTCAGTTGTCTCCAGAGATAAAATCAATGTTTACATCATATCAATGAGACGATTTCTGCAAGAAGGTAAGTGAATCAGTAGTATTAAATGCCAAACAGCAGACGGATTTAGTAAAAATTTTATCCAAGTACGATTCGGTATTCTCAGAGAATCCCGGTATCATTAGTTATTACCTGTGCAAGTTTAAAATTAAGGATGAGACTCCGTTCTTTTGCAAAAGTTACCCGATACCTGTGAGCCATAAGGAAGCTATCAGAGAAGAGATTAATAAAATTATTGATCAAAATATTGTTGAAAGAAGTACGAATTTTTATAATAATCCCTTGGTGTTGTTGTTGTGGTCTTCAGTCCTGAGACTGGTTTGATGCAGCTCTCCATGCTGCTATATCCTGTGCAAGCTTCTTCATCTCCCAGTACCTACTGCAGCCTACATCCTTCTGAATCTGCTTAGTGTATTCATCTCTTGGTCTCCCTCTACGATTTTTACCCTCCACACTGCCCTCCAATACTAAATTGGTGATCCCTCGATGCCTCAGAACATGTCCTACCAACCGATCCCCTCTTTTTAGTCAAGTTGTGCCACAAGCTCCTCTTCTCCCCAATTCTATTCAATATCTCCTCATTAGTTATGTGATCTACCCATCTAATCTTCAGCATTCTTCTGTAGCACCACATTTCAAAAGCTTCTATTCTCTTCTTGTCTAAATTATTTATCATCCACGTTTCACTTCCATACATGGCTACACTCCATACAAATACTTTCAGAAATGACTTCCTGACATTTAAATCTATACTTGATGTTAACAAATTTTTCTTGTTCAGAAATGCTTTCCTTGCCATTGCCAGTCTACATTTTATATCCTCTCTACTTCGACTATCATCAGTTATTTTGCTCCCCAAATAGCAAAACTCCTTTACTACTTTAAGTGTCTCATTTCCTAATCTAATTTCCTCAGCATCATCAGACTTAATTCTCCTTTCAAGACACTGTCCATTCCGTTCAACTGCTCTTCCAAGTCCTTTGCTGTCTCTGAAAGAATTACAATGTCATCGGCGAACCTCAAAGTTTTTATTTCTTCTCCATGGATTTTAATTCCTACTCCGAACTTTTCTTTTGTTTCCTTTATTGCTTGCTCGATATACAGATTGAATAACATCGGGGATAGGCTACAACCCTGTCTCACTCCCTTCCCAACCATTGCTTCCCTTTCATGCCCCTCGACTCTTATAACTGCCATCTGGTTTCTGTACAAATTGTAAATAGCCTTTTGCTCCCTGTATTTTACCCCTGCCACCTTCAGAATTTGAAAGAGAGTGTTCCAATCAACATTGTCAAAAGCTTTCTCTAAGTCTAGAAATGTAGGTTTGCCTTTCCCTAATCATTCTTTTAAGATAAGTTGTAAGGTCAGTATTGCCTCACATGTTCCAACATTTCTACAGAATCCAAACTGATCTTCCCCGAGGTCGGCTTCTGTCAGTTTTTCCATTCGTCTGTAAAGAATTCGCGTTAGTATATTGCAGCTGTGACTTATTAAACTGATAGTTTTCACATCTGTCAACACCTGCTTTCTTTGGGATTGGAATTATTATATTCTTCTTGAAGTCTGAGGGTAGTAGTGAGGAAAGCTACAGGTGGAGTAAGATTGGTGCTAGATGCCCGTACACTCAATTGGCATATTGAGACCGAAAAAGATCGTCACGTAAATATAGATGAATTACTCACTAAGTTTAAGGATGCCAGGTTTTTCCGTTCAGCTGCTTTGACTCCTGGGTACTGGCAAATCCAGTTACATCCTGATTCAAAAATGTACACTGCTTCTTGTTTGATGGAAAATGTTACCATTTCAGTGTATTACCTTTTGGATTAAATATATCTGTATCAGTGTTCATCAGAGCTCTGGATAATGCGATTGGACGAGAGTTATTAAGAGAACTAGTTGTTTATGTAGATGACATTTTGATTATTTTGCCTACTTTGGAAGAACATTGTAGGATATTGGACAAAACTTTGAAAAGATTTAAGGAAAAGGGTGTCACTTTAAAGTTAAATAAATTGCACTTTGCGAGACAAGAGTTGAAAGGACATATTATAGGAGTAACAGGCATTAAGCCTGGCCCCGAGAGAATTGAAGCAATTAAAAACTGTCCATCTCTTCGAAATAATTAAACAACTAAAAGGGTTTCTGGAAATGGCAGGTTACTATCGACGTTACGTGCAGGGCCAAGAAATGAACGACCCTAGACTATTAAGATTATTATGAAAAGATACAACATGGAATTGAGACCAAGGGGCCCAAGAAGCATCTGACAAACTAAAGCAAGCTCTAGTAGATGCTCCGATCTTTCAACATCCAGTAATGAATGAACTTTTTAAGATAGCCACTGATGACTCAGATTATGGAATTGCAGCAGAATTATTTCAAGGTGAATGGGGAGTAGAGAACTATGATCACCGATCTATAGCATTCATTAGCAGGAGCCTAAATAAGCATGAACTAAATTATACCACTACTGAAAAGGAATTTCTAGCAATAGTATGGGTAGATCACATAACTAGTGATGAGGTATTGAATAGAACTGGGGAGAAGAGGAGCTTGTGGCACAACTTTACTAGAAGAAGGGATCGGTTGGTGGTACAAGTTCTGAGACATCGAGGGATCACCAATTTAGTATTGGAGGGCAATGTGGAGGGTAAAAATCATAGAGGGAGACCAAGAGATGGATACACTAAGCAGATTCAGAAGGATGTAGGCTGCAGTAGGTACTGGGAGATGAAGAAGCTTGCTCAGGATAGAGTAGCATGGAGAGCTGCATCAAACCAGTCTCAGGACTGAAGACAACGACAACAACAACAACGTACAAAAGTTTCAAACTTTAATATGGGGCTCTGAAATCTACATATATACTGACCACCAAGCTTTATCGTTCCTGATGACTAGCAGACTGTTACATAGCCAACTAATGAGGTGGATGTTGTTTCTACAAGAATACAATATCAAAATACAATATGTTGAAGTATCCGAAAACATAGTACCTGATGCCTTATCATGTCTACCACAAGATATGACCGAATTGCAGTTATAACGGTTGAATGCCCAGCCCAGGAAGTACAAAAGCTAGCCCAAGCCATTACGAAAAACATTAAGCATGACCCTTATTTTACCGATATCTACTCTATGTGTATACAAGAACCGTTACCAGTAGATAAGAAAGAAACCTGGAAAGTCGTAAAGTATAATTTGTTCTGGAGAAGCAATAACGAATCAAGGTACGCCTATTGGAGATTATGTATACCCCAAATCGCGGAGTCTCCATTAATACAGTACATTCATAGTGGATACGGTCATTTTGGAGTGAAAAAAACGTATCGCTCACATGAATAAATTTTATTATTTTAAACGATTAGGCCGTAAGGTAACTGCGTCTATTAAAGCGTGTGACATCTGTCAGAAAGTCAAAGAAAATAACACCTGTGTAAAGTATAGAACGTATCCCATTATTCCTAAGGCATTACACGATCTCACTGCTGCCGATGTTTTTGGGCATATACCAAAAGGAAAAGGAGGGGTAACATATATCTTAGTACTTATCGAATGTTGGTCAAAACGTGTGAAACTGTTCCCTATTAAAAAAAGCTAATACACAAACTCTTGTAAAATGTGTGCAGGAATATTTTACAGTAGTAAGTAAACCAAAGCGTTTTCTCTCTGATAATGGACCTCACTTTACCTGCCAAGAATTTAAAGACTTTTTAGCCGGGAAAAACGTACGACACATCTTAATATCCAACTGTAACCTGTCCTCGAACCCTTGTGAAAGAGTAATGAAGGAAATTGGAAGATTATGCCATACTTATTGTTACGACTCTCATACCTCCTGAGCGACTAAAATTAAGGACTTTGAAATTATCCTAAATGAATTACTGCATTTGTCCACAGGAATGACATCCATAGAAACTATTGGCAAACCATTTATAGGAGAACCCTTAATTAAATGTTTTAAGTGGCCGGAACAAAAACCTACTGATCACCAAGTAATTCAGGAAAAGATTGGGAGGAAATTACACAAAAGTGCACAACAAAGAGTAGAAAAATATAATGCAGCTGCAAGAAACCCCAAGTACCACATAGATGACTTAGTATTAGTGAAGCAACATCTTCGAAGTTCAGCCCTGAAAAAGGAAACACACAATTTCTTTCTGAAATATATAGGACCTTATCGTATTCAATCGATAGTCTGCCCAAAAACCCTATATTTAGTAGATCCTCTGACAGGAGAGGAGAAAGGAATGTATAATGTTAAAGATATAAAGAGATATGTACAAAACCCCCAGGGACGTTGACATTCTGTGTTAAAGGGCGGAGTGACGTCCGCCGGTTCCCGAGTTGGATTTGGTGTTGCTTCTACTTCAGTTTTCCTGCACTGGATTCCCTTCATTTCTTCAATCTTTCTGTCATCTATTCTCATACTATAAATCTATAACCGGTCGTTTTCATGTCAGCATGAAACGACTGTACTGACAACTGGGTTCAGGGTTATCTCATTTTTGAGTTCTGGAAAGGTAAAGCCCGTAGATGTAATCTACGAAGGCTAAGTCCCTCACAGACTTGACATAAATTTGTCAACTTTGAAACTGCATTTGGATCTGGAGATATTCCACTGAGGAAGTGTGCCGAAAACAGAAGGGTAATCTCATATGTGAGTTCCGCAACGCTGGGAGTGTGTTCCCGAGTGTTATCCAGTAGTCTCTGTACTTCTAGATAGAACATTATAAACGCCAGTGTTGAGGGAAATGGTATAATTCAGTGTTACATGATGTTTAAATTTTTATAAATTGTTTTGTACCTTTTGTAAAGTATGATGTGATGTGGGAGGTTTTGTACACAATTTTGTGTAAGGGGTGGGTAGTGTAGGTATAGACACGACCAACACTACACAAACACCACACCCTTCATACAGCCCTCGCAAACAAGTGTGACTGGTTCTTCATCATTTACCATTCCATAGGAGTCGCTAAGATCTTTTCTTCGGGGACTTCTAAGGTGACGGTGAGAATGTCCATTCTGTAGGAGATGCCGAACATCATACCTCCTCCGGCTTCTCACCTAAGTACTGGCGAAGTGGGGATCCTGGGGAAGGGGGAGGGAAGGATTTCCTGTCTTTGGGGCTATCTTCTTTCTTTCTTCGATCTTAGCAACCAACTCTTTTATTTCCTTTCTTACTTCTCTTTAGAGTACCAATCTATCTTTCCCTCTATCCACATTCCTATAATTCTATCGCTGAAGTCCTTCTCTTTTCCATGATTTATATAAATCTTCAACTAAGAATCTTAGCTGGCCAAAGAACCGAGACACACGATCACACTTTATCACTCAGACAATTGAAGACAAATGCGCAGACAATAACACCAGATAAGAAGTGACAACCGTCACGTGTAAGAGGGGGAAGTAGTGTGAGTCAAGGACTAGAGCACTTGGTTATGAGTATGACGGTTGCACTTCTCAGAGGGAATAATGCATTTAGAGTAAGTTAAAATAAACTGTTCCTATGATGAGTTTAGAGTAAATTAAAACAGACTGTTCCTAGATGTGGTAGTACCTTGTAGAATAAGTAGAGCTAAGGGAAGATAAGAGTTAAGCCAGAGAAGAAAAACACTACCAGAACCTGTATCAACAGATGGAGTTCATATGTTTCTGAGGATAAGAATAGGATTGTGCATCCCAAATAGCCTTATAAGAAACAATAGAGTAATAAAAAATAGATGGAGGATAATTAAGTGTTAAAGCTACAGAAGCGATCTGTAAGAAAAAGGAATCAAGGAGGACATGTATATTTGACCAGGTAATTTTAAAGAGAATTGTATAAAGAGGTATATGCCAGAGGAGTGACTATGAACACTGTTGAGAGAGGATAAGGAGGACCCACCCAATATTGTTGAAATGAGAGAAAGTGACAGGTAGGCTGACCCGGAGGAGGCTGACCTATACTGTGCGGGCAGGGGCACCAGAAGGGGATTGATCTGTACCATAGTTTTAAGTAAGTGGTACCTACCTCTATGTGAGGAAGAAGATTATGTTGATAGCATCATACCTTATGTCATTGGTAGGTACTGTACCCGCAGGAAATGGGAGGTATTGTAATTCTAATTTATTGTGGAAAAGTTTCTCCTGATAACTTTGAATTCTTTTTTCCTTATCTAGAGACGATGAATTCTGAAAGAACAGGTGGTTACTGTTGCAACCGTAGAGTAAAGAAGGAAAGAGTTATTTGGTGAGAACAACACCTGAAATTTGTGACTGGCTAACGGGAGGAATTTATTTTGCACGATCCTAAAATAACCTCGAAGGAAGGCTTATATTTGATTAACTGGTCAAGATTTGTTGTATCTTAAATTGCTTGTACTACTAAGTCTATTGGTAAAATGACTGACCACCTGAGGCAACGATAGCAATGAGACAAATGTATTTTCTATTTCTGTGCTAAAGATTTTGTGTGAATAATAAGTGCAAAAGATATTATATGTTGTATCTAAAATAATGAGTGTTTGAGCTAAGGGGAGGGATATGTAGTGCCCCCAGAATTTTACGAAAGTCTGGAGTCACTTGTGTTCCAGCCACTTCAAACACACGTTATTTTGTTGTGGGTGGTAGCATAAACAAATTCACACTGCCGCAGAACATTATTTGTGCAGGCTAACCAAGAAAGAAGAGCAAAACTGTGCCAACAAGTGACGCGCTCGGTTGCAGCAAAGAGAAAAGAAAAACTTCCGGCCCAGAATTCCGTGGACGAACTTCATGCACGAAAAACGTTGGTGATTGTTGTGTGTTGTGCAGAGACAACGGAAGAAAAAAAAAAAGATTATTATTAATAGTGATTTGGTCTCAAACAGACAGACATGTGTATTAGTATTGTATTGTTGAGAAAAAATGTTATTTAATTTGGTTGAATTCAGTCGTGTGCGAATGTCCTAAGAAAGTGTGGGCTTACTGTTTAATGTGGCAGTGAAATGGTGTATTGAATTTTGAATATAGAATATGTTAACAGCAACTGAATTTTGAGAGAGTCTTTATTTGTACTAGATAATAGGGTTTTGGAATAGTAGATGAATTTTCACCTTCTTCAAAATATAGAATCTTCGGAGAAGAGTTTGATGCAAGCAGAAGATGCCGGAGCTGCGGGGAAGCTGAGCCTGTATCCGGCATTCACACTGATAGTCCAAGGAGCACGGCTCTAAGTTTTAGAGAAGATACAACAGGGCACCGCACCACATCCCCACACATTAACCAGTGTTCATTGTGTGTGTGTCTTGCAGTACTGTTGGTGCAACTACCGAGAATAGTTCAGCCTTGGGTCTATAACTCTGTAGATGACAATGAACTACACGTCATTGCAGTGTCCAAAGGGTAGCTGCATAGGATAAGTGCACACTGATGTGTGTTTCATTAAAAAGTTCAATACCACGAAGGAGAAGCCATAAAATTGTGGCCATGGTTATGTAGCCCATGTCATCCTTCACATATTTCAGTGTCCAAAATGCCATCCTGTATCATTGGCATTACATCAAGATCTTGCCATATTCCTGATAAGTCCATAAATTATTTGCCTTAATTCTTCCATTGTAGTAAAGATTGGCATCCAAAACCACTACAAAGAGCACTTAGAATGTTTTTGTCATTGTGGGCACACATGTTTGGTCACTGCTTCAAATGTGTGTGTATTCCTCATTCAACACATGCTATACATAAGATATGAGCACAGTTTTTCTTGAAGTCCCATTTCATTTCACTTATGTTAAACACACATTTCATGTACAGTTTTCCTTACATCTGCATCTACATTTACAACTATACCTATATTCTGCAAACCATCGTGAGATGCATGGCGGAGGGTATGCCCCATTGTACCAGTTATTAGGGTTGCTTCCTGTTCCATTCTCTGTGTATGAAGCAATTATTCCAATCTTATCCTTATGATCCCTAGGTGAGCAATATGTAGCGGGTTGTATATTCCTAGAGTAATCGTTTAAAGTCGGTTCTTAAGACTTGTGTAATTGACTTTCTCGGGATAGTCTATGTCTATCTTCAAGAGACTTCCACTTCAGATCCTTCAGTATCTCTGTGACACTCTCCCATGAATTAAACATACCTGTGATTATTTGTGCTGCCCTTCTCTATGTATGTTCAATATCGCCTCTTAATCCTATTTGGTATAGGACCCACATATTTGAGCAATATTGTAGAACCTGTCATATGAGTGATCTGTGAGCGATGTCCTTTGTAGATTGATTGCCCTTCCTCAGTATTGTACAAATACACTGAAGTCTACCACTTGCTTTACTCACAACTAAATCTATGTGATCATTCCATTTCATATCCCTACACATTGTTACACCCAGATATCTTTGTGACTTAACTGACTCCAGCAGTGACTCATTGATATTATAGTCATAGGATACTATGTTTTTTCATTTTGTGAAGTGCAAAATTTTACATTTCTGAACATTTAAAGCCAGTTGCCAATCTCTGTACCATGTTGTAATCTTATCAAGATCTGACTGAATATTTATACAACTTCTTTCAGATTGTAATTCATTATAGATAACTGCATGATCTGCCAAAAGCCTGATTTAGCAAAGTCATTAATATACAACATGTACAGCAAGGGTCCCAACACATTCCTCTGGGGCAAAGTCTTTTAGTTACAAACTACTCATAAGTACACTCAATTCTTAGCTATGGCATTCTTTTTTGGAGAACAAATGCACAAAATATGAACACAATTTTCAAACTCCAGAAAAGAGCCAAAAGAATAATAACCAAAAATAGTAGTCTAGCTCATTGTAAAGATCTGTTCAAAACATTGGGGATTTTAACTGCTCCATTTGAATACATTTATCAGTCAGTTGTACACATCAAAAATAACATTGGTAATTACTGAACAAACAGCTCTGTCCATGACCATGGAACAAGAGCTAGACTCAACTTGCATTTACCAAGAAAAAATAAACATAAAACTCGAAACAGCATTTTCTATCAAGGAATAAAAGTGTACAATAAATTACCAAAAGAGATTAAAGAAGTTACAAAAATACACTTATTTAAAAAGACAGCTAAAAAGTACCTGTTATGCAACACATTTTATGCATTGATTGATTACTCTGATAAAACAGAGTAGGGGTTTGGTAAAAAAGTGTTATACAATAAATAATAATAATGATTATAAAACATCCAAAATTCCATTTTCTTTTCTAGAAGTACTTACCCCCAAGCTATGCACAGCATAATACTAACAGCTCTTTCTCTTTCTCACCTCAACATCTCACTCATTATAGAGGGATGCTGACTCAGTTTTCAGGATAGCAAATGGGAAGTTGTGGTACAGAAAATGGCCCAGAGATCACCAGTGTGTGTGTGTGTGTGTGTGTGTGTGTGTGTGTGTGGTATAAGAATTAGCTAGTTTTAAATTGGTCTAAACTTGTAAATGCTTTGACATGTCCTATATCCTTGTAAAAAGAGATCTACGGATGAATAAAGCTACTACTACTACTACTACTACTACTACTACTACTACTAAAACACCCAAACTTACTTCTACATCTGACAATGATTCACCATCCAAGATAACATGCTGCATCCTCCCTACCAAATGTCCTCAATCCAGTCACAAATTTCACTTGATACCCCATATGATTGTACTTTTGACAATAAGCATAGGTGTGTTACTGAGTGAAATGCTTTTAGGGAACCGTCTACCTGATTGCGTTGATCCAAAGCTTTCAGTATGTCTTGTGAGAAAAGTGCGAGTTGGGTTTCACGTGATTGATGTATTCAAAATCTATGCTGGTTGCCACTGAGGAGGTCATTCTGTTCAAGATACCTTATTATGTCTGAGCTCAGAATATGTTCTAAGATTCTACAACAAATTGATCTCAAGGATATTGGATGGAAGTTTTGTGGATTACTCCTACTATCCTTCTAGTAGGTGGGCATGACCTGTGCCTTTTTATAAGAACTAGGCATGACTTTAAGCTCGAGGGATCTATGACTGATTATAGTTAGAACAGGAGCTAACTCAACTGCTAATTCAGTATAGAACCTGACAGGGATTCCATCAGGCCCTGGATCTTTGTTCAGTTTTAATGATTTCAGTTGTTTTTCAAGACCACTGACACTAATACTTACTTCATGTCATACTACATGTCTGTGTATAAGTGTGTAAAACTTTGCATGACTTACATAAAGCAATTAAAACTGGACATGAATTTGCTCCTTATGACTACAAATAAATGTCATTTGCTGACGTGTGAGGTCTAATATATTTTATTTATATACAAGTTTGTACATGAATCTGTCACATAATTTTCGATGTTTGCATAATAATATTTAAATACAAGTGAATAACATTTAAGAAGTAATTTTCGCCTTCAAAATTCATAAGGTAATATTTCCATAACAAGTTGCTTCACATTAATTCTCATCATTAATAAATCATTTATATGCACAACTTTTAAGATGAGCTAGTACTCCCTTTAACTTTCAAACTCATGATGTAATCTTTGTTTACATGAATAATTTGCAAAACATATTACATGCCGGGACTGATATATATATATGCAACCTGATGATTTGCATGAGCTACTACCATAATCTCATTTAACTCAAGCATTTGTAATACCAGATTGCTAACAAAAGGAATAGAGAACTTTACTCTTGCGTTTCCTACACAAGCAAGCATAAATGTGCTTAGCCCTACTCCTCGCAACTCTACCAGGAGGTGGCCTGTGAATCTACAGGGACTTATATCAAGGAACGGAAAGAAGAATTTATCATCTCCGGCTGAAATCCATTGTTTGCACATCACACAATAATTGAGCAAATATTCTGCAAATGCTTCTTTTCATTTTTTGCCAAACTATTTACTCAGTGTTTACAGCATTATTGATAAAATTCTAACATCATTGTGTCATAAAAGTTTATTAATGCCATTTTCTTAAAAGTACCTGTAATGATGGTACTTCAGGGTACCTAATTTGTACCTTTCACTGTGAGATACAGGTCCTGTGTACTATAATATGTATATATGTAAATACTTAACTATGAAAGTTGTGTTAAAAGAAATGTTCATGGAAGAACATTCAGATAAGCTGTGATCATGTGTAATTGTGTCTTGAACACTTGTGTTTGCAATTCATATCTGTTATTTGCATTCTTCAATGTATGGTCTGACAACCCCTCTCCTCTCCCCCATCTTTTATTTTAAAAAAGAATCCTTTGGTCATACAGGACCTTGACTTCATTTCACAACATCTTATGTACTATAACTTCTCTATATATTCATGCATAACATTCACAATATCACATTTATACATATATTTATATATAAATAATTACTCATATTGCAGTGTGGTCCATTTCTTTTGGTACTAGATACCTAAATTCTCTTTCTTCTCATTGCTGGGATTTGTCATTGCATCCTTCCCTATGAAAAACTTAATATTAATTTACAAGCTAAGTACATAGTTGCTCCAAGGCCAACCATTGTATCATTCACACTTATAACATATATTCTTTCAGATTCTTAGAATTCAACCCATTTTTTTGTGAGAGCACAAACATTGACAGCATGTCTATCTCTTCAACTTACCTTTAACAGCTCTTCCCTATTTGTACAATGAGTGCACATGAAACTACTATTATCTTCTTAGAGGAGGCACAGTGTCATTACCCCCTCCCACAACTTATTCAGAGTGTGAACATATCCCTATAATTATTCATTCTTTCATGGTATATATAGCTTTCCTATACTGTAGCGCTTAGTTTATTTTGTATATAGCCATAATGTAGATTTTTGTGTATATATTGTAACTAGTAGCCTAGTGTGTAATACGTTCTCAGAGTTAGTTCATTTTCTTTCCTCCCATGTCAATATTATCTCATCTTAGTTCTCTTTCCTTATATTAGTTTTATTCCTATAGAGTAGGCTTTGGTATTTATTTTAGTAATCAATTTATATTCATAATCTTTCAGATATACTGTACTTGGTGTATGGATACTACGGTTAGTTGAGTGTGTGGCGTGTTAAGCAGCATGTTGGATTCGTTTCATCTTCACACATGTGCCAAGGTCACTGTCCTGCACTGTACTTGGACATTAACTCTTGTCACAATGCTACATCATTTATTTCTGCCCACCACATTTATCAATTTGTGGTTTCAAGGTGTACATATTTCAGTAATGAATTTGCATCATGGCGATTAAATTCAGCTTATTATTTATTTCACATGATCCTTTTGTCAGTGAGCAAAATCTTAAATACCTAATGACTTAACTTATTACTATTTATATAAATATAGATAACAAGAGAGAAACTTATCCAAAAACAAAATGAACATCTTTCATAATTTATAGTGAAATAGTGTGAAAAATTGTCCTCCGCAGTTGTAAGGTAAGCTAGTCTGTATAATCCTGGATGAGTGACTTGTAATTACAAATGGGCAGTGTATAAGAGTTGCTGTTTGCAGTTAAGTTTTCTATGTTTGCTAGACTTTGGGTGCATTAACAACAATTTTATCCTCTATGGAACTTAACAGTGCATCCTAGTTTCTTATCATAAGACTTTTTCCTCTGCTCGGCTTTTTCTCCTAGTTTAATGAAGGCATGGCATATTTTTTCTTCAAGTGACATACCTCACTTGGGTACTTTAGGAAGTGGTTTTTCCCACTTGTCAATTTTTTGTTTCTTAAACATTGATTAAGTTGGAATGAAACCTGTCAAAGTATGTGGCAAGTAATTAATGATTTGCTGAAATGGCGAGATGGACTTGATCCGTTCTGTATGTTTCTGTGATGTGTAGCAGTGTATAAATCTATTCATCACTATGGGGCTTGCTTTGGCATGGAATCACGATAACAATATGTCTTTTATTTTATTTGTGCTTGTGTATTACTTCTGTCTGTTCCTTGTGAAGTTATGAGTTACGAGTTAACAGTATCTGTGGCTTCCTACTCTTGGGAGACAGTTATCTGTAATTCTTGTAATAATAGAACTAATAGTCACTGACCTCACTGCATTGCATTGTATTGTATTGTATTGTATGGAACTGGGGACCTAGAAATGACAGGGAGGCTTTGTCCCCACCGTAGCCCACAATAGTTCACAACGCCACAACAGGTTACAGCAGTCCACTCACCCCACCGCTGCCCCACACTGAACCCAGGTTTATTGTGTGGTTCGTCCCCCAGTGGACCCCTCTGAGAATGTCTCACATCAGACGAGTGTAACCTCAATGTTTGCATGGTAGAGTAATTATGGTGTACGTGTACATGGAGAAAGTGTTTGTGCAGCAATTGCCGACACAGTGTACTGAGGCAGAATAAGGAGAACAAGCCCACATTCACTGAGGTAGATGAAAAACCGCATTAAAAACCATCCACAGATTACCCGGTATACCAGACCTGAACCTGATTCTGCCTGGCGGATTTGTGCTGGGGACCGGCACTCCTTCCCGCCCAAAAAGCAGTGCATTAGACCGCAGGGCTAACTGGGCGGGCAACCTCACTGCATACAACTTAACACATTTGAAATTACAATGAAAAAATTGGAAAAAAACATCATATAAGGCAATTACAAACTTAAAGCCCCCTTTTCCTTTCAGAAAAGGACTGGCAGCATCCAATTATACTAATTCTAAAGGTTTTGTGGGAACTATTGGATGCAGTTCAATTAATTCTGATTTGTTAGAGACTCGTAGAATTTGGCACCGCATGTCAGGGAAGTAGCAGTACATGTTTATCTTATCAGTGCATTTAGAAACACTATAATGACACCTTATGTTATGAGTGTAAAGAAGGAATTCATATACAACCTTATCAGGTAAACATATGCACCACTGTACTTGGTTAGGTGTTTGTCGGTGAAACAGTACTCCTTTATAAATAGTATAAAATTTTTTAAAGTTATCATCATCATCATCTTGTTCTTCATGTAGTTTGAGTCTTACCTTTTTCCAGAGTGGATCTTCTTCTAGCAATTGCTTTAGGCTATTGAACATTTTTACATAATAGGGTTGGTGCATTTTGTTTTGCATAAGTAGGACACAGATTTCAGAATTCTGTACGGTGAGTTCTAAAAATTCATTTAACCTACAGGGGAACCTCAACAAAGTGTCAGCAATTATGTTTTATTTATCTTTGATATACAATACCTCAAAATTGAATTCCTGCAAATAAAGACACCATCTGGCTATTCTTCTATGCAGCAATTTGCAGCTCAAGAGGCTTTGGTGGGTTTTCCCATAAATAATATCAGAATTTCTTATATGATCACTCACATTCAGAAGAGTTCTGTTCATTTAACTAATTATCTTGGGTGTTTGCTGTCTATCTATCTTGGTGATTTGGAATAGACATGCCCCCAGGCCCTGCAAAGATGCATGAGTGTTTAAACAAAACTCTTGTGACATGTCTGTGTGATACAATATACTTGCATTAAGTAGAGCTATTTTATGTTTTCAAAGTCAGTTTGACACTGATTGGTCTATATCCATGGGTTACCCTTCTGTAACAAGTTTAACAGGGCATCACCATTCAGCAACTGACCAGGAATAAATTTTATAAAGCAAGACACTAAGCCCAGATAAGCTTTCAGTTGTTTTCTGTTCTAAGGCAGGGGAAAATGTCTGATTGCATCTAATTTCCCTGGATCTGGCAAAATACTTTGTAGTGATATGATGTGTACTAGGAATTTGGCATTTTTCCCCAAATTCAGGCCCCTTTTAATTTGCTGTAACAGTGTATTCTGAGAACTGATACAGTACTTGTCCCAAAAGTCACAAATGCTCTTCCCAGGTAGGTGTTACTATTAACAAGTCATCCACATAGATAGTGATTTTATTAAGTAGTTCTGGACCAAAAACTTTGTCTAATGTTGAAATGAAGACATTGTGTTCACATTTAAACTGAAAGGTAAGACGCAAAATCCATATCTTCTGCCCCCACATACAAAGGTTATGTACTTCCTTCTGTCTTCATGGAGAGCTATCTACCAATATGAGTCCTTTAAATCAATTATGGTGAGGTATTTGGCTTTATAGAACTTTAGTAACTGTTCTTCTAGGTTTTGGGATGTGTCCTAACAGGAACAATGATCTTGTTTATATTCCAGGTGTCGAGTAGAAGCCCGAACCTACTATTGGGTTTGGCAATAGCTAAAATAGAACTACAATCTTCCTCAGGCAAATCTTTATATATAGTTTGTGACTTGGTAATAGTATCTTGCATCTCCTTTATATCTATATTAATTTCTGATCGAGTCCTTGCATTTTAACCTGTGTGTCGCTAATGTTTTTCAGTTTACCTGCAATTTCCTCCTGTGCCTTGTTGACATTCGATACCTTTTTATGTAGCTGAGACAGCTCTATGAGTAACTCCACCTTTAATTCTTTTCACATTTCAGAAAGCTTACGTGTTAAATCATTTGACAGATCAGTGTGCAACTTTTTACTTAGGTCATCATATTTTTGCATTTGTTCATTTCAAAGTTCCTCAAATTTTTGTGTCACATGATTCCTAAAACCACTAAATGTATGTGCTTGTATTTTTGAAGATCCTTTGAATTTTGCAATAAATTATAAAATTTTGGTGTTAGATGATTAAAATTTTCTGTTTTTTCATTAAATTTTTGTGTTTGTTTGCTCCTAAAATCATTAAGAGTTTTCATCGTGCCATGCATAAGCTGTATCAATGTAGGGATATCATTTTGAACACCTACTGAGTTGTAGCTGATTACATTCATGTCTGTTTTGCCTGATATCAATATTTTAGATCTATTAAAATCTGTGCTACCATGCCTTTCATAAGCCTCGTGAAAAATGCTTCCTGGTAATATTTGTGAATTTATTTCATCTACCATAAGGAAAGTCATGTCATTCAACATCACTATCCTCAAATTATAGTTAAGCTTAAATAATATTTGTGGTTGCTATCTGACCCACCAAAATGTTCACACTCACTATCATTTGTTGTTGTGTTAGTTGTGGTGACATTTTGTGCTTGTACATTAATTACCGAAGTGTCAATAATGGTTTTACCCACCATCTCTGTTTCTGTCCTTGTGATTTACTAATTACAAAATTTTAAAATGAACATATCTTTCTTAATTATACTTAGAAAATTTTGTAAATTATCCTGTAACATATTGCCAACATACACTGTAACTCATTGTTGTCATACTTACACTGACTCAAAATTATCAGCCAAAAATGGTTTTTAATAAATACACCATTTTACTACAATTTAAAACGCTGCAATTTTTAGGATGAGAGGGGAGAGGTACTAGCACTATTAGATATCAATGAGACGCTATCAAGTGCAGCCATGCAAGCGATAAGTTAGAATTTTCCTATCTTCTCGATGTGTTTTACAATTTTTTTATGTTAGTTTCCATACAAATTTTACTCTCCATCCATGCATATCCTCCTTCCATGATCCTTCCTCTCTTTCTCTTGGTAATATTATTCGTTTCATGAAACAGAAAGCAATACAATACAATACAATAGGAAACTTTTACAACATGTTCTATATATTTTAATTACTTCAGTTATGCATACCTGGCATTGTCCTTTTTATGGTCGCCAGTGATACTGGTGTATAAGTACTGGATCTGGAAGGAGGTGCAAATAATGTGTATTATTTCAAGGTGTGTGGCTGGTGGATACTTTCACCAGCACCAATTCATTCATCTAAGTTCACACCTCAACAGCTTCTCACTACAATTAACACTGTAACAACCTAAATTGATTGATATATTAACTTTCATTTAAACAGAGTGATATTCACCTCTTCTTTCTCTAAGAAAAGGGTGCACTGTTCAGCTCAATGGTAAAGAAAGCAGTAGAAAAAATTATAATGTTGCCATGTTTTCTGAAGTTCGCAGTCTATGGTGTACCCAGGTATTTTCAGAATGAAGAAACTTAGCAATGAAAGAAACTGCCCCCCTTTCCAGAATATATGTTGTAAAAACCTCTACACAAATGCATACTGTGTGACATATGCAATATGACTCCGCAGTCTCAGACAGGAAGAGACGAGATAGGTGAAGAGTGAAAAATTTGATATTGGCTTAAGGAAGCATTAGAATATAGATATACGTTCACCTTGCTTTTCGTACATATCTCTTTTTGGTGCGCATGTTTATATTGCATCTTTGCTCTGCACAGTGTTCCAATAGTTAGTAAATGACATACAACTTATGGCTAAACCAAAATAAGATCTATCGCACGACCCACCCGCATACCTGAGCATGTTACAGTGTCACTTCTGGGATGGGGAGGTGCACTGGACTTCAACTGAAACTGCCTAGTCTATTAGTGACAAGAGGCTGTGTCCTGACTAAACTGGACATGATCTTAAGACAGTTTCACTCATTCCACTAGATTTATACTGGGCTGGTATTGAAGTCCCACCTGAGCTACACAATCTGCAAACATTCTAAAAACTTTCATGTGAGTGATACTACACACAGGCAGTTGGGACACATGTATTCCACCCCTGGAGATAGTGGAGTGATGACAAGAAGGGGATTTGGCCACCCCTTAGATTGACCATGCCAAATCATTGATAGCCATGACGACTCTGAGCTGATGCAGGACAAAGGCACAAGCAAAAGGAAGTTTCTCATAGGAGGTGTGTCTGCATAGGTGATACAGAAACCTACTATCAGTCAGCACCCACTTCTTAGCCTGCACACTTCATAGGTGATCTACAAATTCAGCAAGACTTCTTCTCTCCGAACTAACAGAATGCTTACGATGACACCTCATGGATATTATCGTGGGGTAGGGTGACACCACCCCCTATCTTATTTTTGCTGTGTTAGATTCCGTGCAGTGACTCGTCATCACCATCAGGGTGAAAGTGTTGCTACATAGTGGTAAGTGTGTAATTTAAATAGTAAGCATGCTGGTGATGTAGCTGCCTCACATACAGAGGTAGAGGAAGCTGAAAGTCTGTTAAAAAAAAGAAACTCTTCAGAGAAAGATAGGATTCACAATGAATTACTGAAGTGTGGAGGATATCCACTAATTAAACAATTAACAAAATTAGTTAACAGTGTTCTAACTGATATAATAAAGTTTCAAGCAAATGGAGAATAAGTATTACAGTTCTCATGTAAAAAGAAGGAGAAGGAAGAGACATCCAACTATAGAGGGATAAATCTACTTAGTTCAGTCCTTAAACTCATAACAAAAATAATAGGAAATAAAATAAAAATCATTAGAATCCTTGCAAAGGAGCTGTATGGTTTTAGATCCAGTAGACCGTGCACAGTTGCAGTATTAATTTTTAGACTGGTTGGAGAGAAGTCAATGAACGCAACAGCTTTCGATAAGATCCAGTTAACAGTTGTGGTTAGCTTGCTCTGCAGTCACAGGATGCATCCAGTTTAATAAAAACAACTGAAGACATTTACTCCGAGAACTACATCCAGACAAAAATTGGTTCCAGGTTAATTAGCAGCATAGCAGTTAATAGTGATATTAGACCAGGTGACTCTTTGAGCCCCCTAATTTTTAATATAGTCACAGATGACATGATAAAGAAAGTTATTGGCTGCTAGTCATAATAGAATGGGGGACGAAGAAGTAAAAATCATTTATTCTGCTGATGATTCAGTTCTGCTGGCAAACAGTGAAGATAACAAGTAGAAACTTTTACTTATATTTAATGTGGCAGCCAAAATCTGTGGAACCAATTAGATGCAAACTGGAAGTGGATGGAAAAATTTTCTGACCGGCAATGAATTTAAATATCTTGTTGCTGAATTGCCCAGCAGTAGAAATCTCAAAAAGGAAGTTAGAGAACAAGTAGAAAACAAGCATATAGGAAAAGATGCAAAGGCACGAATATACAAAACAATAGTGATACCAGTTATGACATACACAGCTGAGACAAGACCAGAAGAATAAAAAGCCAAAACACTTTTTGAAACCATAATAATGAAAATTCTCCAAAGGATTACAGGGAAGACATTTTGAGATAGAGAAAAGCGAAAACATTAGAAAAGGATGTAAAGTGAACTTCATTAATGAGAGGGGACATAAGAGAAATCATGAGCAGAATGAACACC
Organism: Schistocerca cancellata; assembly: GCF_023864275.1. Taxonomy (NCBI): domain Eukaryota; kingdom Metazoa; phylum Arthropoda; class Insecta; order Orthoptera; family Acrididae; genus Schistocerca; species Schistocerca cancellata. The sequence continues at coordinate 519,784,187 of NC_064634.1, read as the reverse complement.
CAGACAGTATAGATGAATGCAAGATTGTGAAAATTGTAAGAAATGAATTACCAGCTGATAAAAGCAATATTGGCCATCCAAGGAAAAGATGGAGTGACAAGATCAGGATAGACTGAGAGGTATAGAAGAAAACAGACTTTAGCCTATGAATTGGAGCATGGAATGTCAGAAGCTTGAACATGTTAGGGAAACTAGAAAATCTGAGAATGGAAATGTAAATGCTCAATCTAAATGTAGTAGGGGCCAGTGAAGTGAAATGGAAAGAAGACAAGGATTTCTCATCAGATGAGCACAGGATAATATCAACAGCAGCAGAAAATGGTATAATGGGAGTAGGATTTGTTATGACTAGGAAGATAGGGGAGAGAGAGTGTGCTACTGTGAACAGTTCAGTGATAGGGTTCTTATAATCAGAATCGATAGGAAACCACACCAACAATGATAGTTCTGGTACACATGCTGATGTCACAAGCTGAAGATGAAGAGAGACAGAAAGTACATGAGGATATTGAAAGGGTAACACAGTGCATTATGAGAGATGAAAATCTAATAGTCATTGGGGACTGGAATGCAGTTATGGGGGAGGGAATAGACAAACAGGTTACAGGAGGATATGGGCTTGGGACAAGGAGTGAGAGAGGAGAAAGGCTAATTGAGTTCTGTAATAAATTTCAGCTAGTAATAGGAATACTCCATTCAAGAACCACAAGAGATGGAGGTACATTTGGAAAAGGCCAGGTGATATAGGAAGATTTTAGTTCGATTATATCAAGGTCAAACAGAGATTCCAAAATCAGATACTGGATTGTAAGACATACCCAGTAGCACATATAGACTCAAATCAAAATTTAGTAGTGATGAAGAGTAGCCTGAAGTTTAAGAGATTAGTCAGAAAGAATCATTGCACAAAGAAGTGGGATACGTAGGTACTAAGGAATGAAGTTCTCTAAGTCTACAGATGCAGCAGTAAGGAATAGTTCAGTAGGCAGTACAGCTGAAGAGCAGTGGGCATCTCTAAAAAGGACAATCATAGAAATTGGAAAGAAAAACACAGGTACAAAGAAGGTAACTGTGAAGAAACCATGAATAACACAAGAAATTCTTCAGCTGATCAGTGAAAGGAGGAAGTACAAAAATGTTCCGGGAAATTGAGGGTTACAGAAGTACAAGTCATTGAGGAATGAAATAAATAGGAAGTGCAGGGAAACTAAGATGAAATGGCTGCACATAAAATGTGAAGTGTTTATGTGGAAAGAGTACATTGAAGGCCTCTATGAAGGGGAAGATTTGTATGATGTGATAGAAAAAGAAACAGGAGTGGATTTAGAAGAGACAGGGGATCCAGAATTAGAATCAGAATTTAAGATAGCTGTGGAGGGTGTAAGATCAAATAAGGCAGAAGAGATGGATAAAATTAATCACAATCTGTAAAATCATCAGGGGAAGTGGCAACAAAATGACTATTCATGTTGGTGTGTAGAATGTATGAGTCTAGTGACTTAACATCTGACTTACAGAAAAATATCATCCACATAATTCTGAAGAATGCAAGAGCTGACAAGTACAAGTTGCTGCCAAGAACAACATACAGAAGAGTGAAAAACAAAACTGAGGATGTGTTACATGACAATCAATTAAGTTTTAGGAAAGGTAAAGGCACCAGAGGGGCAATTCTGACATTGCAGTTGACAATGGAAGCAAGACTAAACAAAAGTCAAGACACATTCATAAGATTTGTCAACCTAGAGAAGCGTTTGACAATGTAAAATGGTACAAGATGCTCGAAATTCTGAGGAAAAGTAGGGGTAAGGTATAGGGAGAGATGGGTAATATACAACATGTACAAGAGCCAAGAGGCAATAATAAGAGTGGATGACCAAGAATGAAATGCTCATACTGATAAGAGTGTATGCATGGATGTAGTCTTTCAGCCCTACTGTGCGATCTGTACTTTCAAGAAGCAATTATGAAAGTGAAAGAAAGATTCAGGATTGGAATTAAAATTCAAGGTGAAAGGATATAAATGATAAGATTTGCTAATGACATTGCTATCCTGAATGAAAGTGAAGAAGAATTACATGATCTGCTGAATGGAATGAACAGTCTAATGAGTACAGAATATGGATTGTGAGTACATCAAAGAAAGACAAAAATAATGAGAAGTAGAAGAAATCAGAACAGTGAGAAAATTAACATCAGGATTGAGGGTTATGAAGTAGATGATGTTAAAGAATTCTACTATGTTGGCAGCAATATAATCAATGATAGACAGAAGAGAAACAAAGTATTTGAGATGTGGTGCTAGCGACAAATGTTGAAAATTAGGTGGGCTGATAAGATAAGGAATGATGATGTTCTGCACAGAATTGCAGGGGAAAGGAATGTGTGGGAAACACTGACTAGGAGAAGGGACAGGATGATAAGACATCAGTTAAGACATCAGGGAATGACATCCACATTACTAGAGAGAGCTGTAGAAGATGAAAACTATAGAGAAAGACAGGGATTGGAATACGCCCAGCAGATGTGTCAAATGAATTTCAGTGGTTGAAATACTGAAGGAAGCAGGGAGATAGGTGTGTTCATCCCTTGAGAATAATTTGTACTGTCGAGGACACCTGGTGGCATTTCCAAAAGTGCTTCAGGCATTATTAGCTGCTTCCTGGTGGATAAATGATCTCAATCATATTATTGTACTGCAATTGACCCTTGTGGTTCTTTTTTGGCATGATGTGTAGACTATCATGGTATCAATCTGCCCTTGAATTGATTAGAAGTAGAACAGTAAAAGAAAATTAAATCCTTCTGTTGTTGGATTGTCTATTAGTTGTCTGACAGCTAAGTGCCCTGCAGGCAGATGCAACTTTTAGGATTCATGAGAGTTACTTTCTTGGACCTGGTGCAGTTGTAAACAATGGCAATCACAGCTGTTGGAAGCCATTTCAGGTACTAATGATCTGTTCCTTTGCCCCATCAAAAGCTGTTTGCTGATTGTCCAATAGTGTAAACTATTGTTCTTGTAAGAAACTTCTTAAAAAGTCAGTCTGAGTAGTCTTTCCTTATATATGAAATGTAGAGGTAGTTACTCCTACCTAGGTTACATTCCTGTACTGTCGTGTATCTGTGTACATAGCACAATAGATCTCAATCTTTTTTGTTTTGTTTTACATACCTCCTCCATCATGTTGTAGTTTTAATGACCAATAGTGTACAGCAATAGGCAGACAAATCCTTCAGTTCTCTACCCTATGTCACCAGTACAGGAAGTCACAGCCTAGCTTGTCACAGTTCAGTCCTTCCACTTGACTCAGAACCAAAGTGCCACAATCAGTTCTGAGACAATGTTGCAAATTGTCAGCTTCTTTGAAACTCCATGTGCAAGACCAGTCTTCTCAATCTTCTGTGCCAGTCATTGGAATGACCCAAGTACAACTTCAGGTCCCAGATGGCAGGCATCATTTGCTTTAATGTTGGCACAACCTGCAATTGGTTGCACCCTGTTCCCTCAATGGCTGCTGGAACAGCCTCTTCAACATGTTGAATGAAGCTCCCAGAGATACACACTGTGTGCACCTGGAGACCCCCTCCCATTCCCCCCCCTCCCCCCCCCCCCTCCCGTGGGTCTGGGGGGTAAGAATAGGCCCGAGGTATTACTGCCTGTTATAAGAGGTGACTAAATGGAGTTTGACATGTTTCGGTCTTTATGTGATGGTCCCCTGTAGGGTTTGACCTCCATTCTACAAAATTTTCCCAAAGAGCAAGTCAACTGGGGAAGGGCGCCTTACATGGTGCATTGTGTCCATCGTGCATTGAGATCTTCAGCCCACTTTCTTGTCATCGTATTTCAGTCCTGCTCATTTTCCATCTCTTGGGTGAGGATACCGTCCTGGGTGTGTTTTCCTCCATGCACTATCCAGTGTTGCTTTCTGCGTCGACAATGACTATGGACTAATTTGCACCTGATATCCAGCATGGTAGCCAGACCGTTGTGGTTGGGCCGCCATGTACCCTATTGGTTGTGGCCCCCTGACCACACAGGGATCACTCTGCTGATGCCTGCACTGTTAACTCCCCATGCATGCCAAGGGGTAGATGCCCGTCCCCCTTGGACATTGGGACTCCCAGCAATGACCATCCTGCCAGGTGTCCTTTGCTGTGGGTGGGTGACGCCCCTGTGGAGGGCCCCTGGTCAGAGTGGGTGGCATCAGGCCAGATGACATGTGATGAAGAGTATTCCATCATCTCTGGTGAAACACCAGCAGTCTCTTAAGTGTCCGCGAGCTCAAGTCAACGCACAGAAGTATGGCCCCAAATTGTTCCCCTCCCTTGCCACACCATGGGAGGAATGTCAGTCTAACGAACATCAAAATATACAAGGTATGAATATAATAGAGGGAAACATTCCACGTGGGAAAAAATATATCTAAAAAGAAAGATGATGAGACTTACCAAACAAAAGCGCTGGCAGGTCGATAGACACACAAACAAACACAAACATACACACAAAATTCTAGCTTTCGCAACCAACGGTTGCCTTGTCAGGAAAGAGGGAAGGAGAGGGAAAGACAAAATGATTTGGGTTTTAAGGGAGAGGGTAAGGAGTCGTTCCAATCCCGGGAGCGGAAAGACTTACCTTAGGGGGAAAAAAGGACAGGTATACACTCGCACACACACACATGAACCATGGACCTTGCCGTTGGTGGGGAGGCTTGCGTGCCTCAGCGATACAGATAGCCGTACCGTAGGTACAACCACAACGGAGGGGTATCTGTTGAGAGGCCAGACAAACGTGTGGTTCCTGAAGAGGGGCAGCAGCCTTTTCAGTAGTTGCAGGGGCAACAGTTTGGATGATTGACTGATCTGGCCTTGTAACAATAACCAAAACGGCCTTGCTGTGCTGGTACTGTGAACGGCTGAAAGCAAGGGGAAACTACGGCCATAATTTTCCCGAGGGCATGCAGCTTTACTGTATGATTAAATGACGATGGCGTCTTCTTGGGTAAAATATTCCGGAGGTAAAATAGTCCCCCATTCGGATCTCCGGGTGGGGACTACTCAAGAGGATGTCATTATCAGGAGAAAGAAAACTGGTGTTCTACGGATCGGAGCATGGAATGTCAGATCCCTTAATCGGGCAGGTAGGTTAGAAAATTTAAAAAGGGAAATGGATAGGTTAAAGTTAGATATAGTGGGAATTAGTGAAGTTCGGTGGCAGGAGGAACAAGACTTCTGGTCAGGTGACTACAGGGTTATAAACACAAAGTCAAATAGGGGTAATGCAGGAGTAGGTTTAATAATGAATAGGAAAATAGGAATGCGGGTAAGCTACTACAAACAGCACAATGAACGCATTATTGTGGCCGAGATAGATACGAAGCCCACACCTACTACAGTAGTACAAGTTTATATGCCAACTAGCTCTGCAGATGACGAAGAAATTGAAGAAATGTATGATGAAATAAAAGAAATTATTCAGATAGTGAAGCGAGATGAAAATTTAATAGTCATGGGTGACTGGAATTCGAGTGTAGGAAAAGAGAGAGAAGGAAACGTAGTAGGTGAATATGGATTGAGGCTAAGAAATGAAAGAGGAAGCCGCCTGGTAGAATTTTGCACAGAGCACAACTTAATCATAGCTAACACTTGGTTTAAGAATCATGATAGAAGGTTGTATACATGGAAGAACCCTGGAGATACTAAAAGGTATCAGATAGATTATATAATGGTAAGACAGAGATTTGGGAACCAGGTTTTAAATTGTAAGACATTTCCAGGGGCAAATGTGGACTCTGACCACAATCTATTGGTTATGACCTGTAGATTAAAACTGAAGAAACTGCAAAAAGGTGGGAATTTAAGGAGATGGGACCTGGATAAACTGAAAGAACCAGAGGTTGTACAGAGTTTCAGGGAGAGCATAAGGGAACAATTGACAGGAATGGGGGAAAGAAATACAGTAGAAGAAGAATGGGTAGCTTTGAGGGATGAAGTAGTGAAGGCAGCAGAGGATCAAGTAGGTAAAAAGACGAGGGCTGGTAGAAATCCTTGGGTAACAGAAGAAATATTGAATTTAATTGATGAAAGGAGAAAATATAAAAATGCAGTAAATGAAGCACGCAAAAAGGAATACAAACGTCTCAAAAATGAGATCGACAGGAAGTGCAGAATGGCTAAGCAGGGATGGCTAGAGGACAAATGTAAGGATGTAGAGGCTTATCTCACTAGGGGTAAGATAGATACTGCCTACAGGAAAATTTAAGAGACCTTTGGAGATAAGAGAACCACTTGTATGAACATCAAGAGCTCAGATGGAAACCCAGTTCTAAGCAAAGAAGGGAAAGCAGAAAGGTGGAAGGAGTATATAGAGGGTCTATACAAGGGCGATGTACTTGAGGACAATATTATGGAAATGGAAGAGGATGTAGATGAAGATGAAATGGGAGATACGATACTGCGTGAAGAGTTTGACAGAGCACTGAAAGACCTGAGTCGAAACAAGGCCCCCGGTGGGTGACTGGAATTCGAGTGTAGGAAAAGAGAGAGAAGGAAACGTAGTAGGTGAATATGGATTGAGGCTAAGAAATGAAAGAGGAAGCCGCCTGGTAGAATTTTGCACAGAGCACAGCTTAATCATAGCTAACACTTGGTTTAAGAATCATGATAGAAGGTTGTATACATGGAAGAACCCTGGAGATACTAAAAGGTATCAGATAGATTATATAATGGTAAGACAGAGATTTGGGAACCAGGTTTTAAATTGTAAGACATTTCCAGGGGCAAATGTGGACTCTGACCACAATCTATTGGTTATGACCTGTAGATTAAAACTGAAGAAACTGCAAAAAGGTGGGAATTTAAGGAGATGGGACCTGGATAAACTGAAAGAACCAGAGGTTGTACAGAGTTTCAGGGAGAGCATAAGGGAACAATTGACAGGAATGGGGGAAAGAAATACAGTAGAAGAAGAATGGGTAGCTTTGAGGGATGAAGTAGTGAAGGCAGCAGAGGATCAAGTAGGTAAAAAGACGAGGGCTGGTAGAAATCCTTGGGTAACAGAAGAAATATTGAATTTAATTGATGAAAGGAGAAAATATAAAAATGCAGTAAATGAAGCACGCAAAAAGGAATACAAACGTCTCAAAAATGAGATCGACAGGAAGTGCAGAATGGCTAAGCAGGGATGGCTAGAGGACAAATGTAAGGATGTAGAGGCTTATCTCACTAGGGGTAAGATAGATACTGCCTACAGGAAAATTTAAGAGACCTTTGGAGATAAGAGAACCACTTGTATGAACATCAAGAGCTCAGATGGAAACCCAGTTCTAAGCAAAGAAGGGAAAGCAGAAAGGTGGAAGGAGTATATAGAGGGTCTATACAAGGGCGATGTACTTGAGGACAATATTATGGAAATGGAAGAGGATGTAGATGAAGATGAAATGGGAGATACGATACTGCGTGAAGAGTTTGACAGAGCACTGAAAGACCTGAGTCGAAACAAGGCCCCCGGAGTAGACAACATTCCAGTAGAACTACTGATGGCCTTGGGAGAGCCAGTCCTGACAAAACTCTACCATCTGGTGAGCAAGATGTATGAAACAGGTGAAATACCCTCAGACTTCAAGAAGAATATAATCATTCCAATCCCAAAGACAGCAGGTGTTGACAGATGTGAAAATTACCGAACAATCAGTTTAATAAGCCACAGCTGCAAAATACTAACACAAATTCTTTACAGACGAATGGAAAAACTAGTAGAAGCTGACCTCGGGGAAGATCAGTTTGGATTCCGTAGAAATACTGGAACACGTGAGGCAATACTGACCTCACGACTTATCTGAGAAGAAAGATTAAGGAAAGGCAAACCTACGTTTCTAGCGTTTGTAGACTTAGAGAAAGCTTTTGACAATGTTGACTGGAATACTCTCTTTCAAATTCTAAAGGTGGCAGGGGTAAAATACAGGGAGCGAAAGGCTATTTACAATTTGTACAGAAACCAGATTGCAGTTATAAGAGTCGAGGGGCATGAGAGGGAAGCAGCGGTTGGGAAGGGAGTGAGACAGGGTTGTAGCCTCTCCCCAATGTTATTCAATCTGTATATTGAGCAAGCAGTAAAGGAAACAAAAGAAAAATTTGGAGTAGGTATTAAAATCCATGGAGAAGAAATAAAAACTTTGAGATTCGCCGATGACATTGTAATTCTGTCAGAGACAGCAAAGGACTTGGAAGAGCAGTTGAACGGAATGAATGGTGTCTTGAAGGGAGGATATAAGATGAACATCAACAAAAGCAAAACGAGGATAATGGAATGTAGTCGAATCAAGTCGGGTGATGCTGAGGGTATTAGATTAGGAAATGAGACACTTAAAATAGTAAAGGAGTTTTGCTATTTGGGGAGCAAAATAACTGATGATGGTCGAAGTAGAGAGGATATAAAATGTAGACTGGCAATGGCAAGGAAAGCGTTTCTGAAGAAGAGAAATTTGTTAACATCGAGTATAGATTTAAGTGTCAGGAAGTCATTTCTGAAAGTATTTGTATGGAGTGTAGCGATGTATGGAAGTGAAACATGGGCGGTAAATAGTTTGGACAAGAAGAGAATAGAAGCTTTTGAAATGTGGTGCTACAGAAGAATGCTGAAGATTAGATGAGTAGATCACATAACTAATGAGGAAGTATTGAATAGGATTGGGGAGAAGAGAAGTTTGTGGCACAACTTGACCAGAAGAAGGGATCGGTTGGTAGGACATGTTCTGAGGCATCAAGGGATCACCAATTTAGTATTGGAAGGCAGCGTGGAGGGTAAAAATTGTAGGGGGAGACCAAGAGATGAATACACTAAGCAGATTCAGAAGGATGTAGGTTGCAGTAGGTACTGAGAGATGAAGAAGCTTGTACAGGATAGAGTAGCATGGAGAGCTGCATCAAACCAGTCTCAGGACTGAAGACAACAACAACAACAACAAGTGATTGTGCAAGGAAGAGGATGCTGGTAGACCTCTTTAATTCATATAATCTTATGCAAACCGTATTCTTTCCAACGAGAGTGCAAGGGAACAGTAGAACAACCATAGACAACATTTTTGTTCATTCCTCATTACTAGAAGGGCATTCTGTTAGCAAAAAGGTGAATGGCCTTTCAGATCATGATGCACAAATTTTAACTTTAAAAGATTTTTATGCTGCAACACGTGTTAAATATAGTCATCAGCTGTTCAGGAAAGCTGATCCAGTTGCTGTAGAGCCTTTGTAAACTTTATAAAGGAACAAGAGTGGCAAGATGTTTATAGCGCTGATACAGTAGACGATAAATATAATGCTTTTCTCAAGACTTTTCTCATGCTCTTTGAAAGATGCTTTCCTTTAGAACATTTAAAACAGGGTACTAGCACAAACAGGCAGCCTGGAGGGCTGGCTAGAGGGATAAGAATATCTTGTAGAACAAAGTGGCAATTATATAAAAACATTAGAAACAGTCAAAATCTAAATGCAGCAGCCCATTACAAACAGTATTGTAAGGTGCTTAAAAATGTTATTAGGAAGGCAAAAAGTATGTGGTATGCAGATAGAATAGCTAAGTCTCAGGATAAAATTAAAACCATATGATCAGTCATAAAGGAAGTTGCTGGTCTGCAGAGACAGGTCAAGGATATAGAATCAGTGCGTAGTGGGAATGTCCGTGTTACTGATAAGTCGCATATATGTACAGTATTTAATAGTTATTTTCTGAATATAGCAGGTGAACTAAATAGAAACCTAGTCCCAACAGGGAATCATATAGCGGTCTTAGAAAAAAGTGTTCCGAGACTGTTACCTGAAATGCTCCTCCATGATATTGACAAGAGGGAGATTGAGTTAATAATTAAATCACTAAAGACCAAGAACTCTCATGGATATGATGGGGTATCTAGCAGAATACTGAAGTACTGTTCTATGTATGTTAGCCCAGTTGTCAGCCATATCTGTAACTTTTCCTTTAGGAGTGGTCGGTTTCCTGACCGATTAAAGTACTCGGTAGTGAAGCCACTTTATAAAAAGGGAGACATTGATAATGTTGACAATTTTAAACCTATTTCTATGCCATCGGTGTTTGCTAAAGTTATTGAGAAGGTTGTATATACAAGGTTACTGGAGCATTTAAATACACATAATTTGCTGTCAAATGTTCAGTTTGGTTTTAGAAATGGTTTAACAACTGAAAATGCTATATTCTCTTTTCTCTGTGAGGTTTTGGATGGATTAAATAAAAGGTTGCGAACGCTAGGTGTTTTCTTTGATTTAACGAAGGCTTTTGACTGTGTTGACCACAAAATATTACTGCAGAAGTTGGACCATAACGGAGTAAGGGGAGTAGCTTACAATTGGTTCACCTCTTACTTTAAGAACAGAAAGCAGAGGGTAATTCTCCGCAATATTGAGAGTGGTAGTGATGTTCAGTCCCAATGGGGCACTGTTAAGTGGGGTGTTCCCCAAGGGTCGGTGCTGGGGCCACTGCTGTTTCTTATTTATATAAATGATATGCCTTCTAGTATTACAGGTGATTCAAAAATATTTCTGTTTGCTGATGACACCAGCTTGATAGTGAAGGATCTTGTGTGTAATATTGAAACAGTAACAAATAATGTAGCTCATGAAATAAGTTCATGGCTTGTGGAAAATAATTTGATGCTAAATCACAGTAAGACTCAGTTTTTACAGTTTCTAACTCACAATTCAACAAGAACCGATATTTTGATCAGACAGAATGGGCATATTATAAGCGAGACGGAACAGTTCAAATTCCTAGGTGTTCGGATAGATAGTAAGCTGTTGTGGAAAGCCCATGTCCAGGATCTTGTTCAGAAACTAAATGCTGCTTTATTTACCATTAGAACAGTATCTGAAATAAGTGACACTTCAACACGAAAAGTAGTCTACTTTGCATATTTTCATACACTTATGTCATATGGTATTATTTTTTGGGGTAATTCTTCTGATTCAAAAAGGATATTTTTGGCTCAAAAATGGGCTGTTCGAGCTATATGTGGTGTAAGTTCGAGAACCTCTTGTCGACCCCTATTCAAAAATCTCAGAATTCTGACATTGCCCTCACAGTGTATATTTTCTTTAATGTCGTTTGTTGTTAGCAATATTAGCTTATTCCCAAGGGTTAGCAGCTTTCACTCAGTTAATACTAGTTGTTGTTGTTGTTGTGGTCTTCAGTCCTGAGACTGGTTTGATGCAGCTCTCCATGCTACAGTAGAGCTGCATGTCCTCGGGAAAAAATTACGGCCGTAGTTTCCCCTTGCTTTCAGCCGTTCGCAGTACCAGCACAGCAAGGCCGTTTTGGTTAATGTTACAAGGCCAGATCAGTCAATCATCCAGACTGTTGCCCGTGCAACTACTGAAAAGGCTGCTGCCCCTCTTCAGGAACCACATGTTTGTCTGGCCTCTCAACAGATACCCCTCCGTTGTGGTTGCACCTACGGTACGGCCATCTGTATCGCTGAGGCACGCAAGCCTCCCCACCAACGGCAAGGTCCATGGTTCATGGGGGGGAGTTAATACTAGGCAGAAATCAAATCTGCATGTAGAATGCACTTCCTTGACTCTTGTGCAGAAAGGAGTGCAGTATTCTGCTGCATCCATTTTCAATAAGCTACCACAAGAACTCAAAAATCTTAGCAGTAGCCCAAACTCTTTTAAGTCTAAACTGAAGAGTTTCCTCATGGCTCACTCCTTCTATTCTGTCGAGGAGCTCCTGGAAGAGCTAAAAAATTAAGCAAATTCCAGTGTTACATTGTTGATTGTCTTCATTTAAACTTACGACTTGTTACCGAATATGTTTTTTTTTTAATATTTCATTTTATCTGTTTCTAATATTGTGTTATAATTTCATGTATTGACTCGTTCCATGACCATGGAGACTTCTCCTTAATTTGGTCCCACGGAACAATAAATAAACAAAAAAAAAAAAAAAAAATAAAGGATGGCAGCAGATCTTATTCACCCATGTACCCTGTATGTTCAAGAGCTGATGGGGAATCTTTTATGACAATGAAGCCTCAGTTTTTTGTTGAGCATTTAGAGGACAAGTTTGGGGAGGTGGAGGGATTGTCCAAAATGAGATCTGGGTCAGTCTTGATCAAAACAGCATCTTCTGCCCAGTCACAGACGTTACTCGCTTGTGACAAGCTGGGGGATGTTTCTGTAACCATCACGCCCCCATAAGAGCATAAATATGATCCAGGGTATCATATTTCACAGGGACCTTCTTTTGCAGTCTTACGATGAGCTGCACACTAATTTAGAGTGGCGAGGTGTGCATTTCGTCCAGCGTGTCCACCAGGATCTGAGGGATAATCAGGTTGCCACTGGTGCCTTCATCTTGGTCTTCAAGGGTGATACATTGCCCAAGAAGGTCAATGTGATGGTCTATCACTGTAATGTGAAGCCATGTACCCCTCCCTGATTTGGTGCCTTAAGTGCTGAAAGTTTGGCCGTATGTCTTCCTGCTGTACTTCCAGCATCACATGTTGACATTGCGGACGCCCATCACATCCCAATACTCCATGTGCCCTGCCTCCCATCTGTGTCAACTGCAGAGAGCACCGTTTGCCTTGCTAGCCAGGCTGCAGGATTCTCCAGAAAGAAAGGAAAATCATGGAGTACAAGACCCTGGACTGACTGACCTACACTGAGGCTAAACATCTTTGATGTGCAGCAACATTTATTTAAGCTGCATATTTTCGTATTATGAAAGTATAAATGTGAATTCCACCGAACACCGCATGTTACTTTCTGAAGCATTGAAATCATGTTTTGTAAGCCAGTCATAGCTCATGTCACGTTATCTCGCCAGCCAATGACAGCTGATATTCAGAGTATAGGACACGTGATGTAGTCAGCCAATAGCAACATCCCTGTTAAGTGGTGTGAACACACAAATAGCAAAACTTAATGGTATAAATTATATGAATAGTGTTGCTACAAGAAGAGCAAAGCTTTCACATACTGCAAAAGACACTAAGCTTTCACATATAATGTTGATCTTTTCTGACAGGCGTTACACTGTAAGATACATCACACAAACGTGCCAGTAAATTTTTTAATAATGACATAAATGTGTTGTGATCTTCTGGGCTTGAAATGCTTTTAAATGGCTCATCCTCAAATTGTTGATTTTTAAATGAGAGTCAACTGCTCTTTGATTTAAGAAATTCATTGTACATTCTCGCACATTGTTCATCTCGCATAAAAGGAAATTTATTTTGAAAGTAACGTTTTTCAAACCAAATTAAACACTTTGTTTCAAAGAAAATTGACTACCTCAGCAGAGGAGATTAAAAAAATCCAAAATTCTTTAGCAAAGCGACAAAAATAACTCCATTGTTCTGCAAGGTGATTAATGCTTGACTGTCAGAAAGGTGGAAATAAAATAAGATCTGAAACTAATAATATAATTTAGCCTTCCATAATTATGTGAATATATTTTATTTTGCTTGATAGCTCTCGGCCACAGAAATATGTTTTGTTTTCATTTGATGTGAGAGCAGTAAACAAAGAGGAAACAGCAAAATCACTAAACGTAAACACAGATCATGTGGAGGCTACCCACCTCCCCACTACAACTCACAACAGACTGCTCCGTGCATCAGCTCTGGATCTACGATATTCCGAACCAGACAATATTAGATAGTGCCACCGCCCCCTCCCCCCCCCCCCCCTCCCCCCCCCCCCCCCTCCTCCAGAGCATTTGAGATATGACTCCAAAAATTAAAAAGAAACTGACTTTTCAAAAATAAGTTCATTTTGCATTGCACATGTTTCTGAAGAGTCTGATATACATAAAACATATATATTCGAGGAAATGTAAGACATGTTATTTGGTCTTAAGTGTGATAAAGTGTAGTGCCATGCCTCTAACACAGCATTCTTCTATCGCACATCACTGTATTTCGCTCTATGGAATTCAAATGTGTATATTTTGTAAAGGATGCCATCAAACTATATTTAGAACAGTGGGAATTAAAATGTCCTGTTGTGCCTCTCCTGCTCCCAGTCAGCCAGTGTGACATCCTGTTCCTCTTTTTTTTTTAATAAAAAAAATATTGCCATTAATACTGGATGGTATTATATGTAACCAGGAGAACAAGAACTCTTCAGAAAATTTGCACTCTTTACTACCTATTACATAATAACTTGCTGTTTTTTGAGGTATAAAATTAAATATAGGATGCATAAAGCCAGTGAAGACAAGAGACAAGCAAGACAGTACACATTTCTTCAATCCTTAGGTCATAGCATTTTTCTCTCTCTAATATTGCGACAACTTTACATGGCATCCTTTCCTTTCTGCGAAAGAATCTATTACCTCATTAAAGTTTGTCAAACGTTTTGCTACATGAAAAATCGAAATGTTGTTGTCTAAAACTGAAAAAAAGCTGTTAATACAAGTAGTACCCAAGACTGGTATGATTTCTCGATCTGATTAAGTGTTTTTTGTCACTTGTCAGCTAGATGAAACGGAATATACCTGTCTAATATTGCACCAGTTGTAACACATACCAAATAAACAAGACTATTTTGGCACAAATGGTCATTTTTATAGCACGACAGAATATAATTCACGAAGTACAAATAGCAAATGCCTATTAGGCCTACTACAAGCAAAAAGCTTTTTGTCAGGAAATAGTTTCACATTTTGTTCATAAGCTCCAGCTTCTCAAGCATGAGATCAAAAAGTAGTAGTACTAAATTTTTACATAAATTTGGAATCGTCACATTCTTCCATATTTTGTGCAATGTCCCCATTTCTTCTCCTTCCTTGTTCTAATGAACAATCTTGTCATCACTAATTCTCTAACTATTCCTGCCAGTGGCAAAATTTATTCTCTGGTAACTTCACTATCCTTGCCACAATCACCGGTTTAGTTATTCCGTGTTTATTCTTTGGTTAGGCATTATTATGTGTTCATGCAATGCGTTTTCCATGCTGCTCCCAGAATAGAACTTAAGCTCCTGCTATCCGGGGGACTCCACAACTGGCCCTTACTAGTGTAGTGATCTGGCAAAAAATTTTCTACCAGAATATCATTTTCTTGGATACAGCGAGAAAGTAATACATAACCTTTCTTATCTGTTATTACTGTCTGTCATTTAATTCCACTCTTGTAGTCTGAATCTATGGATTTTGCTAGGAGTTATAACAAAGTTGATCATTTGCAAACCCAGTCCACCACATAAACAGTGATTGGCATTCACCTGTTCAGCTTTAGTCCACCAGCTCGTGTAGCCCCATCCCATTTTGTCTGCAGGAAAGTTTATTTCTAGATGCGACCGGGATTCCCCTGGCAGTGACATCATGTACACTATGCACGCATTCATAAATCCACTTATGATTCATTCAGAAATCAACTTAGAATGTGTTAAAAAAACAACAGGGATGCATTTCAAAATCATATGAATAATCGATAGGCTAATGTGCGGTGGATGCTAGGTGCTTTGTGAAAAAAAGTTTTTTTACCCCTCAAGAATATGAATTTGGCGGGCTCCCCCCTCACCCCAAAATTGCCACCAGGGGCAGACACCCTGGCTTGCCCTCCCTCCTCCCCCCTTCCCCCAGCCAACAGATCCGGGCCTGCTGTGCATGAGTGAATCGGGCAGCTTGGGCAGGCCAGTGAAATTTTTCCATGTAGCATCTGGCTGCTTGCTGCTACTGCTTAACAGCCACACTTCTGTAGTCCAAAGTGGGAGAAGGTACTACCCATATGAAACTCAATTGCACATGCGCATGAGCCTGCTTACAACTGCTGGAATGAATCCTATGTCAACAGTTGTGATGTCAAGCTCATTGGAGGCAATTTGTTGTTATGAAGCATTGTGTGGTCTTCCTAAAGCCTTTGTCATATTTTGCTGTTGGCGGACGCTTGTATGAACACTGCATTTTGTTGCTGTATGTGGCGTATTTCCTTTACAACTTAAGTTTTATTTTCATTTTTTCCTCTCGTTCATGTTTTATTGCTGCGGTATTATTCTGTAGTAGCGGAATACAGTAATATCCCTCGTTAGAGTATCGGTTCTAAATAACCAAAATTACAAAAATTTAACTGAAAATTAAAACAATGAAAAATTTCCAGAAATCTAAAAAATTCCCAGGTTTTTCGCGGTTTTCCCCCAGATGAAAAAATTCCTGGGTTTTGGAAACCTGGTTCCCGGCAATGCGGACCCCTGCCCTTCGCAGCTGCAAGGGATATTACAGGAACCATAGCAACTATAATTGAGTCTCAGGTAGGCTTTGCATTTATGTCCTAAACTCAGTCTGTAGTGACACTGTGCCCCTTCAAACCCCTCTTGAAGCTGTGGCTGTCAGATAAGTACGACACAGGAAATAACTACGACACAGGAAATAACTGTCTGCAATGTATATCTTCCTCCAGATAGTGTAGCATCCCTGAATGTATTAAGTGCACTGATTGATCACCTCCCTAAATCTTTCCTACTTTTGGGAAATTTTAATGCCCATAGCCCCTTGTGGGGTGGCACCGTCCTTACCGGCTGAGGTAGAGATGTCAAAACTTTACTGTCTCAGTTTGACCTCTGCCTCTTAAATACTAGGGTTGCCACACATTTCAGTGTGGCTCGAGGTAGTTACTCAGCCATTAATTTATCAATTTGCAGCCCAGGACTTCTCCGATCTATCCACTGGAGAGCACATGATGACTTGTGTGGTAGGGACAACTTCCACATCTTCCTGACACTGCCCCGGCATCAGGCCCATGGACCCCTGCCCATATGGGCTTTAAACAAGACAGACTGGGAAACTTTCACCTCTGATGTCACCATTGAATCTCCCACACACGGTAACATTGAGCAGGTGACTACAACAATTGTTTCTGTGGCAGAAAATGCGATCCCTCTATTTTTAGGTTGGGCCCAGCGTAAGGCAGTCCCTTGGTGGTCACCGGAAGCTGCTGAACCAATTAAGGAACATCAGCAAGATCTACAGCGGCACCCTTCCTTGGAGCACCTCATAGCCTTTAAACGGCTGTGTCCGCGTTCACCAACTTATCAAAAGACGGAAGCAGGAGTGTTGGGAGAGATACATCTCGACCATTGGGTGCCATACGTCCCCTTCCCAAGTTTGGGCAAAGATCACAGATCCCAACAGGTGTTTCTGGTGTTACCATAAATGGTGTGTTAAGTACCGATGCAAATGCGATTGCCGAGCACTTTGCTAGAGCCTCTGCATGAGAGAATTACTCCCCAGCCTTTTGCACTCACAAACAGCGGCTGGAAGAGAAAGTCCTCTTGTTTACTGCATGCCACAGTGAATTCTATAATGCCCCATTTACAAAGTGGGAGCTCCTCAGTGCCGTTGCACATTGCCCTGACACAGCTCTTGGGCCTGATCGGATCCACAGCCAGATGATTAAACATCTCTCATCTGACTACAAGCGCCATCTTTTCATCATCTTCAACCAGATCTGGTGTGATGGCATCTTTCCATCACAATGGTGGGAGAGCACCATTATTCCGGTGCTCAAACCCTGTAAAAACCTACTTGATGTGGATAGCTATAGCCAGCTGGTGTGGCCGAGCGGTTCTAGGCGCTACAGTCTGGAATCGCGCGACCGCTACGGTCGCAGGTTCGAATCCTGCCTCGGGCATGGATGTGTGTGATGTCCTTAGGTTAGTTAGGTTTAAGTAGTTCTAAGTTCTAGGGGACTGATGACCTCAGCAGTTAAGTCCCATAGTGCTCAGAGCCATTTGGATAGCTATCGGTCCATCAGCCTCACCAAGGTTCTTTGTAAACTGCTGCAACGTATGGTGTGTTGGCAGTTGGGTTGGGTCCTGGAGTCACGTGGCCTACTGGCTCCATGTCAGGGTGGCTTCCACCAGTGCCGCTCTACCACTAATAGTCCTGTGTCCCTCGAGTCTGCCATCCAAACAGCCTTTTCCAAACGCCAACACCTGGTTGCCGTCTTATTTGACTTACGTAAAGCATACGACATGACCTGCCAACATCATATCCTTGCCACATTGTATAAATGGGGTCTCCAGGACCCTCTCCTGATTTTTATCCAAAACTTCCTGTCGCTCTGTACTTCCCATGTTCAAGCTGGTGCCTCCCAAAGTTCCATCCATATCCAGGACACTCTGTATTGAGTGACTCTCTATTTTAAGTGGCCATTAATGGTCTAACAGCAGCTGTCAGGACCTCTGTCTCACCTTCTCTGTATGCAGACGATGTCTGCATTTCGTACTGATGCTCCAGTACTGGTGTTGCTGAGTGCACCTACAAGGAGCCATCCACAGCCCATGGGTTTCGGTTTTCCACCATGAAGACGTGTGTCATGCATTTCCATTGGCATAGTACCATTCATCCAGAACCAGCACTTTACCTTAATGATGACCCACTCACTGTAGTGAAGACATATCGATTCTTAGTACTGGTTTTGCATGCCCGATTGATTAGGATTCCTCACCTTCGTCAGCTTAAGCGGAAGTGCGGGCAGCACCTCAACTCTCTCCACTGCCTGAGCAACACCAACTGGGGTGCAGATTGCTCCTCGCTGCTGCAGCTCTACAGAGCTCTTGTTCAATCCCACCTTGACTTTGGGAGTTCGATTTACAGTTTGGCGGCACCCTCAGCATTGCGTTTGCTCGACCCATTGCACCATAAGGGTTCAACTAGTGACAGGAGGTTTTAGGACGAGTCCAGCGGCAAGCGTACTGATGGAGGCTGGAGTCCCTCCACTGAAGATCAGACGTGCACAACTGCTCGCCAGTTACATTGCACTCATTTGTAGCTCTCCTGAACATCCTCATTACCGTCTTCTTTTCCCAACAACGGCAGTTTACCTCCTGCATAGGCGGTCCAGGTCAGGACTAATGATTATGGTTCACTTGTGATTGCTT
The DNA here is from genome assembly GCF_023864275.1 of Schistocerca cancellata. NCBI lineage: Eukaryota > Metazoa > Arthropoda > Insecta > Orthoptera > Acrididae > Schistocerca > Schistocerca cancellata. Next base: position 519,765,290 of record NC_064634.1, on the reverse strand, counting down.
CTTTCTGAATTGGAGTCCTTCCCCTCACTATGAGGTCCATTCACGTACACCTTTGTGATATAGCTGTAGGCCGAAGCTTTGCCTGGACCTTCATGTGGCCCTAACAAATCCGTTAACCCTGCGGCTCTCCGCTGTCAGTTCCTCTCGATCTTTGAAGTGTTCTGGGGCCTGAAGTGGTTTACACCGACAGTTCCATGGCTCGTGGTAATGTTGGCTTCCCCTTTGCCCACAGAGGCCATATTAAACAGCACTCCTTGCCCAATGGCTGCAGTGTATTCACTGCGGAGCTGGTGGCCATAACTCGTGCACTTCAGTATATACGTTTATGCCCGAGGAATCATTTCTTCTGTGTACTGACTCCTTGAGCGGCCTACAAGCTATCGACCAGTGCTATCCTCGCCATTCTTTGGTAGCATCCATCCAGAAGTCCATCTATGCCCTGAACCAGGCCCATCGTTCAGTGGTGTTTGTGTGGACCCCAGGACACGTCGGCATCCCACTTCTGGAGATGGGCATCTCTGAACCTGACCTACATTCTCACTTACGCTGCAGGGTTTTTCGGCTTTGGGAGACAGAATGGCATACAGTACGCACAACAAACTGTGTGTCATTAAGGAGACTATGAATGTGTGGCAGTCTTCTATGCAGGCCTGTCGCAGGGAATCAGTTGTCCTCTGCTGGCTCCGCATTGGCCACACTTGGGCGACCCACGGTTACGTCTTGCGCCATGAAGACCCGCCTGAGTGTCGGTGCGGTGCCCGTTTGACAGTGGCCCACATTCTAGTGCAATGTCCCACTCTGACTGCCCAGCGACGAAATCTTGGGTTACCAGAATAGTTGCCACTCGTTTTATCTGACAACGCCTCATTGGCTGATTTAGTTTTAAATTTTATTCTTGAAGGTGGGTTTTATCATTTGATCTAAGTTTTAGCACATGTCCTTAGTCCCTCTGTCTCCTCCACCCTAGTGCTTTTAGGATGGAAGTTTTAATGCGTTGCAGATTGTCTGGCTTTTCGTTTTCATTCTTGTGGTCGGTCAGCCACTGTAATCTGCTTTCTTGTCTTACTCTCTTCTGTTTCTAGCGTCTCTCTGTTGTTTTCTTGTCCTCTTTTATTCCTCTTAGTGTTTGTTGCCTTTCCTTTACTCTTGTGGTTTTTCTTTTCTTTCTGTTTTGTGTTATATGTCTCGTCTGTTTTATACTCACACTTGTGGCATTGTTTTATTAGGAACAAGGGACCAATGACCTCATAGTTTGGTCCCTTCCTCCCTTTTTTAAACCAACCAACCTGGCGTCCTTTCTTGTCCCTTGCTGCCATTTCTCTAAGGGGCACCATCATTCGTTGTAAATTTGAAGTGCCGCTGATTAATAGCCCTCTACTCTTTTGCGCTTGCATCCTCTTGACTCCAGACAAAACAGGTTTCCTCAAAACAGGTGAAGTGAGTCCCACTGGCTCAGTTTCAGTTTCAGTGAGGGAGAGTGTTGGGAATGCAGGAGGATGGCATAGGTTATCTTCAGTCAGAAAGATTCCTTACAATTAATAATAAAATATTTATTAAATACGAAGAAATACTCAACTTAAATGTTGCTTCTTCTTGTAAAATATCCAACACAAACAGATATTAATGTCTTGTCGCTGTGCCTCAGTGTGATGCCTACGTAGACTCCAGAGTTGGCCCGTCACGTCTACGGAGCCTATGTCTTGGAGATGACGGATGAACACTGCAGCTCGTAGATTTGGCAGTAACTGGAGACTGTACATGACTGAGGACACTGAAGAGAACTGTCCACTGTAGCTTAGTGCTCTGGTATTTAACAAGGCACCAATGAATTGCTATCCACACACACGATGCCCACAGGTTGGCAGCTGCGGCACCTGGTGGACCTCAGGATAGTTCGTACTACCGACCCATATAGTTGTTGCACTGTGAGTGTTTTGATCATGGCTTATCCATTGTGGTGACATGAGTACCATTACCACAGAGAACACCTCAAACTTGTTACAACACCTTGAGTACTCCCTGGTTCCCATCCACCTGGCACAGGATGCCTAGATCTACCATTTACATGCCACATGCATTCAAGTGGATGAGTACTGACAGATCCCGTACTTTCTGCAGAGGAGACAGTAGAAGACAGTACTTGAGGTGCCTCTGGCACTGGTATCACAGGTGCACAACTCTTGGGAGCTCTTCCAACATATTGATTCACAGCAACTGCCAATCATTTGACAGTAGTCAGGGCGATTTCCACCTGCTTACGAATGTCAATCAATTCACTCTGTGTTCAAGAATAGCATTCTCAGTGGGGCTGTATTTTGGCTGATGCAGAGTATTACAAGGCAGTGAAAAAATAACTTTAATTTAAGCCCACTGATTATCTTGTAAGCTTTTGACCTAAGAAGTTGCTAACTTGTGAACCAAAATTAATAGAAAACACAAATTTAATGATACTGACATTTCAATATGTAAGGCACAGTTTTCTACTGCACAAAAAATGAGAGTTGCCTTGCAAAAGTGGAAGGTACTCACCTTCTTGTTGTGTGAAAGTGTTTCCCATATCTGACCTGCTAAAAAGGCCTTTTTGCAGTAGATCTAAGGAGGTGAAAGTGAGATTTAAAGACTTAGGTAGATCTTCCACAAATGTAAATCTAACAACAGAGTATCTTGGGATGAGGCTCACCAATTTGGCTCAGACTGTGTGAATAGAAGCAGCTAGATGTGCCTTTCAAGTTCCTAAAGTATTTTGACCGAGTGGGCCATACGAAAGTGTAAAACACTCTCTAAATACCATAAAATGAGGTGAATCCGATCAGATGGTATCAATCTGACCATTTACCGGGTTTTACATGTTTGGATAACTGAGCGTAGCATTTTAAGAATTATATTGCAGCTGACCATTGTCATGAATTCTTGACTAATCTATCAATAACAATGGCATGTTGGAGTGAGTGCAGCCAGCAAATCACATTGTTAATAGGTGTGTGATTCTTGTGCGACACTCGTGTAGTCAACGCAACAGTGAGAAAACTTCTGCTGGCACCTGTTACTTCCGAAGCGTAACTGGTAAGTTGCAATATTACTGCTTACATATGAATGTCTTAAGTGATACAGTTTTGTTTTTTTGTACATTGCTAATACTGCTTAGTCACTGTGCAGGCCTAATTACAAAATTACATTTTTGTAATTTCCTCTAAATGTAGTGAAAGCTGTCAAATAAGGAAAATTAAGCATCTCAAAAGCTTCAGAGCAACATGAAGTTCCATATACCACATTAAATGCCAAACTCAAGGAAAGGTACAAATACAAAATAGGGGGCCAACGAGCATTAACCAATGGCAAGGAAAAAAACCTGGTTGAAGGATTGTGTTGTGTGAAATGGGGTTTCCTTTGAGGAATAATGATGTTAGGGACGTTGTACAAGCATATATCAATCAAACAGGGAGGATTGAAAAAATATTTTGTGAAATTGACTTGGGCACGAATGGGTAAAATCTTTTGCGACAATCCTGGGCAAGTGAAAGTAATGGTGAAGCACGGCACAAGACATCCTGAAGGGATAGGGGATAGTTCTAAATGTGATGACACCAGCAGCTGCTGACGGCTCACTCCTGCCACCATACACAGTTTACAGGGCAAAACACCTCTACAATACTTGGACTGAAGAGGGCATAACTGGTGCAGGTTATAATACGAATTAAAGTGGTTGGTTGGACCTAACAATTTTTGAATCATGGTTTGCTGAAATTGTCTTGCCTTATACATTGCAATTAGAGGGCCCTAAAGTGATTATAAGTGACAATCTCTCGAGTCATCTTTCATATAATGTGATTAAACTGTGCCAGGAACAGGACATTAAATTTGTGCTTCTACCACCTAATTCTGCTCATTTAAGTCAGCCACTTGATGTGGCCATTTTTAGACCATTAAAACTTGATTGGAGAAACATGCTAGATGATTGGAAAAGGAAGAATAGAGAAGCAGCGCCAAAATCCGAATTTCCTGGGTTCTGTTGAAGAAAACCGTTGAAAATATAGCTATCATGTCCAGATCAAATGAAATATCTGGGTTCAGAAAAGCAGGAATTTTTTCTTTCTCTCTTGATGAAGTCATTTCACAGATTCCAGACGCAACCCATAACAATGCACATGGCACCAGCTCTTCAGAAATTTCTTAGGCATCAGCCTTCAAAATGCAGTTGAAACAGGTTCGCCCTAATGAAACAAAAGGAAAGCTGCACAAAGCAAAGTGTTTAGCATTAACTCCAGGAAAAGTAACTGTTATCAGATACTTCAATGACAATGATAGTAACAGGGCTGAAAGCAGGGAGCCCCTATCCAGAACATCTAACAGTGATCTAGAACAGCAGCCATAGTAAAATTTCATATGAAAAAAGGTTCAGGTTTTTATTGATAAAACTGAAAGCATCTGTAATGACACCTATGAAATAACATTTCTGAGAAAGAAAGATCTAGATGGTAATGTTTATTTTGTCTTTCCAGAAATTGATGATGTAACTGTGATAGAAAGAGCCTGAATTATTAAAAAAGGTATTCCAGAACACAGAAGGCAAGGTAAATTTATTTTTGAAGGGTTAGATGATTATGACATTGAGAAAAAGCTTTTCACATAGATTATGACATACAGAACTAAAAATTAATAATTTTTTGTCAACTTTCATAAATGCAAGTATTTTTATAGCAAAAATCTCTAAATTAATGTGCTTGTAAAATTTGTTTAGTCTAGAAATTGTAAAATTTTGTTGCAAATACAGCAATATATTAAAAAAAAAATCTAAATAGAGATTGGATTCATTCGACTGGAAGTCTGATTCTCCCTGCAAATAAAATACAGTGGTGATTGGATTCGCCCCAACTGAGGAGGTGAAACTGATCAACAATTAACTTAAAATAATAACTGCAATTATAAACTGAAAATAATGTAATACATGAATATATTATTATCAAGATTGTGAAATTAATGCACTGAACTTTTATTCTGACATCACAACAGTAAACAGACGAAATTAAAAATCAATTAGTTGGATTCACCTCATTTTACGGTACTTACACACAGTCTGTGAGGAAATTTTGAGCACTGGATCTCAGAATGATGGGGGAGCCAAGTGGCTAAGAGCATGGACTTGCAATTTGGTGGCTAGGGTTTGATTTCCACTGGTTCCATTATGTTTTTTCTTTAATTTTATTTCGTTCCTCACAATGTTAAATGACTACCTAAGTAAAAATGGTTCAAATGGCTCTGAGCACTATGGGACTCAACTGCTGAGGTCATTAGTCCCCTAGAACTTAGAACTAGTTAAACCTAACTAACCTAAGGACATCACAAACATCCATGCCCGAGGCAGGATTCGAACCTGCGACCGTAGCGGTCTTGCGGTTCCAGACTGCAGCGCCTTTAACCGCACGGCCACTTCGGCCGGCACTACCTAAGTATTTATATACATTTAAACAGGTAATTTTATATGCATAAAATTATTACAGAATGTCCATAAATTATCTTTACAACTAAAGATGTCAATAACTTAAAAATTATACTAGATATTGACTCATTCTACATGAAGTGTCCTAGGGCTCCCAGCTTGACCATCTTCAATTTTGATGAAATTTGTACAGGATGTACCTGAGGGCCGTGAAGATATCATCAAGTTTGGCATTCCCTGTTGCTAATGTAAAAGAGCTAGACTCTTTCTTCTGGGTATAGTGGTACAACTTTGTGTGGTCTACACACAAATGTTGCAAGTAGAGTTGAGAAAGCAATTCATTTGGCATAATCTCAGTTCAAAGTGAGCAACAAATCACGTCATGAGAAATTTGCCCCATAGTTTAACGAGGCATAACTAGCGGAGAAAGTGTGCTATGGACCGAGTCTTTTGCCAAACTACTGTCTGTCTGGGTGTTTAGTATATCACAAATTTTGGAGTGGCTTGTGTGTTTAGTTACTGTGCTGCCATCCTGCAAATTTGCTAAAAAACATGAATGTATCAAAATATACCCATGTTCAAAGTCATATATCTCAAAATGGACACATACCACATTACATTCATTAACACCATTTAACAGAGCACATTTTATTCTATTAGAAAAACTTATTTTCATTTTGGTGTCTCTTTGGGTAAGGCGCAGAAATGTCGCCTAAAATTTGGAATTTTGTTGATTATGTCTTCATTGTTTAAATATTCATTTTTCTGTTTATTCAGTGATTTTAAACCTGTTTGTGACAGGTTCACTGCTAAATTTAACCATTCAACTGCACTAGAGACTGCTACATAATGTTTGGGAAACTGAATGCTTATTAATTTTATTTCTGTTCTTTATTTAGGAGTCGACAATTTGCTTTAAAACAAGATCAAGTTAATGTATGCAGTATTGGAAATACTGATTCCCCATGTCATTTAATGACATACAGTGCCTAAAAGGACTGAAATCTGTAAAGCAACTTTCCTTAGAAGAACAAGAATTACTTACTAGACGGAGTGGTTTACATTCTACTGAAAATAATCAACTATGCTTCCATCATGAAGCTTTACTCCTAAAAAGATTTGAATTTTTGCAAAGATCGTGTTGCAACCCATTTGGCAAGAAAAACTACACTGCACAAAAAAGCTTGCGCTTAATCAACATAGAAACAGCTGACCTACTAAAAAGGATAACTGTGTCTGATATTAAATCAGGCCAAAAAATGTGCCCTTCCTGTAAAAAAGAATTTGTTGCACTGAAATATTCACAAATGGATGTTACATATCAGTCAGATGAAGATGATGAGACTAATGTTGGGCACAATTTGAATACAAGCTTGACATCTGTTGGAATATCACCATTAAAATTTCAACGAATTGATGCAAGGGATACAAAAGGATATGCAAAGCGCAAAATACATCAAGTTGAAGGTTCAATTATTAAGAAAATTGCAGAAGTGGGAGGACCTGATCCCAGTGAATTGGAGCAACCATCCACAGGCAAGCAATGCTTGACTTGTTCAGGTTACATTGAGCTGATCCAAGAATTGAAAGAAAAACTACATATATCAAATAATAACGAGAAAATTCAAATTTTGAACTTAGTTACCCAAAGCTGGTCTATCAAAAAGACTATGGAAGAATTTTGTGTTTCAGAAAGAATAGTAAAGAAGGCTAGAATGTTAAAAGCTGAACAGTAAATATTGGCACAACCCAGAGGTAAATGTGGGAAAAAGCTTTCTGAGGATGTGAAGGCAAGAGTCATAGAACATTTTTATGATGTAGAGTTTAGTTGCATTTGTCCAGTAAAAAGGGACTGTATTACTGTTTGGATAGATGGAGAAAAGGTTAAAAAATGGAAATACTTATTACTAAGCAATTTAAAATGAGTGTTTGTTGTGTACTGCAATAAAAATGGACCGGAAATTGGATTTTTCAAATTTTGTGAATTAAGGCCAAAGTGGTGTGTGACTGTAGGCACAGCTGGTTCACATTCAGTTTGTGTCAGCACAATACATCAAAATCTGAAACTAATGTTGGCACATAGCCCAATAAAAGAAGATTATAAATTTTTCTGAGCAAAATTGTCTGTAATTTGGAAACAAAGGATTGCATGCTTCATCGCTGTGAAGTATGTTGAGGAACAGAAGCTCTAAATGAATATTTGGAAAGCGCTTTTGCAGATATCGATCCTGAGGATAAAATTCAGTTCAAACAATGGACTCCCACTGATAGAGATACATTTGAAACCAGAGAAATAACAGTTGAAGAATTCATTGAACTATTAGTTACAAAATTGTTGGCCCTTTCTACTCATCACTACGTTGCAAAGCATCAGAGCAAGCGTTTGCAGTTCACTAAAGAAGGTCTCAAACCAGGAGAATTGATTATATTAATGGATTTCGCAGAAAATTACTCCTTTATTGTCGAAGATACAATGCAGGGATTCCATTTGGAAAATAGGCAAGCTACAATACATCCATTTGTCATTTGCTACAAAGGTAATGAAGACCTAAAGAGTGTCAGCTACTGCATAATCAGTGATTGCCTCCGATATGACACAGTTGCAGTGCATGTGTTTTTAACATACTTGATCAAATATGTTAAGTGCATTTTTTAAAGAAATTAAGCATATTCATTATTTTAGCGATGGTTCTGCAGCACAGTAAAAAAATTTTAAGAGCTTTCTAAATCTTGTCCATCATCAAAAAGATTTTGGCATTACTGCAGAATGGAATTTTTTCAGAACAAGCTATGGGAAATCACCATGTGGTGGAATTAACACTAACTGATCTGTTTGAATATTACAAAAAAAAAAGTGTTCATGGCATTTAATTTATTTTTATTAAAAAAGAAATTATTGAAGATGCAAAAATTGATCAAGAGAAACATTTTGAGGATGGATGTAGTTAGTGTCTGGTACAAGAGACCATCACCATTTTGTGCTAATTGATGAAGCATGTCTAGCAAAATTTACAGGATGGTAGCACAGTAATTAAACAAACAAGCCATGCCAAAATTTGTGATGTACTAAACACCCAGACAGACAGTAGTTTGGCAAAAGACCAGGTCCATAGCGCACTTTCTCCACTAGTTATGCCTTGTTAAACTATGGGGCAAATTTCTCGCGACATGATTTGTTTCCCACTTTGAACTGAGATTATGCCAAATGAATTGCTTTCTCAACTCTACTTGCAACATTTGTGTGTAGACCACACAAAGTTGTACCACTATACCCAGAAGCAAGAGTCTAGCTCTTTTACATTAGGAACAGTGCAATGCCAAACTTGACGATTTCTTCACGGCTTTTCGGTCTCTGTAAAAGTGGTCTTCACAAAAATGGCTCTAGCACCTCAACCAATTTACAGATAAGCCTAAAACTTTGCATAAATTCATGTATGGCCCTCAGGTACATCCTGTACAAATTTAATTAAAATAAAAGATGGTCGAGCTGGGATCATCTTCTAAAATGCGACACTTGACATGTAATGACCCTATTAACAAATGGTTTTCAACATTTTTTAGTAATTTATTTATTTTTTATTGGTATAGTGTTATCACACAGCACAAATTGTACAACTGATGCAGGGCATGTTAAAGAAAAGTTGCAGTAATACACAGTATTAGCAAATAGTAGGCAAATTAAAATTAGATGCCTATTTGTACAATTTAATTTTAGTAACGTTCTTTCTTACATATTTAGAAGTTTCTTACAGAACAAAAACAGTGCTTTATAAGATATGCCTTTTGTTTAATTTTAAATAAATGGATACAGAGCAATTTTTATTTCCTCTGGTATCTTATTGTGCAGTATTATATCAGTGTCAACTATGCTCCTCTCATAGGCTGTTGTTCTGTGATATTTTTGGCATCTATTTATTTCACTCTTGTACAATAGTTGTGAACATTTTTTTTTTTTTTTTTGTAGTAGTTTGTTTGTCTTCAAGACGTGGTCTCTAGTGAATAAGATAGTCTCATAAATGAGTAAGCTTGGAACATTCAGAATATCAAACTCAGTAAAATGGGATTTACAGGATTCCATCATTTTTAAGGCTACAAATTATTCATGGAGCTCTTTTCTGCATTCTGCAAACCTTTATGCTGCGAGTTGACTGTCCTCAGAAAATGATCCCACATCAAAGCAGTGAGTGGAACTACACACAGTATGCCTTCTGTACTGCTATTTTGCTTGTTGTTGACTTTAATATTCATATATCATAGCACACAAGTCAGAGTTTCCTCAAAAAGTTATTTATATGTGTACTGCTTTAAGTCCTGATGAACCTACAGACACAGAAATTATGTGACATATTTTCTAGGGGGATCATTTTTTACTCAGGCTTGAATAGACATTCGATTAGATGGAGGAAATAAATACACGTGATAAGATGAATCATAAAGTTTTGTTTTCTCATTCATATTCATCAAAGTGTGCAGCCTTAGTGGCATGGATGATGTATAGTTGGAATATTTCCCTCCACATACGATTCAAGATCTCCATTGGTGACATGTTCAAATGCATTGTGAATGCATGCCTTCAAGTCCTGTAGATTTTTAATATTTGTTCTGTACACCAGATTCCTTACAAACTCCCTGGAAGAAGTCTTGAGGAGGTTCAGTACCCGGAATAGTAGTTATATATAATAACAACTAACAGGTTATGTGATTCCATATGGATATATTTTATTGTCCTACAAGGTACAAAGCAAGTTGTCACAAACACCGATTAGTGTGAACTAACTGCAGGTCCAGAGAGGTTAGTTGAGCTACCTCAGGGCAGCAATGTTGTCCCAGGTGACTCCACAAGGCAATAACCTATATTGCTATTACCTTGCTCTTATTGTGTTGGGTCTGCTGTTCATCTACCCTGTTGCTCGACTCCAGTGTGGGTTCAAGTCCCGACTGCAGGCAGTCTTTCCACCTTGCATCGTCATTGTTTCTCTGATATGTGCACCAGTATCTGGTTACTCACTGATATAGCACACAGTATGATGGTCCACAACTGGTGAGGCAGCGGGACGTATGACGTCATCATCGTCGATGGAGGAGGTGTCAGTGTACCCAATGTGATGGTCAGAAGCTGACAAGGTGGTGGCAGAGGTGGCATCATCCCTTGCATTGGTGGCAGAATTGGCATATACAGATATGATCAGAATGAAGGCTCCATCGGTCACGAATTGAGATTTTAAACTCATTGTATCGACGAAGGAGAGCACGGTGTGGGACGTTCAATTGAGCTGGAGATTACACTGGCGCCTACCCGCCTATTTGCAAAACTGGCAGAGATGACTAACAGTGAGTCACATAGGGTTACGCTAATATTTTCCAGTGTAAAGTCACTTATATTTAGTTGTTGTACTTTGAAGTGAGTGTCTGCTGGCTGTGGAGGTGCCAATGCAGAGCATGCCACTGGGGAGCCGACTAAAGTCCGTGCAGGTTTCAGTCTGTTTAAGGATACTGTAGTGGTCTTTACCAAGATGGTAATGTCAAATGTGTTGGTGTCCCATTTGACTACGCAGTATGGGCCGCTGTAGGGGGGTGTGAAGCATGCTTGATGGCATTTGTGCACAGCATAATGTGGGAACATGTGTTTAAGTCCTTGTGAACAAATATGATAGGCTTTGCATGATGGGTAAGTGGTGGCACATGGATGTTGCGTATATGCTCACTTGCTGCATTAGTTCAGGTAGGCCACAGTCTGGAATAGTATCGTTCAACTTTTGAGAGAAGAAATGCAGCAGCTGTGTCATACTGGCAATCTATTGTTGCAGTACTGCACCGATTGTGCAATCGCTGGTGTCTCCGGTGATCACAAGGGGTGTGTCTGGTGATGGAAGGGTGAGGGTGACAGGCTGTGTTGAGGTTGGATTTAATCTTATCAAAGGCTATCTACGTTTCGAGTATCGATGTAAGACATCGTTTGCCGATTGTTTTCTTGCCGTGCAGTGGCTCAGTAAGAGGCAAGAGCATTTAGTAGCGCACGGGAGATGACGCCTTTAAAAATTGATAACTCTGAGCATATGTCATAGTTTTTAATAGTTCCAGGGAGGAGGGAGGATGTGGATTGATTCCCTTTTCTCCGGTTTGGGGTGAATCACCGAAACATCATCAAAATGTCCAATGAAGATAACACAAAATTACCGTAGTTGGCATTTATTGTTTTTAATTACGATGCCAGGTGCTGCTAACTTGTCCAGCACAGTGTGTAAATGAATCTTACGTTCATCAATAAACTGCTAGAAAATTATCACATCACGTAAGTCTACATCTATGTCTGCATACATACTCCACAAGCCATTGTATGGTGCATGACAGAGGGTACCCTGTACCACAGCTAGTCGTTCCCTTTCCTGTTTTACTCTCAGACAGAGTGAGGGAAAAATGACTGTCTATATGCCTCTGTCTAAGCCCTGATTTCTTGTATTTTATCTTTGTGGTTCCTACGTGAAATATATGTTGACGGCATTAGGATCATTCTGCAGACAGCTTTAGATGACGGTTCTCTAAACTTTCCCAGAAATGTTCTTCTGAATGAATGTCTTCTTCTCTCCATGAATTCCCACCTGAGCTCCCGAAGCATATCAGTAACACTTGCATGTTGATTGAACCTACTTCTAACAAATCTAGCTGCTTGCCGCTGAATTGATCTGATGTCTTCTTTCAAGCTGACCTGGTGCAGATCCCAAACAGTCAATCAGAACTCAAGAATAAGTCACACTAGCATCCTATATGCAATCTCCTTGAAACACAAAATACATTTTCCTAAAATTCTCCCAGTAAATTGAAGTCGACCATTTCCCATTCATACAACACTTCTCATATGCTTGTTCCATTTCATATCGCTTTGCTATGTTATGCCCAGATATTTAAATGACGTGACTGTGTCAAGCAGTAAACTATTAATGCTGTAGCTGAATATAATGGGTTTGTTTTTCCTACTCATTTGCATTAACTTATGTTTTCCTACATTTAAAGCCAACTGTCAGTCATTACATCAACTAGAAATTTTGTCTAGGTCATTTTGTATTGACCGACAGTCATGTCTCTTCGATATCTTACTGTACACCACAGCATCATCTGTGAACAGTCACAGACTGCTGCCTGCCCTGTCTGCCAGATTATTTGTCTGTACAGAAAATAGCAATGCTCCTATCACACACCACTGTGGCACTCCTGATGTTATCCCTGTCTCTGATGAAGACTCATATGAGGACAACATACTGGGTTCTGTTACTTAAAAAGCCTTAGAAGCAGTCATATCTGGGTTCAAAATGGCTCTGAGCACTATGGGACTTAACTTCTAAGGGCATCAGTCCCCTAGAACTCAGAACTACCTAAACCTAACTAACCTAAAGACATCACACACAGCCATGCCCGAGGCAGGATTCGAACCTGCGACCATAGCGGTCGCGCGGTTCCAGACTGTAGCGCCTTTAACTGCTTGGCCACCATGGCCGGCAGTCATATCTGGGAGCCTATTCCATATGCACATATCTTCGTTAAAAGTTAAACTGGGTTTCACATGAGCAATGCTTTCCAAAGCCATTCTGATTTGTGGACATGAGTTTTCTAGGAGATTTGTTGTATTCAAACTCAGAATATGCTCTAGGATTCTGCAGCAAACTGATGTTAAGGATACTGGTATATAATTTTGCACGTCTGTTCTTTTACCCTTTTTATATACAAGAGTCACCTGCACTTTTTTCCAGTCGAGAGATTTGCGATTAATGCCAACAAAGTAAGGAGCCAATGACATAGAGTACTCTTTATAAAACTGAATTGGGATCCCATCATGACCTGGTGACTTATTTGTTTTCAACTCTTTCAGTTGTTTCTTTACACCAGTGACGCTTTTTACTATGTCATCCATATGGGACTCTGTGCTGTGATCAAATGATGTTACTTTTGAACGATAGTCCTGCGTGAACAATTTCTTAAATGTGGAATTTAAAGCTTCGGCCTTCCAATTGCTACCTTCTAGTGCCAAAACAGATGGGTCAATGAGTGACTGGATGGAAGATTTAGATCCCCTTAGAGACTTTACACAGGACCATAATTTTTTTGGGTTCTCCGCTAGATCATTGGCCAAGGTGTGATAGTGGTAGTTGTTGTATACTTCGCACATAGATCTTCTCACAGATGCACGAATCTACTAATCTTTGCCTGTCATCATTTGCATGTCCTCTTTTGAACCAAGAGTGCAACAGCCTTTGGTTCCTCAGCATTTTCCGAATTTCATTATTAAACCCTAGTGGGTCTTCTCCCTCCTTAATCCACTTACTAGGCACATACTTGTCCAGAGTATGATTTATAATCTATTTAATCTTTGGCCATATTTCCTCTCATTCTGGAGGTAAATGACTGCAGTTCATTGTCTAAGTGAGATGTTGACAACTACTTATCTGCTCTTTATAGCAGAAACACTCTCCTAGCTCTCTTCACTAATTTGCTAACTTCCGTAACCATAACCGCTATGATAACATCCTGATCACTAATCCCCATCTCTATACTGACACCACTGATAAGGTCTGGTCTGTTTGAAGATACAAGGCCCAAGATTGCATATGGGCTGCTGAACTAGCACTGGAGACAATTTTCAGAAAACATATTGAAAATACTTCACAAGACAGTCTGTCTGTACCTCCTCCAATGAGTCCATACATGTCTATACTTGGTAGGTTAAAGTCATCACCAACTAGTATTGCATGATTTGGGTATTTATGAACAACTGATCATAGACTTTCTTTGCTGGCTCAAGAACTGTCACAGGAATCAGGTGGTTAGTAAAAACATCCAGCAATTAACATGGCTTCACCTAGACCTGTTATGTGTGACCAGATAACTTTACTATCACACTCGATTTTAACCTCAGTAGAGAGAATATTTTTCTCAAATGCAATAATACTCTCCCTCGAATGGTATCTGATCTGTCTTACCGATAAACATTCCAAGACTTGCTAAATATCTCAGAGCTTTTTACTTCATGAAAGACAATTCTCAGTCCCAAGAACAATTTGAGATTGAGAACTTTCCTAGAGGGCAGTAATTTCAGGAACGTTTTTACAAATTCTTTGACAATTTACAGATAAAATTTTTACAGTCAAACTGTCTTTACTCTGAACGTGGTCTGATTTTCCTATATGTATACTGACTTGTGAGTGTTCGTGACAGTACCTCAAACTACCCTAGTCTAAAAGACTCCTGTGTGAATTCCGTGAGTCCTCTGCTGACCTATCAAAGAAAGCTCTACAAATCCCCGCCTGATAATGCGGGTCCAGAAATATGTAGCCATTACCATCTCAGAGACAAGGAAGCCCTGGATTGAGCCCTCCACTCGGCTCCAAATCAAAAGACCCTGATCAACTCTAGGAACGATGCTGAAAATTGTGAGCTCTGCTTGCGCTCTTCACCACCTCCACGAGCTGCCTGTAAGACCTGAGGATGGCCTCAAAACCCATATGACAGGGTCTTTTGGTGCTGATGTGACCCACAATTGGCAGATGACTGCACCCTGTATGCCCGATAACTGCAGGCAAGGCCACCTCCACATCTCGGATGAGGCTCCCTGGCAGTGTGCGAAATTAGTTTTTAACTTAGGGGTGACCAGACACTTCAAAAAGAACAACAAATAAAGGATTAGCGTTGCCACAACTTAACAGCCTCTAGTCCCCTAATGTTACATCAATGCCCATTCCCAACTGGCCATGGTTGATTGGCTAATGGATATGGGTGCCTTCAATAACTGCTTACACAAAATTACCAATTTACCTACTTTATTAACAATAGTTCACTGAAAAACAAGTCTTAAAACACTTCATAAGAAGGCTGGTTAAATAACTATTCCTTTGATTAATTGGGTAATAAATTCTCAATCAGTAACAGTAGCAAACAACATCACTTCCAAATAAGAACTTACAGAATCATAATGGTAGAAAGGTACCTTACAAACTTCAAAATTCACTTTCATTTAACACACAGATATAAAAACATCTCCAAAACTTACAATTAGCATATTTGTCAATTACCAGATTTATAACCCACTGAAATACAGCGCAGAACTGACAATTTCAAATCCGTCCAATTAGTAATCCTGATAACAGAAAATTATTTTCACAAATAAGAAATACACACTACTGGCCATTAAAATTGCTACACCAAGAAGAAATGCAGATGATAAACGGGTATTCATTGGACAAATATATTATACTAGAATTGACATGTGATTACATTTTCATGCAATTTGGGTGCATAGATCCTGAGAAATCAGTACCCAGAACAACCACCTCTGGCTGTAATAACGGCCTCGATACGCCTGGGAATTGAGTCAAACAGAGCTTGGATGGCGTGTACAGGTACAACGGCCCATTCAGTTTCAAACACAATACCACAGTTCGTCAAGAGTAGTGACTGGCGTATTGTGACACGCCAGTTGCTCAGCCACCATTGACCAGACATTTTCAGTTGGTGAGAGATCTGGAGAATGTGATGGCCAGGGCAGCAGTTGAACATTTTTTTTATCCAGAAAGGCCCATACAGGACCTGCAACATGCGGTCGTGTATTATCCTGCTAAAATGTAAGGTTTCGCAGGTATCAAATGAAGGGTAGTGCCATGGGACGTAACACATCTGAAATGTAACGTCCACTGTTCAAAGTGCTCTCAATGCGAACAAGAGGTGACCGAGACGTGTAACCAATGGCATCCTATACCATTGTGCCAGTATGGCAATGATGAATACATTCTTCCAATGTGCGTTCACCGTGATGTCGCCAAACACGGATGCGACCATCATGATGTTGTAAACAGAACCTGGATTCATCCGAAAAAATGACGTTTTGCCATTTGTGCACCCAGGTTTGTCATTGAGTACACCATTGCAGGCGCTCCTGTCTGTGATGCAGCATCAAGTGTAACCGCAGCCATGGTCTCCGAGCTGATAGTCCATTCTGCTGCAAACGTCGTTGAACTGTTCATGCAGATAGTTGTCTTGCAAACGTCCCCACCTGTTGACTCAGGGATCGAGACATGGCTGCACAATCTGTTACAGCCATGTGGATAAGATGCCTGTCATCGCAACTGCTGGTAATATGAGGCCATTGGGATACAGCACGGCATTTTGTATTATCCTCCTGAATCCATGGATTCCATATTCTGCTAACAGTCATTGGATGTCGACCAACTTGAGCAGCAATGTCGTAATACAATAAACCGCAATCATGATAGGCTACAATCTGACCTTTATCAAAGTCGGAAATGTGATAGTACGTATTTCTTCTCCTTACACGAGGCATCACAATAATGTTTCACCAGGCAACGCCTGTCAACTGCTGTTTGTGTATGAGAAATCATTTGGAAACTTTCCTCATGTCAGCATTTTGTATGTGTCCCCACCATCGCTAACCTTGTGTGAATGCTCTGAAAAGCTAATCATTTGCATATAACAGCATCTTCTTCCTGTCGGTTAAATTTCGTGTCTGTAGCACGTCATCTTCATTGTATAGCAATTTTAATGGCCAGTAGTGTATTAATGCACAAATTTGACCATCGGGACCCCAACACTCTGCCATTCTGTCCTCGCTCGGTACTCTCCAAGCCTCGTCTCCTCGATGTCAGAGGGCCACTCGGTGACCCAGTATCTCTGGCGAAGCCAATATCAACCTTAACACTCACGGCTGGAACACAATCGAGCTGAAAATCAGCACACTTCCCCCCCCCCCCCCCACTCTCCCCCCCTCCTCTATTGCCAATCATGGCTTCCTTAAGCTCCCAGAATGGAGAAGTGATGGATCTGGCTTTATCAGAGAGAGATGAGCTGTTTTTGTCTTTCCTTGCTGGGGCTCCATCAGCATACCCATGACCAGTGTTATGAAACATCTAGTATCGTATGGCCCGATGAAATGTGGGATGAGTTTTTTAGTAACCTTATCCACCTTGCTGCTCACAGCATGGAAATTTTTTACATACACCGAATCTCCCAACTAATACAGATTTGGCCACCGCCCCCTTGTTGTAACGTTTTGCGTGAATCTGATGAGCCTTAACAATATTGCCCTTCGCCCTTTTCCACTGATTCACCAGCTGTTGAAGCTCAATGTGCTCAAATAGCAATATGGACCGTAGTTTACTCAGAGGAGTGGAAATCTTAAAAGTTCAATATGAGCTCTGTAGGAGAGTTTCATACTTGGCTGTGTTAAATGCCATCATAAGCCAAGGCAGTGTGCTATCCCAGCTTTCCTGGTCTTCACTGTGATATGCAATTAATGCCACCCTGAGATTGTGATTTACCCTTTCGGCATACGACGGGTTTTGATAATAGGGAGTCGTGGTCCCATGGGTAACTCCCATTCCCATGCAAAGGTTCTTAAACCCTCCAGAAGTAAAACATGAAGCATTGTCACTGATCAAATACTGCAGCAGCCCAAACACGCCAAATATATCTTACATATTCTGTTCCACAAGTTTACTCGTCGCTGCCTAGTGGGATACATCCAAGTAAATCTTGTGAAGGCATCAATACATACTAGAATGTACTTATTATCTTTCTTAGATTGAGGTAAAGGCCCTACAAAGTCAATGTACATTTTCTGAACGGGATAGTCTGCAGGTACAGATTCCAGCCACCCAACCCTACCATCCTGCGCTGGTTTCGCAGCACACACCTGACATGTACTAACATTGTGCTTTATATCTTTATCCATTCCCTTCCAAATGAAATGCTGACAAATTTTTGCATGAATTTTAAATATTTCGAAATGTCCACCCACCAGCGATTCATGTTGTTGTTGTTGTGGTCTTCAGTCCTGAGACTGGTTTGATGCAGCTCTCTATGCTACTCTATCCTGTGCAAGCCTCTTCCTCTCCCAGTACCTACTGCAGTCTACATCCTTCTGAATCTGCTTAGTGTATTCATCTCTTGGTCTCCTGCTATGATTTTTACTCTCCACACTGCCCTCCAGTACTAAATTGGTGATCCCTTGATGCCTCAGAACATGTCCTACCAACCGATCCCTTCTTCTAGTCAAGTTGTGCCACAAACTCCTCTTCTCCCCAATTCTATTCAATATCTCCTCATTAGTTATGTGATCCACCCATCTAATCTTCAGCATTCTGCTGTAGCACCACATTTCAAAAGCTTCTATTCTCTTCTTGTCTAAACTATTCATTGTCCACATTTCACTTGCATATGTGGCTACACTCCATACAAATACTTCCACAAATGCTTTCCTGACTCTTAAAACTACAGCTGATGTTAACAAATTTTTCTTCAGAAACGCTTTCCTTGCCATTGCCTGTCTACATTTTATATCCTGTCTACTTCAACCATCATCAGTTATTTTGGTCCCCAAATAGCAAAACTCCTTTACTACTTTAAGCGTCTCATTTCCTAATCTAATTCCCTCAGCATCACCTGACTTAATTCGACTACATTCCATTATCCTCATTTTGCTTTTGTTGATGTTCATCTTATACCCTCCTTTCAAGACACTGTCCATTCCGTTCAACTGCTCTTCCAAGTCCTTTGCTGTCTCTGACAGAATTACAATGTCATCTGCGAACCTCAAAGTTTTTATTTCTTCTCCATGGATTTTAATACCTACTTTTCTTTTGTTTCCTTTACTGCTTGCTCAATATACAGACTGAATAGCATTGGGTAGAGGCTACAGCCCTGTCTCACTCCCTTCCCAACCACGGCTTCTCTTTCATGCCCCTCGACTCTTATAACTGCCATCTGGTTTCTGTACAAATTGTAAATAGCCTTTCGCCCCCTATATTTTATCCCTGCCACCTTCAGAATTTGAAAGAGAGTATTCCAGTCAACATTGTCAAAAGCTTGCTCTAAGTCTACAAATGCTATAAATGTAGGTTTGCCTTTTCTTAATCTTTCTTCTAAGAAAAGTCGTAGGGTCAGTATTGTCTCATGTGTTCCAACATTTCTATGGAATCCAAACTGATCTTCCCTGAGATCAGCTTCTACCAGTTTTTCCACTCGTCTGTAAGGAATTCGCGTTAGTATTTTGCAGCTGTGACTTATTAGACTGATAGTTGGGTAATTTTCACATCTGGTAACACCTGCTTTCTTTGGGATTGGAATTATTATATTCTTCTTGAAGTCTGAGGGAATTTCGCCTGTCTCATACATCTTGCTGATCAGATGGTAGAGTTTTGTCAGTACTGGCTCTCCCAAGGCCGTCAGTAGTTCCAATGGAATGTTGTCTACTCCCGGGGCCTTGTTTCGACTTAGGTCTTTCAGTGCTCTGTCAAACTGTTCACGCAGTATCATATCTCCCATTTCATCTTCATCTACCTCCTCTTCCATTTCCATAATATTGTCCTCAAGAACATCGCCCCTGTATAGACCCTCTATATACTCCTTCCACCTTTCTGCTTTCCCTTCTTTGCTTAGAACTGGGTTTCCATCTGAGCTCTTGATATTCATGCAAGTGGTTCTCCTTTCTCCAAAGGTCTCTTTAATTTTCCTGTAGGCAGTATCTATCTTACCCCTCATGAGATAAGCCTCTACATCCTTACATTTGTCCTCTAGCCATCCCTGCTTAGCCATTTTGCACTTCCTGTTGATCTCATTTTTGAGACGTTTGTATTCCTTTTTGCCTGCTGCACTTGCTGCATTTTTGTATTTTCTCCTTTCATCAATTAAATTCAGTATCTCTTCTGTTACCCAAGGATTTCTACTAGCTCTCGTCTTTTTACCTACTTGATCCTCTGCTGCCTTCACTATTTCATTCCTCAAAGCTACCCATTCTTCTTCTACTGTATTTCTTTCCCCCATTCCTGTCAATTGTTCTCTTATGCTCTCCTTGAAAGTCTGTAGAACCTCTGGTTCTTTCAGTAATGAAAATATTTAAATATGAAAGGCAGCAAATCCCCAGGCACAACAACTCTGGAACCTTTATCGTACTGAGCCTTGCAATACAATACACCATCTCTAAGCAATTATGATGTCACCACCTTTCCTTCTTCAAAATTTTTTTTTTATTTCCCGCACCTCGTCATCCTTCTCCTGATATTCCTGAACATCTTTAAACAGCTGTGGAAAATCAGTGAGAATCAAACTAATTCTCCCTATGGAAGCACTACCTTCATGTTGTATGTCAGATTCCTGAAAAAGACGGCTGAGACCATCGGCTAGCTGGTTTTCCGATCCTTTAATGTTCTTGACCTGGAACTTAAATGCCAAGATCCTTGTTTCCCCCTGACTATCCTTCCGGTCTTACGAGGATGTGCAAGGACCCAGCTGAGCACCTCATTACTGGTCTCTAAGGAAAACTGTGTATGTTTTAGGTAATACTGAAATTTCTCCGTGCCAAATAATACCGCGAGTGGCTCCAGCTGGTAAATAGAATAGTTCTTTTCTAAATGTTTCAAAGCACGTGAAGTGTAGGCAATAGGCCACCTTCCTTCATCCCCTTCCTGAAGAAGGACCCCCCCCCCCCTGCCCCCCCCCCACCCCCTCCTCGCATTTGAGGCGATAGTCGGAAGTCTAAATGGAGCATTGAAATCAGGAAGTGCGAGTGCTGGTGCTGATGCCAAGGACTGTTCCGGGGATTCCAATATGGCTTAGTGCAAGAGGACCCCACTCAAATGTTTGTCCCTTCAGTAAGGTATTCAACGGGGCTGCCTTCTCCGCAATCCCCGGAATGAACTTACGGAAGAAATTTGCTGCCCCGACACACTTCGAAATCTCTTTCACATTTCTAGGAATGGGCAACTGCTTTATAGCTCGTGCCCATTCCTCAGCAATGGTTATCCCCTCCGGAGAGACCACGTGACCACGGAAGTGCATTGATTCACAAGCACACTTTACTTTGACTGGATTCACCGTAAGACCCGCCTTCCTAGACCTCACTAAAACCGCCCTTAAATGTTGATAATGTTACTGCATGGAATTACTATAAACTACCAAGTCGTCCAAGTAGTGGTATAAAATCTTAAACTTTATCTCCGACAATATTTTGTGTAAGAGCTGAGATAGAACTGCAGCACCCATAGATAATCCGAACGGAACCTTATTGAAATCGTAAATATTCCAATCAGTCGCGAAGGCCGTAATCGCTTCGGAAGTTTCCGCGAGCAGAATTTTATTATAAACCTGGTTTAAATCTAAGGTGGTAAATATCCTTGCACTGCGAAACCATCCGAAACAAAAATGCACGTCGGGAAGAGGAACTGATCGCAATACCACTTTTTTATTCAAATCCCTATATGATTATAGGGCAATAATTCCCATCGGGTTTCCGGACCATAAATATAGACACAGCATATGGTGAATTAGAGGGCCAAATTACTTCCCGATCCAACATATTTTCAATCTTTTCCTTCAACAATTTCATTCGAGGTGGGGCCAACCTACACGGTGCTTTCTTAATAGGCAGATTATCAGATAATTCGATGTGATATTCCACGAGAGACATCACACCCAACCTCTTTGTCAAAATATCCAGGAATTCACTACATAATCTCTGTATTTCCTCTTTCTCTGCTAATTCCAAATGTTCCAACAACAAAATCAGCACAGCAGACGTTCCGAGTGCACACTGGCTTTCTTTCCAGTCCTGAACACTAACTTCCTAAGGGGTTCGATAAGAAGCCTAACACTAGAGCTACCCTTGCCCACCCTAGCAGACCTTTGACCATATATTCCTGCTCACGCCCTGCTGAAGGAACGGGTTAAAGGTGAGGCCATTTGGCCAGTCTCCACATTGGCCCTCCACCTTGAGTGATGCAAACGTGTTGTCACCCATCACTGTGGCTGATCACAGCCAGAACCACAGTCAACTGTTTGTGAACTGTCGCCAGCTCCTCCTGCACAGCAGGCACACATCCTACCCATCCTAGCAAGAGTACCTGAAGAGTAAACTGTAAAAGCTGGCAAAATATAGATAAGAAACTTGTTATGCTCCTGATGTGTAACAAAGGGACACTGATGCCTCAATGAACTGTGTAGTTGGCTGTTCAGAAGAAATGACAACTGAGCTACAGACTGCCTGAATGTACTCTTACAGGTTAAAAAAGAAAAAAGAAAAAAACACGAGACTAAATTTCTTAAACAACAAAACAAGCAAGAAATTAAACAAATGTATACTATTAATAAGACACAGGAAAGGCTAAATACGTGACTGGATGTGCTGGACATGTGTCAGAGGTGACAGCTGGCACTGAACTGCGCAGCTAACTATGCTGATTAGAACGGTCACTAGTCTCAAAACAAACTACTCTGCTACTGACTAATTGAATATACACTTACAAAACACAAGATTAAACTCTGAGAATCTGAGGCCGAACGTCTACTGAATATTTACTATTTGCTAAGGTCGTAGAATCAAGTAAATAAAGCGACACTGGAGGCTTCTGCAATGGAAAACCACACTAGGAAGTAACTAAAGATAAAAGAACGAAAAATATGCAAATTTTTGCAACAAAAATATGTAGCACTATGAAAAACAGGTAAATAATCAGCTACTGCTCACTCCAACTCACAAGTAAGTTAGAATAGCAGTAAACTAAACGACACAAATGAACCGTGCACAACCGATAAGCTGCTGCTGCTGAACTCTGATCTCCTCTGATCATAGCACAAAAGAAGTGCAAGATAAATAGGAGGCCATCGTAAACCTCTGCTAGACCTGGGCCACATTTTTTAACCGTACAGCATAAACAAAGCCTCGTACAGACAGAATGGCTCGATTATTGCAGTTTACGGTATGTACTCGTCAGTCATAGTTAACTGTAGATAGGCCCATTACAGTCAATGACACTGAGTATAGTGCTACCAGCAATTTTGTATGCAAAGTCTTGTAAGTTCGGTACTGGGCAGTTGTCTGTTACAGTCTGGGCATTGAAGTGCCAATAATCACCACACAGTTGTCAAGTAACCTATTATTCTTTTTGAGGATGAGCTCGAGAGGAGAAACTCGGGCACTGTCGGATGGCCGTACAATACCAGTATGTCCGAGTTTGACTGCGTCGGCTTTTGCCGCTTTCAGTCTGTGGGGAGGTAGGCAGCAGGGGTGATGGCGGTATTGTGTGGAGCTGATTAATAAGCATTTGACATTTCAAGATAAGGTTGAGAAGCGTATCTGAATGTCAAGTAGGAGATGGAGGTGTGTCACTGGCAGGAAGGGAATCACTGCTTTTGCTGCTGATCGGCCATTGGCAAATCTGTTGCAGGAGCAGAGTGTGATTCAAGTGTGGCAGTGAATGGTAGTGCCTGGGGACGTCACCTCCTAAGACATGTTACTTCATTTCAGCCACCAAGAATGTCCGAGGCAGAGGTGCGTGGTTGCCGAGATCGAGGGTGGCGGAGGTGGTGCCGACCGTCAGTATCACGGAGTCACTACCTGTGCACAATTGCGTGGGCAAAGGTGAAAGTGTAGCAGGAGCGAGAGATGGTGTAATGGTGCTAGTGCCGGCTCTGGTGTCAACTGGAAGGTAAGATTTTAACTGTGCATCATAAACAAAGATATGAGAACCGTCCGGTTGTAGATGAGACCTGTGAATGCTATCACGAAGTAGTGATTTGAGGCAACTTGAAGAGGATGAGCAACCTGGTGCAATGGTATCAGGCTGCAAGTTCATTTTGGGAATGAGCAAGACTGTCTACAATGTATAGTGTGTTAGAGTCAAAGGGAGTACGGAACCAGCAGATAAGGTGTGCACTAGTGGGCATAATGCACAGATGACTCGTGTTGTTTTGACTGGCAGGCTGGGGTTAGTGTCCTGATGGAGGCACATCAGTGGTAGTCTGCATTTTAGGCTTTTGTTTACGGTTGTCTCTCAGGAGACTGAACGGAGCAGTAGCAGATGCCGGCTCGGCAAGGTTTGCCGAGTCCTAGTAGATGTCGGGTGGCTGGCATCTGTGGAGTAGGAGGTGCACAGCAGTGGGTGGGACAACATGCGAGGTGTCAACAAGGCTCGCTGAGGTTGTGTGTTGTCACTGATGTAGGTGGGGACGTTGTCAATTGTAGCACAGTCATGATGAGAATTAATCAACGAGTGGTGTTGAACGAATTCTAGCATTCTCTTGGCCAGGTGTTGTTTGAAATCTAGTGGAGCACCCTCATATGCATGCATCGCCATTTGAATGCTCTCCAGCAGTTTTGGTAGTCACAAAGTCCACAGGGCACGATCTGGGAGAAGGCTCGTATCAATTTACAGGCACCACAGAATGGAAGACATATTGTGACTGAGTGAGGTTTCATTTACCGGTAGGTGAAGTTGTTGTTCTGGTGAGTGGGATAGGCACTGAAGCAGGAGTGACTTGACAGTCTTATAGTCATTTGTTTGTGTGTGCGCATCAAGCAGAAAGTCACTAATGAGATTGACATTGTCCCCAATGATGTCTACAGACTGCATTATGCAGTCACTAAGCGTGAACCACAGTGTAGCTTAGTCCACATTTGATGGAGGGAGTTTCAGCTGATGATGTGCAGAATGCTATGGTAGGGGCCACAGTTATGTGAGACTGGTACCATCATGAACTGGGCATTGCCTGGCGTCATAGATGTGGCAGAAGTTTAGGCATTGTGGAGCGGCATATTGTAAAGAAGTGAGGAGGTATGTGGCACAATAGTCACAGTAGTTGTGGAAACATCAGGAAGTGGCATAACATAAAGTGGTGAAGGGAAACGTGGCATGGCAAGCGTGGAACCGTCGGGATGGAACACATTACGATGAGACAAAGATATGTGCAGCACGTTAGATGAGAGCCGAGCAGAAAGGTGGACATAACCGGCAGTATGTGGTGCATTGTGCTTGTCAATGGGAGCTGCCGGATGCTGTGAGCACATGGCATGCTCATGATGTTATGAATCAGGTAAGGCAGCTGTGCTGAATCCAGGCATTACATATGGATGGAGGAGCTGCAGTGTGTGCACATCATGCATAGCAGTGGTAGCAGTAAGCAAACACAGGGCAGGTGGCGGAGATGTGACGTCACTCAGGTGACGCGGCAGTGGTTGCAAGGTGGGTCATGTGGGCAAATCCTGCATGATGACATTGTCTGTGTTGGGTAGTTCACTTTTATGGCCAGGAAGATCACTTGAACCCATGTTACTTTGTCTGGGAGGCAGTAAATAGTAGACAATTGTTTCAGAATCATTTAGTGGGGGCCATTGTTCACCAATTATTGTTGAATGTTGTTGGTTGTCCATATAGTTCTGCAAAACACTGGGAATGTTGATGCACATAGATTCGCTGGCACTAAAGGAGCTCAGAGCACTTTGTGTACTGACGAATGGGGTGGCAGGAAGCCATTGTTTGCCTAGAATCACAATCATTGTTGTAGCAGAATTACTAGGCAAATACTTACCTGCATCATTACAGTTCTGTCAGTGGTAATCTCACACTGAGAATTCAACACCTGTCATCAGCAGATTTGCTGTGAAGACATGGAAACAATGGAAACATTGTCATTGGTTCCCTACATACTGCTGAATTGGACACTTCACCAGGTTTTGGTGAAATTGTACCAAACTGAGGCATGAAAAGTTCATGGAACTCACAGGTATTGACAAAGAGGGAGATTTATGCCCCTCAGAGCAGTAAACAGTTGAGCTGGAGTTAACTACAGCATTACAGGACAATTGACCAGTGCAGCAGATTTTACATTTTAAACTCAGTGTGTTTGAAATTTCAGAGTTGCCATTGTAGGAGGTTTGGCATGCAGGATAGTAGTTATGTATAACAACTGACAGGTTGTACAATTCCATACAAATATATTGTTTTGTCCAACAAGGTAAAAAGATGTTGTCACAAACATCGATCAGAGCAAACTAACTGCAGGCCCAGAGAGGTTAGCTGAGCTACCTCAGGGCAGTGATATTGTTCCAGGAAACTCCACGGAGTTACATCCCCACAAGTTATGAGGACCATCTCATTCAATCCAATTATCCAGAAACTTTCCATCTGTTCTGTTTCATCCTTTTCCCTTTTTATGAAGAACACCAGCTGCTAACCTAGATGATGTATGCCAAGCCCAGATAGTTGATCGGGATGGTGGTTACCCTCCATACTGTGTTGGAAAGTTTTGTTGCACTTAGGTATTGGATGTCATCTGTATGGACCAGGCAACACACTAAGCTTTCACCTGTGGTCTCCACACTTTATCAGTTTTTCAAGTTAAATTTTGCATCAAAACTGAGTCACCTGAAAAGTAAATAAAAGCTTTATGAGTTATTTTCCACATCCTGATAACCATTTGTTAATGTCTTGTATGCTTTTAAAGTTATACAAGTCTTAAGTTGTAAAGTTAACTGGTAGACACCCTGTAAGTGTCCACCTCCATAGCTGAGAGGTCAGCATGACAGAAAGCCATGCAATGGGGCTCAGATTCAATTCCTGACTGGTACCACAGGTACATTTACATTTATCCTGTATATTCAATTTAGTTATGATTACTACCCTTCTAAATCCAAAAGCTACAGGCCATCACATTTTAGCAAATAGGTAAAATTCTGCACAAGCTGCAACTGCATTTGAGCTATTTGATTTATGAAAGGGTGCACTCCATTGGCTATTTTTATTCTATTTTGATAGTGTTGGGAAAACAATGTGTATAGTCCATACATTCTCTGCCTCTGTATTTTTAACACTACACTTGGTCTTCCTTTTATCCCCCTCAGGAAGTTGGTTTCCACACAAAGAGAAGTATTTTAACATTACTAATTTTAATTTCCCTTCATTTTATGAATTTGTTTGCAAGTATTGCTTCATCTCATGCCAACATCCAGAGATGAGATGTTCCTTCAATTTCCTTTTAAAAGTGCTCTTTGAGATGAGTGGGAACCTGTTATAAAAAAGCTCCCTACATTTCTAGGGTCCCTATGTGTCATTTTCAGCCTTTTGTTGCTGTAATTTTCTCTATTTCTTGTGTTATGGTTATGGAAATCTCAGTTTATCAGTGCTGTACAGTGCACAAATAAAACAACTATTATCTCATATAAAAGGTGTTTCAAAAATACTTTAACAAACTTTGGAGACAGATTTCTTTGACCAAACAAGAGAAAAAGTTCTTATAAACTTGTGTCCAAAAATCCTTTGTTTTTGATTTGTTAATGGAAGCTGACACTCAACAGTTTTCCAGGTATAACCTAACAACTTCATTTATTGATGCACCCATTTGACCCATTGTAGCCTAAATGGTGTTGTGTTGATAGGGAGACTTGTTTACAACCATCATTCATCTGTCTTCAACATGTCCGTTATGTACATTTACTACAGGTAAAGTGTGATATCCATTTTGTGAGCGGGCAGTCATGATTTTTATCTACCGCTGTGCAAATAGTACATGAGGTTGCAAAGCTGTATCAGACAGTGCTCCCAAAACCAAAACACCTGAGTCACCCAACCTTTGGTGCTATGTATTGCCATGTCTGTAGCACCACACTACAGATCAAGAAGAGCCAGGTATCAGGACAAAACAAGTGACCCTTTCATGTAGTACATCTCTTAATTGAGCATGGTGGATACTCCAAAAGCAACTCATGTATCTGTATCATCTTCAAGATGTGCAGGGCCTTACACATCTGATGACCCACCAAGGGCATGTATGGGCTGATCTCAATCCTCTTACTACAGTACAAGCAAGACAGCAGCATTAGTTTAAAATTTGGGTATGGCTTGAATTTTAGGTGATACTCTGGTGGTCATACATTCTCCCATCATGTTTACAGGTGCAATCTACATGGACATTATTCAGAACATCTTCCATGACCTACTTGAAAATATGTTCCTGCAAAAAAGAAGAAATGTGGTTTATGCATGATGGAGTTCCAGCACATTTCAGTCTCTGTGTTCAAGACACACTGTGTAATGCCTACCATGACAGAGGGATGGATATAGGAGGACCAGTTCCATGGGCTGCACATTCCCCAACCTCAGTCCTTAGATTATTATCTCTGGAGGCACCTTAAACTATTGGCCTATGCAACAGAGCAACAGACCACACTGATGCAGAAACTCATCACAGACGTTTCATAGATGTCTGTGAAATCATTCAAAACCATCGGAGAGTATTTGAAAGGGAGTGACAACCCATGACTCGATGAGTGCATGCATGTTTAGAAGCAAAAGGAGGACATTTCAAGCATCAATTATGCATTTGTGTGTTGTTGAGTTCCAGTCACCTATATTGTAAACTCTCATTAATAACTTGAAAATGAAGGATTTTTGGGAATATGTTGATATAAGCTCTTTTTCTTGTTTTGGTGTAAGAATGCTGTCCTCAAAGGTCATAAACTTATTTTTGAAACACCCTGTATGTACAGACTTGGTACAGTTAATATTCAAAATTCTTTAAATTTGTTTTTACAGGATTACTGTGGTGTAAATTTTGCTGTCCATCTGTTGCCCTTCTTTTGAAGTTCCAAATATTCTTTGAATGTAAGCTTCTGCTGTTCCTCCCCATATTGGTATATAGTACAACAAGGGTGGAAAGATAACTTCACAGGACATTTTTAACATGGTTTCTATGTCCATTGTATAGGTAATTTTCTACATTAAGAATATATTTATGCTTACATCTTATCAATGTGGTTTTCTGGTGTCAGAAATTTGTCCACCTCTATTCCCAGAAACTTATTACAGATCACTTAATCTAGGTCTCCATTGTCAATGCTCAGAATAAAATCCTCTCAGCTCTCAGTTCTGTTTGTTTGAAATTTTGTGCACGTTGTTTTCTTCCTGTTGATCAATAGATTATTTTCTGTAAAATACCTTTCTACCATTTGTATGTTCTCACTGGTTACCTTTTACAAATCACTTATTATGTCATTACATTCTAGTAAAGTCATGTCATTGGCATAAACATTCACTTTTTCATTTACTACAGTGGGCATTTCATTTATATACAAGACAAAGGGCAGAGGTCCTAGTACTGCACCCTGTTCTACTCAATATTTCACCTCCAGGAAATAGGAGTAGACATATTTTTTCTGTATTTCTGGATTTATGTTTTCTTTTAATACATTGCTGCCTGTTTTGTGCAAATTTTTCTATTATGCCACAGTAGTTCAGTTTTTCTACAAAAATTCTGTGACAGATTTAATAGTATTTGCAACAAACTGTTACAGTTTCAAGTACTCCTAAAAAGCAGTGGAGCTCCCATACTATTAGGCACAGGAAGCTAGTTAATACATAAAATTGACAGAGGTAGATTTTTGAAGTAAATTTAAGTGTTTGTCAAAAGTTTGGATGATGGGAAATGGAAGATGTGTATTTGTTAATTTGATACTTAAATTCACTGGGGCAAAAGCTGATTGTTTGGGCAAGAGTCAGTATTAAAGGTAAGTGTAAACCAATAGTTGGATCTTTCTATGGCACACCAGATTATTACCCCGATGTAGTAAAAACTTTAGAGAAAACCTCAGTTTGTTTATATGTAAGCTCCCTAATCGTACTGTTGTCAGTGGAGGAGAATTTAATCATCATGCAGACAACTGAGGTAATTACAGTATTGTAAGTGGTGGATGTGACAAGTTATTCTGTGAAAAAATTACTACATTATTTCTCTGAAAACTATCTAGAACAGATAGTTCAGAAGCCCACTCATGATGCAAGCATATTGGATCTAATGGCACCAAATGTACCTGAACTCTCTGACGATGTTCACACTAAAACTGTTATCATTGTCCATGAGTCAGTTATAACAGAAATGATAATGAAAGCACTAATGATACCTAAATCAAGTGGAAAGATTTAAGTAAGAAGATGCTAGTGTCATATCTCGGTGAGGAACTTGAAACAGGAGCATACAGAACTTTAAAAGAATAGTTGACCATCACTAGGTAGGGCCTAGTAGAACAGTTTGACCCTCCATGACATACAATCACTCTAAAGAAACTTCTAAAGAAATAGAGACTGTTGTATATAGGTGTAAAATGAAGCATATGGCTATAGATAGAGAGATGCCGAATCATTGGGTTTGACTGTCAAGAAGGCAATGCATGAATTAATCAAGAAGTACTGTAACAAAATGATATTGAAAGTTCAGTAAAAAAATGGTCATATGTAAAGGCTGTTAGTGGTGCCAAAGTTAATGCCCAGACACTCATGGAGAGTGCAACAACTGAGACTGACTAGAGCAAGCAAAAACAGAAATGCTGAAGTCCATTTCCAAATGTTTCCTTATAAAAGAAAATCCAATGGTATTACCCCACTTTAACTATTGCACCACTGCACAGGTGAGTAAAATATATATTAATGTCAATGGCATCAAGAAATAACCAAAATATTTAAAAATAAACAATCTTCCATGGCTATTTGTCTCTACAACAAATTTATAGTTGAGTTATCCTCTCTTTTAACCTTAAAAAACTGTAGATGCTGTGAACGAAAAACTGTGTCCAGAGGTCGGAATAAAGTAAGCATCGATCCCATCTGTAAGTAGGGCAGCAGAAATGATCTAGAAAAACTATTGCCCAATATGCTTGAGATCCATTTTTGTCATATCTTAAAACATATTTTGAACTCAAATGTAATTAAGTATCTTGAACAGAATGACTTCCACTATGCCATCTAGCATGAGATTCAGAAACAAGGGTCATGCAAAATCCAAATCATGCATTCCTCACATGACATTTTGAAAGCTGTGCATCAACGCAGTCAGACAGATGCATTATTTCTTGATCCAAAAAGAGTTTGGCTCAGTACCACAGCTATGCTTGTTATTAAAAGTAGCATATGGAGTGTCAGGCAAAATTTGAGACTGGACCGAGTATTTATTGGCAGAGAGAATACAGCAAATTATCGTGGGTAGAGAGTCATCAACAGATATAGAAGTAACTTCAGGTGTGCCCCAAAGAAGTGTATTAGTACTGTTGCTGTTTATGTTGTATTTTAATCAACTTGCAGACTATTTAAGTGTAATTTTGGACTTTTCACAGAGGATGCAGTTGTCTGTAGTACTCCCCGAAAACAGCTGCAAAAATGTACAGTCATATCATCATATGATTTTAAAGTGATGCTAGGATTGGTAACTTCCAGTAACTGTTGAAAAATATAAGACTGTAGACTTCACAAAACAAGAAAACATAGTATCCTATAACTGCAAGATCAATATTTTGCAATTAGGATCACTCAAATCATACAAATACCTTGGTGTAACAATTTGTAGGGATATGAAAGGGAATGATCATATAAGCTCATTTGTGAGTAAATCAGCTGACAGACTTCAGTTCAGAGGTAGGATAATGGGGAAATGTAGTCTACAAAGGAGACTGCTTATAAAACACTTGTGCAACACATTCTAGACTACTGGTTGAGTATGTCGGACCCATACCAAATGAGGCTGAAATGGGATATTGAATGTATACCGTGAAGGGCAGCATGAATGGTCGTAGATGTATCTGGCCTATAAGAGAGCACCACAGAGTTTATGAAGAAACTGAACTGGTGGATGCTTCGAGATAAATGCAGTCTTTGCAAAGTTTCAAGAAGCAGATTTAAGTGGAGTATGTTACAACCCCATATGTACTGCTCCCATGGGATCACCAAGACAAGATTAGACTAATTGTAGTGTACATGGTAACTTTAAAGTAATCATTATTCCTGCGATCTGTAAGCATATGAACACTTAGGCCCTAATAACTGGTACAATGGGATAGGCACTCTAGCATGCACTTTGCAATGGGTTTCAGAGTATGGATGCACAATGTAGGTAGATGAAGACTAATTGTACAAAAACTAGAGCATTTTTGTGATATGTTATGTATTTTTGAATTTAGAGTGCTATGAAAAAATGTAATTTACACTATATGAGATTTACATTTGTGATTTATACAATTTTGACACTAATGCCCTTGTACAGACAGTCATTACCCCTAACTTTAGAATATGTGTATGGCAATTAAGATATATTTCTAGAAATTATTGCAAGTTTACTAGAGTTATGTGTAATATATTTCATAATAAATTATGAGTTACAGTTGCACTTTCTACAAATTTCAGCAGCAATATTTGGTTTGAAAAGTAACAGTGTAGGTATTTTTGTAATTCATGCAATATTGCCACCTTTTCTCTGCTCTTTGAGCGATATCTTTTAAGGAAGTGTTTGATATTATCATGTAACTACAGTTCTTATGAAGTTAACTGGTTTAGTGTAATATTATGATCTGTCCATATTGTTGTTGTTGTTGTCTTCAACCCAGAGACTGGTTTGACACATCTCTCCATGCTAGTCTATCCCATGCAAGCCTCTTCATCACCAAGTTACTGTTGCAACTTACATCCTTCTGAATCTGCTTAGTGTATTCATCTCTTGGTCTCCCTCTACGATTTTTACCCTCCACACTACCCTCCAACACCAAACTGGTGATTCCTTGATACCTCAGAACATGTCCTACCAACTGATCCCTTCTTCTTGTCACTGAAGTTGTGCCACAAATTCCTATTCTCCTCATTTCTGTTCAGTACCTCCTCATTAGTTACATGATCTACCCAACTAATCTTCAACATTATTCTGTAGCACATTTCAAAAGCTTCCATTCTCTTGTCTAAACTATTTATCATCCACGTTTCACTTCCATACATGGATACACTCCATACAAATACTTTTAGAAAAGACTTCCTGACACTTACATCTATACTTAATGTTAACAAATTTCTGTTCTTCAGAAATAATTTTCTTGCCACAGCTAGTCTACATTTTATATCCTCTCTACTTTGACCATAATCAGTTATTTCGGTGCCGGCTAGTGTGGCCGAGCGGTTCTAGGCACTACAGTCCGGAACCGCATGACTGCTACAGCCGCAGGTTCGAATCCTGCCTCGGGCATGGACGTGTGTGCTGTCCTTAGATTAGTTAGGTTTAAGTAGTTCTAAGTTCTAGGGGACTGATGACCACAGAACTTAAGTCGCATAGTGCTCAGAGCCATTTGAAGTTATTTTGCTCCCCAAATACCAAAACTCATCTATTACTTGTCTTATTTCCTAAGCTAATTCCTTCAGCATCACCTGATTTAATTTGACTGCATTCCATTACCCTCGTTCTGCTTTTGTTGATGTTCATCTTATATCCTCCTTTCCAGACACTGTCCATTCCATTCAACTGCTCTTCCAGGTCCTTTGCTGTCTCTGACAGAATTACAATGTTAGTACATATTGTAACTGTCATACTGTATGAAATTTAGTTTACCATTCAACAGTGGTGTTTATTGTCTGCATTTACCACAAATTTTCACCATTTTTTTAGTTTGTTATGTGAGTTTGTCCATGAGGATTGTCGGGCAAAAACATTTAGAGACACAAATCTGAAAGCAGCTTCAGGGAATCAGTAAATTTTAACTATTTTCGTGATTGTTCTTCCGGATAGCAACACAAAAAAATTTAGAGACATATTTGAAAGAAGCTTCCGTAAATTTTATTCCAGATTCTAGCCTTGTTGAAATCACTTTGTTGGGTGTCAGTCAGTTCAATTCTTAAGGGGACAGTGTAATCCTTACAGTTTAACAGATCTATAAATTGACAGCTCTCAAGCGATTAGAAACTGTTTCAAATGCTGAGGACCATGTAACTTACTAGAAATGCCTGTCTCCTCTATAGGATGTACAAGATCTGTCATCTCTCACTGTGTGGAACACACTTGACCTGTAATGTAGTTATGTGAGGGGTAGGCAACCACAAAAGACATCTGTTAATCACTGTCAGTTTGTACATACAATGAATAATGATACACCTTAAAAAATGGCAGCAAAGGATGGAAAGGATAACTTTATGCAAGCTGGGTCAGTACAGAATATTAATAGACAGTGCTATAATTGAATAATGAAACACATTTACTTATCTTTCAGGAAACAGTCATGTAGAATTTAGAAAGGATTTCAAATCTCTGAATGAAATCTTTTGTCAGCTCAACAGTAACTATCTTTCTAGCTGCACTGGCTCTCTCAGACCTGGCTAACTATGATGTAGGCAGCCACTGTCCTGTGGAGCTGAGCTGTCAACTTGAGGAGACTAGCTGCACAGACAATCTGGCCCCCAGAGCACTGTCGTCGGCATCCTTTATACCGGCACATGAGAGGATGCTGCTGTCATGTAGTCATCCTGGAGAGGGGAGATGTGGCACATAATTTGCATGTAGTGTCATGCTGGCACCACCCCTTGGGGTCCGCAGATACCACTGTTACTACTAGTAGGATATTGACAGCCAGCGCGTGAGTTATGCAACCCTTGTTTTCGTAACTCGTGCTAGTTGTCATGAACGAGGTCATTCTGACCAAGATATCTCATTGTGTTTGGACTCAGAATGTATTCTCTGAAATTATGCAACAGATGTAATGCTTAAAAGAGAAAACTTGTATAAAATCTGACAGGGATTCACTTGAGCACTGAAGCTTAATTTAATTCCTGAACTACACATGTCAAAAAACCAATACCTGGCCAATTTTTTCTCTCATTACCGTCTGTCTGTTACATAGAAGTAGACACTATAGACCAGTGGTGAAATTTCTCTGGCTTGTTTCATTTACCTCCTTCCGTCTGTCCTCTGTACGTTCACAACATGTCACATGTCAACATACCATTATCAATACTCAACAATACATCTTCTTTCACTCCTCAGTGCCCCATGAAATTAACTAAATAAACTTAACTTGATGTTTTATGTCTTAGTCAATCTACAGGTGCATGGGATAGAACTCGATATCATGATTAATAATTATGTTATTTATTGATTAAATTGTAATGGACTCATAAAATTAAATTCTGGCAATGACTGACAAAAACTAATGTGAACGGCGTTGCATCTTCTTTGCCGCTTTGAATTAGTGAAGTTTCTATGCTAATGTTTCCAGTAATTTTATGCATGATTATAGGTTCTCATCAATAATATGACTTCTCACTTTACTCTTGTTAGGGTTAATGCTTGAAAAATGATTGTTTACATGAATATGTAGAACCAAATAAGGAAAGAACAGCAAACACTAGTTTTTTCAGCTGATTATATGAATCAGGAATATTGTTCTCAGGTCCTCAGTAGCAGTAGCAGACCATTTGTGTTGTGAACTAAGTTCACATTTGTGTTTCTCCATTATTTGTATATAAGCACTAAGACTTAAATTTTGAGCTCCTCAGTCTTGTGTGGTTTCTTTTTCTTCTTTCTTTCTTTTTCTTTAAATCCAATATTAAGTATACTGGGTACTTTTTTTGGCTCAATACTGTGTAAAAATCAACACCTGTTTCTTTCAGGCACTGTTTATAATGTATATGTTTCACAGATTTTTGGTTGATATTAGGTAATGCAGCACACTTTCTAAACAAATTAGAAGTATTTTGAATATTTTTCAACCTGCCTAGGGTTATTAAAAAATTACAAAGAAATTGATGCAATTTTTTTCCAAATGCTTTCTCAAATTGAGGTACCATTTAATCCAATGTTATAAATTTGAAGGAGACCAAATTTTTACCAGATATGCATGACATGATGGCTGAGGTACTAGACATATTTAATTCCACCTGTTATGTATATTACAAGGATAAAAAATATCAAATCTTACATTTTAATTTTTATAATTTTTTCCTGATAAAAATATTATTTTTCTATAATTTGGTTGATTCTGCAATTAAACTTTTGTCTACTACATAAGTACAGACTACTGCAAGTTACACAAAAATAGACCAATGCTTTATAAACTGTAGAAAATATTTGTACCTGAATTCTGAAAAATACAGCTTGCAGGAAATTGCGAATGAAGACATGAATCCAATTAAACTGTACCTCAGAACATTTTTGAAGCATAGTCTTCATCCTGCAGCACTTATTCATCTTAAAGCTTCCTCTTGGCATTCCTTTTATCACTTCTTGCACCTCTGTTAACTTGAAGAGCGAATCTACCAGCTTCATGCACCCGTTGTCTGTCACACGCAGGCAATTGATCTCCCATATTAAAGCCACATTTTATGCCTAAATTTCTCAGGACTTCCCAGCTTCCTATCACTCCATCATTGAGACATATCACTGCATCTAGTACACCAACTTTTAAATGTATTTAGTCCAACAAAAATATTCTTGGGTAATCTTTCCCATATGCAATGGCTGATACTTTCATTTG
This sequence comes from Schistocerca cancellata, assembly GCF_023864275.1. NCBI lineage: Eukaryota > Metazoa > Arthropoda > Insecta > Orthoptera > Acrididae > Schistocerca > Schistocerca cancellata. Next base: position 519,728,757 of record NC_064634.1, on the reverse strand, counting down.
TATTCTTAGTGTCCCCATGAAGAGATTTACTAAGCAAAATAGGGTCACTCAGGTCTCTAAAAATTGGTTTTATTTCATTCATAGCAGGCCCAGGAAGAGAATGCTTATGATGGTATGATGGTATACTTGGCCACTTTCTTTTGCTTTTTGGTAGCCACGCTATGAATCTGCTCCTTTAAAGCAAAGTCTGTGAACAGGGTGGTCATGTGTGGACAACTTATGAAAGTAGGTGGTCCATACAGGTTTCCTCATTGCTGTAACATCATTCAGAGGTGCAGTTCGTCTAATGGTCAGTACATAATAAATCTGAAGAAGGTCTACTTCAGTTTCTGTCAATCTGCCTCAGCCAGACAGAGATTTTCCATCAGACAGCAACTTTCCTTTCATTTCTCTTTGTAGCTCCCTCAATCTAGCACCCATTCTCTTTTGCACATGTCCACAACACTCCAGTTTTGTTACCAAGGTATCACCATAAACATTGAACTCATTGATTTTATTGAAAGCTTTAGAGTCCACATTGCTTAGGTACTTCATATATGTAACATTATAAAAGGACACTGACCTCTGAAATATTTTTAGAGGTCTATCACACTCCATACCTGCACTGTAACCATCATAATTCTTAGAACATTGATGTTCAACACATCCTTCAGTGTTACCATGGTGTTACCATGGCAGGTGTGGCAGTACTTAGATAAGCACTCAACAACTTTTCCATTCTCCAGAGAAGTAGCACTTACATTATTCAAGGAACAATGTCCTTGATTTTGCCATGCCCCATAAAGTGCAAGAACAATGTCCCTGGTTCCACTAATACTTACAGTTTCTTCTACTGCACATTTCATAGATGCTTTAGATACAATCAATAAGGCACCTAAAAGTATTTTTATGTACTTGCTGAACCTGTTGGGAGGATGAGGAAGGATCCATAGAATCACAAAATGTTTGAGCAGCCTTTTTTCCTTTTCCTATTGCACGCATTGCATATACTAACTTCAAATTCACATCATATGAATTATGCACAATGTTCGAAGTCATTTTCAAGATAGTTTTATTGAAGGATCTACACAGAACAACTAATTTTGATGCTAAACTCTCCCTGCTACTTCGTTGTTCAGTTATTTCCAGATAGCCTACACCATCACATTGTTTATATTTCACCACTTCCTTTATCAAAGAAGATAAGATGCCCACAACAACAACAACAACAAATCCACCACAAACAGCGTCATTGTTAACACAAAAATTTGAATCACCAGGAGGCATGCCATGTGGGAGTTTCTTCCCTGAAGAACTGATACATGGGTTACTTTTAACAACGTGACTTGCTTTGTTTGTGAAGTGGTTACCACAGAATTTCCTTTTATTGAATTTCTTGATGCATGGCATAGTATGTATTTATTGTACACTAAAGGATATGTTCTTCCACAAATATATGTAGTACTTGGGCAACAAGCATTCAGTAACATGTGTACAAACTGCTTCAGCGAAACAAAAGTAAATACTAGCAAAGATTATCATTTACAGACACTAGAAACCTGCACTGTCACCAACATGTACAGTGTATCATATGTATAATTGCTGGAAACAGTTCTTTTCGAAATAATACTGGTTCCTGTATCAGAAATAAAGGGGGCGTGGTGGCATACATGACCATAACTTTAAAATTTGGTATATATATGTCATTTTTCATTTGAAACCCTATAATGTATATATCAATGTAATCAGGAAAGACTAGAATTTAAAAAGTAATAAAAAAATTTAGATTTTTCCACCATTTTTAAGTACCCTGTATCCTTAATTAATCACTGTCATATTGGAATTGAGATGTTTTTGAAAAAGGCTACCATTGCTTTTATGGGAAATGGGAATATGGATAAATGTATATGCAACAAACTGTTCCCATAAATGTTTATACATACACATACTTCAGCACAAAGAAAATGCACATATATACTGTACAAGGTACAAAGGCTGACTGGAACATTAACATCATGTTTTATGTGGTCAATGTGACCTATCGATGCCCCCCCACCCCCTCCACGTAGTACGGAGTATGGCTTGTGAGGCCTGAGTGGAGGTCGTGTGGGCATCGGCGTCACAGTGAATAGTACGAGGCGGCAGGTGCACAACTGGAAGCTCCATCTCAGTCAGGGCAGCATGCGAAGGCACGGTGACAGGCTGCAGGTCCACACATCGTAATCAGACAGCTAGTGGGAGCAGACAATGTGTCGGCCGGCCTGGGAGTAAAGGTGTGTGTGTGGGGGGGGGGGGGGGGGGGAGGGTGCTGCGTGCAAGCATGCCTGCCCCTAATGCAGATCGAGCTGTCCAAGGAGATGAACGCATGAACTCTTGATGGATCGCACACTCGGGGGAGGGACAGGCTATGCAGTATCTTGACATCTAGTTCCTCATTGAGTGTCGAGTCTGCAGTGTCTGTAAGGAGCTCGAGTGCACAGTCGTCGAAAGCGACAATCGACGCATCATCAATGTGGTTAGGTGGTACATTGCATTGCAAGTTGGAGAGCAAGTCTCTCCAGTAGATAGAACGTCAAACGTCATCAAAACCTGTGCATGGGGTTGATGATGACACGCTTTGGAAACCTGCGAACTGCGGTGATGAATCATCAGATGGAAAAGACCCTCCCGTGGGATGAGCTAACTCGTTATTGGGCTCGGCAATGGAAAATTCGTCTGGATGGTCTTACTGGGATGGCAGAGGGGCGTCGGACTCCACGAAAGCAGGCTTAAGCCCATGCAGTGAAACAGTCTGTGGGTGATCTTTAACCATAATGTCAAACGTCGTCTCGCGCCTCTGGAGTACTTCAAAGGGGCCGAGGTATTGGGGTTGCAGGGGTTGTCTAACGGAATCGTCCCTGAGCATAATGTGGGAGCATGTGTTGAGTGCAGTTGGCATGTAAGTGTCCGGCAGGGAATGACTGACAGGTGGATGTAGCCGTGAATACACTCCTGGAAATTGAAATAAGAACACCGTGAATTCATTGTCCCAGGAAGGGGAAACTTTATTGACACATTCCTGGGGTCAAATACATCACATGATCACACTGACAGAACCACAGGCACATAGACACAGGCAACAGAGCATGCACAATGTCGGCACTAGTACAGTGTATATCCACCTTTCGCAGCAATGCAGGCTGCTATTCTCCCATGGAGACGATCGTAGAGATGCTGGATGTAGTCCTGTGGAACGGCTTGCCATGCCATTTCCACCTGGCGCCTCAGTTGGACCAGCGTTCGTGCTGGACGTGCAGACCGCGTGAGACGACGCTTCATCCAGTCCCAAACATGCTCAATGGGGGACAGATCCGGAGATCTTGCTGGCCAGGGTAGTTGACTTACACCTTCTAGAGCACGTTGGGTGGCACGGGATACATGCGGACGTGCATTGTCCTGTTGGAACAGCAAGTTCCCTTGCCGGTCTAGGAATGGTAGAACGATGGGTTCGATGACGGTTTGGATGTACCGTGCACTATTCAGTGTCCCCTCGACGATCACCAGTGGTGTATGGCCAGTGTAGGAGATCGCTCCCCACACCATGATGCCAGGTGTTGGCCCTGTGTGCCTCGGTCGTATGCAGTCCTGATTGTGGCGCTCACCTGCACGGCGCCAAACCCGCATACGACCATCATTGGCACCAAGGCAGAAGCGACTCTCATCGCTGAAGACGACACGTCTCCATTCGTCCCTCCATTCACGCCTGTCGCGAAACCACTGGAGGCGGGCTGCACGATGTTGGGGCGTGAGCGGAAGACGGCCTAACGGTGTGCGGGACCGTAGCCCAGCTTCATGGAGACGGTTGCGAATGGTCCTCGCCGATACCCCAGGAGCAACAGTGTCCCTAATTTGCTGGGAAGTGGCGGTGTGGTCCCCTACGGCACTGCGTAGGATCCTACGGCCTTGGCGTGCATCCGTGCGTCGCTGCGGTCCGGTCCCAGGTCGACGGGCACGTGCACCTTCCGCTGACCACTGGCGACAACATCGATGTACTGTGGAGACCTCACGCCCCACTTGTTGAGTAATTCGGCGGTATGTCCACCCGGCCTCCCGCATGCCCACTATACGCCCTCGCTCAAAGTCCGTCAACTGCACATACGGTTCACGTCCACGCTGTCGCGGCATGCTACCAGTGTTAAAGACTGCGATGGAGCTCCGTATGCCACGGCAAACTGGCTGACACTGACGGCGGCGGTGCACAAATGCTGCGCATTCGACGGCCAACACCGCGGTTTCTGGTGTGTCCGCTGTGCCGTGCGAGTGAACATTGCTTGTACAGCCCTCTCGCAGTGTCCGGAGAAAGTATGGTGGGTCTGACACACCGGTGTCAATGTGTTCTTTTTTCCATTTCCAGGAGTGTATCTAAAGTGGGTGCGCATTCTGGGGAGGTGGGGAAATCCTCAGGTGCTTGAGGCAGGATAAGTTCCCCAAGTAGAAACGAGTTCTCACTGAAAACGAATTCAGAGATGGTTTCCTGTAAGTCAGGTTTAAAGGTCGAACGGAGACCGAGTAACACCCAAGGAAGCACCTCAGACCAGAGACAGTCATGGCACCTGAGTGCTGTTTTAAGGGTGCGGTGCCATCGTTGCACTAAACAGTTGCTTTGCGGGTGGTAGGCTGTTGTATGAATTTTTTTAGTACCGCAAAGGTTACATAGAATCGTGAAAATTGCAGACTCGAACTGTCGACCCTGGTCGTTGGTGATGGTGGACGGGCAACCGAAGCTAGCGAGGAGATGACTCCCTTGGCCACGGTTTCTGCTGTGATGTTGGGTAGAGGAACAGCTTCCACCCAACGAGACATGTGGTCGATTGTGGAGAGGATATATCTGTGGCCCTCTGACGGTGGCAGAGGGCCGATAAGGTCGGTATGTACATGACGAAAACTTCCTTGCGGAATGTCAAACTTGCCAAGCGGGGGAGAGGTGTGGCAACTGATTTTGTTGCGTTGGCGGGAAATACAGCTGCGTGCCCAGGTTTGACAGTCCTGCTTAACATTTTTCCAAACAAAACGCTCAGTGACGAGGTGTTTGGTGGTGCAGACGCCAGAGTGGGTGAGGTTATGCAAGGCGTTGAAGGCTTGTTGGCGCAACATGGGAGGGAGCAACGGCTGCAGAGTGCTGGTAGAAGAGTCGCACCACACTCCGTCTGAAATGCCAGGGAACTTGGCTTTGGTAAACACATGCGATGTCTGAGGACCCGTGAGGAGAGATTGAGATTCCTCATCAGAGGCCTGGAGAGCGGCGAGGTCGGATAAATCGACGATGCGTAAGACAGTATTAATCCACGAAAAGAAAACACCAGGGATGTTTTCTGTGCCTTTGATGTACCGTATATCCATAGTAAATTGAGTGACTGTGTCGAAGTGGCGGAAACGCCAAGGGGTGGGTCCTCAGGAGGGTTGCAGAAGGCATCCGCCAGTGGTTTGAGATCAGTAAGGAAGAAGAAAGAATGGCCCTCGCTGTCAGGGCGAAAGTGTTTGATGGGTTCATAGACAGCCAGAAGTTCTCTATCAAAAGCAGAATATTTCTTCCGTGCTGTAGACAGTAGTTTAGAGAAGAAATGCCGGCCGCGGCGGCCTAGCGGTTCTGGGCGCTTCAGTCCGGCACCGCGTGACTGCTACGGTCGCAGGTTCGAATCCTGCCTCGGAGATGGATGTGTGTGCTGTCCTTAGGTTAGTTAGGTTTAAGTAGTTCTAAGTTCTAGGGGACTGATGACCTCAGATGTTAAGTCCCATAGTGCTCAGAGCCATTTGAACCATTTTTAGAGAAGAAATGAAGGGGTGAAACCACGTCACCTTTGCGTTGCTGTAATACTGCCCTGACCGCGATGTCGTTGGCGTCCGTAGTGATGAAGAACTCGGCAGACAGACCGGGTTGGGCGAGTACGACGACGTGAGCTAACACCATCTTTAGAGCGCTGAAGGCGTCTAGGATAGGTTCAGTCCAATGGACTGGCTTAAGGCCTGAAGTCTGTTTGGTGGACAGCGAGTCCGTCAGTGGGACCTCCACGGCGGCGGCAGAAGGTAGATGTCAGCGGTAGTAATTTACAGTACCCAGGAAACGTCAGAGTTCTTTGTACATAGCCGGGGGTGGCAATGACGTGATAGCCTGCATGCGGGATTTGAGAGGCTGTATTCTGTCTGCACAGACGATGTAACCCAAAAATGTCACAGAAGACTGGCGCAATTGGAATTTATCTTTGTTGATCTCAACACTGTTGGAGTTCAAGGTCTGTAGGACCTGGAATAAATGATCTTCGTGGTCCTCAGTCGACTTGCTGAAAATGAGGATGTCATCCACGTATGCAAAGCAGAACTCGAACTCTCGTAAGATTGAGTCAATGAAACGTTGTCATGTTTGTGCCGCATTCTATAAAACCAAATGGCATGAAGTTATATTGGAACAAACCAAGTAGCATGATGGTAGCAGTCTGTGGAATGTCTTCCAGCGCTATGGAAATCTGGTGATAGGCATGTTTACAATCAAACACATTGAAGATTGTGGCACCTGATAACACATGGGTGAAACCGTTTATGTTTGGCACTGGGTAATTGTCCATGATGGTATGAGCGTTTAAGCGCCTGTAATAATGACACATGCGTAAAGAACTGTTGTGTTTGGTGACGAGGTGAATCGATGAAGACCAATTGCTGTCTGATGGCTGTAGAATGCCGGCCTCCAGAAGTTCAGTAATTTGCTGCCGGACCATGCACAACTTAATGGGGTTGAGGCCTCTAACCTTGTGCCTAATAGGAGGGCTGGCAATGGTAATTATCTTGTGTGTCGTTCTGTCAGTGACGGAAGAGACTGAGAACTGTACATGAGGCTGAGTAATGTCCTGACGTGAAGTTTTGGGATGAGTGGGGCGCGATGAGGCGTAGCCATTAGCGCGAGTGGGAAAAGGCAGCATGCCTATTGCGTGAGAGTGGCGTGCGCTTGTTTGGAGAGGTCGGCTGCACGCGCAGCAAGGAGTGGATCGGGGCGCGCAGCGACTGTCTGTTGTTAGCTTTGCCGGTGTGGACGAGAGAGGTGTTGGCATCGTGCGGGGAACGGCGATGGCCGCTGAATCACGTGGTTGGTGCGTGAGAGAGGGGGAATCTTTAGCAACATGCGGGGCAGCTGTCTGCGTGGTGGGCGTGTTCGCATCGTGTGCGCACGACTGTCATTAGAAGCACTGATTGTAACACATGGCACTGCATGTAGCGGGCGTGTGGCAGGTGCAGAGATCACACAACGTGAATCGTCACACGCAATGAATGGTTTTGAATTAAGCTGATGAGTGTCTGTGCTGGTGTCGGCTGATGAAGGTCAATCAGGTGAAGGAACTGTGTGGATTGCAGTTGCAGCAGCAAGGTATGAGCCACGGTGAGCTCGTCGAAAGTGTGTGCAATGAATTGTTTCAACTCATCATTTTGCTGAAGGAGTTGCACTGCTGCATTGTTCTCTGACAATAGATTAGTGACGCAGGTCACAATTTTGTCCACGAGGGTGGAGCACTCACGAACCAAATCACATATCATGACAGAAACGGAACAACGAGCGTAAGTGCCTGAGCACGGTATCTGAGTGTCAGAAGGGTGGTGTAGCACTGAACCTTGGGCTATGTTCGGGGAGAGTTTGTAATGGGACAAGAAATCCATACTGAGAATTGGTTCATCAATGTCGGCGATATAAAAAGTCCACGGGAAATGTAGAGAAGGAGATAGATGCACCATAACTTTAGCAGATCTGACAGTTTGTAATGTTGATTCGTTGACAGTGTGTAGAAACGACTTCGTCAGTGAAAAAACTGGAGTAACCAACGATGTAGGTATGATGGACATGTCAGCGCCTGTGTCGACTAGGAAAACAAACCGCGACGAAATGTCGGTCACGTATAAACGACCACTTGGCCGAGAGGACGAGTGGATGGAGTGCAATGTTTGACGACACCTGTGAAATTCCCCGCAGGACTTGGTGTCTTTTAAATCCTGCAGCCAGCGTTTTGGTGCTGGCAAGGTAATCTGCACTTCTTGGCCTCATCCCCGAAAATCTTGTGGTACCAACAGTACGGATGAGCTAGACGAACGAGCACTGCCTGATGGTGTAGATGGCGTGGAGGCAGAACGAGCCCTGCCTCTGCCCACAGACGGCCAGTAAACGGGCGGTGTAGTGCCAACCAGTGGTGAGAGGTGTGCTGGTTGTTTTTGTCGATGTCGTGCATACAGCTGATCTACGATGCGATGGTGAGAGCTGATAGACTCGAAGGAGTGCAGTAACAGGTTTATCTCCAGGTCGGTAGGTAACTTGGCAGACCATACCGCCCACAGGGTAACGTCTGGCATCGTGTGTTCGCTCACAAATAGCCGAAGGCGGCGCCAGAGTTGTGACAGAGTGCTGTCTCCCAGGTGTTCCTCGTACAGGATCTCGATGATTAATTCCTGCGGCAGCAGGCGAGTCGGTCCAATATTGTCTTCTTGGCGAACTCGTATTTTGGCGGTGGCGGTGGCGAAAGGAGGAGCTCACAAATTAAATTTGAGTGGTCATGGACGTGCATGACGAGACATAGAAATTTAGAGTTGTCATCGGTCACCTGATGTAACTCGAGAAGGTGCTCCACAAGCGCGAACGATGAAATGGTGTTGTCCTCGTATAAAGGAGGTAGCTTAAGCAGATGGCTGGGAGGGGGTGGGGGGACGGGGTGGCTTTGGCGTATCTTGGAAGGCCTGCTCTCCTGTGATAGGCTAGGCTGTCCTGTAACTCAGCACTACTGGAGTGGGCATGTTATTAGCAAACACGTCCCGAACAATAGCCAGTTGCAATGTCCCTGGTGAGTCACGGAAGCATGACAAAGCAGGCACGGTCAGTACCGTGGGAATGAATGGGTGAGTGGCGCGTGAGGTAGGCCCGTAAACTGGACCGGAGGTTAAAGGCACAGTACTTAAATTGTCCACCTTGGAAATGACGTGGCAGGTGGGTGCGGCAGGCGCAGACAGTACTGCGGAAGGAGCGAGTGGCTGTATGGTCGGAATCGGGGCCTCCCCGTGAGTGGGGGGCAAGGGGGGGGGGTAGGTTGGGTGGTTTGGTACTTGGTGTGGCAACAAGGAGAGTTCCCTGTGCACATCGGAGATACACCCCATGTGGTAGGACCATAAATCACTGGTGAAACCTGTTGGCAGTCACATTGTCACGGTACAACGTACCTGCATGGCGGAGCACTGTTGGGTGTGCTCGAACCCACGTGGTCGAGAAACTGGGCGAACTTGACGTATAAAAATGCCCGTTATTAAATTGTGAGGAAGGCAAAACTGGCATAGCTTGATAGCAGTTGACCACTTGCTTGTTTTGCACGGATGGCGGCGTTGCACACGGCACTACTGTAACTGACGTTGTGGCATGTAGAGGATCAAAGCACGTGTGCGAATATGGGTCCCCTTTGGACACTACATGAGCGATCGATCGTTACACGATTCTGGAAATCGTCACCTTTCACATGTTGGCATGCACAGTCCAGCGACACGAAACCTGAGTCCATTGTCTGAGGTAACAGCGTAACACTCGGCCGTTGTAGAGCTGCAAAGTTTGAGGTTAACTTCGCTGGAGATCGCGAATCACAGTCTGTTAGCGGCGAAACAACTGTTGGCAGGATATTGGAGTGGCCTGGTAGTAGTAGCTGAGCCTCTAAATCCTCGTGAGGCAGCCATGGCGTCGAACGTAAAACCTGTTGATTCCACACAGCCGGCACGGAAGTCATGGAAGACGTAGAAACTTTAGGTCACCAATATGGGAATACGGATAACTGTATACACAACCAACTGTTCCCATAAATGTCTATACGTTTCAGCACAAAGAAAGATACACGTGTACACTGTACATGTTAATTTCCAGTGAGCCTTTGTACCTTACAAAGGCTCACTGGAAATTAACATGGCGGCTCGTCAGAGCAGTTAGAGTTCAAAGATCATGCTTTACGTGGTTGATGTGACCCATCGATGCCACACTTTTCTGTTTCTCAATTCCTGAAACCTGTTGAGAAAAGCTTCACTCACATTTAAAAGTTTTGTTTTGAACAGCCAACAACAATATCAGAATTTTTTGGATGATATTTCAACAAGTTTGTGAAATTAAGCAAAGCTTCTCTTTCATAATCTTAACCAAAAAGGAAACAACTTTCTTCTCAAATGGGATAAGTTTTTCCAACACTGAAACGTGTTTTCTTCCCCACCGCCACATAGTTTGCAATTAAACTCATTTAGCTGAGATATAAAGTCTACTATGAATTAAATTTTGTATCTACAGATTAACGGTGTTTTATCTATGGAGAGTAAATATCTTTCTCAAAGAGAAATCCTTTAATGGAACTATTTTTATGAGGGTCCACAGTCTCAACATATTTAAAGAATGAAACCATGGTCCAAGTAGGCTGTAATCTGTTTATTGTCTATGTGCAGCTCCACTGCAATGCCATATTTTCAGTCTCACATTCTCTGATTTATGTTAATAAGGAAGCAAAACATTTCAAAACATTTCCTCTCAATAACGAGATTACCTTCTTATGCAGCAGGGGATCTGAAAACTCACTCTCCATTTCTACTAAACACTCTTTAAACTGGTAATGATTAAGAAGTTTAGCTACAATGGAGTTGTTAATCTTAATTTCCAATTCCATAACCGAACATTTGTTGTGGTGACGTCTGCACACAAAGTGCATCTTGATGAATAATGCAATGGTAAGTAAGTATCTCATGATTTCTTTCGAAATAGCAACAAACGCAGTTCTCATGGCGATGTTAGTTTTCTCTTTGTCTGTTGAAATGGAGACAATTTTATTGAGTGAAATATGATGATTTTCAATGCACTCAATTACAGCATTTGGTATGTCATCTGCACAAGTTTGAGTTTTGCACGGTAATAATCCTAAAAGATAATTTTTAGGAACTGTTGGTGAAATAAACCACACTAAAAGTTGCACAGTATAATTTTTGCCAAAAGATTAGTAAACTTCTGTTTATAAATATTTGATTTGTAAATGAAACTGCCTTTTCCTTCTGCCACTTAATTTATTTATCCCAGACACATTTCACCTCTTTCTTGTCCTAAGGCATCATCAGTGGTATGATTTACTGGTCTTCGTTTCCTCACATCTGGTCTGGAGGTCACACTAACGCTTTATTACTGACGTATAATCACATCTTTGCCGTCTGACCTTCTTCACACTGTTCACTATGTTTCTCCTTCTTTTTTGTGGTGTACTATTGTTCTTTTGACATTCAATATAACTATTTCGTCGGACACTGCTTTTCTCAATGTAAAGTTTGCAACTCCATTCAGCATATTTTGAAAATGAAACCATGGTCCAAGTAGGCTGTAATCTGCTTATTATCCATGTTACATTGTGAAAAGCAGTATCGGCAGTAGGCAAAGGTCCCGAGTTCGAGTCTCGGTGCAGCACACAGTTTTAATCTGCCAGGAAGTTTCATATCAGCGCACACTCCACTGCAGAGTGAAATCTCATTCTGGAAACATCCCCCAGGCTGTGGCTAAGCCGTTTCTCCGCAATATTCTTTCTTCCAGGAGTGCTAGTTCTGCAAGGTTCGCAGAAGAGCTTCTGTGAAGTTTGGAAGGTAGGAGACGAGGTACTGGCAGAATTGAAGCTGTGGGGACGGTTGTGAGTTGTACTTGGGTAGCTCAGACGGTAGAGCACTTGTCCACGAAAGGCAAAGGTCCCGAGTTCGCGTCTCGGTCCGGCACAAAGTCTTAATCTGACAGGAAGTTTCAGTTTCACAGTAGGTTCACTGTTCGCAATATCAGAAAAGATGAAATACAATCACTTCAGATGACTACAAAAACCCTGACGACTACCTATGTGCTATACTGAGCTAAGCCTTTCCCAAATATATCCACATTTCCAGTGTAGCACAACATTATTTAAGATAATATCATTTTTATGGGATTCAAATCTTGTGTCACTTTACACCTGCGACACGCTCCGGGAACACGGGAACACATTGTGAGTTTGAATCACAGCAGTGTCGATACAGACTCAACTCAGTCAGACAACTGAGATGCAAAGCACTGGATCCTGGTGTGGCCTTAGATTTGTAGAGTGTTGGTTCAAGCCGATAATTAAAGAGTAACTCATATAGTTTTAGATAAGTGTGTGGAAGTCGAGTATGGTGCGGACACGATAGAAATGAGGTACGACGCAATACGGTGTACACGCACTTTATTGAACGTACACCGGTAAATGATAAATAAGTTCCCGCAGTAGGCAAAGGTCCTGAATTCGAGTCTCGGTGCTGCACACAGTTTTAATCTACCAGGAAGTTTCATATCAGCGCAAACTCCACTGCAGAGTGAAATCTCATTCTGGAAACATCCTCCAGGCTGTGGCTAAGCCGTTTCTCCGCAATATTCAGTTTCTGGTCAAGTCAAGTCAGAAATTTTTCACACGCTCAACGATGTACATCGTAGTGGACGTTCCCATAAGTGTATTTCTTTGTTGTTTTTCCACTTGAAGCGCCACATACACAAAATGGCGATTTCTGAGTATAACTTGTTTTGTGTTCTGCAGTTTGCTGAGGGAGAATCTGTAATTGCAGTTCAATGTGAGTTTCGTTTACGGTTTAATTCTCAGAACATCAAGGGCGTCGGGTTACTTCATGCCTGTCTTTTGAAAATATATGGCCACTTACTTTATATTTTAAAATTTTGAAAAAAATCTATGTCACTTTCCCCAAAGAATTTCATATGCTGTATTTTCAGGTTCTGGGTCTTATTTATTCATCACTATCTCTTTCAAAACTATTTTGTGAGTAAAAGTCAATAAAGATTACCGAAATTTGCATTTTAAATGTTTTAGGGTGGGCATGACGTACCTCTTGGTGGAATATCATTGGAAGTATATTGATATTGCTACGAGTTTGTTACAAGATTTTTCAGATTTTGGGCCCTACTTACACATCAGTACTGCTTTAAAAAGTATGTTACTAATAGAATTCAACTACAAGTAGTATTTCTTTTAGGGTAGGCATAAAGTTCATCCCCCCACACCAAAATGGAAGATGTGTTGGTATCTACCAATAGTACAATCAATTCAAAATGGCTGGGTACGTGCGTAAAGGGAAAAGCATGGAACGACCAAAAGTGTCTAAAGAGGGTGTAGAATACGTCAGGGTACCGTGAGTCCTGAGAACTCTGTTCAGAAAGCAAGTCTTAAACTTCATATTTCAACGATAACAGTGTGGGAAGTTTTCAGGAAACGTTGACACATGTGTCCATACTGGTTAGAGCTGGTAAATGCTTGAGAGCCAGGTGACTGTGATGTGCAGTATAACTTTACAAGTGAAGCGTTGCAGTCGGAAGGTGACTTTCTTGATGGTAAGGCAACTTTTGAACTAAACAGAAAGGTAACTCCCATAATTTTAGTACCTGGAGGTAATAACATCCTCACAAAAGAGATTCCCCAAAATTGAACAGTTCTGGGCTGTGTTCTGACATAACGTATGTGACCACTTTGTCCACAGAAGCTACCGTAACGGGCTGGTTTATTTACATATGCTGCAAGAATGGCTCTTTCTCCAATTAGCAGGTGGACCTAAAAAATTTATTTGGCAACAGGACGGAGTCTGTCCCCACTGGCACGTCTTTGTGCGAGAGTGTCTGAAAGCCTAAGTCCCTGATCGTTGGATTGGTTATATTGATCAACAGGGTAGAGATATTTTCCGCTGGCCTCCTTATTCACCTGGCCTCATGCCATGCGACTTTTTCCACTGGGGCTTAATGAAAGTTCGTGTCTGCTTTCCACCACTATCTAGTGAATTGCCAGAGCTAAGACATAGAAATGAAGAGACTATCTCTTCCAGTACTCTGGACTTATTAGCTAAAGTGAGGGAAGAAATGGATTGTAGGTTGGATATGTGCAGTATAATTAAAGGTGCACATATCGAACACATGCAAAAAAAAAAAAAAAAAAAAAAAAACCAACTAAGTTAGTTTACCTTAAATTTGATGTATAATTTGGTGTAAGTAAACTATTTAAACAGGGACATTCTTTTTCGACACGCTGTGCTATGCTGATGAAAAAAATCGCAATACCAACAAGGAGTTGTGTGGTAGGCGTGTTTCTGCATGTGAAAGATCGTGTATATTCGTATTTCGTGCCAGTCGCACAAGAGTGCGCTAGTGGCGTCAATATGTGCAGATCAGGTTTGCTTGAAATACACGCTGTAGTTGCCTCGAACATTGGTTACCTTTGAGACTGGACGTGGTGAGTCGATATTAATCAATAATGCCTTTCAGGCGACAAATGCGCCATTATCAACACTCCACTGAGCTTGAACGAGGCGTGTAATAGGGCTAAGTGAAAGTGGCCATTCCTTCTGCAGTATTGCAGAAAGACTTGGTAGGAATGTAGCCACTGTACTTTGAATGAAACACTTGTGAAACGGTTTGAATTCACGAAAGACAGGGACGTATGGCACAGTATGGCATTATCGTTTGTTTTGAGAGATGGATATGGGGCCTAAAGATGGTGTAGTCGAATGCCGAAACTGGTTGTCGTCAAAATAAAATACACTCCTGGAAATTGAAATAAGAACACCGTGAATTCATTGTCCCAGGAAGGGGAAACTTTATTGACACATTCCTGGGGTCAGATACATCACATGATCACACTGACAGAACCACAGGCACATAGACACAGGCAACAGAGCATGCACAATGTCGGCACTAGTACAGTGTATATCCACCTTTCGCAGCAATGCAGGCTGCTATTCTCCCATGGAGACGATCGTAGAGATGCTGGATGTAGTCCTGTGGAACGGCTTGCCATGCCATTTCCACCTGGCGCCTCAGTTGGACCAGCGTTCGTGCTGGACGTGCAGACCGCGTGAGACGACGCTTCATCCAGTCCCAAACATGCTCAATGGGGGACAGATCCGGAGATCTTGCTGGCCAGGGTAGTTGACTTACACCTTCTAGAGCACGTTGGGTGGCACGGGATACATGCGGACGTGCATTGTCCTGTTGGAACAGCAAGTTCCCTTGCCGGTCTAGGAATGGTAGAACGATGGGTTCGATGACGGTTTGGATGTACCGTGCACTATTCAGTGTGCCCTCGACGATCACCAGTGGTGTACGGCCAGTGTAGGAGATCGCTCCCCTCAGCATGATGCCGGGTGTTGGCCCTGTGTGCCTCGGTCGTATGCAGTTCTGATTGTGGCGCTCACCTGCACGGCGCCAAACACGCATACGACCATCATTGGCACCAAGGCAGAAGCGACTCTCATCGCTGAAGACGACACGTCTCCATTCGTCCCTCCATTCACGCCTGTAGCGACACCACTGGAGGCGGGCTGCACGATGTTGGGGCGTGAGCGGAAGACGGCCTAACGGTGTGCGGGACCGTAGCCCAGCTTCATGGAGACGGTTGCGAATGGTCCTCGCCGATACCCCAGGAGCAACAGTGTCCCTAATTTGCTGGGAAGTGGCGGTGCGGTCCTCTACGGCAGTGCGTAGGATCCTACGGTCTTGGCGTGCATCCGTGCGTCGCTGCGGTCCGGTCCCAGGTCGACGGGCACGTGCACCTTCCGCCGACCACTGGCGACAACATCGATGTACTGTGGAGACCTCACGCCCCACGTGTTGAGCAATTCGGCGGTACGTCCACACGGCCTCCCGCATGCCCACTATACGCTCTCGCTCAAAGTCCGTCAACTGCACATACGGTTCACGTCCACGCTGTCGCGGCATGCTACCAGTGTTAAAGACTGCGATGGAGCTCCGTATGCCACGGCAAACTGGCTGACACTGACGGCGGCAGTGCACAAATGCTGCGCAGCTAGCGCCATTCGACGGCCAACACCGCGGTTCCTGGTGTGTCCGCTGTGCCGTGCGTGTGATCATTGCTTGTACAGCCCTCTCGCAGTGTCCGGAGAAAGTATGGTGGGTCTGACACACCGGTGTCAATATGTTCTTTTTTCCATTTCCAGGAGTGTAAAATAACATCTTAGTTACGGAGAATTTAATTGATATTGGCAGTTACTTAACCAGGTGATGTCCCTGGTCCGTGATGGATCAACCGAGATTGACTGTACGTAACTGTTGGCAGCGGGGGGCCAGGTGGCGCTGCCGGTTGGAAAGACCAGCTCGCTCGGTGTACGGATCTGGCACGTCGACTGCATCTGCAGCAGCAATTCGAGCAGCTGTTGTTACGACAGTGGCACACTAAACTGTTATAAATCGGTTACGTCGAGGACAGCTCCGAGCCAGGTGCTCTGCAGTGCGCATAGCACTGACCCCAAACCACTGTAATTTGCGGCTTCTGTGGCGTCAAGCGAGAGCCCACTGGAGCGTAGGGTGGAAATCTGTTGTGTTTTATGACTGAAGCTGGTTCTGCCTCGGTGCTAGCGATGGCCGCCTGCTACTTAGTAGAAGGCCAGTTCAGGGCCCGCAGCCGACCTGTCTGCGCGCTAGGCACACTGGAGTTACGGTCTGGGGTGCAGTTTAGTAAGACAGCAGGAGCACTCTCGTGACTGCAGCTTTGTACTCAGTCTGGTGATCTGACCTGTTGAGCTGCATTCGTGAACGGGATTCCAGGGGGTGTTTTCCAACAGGATAAAGCTCGCCCACATACCGCGGTTGTAGCCTGACATGCTCT
The DNA here is from genome assembly GCF_023864275.1 of Schistocerca cancellata. Classification (NCBI taxonomy): domain Eukaryota; kingdom Metazoa; phylum Arthropoda; class Insecta; order Orthoptera; family Acrididae; genus Schistocerca; species Schistocerca cancellata. The sequence continues at coordinate 519,712,099 of NC_064634.1, read as the reverse complement.
ACAGTGCCGCTGTTGCCTTGGCCTGATCTGTCAACAATTTATGACATATGTGGCGTCATCGGACAACAACTCCAGCATCATCCACAAACAGCATTAACCGTCCCCGTATTGACCTACCAAGTATAACAAGCATGCAATTCCATTCCACAAAATGACATCCGGCACCTATGTAACACAATGCATACACGTTTTCACGGTTTCGTGGAACGTTCTGGTGGTTACACGAGTTGTTAATGTACCAGCATTTCACATTTCATTAACCTCTGATTTTGCAATGTTAATCACTTAAATGTGTTACCAAGACAAATGTATTCCCGAAATCCCATAACTCTAATTATTTTTTGCTGTTACAATTTTCTTCAGTCAGTGTATACAGAGTTGCTATCTCTGGCAGCAGCAAATGGTCAGGCATGGCTGCCAGTCGAGTGAAACTGAGCTATAGTGACAGATATCGGTACGTCATACTATACTGCTTCGGAGTTCATCAGTCAAAGGGATGGTGTGCCAGTCTTGTGGCAAACCGTCACAAGATGTTCTCAGTGTATGAAGCCGGCCTTTGTGGCCGAGCGGTTCTAGGCGCTTCAGTCCGGAACCGCGCTGCTGCTACGGTCGCAGGTTCGAATCCTGCCTCGGGCATGGATGTGTGTGATGTCCTTAGGTTAGTTAGTTTAGGTAGTTATAAGTCTAGGGGACTGATGACCTCAGATATTAAGTCCCATAGTGCTCAGAGCCATTTTTCAGCGAGAACGTGCTTACCAGCGCAACGACAAAACACCGTCTGTGGAGGTTGGCCGGGGCAGTGCGGGCAACATGCGATCAGATGTTATCTTGGTGCAAGGTAACGTGACGCAGACACCTGAAGACACAGCACAGCCACCGGCCTTAGCACGTCAGAAATGTAGCACGTACTGTACCAAATAAATTAACAAACGACGGAGCTGATCCCCCTTGGTACACAAAACGGGTCAGAATGTCAGTAAAACAAAGGCGTTTATAGTTGCGGCGGAATCTGCTCACAAAATTTCAATCACCAACTTTCTCCTCCGAATGCGAAAATATTTCGTCGATGGCGACCTGCATAAGGAGAAACGATCTTCATAACAAAATGAGGGGAATCAGAGCTCGCATGGAAAGATACAGGTGTTGTTTTCTTCCACGCGCTGTTCGAGAGTGGAATAATGGAGAGTTTTTACGAAAGCGATTCGATGAACCCTGTGCCAGGCACTGAAATATGATTTGCACAGTATCCATGTAGATGTAGACGTAGTGGGTGTTTCAAAATGACTGTCCTGGATTTTAAGGCTTTGTACCATTTATTATATTCAAGTTACAATTATAAATAATACTTCAAATGAAAGAGCAGCTTTAACAGTTTTTCTTCTAAGTGTCGAATTTGAGCACCATTCGTCACACGGCACACATCGACTTGATGGGCGAGTTCTTCCCACACCTCGATCATAGCGTCAGTATTAACTGTTACTACAACTGCTTCAGTCCAGTTTCTTAATTACGGTAGATCAGCTGGTAGCGGAGACACAGACTCGTGACCCTTTATGAACCCCCCAAAGGTGAAAACCGCTTGGCGTCATATCGGGTGAACGTGGAGGCAACAAGCTCTGTCGTCTGGCCCCTTGCAGCCAATCCGATGGTCGGGTACGAAGCCGTTTAACCAGTCTGGGTTATGCTAGTGAGGTAGCGCATCATCTTGCTGCCAAATAAAGTTCTGTGGTTCAACGTCTTTCAACTGAGGAAAGAGCCATAATTAAGTGCGTCAAGACAAGGAACACCAGTTACAGTTGTCTCGCCAAAAAAGAAGGGGCCGTATACTTCTGCTGGGGTATACCATGAAGAGCATTCAGTTTAGGGGAGTCTCGCTGGAACTCTACAATCTGGTGACGATATGCTGACCCAGAGGTGTGCACATTATGGGTGTTTACAGTTCCACTTCGGTCAAATGTCGATTCATCACTGAAGAAGACGCGATCCAGAAAATCTTCATCATCTTGCAGCAACATTTCGTTTGCAAAGCTGGCATGCAAACTGTAGTCTGTGTGCTTTAAACTTCAGAGGTCGTAACAAATGGTTCAAATGGCTCTAAGCACTATGAGACTTAATATCTGAGGTCATCAGTCCCCTAGATTTTGAACTAATTAAATCTAACTAACCTAAGGACATCACACACATACATGCTCGAGGCAGGATTCGAATCTGAGACCGTAGCAGCAGCGCTGTTCCGGACTGAAGCGCCTAGAACCGCTCTGTCACAGCTGCCGGCAGAGGTCGTAATATCTGCAAACGATAAGGACGTAGTTATAAGCGTCTTCTTAAAAGTCTCCTCGCAGACGTCAACGGAACTGCTAATCGATGCCTGACCTCCTGAACAGATTCCTTCGAGCTACACACGAAAGACCAGCTCACTCGTTCAACACTTCCTTCAGTCATTCTTTGTGGTCCTGTACTCTTTCCTTTGTAAACGTATAGAGGTTATTATCATTTGGAAGATTACATTGAAACTTAAGACGGAACGCATGCTGCACGGTAACAACAGACTATGTCAGTGCAAATTGTAAAACGCAAGAAGCTTTCTGTTCACTAGTCGCCATTTGTGCTGCTAGTGTTTTTTTTTAAGGAAGACACAGGAAACGGTGCATTTGCGTGATCACAGATATACAAACAAAACACTGAGTTGCTCTTTTATTTGCTGTATTATTTCTAATTGTGAGTTGAATGTGTGAGGGGCGTTGAGTAAGAAATGCAACGCATTTTGAAAAAAAAAAAAAAATGCGGAGTTTGCTGTGGGTTGTCGTGGGACGTTCCCGCCTCAGCCCCTATAGTTTCGTGAAGTTATACGGCGGCGTTATAGGTAGCCTTCAAAATGACGTGCGTCCCAAGCAGAGAGGGAGTCATTGAGTTTCTTTGGAAGGAGAACCAGAGCATCGCAGTCATGCGTGGGCGCTTGCAGAATGTCTGCGGAGAGGAGACCTGGCAGTAAACAAAAGCACGGTGAGTCGCTGGGCGAAGCGTTTCGCATCATCGCAACCAGGTCGCGCAAACGCGTCCAGTCTCCCAGCCTCCCACAGCTGTGACTCCTGCAGTGTTGGAACGTGCGGACACTCATGCGAGGTGATCACAATCAAACAACTCGCTGCACAACTGTGGCTAGTATTGACACACCGATCCACAAGTTCATCCACTAAGTTCCTTACCACAGAAGAAAATAAAGAGCGACAAAGGGCCATCTGTGCGGAATTGCTTGCGTATTACGCTGCCGATCGTGACAATTTTTTTGTCGAACATCGTCACAGGCATCAAACATGGGTTCATCGCTTCAAAACGGAAACAAAACGACCATCCGTGGAGTGATGCCACTACATTTCTTCTCTGAGGAACATTCGGAACCACAACCTTTGCCTGTAATACATAGCGACGGTATTTTGGGACTCATAAGGGGTATTCTATATTCATGGACCAAGGATCAACTCTGAAGCGTATTTTACTGCCCTCAGAAAACTGGAGAAACGGCTAGAGTGTGTTCGTCGCCACAAAAATATAAACGAACTTCTCCTTCTGCACGAAAATGCAAGGCCTCACACAAGTCTGCGCACTCGAGAGAAGCTCCGCTGGACTTTTCTTCTTCACCCACCCTACAGCCCGGATCTCGCACCTTCTGACTTCCGTCTGTTTAGCCCCATGAAGGATGCGCTCAGCGGTAAGTACACTACTGACCATTAAAATTGCTACACCACGATGGTGACGTGCTACAGACGCGAAATTTAACGCACAGGAAGAAGATGCTGTGATATGTAAATGATTAACTATTCAGAGCATTCACACAAGGTTGGTGCCGGTGGTGACACATACAACGTCCTGACATGAGGAAAATGGTTCAAATAGCTCTGAACACAATGGGACTTAACTGCTGTGGTCATCAGTCCCCTAGAACTTAGAAATACTTAAACCAAATAACCTAAGGACATCACAAACATCCGTGCCCGAGACAGGATTCGAACCTGCGACCGTAGCAGTCGCGCGGTTCCAGACTGAAGCGCCTAGAACCGCTCGTCCACCGCGGCCGGCACATGAGGAAAGTTTCCAACCGATTTCTCATACACAAACAGCAGCTGACATGAGTCGCCTGGTGAAACGTTGTTGTGATGCCTCGTGTAAGGAGGAGAAATGCGTACCATCACGTTTCCGACTTTGATAAAGGTCGGATTGTAGCCTATCGCGATTGCGGTTTATCGTATCGCGACATTGCTGCTCGCATTGGTCGAGATCCAATGACTGTTAGCAGAATATGGAATCGGTGGGTTCAGGAGGGTGAAACGGAACGCCGTGCTGGATCCCAACGGCCTCGTATCACTAGCAGTCGAGATGACATGCATCGTATCCGCATGGCTGTAACGTATAGTTGAGTCAACAGATGGGGACGTTTGCAAGACGACAACCATCTGCATGTACAGTTCGACGACGTTTGCAGCTGCATGGACTATCAGCTTGGAGGCCATGGCTGCGGTTACCCTTGACGCTGCATCACAGACAGGAGCGCCTGCGATGGTATACTCAACGACGAACCTGGGCGCACGAATGGCAAAATGTCATTTTTTCTGATGAATCCAGGTTCTGTTTACAGCATCATGATGGTCGCACCCGTGTTTGGCGACATCGCGGTGAACGCAAATTGGAAGCGTGTATTCGTCATCGCCATACTGGCGTATCACTCGGCGTGATGGTATGGGGTGCCATTGGTTACACGTCTCTGTCACCTCTTATTCGAACTGACGGCACTTTGAACAGTGGACGTTACATTTCAGATGTGTTACGACCCGTGGCTCTACCCTTCATTCGATCCCTGTGAAACCCCACATTTCAGCAGGATAATGCACGACTGCATGTTGCAGGTCCTGTATGGGCCTTTCTTGATACAGAAAATGTTCAACTGCTGCCCTGGCCAGCACATTCTCCAAATCTCTCACCAATTGAAAACGTCTGGTCAATGGTGGCCGAGCAACTGCCTCGTCACAATACGCCAGTCACTACTCTTGATGAACTGTGGTATCGTCTTGAAGGTGCACGAGCAGCTGTACCTGTACACGCCATCCAAGCTCTGTTTGACTCAATACCCAGGCGTATCAAGGCCGTTATTACGGCCAGAGGTGGTCGTTCTGGGTACTGATTTCTCAGGATCTATGCACCCAAATTGCGTGAAAATGTAACCACATGTCAGTTCTAGTATAATATATTTGTCCAATGAATTCCCCGTTTATCATCTGCGTTTCTTCTTGGTGTAGCAATTTTAATGGCCATTAGTGTAGTATGTGGATGATAGCGAGCTTATTGATGCAGCCAGATGTTGGTTCTGACGGGAAAATGTCAACTCGTATAACAGCATGACGACCGAGGAGGACGCCGAACTGTACTGACTCCCGGCTTAGAAGATGCAGTATTTGCTCGGGTGGATGAGGCGCAGTTTCACGTGAAATGAAAGTTTCGCAGAGTACTGTGTGGCGAGTGTTACGGGAAATGGAGTACACCCCCACTGTCCACAGGACTCCTGCTGACTTCGGACTGCGTGTCGCATTCAGTCAGTGATTCTCGCAGCGCCTTTGCAGTCGGTACCGTTTTCTGCGTATGTACTTTTCTTGAATAAAGCACGTTTCAGCCGACGAGCCATGAACACAGACTGACTATAAACGTCTGGGTCGGCATAGCCGGAGCTTACACAAAACGCCCGCCAGACATACTATCCAGGTTCCTGGAACATATCGCTTTTGTCAACGGATATGGTTCCAGCATGATGGAGCCCTATCTCACTTTGGACGGACATTACCTGAAATGTGGACCGGCAGAGGAGGTCCTATTTCGTGCCAGCACGAGAATTCTCCTAATCTCAGCCCGCTTTATGGAGAAAAGTCTTGGGTACGAGACGCTTGTCAATACTGAAGAGGATCTCCTGGCAAGAAATTTCGCTGCCTGCGACTCCGTTCAAAAAACGACGGGTGCGACAGAACTATGCCATGCCTACACTGACCCTGGAAGACACCATTTTGAACAATTGTTGTAAATATAGAAGCCTGTGAAACTTGTTCAGCTAAATGGATTTCACTATTACTGTACCGTACACTTTTTCGGTCTTCCTGACACTGCGCCGCCACTAGGCCATCATCCAGTGGTACTGTGGGGCAATAAAGTAATGTAGAGACTTACCCAAACAGTTAATTAAATGTGAGCCCAGATTAAATACCCGACGATGCTTGAAGCATCAAAGAATTTAGTACTTTGGAGAATACCGCACGGCTGAAACAATTTTCGACCGTCTTTGTCACCAGCAGCAACTCCAATGCAGAATGCAAAATGCCTAATGCGTCTAATACACTGTTGCAATAATCTTTTGCTTCGGTCCCGAACAGCTGCTTTCGATACTGAAATAACGAGTTTCGTCCAATGCCTTCGTCGCACGTTTATAAGACATCTGTGATGTTTCGAGGTTTTCAGTTTAATAGCGGGATGTGCTGCGGAATTAGCAAGGCTCAGTAAATTGCTGACTCTTTAAAGAATCAATCTCCCATGTGTAAAACAGTTTCAACCTTTTGATTACAAATATTTGACGTTAAGCGAGAAAAAGTTTAGAAAAGGGTTGAAATTTTGAAGATTTCTGGAAGCCGCTGGGTGAACACAGTCTGGGTTCTGTTCTTACATTTTTAAGACACCGCACTTTCCAATATTTCTTACACAGCCTCAAGGCATATACGAACTATGGTACTTGTCTTATTGTGTTAAGTCCTCCACATAAAAGTACACCTCTTAATGAGTAGGTTGTGTCAGCATTTTAAATTTTTAAATTCGATCAATAATCACGTAAAATATTGAAAAATTAAGTTTTTGTTGCTGCTGGAAGCCGTTAGACAGCAACCTGCAACTGAAATTGTGCGCCATGAAGCATAAATTGGCTTAGCCGTCTGGTAATTTAGATAATTACTGGTCTTCTCTCGTAAAAGTCACTTAAGCAAATTGAGATTCCGATCGGTGAACATACCGGCTACCATTCACGCTTTTCTGTTCTTACATTTTTAAGACACTGCACTTTCCAATATTTCTCATTGACATGCAAGGGAAGTCCATCGGAATCACATCCAGCCAGTACTGGTTTTCTTTCTATTGTTTAAGAAACACTCGTGTTGTAGATCGGCGGCGGCTTTCTCCTTCTGTACACGATTATCTCTTAAACAATATTTTAACTTTTGTTTGGTAAGCAGTGCTAAAATAAGCCAGTTTTGTCGACGTTGAAAACCTCTTTTCTGTCATATTGTTCGACTATTGAGAACAATAGAGACTGGAATCAATCTCTAAGTTAGATATAGTCTGCAGTACTATGCCGTTCCTTTTCTTAAACCTTTCCAACCAGCCAGGCTTTGCATAAAATTCAGAACCTGTTTTGTTTTGCCAGTTCATCGGCCCCTACCAGCACTAAAATTCCTGCTGTGGCAGCATTCTGAGACCGAAACAAGCAACACAATCTCTTCGGGTTTGCCCCTTCTCAGACGATTTATCTCCGGCTCAGAAAACATATTGCTCTCAAACACTGCCGTCAGTCGATCTCCATTTCTAACTATCGTCAACCGTAGCAACTCCAAACACTTTACAAACTCTTTACCGATTTCTATTTTCGACTGTTTTTCAGTAACTGTCTTCACTTTAAGCAGAACAGTGTTTTTTAGTCCCAGTTTCCGAAACACTGGGGTTAAAAAATTTTTTTTTTCAGTGCCTCTATTTAAAAACAATAAACACGAAACGATTTTGACACAAAAATATATTTTACGCACATAGTTCACGGACTTGGACACATCTTTCACCAAATTTCGAAACTGACTGCTGTGTTCTGTCAATTGACCTAAAGACAGGAGGTACGCCTATAAGAGTAGCAGAAAGCATTTACTCGTATTATTTCCGCCCGTCTAACGAAACGACAATAAGCGACCAAATCTATGCGACTTCATGACTGCAGGAAGCAGGTGTGTTTGTTCTTACGAGAAGAAAAATATGTTATTGTTGAATCATTTTCGTTTCACGTTAAAATATGAAAAAGTACAAAATTGCATTGCACTGCGCTTTGTTTTATTTTCGTGAACTATGAATCCAGTTTTAGTTTCCCCTGCTTGCAATACTAAATGTATTTCTTTGAAGGATTTTACACCCCTTGGCACATCTTCAGTATCGTCTGTATATGCACGTACCTGCCTGGTCTAGTAATACTGTACAGCAGTGAAAATGTACTCCTAAAATGTGCTCCTAAAATGTAATCCTAAAATCGGTTCCATAGTGCACATAACGAATATCACAAAGGAAACTGAAACTTAATGTCGCGTTTTGGTTTTACGAAGGTTTCATATATAATGGAAAATAGAAGAACCTTACAGGCAGCTTGTGTGTAGTTGTCACATGTGACAAGAATGAAGCACTATAACAAACACTGAAGTCGTACGTGTCCACTAGCCGTAGTCAGTATTGTAGATGGAGTCACTGTAATTTGTTCTTATGTTTTTCTGAAGTGATTTTTATGTAATTAATGACAAATGTTGTAAAGAAAATGAATCAAGAAGGCGAGACCTATAAACACTTGTGAGATAAGTTCCCACTATTGCGTGATTCAAAAGTCACTGATCGACTTTTTAGAGACAAGCAATTTGATGAAATGTTACGTGACTATGAGGAGGCTGCCCGGAAATGTTTGAACAACGTTTGTTTCAGTATCTTAGGATGTAAGAAAGCACAAAATTGCAAGGAGCCTCTAGGTGAACTGTTGTAATGTTACGAAAACCTTGGCTGTAACGTATCTGCGAAAAAAACTTCCTTCATCCCCACCTTCAGTTCTTATCTCAAAACTGATAATGAATAAAGGAAATAGCAGCACGTTCCACTACAGTAGATAATATTCAGTAGTACTATGAGAACATTAGACGCAGACAGATGAATTTTTGTATGTACATCCTTGCGACTGAAGGTCGTGGGGACTACGGCCGTACACTATTGTAAGAAAATGAAACACCTACAGCCGAATTTACGATGTCATTTGCTGTACGGCTACCAGTTTCGGCGATTCAGTGCACCATCCTCAGTACGTAGCTGATGCTGAAGTGGTTAACACCGTCTGTATGCCGCGCAGGGTAGCCGCGTGGTGTAGGGCGCCTCGTCACGGCTCGCGCGGCTCACCCCGTCGCAGGTTCGAGTCCTCCCTCGGGCATGGCTGTGTGTGTCGTCCTTAGCGTAAGTTGGTTTAAGTTAGATTAAGTAGTGTTTAAGCCTAGGGACCGATGACCTCAGCAGTTTGGTCCCATATAAACTTACTACAAATTTCAAAAAATTGTTCAAATGGTTCAAATGGCTCTGAGCACTATGGGACTCAACATCTTAGGTCGTAAGTCCCCTAGAACTTAGAACTACTTACACCTAACTAACCTACGGACATCACACACATCCATACCCGAGGCAGGATTCGAACCTGCGTCCGTAGCGGTCGCGCCGTTCCAAACTGAAGCGCGTAGAACTGCTTTGCCTTTGCGGCCAGCACAACAAATTTCCAAATTTCCTACCATCTGTATACACGACGCATCCGTGGGCGGCTTAAATGGTTTACGCAGACTACCTGTGACCGTGATGTTGTCTCCCCTACCGTCACTGACAATTGATGATTGGAGAGACGACATCACAGTTATAGGCAGTCTGCGTAAACCGGTTATGTTGGCCGCTGATGCAGCATGTATACATATGGTGTTAACCCCTTCAGCATCAGTTAAGTCCTGAAGATGGCGCATGGAAGCGCCGAAACTGGTAGCCGTAAAATAAATGACATTATGAGGACGGCTGAAGGTGCTTCATTTTCTTACAGCAGACAGGTGAGGTACACGAAATCCGCCCCGGAAGGTTTCCCGAAAAAAGTATTTCAGTAACTTTGCTTCGTTTACGGGCAGTATGCTCTTTCAGTAGCGCAGCTCATGAGTCAACTTGCAGCTTTCTGCTTTCCTCGAATCAAACTTACATATCGACACCACTCTTTGTGTGGCACGGCGGAGAAGTCTGCCATAAAGACTCCACGACAAACAAAAAGCTTAACAAGAGAAGTGTTGTGAGATGAGCTAATCATGTAGATCATGTGCGTTTTTCCTTTTTATCTCTGACACACACATAAATCCACGATACGCAAACGATATTTACATTGCTTGTACAAATATCACTTACATCACGATGTGCTCCTAACATCGAAGCATCAATTCAACGTGAAACACGTAACGTTCGTGTCTGCAGACAATTTTCCTGGCGCGTGTTGGTTACATCGAGAAAGTAGCGTGAAGTGATGATACTCGCTTACTTAACATTGTTCCTGGAATCTTTTTCGTGGCCCCCAAACTCAGTGCTTGGGATACTCAGTGCTACCTGTGCAGAGCCGCTACACCATCACAACGTGTTACAAAACGATGCCGAGAGTTGTAGAGGGTGTCACGAGGAACAAACTGAAGACAGGAATATGTGTGTGGAAACGTCACCCAGCGACGCTACAGAGTGTGGCGCTATGGGCGCTGGCGCCAGCGGCTAGGCCCCTCCCTCGACGTTGATGGACTGCCGGCGGAATGTCTCGTGATGTTGTTTGTTATTCAGTGACCGCGACTGGTTGCCACGGTCACAAGTAGGAAAGATGGGGACAGGCCCTGTGTCCTACAAACACAGTGCTCTATTGCCTCAGTAGATGATTGTTTCGGATACAGGTTGTCATTCGCAGTTTATTTTTCTGCTGTATACTCACAAACGTTGGAGGTTGTAGAGTGTTCCAGGAGAAAAATAAACTGTCGATGGAAACTGGTGTCCGAAACAGTCGTCCACCGATGAAAAAGGGCATCTCGTCCGTAGGGTACAGGGCCTGCCTACGCAGCAACGAGCTCCAGTTTCTCCACTGCCGACGGTGGCAATCAGTCACCATCACTGAAAAACAAACAACATTGCGACACATTGTCTGTGGCCCGTCAGCGTACAAAGTCACGTTTGTTACCAAAGGGGTAGCCTAGCGACAGGCTCTGGATGCTATAACTTCAACGCTCTGTAGCAACGTTGGATGACGTTTCTCAACACGGGTTCCAGTTCTGAGTTTTTTCCTCACGAGACCCTCCACAATTCCTCGAAATTTGTCGGTATCGTTTTGTAAAAACCCATATATACTATAAAAATATATGTATTTATCTTCCACATATCCTCCTAACCCACTAGATTGATTTCAACCAGACTTCGTAAACATACACTGTCTGGAAACGAGTGCTTTGTGACGAACCACCTACCTTCCTTCGGTGTGGGCGGGGGGTGAAAACTTGGTGACGTAGAAGTATAACTTAGGGAAATCTGGAGCAATTTCAACTGAATTTTGCATATACATCACTCATTGTTTGCATTATTTGTATAACTATTGGTATAAAACATTGCTGGGGGTATACCTCCCTAGATGGGGCAAATTACGAATATTAGTATCTTATGCATAGTTATGGGGTCGCAAGGCTCACAGGTAACAATCCTGGTGACGTTTATCCGTTAGGTGGACGGGGCGAGGGTTCCAAAGACAATAACTTCGCTGTTGTTGTTTTTGTGGTCTTCGGTCCTGTGGTTCATGGTGTGGGTTCCTGTAGTCATGTCCTAGTTCATGAACCACGGGCAACGTATGAGTGGCCAAGTAAGTGGTCCCGACAGTCGGGATACCAGTTACTTTGAAATAAGGCTGGGCATCTCGGACATATTCTGAGTCGTGGTCACCTTTGTGCTCATACGGCAAAGACTACCAAATCCACCGGTTAGTCCCTCAGCCGTTAGGGGTAAAACCCAATGGGACTCGGGGCAAGTAAGGCTAGCAACCTGCTTCCCTGGTACTTTAAATATGATGCTGGCAACAATCAGAGCAAAATGCCTCGGACCTTTGGAGGTGACGGAGTCCCACCTCTAACTGACAAACCAGGGACTCCTAAGATACGACTTGGCAAACAAATGATAATGAGATGGGGAGCTATTAATATCAATGGGGGCTACTCTGGGAAGAAGGTAGAGCTGGCAGAGGCTGCAAGTAAGATGGGGCTGGACGTTTTAGCTGTTAGTGACATTCGGGTAAGGGGTGAGAAAGAAGAGGAAGTGGGAGAATACAAGGTCTACCTGTCAGGAGTCAAAGCAGGAATAGCACAATGGGGTGTAGGGCTTTACATCAGGAAAGAAATGGAACCCGGCGTAGTTGCAATAAGGTATGTAAACGAACGACTGATGTGGATAGATTTGACAGTGTCTAGCAAGAAAATTAGGATTGTGTCAGTATATTCGCATTGTGAAGGGACAGATCAAGATAAGATGGATAGTTTTTATGAGGCACTCAGTGATGTAGTTGTTAGAGTAAAGGACAAGGACAGTGTTCTGCTCATGGGTGATTTTAACGCCAGGATTGGAAATCGAACAGAAGGGTATGAAAAGGTTATGCGTAAATTTGGAGAGGATATGGAGGCCAACAGGAACGGGAAACAACTCTTGGATTTCTGTGCCAGTATGGGCTTAGTAATCACAAACTCCTTTTTTAAACATAAGAACATTCACCGGTATACTTGGGAAGGCAGGGGAACCAGATCTGTCATTGACTATATAATAACAGATCAGGAATTCAGGAAGGCTGTGAGGGACACACGTGTATTCAGGGGATTCTTTGATGACACTGATCATTATTTAATCTGCAGTGAAATTTGTATTGTGAGGCCGAAAGTGCAGGATGTCAGGTCCATATGTAGGAGGATAAGAGTGGAGAAACTTCAGGATAAGAAAATCAGGCACAAGTACATAACAGCAGAAAGGTACCAGTTAGTTGAATGTAGTCAATTACAGTCATTGGAAAAGGATTGGACAAGGTACAGGGACACAGTACTAGAAGTGGCTAAAGAATGTCTTGGAACAGTAGTGTGTAAAAGTAGGATGAAGCAAACAGCTTGGTGGAATGATACAGTCAAGGCAGCCTGTAAAAGGAAAAAGAAGACGTACAAAAATGGCTACATACCAGAACCCAGGTAGACAGAGAAAGTTATCTTGAAGAAAGAAACAAAGCCAAACAGATAATTGCACCATCGAAGAAGAAATCGTGGGAAGACTTTGGAAACAGGTTGGAGACTATAGGTCAAGCTGCTGGAAAACCATTCTGGAGTGTAATTAGCAGTCTTCGAAAGGGAGGTAAGAAGGAAATGACAAGTATTTTGGACAGGTCAGGAAAACTGCTGGTGAATCCTGTGGATGCCTTGGGGAGATGGAGGGAATATTTTGAAGAGTTGCTCAATGTAGATGAAAATGCGATCAGTAATGTTTCAGATTTCGAGGTAGAATGGGATAGGAACGATGATGGAAATAGGATCACATTTGAGGAAGTGGAAAAAATGGTCAATAGATTGCACTGCAATAAAGCGGCTGGGGTGGATGAAATTAAGTCGGAACTCATCAAATACAGTGGAATGTCAGGTCTTAAATGGCTACACAGGATAATTGAATTGGCCTGGGAGTTGGGACAGGTTCCATCAGACTGGACAAAAGCAGTAATCACACCAATCTTTAAACATGGAAACAGAAAAGATTGTAACAACTACAGAGGTATCTCTTTAATCAGCGTTGTGGGTAAAATCTTCTCAGGTATTGTTGAAAGGAAAGTGCGAGTATTAGTTGAGGACCAATTGGATGAAAATCAGTGTGGATTTAGGCCTCTTAGAGGTTGTCAGGACCAGATCTTTAGCTTACGGCAAATAATGGAGAAGTGTTATGAGTGGAGCAAGGAATTGTATCTATGCTTTATAGATCTAGAAAAGGCATATGACCGGGTTCCTAGGAGGAAGTTATTGTCTGTTCTACAAGATTATGGAATAGGAGGCAAACTTTTGCAAGCAATTAAAGGTCTTTACATGGATACTCAGGCAGCAGTTAGAGTTGACGGTAAATTGAGTTCATGGTTTACAGTAGTTTCAGGGGTGAGACAAGGCTGCAACCTGTCTCCACTGTTGTTCATATTATTTATGGATCATATGTTGAAAACAATAGACTGGCTGGGTGAGATTAAGATATGTGAACACAAAATAAGCAGTCTTGCATATGCGGATGACTTAGTTGTGATGGCAGATTCGATTGAAAGTTTGCAAAGTAATATTTCAGAGCTAGATCAGAAATGTAAGGACTATGGTATGAAGATTAGCATCTCCAAAACGAAAGTAATGTCAGTGGGAAAGAAATATAAACGGATTGAGTGACAAATAGGAGGAACAAAGTTAGAACAGGTGGACGGTTTCAAGTACTTAGGATGCATATTCTCACAGGATGGCAACATAATGAAAGAACTGGAAGCGAGGTGTAGCAAAGCTAATGCAGTGAGCGCTCAGCTACGATCTACTCTCTTCTGCAAGAAGGAAGTCAGTACCAAGACTAAGTTATCTGTGCACCGTTCAATCTTTCGACCAACTTTGGTGTATGGGAGCGAAAGCTGTGTGGATTCAGGTTACCTTATCAACAAGGTTGAGGTTACGGAAATGAAAGTAGCTAGGATGATTGCAGGTACTAGTAGATGGGAACAATGGCAGGAGGGTGTCCACAATGAGGAAATCAAAGAAAAACTGGGAATGAACTCTATAGATGTAGCAGTCAGGGCGAACAGGCTTAGATGGTGGGGTCATGTTACACGCATGGGAGAAGCAAGGTTACCCAAGAGACTCATGGATTCAGCAGTAGAGGGTAGGAGGAGTCGGGTTAGACCGAGGAAAAGGTACCTGGATTCGGTTAAGAATGATTTTGTAGTAATAGGTTTAACATCAGAAGAGGCACCAATGTTAGCACTGAATAGGGGATCATGGAGGAACTGTATAAGGGGGGCTATGCTCCAGACTGAACGCTGAAAGGCATAATCAGTCTTAAATGATGATGATGATGATGATGATGATGATGATGGTCCTGAGACTCGTTTAATGCAGCTCTCCGTGCTACTCTATCCTGTGCAAGCTGATTCATCCCCCCGTACCTACTGCAGTCTACAACCTTCTGAATCTACTTAGTGGATTCATCTCTTGGTCTCCCTCTACGATTTTTACCCTTCACGGTGCCCTCCAATACCAACTTGGTGTTCCCTTGATGCCTCAGAACATGTCCTACCAACCGATCCCTTCTTTTAGTCAAATTGCGCCACAAACTCCCCAATTCTAATCAACACATCCTCATTAGTTATGTGATCTACCCATCTAATCTTCAGCATTCTTCTGTACCACCACTTTTCGAAAGCTTCAATTCTCTTCTTGTCCAAACTATTTATCGTCCATGTTTCACTTCCGTAAATGGCTACACTCCATACAAATACTATCAGTAACGACTTCCTTACATTTAAATCTATACTCGATGTTAACGAATTTCTCTTTCAGAAACTCTTTCCTTGCCATTGCCTGTCTACATTTTATATCCTGTCTACTTCGACCATCATCAGTTATTTTTCTCCCCAAATAGCAAAACTCCTTTACTACTTTAAGCGTCTCATTTCTTATCTAATACCATCAGCATCACCCGACTTAATTCGACTAAATTTCATTATCATCGTTTTGCTTTTGTTGATGTTCATCTTATATCCTTCTTTCAAGACACTGTCCATTCCGTTCAACTGCTCTTCGAAGTCCTTTGCTGTCTCTGAGAGAATTACTGTGTCATCGGCTAACCTTAAAGTTCTGGTAGAATTTTGCACAGAGCATAACTTAATTATAGCTAACGCTTGGTTCAAGAATCATAAAGGAAGGCTGTATACATGGAAGAAGCCTGGAGATACTAGAACCTATCAGATAGATTATATAATAGTAAGACAGAGATTTAGGAACCAGGTTTTAAACTGTAAGACATCTCCAAGGGCAGATATGGACTCTGACCACAATCTATTGGTTATGAACTGTAGATTAAAACTGAAGAAACTGCAAAAAGGTGGGAATTTAAGGAGATGGGACCTGGATAAATTGACTAAACCATAGTTTTAGGGAGAGCATAAGGGAACAATTGACAAGAATGGGGGAAAGAAATACGGCATATGAAGAAAGGGTAGCTTTGAGGGATGAAGTAGTGAAGGCAGCAGAGGATCAAGTTGGTAAAAAGACGAAGGCTAGTAGAAATCCTTGGGTGACAGAAAAAATATTGAATTTAAGTGATGAAAGGAGAAAATATAAAAATGTAGTAAATGAAGCAGGCAAAAAGGAATACAAACGTCTCAAAAATAAGATCGACAGGAAGTGCAAAATGGCTAAGCAGGCATGGCTAGAGGACAAATGTAAGGCTGTAGAGGCTTATCTCACTAGGCGTAAGATAGATACGGCCTACAGGAAAATTAAAGAGACCTTTGGAGAAAAGAGAACCAATTGTATGAATATCAAGAGGTCAGATGGAAACCCAGTTCTAAGCAAAGAAGGGAAAGCAGAAAGGTGGAAGGAGTATATAGAGGGTCTATGTAAGGGAGAGGTACTTGAGGGCAATGTTATAGAAATGGAAGAGGATGTAGATGAAGATGAAATGGAAGATATGATACAGCGTGAAGAGTTTGACAGAGCACTTAAAGACCAAAGTCGAAACAAGGCCCCGGGAGTAGACAACATTCCATTAGAACTACTGACGGCCTTGGAAGAGCCAGTCATGACAAAACTCTACCATCTGGTGAGCAAGATTTATGAGACAGGCGAAATACCCTCAGACTTCAAGAAGAATATAATAATTCCAATTCCAAAGAAAACAGAACTTTACTGATTCCCACTATATCTAACTTTAACCTATCCATCTCCGTTTTTAAATTGTCTAACCTACCTGCCCGATTAAGGGATCTGACATTCCACGCTCCGATCCATAGAACACCAGTTTTCTTTCCCCTGATAATGACGTCCTCTTGAACAGTCCCTGCCCGGAGATCCGAATGGGGGACTATTTTACTTCCGGAATATTTTACCGAAGAGGTCACCATTATCATTTAACCATACAGTAAAGCTGCATGCCCTTGCGAAATTTACGACTGTAGTTTCGCCTTGCTTTCAGCCGTTCGCAGCACCAGCACAGCAAGGCCGTTTTGGTTAGTGTTACAAGGCCAGATCAGTCAATCATGCAGACTGTTGCCCCTGCAACTACTGAAAAGGCTGCTGCCCCTCTTCAGGAACCACACGTTTGTCTGGCCTCTCAACAGATACCCCTCCGTCGTGGTTGCACCTACGGTACGGCTATCTGTATCGCTGAGGCACGCAAGCCTCCCCACCAATGACAAGGTCCATCGTTCGTGGGGGGAGTAACTTCGTATCTGGATAAATTGGTGTGGCGGTAAGATACGCTTGCACCCTTACGGTGGGGGTGAAATTTGGTGACATAGAAGCATAACTCAGGAGCCCCTCGTGCAATTCCGACTAAATGTGGTATATGTGTGACTCATTATTTGTATGAACATACTGTGGGAGTGAGATACCCCTAGTGCCGCTTAGGAGTGGCCGTAGAGATGAGAAGGCTTGACGTGGAACAGTGTTCGATAATGACTTTTGAATACTTTAAAAGTATAGAGAATAAATATCTGAGCTAATATGTTCAACTATGTTAAATATAAATACACTCACTGAGGTAAATTGTAACACCGAGAAGAAGTTGTGCGATGTACACAATAGTCGGAAGGCTTGTTTCTACATCCGAAAGATGATATACATACAAATTTCGTGCCAGTGGCATAAGAATGGCGCTAGTAAAGCCACTATGAAGATGCTTTAAATATACGGTGTAACAGTGAAACAACGAACCGTTACAAATCGGTTATGAGTAGCTGCACTTTAGTTACAACCACCCTGTATAAACGTTTTAACCGAAATTCTTATTTTTTGTGTGAGGCGGGAGGGGTGGCTGATAGAAACTCCGCTGCGCCGCTGTTCCACCAGGATCCGAGCCCCACTCTCGTGCGGCGACTTCTCCTCCACTTTTCACAGCCCGTTCACTTTTTTCCCCGTAGCTGTGACGACACTGAAGCTAAAGGTGGGGGGAGATTATTGCCTTAATTAATTTCAGCAGCCGCTGTTGAAAAGTGGCGCTGGCGGGATTAAAGGCTCGTCGCAGAAGCAGACGGCGCCGGCTTTGAGGAAGGCCGCGGATGGCGCGCAAGTTGCCGCCAAGATTACGGCGCAAGTTGAGCGCTCGCTGCTCGGCGTTTGCCGGCGCGGCGGCCGGAGTCGGGTGTGCGCTGTTGCTCTGCCGCAGCAGGTCGTCTGCCTCCCGGGGAAGGCGAAGGCGACAAGTTGCGGCAGCTCCGAACAAAAACTTTGCAGCGCGCCAGTGGAACAGTTGCTTGGGCTACATATTTCTCTATATGTGTGTGTCTGTGTGATAGAGAGAGACCTAGGGGTAAAGGAGAGAGAGAGAGAGAGAGACAGAGAGACAGAGAGATTACAAAATGAGCGTCGTTACATTAAGGTGATCTTTCAAGCAAGAGTGCACACTTACGACTTGCGTAGCTGTGCTCCGTCTCAATTTTTCCTTTACGACGCGACGGGTCCCCGCAAGTGAGACCGTATTACATTCACTGCCGCCCATAAATTTCGGTAGCGCCGCCCGAAGGCGGGAAGCGGGTGCGAGAAAATTTGAGTGAGTTAACGCGCAGTTTGCAAGCAAGCAACTTCCACGCTGATGAGATGTGCAAAGTTATTCGCAGCCACCTCCGCTTTTATGTACTGGCTCCGGACGCACTGTTTCTCTGGGAACGTAGAGCCACCTCTAACCGCAGCGCTAACCCCACTGGCCCTCGTCGCCCGTACGGCCAGGGCGCATGAGAAGCAATCTGAATCGGGCAAATGACTATCTGATCGTCAAAAGGATGTCGATCAGTATGGACGTAAGCGTAGTCTACTTAACCTGATAGTAACTTTAAAGTGAAATCGTAACTTCGCACCGACTATCCTTTGGTTCGATTTCGGATGAACAGTTATCGGTTAGTCTACGACAGCGTACGGTTCCAAAAACCAAACTAAAAAATGCTTTTTTCAGGGGCACAAATCTCGAGTTCTATTGATCATAGAGATAAGGGTCAAGTGTTTTGGTTAGTTCTTGGCCAAGCGACCATTTGTATTGCTATCGGAAGCTATCCTACTGTACAGGGTCAAGATTTAAACATTACACACTTCCTCCAGCTCAGACTAATTGAGCAAATCAGTTGGTTCCTTTGCGTTACGTGTGATCTAGGGTGGGCCTTCAGCGGCTTATAAAAGCGCCAGCTGTTCGTGAACAATTCCTGACGAAACACGGAAAAACCAAAATTAGTTCTGAATATGATCTCGAGGTAACTCGAAATTTTTTTTGAAATCACTATCGGTCACTGAGATCGAGACGTTCACATTGCCGTACTATACACGTAAAATATGCACGTAATATCCGGTCTGAGGCGTAAATGTATTTTCAATTCAGGTAGAAGAATTAGTTTGTTGTACGAAACTCTTTGTAGTTGCAACTGAAACACCGTGTTTTTGTCATGCTGTAGGTGTAGCCTAAAACTGTACATTTTTACGTAAAGCAGTGTTAAGTCAACTTGTGTTGGATTGGATTCCTGCGCTCACTAGAGGAATCGTCTATCTTGTGGTGTGGTCACTTTGCATCGCTTTAAACCGTATTGTTTTTATTGCTCAAGGCGGTGGTTTTAAAGTATTGTTGAATTTAACGTAGGACTCAGTTTGTATTTGAAGGAAACGATCGGCGACTCCGAATTACAAATATTATGAAATTACATCGCCGTAAAAAATGAAATTCTCAACTGGACTCGAAAAATTTACGGTTTTGAAAATGGTAGGTTTTGTTGTAGTTTACTGTTAAAATTAGCTGCACGTCCAGATAAATGCTAATTACAGTACCCATACTAAAGCTCAGTTAAGGTTGATGTCTGAGCAACATCTACTTGCATTTCAGATATGACCTCAACAGCAGTCATGGACGTAGATCAGCCGATGGTTGCGTGAAATTTTCACGACGTGCTAATATTCTGTCATCCTATTTCTAGCAGGTATTCAAGTATGTGCAAAGTGGTACTAGAGCGACAAAAATGTGCTAAAAGTCGTCTTAACAAGCCTGAAAAGAGTTTAACATGACATAAGCCTGGCGTCCTCGGTGAATTGCGATGGATCAGCATAGGATCCACAACGTAGGGAAACGATTTTGTGTACCTATTCGTTGTTTATATGTGTCACAGCGTATGTATAAATGTGTCGAATTATATTAATAAACTGTGAGAACGTTACTGACCTATAGGATTCGTGTTCTATAAGCAAGGAAAAGAAGGGAAACAGAGGAAAAAATGTTTCTGCTGCAACATAAAAAAGGTGAATATATTCCTGTTCACGCCTTTTTTTGCTGAAACAGAGTAGCAGAGAGACAGTGAAAGTGGGAGAGAGAGGAGGGAATTCCAGTGGAACAGGAAGAGCGAAACATGTGGGAGACAGACAGGAGAAAGTTCTAACGGGAGGAAGACGAGGCAGTGGGAGCGAGACATGGCAGAAGGCTTAACCACAAAGAGAGACTGCGTCGTGGTTTTATAATGTTCTGTGTTAAAAGAGCACGAATATTTTTGGCGAGGAAGAACGGGATGAGAATTGAGAGGGCTGGTTCCCCACTTTTCTGCCAGTGTCTTTTGAAGAGGAACATATTCGATTTTTTTGTCCTGCTCCGACAGCATTTTTCCGGTGGTATTGATATTGGCCGTCCAAAACGTTTTCTACCCCTGCTTCGAGATGAGAATTGAGTCACGAATATTGTAAGAATATTTGTTCCAAATACTCTTGGCGAACGGAATCCTGCATCGAAGAGGAAGACGTGTAGCACACGTTATTTGAGTACAAGATATTTTCAGCGGAATTGGTAAATTGAGGAAACAACGCTCGTGCACTTGTATTGAGTTGCTAGCTTGGCTGTTGATACTACCGATTTCTTTTATGACGTACTGAAACAAGTAACGTTATTGGAAAGCACAACAAAATAATGCACGCTGTGATGTAATGTTCGGTGGAACATCAGCAAGCGTGTGTGCTACGTTGTGTATAGCTTTCGGTGGCATTAAACTGTAACAGTGGTGGCAAACTCAGTGACTGTGTGGACTCGGTTTTGCAGTCCTACATAAAAGTTAAAAAGAAAAAGTCTCGGCCGATACCGATAGATACACCGTGGTGTATTGGAGGTGCACACTGCCGTCCAAAAGTTAGTCTACATTCTTTTAGATCTATTTTAACAATCCGAGAGCAAGCACAACGCACTAAGAAAGGGAAGAAGTCCATGTTCCTTGTTAAATCGTTCAAAATGATGGGAACATGCACCACGGATAATCAGTTAGCGAAATGTGTCGTAATCATCACAGTAAATCGATGTCAATACACTGACTGCTAACAGAAATGCTTTATTATCTATTCAAACTGTTGCGGGAAATACAACATGTTTCTACATGTTGTAGTTTCACTCCGAAGACTGATTTGACGCAGCTCTTCCCGCTGCTCTACACTGAGCAAATTTTTCACTTAGAAATAAGAATAATTTTAACCCCCCCCCCCTCACACACACACACACACACACACACACACACACACAAACAAACACACACACCCCTCAGTTACCAAACTACCGATTTCTTCATCCGTAGGAATTTTTCCAACCAACCGATCTCTTCTTTTACTCATTTTTTGCGCCATAATTTTCTTTCTCCCTAATTTGATTCATTACCTTTTGATTCATTATCTGATCTACCCATCTAATCTTCAGAATTGTTTTGTAACACCACATATCAATAGCTTCTGTTCTCTTCTTATCTGAATTACTTGTCGTTCGCGTTTCACTTCCGTACAGGGCTACACTCCAGGCCCTCAGTCACCTTCAGAATAAAACCTGCTAACACATAAATTGATGTCACACATTAAGAAATTCCTCTTTCCCAGTTATGATTTTTTGCTGTTGCCAGTCTGCATTTTATATCCTCTCTACCTCGGCCTTCATCCGTTGTTTTACAGTGCAAATAGCAAAACTCATCTGCTACTTTTAGTTTCTCATTGAGTAATCTAATTTCCTCCGCATCACCTGCTTTAATTCGAGTACACTTTATTAGCTTTGTTTTACTTTTGTTGATGTTCGCCTAACAATCTCTTTCCAAGAAGCTGTCCGTTCCGTTTAAACGTTCTTCCTAGTCGTTTGTTGCCTCTGACAGTTACAATATCATCGGTAAACCTTCATGTTTTTATTTCTTCTCCATGTACTTTGATTCTTTTTCCAGTCTTATCTCTCGATTCCTTTACTTCTTCATCAATGAACAGGCTAAGTAACATCATAATGTACAGACTGAATAACATTGGGGACAGACTACAATCTGTGTCACTCGCTTCTCAACCACTGCTTCCCGTTCTCTACCATACAACGCTGGGCTCGAAATGTAGAGTCTAAGAAATTTCTTCCTCTGACGAAGGCTTTTATTTGATACCAACTGATCGTGGGATAAGGGCGGCATGGGAAACTGAGGTAAATATCTGTCCTAATTACATAATTATTCATAAAGATCGATTCTATTTACACAACTCTATGCATAGCGCTACACAAGCAGTCCCTAAAATCACAATACTGCTCAAAATTGACGATGCAATGCAACTGGCGTTATGCCGCTGGGAAAGAAGTTTCATAATGCCACTCAAATGTAGTGGCAGATGTACTCAAACTCTACCTTTCACCTACAGGCCTGTGGGAAAAAGGCTGGCATGGAAGGTACTTGTTTTTTGGCGGGAATTGTGTTCAAGCGACGAGATGTTGGTGTTGGACAGAGAGGGGTTTACTCAGTGTATTAGCTGTAAGCAATCAGCTGAGGACTGTATCTATCACTGTTTGACGTCAGAGCTCGTTACAAGACGCCTCCCTCTGCACTGCTTGACAATTGCGCGGCAGCTCTGGTAATCGAAATTCAGGAAAGCCAATACACGCTACAACAACAGATGGAAAATGCTTCACTCTTGCAATTAAACATCGAAAAAAAAAACCAGCAGTCGTAATCACTGGGTCATAATGCAACACATGTATTGGGGACTAGGGAAATTCGTCGTCTCAAAAGATTGCACCAGGAGAGATCGACGGCAGCTGAACACGTGTTCGGCTCAGTGTGCGGTCACAAACTAGTCAAATCTTCCCTTCCCTCGTCCCTCTGCCCACTGTAGGCAGGGGTACAGGCTTTTTCAAACAGCCAGCTGATGGTGCTTCCGCATGGTGCCTATACTGACCACGGCCTCCCGCCGTATGTGAGGGCAAAGGCGTCCTCAGCGAGCACACGGCTGCGCGGCCCGGGCAGCATGCACAGTAGGCCGTAACGCCCCCTGAAGAAAGTGACATAAAGGATGGCCACCCAGAGTGCAACCTGTTCGTTTAAAATGTAGTCACACTGCACAGCCCCCCCCCCCCCCCCCCACCATGCTGCCCCTGGGTCAGATCACAGCAACCACCCACACTGGACCCCCTCCGCCTGCAACAGCATGCCATTCTGCGAGGGAGAACACTTTTATTTAACGTCAATACACCTCCTACAAGCGAGCATCTATTAAAAGAAAAAGAAAACTCAATCACAACAGTAATAAATGTCCTGGTTCTGCAAAAACAGGCGCTGTCCATTTTCTTTTAGTATTTAGAGCAAAATTGGTATAGTTTTCACGTTTGACTGCAGGGTATAGTTCACATCTCTCTCTGCCCCCATCTCCTGTTATTTTATGGCATTCAACGAAGTGAAAAAGAACTACAGCACTGCCACCGATTACAGATGACCAAACTGCAGAGGTTGCGCTACACATCTGACAGATGTATTGACGTATCCTTCATCTCCGATACATGTCCACCCTGCATAAAATCGGAAAAAGAACTTTCACTATTTCGCTGCAACAACTATCGATCACTGTACAACGTCCTCATTATTTCAAAACCGTTATCGCAGTTAAGAAAAAGCGAGAATTTGAACGCCAAAGAAATAAATATGTATATTAAGGAATTTCTTTAGGCTTGGTGGATAAATTATATGGCTTGAGAGCGTCCCTCACATTCAAATCAGTGTCTGTAAATAATTTGTCCGGCACGTGTGTACTATAAAAATTTCAGAAATGTGAAATGACATTACAGAATACAGCCTTTCACGCCATTTGCTCAAATTCAAGAGGATGTTGTTGTTTTGTACACTATGGAAGGTCCCATTTTACCTGTATCAGACTGGCATTTACGAAACAAATCGTGAGAGTATGTCTTGTAATAGAATCTCCTGTCACCTAGTAGAGAATTCTATGAGATTCCTCCGACACATCGAAAACAAATAACGTCTGCGTGCTTACATGTGACATTTTCCATCCATAACTGCGTGTTCCTGTCATCCAGCAGCCAATCATTTGCAACAGTAGCTGGTTCTTGTGTTGCACTTTTGTAAGCAATTTGGTCCTCACAGAACAACCTATTTCACGCAATCTACTCACATGTCGGGAAAAATACTATCATTTCTAGGTTCAACGATGAGTTATAATTCAAGTGGTGACTTGTTTATATATAGAGGTTAAGAGGTATCAAATAACACAAGACTTGCAGTAACACTTATTTTTGAACAAGCAGTCTTGAAGATAATAATAAAAACAGTCATGATTCCACAAGAATAGATACAGTCAATTTCTATTAGTTTTATGAGCAAGGCTGGTGTAGTCTGAGATCATTCCACATGTTCAAATTGCAAATGTCATGTGCGAAGGCATTAAATTCATTTCAGGCATATGAAGCACCAATACAGATCAGCAGCTACAGTCATTTATTATGTTTGAGAGCACTTCTCACCGTTATTTTGTGACATCCAGGGACGCTCTCAAGCCATATAATTTATCCATCCAAACCTTAACCAGTCTACCACTCCTTGTAATAGGATCTCCTAATGTCATCCTATAAGATTTTACCACATCCCTCTCTTCCGATATATAGAAAAACAAATACCATCTATGTGTTGACATCGAGCATATCACATGTACATGTATTGGTCCATTGCAGCAACTGGCCAGTGATCGAAACCACTATCATAAAGTTCTGTCGCTTATACTGCAGGAAGACCATATCCCAAGGATTATCAAACACGAGAAAGGGTTCCCATGTTGTTCTTTCAAATACATTGTTTTTCAGCTGTAACAACTCAGGCAGTGTACAACTACGGCTTTGTACACCACCATACATTTTGTTTTGCTAGACTGACATTAACACATTTTGATCCATTGGTCTCACAGAAAGCTAGATATTCCATGGTGTAAACTATGCTGCTCCCACAAACACAGGATAGTAGAAATTAAACACAGACTTGATGTTCCTTATTGACAAAAATGTGGAACACATCACTACACGTTGAAACTGCAGGAGTTTGCGCCATTGCAAAGCGTTTCGAAACCGTTGTCTGATGGTGATGATCTATACAGTTAATCTCATCTCGCACAGTGATGGGGTAGCAGATGTCTTGGTGTTCTGTTTCGAAGAGCATTGTTTCCTCATTTTTCAGTCATGTGCATGATACTGTTCCTGAAGGTGCTATTCACAACACACACGGTGTAATAGAAATAGAAAGAGATAAATGTGGAGGGCATCGCAGCATATGGAAATAGGGTGAGTTTTGAGCATTGAGGAATGCTTCCAAACAGCTGTCTGAAGGTGATGACCTCTAAATTTAATTAACTGCTCCTCAGTGACGAGTAAAAGACGTCTAGTGTTCCGCTAAGGCTCTCTCCATCTCAAACAAGTGTCAGTTAATCATTATGTGGCAATCTACAGCATACCAGGGGATGGATGAGATGGGAGAGACACCATCATGGAGCGAGATGGCGCAGTGGTTAGCATTCAGGAGGATGATGGTTCAAACCCGTGTCCAACTATCCTGATTTATGTTTTCTGTAATTTCCCTAAATCACTTCAGACAAATGCCTGGATGTTTCCTTTGAAAGAGCACAGCTGACTTCCTTCCCAATGCTTCCCTAATTTGATGGGACCAATGACCTCACTATTTGGTTCCCTTCCATATATCAACCAAACAACCAACGAAAGATACCATCCATGTGGGATGTTGATGGAGCGATCAATTTTAACAATTTCACCAGTTGTTCGCAATTTCAACACCAGCCAATGACACAGCAGAATACTTCTCAGCTTCTGTATCATCATTAAACCAACCATCCACTACTAGATTGCAAATCAGGTAGATCACTGGGCAGTACGTCCTTTCAGCCATATACACCAAAGTATACCAGACAGCGTGCTTTACCGATGCAGTTAGGTTATCTAGATGTTTCTAGCACATCGACCATAGTTCAGAATTAGTGATTGCGTCTGGCCATCTTTCCTGTGTGGATGGGATTCACAGAATATTCCCACATCTGTAGGATACAGTCAGAGATTGACAGATACCCCCACATTGTGTTTGAGCAATAGCCGCTGCAACACAGTGGCCAATTTAATCAGCAACGACCAGAAGATGACTGAACTATATCCGCTACATTCCATGTCACGTGAAGGAACAAGGCAAGCTATGTCCATAACTGCTGTTCGGTGAAGACTGTACCATACCAATCTTACTATTCAAGTGCACAAGATCTCTCCACATGCGTACATCTCGAGGAGGTTAGCACCCCGGGTTTATTGGAGCCATCCACAACACACGCATAAACGTATACAGAAAATAGAGCAAATGCAATGAATCTGTAGAATATTTGGATGTGAGTGACTGGGTGCGTTCGATTACAGTGCTATATTAAACCGCACAACTCAATTGCTCACAAAGGACTGCCCCCTCCTAGCAACTGACATCTAGCACATATAGAAGCTGAACTGGGTTGATTACGTGACATCATCGTGAATATTTAAGACTATAAAAGGAGGTGTGATTGACGCAGCAGAATGCGCTGTTTTTTTGTTATTTTTTGGAGAATATCGACAATATTGTTACGAGATATTGGTAATATAACTTGCATCGAAGATGTTATGCCCTTTATCAGGATGAATTTAAATGTACTTACATCCCCTACAGAATCGGTATGCGAAGAGTTTTTCGCTATTTGCAGGCTTTAGGAATGTAGAAAATAATGTACCAGTGGTTGAAATCGAGACTTCACAATAGGTAATACGCGTGCATAGTCTCTATGTGTATGTGTGGGGAGCTGTCAGTGGCTGATGATTGCGGCTAGAAGGCATAACTAGCTAAGTGTTTGTCCATAAATTACGCTGCTGGGGGGCGTACTCTGTAGGAACGAAGAAGGGAAACTCTCTACAGGACACTAAGTTCAGTTTCCAATCTGCACTACTCGTTGAGCTGCATCTAGATACGAAGCGAGTGTTGCTATACTTTTCATTAGCATCCTATACAAAATGTATGCACGTGGATGATCGGGAAGAGGAGAACTTTTAAGATTTTGTAGTAGGCTGGTGTATAAGACACACAAATACTCTCATCTAAAACCAAACAACGCAGGGGTATGTCAGCAATATGAACGTATACATAGGAAAACTATCGAAAATCATATGAACAATGACATAAAATCGGCAAAAATCGAAGAAAACCTGGTGTAATTACGATAAATTGATGGGAAATATGTAAAATTGAGGGAAATACAACGATATATGTAAAATCACGAAAACCTTGCAAATTACGTAAACTGACTCATAATAAATAAAATTAGAGAAAAATACCGTAAAATGAGGGTCATGATGTGGGTTGGAGGTACCCGGACGCTCAAGACTGAAAAAAAGTTTAAAAATTATGCTCTGTCTGCACTCAGTTTTAACACTCCCCCTCCCCCTGTAAACTATGTGGGTTTTCGTAACAGATACTTCAACAAAGGTGACGTAAGCACTACAGAGAGGCGCTATATTAAAGCTGTCGAAACGTGTGTATCCCGCCCCAGGACTGTGTTCTCACACATGCAGTCGAATATAGATATTACCGAATACTGGTTGGCTCTCAGAAGCAAAGTTATTCCATAAGTATTAAGAGATCATATTTGTGTTAACAGTGTGGGGAGGGTACAGTCTAGAGGTGTGTTGTTAGGACGAAATTGATGTATTGTCCTACACATGAGCAAAACTACCTAACGCCAGACCATGACTTCTGTGTGCACAAGGAATGCTATCAGAGCTGTGGCGATGCTACTGCAAGACTGTTGCATCTCCTTTGGCTACTGTTGTGGTGCTTACTCCCTCATAAGAAGTCGCGTGCATTTTCTTGCAGCGGGGAGTGGGTGGTATCTCAATGTATCAACTATTGAAAATATTCATGTCGTTTTTCTTCGCTCTATTTCCTAGTGAGGCATGACCGTATCCGTCAATAGAGCTAGTACTACTACTAATAAGCACGACTGACGTGGAAAATGTGATTGATGGTAAGTACGTTCCCGACTGTCTCCTATGAGACAGAACAGCAGTCTCCTGGTTTATAAGCAGTTCAAGCGGCGGATATACACCAACGATGCCTTTGTAGTGAGGAACAGCTCGGACACTTCCTTTGATACGAGAATAGGGCAGAAGGAAGTATTTTTATCGTCGTTTGTCACCGTAGTGATTGGGGTTGAAAACTAGCAGGGTGGTTGCATGTCAGATATTGGACATATATGTCCTGCATTACAGTATTAAGAGCGTTAAATTCCACATGACCAATACTTTGGAAGCCATATGGCTTCAACAATACAGTATTTTATGTGCAGAACTGTGTAGCCTTAGGAATGCGTGTTTATGCTCTACAATCATTTCTCTGTAGCCGGTACTCTCTTGGTACTGGCTGAAGAATTGAAAGCGCAGTTGGTTTACATAAAAGTTTCAAACTCCAACCGTCTGGAGCTCAATCATGCATAAAGCACACGTTTCTTCTTAACCATCTGTTATATCACCACAGCACTATCATGTCTACTATATACCGATAAGGGGTGCTAACCTGCTTGACATGCACGCATCTGGAGAAATCTTGCGTACTTCTATGGGTGTCGTGAGTAAGATTGGTGCAGAACATTCTTCGCTGAACAGCTTGCTCTGTTCCTTCACGAGGTGTGGAATTCAGCACGTATTGTACTCTCTTACTTCTGGACAGCTGCAGATTAAACCGGCGACTGTGTTGCAGGGAGGGGTGGTGAAGGACACTGCGAGGAGATCTTTCAATCTGCAACTTGATACTATGAATCCGAGAATTCTCTGTGACTTCCATCCACATAGGTATAGATGACCAGTCGCAATCGTAAATTCCACACTATGATCGATGTGCTACAAATATATAGATAACCTAACTGCATCAGTATAGGAGTTTGATGTGTATGACTGAATAGATGTACTTCACAGTGATCTATCTGCATTCACAGTCTAATATATGGTACTTGAAAAGTAGCGAACGGATGGTTTAGCGATGATACAGAAACTGGGAGGCATTCTGCTGTGTCACTGGCTGGCGTTGAAATTACGGAACAACTGGTAAAATTGCTAAAACAGATTGCTCTATCAACTGCGGTGCTTATTACAGTACATCGTTCCATATCGATGGTGTATTTTCCATCCCATGCATCCACTGGTATGCTTTTGATTACCACTTAATGATTGACTGACACCTCTTTTTGAGATGGAGAGAGCCTTGGCGGAACACTGGAAGTGTGCTACTTGTCACTGTGGAGCATGGAATTAAATGTAGAGGTCATCACCTTCAGACAGCGCTTTGGAAGCGTTCGTCAATGCTGGAAACTCGTCCTCTTTCCATGCCCTCCACATTTTTTTCACTAATAAAATAACACTGCCTCTTTTTAGTTGTACTACCCAGCATATGTTGTTAACAGCATCTTCTGCCGACAGTCAACACCGGCTACTGCGAATGATGGTCTGCCGGATGTGGACTACTTCCTCAATTGCAGGTGACAGAGACTTCACACACAGGTCGGTAGGGGCGAGCTATGGAGCAAAAGTGTCAGATGCCAGCACGCAGTCGGTATTGGTTTTAGATGAATCGAAGCAATTTTATGGGGTTCTCTACTAGTTGACATTAGAAGGTTCTATTACAAGGCACGCTCTCACAATGTGTTTTTTACGTTTCGTAAATGCTAGCACAATATACTACTGCACTGCTAAAGCAGGATCTGCCACAGTGTACAGAACAACTACATCCTCTTGAATTATAGTTTGCTGTTGCCGAAAATAAAATGATTGTGTTTTTACCGACATGTGAACAAATAGCATGAAAGGTTTTCTTCTGTAATGTTACTTCAAGCGTCTGAAATGTTCGTAATAGCCACGTGCATGACAGTTTATTTACAGACACTGATTTGAACTTCAGGGATACGCTCAAACCATGTGATTTTGTCCCTCAAACTGAAACGAATCGCTTGTTGTTGTTGTTGTGGTCTTCAGTCTGGTTTGATGCAGCTCTCCATGCTATTCTATCGTGTGCAAGCTTCTTCATCTCCCAGTACCTACTGCAGCCTACATCCTTCTGAATCTGCTAAGTGTATTCATCTCTCGGTCTCCCTCTACGATTTTTACCCTCCACGCTGCCCTCCAATACTAAATTGGTGATCCCTCGATGTCTCAGAACATGTCCTACCAACCGATCCCTTCTTCTAGTCAAGTTGTGCCACAAACTCTTCTTCTCCCCAATTCTATTCAATACCTGCTCATTAGTTATGTGATCTACCCATCTAATCTTCAGCATTCTTCTGTAGCACCACATTTCGAAAGCTTCTATTCTCTTCTTGTTTAAGCTATTTATTGTCCACGTTTCACTTCCATACATGGCTACACTCCATGCAAATACTTTCAGAAACGACTTTCTGACATTTAAATCTATACTCGATGTTAACAAATTTTTCTTCATTAGAAACGCTTTCCTTGCCATTGCCAGTCTACATTTTATATCCTCTCTACTTCGACCATCATCAGTTATTTTGCTCCCCAAATAGCAAAAATCGCTTAACATAGATTTTTTTGTTCAGAGTTTAAATTTCTTTACTCCTATGAAAGTTTCGAAGTAACGAGGACATTCTGCAGTGATAGGTAGTTTTCACAGCAAAATAGTGGAAGCTTTTTCGATTTTAAGCAGGGTGGTCATGCATAGAAGAGGTGAGATAAGATACTATATTTATCAGGGGTATCGCTATAGAGCACTGACGCCTGCAGTTTGGTCATCTGTAATTGGCTGCCATGCTGTAGTTGTTTCTTTTTCTACATCGTTGGATGTCACAAAAGAATGGGAGACAGGGAGAGGGAGGGAGGGAGGGAGAGAGAGAGAGAGAGAGAGAGAGAGAGAGAGAGAGAGAGAGAGAGAGAGAGAGAGGTGAACTGTATTGTGCAGTCAAACATAGAAGAATGCCGTTCTATATTGATAATTTAATGATCTGAAAAGAAGGTAACGTCCTCGTGCATGACAGTCTACTGATTTGAACACGAGAAATGCTCTCAAACTATAAAGATTTTGCTCATAAAACTAAAAGAAAATGGACTGTTTCTTACTGTCATCCTGATTGTGTTTTCTTATCATATGCTCGCTTATCAGAGGTGCGTTGACAAATGTTACAGAGAAATGTCTTCCCTCGCAGAATGGTGGGGGCTAGGGAAGGCGGCGCAGCGGCACGTTTAGACAAACAACACGCGGTCGGGACAGCCCTCACTTGCCTTGCTCTGCTCTGTGGTCCGCCGACTGGCCTGTCCTCCACTGGGGGGGACGCCGCGACTGCAGCTGGCTGCAGGTCCTGCCTGCTGCGCGCAGCAACGGCTGCTACTGCAGTGGATGAGCTATGCTTCGCAGGAACCCTGACAGCAGCACCATCATGAATCCTGCAGGGCTGTCCATAAATCCGTAACAGTAAGAGGGGATGTAGATCTCTTCTGAACAGCACGCTCTAAGGCATCCCAGATACGCTCAATAATGTTCATGTTTGAGGAGTCAGCGGAAGTGTTTAAACTCAGTGTTCTTGGAGCCCCTCTGAAGCAATTATGGACGTGAGGGGTGTCGCATATCCTGATGGAATTGCCCAAGTCTGTCGGAATGCACAATGGACATGAATGGAGGCAAGTGATCAAAAAATGGTTCAAATGGCTCTGAGCGCTATGGGACTTCTGCGACAGTAGCGGTCGCGCGGTTCCGGACTGAAGCGCCTAGAACAGCTCGGCCACACTGGCCGGCGCGGGTGATCAGACAGGATACTTACGTACGTGTCATCTGTCAGAGTCGAAGCCCCATATCACTGTAACTGCACGCGCCACGCATCATTACAGAGCCTCCACCAGCTTGAACAGTCCTCTGCTGACACGCAGGGTCCATGGATTCATGAAGTTGTCTCCGTACCCGTACACGTCTATCCGTTCGATACAATTTGAAACGATACTCGTCCGACCAGGTAAAATGTTTCCAGTCATCGACAGTCCAATGTCGTGCTGATGGGACCAGGCGAGGTATTAAAGCTTTGCGTCGTGCAGCCAATAAAGGTATCCAAAGCCCATACCGATGATGTTTAGTTGTATGGTTCGCACGCTGACACTTGTTGATGGCCCAGCATTGAAATCTGCAGTAATTTGCGGATGGGTTGCGCTTCTGTCACACTGAACGACTCTCTTCAGTCGTCGTTGGTCCCGTTCTTGGAGGATCTTTTCCCGACCGCAGCGATGTCGGTGCCTCGGTCTTTTACCGGATTCCTGTTATTCACGTTACCCTCGTGAAATGTTCGTACGGGAAAATCCCCATTTCATACGTACCTCGGAGATGCTTTGTCCCATCGGCCGTGTGCCGACTATAACACCACTTTCAAAGTCATTTAAATATTGATAACGTGTCATTGTAGCAGCAGTAACCGATCTACGTCAGACACTTGTTGTCTTATGTAGGCGTCGCCGACTGCAACGTATTCGTCTGTTTACATATCTCTGTCTTTTGATAAACCTGCCTATACCAGCCTGTTTGCCGCTGGAGTGTAGACCCGCGATAGCTGCGCCTCCGGGGGGCGATGTGGCTGCCGCCTGCCGGAGACGCGAGCTCCTCTGGTCACATGGGCGGCATCCAGGGTTGCCCCTGGCAACAAGCCTTTCTTACTGCTGTCGTCCTGAACTATTACTACGAGGGCGAGTCAATAAATAAATCGCGAAGTGGGGTAGAGACATCAGAGCCGAGCGTATCATCCCGAAATTTACTTGTGTGTTCAACGTGCTCGCCCTGTAACTCAAAAAATTTATGCCATCGCTTGACAAGACGTTAAAAGCTTGCACGTAGAATTCTTGTGGCGACGTCCTTATCTGACGAGTGACCTCTCGGGATATTATAAGTTTATTTGGTTCCTCGAATTGCTGCAACCCACAAGACCTATGTGAGCTGCGGGTAGCGAAATACCGCTAAACGTGGAAAGAATGTGCCATCACTGGGTCACCAGGGCGGCAGCACGATCTTCGCTTGTGATTTTTTTTTCGTTTGCTGATTTTCTGTATCGAATGAACACAAATTTCAATTACACACAGTTCTAGCAACATGCGGGACGAATTTCGCTATCGACGTGTTGTAGGAACAGTCCCTCGCCTCACAAAAATCGCGTTGTTCTAGTCGAGTTGGTACCTATACGACGGTTATTCTTAAAATAACGTCCTATCGGTGGCGAAATGGGAACCACTGTGAAAATCAGAAATGTTTTATTTGCAACAGTTCGTTAAACCTTCCAGCTGCTTCTCTACACAGTCGCCGCTACGACTTAGACACTTGTTGTAGCGCTGTGCCAACTTTCCAATACCCTAGTCACAGAAGGCAGCCGCCTGTGGTTTCCGCCAATTCTCTACGGTGGTCTGTAGCTCCATGTCTGTGCCAAAATGTTGCCTTCACAACCAGCGGGTTAATGTGCGCAGAGATGAAACTCAGAGGGTGCCAATTACGAGCTGTAATTTGGGTTATTGAACGCTTATCGTGGAAAAAGCTGCAGGAGCATCTTCATTGCTCATGCAGAGTGCGGCCGAGAATTGTCACGAAGAAGAAAACGCAGGACAATTATGTTATGTAGGCTGCGTGACATCAGGCGAAATCTCTCACCAGACCCTCACACTTGGCGGGAAACACCATATTCCAGGCGTATTTACGTGCTAACTGTGCGCTCAGAACCGAAAAGAGCGGCGTGAGAAGTAGAGACACTGACCAAAACATCTGCGTAAAGATTCATCGGATTTTCACTGTGGTTTCAGTTTCGCGCCCGATAGGATCTCACTTTCCAAATAGCCCTCGTAGCACACCTACATCTTGATCTGACTACACGTCATTAACCATAGACCACAGAATACTGTTTATCGGCTGTCTTGCGACGTATTTGTCAACTCACGCTCATGTCTCTGTCCCCGCAGCCGTGGCCCCTAGGAGCCCACGTTTCGGCTACCCACGGTGCTGTCCCGTCATGCTGGTGAGCTATGAGCTGCAACACAGCGCAGGCCGATGTCAATGCCGGAAAAACGTGCAACAATTTTAAGGACAAGGTCATTTTATTGACAAGTGAGGTGACAGGTAGTTCATCATTGTGGGAGTATATGAAAACCAATTCAGATCAAATAAAACACTTTGTCGCATCATTAAATAGTGTACCCCCGTGCCTCCCCCTGCCACCTCTCGCGGCAACATAAGAGTGTGTTCTCGCATGCGAACGATCACAGTGCCATCCTGCGATAGATGGTCCCAAGCATCTTGCACCTTTTCCTGAATTTCGGCAACGGATCTGGCAGGGTCGGGAGAATGAGAAAGTTCCCACTTCATGTCCCATAGATGATAAGTCGGCGAAAATTTGGTGGCCTTTGTGGCCGGGAGAGCTTTTGTACACCCCGAAGAGCACGTAGCGTCGTAGCAGCCGTATACGGACGTGCATTGTCCCGGCGAATATTCACGCACCTTACTGTCGAAGAAAGGGCAGTAACGCAGGGGTAACAGTCTGTGCACTGTAGCAGCAGTGGTTAATTTTCGCAGCAGAAACGCCATTGTGGTCGTGAGTTGTAACTGAAGTCCCTCTCCCCATCATCACTACCATAAAGCCTGGGACTGGAACTGTATGTCGTGGACGAATATACTCCGGAAAAGGTGCCGTTCCTGTACGACCACTACTCGCACACAGACAGAACCGTCGCTCATCACTGAAGACAAGAGAGCGCCATTCGACTCTGTCACGACGCCAGAGAAGCCACGACTGGCGAAGTCGCGGTGCCAGCGGTAATATTCACAGATTCACGCGTGTCCTTAGTCTTTCTGCAAGCAGAAGCTACAACACAGCAGCGATCGTCCTCGGTGTCGCAGCAGGTGCGACTTGTGCCCGGATTTCGTGCCTGGATGGTGTTAGTTTAGCCATCGCTGCTCGTACAATGCGTCGATCTTGACGCGCGCCTGTATTATTCGGACGTCCAGAGCCTGGTCTACAGACGTGGGAACGTTCCACAGACCGCTGCTGAAAGCAGCCATACCCAAATATGTGCAGCCATACAGCATCCGGCTGGTGCACTGTTAGACGCCGCTCGAGCAGCTGAAGCTGTTCAACAGGAATGCGTACTCGACGGTGGCGCGTAGCTGTATCTTAGGATGACTGTTCCAAACACTGTTCACGCCTAAATTCAACACAGTTACTGCATGCAGAGTGAAAACAGGGGGCTGACAGACAGGGCTCCTAAGCGCCATATTATCTCCAATTCCCGTGACAAATTAATTGCTAGTACTGCAAGCCACCAGTGTGCACGTGTCGTACCCTGGTGCCACTGAACACCGTTCTCGACGGTGTTGCATTTCTTTCCCGACAGCTTATGTTGACGAGACGAAATATTTTCGTGAACCCCTAAATCCACACTCCAGAGATATTGCAGGCCGTCGCTTGCTTTAATCATAAATGTATATCCAAGCGATGCTAAATATTATATCTTTACATAATGAAAAGTATTATCTTCTCGATAACCTTCAAATCGTGAGCTGCACCCTTGATTTTTATGTATGAAATTAGTGAATTTACTCGTGGCAGTTTTGTTGCGTATGTCTGCGGTCACTTTCAGAACTCAAATTAATAATTAAATTAATACGATTGAACTTTGAATTGCTCGTATATCCACGTATCACCGAAATAAAATGAAAACGGTGAACAGTTGAGGGAGCATCAATGAGGACAGTGGCGTATTTAAGCTTACAAAAATAATGACAAGTTTTTATTAACCCTTTTATACCTACAGTGAACTGATAAACCTTACAAAAAATGACGAACACAAATCAAAAAAGGGATTGGGCTCGAAAAGCTGGAAAAACATTCATTGGTGTGGAAGCTATGTAAATTCACCCTCTTACAACGCAATCTGACTTCGTTTACATGAATCCTCTGTCAGGCCCAACTCTATTAAAATGGAATCAACTACGACCAGGTACACAATACACTGTGATTCACGGAGGACAGAGAGCTGTGTATATCATTTTAACAGCCCCAGGCCGGTGCAGCAGTGCTTTACCCGTTCACTCTGGTGCAGGCGGCAGAAGGAAATGGCGCGCTGTGGGCGAGGAGCGGCGCATTGCGGCATCTGCAGTCTTCTGACGCGTCCACGAAAACTTGCGAACTACGCGGTCTGGCGTCCTGAATATCACAGCTTTCCTATCAGAGTCCTGAAATCCCGGCAGATTTCAGTGTGAGGTACACCCGTTCGCTAGTCTGTCCAAACAATTGGACTCAGAAGCACGGCAATGCAGATGTCAGATGGCCGACTCAGGACGAATACGTTCACCCTCGTGACACGCGACATGTCCGACGTGATACGCAGTTCCACTGTCGGTACAGCTGGAAACTGCCACAGGCTCGTAGTCCAATACAAGTTCCGGACCGCTAGTCTCACCCACTAGTGAAGGACCCGGGGATGAAGAAGCAAAGAATCACAAATACTTTCCACCAAGCCTCGGTACGGGAGCTGAATTGGCAAATAAAATAATAAAAAAATACACCTCCGCGTTGTATTAACCGACTGAACTATCCTCTACTCATTGACCGTCCCCTCTTGGGTATTCTGTTCACGAGATAGCCAATCCAGACACATCACAGGGGTTCCCACGCTGGGGGAGCAAGCCTCTGCTTTTCCTGTCCTGAGCGGAGCCAATCCAAGACTCAAAAATATTCTCTGAAAAAAAAAAAGATTTTAGACTAGGCAGGTGTCATTCTCACGTAAGCATGGCCATGTTTCGGCAAACGACGTGCACCTAGATGGGACCACAGTCCCTCATTTACAGAGAGATCTCATCTCTCCACGCCAACCATTTCTAAGTTCTAAAAGAAGGCTGTTAAGTCTCTCAAACAGTCGTGCTAGTGAAATATGTTTTGCGCCTCGCTAAAAGAATCTGGCGACTTCTTGGCATCAAGGGAGTTGCAGACTTTCCTCCACTAAAACCGTGCACCAGACGGTCTATCCGTATCGTCCCAGCTTCCAATACGAGAATGCTTGGAGGTTTACGACCACCTCACTGTTCGTACAAAAGCTCAGGTGACAGCAGTCCACCCACTTTCTGCCAACTGGCCACCTTCATGGCGATTATTCGCCTGCACAGGTGAAATGTTCTGCGAACGGCCTCCTCCTGCTGCGACCCTGGGTGGGCAGAGGGGAGGGGGTGCCCCGGCCCGCACTTTGTCCCTCTGCAGGCGCAGCCCACAGAGCGCCGCTCCCCACAACCACTCGCACAGCCCAGTCGCTGGACAAAGCATTTACTGCCATTAATCCATCTTTCTCCGTCGCCCCTCAGGCACAAGTTTTCTGCAGGCTACACATGCACTTGTATGAGCATTCTGCCCACAGTTTCCTCGTGCAGAAAGTCATAAAACACGCGTACCACATGTAGTACAGGGAAACACCGAGGTCATGACCTAACATATGAATACTAACCTGACTTACAGTGTTGTTAAAGTGAGAAGGTGGCGTGCCACCTGTCAATATGTGTAGTTAGTGGTGGGAATAGCATCTTTCTATTTACTTTCACAGTTCATACCGTTATGTTCGTTTTCCAAAATTAGTTTTTATTGAGTTGCATTTTTTCTGCCAATCACAGAAAAGTCTTTGCTGTTCACCATAGACTGTGAACATCTACGGATTGTGTGTAGCGTGCTGCACATGAGGCCCACTTCAAACGAAAAAAAGTCACTTGATGCCGATGTGATACGGTTGATTATTACGGTCTGTTGATAATTTTTACTTTTTCGACCTCCTGACTGCAACGGAAAAAAACAATTTTCGTGCCATACGCGTTTCGCCTTTATGCTCTGCAAAGCATCTTCAATTGCCTGGAATATATACATATTTTTACTTTTTAGTTTAGATTTTGGGCAATGTACATGTAGGTTATAAACAGTTCTGGTTGTTGGTATTTGCTAATATATAGTAATATTTTGAACTGTACTTACAGGTTGGTTGAACGATTTTCTACATATTACTCTTGTGTTCCATTTTTGGTGCCGCTACTCTTCTTAGAAATGCCACTTGGGTTTTTTTCCCACATTTCACAGCACTAGAAACAACACTTGCTTTGATGCAATGTGTTGGTTCGTGTTGCCGACTGTCGGATGCTATTGCCAAAGATCGAATGTTATTGCTAACTCTCGACTGTAATTTTTGAAGTATCTATGATCTGTTTGTGTATACATTTGTGTGTGTGTGTGTGTGTGTGTGTGTGTGTGTGTGTGTGTGCAGGCGCGCGCGCGCGTCCAGAAGTAATAGCAATGGTGATGAATTGTAGCTGCGACGGAAGCAATATGAAAACCGTAAAAGGAAGAAGAGTTACTTTTCACAGGTACATACCATAAATGAATTCCTTAGTAAAAGACACTTTATTGGAGGCATAAAATTCGAGGGCTAATTTATGCGACGATGTGGTCGCATGTTTTCGAGACAAATCGTAGCATAATTCTGTAGTTTGGGTGTGTGTTACTAGTAAATCCGTTGAATGTGCGCACATTTCGATCAGTTTTCACCTCATAAAATTTAAATATGGTTTCTATAGCCACTCTGTCCGGATACCGGTCATGCCTATTTTAAAGTACTCACAATAGGAAAGTGTAATACCATTATGTGTGACATGAGAAATAAGTATGTAATTAAATATTTTAGGTTTCCTAAGAATGAAAAAAATTCAACATGTAAAAAGAAATATAAAATGAATACATAAAATTTTTCTGCACGTCATAACTCCAAACGATGATCATTAAGGAAACTTTAATTTCAGCGTACCAAGAAGCCATTCCACAATGTCAACGCAACGTAATGTGTAGAGAGACACACTAATTCAATAAAGTGTAGTAAAAAACTTAAAAATAGGGCTGGCTGTCCCTTCTGCTCATCTATCGAAAAAATTAACATTTAAATGAAATCTTTTTAATATAACACGTTTTTAAAACTTACTACAAAGTATACAATCATTTCTCCCAGCCCCATACATTCACTAACGCCCTGCAGATAGACCTGAAAATCCGTGCTTGTTGACTGCTAATAGCTACGAAAATGCTTGCAGATTTTAAAACAAAAAAGGGGGACATAAGCAGCACATAACTGATCCATGAATAGTTCGCCTTCTTACTATTATGTATTGCATGCATCTCGCCTTTGTCGTTTTAAATTCTACAAGTATTTTCACAGCTATTGAAAATTCAGAAGCGCAAATTTTCGGGACTATCTGTATGGAGTTATGAAATGAATGGGGCTGGGAGAAATTATTGTATACGTTTTAATCCGTTTCAAAAACGTGTTACATTAAAAAGATTTTTATTGAAATAACTACTTCCTGCTCTCTTCTCTTGTGTGTGTCAAAATTTTTAATGGATTTGAAACATTTTTTGAGATTACAGTAGAGACATTGAAAGGTCTCTGTTGGATTCCTTTCATGTTTAATTTCTTAAATCTGTTGCCATTTATGGAATAAATTCCTCTTCTAAATGTACTGTGGCGTTTCTGACTATCTGGGAGGAGACTGAGCAGTGGAACGTGTTACTTTTACACATAAACAAGAACGATATGTCACACTACTACACTTTAAAGCACAGTTTATATGTAATTCTTATATGTAATTCATGTCACACAGTCTCATACGGAACCTACATCCGCTTTCTTTTATATACTGTATATGATAAGATACTGTCATCCCCCTTCCTTTTGTGTGAGAGGATGAATGAACATATGTATTTCTAGTTGCATGCTTGAGGGTAGCAGACAAGGCTGTCTGCTAGAGAACAGTAGGACCAACGTCGGAACAGGTAGCTACGCTTCCTAAAAGCAAAGAGGTTTCTATTCTTAGTATGGTCCTGTCCGTCCGTTGTCATGTTGGTATAGGAAGCTGCCCCTCTGGCCACTTCCGTTGGTCTTTGTGAGCCACCCCTCAGGAAGCACGCTCGGAAGTAAGGCAGTTGCAGTGTGGCCGTGGCGAGCGTCTGAAGTGGTAAGGTCTCCGGCTAAGCGCGTGTCTGTTATGTCCGTAGGACAATGGATTTCTTAAGTTCAGCCTAACTGAAAATTTAATCACCTTTATTTCAGGTTTAGCTCTAAAATATCTAATGCTATCTTAAAGTGCAGCGGAGTGTAATTCTCGTGTTAAATTCAGATTATTTTGCGGTAGTTGCTTTGTTACTACTTTGTGAGTAAAGTGGAACCACGTGTTGATCAGTAACTCTAACTAAGTTCATCAATCTTAAATGCGAATGTTTGTGTGATTATAACGTCTCGTCTTGACTATATTTTCAATACAGCAACTTTTCTTTATGTTCAGCTCACGTGGGGTGTACTTTGCGAGACCACTACCACGTGCTTATATAACTGTTTGACCCATCAGGTTAATAGTAAGACGTTAGTAACCAGTTCAAGGTTTTTCTTTTGTGAATTGCTTTTCGATCTAATGTATTTTAATTATCAAAATTATTGTGGAGTTGTACGCTTTGTGTAAACCAAGTTGACCACGTGGAGCATGTGGTGTAATCATCAAAGTAGCCCTCAGCTATTCTTTTTGCGAAGACTTCACAAAGAGTTAATATGAATTTAGTATACCAGTGTGTGGTAATTACATGACGGACAGGATTGTGGTATGAACGTAATTTCTTTGGGTAAAAACTGAATCTGTTGGTTGTGGTTAATTTCTTCTTGCTTATGTTTCAATGTTCTTCGTGTGTTATTTTATGAATGGAGTGTTGTATGCAGTTTTCCAAATCTCGGCTCCATATTTTATGTGTTCCGTAAGATTACAATCTCACATTCTTTTTAATCGTAAATAAGGCACCAGCTCAGTTATAGCTCACGTGTAATATGCTGAAATTTCAATGAACAATCTTAAAATAAATTTCCAAATATAAACTGATTTCTTTCCTTTTATTTAAATTCTCCTTTTTATATATGTATATTACCGGTTTTGTCTGCTTGGTAAACCTAGACTAAATATCTGATGAAACAGTTGCCCAGTAATCCACGGTTAACGTCCCCAGACAGATCACGGCTTTTAACACACTTCCATTGTCAATTAGCACCGATATCAGTATACCAAAATTAAAGTTACAACGTTACACATGGCGACCCTGTTCTGTGATTCCGCTAGACTCTGGAATCTCTGAAATGTTAGATTGCGAGCGTGTTATAATCTTAATTTTTTTCCTACAGCGCTCAAACAACTTCTGCGTTATTTCCGAGCAGACTTTCAAAAGATTCACGGCGTTGTTGATCGGCGTTGCGTTGTTTGTCTTGTTTTGTTTTTTATATTTGTGTGTTTTATATGTCTGTGTGTTTTTTATTCTCGCTTGTAAATTCCACTGTTTCGATCAAAGATAAAAATTTGTTTTGCGTGTGAAAAAGTGTGTACTAGGTTGGGTATCTTTCGTGTGACTGTCGTAATTTTTGGGGGACACATTTATTGTGATTAGTGTGTTGCGTACTGAGTATAAATTGCACTAATGCAAACACGTAACCAAGCTAAAAGTAAGCGGTCCAACAACTTAAGCAACATGGACCAATGGGATAATTTGATTTCCAATATTAACGCGTCGGGCGGTTCCGAAAATGCAATGGGGAATACTTCAGACGAAATGCAAAACAGCACGAACGGGCTCACAGCAGAGCCAGAAATTAATTTGCCTTCAACTAACCAAATTGATTTAGCAGAACTCATGAAAGCCTTATTGCAACAAAATAAAGAAAACACAGAGAAATCGATCCGCGAGCTAGGGGAACAAATGACGCAGAAATCAGAAAAATCGTTCGAACAAATGACGCAGAAATCAGAAAAATCGTTCCGAGAACAAAAAGAATCATCCGAAAAATCGATCCGCGAGCTAGGCGAACAAATGACGCAGAAATCTAAAAAATCGATCCGAGAGCTAGGCGAACAAATAGACGAAAAACTAATCCAGCAGACAAATAAAGTCGACAAGTCGATGCAGAGAGTGTCCGATGATATCTCACAAAGAATAAACAATCTGGCAAGTGAGATAAAAAGTGATATTATGAAAGAATTAGGCCGTACATTTGAACAAATCGATGATCGGCTGCAAGCTTTAGAACAGAGCAAGCGGAGGGGCGATACCGAATCTAAAGAAAGCGAAGAACGGCTACTTAGGAATTTCCAAGAGCTGAGGGAAGAATGCAAAAGGGAACACCAGCTGGTAATCTCGAGGATCGAAGAGGCGGAAACTCATTGTCCCACGTCCGTTAGCAACACAATAGCGGACAACAGTTTAGCGATCCACGCGTTGGAACAGCAAATAGAACAATTGAAGCAGACTGGGGCGGAGGACAAGAGACAAATTGATGATAAGATTGCGGCATTAGCGGACACTGTAGGCACGATGAAGCTGACGGAAAGCGAGAACAATACTACACCGGTAGCGGCCGCAGAGACCGAAGAAGTGCGTTCGCTTCTTAGATTTCAGAAGGGACAGTTTGAAGTGAACAGACAACACAAAGCTGTAACAGGCGAATTACAAGAACGCGTGGCGCATCTGGAAAACCGCATGGCGTGTGATTCCGAACTCGCCAATAGCACTAAAAATAGCCGTACGAACAGTGCAGAGAGGGACTCCGGCCACGAGGGAGATTTTGACGACAGGGAAGAATGTAATTTAAGGGGCAGACATGAGAGAAACAGAAACATTCAAGGGCCTCGCCAGGAGGAAATGCGGGTATTTGATTTCAAACATTTCCTTACGGTAAGAAAGTTTGAGATATTCCGAAATTCGCAAAAAGGAATACATCCACGTGCATGGCTCGAGCAATTTGAGTTTTGTCTTCCCCCAGACTGGGCAAGTTCACATAAGATAGAATATATGTGTGGCTATTTGGAAGGCGAACCGGCGATTCGCATGAGGTCGGCAGCGCGTCACTGCAACTCCACTCGGGAGTTTTGACAAGCCTTTCTGTCCGCCTATTGGTCGGAAGCGGCACAAGATAGGGTCAAACATGGCATAATTATGCTGCCAAATTTGAACCAGTCTGGTTTCGGCAGCCCTGCACGCCTATTCGACCACATGCTGCAGGCAAATCAATTTTTATACGACCCTACGGGCCTGCGGAACTAATTAGGATATGCATCACCAAATTGCCGATGCACTTGCGGCACGTCATTCTTGCGGGACGATGCAAAGAGGACGTGGAAACGTTTAAGACGCTTCTCCAAGATTTGGAATATAATACAGCAGAATGCCCGCCTAATCAGGCACAAAGTTATTACGGGGCACAGCAGCGCGACCGCAGTCGTGGCCGTATTACTAATCAACGGCGTGACTGGTCGTCGCGACGCGAACGGAACAATAATCGGGACCGGCCGTATAGAAACTGGGGTAACAGTCGCGAACACTGCTGGAACAACGGTAATGATCGGCGACGTGGACAAGATCGTGAACGCTACAGGTACAGCAACCAGAATCGATACTACGATGAATACGGTGGGAATAGGACTGTAGGCGGAGCACCTCATGATGTTGAAATTCGGCCGGCTAACCCTAGACATAATCCAGCAAATGGAAATCAACAAAACCGGCAATGACAAACGATCAGCGCAGAAGGCGCCCAATCGGAACAAATGAGCGACATGGCAAATGAGTAGAAAGGACAGTGAGAAGTAGAGAGGACGGTGAGGAGAAAGAATTGGTTAGTTTAAATTTGTAATAAATGCAGTTTGAATAATATGTTGATAAAAATTAATGATAAAGATGTTTCTATGTCATGGATT
Source organism: Schistocerca cancellata (assembly GCF_023864275.1). NCBI lineage: Eukaryota > Metazoa > Arthropoda > Insecta > Orthoptera > Acrididae > Schistocerca > Schistocerca cancellata. The sequence goes on along the minus strand of NC_064634.1, from coordinate 519,667,866 downwards.
GAAGTGATGTTTTAATTTTTTTCTCTCCTTGTGCAATTAGGATTTAGTTTGATTCAAACGTGAAGATAAAAGGTTTCTTTGTGAACGAGTAAAATGCTGTTTATGTTTTTTTTGTGTGTAAATTGAAAAGAGCCGCTCCTGAGAGAAGCAATATCTGCGTTGAATTAACGCAAAACTCAGGGGAATATCCGATCTGTGGGTATTATGGGTCTGGCAAACCCAGGTCCCCAGCTGTTAGTAGCCTTGTTTCCGATTTTCTACTTTCAGTGCTACTATCTATCTATTACTATTCTATATCTGTCAGTATAAATGAGGATCTCTTACTATAGTATGCGTGCTGTATGAATATTTTAAGATAGGAGAACTCTGAGAAAGGAATGAGTAAGTTTGGAATCTTGAAAACAGGATGCGATAATACGATTGTTGAACCATTGGCTTCCAATATGCGATGATATGTTAATATTGATGATATATGTCTTTTTTGTTCTTTATAGCTGAGTATGTAAAGTGCTGTCTGTGGATTTCGTAAGTATATTGATTCCCTTCAAGGTGAAAGAAGAATTGTGGTTTGTGTAATTTACGTGGCTCTGAAATATTATTGTGGTAGTCAAATACGAGCAGCTTTTCAGCAAATGGAGAATGGAACGGAAATATGGATCCTTTTTGTAGTCTTGATTGATGTTGAGCCAAAGCCTAAAAAATTATTCTGCGTTAATACTTGTCCTAGAAAAGCGACGTTTATGTGTTTTGCTGATGCTGTGAGCATGACAGCTTACTGTTTTCGCTGGTGCGGGATGCACTGCAGCCTATGTGATTTGTACTGAGGAAATTTCCCTCTTGAAGGTAGAGGATGATTAAATAATTTTGATTATGGGAACGAAGGAAAGCTTGGTTTAAGGTAATAAGGATAAAGCAAAACATTTGTCATTTAAACTACAGGAGGATTCGGATCTTTTGTGTCTGTTATAAGTTCAATATGTTAAGATGATACTGTTTTACAGAATAGAGGTGACCACAATTTTGCCATTCATGAGAAATGAATCCAGAATAACCACCACAGGCGAAATAACTGATTTGGAAGCGAAAGGTAACGTAAAGAAGGAACGAAATCGCAGCAAAATGGGTAAGAAAATGTAATATAACCTGTATAATGCAAATATTTTTAACCTTCTCAGAGTCATCTGCGTGATTAATTGTTGTGATAACGTAATTTTAGGTGAAATTTTCTTACTGTTTTATGTGTGAATATATGAGTATGATAAATGTATAATTGTGAGTCTCTTTTCAGGTGTGCGAACTGGTATAAATGTTTTGGCGTGTAAATAACCATTGTTCTTTTTAATGTGTATGTTTAAGGAAAGTTCTCCATATCTATCATGTGACAAGACGTATGCCGCGAGCGTCAAGAAGAGGACGAATTAGAACAATGTTGTAGTGGTATATACACGGTGTTGAAATAGCATTGAAGTAGCTTATTGGGTTAACTAGTAGTGGATAGAAGTAGAATATTGAGTAATGCATGTTTATGGGTAGTTAGTTTGTAGAATAGACAACAGGTGTGCATGTATGTGTGTGTAAATAACATGTGAACCCTATGCTGTCCTGACCTATACTTGCACAAGGCATAATCCTATTCATTTTAGTGAATTAATAAGTAGCATTTGATTTATTAAAACGTAAGTGAACCACATTAGTGATGTGGATTTAAATATTATATTGTCAGTTTATTTAACTTTTATTTTTTTTACATTGTAAAGTCATTTCACTTTTATATTTTTTTTACATTGTCAAGTCATTTAAACTTTATTTTATATTGTCGATTCATCTAATTTTTTATTTAAAAAAAATTAAGTCTCACTTTGTTCTTAAAAATTGTGAAAGACAATACTAAGTGGTACTATGTATGACATTGTGTAATCACATAAGGATGATGAAAAATTTCTGTGAATGCAGTTGAAAACGTGAAAGCGAACCGGCAAAACTCTTAAGAGACAGCGGGAGCAGCCGGACTAGTTGTAAACTGGCGGGTTTCCCAGCGGGACACGCTGTCATCCGGGCCACTTTGGGAGCGCGGCCGACAACAAAAGGAGAGTTAGCGGCAAACACTTTCCCTTGTACCTGTAGCTAATGGGCGGCCGCCCCGGGCGACCTTTCCTCGAGGCGATGACCTGAGATGGGCGAGCGGTCCACCGCGCGGAAATCCATCTGCTGGCAACGCACCACACGCACGCGACCGTGACGAGACGGCCGCGGTGAAACAACACAAGGGGCGTGGAGCCTTTTGACAGGTACTGCCCAGAGAAACTTGCAGACGTCAACGACGCCTATCGACATTTCCTGATGTATGCCTACTGTCAAGCGACAGTAAATCTTGGTTCGATGTTCTCTGGTCGCTAAGGGTGGCACAAAAGAAGAGCCATTAAGTGTCATCCTTGCCCGAGAATATCAACCTGGCGTATCAAACGAGGATACCGCACGAATTTGACAATACAAACATGGAACCAAATCGAGATGTACGTGACACGAGAGAAACTTCATGAGAGGGCAGAGACGGCGGGATCGCACGCAACAGATGGACAAAAATCCCTACTGACAGCTGCGGCGACGAACCCCCCCCCCCTTTCCCTTATATTGTGCCTCGGAACAGTGGAACAGTGTCAGTGAACAGTGATTATACGGTTCTTAGTCCAGTGCATATACGTGTGTTTCTGTCAGAGAAACTCTGACTCGTGTGTTTTGCAGGAGTTCGATTTATTGGTGTTTATTAGACTGACTCTTGTACTTTGCAGGTGTTCTATTTATCTTTTTTAGACTTTGACTCTTGTATTTTGCAGGTGTTTTATTTATAGGTGTTTTTTTTTTGTTTTAGATGTTGACTATTGTACTGTTTTATTTATCAATGTTTGTTTTTGTGTGATGTATTAGATTTGTGATATTTTGTTTCGTAAATTCATTGCTGTGGCATTGCTTCGTTTATCAGTCAGATAGCTTTTTATTCTCATTGAACTGTGATCGATTAGCCTTTGCTTGGGGCATATTTACTGTGAGGAACCCCTTAAGGGTAACAATCACATAATTATTGTAGTTTCAGTATAATGACACAGTGCTCATTGTTTGCTAGCTAATTGAAATATAGTAGAGTGATTAAATGAGTGCCACATAGTTATTTTAATTCTACAAATTATTAGTTTTATACGATATAAAATTTTTTGCGATAACCACTTTGTAAAACATGTTTTTTCTCTTATCATTTTGTTGCTTTTGCAGATTGTGCATTGTTATGTTCTGCTTTTTAATACCGATGTTATTTGATGTTCTTTTTTTTAATTGCTGTGGCACCTTTGCTATTTTCATAAATTTTGCTTGTTAATAAACAGTCATAAATTTTCCTGTGATCAGTTGGCTCTTGCAATGAGCAAATACTGGTGAACTCCATAAGGGTAACAACCAGAAATTGTTTTCATATTAATGACACAGGAACCATTGTTTTTACTTGCTGACCGAATTAGGGCTACACTACCTTTTAAATAGGTGTCACAGATTGTGTTCTTTTTTTCTGTTTGAAATTGGTAGATTCTAAAGATGTGTTGAAATTATTGTGTTTTAGCAAGTAGCTGGTGTCCTTTTGCCTTTTCTTTTACACTTTTGGTTTAAGTAGGGTGTGAGAAGCCTGCTTGGGAATGTCCTAGCATGGCCAGAAAATTCCCTGCACAGTCTTTTCCCGGAGCGTTGGGGTTATGAAAGGTCTCTGTTGGATTCCTTTCATGTTTAATTTCTTAAATCTGTTGCCATTTATGGAATAAATTCCTCTTCTAAATGTACTGTGGCGTTTCTGACTATCTGGGAGGAGACTGAGCAGTGGAACGTGTTACTTTTACACATAAACAAGAACGATATGTCACACTACTACACTTTAAAGCACAGTTTATATGTAATTCTTATATGTAATTCATGTCACACAGTCTCATACGGAACCTACATCCGCTTTCTTTTATATATTGTATATGATAAGATACTGTCATCCCCCTTCCTTTTGTGTGAGAGGATGAATGAACATATGTATTTCTAGTTGCATGCTTGAGGGTAGCAGACAAGGCTGTCTGCTAGAGAACAGTAGGACCAACGTCGGAACAGGTAGCTACGCTTCCTAAAAGCAAAGAGGTTTCTATTCTTAGTATGGTCCTGTCCGTCCGTTGTCATGTTGGTATAGGAAGCTGCCCCTCTGGCCACTTCCGTTGGTCTTTGTGAGCCACCCCTCAGGAAGCACGCTCGGAAGTAAGGCAGTTGCAGTGTGGCCGTGGCGAGCGTCTGAAGTGGTAAGATCTCCGGCTAAGCGCGTGTCTGTTAAGTCCGTAGGACAATGGATTTCTTAAGTTCAGCCTAACTGAAAATTTAATCACCTTTATTTCAGGTTTAGCTCTAAAATATCTAATGCTATCTTAAAGTGCAGCGGAGTGTAATTCTCGTGTTAAATTCAGATTATTTTGCGGTAGTTGCTTTGTTACTACTTTGTGAGTAAAGTGGAACCACGTGTTGATCAGTAACTCTAACTAAGTTCATCAATCTTAAATGCGAATGTTTGTGTGATTATAACGTCTCGTCTTGACTATATTTTCAATACAGCAACTTTTCTTTATGTTCAGCTCACGTGGGGTGTACTTTGCGAGACCACTACCACGTGCTTATATAACTGTTTGACCCATCAGGTTAATAGTAAGACGTTAGTAACCAGTTCAAGGTTTTTCTTTTGTGAATTGCTTTTCGATCTAATGTATTTTAATTATCAAAATTATTGTGGAGTTGTACGCTTTGTGTAAACCAAGTTGACCACGTGGAGCATGTGGTGTAATCATCAAAGTAGCCCTCAGCTATTCTTTTTGCGAAGACTTCACAAAGAGTTAATATGAATTTAGTATACCAGTGTGTGGTAATTACATGACGGACAGGATTGTGGTATGAACGTAATTTCTTTGGGTAAAAACTGAATCTGTTGGTTGTGGTTAATTTCTTCTTGCTTATGTTTCAATGTTCTTCGTGTGTTATTTTATGAATGGAGTGTTGTATGCAGTTTTCCAAATCTTGGCTCCATATTTTATGTGTTCCGTAAGATTACAATCTCACATTCTTTTTAATCGTAAATAAGGCACCAGCTCAGTTATAGCTCACGTGTAATATGCTGAAATTTCAATGAACAATCTTAAAATAAATTTCCAAATATAAACTGATTTCTTTCCTTTTATTTAAATTCTCCTTTTTATATATGTATATTACCGGTTTTGTCTGCTTGGTAAACCTAGACTAAATATCTGATGAAACAGTTGCCCAGTAATCCACGGTTAACGTCCCCAGACAGATCACGGCTTTTAACACACTTCCATTGTCAATTAGCACCGATATCAGTATACCAAAATTAAAGTTACAACGTTACAACATGTGGTTAATTTCAGGATTGTTTCAGTGTCTGTTCATCTGACTCTATCAAAACATTGCTTCCTTCTGCGATTATCCCACGATAACCCCACGAAGTCAAAAATTAGAGCCAATCGAGCTCACACTAGGACTTACCAGCAAGCTTTCTTACCAACACACATTCACAAGTGGAACAGAAAAAGGGAAAAATATCAGTGGTACACAAAGTACCCTCCGCCACACACCAAACAAGAAGGATAGTTGATATTGCACTGTCATCAAGTTCTGAGCTGTGTTGAACGTTTCAGGTCTCCAGATTACCGGGAAGTTAATTTAAAATTAATTTAAAATCAACTGTAAAATTTGTACCGAACCAACAAACAAGAAAAAGGGTTAACAAAGAGGTGCTAAAAAAATGGCGACACCTGAGCTCTGACACAAGTCACAAAAGGTTCAATATCCTTCCGTTTTCTTCCATTACCTAATGCAAATTATTAAAATGCCTGCAATAATTACGTGTGGATCACCGGCCCGTAAGACTTTCAATTTAACACAGTTCGGCGACTTGGATCTTCCTGACACACTCCATTAATCCTACCAGGTAAAGGGGACCTACAGTTAATGTGGAAAACGTACAACGTGTCATTCCTGGCAAATCTTCGCTTCACTGAATGTCGAATGTCAGGTTAAAGCCAGACTGAGAAACATCCGGGATTCGAACTTGCGCCCTCTCGCTTCCAGGCGCGCTCTTAACCGCATCACCGCAGGGGTGTACAAATCCTGCGTGGCCCTGCCTGCTCAGCCTGCAGCATCAGAGGCGCACGAGTACACGTGCACTGAAGCAGGCCGGCCTGGGCCTCCGCGAGCTTGCCGGGCCGCGGGGGGCCCGTTCAGCCTGCTGCACCCGACAACAGGTTGCGCTATCGATCCAGTGCGACTGCCGAACTGCCGGGTGTATGTTTGCGCAGGTAAGTCCGCTGCAGCTCGTTTACTATAACGCTGCGAGTAGCTAAATGAACAAACCCAGCTTAAGGGAGCCTCAGGAGAAATTAAGAGTTGGGGAATATACACTACTGGCCATTAAAATTGCTACACCAAGAAGAAATAGCAGATGATAAACGCGTATTCATTGGGCAAATATATTATACTAGAACTGACATGTGATCACATTTTCACGCAATTTGGGTGCATAGATCCTGAGAAATCAGCACCCAGAACAACCACCTCTGGCCGTAATGAAGGCCTCGATACGCCAGGGCATTGAGTCAAACAGAGCTTGGATGGCGTGTACAGGTACAGCTGCTCGTGCACCTTCAAGACGATACCATAGTTCATCAAGAGTAGTGACTGGCGTATTGTGACGAGGCAGTTGCTCGGCCACCATTGACCAGACGTTTTCAATTGGTGAGAGATTTGGAGAATGTGCTGGCCAGGGTAGCAGTCGAAGATTTTCTATATCCAGAAAGGCCCGTACAGGACCTGCAGCATGCGGTCGTGCATTATCTTGCTGAAATGTAGGGTTTCGCAGGGATCGAATGAAGGGTAGAGCCACGGGTCGTAACACATCTGAAATGTAACGTCCACTGTTCAAAGTGCCGTCAGTTCGAATAAGAGGTGACAGAGACGTGTAACCAATGGCACCCCATACCATCACGCCGAGTGATACGCCAGTATGGCGATGACGAATACACGCTTCCAATGTGCGTTCACCGCAATGTCGCCAATCACGGATGCGACCACCATGATGCTGTAAACAGAACCTGGATTCATCAGAAAAAATAACGTTCTGCCATTCGTGCACCCAGGTTCGTAGTTGAGTACACCATCGCAGGTGCTCCTGTCTGTGATGCAATGTCGCGATACGATAAACCGCAACCGCGATAGGCTACAATCCGACCTTTATCAAAATCGGAAACGTGATGGTACGCATTTCTCCTCATTACACGAGGCATCACAACAACGTTTCACCAGGCAACGCCGGTTGACTGCTGTTTGTGTATGAGAAATCGGTTGGAAACTTTCCTCATGTCAGCATGTTGTAGGTGTCGCCACCGGCGCCAACCTTGTGGGAATGCTCTGAAAAGCTAATCATTTGCATATCACAGCATCTTCTTCCTGTCGGGAAAATTTCGCGTTTGTAGCACGTCGTCTTCGTGGTGTAGCAGTTTTAATGGCCATTAGTGTATATTAGTTACAAAACAGAGCGCAAGGGGTAAAGTTTTCGTGTGTTTATGAGGCAGCTTCCAATAAATCGGTAGTTGTCTCGCAATGCAAACTATGCAAAAAGTTATCAAACACTCATTCGGGAGCCTCGAGTACGTTAAGAAATATTTGTAAACTGACCATCAGTTACCTCACTCCAGAAATATTCTGAAAGAGGACGAAGACTTAGTGGCTAACAAGTGTACGGAAACGTGTGTTAAGGACTTGGAGCCATTTGGCAGTACATAGGCTTTCTACATTTAGGGATAGCGTTGACTGAAACAGCAGAAAGAGTTGGCTCAGAAGATGATACACACCACATTCTGGTACTATGCAACGTAGTTTGAGGGCAGTTTCTTCTTTCAGACATTTATTTTTTCGATTAATTTAATATGAAAAACTAACTTTGTGTTTGCTAAAATGCATTTCAGGAACATAGAAAAAATTGTTTTGACTAATTAGAATGAATTCAGCGAATCGCAATACACATGTTGGACAATGTAATTAAAATTGGGTTTAACTGGGATCATATCTGGCTGAAACACAGTAAAATTACAGAAACCAGACTTGCAAAACCTTACTTTAGTTAGCACTGCAGTATACTAGGTTCTTGGGTGCAACGGATCGTGACCTTCACAGAGAGTTTTGATTACTAAAGAAAACACATATTAGAGGTGATCGATGGTGGTTCGAACTGAGAATAGTCAGTACTAGTCGAAAGAGGGTCATGAAGTAGAGAAAACCCTTGAAATGGATATAAATAAATAACCCCGAAACACGACTAAAAGAAAAAAAGGACAAAATGCACCATCTACTAACTTTCAGTGACTCAGTATTGAAACGCCCGCTAAATCAAGCAGGGCTAACAGCTCATTAGGATTGTGGAAAGGGCCAAGGGAGTTGCGGTCGGATTCATTTCACAATTGTAATTTATTATCATTTAAGGAGATGGGACCTGGATAAACTGAAAGAACCAGAGGTTGTACAGAGTTTTAGGGAGAGCATAAGGGAACAATTGACAGGAATGGGGGAAAGAAATACAGTAGAAGAAGAATGGGTAGCTTTGAGGGATGAAGTAGTGAAGGCAGCAGAGGATCAAGTAGGTAAAAAGACCAGGGCTCTTAGAAAGCCTTGGGTAACAGAAGAAATATTGAATTTAATTGATGAAAGGAGAAAATATAAAAATGCACTAAATGAAGCAGGCAAAAAGGAATACAAACGTCTCAAAAATAAGATCGACAGGGAGTGCAAAATGGCTAAGCAGGGATGGCTAGAGGACAAATGTAAGGATGTAGAGGCTTATCTCACTGGGGGTAAGATAGATACTGCCTACAGGAAAATTAAAGAGACCTTTGGAGATAAGAGAACCACTTGTATGAACATCAAGAGCTCAGATGGAAAACCAGTTCTAAGCAAAGAAGGGAAAGCAGAAAGGTGGAAGGAGTATATAGAGGGTCCATACAAGGGCGATGTACTTGAGGACAATATTATGGAAATGGAAGAGGATGTAGATGAAGATGAAATGGGAGATATGATACTGCGTGAAGAGTTTGACAGAGCACTGAAAGACCTGAGTCGAAACAAAGCCCCCGGAGTAGACATCATTCCATTGGAACTACTGACGGTCTTGGGAGAGCCAGTCCTGACAAAATTCTACCATCTGGTGAGCAACATGTATGAAAGAGGCGAAATACCCTCAGACTTCAAGAAGAATATAATAATTCCAATCCCAAAGAAAGCAGGTGTTGACAGATGTGAAAATTACCGAACAATCAATTTAATAAGCCACAGCTGCAAAATACTAACACGAATTCTTTACAGACGAATGGAAAAACTAGTAGAAGCCGACCTCGGGGAAGGTCAGTTTGGATTCTGTAGAAATACTGGAACACGTGAGGCAATACTGACCTTACGACTTATCTTAGAAGAAAGATTAAGGAAAGGCAAACCTACGTTTCTAGCATTTGTAGACTTAGAGAAAGCTTTTGACAATGTTGACTGGAATACTCTCTTTCAAATTCTAAAGGTGGCAGGGGTAAAATACAGGGAGCGAAAGGCTATTTACAATTTGTACAGAAACCAGATGGCAGTTATAAGAGTCGAGGGACATGAAAGGGAAGCAGTGGTTGGGAAGGGAGTAAGACAGGGTTGTAGCCTCTCCCCGATGTTATTCAATCTGTATATTGAGCAAGCAGGAAAGGAAACAAAAGAAAAATTCGGAGTAGGTATTAAAATCCATGGAGAAGAAATAAAAACCTTGAGGTTTTCCGATGACATTGTAATTCTGTCAGAGACAGCAAAGGACCTGGAAGAGCAGTTGAACGGAATGGACAGTGTCTTGAAAGGAGGATGTAAGATGAACATCAACAAAAGCAAAACGAGGATAATGGAATGTAGTCGAATTAAGTCGCGTGATGCTGAGGGAATTAGATTAGGAAATGAGACATTTGAAGTAGTAAAGGAGTTTTGCTATTTGGGGAGCAAAATAACTGATGATGGTCGAAGTAGAGAGGATATAAAATGTAGACTGGCAATGGCAAGGAAAGCGTTTCTGAAGAAGAGAAATTTGTTAACATCGAGTATAGATTTAAGTGTCAGGAAGTCATTTCTGAAAGTATTTGTATGGAGTGTAGCCATGTATGGAAGTGAAACATGGACGGTAAATAGTTTGGACAAGAAGAGAATAGAAGCTTTCGAAATGTGGTGCTACAGAAGAATGCTGAAGATTAGATGGGTAGATCACATAACTAATGAGGAAGTATTGAATAGGATTGGGGAGAAGAGAAGTTTGTGGCACAACTTGACCAGAAGAAGGGATCGGTTGGTAGGACATGTTCTGAGGCATCAAGGGATCACCAATTTAGTATTGGAGGGCAGTGTGGAGGGTAAAAATCGTAGGGGGAGACCAAGAGATGAATACACTAAGCAGGATGTAGGTTGCAGTAGGTACTGGGAGATGAAGAAGCTTGCACAGTATAGAGTAGCAGGGTGAACTGCATCAAACCAGTCTCAGGACTGAAGACCACAACAACAACAACATAATTTAGTTCAAAAATACACTTTTGAAAGAATTAAATTTGCTTCGCGGCTGAAGGCCTCCAGACACATGCTTTAGAATTGGTTCAATTTTGAAAAGACATGACACACAGTTAAATACATATATCAGATCAGCATGCGGAGCGGCTGAAGGCCGCCAGGTTAAATCTTCATAATTCCAAATATACTATGATGATTACTGACGGCAGAAGGCCACAATGTTTTAAGATGCTAACAGGGCTAATGGCGCACAAGGTGCACAGAAAGAGACAAACAAACGCAGTAAGATGGTTGGAATTAAATTCTGCAAACTAAGGAAATATATATTGCAACAATCGGTAAAACAGTACATTGAGTTTAGAAATTTCATTTTTGCAACACCAACGGCGGAAGGCTCACAATAACTTGTAAAATCTTTCAGAGGAAATTACAATAACGTTTCAAGAGCAGAAGGCGATAGTCTTTGGACTTGAAGGAAACTCTGAGCACATGTTTCCAGGGCTGAAGGCTCATAACTAACACTGCCAAATTAAAAATATAAAATACAGTTAAATTACAACAACATTAACACTGCCAAAAGGATAATTAAGAGAACGGCACTCAGGAGTCTACAGTGGATCGGTCTGCCCTCGTTCACTTAGGCGAGACACGTGGTGAGTCCAGCTTCACTTAATTCGTGCGAACCCAACCGAAGGACAGTCACGGACCGACCGACCAACCGCTTGTTTATCGCGACGTAGTACACGAGAATTCAAGGTTCAAATGGTTCCAATGGCTCTGAGCACTATGGGACTTAACTTCTGAGGTCATCAGTCCCCTAGAACTTAGAACTACTTAAACCTAACTAACCTAAGGACATCACACACATCCATGTCCGAGGCAGGATTCGAACCTGCGACCGGAGCTGTCGCCTGGTTCCAGACTGTAGCGCCTAGAACCGCTCGGCCACCCCGGCCGGCGAGAATTCAAGGCCCCAAAAAAATTTCAAGTATCACTATCCCCAAACAAACGCGTATGTGAACTGAACTGCCAAAACTACACACCATGTTGGGCAGCAACAACAGGTGAGGAAAAGACACTGCCACAAAACTACCTTAGCGGCCAGGGCATGTAACCAGAATACTAACGGCCACAACGCAGAAAATTCCACTGGTTCACTTAACTACGAAACAAGATAATACGGTTAACTTCACCCAAAATGAACACTGCCTGAATTTACGTTAGCAACCAGGGCAGGTAACCAGAACACTAACGGCCACAAGGCAGAAAATTCCGCTTGTGCACTTGACTATGGATAAATTTATTTGATCAATTCCACCTGACGACTGCTATCTCGAACACTTCACTCGTTGTTGCTCACAGGAAAACCTCCACAACAGCAACGCCGGAACCAACAAGGTAGTGCTAAAATCCACTCGACCTCCACGTCCTGGGACGGCGAGCGACGATGCTCGTACCTATCAGACAGCTCCAGCCAGACTCCGACACTGCGCAGAGACCGCCAACTGCCCAGTCGACTACGCCGCACGAAGATGTCCTCGGACGAACCGACCGACCGACAATCCACCATAAGTCAGACCCAGCTTAAGTGATGCGGGGCGGCAACGGTGGGGCGGGCGATGTCCGCGCAGGGCTCACTGCTGCTGCAAGCCGGCGACTGGCTGGCCCGGGCTGCCGCCGCGAACTCTCCTCCTCGCACGTTCCGACTTGCTCCACGCCTGATGACAATCGGGAAGTCGTAGCAGCCGAGGAAAGATCCTATCAGAGGAGATGTATCGATACGCGCTACTAGCGCCGATGACTTTCAGGCAAAACAGCAACTCAGTAACGCCAGTAAATTAAATCAATGTGGTGAGATGGAAATACGTTAAAACAGGGTGTAAAATACCAAATGGTGAGACGCCGAGCCATGCGCGGCTCAAATATGGATATATATATTTCATTGAGCCTCGTCTTGTGACACTAGGATAAAAAAAGGCTTTTCGGCAACTTCGGAACCGTACTCATAACACTACGATGAAAGCGCAGGAACACAGTTTTACGTAGAGCAGCACAGTGGGAGCGCGGGCAGGCACGCAGGATTCCTGTAGCCTGGCTGTGTTGCACGCAGGTCGGCCGGGATGGAACTAAAGCAGCCCGTCCGTTCAGCAGCAGCTTGCGTGCCTGGCTAACAGGCAAGCATGGGCAGGTTGAAAGCGGAATGTGCACGCCACTGCTACACCAACACGCCCGAAAACATGCCTACGAACTGTGTGTAAGAAATACACCGAAGCGCCAAACAAAGTGGTATAGGCATACGTATTCAAATACAGAGATATGGAAACAAGCAGAATATGGCGCTGCGGTCGGCAACGCCTATATGACAACAAGTGTCCGTTAGATCGGTTACTGCTGCTACAACGGCAGTGAAACCTGGTAGGCAAGGGAAGGCAGCATTCGGTTACGATTGTGGACGAGGCCGTTTACAGTTACACACAATTGTTTTAAACCAGTAATTCCAGACTCAACAATAAATAAAAAATTACCACACGTTATTAATGAAGGAATAAACAACTGCGTAAACAACGTGCTGGGACCCGGAAAAAAAACGACGTCGCCACAAAGATAGGGCAACAGTTACTACATACCGATAACCGTCGCTGCTGCCATTAGCGGGCAGGCAACGCTTGCGAAACCGAGTGGCGCCAGCCAACACCGGAAGGAGACAAACAACCACAACCGTGCCAACTGAACGATACCGTTTGGCCTCCAACAGAGGGCGGAAACCTGCAAACAGGAGCAACGCGAGTCGCAGCACGGCTCAGGCAGCTTACCAAGATTTAAGTGAGTCTGAACGTGGTGTTATAGGCGGCGGACGAGCGATGGGACACAGCATCTCCGAGGTAGCGATGAAGTGCGGATTTTCCCGTATCAACATTTCACGACTGTACCGTCAAGTCGGGAATCCGGTATAACATCAAATTTCCGACATCGCTGCGGTCGAAAAAGATCCTGCAACTACGAGATCAATGACTACTGCTCGTTCAACGTGACGGGAGTGCAACCCTTCCTCAAATTGGTGCAGATTTCGTGCTCGGCCATCAACGAGTGTAATCGTGCGAACCATTCAACGAAAAATCATCGATATGGGCTTTCGGGGCCGAAGGCCCACTCGTGTACTCTCGATGACTGCACGACAAAAAGCTTCATCCCTCGCCTGGGCCCGTCAACACTGTGCTCGGACTGTTGACGACTGGAAACGTGGTGCCTGGTCGGACGAGAATCGTTTAAAATTGTATCGACCAGATGGACGCGTACGGTTATGGAGACAACCTGATGAATTAATGGAGGCTCAGTATTGGTCTGGGACGTGATATGTGACCACTGATACGTCTCGTACGAGTCTGACAGGTGACACGTACGTAAGCATCCTGTCTGATCATTAATGTCCGTTGTCCATTCCGATGGACTTGGGCAATTCCACCAGGACGATGCTATACTCCACACGTCCAGGATTGCTAGAGAGTGGCTGCTGGAACACTCTTCCGAGTTTAAACTCTTCCTCTGGCCATCAAGCTGCTCAGACACGAACATTACGGAGCATATCTAGGATGCCTTGCAACGTGCTGTTCTGAGGACACATCCGCCAACTCGTCTCTTACGGTTTTACGGACAGCCCTGCAGGATTCCTGGCGTCAGTTCCCTGCAGCACTACTTCAGACATTAGTCGAGTCCATGCGGCACTTCTGCGTGCTCGCGGGGTACCTACACGATATTCGGCAGGTGTACCAGTTTCTTTGGCTCTTCAGTGTGCATGCCACTTTTTAAAGAGGTGTTCCTATACTAATGATGTAATTACATGCAAAATCAGCAGGGCGCTTACGGGCAAATCTTATATCACACTGTCCCCACGTAAGTTCTGTAGTCGAACTGTATTCGCGACAAAAACTGCGTTCTGCGCGTCTGATATGCTCACTCCCGTCTACGATGCTCATCCCACTTTCACCTGACACAGTGTAGGAGGGAGAAGGAAACAACAGGATACTGGAGGACACGTTTACTGGGTGGTGGATACACACTGCCGTGGGCGCAGCTCGCGTAGGGCGCACATTGCCGCCATGCCTCCCGTACGGCGCAGCTTATTGCCACTTGAGCGCCGCCCGTGTCGTCGACCTGCCTCCTTCTGTTCCCCTGCAGTGATTGTTTTTGCCAGCGCTGTTTTGTTCTTGTTTCGTTTTTTATGATGTCAAGTTTAAGTGAGTAATGTCCAGTTGTGAAATTTTATTTTCAGAACTCAAGTGTACGATTACTTTCCTCGACTTAAAAATGGCGACATGTCGACTGATGACAAACCTCGTTCTGAACGTCCATCAGCTGCCCGAATAGACGAAAATATTGGAAAAATTCCAGAGCTCGTGTTCACAGACCATTGAGGACAGTTGATGAATTGTCAGAGATTAGTCGGTTATCTTGGAGCTCGGTTCAGCGATTTTTAACGGAAGATTTAGGAATGAAAAGGTTTGCTGCCAAATTAGTTCCTCAGGTTCTGACTGACAACCAAAAGAAACATCGAATTGAGACATGTCGTGCTTTGAAACGACAACTTGAAACTGATCCAGATTTTCTGTCATTGCTCGTGATGAGTCACGGTGCTACGGACGGGAACCAAAAACAAAGCAACAGACGTCATCATCACCCAGCCCAAAAAATGTCGAGTCCAATCAGACATCAACATCATTTGCTTTTCTGATGTCAAGGATGTAGTTCATTCAGAGTTCGTTCCCCCAGGCCAGACCATTTATTTGGAAGTTTTAAGAAGACTGCGCAACAGTATTCGCCAAAAGACCCGATTTGTGGCAGACAGGGGACTGGTTCTTCCACCACGACAACGCACCGGCACACACAGCCATCTCTGGTAGACAGGGTTTGCCTAAAAATGGCGCTGTTCCGCTGCCACACGCACTTTGCTGTCTGACCTGGCTCCGAGCGACATTTTCTCATTTCCACCCATGAAAAGGGGCATGAAAGGACACCGACTTGACAACACTGAAGAAGTCAAGAAAAATAACGAGGGAGGAGCTACCAGCCGTTTCTAAAGATGATTAGAACAATAGCAGCACCGGTGGAACAAATCTATTAGTTGCAATGGAGTGTATTTTGAAGGGTGTTTTGTAAACATTTTGAAAATACATAGCTTTTAAAAATAATTCCGGTCTTTTTGGGTACCCCTTCGTATATCTTCTATTAAAGAGCCTACACGTACGCGCTGGTTTTTAGAGGATTACGTATACATCTAGTGGGACCGGCTAAGTTATTTCGCGTATTTTAAATAGTTGTCCCTAGACGTTACAGAGTTCGTACATCAAGGACTGGTGGAGGATATTAATCTCATTATCTGTACGATGGAGTACAAGCGAGTAGCTTGTGATGGAATCCACCACATTCCCTCTTCCGCCAGGCCCGGGAGACTTGTGACCTGGAAGAATCTGGAAGCGGCTGCCGGCTAGAAGGCTGCAACGCGGCCGTCTCTCGCACGTTTTATTGTGCGACTAAAGGGAGAAATGTTACGAAGTTTTCTTCTGCTTGAGAAGTTCTTCAGGTATTTATAAAGCAAATGTCGGCTTTCCCCCTTTTCCTTTCTGATCCAAAAAAGTGTTTGGCGTCGCAATGCTAGGAGGTATTTCTTTAATTCTTGAAACTTCCACGCAAGCGCATCCGGTTTTATCTGTTCTTGTGGTTACACAGAAAGCAAATGTAAATACTTGCTCACTAAAAAGCTTACTTACTGTATCTCTTTTCCCTTTCACGATTAACTGTCAAGTGATTTTTTGAGAAGTCATGAGATCTGTGGTGTGATTGGCTGGCAGAAGAAAACCGAGGAACCGCCATGTAAGGATTTAAGTGTCTGCGAAGCTAACATGCCTCGTTTGGAAGTTTTCTTATAAGAAAACCTCGGGCGTAAACAATGCCAAGAGAGTAGTTGGTTGTTCTGCGAAATTACGCAGTAAAGTTTCAACAAACTATCATCAATAAGATTCTTCAAATACACGCAATATGATTTTTTTATTCTGATATGTGATTCTTTTTAAATATATCTAATGATATGTTTTTAAAATTGTAAATTCTACTAAAAATTTTATTCTTGAAAATTCATCAATGTGTCCTTAACATAATTTGTTTGTGTACTTAACATGATTGAGCATTGACTTACCATGGTTTGTTTGCTGGGCGAGTTAGTGAAACTTGACTGCAAAATCCCTCAAAAATAAAAATTTAAAACATCCGAACTGTTTCAGTTTTTGATACGAAGATTTCCATTTACAATTTTTGCCGTAATAAAGATAACAGTTCCAAAAATTAATCTATCATTCTGCACAACACAAAATCAATTTCAGCGAGCGTCTCACTATACCACTTAAGCAACGTTAAGGGCGGCCCTTAACAGTTCAACCACCACACTGTCACGTAAACTACGGTAAGGTACACAACATTGTTTACTTGCTTAAGTGACATTTCATGTTTACCTGATGAGCAACATCTTATGAAGCGCATTTGCATTGAAAAGCATATTCAGGATACAAGTTATATAGGTTAAATACCGAACTTTGCGATCGAAGTGAAAGCGTTATTAATACCAAACGCGTTTCGCTTTATTCTAAAGCATCTTTGGTAGTCGACGTTTCGTGTGGTTCTTTCACTACTTCATGCGAAGGCCTCCAGTAAATGCCTGACTGGGCATCGTTTATACAAACATTAAAAAAAAAATTGTATCATCTCCGTTCCGAGAGTTTCGGTACCTGTACAGAAAACTGGAATAGAGATGAACATAAACATAATTTCCGCCCTTTTTATTGCTCATGAAATCCAAACATTGCATGTTGTACCACCATACAGCAAGACCTTCAGAGGTGGTAGTCTAGATATCTGTACACACCGGTACCTCTAATACCCAGTAGCACGTCCTCTTTCACTGATGCATGCCTGTATTCGTCGTGGCACACTATCCACAACTTCATCAAGGTCACTGTTGGTCCAGATTTCCCCACTCCTCAACGGCGATTCGGCGTAGATCCCTTAGTGGTTGGTGGGTCACGTCGTCCATAAACAGCTCTTTTCAATCCATCCCAGGCTTCTTCCATAGGGTTCATGTCTGGAGATCATGCTGGCCTCTCTAGTCGAGCGATGTCGTTATCCTGAAGGAAGTCATTCACAAGATGTTCACGATGGGGGCGCCAATTGTCGTCCATGATGCCGATTGCCTCCTATATGCTGCCGATATGGTTGCACTATCGGTCGGAGGATGGCATTCACGATCGTACAGCCGTTACGGCGCCTTCCATGACCACCAGCGGCGTACGTCGGCCACACATAATGCCACCCAAAGACGGCTGGACACTTTCCTTGTTGAGAGTCCTTCCTGGCACAAAGTGACAATGCGGACACGATCGAACCGTGGTATTGACCGTCCTGAAATGGCTGAACTACAGACAACACGAGCCATGTACCTCCTTCCTCGTGGAATGACTGGAACTGATCGGCTGTCGGACCCCCTCCGTCTAATAGGTGCTGCTCATGCATGGTTGTTTACATATTTGGGCGTGTTTAGTGACATCTCCGAACAGTCAAAGGGACTTTGTCTGTAATGCAATACCCACAGTCAACATCTATCTTCAGGAGTTCTGGGAACCGAGGTGACGCAAAACTTTTTTTGATGTGTGTATGTTGTATTCTTTGTTTCTCGGCCTCTTTTGTCGCAGTTCGAGATATACTAGTTGCATAGGTTAAATACCGGAAAAAAGAGGCCGAAAAACAAAGAAGACAACATATATATTTAGGATCTTCGTCTGAGTCGTAGTCATCCACATCATCCTCAGATCCGTAAAAATTGTCCCTGAAAAGCATTTTCTTGGCACGAATACCGCATCCATTACTGCTTATGGATGCCATGTTTTTGCCACTTAACACTGTTTGCACGCATCCTGAAAACATTGACATTAGCGAGAATCTGAAATTTAGGACAGGGTTCCCATACCTCGGTTTATCGTTGAACTATCAACTATTATGAATAAAGCACGTCATCTGCTATGTGTTAGATGCAATAACTCTGTTTATCATCGACTGTCCTTTGTTTACAGCCGCGATCTTCGTGTATATACTGGCGTATTAAAAAAAAAGATAATATGCAGTTTAAGTGATGCACCGCCTTGAAGGTCTCCCCAATCTAATCATTTTTTATATCGTTTTTTGATGAAATGGTCAGGAAATGTGACATCGGTAGCTACGCAATAATGCCACTTAATGAACTGTACACTGAATTCATACTGAGCTGCATTCAACTTGTGGTATTCCAAGATATTAAAAAGAAAATACAACTCTCAAGGACTCAGGCACAATACACTAAAAAAAAAAAACTTTCTACCAGAGCCATACTGTAGTGATCCTACTCCTCTTGTAGAACTGTTGAAAAAGTGCTTCCCCCTTTCATCGTTTCACAACATTGTATTTCTACAATTTGCTCTACGAAGGTATAGCAAATGTTACAATTTAGTAAGTAGGTTGAATAAAAACAAGGAATTATAGAAAAATGTTACTTAAATGAGTTATATGAATGAGAAATATTGTACAAGACAAACGATAGTTATGTTGTTGTGGTCTTCAGTCCAGACACTAGTTGAATACAGCTCTCGATGCTTCTTCGTTTCCGAGTAACTACTGCAACCTACGTCCATCTCTTGGTCTCCCTCTACGGTTTTTAACCTCCATGCTTCCCTCCAGTACTAAACTGGTGATCCCTCGATGCCTCAGAACGTGTCCTACCAACGGATCCTTTCTTCGAGTCAAGTTGTGCCACAAATTCCTCTTCTCCACAATTATATTCAGTATCTCATTAGTTACGTGATCTACTCATCTAATCTTCAGCATTTTTCTGTAATCCTCTGTTTCGATACCTTCTATTCTCTTCTTGTCTCAACTATTTCTCGTCCCTATTTCACTTCCATTCATGGCTACATTCCATAACAATACCTTCAGAAGAGGCTTCCTGACAGTTAAACATATACTCGATGTTAATAACTTTCTCTTCTTTAGAAACGCTTTCTTTGACATAGCCAGTCTACATTTTATATCCTCTCTTCTTCGACCATAATCAGTTATTTTGCTGCCGAAATAGCAAATCTCATCTACTATTTTAAGTGTCTCATTTCCTAATCTAATTCCCTCAGCATCACCCGACTTAATTCGACTACATTCCATTATCCTCGTTTTTCTTTTGTTGATGTTCATCTTATATCCTCCTTTCAAGACACTGTCCATTCCGTTTAACTGCTCTTCCAAGTCCTTTGTTCTCTCTGGCAGAATTACAATGTCATCGGCGAACCTTAAAGTTTTTATCTCTTCTCCTTGGAGTTTAATTCCTACTCCAAAATTTTCTTTTCTTTCCTTTACTACTTGATCAATATACAGATTGAATAACGTCGGGGATAAGCTACAATCCTGTCTCACTCTCTTCTCAACCATTGCTTCCCTTTCGTGCACCTCGACTCTTATAACTTCCATCTGGTTTCTGTACAAATTTTAAATAGCCTTTCGCTCCCTGTATTTTAACCTCTCCACCTTCACAATTTGAAAAATTACATTCCAGTCAGTATTGTCAAAAACTTTCTCTAAGGATCTGTCTATCTTCTAAGACATGTCGTCAGTACTGCCTCGCGTGTTCCACCATTACTACGGAATACAAACTGATTTTCCCCGACGTCGGCTTCAACAAATTTTTCCATTCGTCTGTGAAGGAAGCCGGCCGCGGTGGTCTCGCGGTTCTAGGCGCTCAGTCCGGAACCGCACGACTGCTACCGTCGCAGGTTCGAATCCTGCCTCGGGCATGGATGTGTGTGATGTCCTTAGGTTAGTTAGGTTTAAGTAGTTCTAAGTTCTAGGGGACTGATGACCACAGACGTTAAGGCCCGTAGTGCTCAGAGCCATTTGAACCATTTGTCTGTGAAGAAG
This sequence comes from Schistocerca cancellata, assembly GCF_023864275.1. Taxonomy (NCBI): domain Eukaryota; kingdom Metazoa; phylum Arthropoda; class Insecta; order Orthoptera; family Acrididae; genus Schistocerca; species Schistocerca cancellata. Next base: position 519,647,238 of record NC_064634.1, on the reverse strand, counting down.
TCGTGTTAGTATTTTGCAGCAGTGAATTATTAAACTGAGAATTTTGGTAATTTTTACACTTTGAAACGACCCCTTAGAACAATTTTAGAATTACTGTGCTTAAACTGACACACAATATTTTTAGCGCAACGCAATCTGACTTTCAAAAAATCCCTACAAAAGAATGGCCCTGACTAACATTAACCTATATGTTTCACAAATCACTTACCTCACAAAAATCTTCGTTACTCAAGCTACAGCAATACAGCGAGCGCCACTACTGCCAGCTAAATAACAGATTCAAACTACGGAAGGCACTAACTACTAGTAGGCATAGTTAGCAAATGAAAGATTTTAATAGAGAACAAACAATGTATTTACCTTAATAGTCATCAAAAGTCATAATATATAGAGCAGTTCATGACATCCATTTTTACAAATTTCAAAACTCCGCCATTTCTCTCCCCACATCCACCACTGCTGGCGGCTCACCTCTAACTGCGCAACGCTATGCGCTGTTAACATCCAGCTGCCCAACACTACAATGGCAGACAACAATGCAAACTAGCCACAGACTGCACACAGCACAGCCAGTGATTTTCATACAGAGCGCTACGTAACGTTGCCAATAAGAAAACATAAACAACCTACTTACATAGCCCCCATGCTCCCCACAAAAAATTTTACAAATTGATTTGGGCAGTGGCCAATAATGTTTTGTTAAAAATTTTCATAATTACAATAGCAAAGATATCGAATGCACACACTTATTGATAGAATGTTGGTCAAAAGCTAAAATTTTCTCACAGTCCATAAAGACAGTCCTGATCACAGCAAAACTACCGTTTCTTTTCTCAAAGTCTGAACAATAAAAGAAAATGCACACGGAAGTAGTGGATTTCCATGCAGTCTTAAAGAAGTAGTGTTGTCCTTCCAACAGAAAGACAGTGCTGACTCTCGACATGCAGACAGGTAATGGTCCACAACAGAGCAAACCCACAGCAGAGTCCGTCGCAGTTTTGAAGAATATTGGTAGGTAGGTCATCACAGAGCAGACCCACTGTAGTCCTGGTAGAGATTGTGGTATTGGTGGGCCACCAGAGGTGCAGACCCACTGCAGTCCTTGTAGAAATAATGGTATTGGTGGGTCATCAAAGATGCCGACCCACTGTAGTCCTTGTAAAGATGGCCAGCAGCCATCTGCTGTGACTGTGCGGGTGCACAATCACCATTGAAGAGTCTTGCAGATAATATAGCAAGTCCATAACCACCACTTGTGCACTCACAAAGTTTTTGGAATTGGCCTTAGAACCAGCAATGCTGTTATCCAGTCCCTTGCTGAATTGTCAACACACGTGCAAACACTAACAGTCCCAACTTCTCACATATTGTCCATATACTATGACCAACAGAAACATGTGCAGTGAAATGTAACTTACAAGTTAATAATATGATGAACTGGTGTCAATTACAATTTTATAACATGAGAATACAATTACAAAGGTACAAAATACATCATTAAAAACATAACAATACAGATAACATTTGTAGTACTGACTTTACAAAAGAATAGAAATAACATATACATCAGTGTTACAGGAATTATGATATAAGTAAATACATAAAAGATCAGAATAACTTTTGAAACATCAACTTTACACATTAGCATTAAAACAAAACAGAATAAATAATGTCTAAGCATATTTACAAGGTAAATAACATATTATTAATGCCAATTATATTTGAGGATAACAGTATTCCTCATCATAGTGAATGTAGCTTAGTATTAGAAAAATCTGCAACATAAGTCTTATCAGATAAACATATAAATACAGGAAAAACATAAATACACAAGGGTACACAAACATATAGCGGAATAATACAAGGAAAGGACAGGGTTTGTTTTACTGCAGTATTTTGCAAACAAAACTTTCTTTACTTCACGGAGATCTCCCTTCATTCTTCATTATTTCCAAAAGTCCTATCTATACCTGCTTTCTGTACTTTTCTCGTATAGCCTGTCAGTGCATTTCTTCAAATTCATCGCAACTCATTCTCTTATAGGCTACCCCCTCTTAAGCTAACTTAAATCTACTGAGCTCAGATGCTAAACTAAGGGACGAGGCAATGCAGCAGAACAAAACAATTAACACAAACATCAATGACAAAAAAATGGAAAATTGCAAAGCAAGCTACAGTAAATCTAAATTACCAAACAATGCAACATTACAACTAACATGACCCAATGTGCAGCAACAAGAAAAATAAATCAGTAGTAAAACTAGCTTAACGGAGTAATACAAAGAGAAATTTAGTAGCACTATGCCTGGAAAACAACAGCAGCAAATGCAATAACTTATATCTAAACATGAAAAAGCTCAAGCAGAAAAAAAAATATTACACTAAAGACAACAATGCAGAAATGGGAAATGTCTATTCACATCTTAATTTCTATGTTATTAAAGTGGTGCACCACAAGAAGTTATTCTACAAAAAAAATTACCAAGTAGTTGAAAAGAAAATTCCGTATGCAATTCCTGTGAAGGGAATTGTGCTCCCCCATTTTTGGGAAATGTATTACAAAATTAGTATTTACTGGATCTGTAGACAGAAAATATTTATATTAGTACATCTATAAAATTCTATTTTAACCAATGTTGCAGTGCAGCTAGAAACTAGATATTAAAAAAAATGAAAATATGTACAAAGGAAGGCATGAAACATCATTCATTAGCCATATGGCATTTCATAAGGTAGTAAAAAATCTCTCAACTATAAAGACAGTAGTCATAATCAGGTGTATAGACATAAAATATTTCTTGTCATTTCATTAGGCATTTCAGTAAATCATAAATTAAGAGCTCCACAGTGTAATCATACATTTTTCAAGTTTGAGCGTGTCGTATTTGGGATGCTTTCTACAAAGGAATGTCAATAGCGAGGATAAGGGCCTCCCTTATTTTCTACCTGTGCCTCTGAAAACGCACACACTAATGGCTTTTTCTCCAGGCGTCTGATGCAGCTGGGTGCCCACGACGCATTACGTGCAGGTGGTCACTTAACTTTCTTACGGAAATATTTACGACAGCAGTTTCCGCTACAGTGACAGTCTCATATACAAAATTTCACGGGTTGAGAATTTGCGTTGCAAATGTGTAGAAACAAAATCTTATGAATATAACAGTGTCCAAAAAATTGTCGCCGGCATTGTGATACATTCACGCATTTACACACATTTCATAACTCTTAAAGTACGATTCTTGGTTTCCAACATCCTTTTTCACAAGTCAGTCCCTAACCACTATTCATTACTCCTTACCTTATTACACATATATATATATTCGTCGACACGTCAATCTTGCGACGACACTTCAATATTTCATCATAATAAATACATAGCATAATCAAATTCCTCATATAGCGTCAGCTTATTGATCATAAACATACCTCAACAGCATAATACACATCGTCATCGTAAAAATAACATCATAACACCTCAGTCAACTCTCAAAATCGTCGTAGCTTCCTCCAATAATTAAAAAAAATTCTCTGCTCATGTCAAAAGTGTCATCTGCCTCAAATGTACTTTAAAAATCGTGATCCCATACCAAATATATCATTCAAAGCTCTCATAATATCACAATGGGTCCGAAAAAATATGAACAGTTCACAAAGTACAGACAAAATACAATTTCTTAAGTGTGAAGTTATCCAACGGTGTAATTACGTAAACATCTGTCACTGCCGTACTAAAAAAGTTTGTCTCTCTCAGATAAATGATCAGATAGCTATGTAATTTATGTGTTAGAGGAATATGGTATCGATGTGTAAAGTTGTATAAGCAAATACCATATTAGCTAGGGCTCCTTGTGCTTGCCAAACACATGATACACAAAGTAAGCGTGTACCCCCCTGAGGATTAATGTAATTATACAGATTACAAGAATGGAATGAAATGTATTACGGAAAACCTTTGTATCATTGTACTTCAAATATCTTTAAAAATAAATGATTTAAGTACAAAATTAATCACTCAAATATGTGTCCTGTAGCGCTAAATGTGCGTCTTGCTGTAAGATAATCTCTGTGGAAGTGTCGTAGTTATTGTCCTCCGAAAGCTAAGCTCTGCCGAAGTTAATGTACTTACCTCATGATAAACAAAAGTGAAATGCTTTGCGTATAGATATCTTAGTTATTACGCTTATTGTTGTGATGAAGAAATTACTGTGCTGTAATGTATTGTTGTGTTACGGAAAAGGCTGTCTCATTGTAGCTATACCACAAAAGTTACTACTAAAACATGTTTTACTTTCCAGAAGAATTCAGAAAAACTGTGCAGATATAAAACAGATACACCGCAAAAGCAACATTGTAAATTGTCACTCATTAGTAGCGTTGTGATAAAATCGTGTAGCTGTCACATAAACTAACCACTGTGTCATCTGGTACCTAACAGAAAGTACTTTAAATCCAGAAAGTATTTTCAAGTAAACCAAAATGTTGCATTAAAATCTCATTAGCAGTACTGGTAAATGTTGTAAGTATGTGAGCCTTATAGTCGTTACATAATCATGCAACTAACAAGCAAGAATGTACACACACAATAACACTGTGATGTCTGTTCACTATAACAATTCATTCGTAATTTCTGTTTAAATAAGTTCTCTTGGTTCTTGATTGTATATTTAACTTCAAACATTGTTGCATGGTAACAGTTTCAAAGTCTGACAAATTGTACTAGTAGCATGAAGTGAAAAGTTTTATGGCAAAGACAAAGTTAAAAACCAGATTATCTTTCAATAAACGGTTTTACATGTGAAATGTGGTGTAAACCTTTACTCTTCCTAGTACGCAGAGTTTCAACTTCAACGCAATTATCATGTGGTATACGTCAGTAAGCAATGCTAAAATTTTTCTCAAGGTTAGCGTCTATGTTATTTTTCTCTGAGCATGTGGCTGCCTGCGGTGCGAGTCATTGTCTGTCTCTTTGTTGGCGCGCGTCGTTATTGGGATTTGGAGACCTAACTTCTACAAATTCACCTTGTTGAGAGGGCCCAGCTCTGTTTGAATCCCGCCAGTTCTGATGCAATTCAGGTCTGTCGTTACAATCATATCGTCTGTCGTCATGTCGGTAGATTCCATAGTTTCTTTCTCGTCGGTCACGTGGTGGAGAATTTCTCCCTGAATCGTAACTGCGCGCTGAACTGTTGCGTCTGAAGTTATTCTGTCTCCCTTGATAATAATTGTTTTGGTTTCCATATTGTCTGTTTCTATGATTGTCTCTGTCATATTTATTACTACATAAATGCGATCTTTTTCTGTAACTATTACTATGCCAGTGGTTGTCATATGTGTGGTGTCTGTTTTGTTCACGATTTGCGTTGTAAGAATAGGCTTGTTGTGTCCAGTTATTATTTCTTTCGTGGCGGAATTGTGACGGATGTGACCTGTAATTGTTGTGCTCCTGTTTTCGCGTTCCGCGATTGTCTGTGTCAATTTCCAGTTCTTGTAACAGTCCATGAAAAGCTTCAATGTCGTCTTTGCAGCGTCCTGCCAAAATAATATGTCGTAAATGTTCAGGTAATTTGATTAAGCAAATGCGGATGAGTTCTGAGGGGCTGTATGGGTTTGAGAGATACTGATTCTTATGCAACATGTCTTCAAAATATTTCATAAGACTGGAAAATTCAGATTGTTTGAAACGTTTCATCATTATGATGCTATGTTTTACTCAGTCTTGTGTAGCTTGAGACCAATACGCTGAGAGGAAGGCATGATAAAATTCTCCTTCACTGTGACAATCGTGAATGACCGATCGCATTCTTACAGCTGGTTCATTCTCCAAGTAGCCACACATAAATTCTAACCTGTGCTCCATTGACCAGTTGGGAGGAAAACAATGAGTGAATTGATGAAGCCATGCTTGTGGATGAATGTCGTTGCCGGAATTCTTAAACGTTTTGAATTTACGTGTAGTAATGAACAGCTTATAGTTAAAATCATCGTGTCAGCGAGTAGCATATCGGTCATTGTTACGTTGTGTCGGCGGTTCCATCTCAAAATTCGGTGCACCTTTCCGATTTCTTTCATAATTTCCGAAATGCCCTGTGTTATTATTTTGTGGCTTTTCCGTATTTCTAAGATCCTCTTCCCATGTTGGAGCGCGAGTGTCCTCTGAAATATGAAATTTTTGTATTACTTGTGCCAACTGATCTTGTACTTCCCGGATTTCTCTTTTGTATTGCGTATTAATTTGATTCTGATTTTGTTTGAATTTCTTAATTTGTTCATACTCTTCTGTGTCAGTGATGGCTACAGGTCTTGTGTCATTCAGATCATCATCTACCTTTGCAGATAAGTTAGTGAACTGATCCGAAAGTTCGGCTACTTTCTCCGATAGTGTACTTATTTCCTCTGTGTGTTTTTCTGAACCAAGTTTCAGAGTGTCCATTTGTGTTGAAATCGTATCCACTGTGTCCTTTAAGTTTTCTTGAGTCTTTGCAAGTTGCGTAACCGAATCGGTAGATGCAACTGAGTCAATTTTAGCTTGCAAGGGGTCGTGATTTTCATGAACAATAGTTTGCAGTTCTTTTATGGCTGCTTCGTGATTCTGTAATGCATTTTCATGCCGCGAAAAAATAGGTTGGAAATGCTCACAAATTTGTGTTTTTACGTCATTACAGACCTTTTGACGTTTCGATTCGATTTTATGTAACTCAGTAGTTAAATATTCACGTGTTTGTTCAAGCGTATGTTCCACTGAGTCTAACTTTTGAAGCTTTTGTTCCATTGTGTCTAACTTTTGAAGCTTTTGCTGTGTTTGTCTCTGATTTTGTTCCATTGTGTCTAACTGCTGCTGTGTTTGTCTCTGATTTTGTTCCATTGTGTCTAACTTTTGAAGCTTTTGTCCCATTTGTTGCATTAATTGTAATAACAATGCACTGGTGTCTGAAACATGTTCCTCAGTGCTTTTCGGCAGTGAATTTGCACCGGCAACATTCACATTTTGACAAGCGGAAAATGTGTCCGACTCATTTGAGAAAACGGTGAGAACCCAAAACCTGAGTCTACAGTATTTGCAATATTGTGTTCTGTCATTCCCGATTCCTGAGGCGAGCTGTTGTCGACCGATCGATCGATAATGCTTCCCTGTTCACTACCTGTTTCACTGTCTACACCAATATTTGACGCCCGCTCCATTTCCCTATGCACAGTTACCAAATTACTACTTTGAATATTAGTTAATTCATTACATGGTGGCGTTAACACACTGCTTTCGTCTTCACTGTCATTTCTCAGTTTACTTTGGAGCCTAGTATTACGTTTTTCACACGCCATTATTGTCACAATATTTCACACGACAACACAGAAAAACACAATTTGAAGAGCAACAATAAGAGAACACATTAAAATAGCACTGAAAATAATATCTCGTTAATTGCAAGCGCAGCTGTGAAATACTTGGTGCAAATCTACATGCATGCCACAACTGTTTTACTGTACAACAATGAAAGGCTGCAACTACAAAGGAGATTCTCTCTACAATTACGCGCTAGCAATAAACAAAATCTACACTAATTACACAAACTACAAGAAAAATCAGAAGATTCCAGTGAGGTATCCTCGGCTAAGGGTCGACATATGAAACGAACCCTTACAACAATTTTAGAATTACTGTGCTTAAACTGACACACAATATTTTTAGCGCAACGCAATCTGACTTTCAAAAAATCCCTACAAAAGAATGGTCCTGACTAACATTAACCTATATGTTTCACAAATCACTTACCTCACAAAAATCTTCGTTACTCAAGCTACAGCAATACAGCGAGCGCCACTACTGCCAGTTAAATAACAGATTCAAACTACGGAAGGCACTAACTACTAGTAGGCATAGTTAGCAAATGAAAGATTTTAATAGAGAACAAACAATGTATTTACCTTAATAGTCATCAAAAGTCATAATATATAGAGCAGTTCATGACATCCATTTTTACAAATTTCAAAACTCCGCCATTTCTCTCCCCACATCCACCACTGCTGGCGGCTCACCTCCAACTGCGCAACGCTACGCGCTGTTAACATCCAGCTGCCCAACACTACAATGGCAGACAACAATGCAAACTAGCCACAGACTGCACACAGCACAGCCAGTGATTTTCATACAGAGCGCTACGAAACGTTGCCAATAAGAAAACATAAACAGCCTACTTACAACTTTCAACACCTGTTTTCTTTGGGATTGGAATTATTATACTCCTCTTGAAGTCTGAGGGTATTTCACCTGTCTCGTACATCTTGCTCACCAGATGGTAGAATTTTGTCATGGCTGGCTCTCCCGAGTCTATCAGTAGTTCTAATGGAATGTTGTCTATCATCGGCGCCTTATTTCGGCTTAGGTCTTTCAGTGCTTTATTAAATTCTTCACGCAGTATCATATCTCCCATTTCGTCTTCATGTACGTCTCTCTTCAATTTCCATAATATTGCCCTCAAGAACATCGTCCTTGTATAGAGCTTCTATGTACTCCTTCCATTTTTCTGCTTTCTCTTCTTTGCTTAGAACTGGTTTTCCATCTGAGCTATTGATATTCATACAGGTGGTTCTCTTTATTTCCAAATGTCTCTTTAGTTTTCCTGTAGGCAGTATCTATCTTACCCCTAGTGATATATGCCTGACCATCCTTACATTTGTCTTCTATCCATCCTTGCTTAGCCTTTTTGCACTTCCTGTCGATCTCATTTTTGAGACGTTTGTATTCCTTTTCGCCTGCTTCATTTACTGCATCTATATATTTTCTCATTTCATCAATTACGCAAGGTAGAGCACTTGCCCGCGAAAGGCAAAAGTCCCGAGTTCGAATGCTCGGTCCGGCACACTTAATCCACCAGGAAAGTTTCATAACAGCGCACACTCAGCTCCAGAGTGAAAATTTCATTTTGGAAACCTCTCCCAGGCCGTTTCTAAGCCATTTCTCCGAAATATCCTTTCTTCCAGGAGTGCTAGTTCCGCAAGGTTATCAGAAGAGCTTCTGTAAAGTTTGAATGGTAGGAGACGAGGTACTGGCGGAAGTAAAGCTGTGAGGACAGGACATGAGTCTTGCTTGGGTAGCTCAGATGGTTGAGCACTTGCCCGCGAAAGGCAAAGGTCCCAAGTTCGAGTCTCGATCCGGCACACAGTTTTAATCTGCCAGGACAGTTTCATGACAGCACGCACTCCGCTCCAGAGTGAAAATTTCATTCTAATTACGCAAGGATTTCTACTAGCCCTCCCCTTTTTACCTACTTGATCCCTTACTGCCCCCATACATCTCTCAGAGATAACTAATCTTTTTCTAGTGGATTTCTTTCCCATAGTCTTGTCAATCGTTGCCTAATACTCTCTCTGAAACTCTCTACAACCTCTGGTCCTTTCAGTTTATCCAGGTCCCATCTCCTGAAATTACTATATTTTTGCTGTTTCTTCAGTTTTAATCTACAGTACATAACCATTTAATTTTGGCCAGAGTCCACATCTGTCCCTGGAAAGGTCTTAGAATTTAAAATCTGATTCCCTTCTTTCATGATTCTTAAACCAAGTGTTAGTTATGTTTAGGTTACGCTCTGTGCAAAATTCTACCAGGCGGCTTCCTCTTTCGCTGCTTACGCACAGTCCACATTCACTTACTATTTTTCCTTCTCTTCCTTTTCCTACTATCGAATTCCAGTCCCCTATGACTATTAAATTTTCATCTCCCTTCACTATCTGAATAGTCTCTTTTATCTCATCATACATTTCCTCAATCTCCTCCACATCTGCGGTGCTAGTTGGCATATAAACTTGTACTACTGTGGTTGGTGTGGGCTTGGTGTCTATGTTGGCTACAATAATGCGTTTACTATGCTGTTCATAGTAGCTTATCCGCGTTCTTTTTCTTTTATTCGTTATTAAAACAACTACTATATTTCCCGTATTTGATTTTGTATTTATAACCCCGTATTCACCTGACCAGAATTCTTGTTCCTCCTGCCATAGAACTTCACTAATCCCCACTACATCTAACTTGAACCAATCCATTTCCCTTTCTAACTTTTCTGACCTACCTGCCCGATTAAGGGATCTGAGATTTAATACTCCGATTTGTAGAACGCAATTTTTCTTTCCCCTGATAACGACGTCCTCCTGAGTAATCCCCGCCCCGAGATCCGTATGGGGGACTATTTTACCTCCGGAATATTTTACCCAAGAGGACGCCATCATAAATTAACCATACAATAAATCTTCATGCCCTGGGGAAAAATTACGGCTGTAGTTTCCCCTTGTTTTCAGCCGCTCGCAATTCCAGCACAGCAAGGCCGTTTTGGTTGGCGAAATCAGTCAATCATCGAGACTGAAAAGGCTACTGCCTCTCTTCAGGAGTCACAAGTTTCTCATCGCTGAGGCATGCAAGCGCCCCCCCCCCCTCCCCCTCTCCCCCGCACCACCACCAACGGCAAGGTCCATGGTTCAAGGGGGGACTATATTTATAACTGTAGTAAATTAATTACATATTTTTAATTGTAGTAAATTAATTACAAGTCGTGCAACGTTCTACAAAAACAGAAAGTAAAACAGAATCTGTATCTTATTGCTTATGGCAGCTAAAGTAAATTGGTTATAGCGCGATTTGTAATAAATAACGGACTTTATTTGCTTCTCATTAACATAAAGGGCGATAGAAAGTCTCTGAGTTTCCGCTGCAGCGTATATGAAACGCATCGCGACGCCGATGCGGGTATGTAAACACTGACACTGGCATTCGTGTCTTTCCAGCGTGCGTGCGCTGAATGCAGAAACATGAATTATCGCAACGCTACTGCCAAATGCTTCAAAACAGGACCAACGCGCCCTTTTTCATTTCCCGGCTGCCGCAGGACAAACACCGGTAGAATGAAGAACGTGTATGGAGCTTCAAGTCCGGGGAAACTGCGACAACGAGTGCCGCTGCAACGTGACAACGCACGGCGCCATGTGGCAAAAATCACAGCGCACAGGCTACGCCAACAGAAATGGGAAGACGCTCGAATACCGGCCGTGCAGTCCTCATCACGCGATGTCCGCGCCTACGGTCCCTATAAAAAGGCGTTCAAAGGCGGTCGTTACGATTGTGGCCAAATGTGTGCGGAATGTGCAGCAGCTAGTTGGGGACTTCTGCATGCAGCAGGATACGGCTGTCTTCAACCTGGTGCGTCGGTGCGGTATTGCCTCAATTCACAGTGATTTTGCCTGATTGGCATCCCGATTCTGGACTGTATGCCCTTCGGACGGAAACTTTTCGACGTTCCCTTATACACTGAGTAACTCATGGGATAGCGATACACACGTATACAGATGGCGGTAGTATGGCATACAAGGGGTGTAGAAGGGCAGTTCATTGGCGGAGCCGTCATTTGTAATCGGGTGATTCATGTGAAAAGGTTTACGACGTTGTTATGACCACACGACGAGAATTAACAGACTTTGAACGCGGAATGATAGTAGTAGCTAAACGCATGGGACATTCCATTTCGGAAATCGTTAGGCAATTCAGTATTCCGAGATCCATAGTATCAAGAATGTGCTGAGAATACTAAATTTCAGGCATTACCCCTCACCACGGACAACATAGTGGCCAATAGCCTTCACTTAACGACCGAGAGCACCTGCATTAACGTAGAGTTGTCCGTGCTAACGGACGAGCTACACTGTTCGAAATACCCGCAGAAATCAATGTGGGGCGTACAACGAACGTATCCGTTAGGACAGGGCGGCGGAATTTGGCGTTAATGGGCTATGTCACCACTATACCGACGATAGTACGTTTGTTAACAGCACATCACCTGCAGAGCATCTCCTGGGCTCGTGACGATATCGGTTGGACTGTACCGAGCGAGGTGGCGCAGTGGTTAGCACACTGGACTCGCATTCGGGAGGACGACGGTTCAATCCCGTCTCCGGCCATCCTGATTTAGGTTTTCCGTGATTTCCCTAAATCGCTTCAGGCAAATGCCGGGATGGTCCCTTTGAAAGGGCACGGCCGATTTCCTTCCCCATCCTTCCCTCACCCGAGCTTGCGCTCCGTCTCTAATGACCTCGTTGTCGACGGGACGTTAAACACTAATCTCCTCCTCCTCCTCCGCGGTTGGGATTCTGGGCGACTGAAAAACCGTGACGTGATGAGACGTGTCCCAATTTCAGTTGGTAAGAGCTGATGGTAGAGTTCGAGTGTGGTACAGACCCCTCGAACTTGTGCACTCAAATTGTCAACAAGGCACTGTGCAAGCTGGTGTGGTCTCCATGTGCTGTGTGGAATGGTCCAACTGAACCAATCATTGACTAGAAATGGTTATGTTCGCCTAATTGGAGATTGTTTGCTGCCATTCATGGACTTCATGTCCTCAATCAAAGATGGTATTCTTATGGATGACAATGCACCATGTCATTGAGCCACAATTGTTCGCTACTGGTTTGAAGAAAAATCTGGACATTTCGAGCGAATGATTTGGCAACCTAGATCACCCGAAATGAATCTCACCGAAGAATTATTACGGTATATCGATAATTTTTACTTATGGACCGCAACTGAATAAAACGCAATTTTATTGCCATAAGCTTTTCGCCTTTATTTTCTGCAAGGCATCATCAGTGGCCTGGAATATGTACATATACATGAGAAAGAATATTATCTACAAGCTGATGTACTGCCCGTGGGATCCCCAATATCAGGAACACTAGCAAACATTTTCATCAGTCACCTAGAAAATCAGATATTTGAAAAGTTAACCACAAATGAAAGTTTCAAAATCATATATTGGTATAGATACGTGGATGACATTATTTGTCTGGTAGATGAGCCAAGTGAAAAAATAGATGAACTCCATTCATAAGTAAACAAATCTCATCAGAACATAAAATTCACACTTGAAAAAGAAAAAGAAAATCAAATAAATTTTCTTGACACTACAATTAAAAAAGAAAATGATAAATATACACTTAACATCTTTAGAAAAACCAACAGCCACAGGCACAATAATACATTCCACATCCAACCCCCCCCCCCACAGCCAGAAACTTGCAGCACCAAGACACATGTTACATAGATTAAACAGAATCCCACTCAGCAAGAGAAACTATGAACAAGAAATGAGTACAATCATACAAATAGCTAGGAACAACGGGTATGACACACATGTGGTACACAGGCTCAATCAAAAAATAAAAACACAGATACAAAACAAACACAACATTTGCAGAATACAGAAGAACTCACAAGCTGAAAACGTACAAACACATTCAACAAACACACTCAACGAACACACACAATGACAACACCACACAGAAAAGAACCAGATGGTACACCATGACCTACACACATAAACTAACACACAGAGTTGGAAACATTCTAAAGAGACAGGGCTTTAAAATAGCATATAAGCCTGGGAAAACCCTTCAATCACACCTAAGCCAGCCAGCTACCAAGAGGGACAAATTCCAACAATCAGGAATATATAAACTTGAATGTCAAAGTTGTGATGCAGTACACATAGGCATGACATGTAGGAGTTTTGAAACAAGATACAAAGAACATATCAGATGTTGGAAGTATGAAACAAACCATTCCACATTTGCAGAGCATTTAAAACACTATAACCATCATCCTACACACATGGAACGAGAAATGAAAATAATGAGAATAAGCAACCATGACAAACATCTTATACAACCGCAAGAAAATTTCCACATCCAGAAAACAAACATGCGATAAATGAACAAACACACATCAGCACGGGCTCCCTACTACACTTAATAAAGGAAATGATAACATAAAACAAAAAAACTCTTCCCCACACCATCTGGACATACACACACACACACACACACACACACACACACACACACACACAAACACACACAGCACAAAAAATATATAAATTAAAATTAATATCACACCAAAACACACACACACACAAATGCATGCACGAACAGACCACACATACTTCAATAGTTACACTCATAAGTTTGGCAATAACATTCGATCTTTGGCAGAAACATTTGACACTCGGCAACAGAAACCAAAACATTACATTAAAACAAGCGTTCAGTGCATAGTGCTGTGGAATGTGGAAAAAAACCGCAAATTGGCGTTCATAAGAAGAAGAACAACACCGAAAATGCAACAGGAGCGTAATATTTAAGCAATTGTCCACGCAACCTGTAAATACAGTTCAAAACATTACTACTTAATAGGAAATACCAACCACCAGAACTGTTTATAACCTATAGGCACAGTGACAAAAATGTAAATTAAATAGCTAACATATGTACATAATCCAGGCCACTGATGATGCCTTGAAGAAAATAAAGGCGAAACGCGTATGGCACTAAAATTGTGTTTTATTCAGTTGCTGTCAGACAGTGCATAAGTAAAAATTATCACTATACCGTAATATTACACGCAACTGAGGATGACAGGACTTCAAAAGTTGAAGATGTCTCACCGAAGAAATTTCGGACATAATGGTGAGATCAGTTCGTGCACCAAATCCTGCACCCCCTACTTTCGCAATTATGGACAGCTATAGAGGCACCATGGCTCACCTACTTCTGCACAGACTTCCAACGACTTGTTGAGTCCATGCCACGTCGAGTTTATGCACTATACTGGGCAAAAGGAGGTCTGGCAGGACGTTAGGAGGTATCTCATGACTTTTGTCACCTCAGTGTAATTAATGGTATGCAGATAACAGAGACTGGCAATAAGCATAGTCTTCAATTAATAACATATTTGCTTCAAGCCCTGCTCTCTGACTTTTGAGAGCCTACAATACAGTAGACAGTAAGAACTCCACTGCTTAATGTGAGCGAGATTTGTACGTGGTAACTGTATGAGTGACGTGAAAATAGCTGGCACAGTTTTTTTTTTTTTTTTTGTCATCAGTCTACTGACTGGTTTTTGCCCTCTACAGCTCCCTCTAGTACCATGGAAGTCATTCCCTCATGTCTTAGCAGATGTCCTATCATCCTGTCCTTTCTCCTTATCAGTGTTTTCCACATATTCCTTTCCTCTCCGATTCTGCATAGAACCTCCTCATTCCTTACCTTATCAGTCCACCTAATTTTCAACATTCGTCTATAGCACCACATCTCAAATGCTTCGATTCTCTTCTGTTCCGGTTTCCCCACAGTCCATGATTCACTACCATACAATGCTGTACTCCAGACGTACATCCTCAGAAATTTCTTCCTCAAATTAAGCCGTAACGTCAGAATTGCCTCTCTCGTCCCTTTACTTTTCCTTAAGCCAAACTGATCGTCACCTAGCGCATTCTCAATTTTCTTTTCCATTCTTCTGTATATTATTCTTGTAAGCAGCTTCGATGCATGAGCATGAGCTGTTAAGCTGATTGTGCGATAATTCTCGCACTTGTCAGCTCTTGCCGTCTTCGGAATTGTGTGGATGATGCTTTTCCGAAAGTCAGACTTACAGTGAGGTATTAAGATAGGGTATAATCTCTCAGCTGAGAGTACTCACATTTTGTGGCAAGCCGTAAGTGGTTGGAGCTGATCTGAAAGTTAAGTTCTGATACATTTCTCTGTGCATCGTGATCACTTAACAAGAAAACAGAACACCGTGAACAGCTAGAGACAGGACGTTCATATTCACAGGACATCTACATTAGTATGTTCTGCAGAAATGATTAGCATTTCAGTCACCTTGGTTCAGTATGTCTCCTGATGCCTAGTAGGCACAGGGTCCGCCATGGGCGCTGATAACTTCTTCCATGTCTGATGACAACGACGCTTGTAAGGCGCGAATGGCGTCCTGCGGTATTGGCATTCCTGCTGCATTCACCTGGTTCCGAAGCTCATCTGTAGTGGTTTGTATAGGGTAACAGCAATCCACCTGTCGTTTCACCATATGCCAAATATATTCGATTGGCGATAAGGCTGTTGGCCTGGTGGGTCAGGGAAAAGGCTGATATCCTGTGACTCGAACAAGGCACATGTACATGCAGCAACATGTGGTAGTGCATTATCTTGCTGAAAAATGGAGCCTGTGGTGTTGTGCAGAAAGGGTATAGCCACGGATCGCAGGATGTCATTCACGCAGGTCACGCTGCCCACAGTGGCCTGGACACACACCAATTGGGATTTGTGGTTGTACCCAGTAGCATCCCATATCATGAGGCCTCGAGTTGGCACTGTGTTTCTCGTGCGAATGTAGTCACTGTGACGCCGCTACCCCTCACTACAGCGAACCAAAATGCGGCCATTATTTGTCCGAAAATACCATCTGATGCCCTTCTTGCCACCACTGACGTCGTTCCATACACCGTTGGCGTCTAGCATGTTTCTGTACATTCGTCAACAGCAGGTGGAGAAGCGGACGACGGGTACGTAACCCTCGCCGTAGTATACGGCGACTGACTGTCACCTCTGATAGTTTTACACTGTTCCATTGTTGTGCCAGAGCAGAGGAGGATGCAGGTCTGTCTTGCAATGCTATTCGGATGAAGTGTCGACCTATTCGAGGGGGGGTGGGGTGCAGATGGCAGTGGTCCTACCTATAGATCTTCTGATTTTTCTGAACTTGAGTGTAATTTTGGTAGTTTTCAAACGGCATTTGTTGTTGTTTCTTGTGAAACAACTATAGTAAAAAATTCTGGCAAGTTCGCTAATCGTGTGGTGTTCAACTTTCACTGAGTGTATTAGTGGACACATGAAATCTTTCTTATGAAAGACTAATCATGTGAAGTATTTGTGATAGTGTGTCACATTGGTGTAGTGGTATTAATAATAGTAGTTACATTCTTTCTAATGGGTCTATTGTAACATCATAACGTAGCTAATGTAGATGTATAGTTTTTCTGGCAACTGTAAAAGTTTTACCATTAGTGAGAAAGTGATGGTACAATTTTTGCTGAACGTAATGACAGAGCAGAGTAAAGTTGATATAAATTTTGTGGATAACTAAGATCCATTTCTAAAATGTAACTTACCTCTGGAAAGCCAGAATTATCAGAATCGCTTCTTTTACTTGGGCTGTTAGTAAGTACATAGGCGAGTGTGTTGGATGTTTTAGCCAAATGGGTTGCATTCTTCTCACAAATACGTTATAATGACCTTTGATATGCGCACTCTAATTGGTTAACGATTATGTGAAGTTTGGCTGAAGTAAATGAGCTTGAAGAATGTATATAAAGTTGGAGTTCTACTGACAAAGTGTCTACTAAAAATCAACTTCCTCATCACTTTATTTCAGGCTCAAGTTCTTTATTTATTTACATTTTAAAATTGGAGAACAAATGTGAACAATTGATGAATGTGATTTTGAACAATAAGCTTAAAAACAAGAATAGAGAAAATTATATGTGAAGTATGTTCCCACATTAAAGTAAATGGAACTTACTTCAGTGCCATCTGTTGACAGAAGTTAGAATCTAGTGAGTTCACACTAGCACTCATAGATGTCTATACTGTTCTGAAAGTAAAACTTGAATCGTATAAAATGCAACAAGTGGAAAGCTAGAAACTTATAAAGTGGAACACACTCAATATTTTGTTATAAAATGCAAAAAACACAAGTTTTTCTTCAAATACGTTTGTATGGAAACTACAGTAGGCCATATACAGAATTTCATGAAAATAACTTAATAAATAAAAAAGTCGATTTTCATGACACAGCACTTTTTGACTTTAGATTAAGTGACGATTTCTCAGCCAAATCTTAACCTATTTCAAAAATTCAAAATGCTATCATAATCTACATTGAAAGAGCTATCCAGATAGAATATAATGAATAAAATCAGCATCATTTAACAAGTAAGATACTAAAGTTTTCAATTTTTTTATCTGTCTTAAAATGTTTCAGAAATGTGTATAAGGATGGAGCTAACACTTTTATAAATTTTTGGAGTTTTTCATTCATTTATATAGAAGCAAATATTAATAATTAACAATTTTCAGTAAGTAATCTGTATTGTACATCAAATGTAAGATTCTTTTTTCCATACATAATTACATATGCAAGTGTATCATTTCGAATTTTATCATTAAAAGTTGCACAAAGTTTCATAGTAGTTTTCTGTTAGTTACAACATTCTTTCTATGGGTCATATTGACTACATAAATTGGATAAGTAGTTACAAAATTAATGGACTAACACCAATATCTGATTTTAGTAAAGTAATTCGGTTAGCAATGGGAAGGAAATCGTTTCTGAAGAAGAGAAATTTGTTAACATCGAGTATAGATTTAAGTGTCAGGAAGTCATTTCTGAAAGTATTTGTATTGAGTGCAGCCATGTATGGAAGTGAAACATGGACAAGAAATAGTTTGGACAAGAAGAGAATAGAAGCTTTTGAAATGTGGTGCTACAGAAGAATGCTGAAGATTAGATGGGTAGATCACATAACTAATTAGGAAGTATTGAATAGGATTGGGGAGAAGAGGAGTTTGTGGCACAACTTGACTAGAAGAACGGATCGGTTGGTAGGACATGTGTTGAGGCATCAAGGGATCACCTGTTTAGTATTGTAGGGCAGCGTGGAGGGTACAAATCGTAGAGGGAGACCAAGAGGTGAATACACTAAGTAGATTCAGAAGGATGTAGGTTGCAGTAGGTACTGGGAGATGAAGTAGCTTGCACACGATAGAGTAGCATGAAGAGCTGCATCAAACCAGTCTCAGGACTGAAGACCAGAACAACAACAACAATTCATTTAAAATCTAAAAATGCAAACACATGCTCTTAGAAAATTATTTGGTAGAGCAATATTCCACATTTGTTGACAAAACCTTCATTTCTACCTTTTTTAAAATAAATATTCTGTAGTTTATCATGATCAAATAATGATGAATCAACTAATTGATTATGTTTTCGATTTGACTGAAATACAATAAAAACAAAATATGGAATATCAAAATCTATAGAGACATAGCAATGTGTTTTTATTAGATAAACCAGCAACTTCTTCTGTTTGAAGTTGATAAAAAGAAATTTTCATTCATTTATATAGAAGCAAATATTAA
The DNA here is from genome assembly GCF_023864275.1 of Schistocerca cancellata. Lineage (NCBI taxonomy): Eukaryota > Metazoa > Arthropoda > Insecta > Orthoptera > Acrididae > Schistocerca > Schistocerca cancellata. The sequence continues at coordinate 519,628,230 of NC_064634.1, read as the reverse complement.
TAATTAAGAATTTTCAGTAAGTAATCTGTGTTGTGCATCATATGTAAGATTTTAACAACAGGTACACGAATTTCTATAGATATAACAATTTTACCCTCTTTTGGAAGAGTATTTCTTATTTCAGTTCCAGCATCATTTTTATCAGCCCAACGAAGAATTACATCTCCAGAAGATGAACTACATGTAAAAATTCCAGTAAAATATGAACCAAATTACAAACTTGAACATTGTGAAAATATTCTTAAACATCCGATAATACAGGCTATTTTGGTTCATAAATTATTGGTCCACCAAACTCTGTGTTATGTTTAAATGAAGCAATATGTTAGTTCCTTTATGAAAATGATCATTATGTATTACATACATTCCATCAGCAAGATTAAAATTTATATTGATTAATCCAAAAGGAATTAATTTATTAACATTTTTAGCTGTAGCATTTTCATTAGCTTCAACAACTTGATTACTATAATCATGTAAATTATCTAATACTTCCTTTTATAGCCATATATAATTTTACATCACTTTCAATAACAATTCTGTTTGAAATTTCATCTGTTTTAATTTGTATATTAGGCCCTTTTGAATGAATAAATTTTTAAATCTATGTTGACCTACAGGTATTTCTATCGTTTTTACTTCACAATAAAGTTTATTATTTTTGTTGTAATATTTGATGTTAAAAAAGTGAAACATTAGTATAACTATCTCATATTGGAAGAGTTAATCTTTTTCTAAGTACTGAAGGTTTATCAGTAAGTTGAAATAATCTAATCATTTACTACTGAAAAAAATTATTAAATAAATGAGCAAAACCGATTGGGAACCTAAAGTAAGAATTCCAGAAAATAAGATAAAAACAAACATGGTAAACGTTTACCAAATTCTACAAGATGTGTAATAATTGGATCAAGTGGTTCTCAAAAAATGACATTAATGATTGATAATTATAATTTAGATCCAGAATGGTTGAACTGGAATAGAATTAAACATTTGTATATTTAATCAAAAAGTTTAGATCAACCAAAGTATCAAGAATTTATAAAACAATGAAAAAAATTGAAGATGAAGTTAATAAACAATTTGTTAGTTTTCTTGAAGATAATGAAGAAATTATTCCTTTAAATGAATGTGAAGAAAGTTCAGTTATTGTATTTGACAATTTTATTCTAGAAAATTAAGATATTGTAAGAGAATATTTTACTAGAGGTAGGTACAAAGCTATAGATTGTTTTTACTTAGCTCAAACTTATTCAAAATTACCAAAACAGTTAGTTAGAGATAATTTAAATTTTTAAAATATATTTAGACAAGATGACACAAATTTACATCATATTTATCATGAGTTTGTTGGTGGATATTTAAAGTTTGATAATTTTCAAGAAAAGCGTAGTTGGAATGATGAGTTTGGATTTTTCACAATAGATATGCCTAGTGAACCAAATGAAGGTAAATTTAGAAATATAATACAACATTTCTTAACAACATCAACATTAAATAAAAACATTAACATTAGCTTTAACATTAAACATAAATATAAACATAAATGTAAACCTAAATGTTATACATAAACATAAGTTATGTTTTCCTTCCTTAATAAATGTTTGCGATGTATCATGAAGACGTTGTTGAAAAAGGTAAACAAAATAGGAAGAAAGCAGAAGAATTGAAAGAACAATTTAATCATTGAAAAAAGAAACGAAGAACAGAATATGAGAAACACAAGAAGGAGATCAACGTGTTATTGAAGCTATTGAAAAAGCACAACAAGATGTTTAAGGTTTAGGTGATAATGTTTTAAAAGCAATTGAAGGAAATAGAGAAGATGAAAAAAATGATTGCGTATCATCATATAGAAGATTTTGAAGATTTATCACCAATTAAAAAATTAGCAGTTTGGTCTGATGATATTACTGGAAAATATGATTATACATTGAGTCAGAAATTAAAGATACATTTAATAAATATCAAGAAGAAAAAGAAAGTAAAAAGATAAATGAAACAAAAAATAAATGTTGGTGAAAGGATGTTAAAATATATTAATCATAGTGACAAAAACGTATTCGGTTTAAAACCTCCTGGTATGTTTAAATATCTTGGCACTTTACCTGTAGAATGTAATGGTGGTAAATTTAAAATTAGTGAAAAAACATATGAAGGTCCAGATGGATTAATGAGACTTTTAACTGAAAAACAAATTACTGTAGATGATTTAGTTGAAAAGTTCAATGGTGAAGAATTATCAAATTATGAAGATACATTATTAAATACAAGAGCATTATATTCCGATAATAATCAAAATATAATAAGATCAAGTAAAGGTAATATAAATTTATATTTAATAAAACCAATTGCTGAATTTTATTTTCCAAACTTAAGAAGAAAACAACTATAGATTCTTCAGATTTTAATTCTCAGGAAAAACAAAAAATAGGCAAAGGTTTAGTTTAAAAATATGCATATAAGTAAATTGAATATGTTTGAATAAATGATGTTAGACAATTAATTGATAGATTAGCAGTTATTCATGGTGATGAATTAGCTGGGAATAAAAGTTATCATAATAAATAATTTAATATTGCAAAAATGTTAACAAATTAATTTAGTGATTTTATAATTGATAATCCAAAAGGGATTCCATATATAATTAAATTCTTGAATATACTTCCACATACATTTTGGAAAGGTGATAAATATGGAAAAGGATTAGTAAATACCTTAATTAACAAATTACTATTTGAAAGCATCTTCTAGGTTATAATTCATGTGGAACAGGAACAAAATTAGAAGGAAGATTAGCTAATGGTGAGAAAGGTATAAGTCCATTACATGAAGCTTGTAAACAATGCGGTATTGCTTATCATGATCATAAAGATTGAGAAAAAAGACAGAAGCTAGTAAAGACCTTCAGTTAGTTGCAAAAGAAAGAATGCATGCAAGTGATGCTTCTTCAGGTGAAAAAATTGCAGCAACAGCAGTTATAGGCATTATGTAAGTAAAACGAAAATTAGATATGGGAATTGATGAAAATGGTTGGATATTATAAAAAGCTTTAAACTATATAAAAAAATCTTTTAACTGTATAAACGATTAACTTTACAATTGATTATACTTTACTACCTAGTGGAAAAGCAAAACCAAAATCAATTAAATTAAGCTAAATCTTTTGAACAATTAAATGCAATTGAACCATTTTTAATAGATGTTCAAAAAAGGAAAAAAGAGAAGAAAGTTGGTGGAAATTTACTTGTTATATTAACTATTCCTGTTGTGAAAAAAAATTATTGAATATGTAACAAAAAAGAAAGACAGAAAGGATTAACATAACATGAAGGTGGATTTATACCGTTATTATTAGCTGCATTACTTTATTTAGCAATAATTGGTTCTTTTGCTGGTAGAACTGCAACAATTACATATCAGTCATAAATAAGAAGAAGGCCAACAAAGAATTATAAGAACCAAAAAGAGATAACTTAGAAATGGAAATTAATGAATTGCAATATGAACCATTAGAAATTGAATGTGGTATATTAAAATTAGATACATCTGGTAATCCTGATATACATTGGATTTGTTGCTATAAAAATAATTTTAAAACACTTGTTTTTGATTCATTTGGTGGTAATATACCAAAACAATTAGCTAACTATTTTGGGGGAAAATGAACTATACTACAATACAGAAAGAATACAAAATTTTGATGAAGTAATATGTGTTCATTTAAGTCTGTTTGTTTTTAAATTGCTTTGTGAGAATTATAATTTTACTGATATTTTAGATTTAATAAATTGACATTTTTGGAAATAGGACGTATCTAATTAAACAAAACAGACAAGTACACAATACATCTACATTCAATCTAGAAAAAATTGAAAATATGATTAAACAATTTAATCCAAAGACAACTAATGCAATTAAACAATTTCAAAAAGAATTAAATGCTATTTTTAATGTAACAAAAGGCTATATTGGTTTAAAGGTAGAAGACTTGTGAATGTAAATGTTCGAATCGATGAAAGAGATGTAATTAAAAAACAATACTTACAAAAAGAATATGTTTAAAAAACCTGAATACAAAAGCATTTAACTGAATTTAATAACTATGCTACCAAGAAAAGAAATAGAAAAGCCTTTTTCAGACTAATTTTGAAAAGTAGATTTATCTCCATACTTCAAACAGTTAAGTAATCTTAAAGAAAAAGTATATGATAAACAAATAATGGAATTTACTTTTATAACAGGTCGTGAACAAAAAATGTACAATTTTGAATACGATTTCATACATAAAAGTATTATTATTAATGGTAAAAATATAATAGAGATTTAAACTTTGATGATTTTGATATAACAATAAGTGTAGCTGATAAGCTATAACAAATAAATAATAATAATCAATCAAAACTAATATTTAAAGATTCTGTTGAAACTGTTTCTGTAGACGAAAATATAATTGTATTTGGCGAAATAATGTAAAATTTAAAATTTTTTATCTATATGAATGGAAAATCATACTTCACATGACTATCATATTTATTGTTTAAAGTGTAAAACATGAAAACTGATACATGTAATCCACATAGAGTAACAACGAAAAATAGTAGACAAAGAATTGAAGGTCTTTGTACAATAGGTAAATCTAAAAAAAGTAAATTTGTTAAAAATATTTTCTAAGTGCTGGTGAAGGTTTAAATAATAATAATAATATTCATGAAGAAATAATTAATGAATTACATAAACCAATTAGAAACAATTTTGGAAGAGGAAATGATGATCTTTTGATATAGATGATTTATGGCAAGCTGATTTACTAGAGATAGATTCTGGTAATTTAAAAGGAATTTCAAAAATAAACAAAGGTTAAAAATATTTATTAACAGTAATTGATGTTTTTTCAAAATATGCGTTTTCTGTACCTATTGAAGATAAGTCAGCTAAAAATATAGTTATTCATTTACAAAAAAATTTGCTCGATATAAAGCCAAATAATTGTTAAACAAATAATGGTAAAAAATTCTATAAAAAAGAATTAAGAAATTAATGAAAAATATAACACAAATCATTACTCAACTTTTTCAGAATTAAAAGCATCTGTTCTTGAGTGACTTAACAGAACACTTAACAGAAATTATAAATGCTTAAATTTAGTTAAAGATCTAATTGATGAATATAATAATACAAAACATTCTACAATAAAAATGAAACCAATAGATGCATATGAAATAATTTAAAAATAAGTAACATTGTGTCTAATGAAACAGTTAAATTTAAAAAAGGTGGAAAAGTGAGAATTAGTAAACCCGAAGTTCTTTTTGAAAAAGGATATACAGCTAATTGGTCAACAGAAATATTTGAAATTGAAGATGTTATTTATTCTAATCCAATTATATATAAATTAAAATGTATAAAAGGTAATTTTTATGAACAACAACTACAGAATACAAAATATCCAGATGTATTTCGTTTAAAAAGTCTTAAAAAAGAAAGATAATAAAGTTAATGTTAAATGGTTATGTTTTGATAATTCACACAATAGATCGGTAACTAAAGATAAAATAATTGGAGACTACAGTCTGCTTCATATGTGGCTCATTTTATAAAAGTTCAGTTTGATGAAGACTAATTATATCATTAATTAATTGTTCTTGACTACAGTTATTCAAAAATATTGAAACAGTTCAGATAACAGACAATCCTTAAATTTTCTTTCATTCTTTGAACAGATTTATTGAATTAGAATTATAATTCAATCATAACATTTCTTCACAATTTGGATGCCTATCTTCGATTTTATATAGTTGTTCTTGAAAATTTTTCGTTGTGTTCTAATAACATAATAGTTATATTCACATTCATCATCAAATAATTTTAAAAGAATGAATGTTGGACCTCATTTTTCTTAATTGTCTTAGGAACTACATTGGTAATAAACTATTTATTTCTTCATTTCTTTTACCTATTATTTTCGAAGCAGTATCTTGTGTTTCTCTCAAATTTTGAATATGCTCATCTTTCATTTTATTTCTATCATTTTTTAATTGGATTATTTCCATGTTTAATTTATTCAATTCTTGTAGTTGTTGCATACAATAATCTTTGTGTTTTATTTGATCTTTGTAAAAAGTAGTAATTTTATATTCTCCTTGTTCTGTAATTGATGTAACATAAGTAACCCATCTTTTAAATTGTTTAGTTACTCCTTTTTGGTTTAAAAATTAAAGATTATAGTCCAGATTCATTGATGAAAATAGTTTGTTTATCAATTGTTGATGTGAGCTCGCAAAATGCGATGCTCAAAATATTAGGAAAATTTGCTTTATTTCCTAAATCAGCATGTTTAATTATTGAATCATTTGTGTTTTGTGTTCTAAAATCTCAGCAACATCTTTAGCTTTAAACTATGAATTGTTTTCTTCATCAATAACAATGAAAACATGCTTATTTTTGTAAGTAAGTTTATTGTTGATTATATCTACAGTCAGTTCCATTTAAGAGAAATATTTTTTATTAGTTTTCCAAAAAATAAATAGTATTGAAATTTGTAGTTTTTACTTATGGTTTAAGTAAATTGTAAATGAAGAAAAACTTTATGTATTATGTTATTTTAATTCTAATTAAATGAAGATACTTCGGTTATTACTGTTAGTGAAAATAATAATAGCTTCACCAGGCTTAGAACTGCAAAATAATAAGTTAGCTAAGTATTTAATTGAGTGAGATATTTCATCAAATTCTGAAATAACCCAAGTTAGTGACGAATTATTAAGAGAATCATTAATGTTATTTCAACTAACACACAATCTTGAGGTTACTGGTTAATTAAGTGAAGAAAGTTTACGTTTTATGAACAAACCTAGATGTGGTGTAAAAGATTAATTTGATAGTTATAGAACTGGTATGTATAAATGGAATAAAAAGAATATATAATGCGATTATAAAGGAGCAAATAAAAGAGTAGTGGAATTAACAAATGCAGCTTTTGGTTTATGACAGAAATATAGTGGTATTCAATTTATTGATAATATTAATGATCCTGATATTTTAATTACAGGTAAAAGACGAATACATTTATATGAATTTAATGGTCAACATTGTCCAAAGGAGTTAGATGGAACAGAAAATGTGTTAGGTCATGCTTTTTTTCTAAATAGGAATAATAATCCATTAGAAATACATATGGATAAAGATAAAAATTTGGAAATTGATAAAAATACATCAAAATATCAAACAAATCTATTTGAAGTTTTAGTACATGAAATTGGTCATGCATTAGGTTTAGAACATTCAGATGATTTTGAATCAATAATGTGTCCTTATCATAATGGTTCACATTTAGAATTATCTCAAGATGATATTGATGGAACACAGATGGAGTGCTTTTTTATTTACATAGTTTATCTGGTTAAGATTCATATCTTTTTGTAAAACAACTTGGTTATAATACTAAAGAAGTAGAATTAATACCAAATAATGAAAATAAATACCTTAGTTTTAGTAAATACACAAAAAAAAATTAAAAATGAGATTTGTTGATACATTTAGATTCATGGCTTCTTCATTTGATAAACTTTCATCAAATTTCAAGAAAAATCAATTAAAAAATAATAAAAAGTATTTTTCTCTAAAATTATTTATTTTAGTAATTAGAAAAGGTGTTTATCATATGATTACATGGATTCTTGGAAAAAAATTTGAAGAAACACAATTACCAACAAAAGATAAATTTTATAGTGAATTAAATGATTGTGGGATAAGTGATGAAGGTTATGAACATGCAAAATTTAGCCAGCCGGAGTGGTCGTGCGGTTCTAGGTGCTACAGTCTGGAACCGAGCAACTGCACAGTTGCAGGTTCGAATCCTGCCTCGGACATGGATGTGTGTGATGTCCTTAGGTTTGTTAGGTTTAATTTGTTCTAACTTCTAGGTGACTGATGACTTCAGAAATTAAGTCACATAGTGCTCAGAGCCATTTGAGCAATGCAAAATTAGTTTGGGAAAAGTTCAATATAAAAAACCTTGGTGAATATCATGATTTATATTTTAAAACTGATGTATTATTATTATGTGATGTATTTGAAAATTTTAGAAAATCATGTATAAATACATATAATCTAGATCCATCTTGGTATTTTACAGCACCAGGTTTATCTTGGTATGCAATGTTAAAAATTATCAAAAACATGAATTAGTATATGACTATGATATGCCTTTAATGGTTGAAAAAGGAATAGGAGAAGGAATTTTTCAATGTTGTAAAATATATGTAAAAACAAATAATAACTACTTAAAAGATTTTAATAACAAAGAAATATCAAATTATATATACTATTATTTAAACTAGTTGTCATTTGACATGATAGGCAACGGGCTGCAGGGCTCCTGCCACTTTAAACCAATGGCAGCTGGCGCTGTCAGCTGCCACTGCATTGCCACTTCGCTGTACTGAGCTGACTAAGGGATTGTGCCAGCCAGGCATCAGCAAGCATTTGTAGACGTGTGGGTGAGAGATTTGAGTGACTTGTAGCTTTTCATGTTTATGATGTCTGATGAAAGCAGTCGCAAGAGAGGGAGGCCGAGGCTGCACACTCCTCGGAAACCTCCAAAAAGTGGCGAACGTGGCGTCGTTATATGCAGTCAGGTGCGTGAATACGTAGGTTCCTTAAGGGAGTATTTTTAGAGAGTAAGGGATGCAGGAGGGCCTCTCGTTCCTTTGGATAAGGTGGTGGAGCGAACTGCAGCTGCTCTGCAGGTTAGCGAACGATCAGTAATATGAATCTGCAAGGAGAAATTCATGAAAGAAGGCTCAATTGAATCATCTAAATTGGAGACACCTGGGAAAAAGAGGTACCTAGAGAAGAGGGTCACGAAACTTGACTCTTTTCAGGAAGATGCCATTCGTCGTCAAATATCCTCATTTTATTAGAGGAAGGAGTATCCAACGCTCAAAAAACTACATGTTATGCTCACAGCAGCTGACCTGTTTCAGGGTAGTAAATCGTCTTCTTACGAGTCGTGAAAATGTTAGGATTCCGCTATAAATCCATCTCTGGCAGAAAGTTACTAATGGAACGCCAACATATTGCAGCCTGGCGATGCTGCTTTCTTAGAGAATTAGTGGGGACAAATTTTGATGATATCGTTTGGCTTGATGAAACATGGGTCACAGTTTAAAAAAAGGGTGGACATACGTTACCATCAGCAGTATTATGGCAGAACCGATTGGCAGAGGAAAGTCACTGAACACCAAATGTGTCGATGTAAATATTCCTGAATTCGAATCAAGACCAGCTGCCAACACGAGGAAAACCATAAGCTCAGTGTAGCAAAGCAACTTAAAGGCAAGGTGTCTGGTCGAGATTGTTTACCAGTTTGCTTCCTTTCAGAGCATACTGATATAATGGCTCTGCTCTTAGCAATCATATTCAACCTCTCTCTCGTCGAAAGATCCACACCTAAGGACTGGCAAGTTGCACACCAATACCTAAGAAAGGAAGTAGGAGTAATCGTATGAATTACAGATTCACATCGCTAACTTCGACTTGCAGGAGGGTTTTGGGACATATAGTGTGTTCAAGCATTATGGGTTACCTCGAAGAAAGCGGTTTATTGGCAAACAGCCAACACGGATTCAGAAAATATCGTTCTTGTGAAACACAACCAGCTATGTATTCTCACGAAGTCCTGTGTGCTACCGACAGCGGATTTAAAATTAATTCCATATTTTTAGATTGACACAGTTCCTCACAAGCGACTTCTTACTAAATTGCGTGCCTGTGGAGTGAGAGATGTCCACTAAAGAGACTGCTTACACTACGCTTGTCCACCCTTTTCTGGTGTACCGCTATGAGGTGTAGGATCCGCATTATGTAGTATCCACGGAGGACACCGAAACAGTTCAAACAAGGGCAGCTCGTTATGTATTGTCACGAGATAGGGGAGAGAGTGCCACGAATATGATAAGCGAATTAGGGTGACAATCATTAAAATAAAGCCTTTTTTCGTTGCGGCAGGATCTTCTTATGAAATATCAAGTACCCGCTATGTCCTCAGAGTGTGAAAATATTTTGTTGGAGCTCACCTACATCGGGAGGAACGATCATAATAAAATAAGACAAATCAGAAATTTGTCGTTAGTTCCTATGGACCCAAACTGCTACGTTATCGGTCCCTAGGCTTACATGCCACTTAATCTAACTTAAACTAACTTACGCTAACGACAACACACATACCCATGCCCTAGGGAGGACTCGAAGCACCGACGGGGCGAGCTGCGCGAACCGTGGCAGGACGCCCTGGACCACGTGACTACCCCTCGCGGCCGAGAAATCAGAGCTCACACGGATAGATTTACGTGTTCATTTTTCCCGCGCTTTGTTCAAGAGGGGAACGGTAGCAAAATAGCTTGTACATGGTTTGATGAACCCTTTGCCGGGCATTTAATTATGAAGCGTTGTGAACTGCGAAGTTCTAAAATGGCTCTGAGCACAATGGGACTCAACTTCTGAGGTCATCAGTCCCCTAGAAATTAGAACTACGAAACCTAACTAACCTAAGGACATCATACACATCCATGCCCGAGGCAAGATTCGAACCTGCGACCGTAGCAGTCGAGCGGTTCCAGACTGCAGCGCCTAGAACCGCTCGGCCACCTCGGCCAACGAACTGCGAAGTAATCATACAGATGAAGACGTAGCTTCTCTCTAGAATTAAAATTGCGTTAACATCGATAACATTCTTCAATTGAATGCTGATGACCAGTAAAAGTACTACACGCTGGTCTCGAAAGGACTTTAGTGTAACAGAAATGTTAAATTTCTGCAGTAACAGGTTCACATGTTTCTCACGTTTGTAATGTTTTGGGATATGCATTGGTATCACCTGAAAAAGTTTCAGGTGATTCCTCTTCTGCCTCTCGTATAATCATCCATTCATGCTCAGCATACTGAATTCTGTACATGATAACAAATGGCATCTATACTGATACTCTCAAATGTTTCCGCATGATACAGTTCAGCAGGAAAGGAAATATTTCCAAAGTTTAATGCTTGTAAATATGGAATATAATTAGACACTTGATTCACATTGCTATTTGTTGGGTTAAAAACCTTTAGAATTGCCCATTTGAAGCAGGAACCATCATTATTTGAATCAACATTTATAGCATACTTTTGTCTGTAATGAATTTTGGTAATTTTCTTTGAGTTCTCTTATAAAATCCTTAATTTACATTAATGTTAATGCAGAAGTTTCATGGTTTCTTTTAACATCCACCTGGCATCATGAACTTGGAAATTTGCTAATTTCCTTAAATGTCAGCCTGTCACAGTGGTGAAATACCAACGACCACTGGATTCAGATGGCATTAAACTCACCTTCTTGATATTCATGTACGGGGTGTTTCAAAAAGGAATTTACAACTTTAAAAATTCATATAAATTTATTGAAAGAAGATATAGAGCTGGGTTTTGTGTTATTTTGTAGGGAAACACATCGAGTTTTTTACCTTAAACTAAAGATGTTGTATTTCACTTCCTTTGGTTATCCTGCACACATTTCACTGGCAGTCAATTTCTTCCCAAACTGTAGTACTGCAGGTGGAACTTGCTCAGCGGCGGCATAAATATTGCTGTGGGTTCAGGTAGAGAAGCTGGCACAGGAGGTACTGTAACGTTCCCTGGCAAACTCACGCTATTAATGAACAAAAGTTTATTTGTACCATATACACCACTCTGAGCAAGTTGTATATACCGTAATTATTGAACAAAAATATTATTGAATTTTGTGTAGAAGACATTTGTTATTATCGTAATATTTTTTTGTAGTAATATTCTCTCTGTATTTAGGATAGTAATTTTTCTATATTTATTATGTGATTGTGAAATGTGTCAGTATCTGCGATAACAGAAATGTGAAATTTAGCCAGAGGAGAATAATATTGTCAAATTACAAAGAAATGTTAATAGTCAGCAGTAGTATAAAAGCACAACGTATTGTGTATTCTTTGGTCTTCTCTGTGTAGAGCTGAATGCGAGAGGAAGCTGTGTCGAAGCGATTTATGAATGGGTAGACTACTTTTGTCTCTGTCTAGATTTAGCCGCCATTAGAGGAGGCGTTACAAATTAATGTGAGTTGAATTATTGTTTGATCTAAATATATCAGAATTTATCAAAAGTGTGTATTATTAATGTAAATTAGCTTGCCCATATCATCTATAAAAATTTCTTTAAAGAATTTTCAGCATTTTTAGCGGTGTTGCTGGGCTGTGCCGCGACCGATCAATTTGCAGCGGCGGCACATTTGAAAAATTGTTCCGCTAAAGGAAAAATCAACCAAACCCGTAAATCGGGAACAGATAGATAAAAATTAACAGTGCATTAAGAAATTGTTCTTCTTTTACAGTGATCCTGAGACTGATGAATTTTTAAACTAATTATACGTTTGTGCATTCGTAGGCGGATAGTTAATGTTAGTTAACATTGAAATTAAACAATTTTGGTTCTTTCAAATAACTTAAATGTATAGCGAAGTAGGTTTGATCAGTGATAATTAAATGTCGGCTTGGCAATAATTAACCATTTTCTGATAATAGAGATAATCTTGTGCTCCATAGTTAACGCCGGGATAGAATTCAGTAAATATTTAACAGAAAAAACCCACTGCATTTAGAAAATGTGTGCCAAGGCCGCACACCTTGTTCTTGCTCAATGCACAAAAAACGTTCAGTCCGGGGCTATCACGAACACGTTGCAATGTTTGATGTGGATCTTCACTGCCCTAAATTCTACAGTTTGTGTGTTAGCCTTGCCACTTAAGTGAAAAGTCGAGTCGTCAGAAAAAATGATTTTGTCCAAGAGATATTCATTCTCATGTAACTGATTTAACACATCCACGCAAAAGTTCTTGCGAGCAATTTTATCAGTGTCTTTTATTGCTTGTACGATCGTCAATCTGGTTTCAAATGCAAACGGTTTCTCAACACACGCCAAACAGTTGTATGTGGGATATGCAGTTCGCGAGATGCACGCCGGGTCGATTTCATAGGGCTGTTGACAAAACGTTGTCTCACTCGCTCAACGACTTCGTCAGAAGAGCTTGGACGACCTGATGATTTCACATGTCTTACCGAGCACCTTGTTTCTACAAAACGTATATGTCACTCATAAGTTGTAGGCCTACTAGGAGGATCTTTAGCGTACTTGGTACGGAAATTACGCTGAACTGTTGTCGCCGACTTCGATTCTTCAAACAAAACCACAGTTAGCACGCATAGGTGTAGTGACGGAAGCCATCTATAATGCAACTGCCACTAGCGCTCCTTACGGCGCGATTCGGTACTAGCAAACGCGAGACAAAACCTGATGTATTTCCCTACAAATTGACACTACTGTCACCTATCTAAGAACTATGAATTAATTTTTATGAGTTTTCAAAGGTGTAAAGTCTTTTTTGAAACACCCTGAACATTCTCTGAACTCATTGGATTTGGCCAATACGAATTTACAAACTCGCGAGGAATTTATCTTAACCGGCTAATTCAGCTCCCACACTCTGTTGCTGAAAGTCGGGAGACATGCAATAAAAGTTTGTTTGTGATCTCTAAACCCATATTGATTGTTTGATAAGCCAGAAAAGGTTCGTTTTTTAAAGGCTGAATCCACACAAACCCATTCTAGATAATCATCACTCACTTTAACATGCTTCATGGATTGCTCACCCATTGTTTATAATTATATATAAAGCACTACATACTCTCAAAGTCCATGAGGTTCAGCCTGCTGTGAGACTATGTCTTCTTCTTCTTCAGATTCTCTGCTGCTGCTTCCAGATTCTCCACTGCTCTAGCAGGAGGAGAGTACTGGACTGTAAGTGTTTGCAAATTCTACAACACTGAACGAGAAAAAGCATGCGTTAGGAAAAGCAAAGTAGTTGTTGCACTCCTAGATATGTTAAGGTGTGAATAGTCAGAAACATGTAAAACAAATGCCTATGGGAGAAAAGAGACTGTTGGAAGAGGCTTTGTGAACGATGTGCACAACCAGGAACGTTTCAAGGAGAGGAATTAGTGAGTGGAAGATGTCAGACCTACAGTCTGTGGAGAGTTCTGTGTGCATCTAACTTTCCTCACGATCGGCTGCTTTGACAATCGCATCTGCAGTTCTTCAAACACTGCTCTGGGACACAGACTGCCAGTCTAGGTAGCAGCCAGTGCAGATTCTGCTTCATTGAATGAGAAAGAGCATGCCTTTATTACAACATGTAATCAGCACATGAAAAGGTATAACATTGGCAACACTAAAATGTGCGTTAGATTCAATTTTTTGAGTAGTTGCTTGCGTGTTTCAAGATAAAGAAAAACGACATTGAGGACTACAACGATATGATATCAATGCCTTCCCCAAGTGGCAGCTCCCAGTTTTGTTACCCTCTTCCAGGTGAGTCAGCAGTGTTCATGCATACTGAAGCAATTTCACTTTTTACCAACCTGACAGGTCGACACAAGCAGCGGTTTGCAAAACGCTTTGTCAACAAATTCGGGCTTGACTGTGCCTAACCGACATACATGTCATTTTACACCACATGGATGTCACAGCAAGACAATACTTCAGGGAACAAGTAAAATTCTCATTCTGTGAATTCAGCCTTGCCAGTACTTAATCCAGATGTGTATCACTTTATGTCAACAGAGAGCCAAATGCAATGTAGAAAACAGCATGAGCCATATCACAAAAAAAGAAATTGATGTATTGAGACAGCAAGCGATGTTTGGTTGTGCATCTATTGGATAATTAACATACATATGCAGTATGAGTATCGATTATAATACGTTGTTTTGTTGTTGTGGTCTTCAGTACTGAGACTGGTTTGATGCAGCTCTCCATGCTACTCTATCCTGTGCAAGTTTCTTCATCTCCCCAGTAGCTACTGCAACCTACATCCTTCTGAATCTGCTTAGTGTATTCATCTCTTGGTCTCCCTCTACGATTTTTACCCTCCACGCTGCCACCACCCTTGGTGATCCCTTGATGCCTCAGAACTTGTCCTACCAACCGATCCCTTCTTCTAATCAAGTTGTGCCACAAACTCCTCCCCAATTCTATTCAATACCTCCTCATTAGTTATGTGATCTACCCATCTAATCTTCAGCATTCTTCTGTAGCACCACATTTCGAAAGCTTCTATTCTCTTCTTGTCCAGACTATGTATCGTCCATGGTTCACTTCCATACTTGGCAACACTCCATACAAATACTTTCAGAAACGACTTCCTGACACTTAAATCTATACTCGATCTTAACAAATTTCTGTACTTCAGAAACACTTTCCTTGCCATTGGCAGTCTACATTTTATATCCTCTCTACTTCGACCATCATCAGTTATTTTGCTCCCCAAATAGCAAAACTCCTTTACTACTTCAAGTGTCTCATTTCCTAATCTAATTCCCTCAGCATCACCCGCCTTAATTCGACTACATTACATTATCCTCGTTTTGCTTTTGTTGATGTTCATCTTATATCCTCCTTTCAAGACACTGTCCATTCCGTTCAACTGCTTCTCCAAGTCATTTGCTATCTCTGAAAGAATTACAATGTCATCGGCGAACCTCAAAGTTTTTATTTCTTCTCCATGGATTTTAGTACCTACTCCGAATTTTTCTTTTGTTTCCTTTACTGCTTGCTCAATATACAGATTGAATAACATTGGGGAGAGGCTACAGCCCTGTCTCAATCCCTTCCCAACCACTGCTTCCCTTTCATGTCCCTCGACTCTTGTAACTGCCATCTGGTTTCTGTACAAATTGTAAATAGCCTTTCGCTCCCTGTATTTTAGCCCTGCCACCTTCAGAATTTGAAAGAGAGTATTGCAGTCAACATTTTCAAATGCTTTTTCTAAGGCTACAAATGCTAGAAACGTAGGTTTGCCTTTCCTTAATCAGTATTGCCTCACGTGTTCCAGCATTTCTACGAAATCCAAACTAATCTTCCCCGAGGTGGCTTCTACCACCTTTTCTATTCGTCTGTAAAGAATTGGCGTTAGTATTTTGCAGCCGTGATTTATTAAACTGATAGTTCGGTAATTTTCACATCTGTCAACACCTGCTTTCTTTTGGATTGGAATTGTTATATTCTTCTTGAGGTCTGAGGGTATTTCGCCTGTCTCATACATTTTTCTCAGTAGATGGTAGATTTTTGTCAGGACTGGCTCTCCCAAGGTTCTCAGTAGTTCTAATGGAATGTTGTCTACTCCGGGGGCTTTGTTTCGACTTAGGTCTTTCAGTGCTCTGTCAAACTCTTCACACAGTATCATATCTCCCATTTCATCTTCATCTACATCCTCTTCCATTTTCATAATATTGTCCTCAAGTACATCGTCCTTGTATAGATCCTCTATATACTCCTCCCACCTTTCTGTTTTCCCTTCTTTTCTTAGAACTGGGTTTCCATCTGAGCTCTTGATATTCATACAAGTGGTTCGCTTTTCTCCAAAGGTCTCTAATTTTCCTGTAGGCATTATCTAGCTTACCCGTAATGAGATAAGCCTCTACATCTTACATTTGTCCTGTAGCCATCCCTGCTTAGCCATTTTGCACTTCTTGTCGATCTCATTTTTGAGACGTTTGTATTGCTTTTTGCCTGCTTCATTTACTGCATTTTTATTTTTTGGCTCTGAGCACTATGGGACTTAACATCTGAGGTCATCAGTCCCCTAGAACTTAGAACTACTTAAACCTAACTAGCATAAGGACATCACACACATCCATGCCCGAGGCAGGATTCTAACCTGTGACTGTAGCAGTCGCGCGGTTCACGGCTGAAGCGCATAGAACCGCTCGGCCCCACCGGCCAGCTTTTATATTTTCTCCTTTATAATACATAATGGTATGTTATTAAAACATCAAATAAATCACTTGCAAAATTTTTGAATACAGTGAAAAATTCAGATTTTGGATACTTTTGAACATGACTGCTTGGCAGCAGCGCTGCGCGGCTGCGGCTGTCGACGTACCCACCATGTGCGACCTGAGCTGTACGTATGTCAACTCTTTTGCTTAAAAGATAGTGCAAGCGCCTGGTGCTGTCATTTACATTAAACGCCAGTGCAGTAAATAGTTCCTCGAGAGAATGTTATATTGTCTGCAAATACATGTCATATTGTTTCGAAATGTGGAGATTTACCTGGCCTTATATTCAAACAGTATCTTCTGCATTTGCTTCTTACAATGATTATGGCATTAGCTGCGAGACTAATTGATATCAGAAATCTGCAGCAAACCTTCCTCCTTACCACTTATGAGAGCTAAATAGCCTTAAAGATGAAGAAGTTTAAAGCACTGAATCTACTACGCAAGAATCAACAGCATTACAATCACATAAAACCAACATAATACACTGGTTCTTGGACTTTCTATGCTTTCAGTGCGCTGCTGGCATTGTTTTTGGAATTGTGAATATTATATTCTCTCAGTAACTAGCTGCTATTGATATAAAATATTTCATAGAAATTCTGGCTGTTCTAGATGTTTTATCAACAATTATTTGTACATTGTAGAGGCAAAGAAACTGGTACACCTGGATAATGAGGTGGGAGAGCCCCCGAGAGCTGCAGAAATGCCGAAACATGCCGAGGAATTGACTCAACTAATGTCTGAAGTAATGCTCGAGAGAAATGACTCCATGTCCGTAAGTCCGTAAGAGTGTCTGTCGTGAGGTCGTTCGTTTGACGGTGGTTTCGGTGCGGCCCTGTCCGTTGCCGGCGCGCCCTAAGGCACGGAGGCTCGCACTAGGACGTATCGCTTCTAGTCGGGCGTTCCGCGGCAGTCCTAACAATGGGAAGTGATGCGTCTGTCATAGCCTCTCCTTCCCAAGTGACTCTTTCCGCCTTCTCGTGGTGCCAGACACTAACCTCGGCATTTTTTGGGTTCGTCCGAACGCTGCCTTGCGACAGAAGGGAGAGCTGCGACTCAACCCGATGCGAAAGTGAAGGGTGCGTGGCACAGGGGGAGCTGTGCCTGAGGTACCGACGTTTTGCCCCTCTCTCTTTTCGCAGGGCACAGACCAGCAGGTGCTCTGCATGCCGGCGACCTCGTTTGTCGTCGTGGGATCGTGGCGCGAGTCGGCAAGGGTGCTTCGCCGCGCACTGGGTAACCGGGACGTGTTCTGCCAAACCCAGGAGGTGGTGACATCGCCTGGGCCAGGTTAGCTGGGTTCAGACCGCTGAACGACTGGGTGACCGGCCCACCACCTGAGTAGGAGTGGGTCTATGGCCGAGAGGTGGAAGCTCGGGCTAGTAAGCGCCGAAGGGCGAGAGGTGCATCCGCTTCTCTGCTGTGTGGGGTGCACTTGCCGAGGAGGGTCGGGTGAAATCGTCGATGACGGGGCCACCGATGGGGACCAGTACGGTGGCGACGTCGCTTTGAACCCAGCAGCTCGAGAGTACCCTTGGACTTGGGGCAAGGCCGGTGGGCGAGCTGCGTCCTTTGTCCCCTCCATGCCAGAGGAGCTGGTCCGGGGCAAGAGATGGGCTCCCACCTTTTTATCATTAGTTACTAAAGATGGCTGGAACTGAGACGAGTGATACGAGTGCGCCCAAGTGTGCATCCACTATGCTTGATCCCTCTCCTGAGGACGAGCTGGGACAGGCAGACGACGAAACCGTGACTCAGAGGCATGCGCGAATTACGTTACTCCTGGAGAAAATATAAAAAAACGGGAAAATAAGTCAAGCGGCACTGTCAATCATTAAAAACGAGTTGGCTGCATGAGCTATTGCCCACACCAAACTCGAAAGCCGCGTAGAAGAATTAGAAAAGGAGAACGACAGACTGAGGAGGCAACCGACCAAGACCTGGGTGGGCGCGGTTGCGCAAGCGTCACCCAAGTCGTAAACCACAAAAGATACGGTCGCTAAGGTTACCAAGCGGCCAGACCCGGCGGTCTTTCTCAGGACCCTGCCTGGCCAAGACACTAGTGTAAAATAGATCGAAGAACTACTGACTACAACCATTGACCCAGTAAAAGACAAGATCAAAATAAACAAAGTCAAACCAAGTTAGAACTCAGTGACTGTTGAGGTTGCCACCGAGGAAGATAAGGTTGGTTGGTTGGTTTTGGGAAGGAGACCAGACAGCGTGGTCAACGGTCTCATCGGATTAGGGAAGGATTGGGAAGGAAGTCGGCCGTGCCCTTTCAGAGGAACCATCCCGGCATTTGCCTGGAGTGATTTAGGGAAATCACGGGAAACCTAAATCAGGATGGGCGGACGCGGGATTGAACCGTCGTCCTCCCGAATGCGAGTCCAGTGTCTAACCACTGCGCCACCCCGCTCGGTGAGGAAGATAAGGAAAAATTATTGAAGAACTCCAAACTGAACTCTGTGGTCAAGTGTGAACCAACGAGAAAAAGAAACCCTCTGATCATACTATATGATGTTCCCACAACAATGATAAGTGAGGAACTTCATGAAACAATTAAAGAACAAAACTTTGAGCAAATGAATGATGAGGGTTCAAAAACACCTTCAAGTTGAAAATCAAAACGGGGCCTCAGGATCGTGATGTTGTGCCTCACGTTGCCGAGGTTACCGCACCCATGTGGAGGAAAGTAATAACAATGGGCAGACTATATGTTGGCTTTCATGCCGTCAACGTCAGAGACTATCTCGTTGTACCTCGCTGCCGCAATTGCGGAGACTTGGACCACATTCTAAGGCACTGCACCAGGGGGTCGGCGTGCTCCAGGTGCGGCGAAGACGGTCACACCCGAAAAGACGATATGGCTACGGGTGTCTGTATCCCGTGCAACAGACGTGGTAAGAAATCTTGTGGAGCCACAGATCTGGAATTGTCCTACATACCGGATGTTGGAACAAAGATTGATTTCCAGAATCGATTATGGTTGAGAACAGGATGCCAAAGCGCAAATCCCCAAGGAAAAGGAGGAGAGATGCCATGAGGGCGAACAAGTTCAAAGAATTCTTGGGGTCTCGAAAATTGAGACAACAGACAAAGGTATTCAGATTGAGCCCACCCTCATGATCACAACTCCCTCCTCTCACATGCCAAGGGCATCTTGCGGTAGTGGCAATCCCGAAAGATGAAATCAATCATAAAGAACAGAAACCAGTGCAAGAAAGTACAGTAACGAGCTCACAAGATACCCCTGTACTAAGGCTACCGCCAGTAGACCCGATCAGAGTATATCCCAACATTGATTATACAATGCAATTGGCGAGGTTGGAGCAGCCGACTACCCTGACCACTGCCTTACGACATGTGGTTCGTGGGGGACACGAAAACGGCAGAAAAGTCACCTTCTCGGTAAAGAAGGCTATAGGCAGGATACAGCTAAATCAGTGAATCTCCCCAGCGACTTCGGAGCCCTGCGAGACCTAAGTTTTTGAAAGACGAGGAGAGAAATTCGACCTCAATGACATCACGAACAATCTGTGTTGGCAAATGCACGAAATACGTTTGACTGGAATGAGACATGGCCTAACGATCATACACATACCTACTTTCCTTACTGACCAAAAATTACCATTGGCCAACTTAACACTTACAACAGCAAGCTAGTGATGCAGGAGCTGCGTAAGGAGGTGGATGAGAGGAGGATGGACGTGCTCTGCCTACAGGCGCCGTACTCCCAAGCTGAAAAATATCATTTGCAGCCGCGACCTGGCACGTTATCAGCCGAGGGGAAAAGCCGAATGTGGCGATGATAATTAAAAATAAAGCCCTGAGAGCAACGATACTCTCACAATACACGACCAGTCACAGCAATGTCGTGGAGTTGCAATCTCCCGTCGGAGTAATAACACTAATTAACATGTATTTTCAATACGGTGACAACATCTAAAGACACCTCGACCACCTTACCACAGTAACCACGGCATTGTAGGGACGAAAAATGGTAATTACTGCTGACATCGATGCAAAATCCCCCCTATGGTACAGCGGTACAAGGGACACAAACAGGGAAAAGGTTGAAGATTTCATCATGGCCTCGCAACCAGTGGCGGCAAACAAGCCCGGCAACCCTCCTACCTACGCTGTTGGAGGAGGACCAGGCACGAAGATTGATGTAACCCTAGTAACACCAAACGCAGTTAATATCATCCAACAATGGAAAGTCGAAGGAAATGCCACAACTAGCGACCACAGTCTCATAACATTCACCCTAGGTGATAGAGTGTCCTGCTGGGCCATTGGGTGGGAGGTGCAATTAAACTATAAAAGGGCTGACTGGGAACGCCTAGCGAGGGAGTGCGACATTATTGCCTTGCCAGAAGATGACACGCATCTGGATATAGACATAAATGAGAGAGCAGAGGAACTGGTGAGTGCAATAACGAGAGCAGTGAAAGCAGCTGTACCAACTAGGAGGAAGGCCATGGCGACCTCTCTATCACCGTTGTCGGCCGAACTCAAGGATATGCGCCGGTCTGTCAGAAGGTTGAGGAGGCACTACCAGCACAGTGTCGTCTGGCTGGAATGGCAAAGGTGGCTGCTGCAGTATCGGGAGGGCAAACTTAGGTTCCAAAAGGAACTAAAAGCTGTAAGGACAAGAAGCTGGGAGAGCTTTGTTCAGAATCAATTAGCATTAGACCCCTCGGGCACACCATACAAATTAGTCAGAGAAAAGATCCGCTCTCCTATGCAATTGTCAACAGTCAGACATGGGGACAGGATGATGGAATCCAGGCAGCAGACTGCTGAGGTCCTTCTCCCTGCTGCCTGACGTTAGCACAGAAGGAGAATCTGAAGAACAGTGGCAGACAAGATGACCTCGAAGAATACAACAATAACTCGGCAGTCTGCCCTTTCTCAGAAGAGGAGGTGGCTGCCCACATAAAATCACTAAAGATGGGTAAAGCTCGCGGGCCAGACGGCATTGTAGCGGAGGTGGTGCTATTCCTAGCTCCCCAGCTAGCTGTACCACTCACTCACCTGTATAACGAATGCCTCAGACAATGGAAGTTCCCGAAGATCTGGAAGACAGGGAATGTTGTGATCATCAGAAAAGGAACTGACAAAGACCCAACAGAAACAAAATCATATAGACCCATATGTTTGCTGGACATACTTGGAAGATATTAGAAAAACTACTGGCTGACACACAAGCTGCACATCGAGTGCTGTTTAGGATGAGCAGCAGGCAGTTCGGCTTCAGGACTGGGTGGTCGGTATCTGATGCAATCGTCCCAGTGCCTGAGGTCTGTGGCTCTATCCCACATAAGTACGTAGTGGGCATCATGTAGGCATCAGTGGCACCTTCGACAACCTGTGGTGGCCTTCCTTCTTCTCCTGCTTGCGGGAGAAAGAGTGTCGAAGGCCGCTATATGGCTGCCTGAGGAGCTATTGTGAGGATCGGGAGGTCTGGCTATCATCCTCTAGTGGGAGAATCAATAACAAAGGGATACCCACAGGGTTACGTTTTATGACCCCTGTTTTGGGACATCCACATGGAGCCGCTATTGGATACTTTACAACAAAGTGAAGAAGTGCTAGAGGTGATAGCCTATGCAGATGACCTCCTCCTGTTGGTTGGCGGCTGTAGTCGCGAGGACAAAGAGCCCAAAATAGGAAGAGCCATGAATAAGTTGCAACCATGGTGCCAAAACACCAAAATGAAAATATCACCAAGTTACCTATTATTAAAACGACAGTTTATTAGAAACTCAACTGTGAGAACTGAGGGCTCACTGGTTCTTCAGCATTCGGCAACGTGAGACACAATACTTGGGAATCATCATTGACGAAAGGTGGAACTTCGGGAAACACATTGACACTGTAACCCAGAAAGCCCTTCAAACACTAAACAATCTCATCTCCATCGGACATAAAAGATTTTATCTTCCCCTCATCTCATAAAACTATATCACAACAACATTCTAACATCAATAGTGGGTTGTGCCCGGCATGACAGTGAGAAGGGTTCAGAGAAATATGATACTGAGATCTGTTGTGGCCTATAGAACATCCCTGGTGGGAGCCCTATTAGTGATAATGGGGCTCTGCCCAATAGACATCAAAATTCGAGAACAGGCTGCGTGGTTCTGGGCTAAGAAAGGGAATACCACAAAGATAGAAGAGGTATTAGGCATTGGGGTTGAGGATAAGGGTGAGATAAGGTGAAGAGGCGAGCAATTGTGGCAAGAATTATGGGAAGCTGAAGAAACAGGTCGTAGAGCTATTGAATTTCTTCGTAGCGTCAGGGATCGACTGTCCATGAGATACTTTGAACCTAGTCGAGGACTGATCCATTTTCTCAATGGTCATGGGCCATGTTGGTTCGGGAAAAGGGCCACACCAACGTGTGAATGTGGTGAATCAGAGGGTACTCCAGATCATGTGGTCTATAGGTGCCCCCTTTTCAATGATGGCATTACGTTACCAATTACCTGACCATGACACATACCACTTACTAAGACAAGAAGACACTTTACAAACTCTTAACCAATTGGGAGATGAGGTATCACGAAAAGTGTTAAAAGAATACCTGAGGGACATGAAGTAACTTAACAATTTGAGACACACCAAATACTGAATTTGGCGCCCTATTCCCATACCGCCTGTGTGCGGACAGGCCGACTTCCTCATAGTCTGGAATCTACCACACACGGGATACATCATCTCCAATACGGGAAAAAGCACTGGACTTGACTTAGGTTAGAACTAGTTAGCAGGACTTAGATTAAGAAAATAGCTATTTAGGAACCTGCAGAGAATAACATCCTTGGCCTTCCCAGTGTCAGGGGCACGCCCATCGAGATTAGCTCAATGGGCAAGGCTCTAAAAGTGGGTTTGTAAACTACTGACACAATTGCGATGCTGCAGGCAATAGAGTTTAGTTAAGTGTAGGTAATAAAAATTTAATATTAACAATAACACATAAATTAGTTGCCCATTCTTATCTAGTTAGCTGTAGCTCACTAATTAATCAAATTTTTATCTAGTTGCAATTAATGTTTGGATAAAATTAGGACCCACTAATCATTTAAGGAAGTGGGTTACGTTTGTATAATTATTATAAAAATTGCAATAAAGAATTTAAAAAAAAGTAAGAGTAAGAGTAACTTTCGACCCAGTCTGTCTCCAGATGAGCGCGTGTTAATGATTAACTTTAACCAAATGTATGCAAACATCGTAGTACCCACATCCTACGACACCTCATTTTAGTGAAAACTAACCCTTATGTAGAGATGGCAGCAGACTTTTTGAGTTAGCCATCATGCTGGTGTGGGTGTGGAGGGGCTCCCCCTCTAAAATAAAAAAAAACCTTGATGAGTGCACTACACAAAGGTTTATGCTTCGCCTGGGCAGGCCAACAGCGACATTGGACTTGTGAACAGCCCGTTGCAAGGCATCCTGGATATGCTCACTAATGTTCATGTCCGGGGAGTTTGGCGGTCAGTGTAAGTGTGTCAACTCAAAAGAGTGTTCCTGGAGCTACTCTGTAGCAATTATGGACATGTGGGATGTCGCATTGTCCTGCTGGAATTACCCAGTCCGTCGGAATGCACAATTGACATGAAATGATGCAGGTGATCAGACAGTATGTGTCACATGTCAGAGTCATATCTAGACATATCAGGGGTCCCATAACACTTCAACTGCACACGCCCCACGCCATTACAGAGCCTCCACCAGCTTTAATAATCTCCTGCTGACATGCAGGGTCCATGGATTCATTGTCTGCATACCTGTACATGTCCATCTGCTCGATACGATTTGAGAGTCGTCCGACCAGGCAACATGTTACCAGTCATCAACAGTCCAATGTCGCTGTTGGCCTGCCCAGGCGAAGCATAAACCTTTGTGTAGTGCACTCATCAAGGTTTTTTTTTATTTTAGAGGGGGAGCCCCTCCACACCCACACCAGCATGATGGCTAACTCAAAAAGTCTGCTGCCATCTCTACATAAGGGTTAGTTTTCACTAAAATGAGGTGTCGTAGGATGTGGGTACTACGATGTTTGCATACATTTGGTTAAAGTTAATCATTAACACGCGCTCATCTGGAGACAGACTGGGTCGAAAGTTAAATGAAGGTTAGTGGTTTGAAGGCAGAGGGAAAAAAGTGCCAAGGCAAGAGCCAAGGGAAAAACACCTCTGTGAAAGTTAGGTCGGGTAGTAAGACCAGTAGCGGATGTCTTGCTGCCTGCAACAGGTCATGCAAGCGTAGTTTGTTAGTATGGGTATCATGCAGGTTGATACCTCTGACATTGCGTGGTGCTGTTACTCGGCAGCTGCTGCTGGGTGTCAGTGTTGATCTCTCAGTCAGTGCCAGCATACCTGTAACAGGTTCATCATCGTTCTGTGTCTGATAGGGCATATATCAGATGCACAATGTAGGTTAATGTTGGCGATTTGTTTGTGTGTCAGTGTGCGAGCTCGTTGGTTTCCCAACTGTAGCCTGTTGGTCGTCTTTTATGGCAGATGGCATATCCAGTCAACGTTGCTGATATGCAGGGGCTTGCCAACATTTGTCGCTTGTTGGTGTAAGTTAGTTTGCAATAGGTAGTTATGCCCTAGCTAGTAATGTCTTTTGCCGCTTGTTATGGTTGTCATCATAGTTTCCCAGAGTAAGGATGAAAGGATTGTTCAAGTGCCTCAAGTTCCTGTGTAGTGGTGTGGTGTGTTTTTTGAATGCTTCCTTGAGGGTTTCAAGGCGGTATTTATTGTGAAGATCCATGGTGCGTGTGAGCATGGAGCATTACTAATGATGCATAAAACCTTGTTCTGTAAGATCTTCAGGCGGTGCAAGCATGTAGGAGCTGCATATCCCCAGGCAGGAGTTGCATATGTCATCAGAGATCTAATCAGTGTCCTGTATATGAACCTTGACACCCTTCTATTCAGTGTACTTTCCCTGTTGAGCATTGGGTAGAGTTGTTTGAGCCTTGCGTGTGCTCTGTTAGCAACGTGTTCGATGCGGACCCCACATGTAAGTTTTCGGTTCAGCCAGACACCGAGATATCTGACTTTCTCTCGGAAACGTATTTGGCATGTATGTAGTGTTACCTGACTACAGTGTTGATGTTTGTGCAGTAGTTTTGGTCAGCGTGTGAACAGAACTGCTTGGCACTTGTCAACATTTACGTTAATACACCACTGTTCCAACTAATTTTCGGCAGTTCTGAGTGCTGTCTGAATTCGTGAATTAATGTTCGATGGATTCCAGTCTTGTGCAAGGATGGCTGTGAATAGTAGGGAAAAGATCATACAAACCCATTTTGCTAGTGCAGGTTGTCTACATCAGGGACAGGTATGCACTCAGGGACAGACCTATTGTTCTGCTTTCATTGACAGGTACTTAACCTATTGTCCTCCTTTGATTGTTCTACTAAAAGGATTCCTCCCCTTGATTGACAGGCACTTAACCTATTGTTCCCCAGCCCCTCCCGTGACCCCATCCCTCAGGAAACCCCCCCCTCACTGGTACAAGTACACTTTCAGGTTTGAGTTATTGGAATAGCGCCTCTCAGTCTTATCAGTTTGATTCACTTCTTAATTAAATTGTTCAGTTAATTGACCTAATCCCACCATCTCCCACTCTCCCCCAGGCAATGGCAGGAAGTTCAAATTCCATCAGGACAATGCAACACACCACAGCTAACTTCACTAACCGAAGAAAATGGCAGGAACATAGGTCACTTGGGCTACTTCCAGTAACCTATCCAACCACCACCTCTTCCTAGGAATTGGCAGGAAAAGCACTCGGCCTGTGCTGGACATAAGTCTTTATTTTGCATGCAGCCTGTACGATTCCAACTGACCTAGTATACAGTACTGCCACCAGAGGGCACTGTCGTCCCTTCTGTAAAGTAATCCAACATGGCGGTATGGGGTGGGAAAAAATGGCAGCAAAAGGACCCAGCCTGTCCTGGACGTATGTCTTTATTCAAACAATTAGAGGCAGTACCATCATCGAGTGTATAGGCCACGAGATCTGGAGTCCAACTGACTTAATACACAGTACCACCACCAGAAGGCGCTGATGTCCCTTCCATGACATAATCCAAGATGGCGGTCTGGAGGGGGGAAATGGTGGGAAAATGAGTCAGTTTGTGCTGGGCTGCTGGAAAGAGGAAGGAGTGTACTTTAATTATTTTTGGAACAGCTTACTTAGGGACGGATTTCACGTAGTTTATTATTACACTGATACAAAACACATGCTCTGACATGTTTGGGGTCGCAATTCACATCTTACAGACCCACAAACTACTCGTAAATTACTTAAATAATGCATGTTAAACGCTCTGCAGACATGCTCACTAATTCTAAACTGTCCAAATATATAACGCTCTGCCAACACGCTCACAATGCTTAAACAGATGAAAACAATGCACTGCACAAACAATCAGTGCACGTAAAAAACGCTGTCAAACTATAGTCAATTGTGACATATCAGAGGCTTCAACATGCACACACATCGACACTGCCCCGAGCCACCGCTGCTGCCAAGCCATGCACAGATGTTCGTTCAGGTCCTACAAGCATGAGGTGGCAGTCCCTTTCATACTTGACACCTGAGAAATTCCTGTCGAAAATATGTGTTCGTCTAGGCATCTTTACTGATGCGATAACGCACAGCAGCAGTGCGGGTGCAGCACCAAGAGAGGTGTTTGAATAGCAGCTTAAAGGTTCACAATGTTATACTGATGTCACAAGTCGTGCTATAGAAATATGTTCGACTGCGATCCCAATGGGACAGGCCGTTTGTCACAGAATTTACCCATCAAACTGAAGCTGATGTGGGAGCACCGTCCGCCGTTGTTTTCTGCAGACAAAACTTTCATCGGCAAAACTCCCCTTTTTTTACAGATCGCCATATTGCACTGACAGTTAAAACCTGCAAAAGGACCCTACATATCGTCAGATACGGAAAGACTCTTACTCAATTGCACTGCTCTGCCACTGAGGACGGGAGAACAGACTGGACAGGAGCGAATACCTATTTGCAGAGTGACTCACCCTGACAGACACTGCAGGAATCCGTTCCATTGCTTCCCAGGATAGTACAGGTGGCTTTCTCTTCCTCGCCATCCTAATGGGACATTCCAGCTTCGTCTAGCTGTGCTTACCTGCCCAGTGTGACTGACGCATCGCCATGAAATACGCGAGCATAGCTACAAACCATCGCAAGTGCGTCTAAAAAGGTTCTCAATGTTATACTGATGACATATGGCTATGTAAAATAAGAACCAAATCTACCTCTCGGAAATTGCATAGCATCCCAGAAATAGTTAAAGCTCGGTTTTGTAGGAGCTTTTGTGATGTCTCAGCCTGTATGCATGGAAACTCTTGCCTAACAGAACCTGTTGATGAAAATAGCGCAGAATAACGTCAATGCATTCTTCCTCGGGGTCCTAACATGGCACCCCATCCATCAGGTGTTACCTACCCTTCATGCCTTCAACATACGCAAACGTTCTCACTGCTAAGTAGAGACTCCTATATCCTAGCACAAAGGATGTCTTGTGAATGAATGGGCGATTATGACTGGCTCTTATCGAATTTACTTACCAAATTACTGATGCCACTGGCGTGGAAGCACCGTCCAACTTTGCGTTTTCTTTCTGCAGACGAGACTTTCAGAAGCAAAAAACTATTTTACCCAGATCGCCATATAGCCATACATCAACAAGATATCGATCTTTTCTGCAATTGGTAAATGGTCCATTTTAACATGGGTAATGTATCACAAAGTAAATACACAGATTGCCATATAGCACCAACAATTAATCCCTTGCAAAGAGGCCCACATATCATCAAATATGGAAGGACTCTTACTCAATTACACTCCTACCGAGGACAGGAGATTAAAAATTAAAGAGTGAAACCGATCTTCAACTCAACAATATATCACCACATACCTTGTCGATGTAGTAATCATACAATTCAAATCCAGCGCCATAAAAATATCACCCCTTTTACATCATTCATACATATACCACAAAGACAGACAGCACCGTATATACTCCTTGCAGCACTAGATATTTCCCTGTGAGGTTGGCAGTCATTCATTCCCGATGGGTGACCAGAGCCCCCTTAGCAGACCTAAGGCGCTCGCAGAACTGTTCCACAAATTCGGGCTCGTTTCCCCTCGGCACTAGCTGTTACTGTTTCCTGTTCGGACCTGCTTGCTTGCTTTTCTACACCCATCCTCTGGGAGGTGGAGCATGCTGTAGACCACTGAGTAACTAGAAACGTATCTCATCTGCAAAGACCTTTACGTGAGAACTTGAAACAAAGAGAGGAAACTGATATGTCCACTCGTGAATACTGATCTTGGTGATGTAGCAGACTCCAAATCAACCCCATAATTTGCAAAGTCAGCTAAGGCGATTCTCATGTTTAGAGAACCAAAAACGTGCCTCCCACATGTCTTTCACCTGCTAGATGCACACACCACCATCGATGTTCCTTCAACTAAATAAAGATGTGAAATGTGCAGAAGCAGTCAACCGAACAATTCACATGGACGGAAATAACAGTCCAGAACAAACACACGTCCATACTGAATCTTCTCAAATTTCCAGGCGATCAGAAAAGCTTCCAGCACATACTAAATATCAGTTCGCCATTTTGGTCGTCTAGAGGACAACACATTTAAGTCATCCACATTCTTACACTCCAACAGGCCTCTCCATTTGGACGGCTCCGACCATTAATGGGAAATGTGAATCATTCCCTCACAGGTCACCGGCGTTGCACGCCAAGCATGCATAGACAGAATCGTCCTAGGAAGAAACCGACCTCATATACAGGGCGGTCCATTGATAGTGACCAGGCCAATATCTCACGAAATAAGCATCAAACAAAAAAACTACAAAGAACGAAACTCGTCTAGTTTGAAGGGGGAAACCAGATGGCGCTATGGTTTGCCCGCTAGAAGGCGCTGCCATAGGTCAAACGGATATCAACTGCGTTTTTTAAAATAGGTACCCCTATTTTTTATTACATATTCGTTAGTACGTAAAGAAATATGAATGTTTTAGTTGGACCACTTGTTTCACTTTGTGATAGATAGCAGTGTAATAGCCACAAACGTATAAGTACATGGTATCACGTAACATTCCGGCAATTGGGACGGTATTTGCTTCCTGATACATTACTCGTGTTAAAATGGGCCTATTACCAATCGCGGAAAAGGTCGATATCATGTTGCTGTATGGCTATTGTGATCAAAATGCCCAACGGGCGTGTGCTCTGTATGCTGCCCGGTGTCCTGGACGACATCATCCAAGTGTCCGGACCGTTCGCCGGATAGTTACGTTATTTAAGGAAACAGGATGTGTCCAGCCACATGTGAAACGTCAATCACGACCTGCAACAAGTGATGATGCCCAAGTAGGTGTTTTAGCTGCTGTCGCGGCTAATCCGCACATCAGTAGCAGACAAATTGTGCGAGAATCTGGAATCTCAAAAACGTCGGTGTTGAGAATGCTACATCAACATCGATTGCACCCGTACCATATTTCTATCCGCCAGGAATTGCATGGCGACGACTTTGAACGTCGTGTACAGTTCTGCCACTGGACACAAGAGAAATTACGGGAAGATGACAGATTTTTTGCACGCGTTATTTAGGGACGAAGCGTCATTCATCAACAGCTGTAACGTAAACCGGCATAACATGCACTACTGGGCAACGGAAAATGGCTACGACAAGTGGAACATCAGCGACCTTGGCGGGCTAATGTATGGTGTGGCATTATGGGAGGAAGGATAATTGGCCCCCATTTTATCGATGGCAATCTAAATGGTGCAATGTATGATTTCCTACGTAATGTTCTACCGATGTTACTACAAGATGTTTCACTGCGTGACAAAATGGCGATGTACTTCCAACATGATGGATGTCCGGCACACAGCTTGCGTGCTCTTGAAGCGGTATTGAATAGCATATTTCATGACAGGTGGATTGGTCGTCGAAGTACTATACCATGGCCCGCACGTTCACCGGATATGACGTACACGGATTTCCTTCTGTCTGGAAAGTTAAAAGATATTTGCTATCGTGATCCACCGACAAAGCCTGACAGCATGCGTCAGCGCATTGTCAATGCATGTGTGAACATTACGGAAGGCGAACAACTCGCTGTTGAGAGGAATGTCGTTACACGTATTGCCAAATACATTGAGGTTGACGGACACCATTCTGAGCATTTAATGTGGTACTTACAGATAATCACGCTGTAACAGCATGCATTCTCAGAAATGATAAAGTCACAAAGGTACATGTATCACATTGGATCAAAACATTCATATATCTTTACGTAGTACACAAATATGTAATAAAAATGGGGGTTCCTATTTAAAAAAAAACGCAATTGATATCCATTTGACCTATGGCAGCGCCATTTAGAGGGGCCAACCATAGCACCATCTGGTTTCCCCCTTCAAGCTAGACAAGTTTCGTTCTTTGTAGTTTTTTCGTTTGACGTTTATTTCGTGAGATATTTGGCCCAGTCACGTTCAATGGACCACACTGTATATTTTACCCCTATGCTTACAAATAATGTTACGATTAGTTGAACGACATTTGACAATGAGCGAAATATCAGAAATACACCCTGCTGACGGCTGTGGCTCAGGCAATAGAAATATAGGTACCATTCTTATGACTTGACATACTCTTGCCTTTGCTACTACAGTATTCCACGTCAAATCCATACCTGTCTTAAGACTGGACATAGTCATTACCTTTGCACATGTCGGAACACAAACACATTCTTTACAAGCCTGATGCTCAAGGTAAACCTATCACCCCCCCCCCCCCCCCCTACTACTAAGTATAATGCTTCGTCAATAACTGACTGCTGGCAATACGAAATAATACTGACCCGAAAATCAACAATGGGTGGACATGTCTCATAAGTTTTTCTTGTGAGTGCTACCAACGTGTCTTAGAAAGAGATGCGTAATCGTCTTACAAACCGCTATATGTTAAAAAAAAAAACACACAACCATATTACAATCACAAGTGGCCTTGGTTCTACAGGTGCACACAAATACCCATGTTCAAAGCTATACCCGCTTTATAAATCCACCTATGGCATTACCTACCAATGACGTGTTTTTACAGACACTTACCGTGACACTGAATATAGACGGTAATCACCGGAGTGTATATTATCAGACCAGCAGTACGTTTACATGTCACTGACAGTGCACCTTCGCAATAAAATAACCGAATTTTGAAAGTGATTCGCCTAAGGAGTGTGGTATGAAACCAGTATTTGTAACTCCCTCAAGCTGATTCCACTAGATATATCTCCAGTATTTGTAACACATTTTATCTCAGTGCCATGTTAGAGATTCTGCGTTATATCCACTGCGTTATAGGCGATGATTGATTAAGAAGGATCACAAACAGTAGCAGATGGTGTGATGATTGAAGTTGTATGAAATGTACACTAGCTTTTCAGATATCTAGTGGAACGCTTTCAGTAGAAATGATGTCTATGATTTGGAACCAAGTCTTTCCATTCAATCACATACCTGTGTTGGATCCTATGACGAAGTCCTTTAATGATTACTGCCACGAGTGAATCATATTTCTGGCATTCTCATATCTCGAAACGAGCCACCTTATTCGAACCTATCTCCTAAAGCTAAATTCCAACATGGTTTTAGGTAGCCCCCATGCATCAAGAGACCACCGCTTCAGCTTTGCGGATGTGATAGTTCGAATGTAAGTCAATACTGAGTAGGAGAAAGCTACATCTACCACCTTCTGCAACCCCTGTAGAAACAGGCGAAGCTGAGTTACTGCGACAGAACTGTGTTTTGACCATTCGACGAAAATGTATCCTGCTCCTGCAACATGACGTAGTATAAAGGTCAGTATGAGTATTGGGGGAAGAATGTGGATTTTGCTACTGCATTGAGGTGCGTCTCCACACTACAAGCAGGTACTACAGATCCACGTCCGTCAGGGCCCATTCACGTCTATCCCTCCAATATTCTATCATCATTATTCTGTACCATCCACCAAAGGAAAATTACGAACGATAAAACCTCCACTAACTTAATCCTATAGCGAATTCGACAAGATTTTCACCGCATCTCTCTCCTCCCATAATTCGAAAACAAATACCAAATGCATGCCAGTATCGAGCACATGTGACGATTCTATTAAATATACAGGTCTTGATTCACTGCACAAAAGATTCATCGCCTGTACTGTAGGAGGATGAGCGTATCCCACAGACTATACTTGAAATGCGGCAAAGTCACAAATTGAAAATATGGTCACTATTTTTTTTTCTTATTTACTTAAATTTGCCATATTTCGTGACAGTACCTTTTCCATTAAACTTTTATACGGCGATATAGTCTTGGCTTCAGTTGTCTGAAAATGATTCCACAATGCATCTTTGTTGGTTGCAGAATTGACGTGGTTCAACGTGTTTCATTTTGGTGTTTCAAATACAGTTTCTTCAAATGTAATTTCTTCCTTTTAGTTAATACAAAAAATAGTAGAAACATACTTCAAATTGTTCTTCCGACAACACCATGGTCAACACACACCAAGAGTTAGCTGCCGACTGACTACAGCCAAAGATGACTCCAACGTCAAAGATAATTTACACCACACACAATCTTCCAGTTGTAATCAGTCTCTCTGCTAATCTTCGATACATTTTCTAATAGTAATCAATATGCTTTTACTCTCAAAAACAGAAGTAAATTAACATATAATAAGACAAATTATAATAAATCCTGACAAAAATATAAGAAAACATTTAAATTCGGTATCAACAAATACGGTAAAAAAAATAACGTCTCCCAGATCCATTACAACTGCTCCCCAGGGCTTTTGTTGTTATGGACATATACAACAAAATCCCGACCACACTCAGTAATGGATCTGTATTACACAATTAGTACATTAATGATGCAGTCTGACAACCTCTACCAAATTTAGACTCTTTGAATCTGTGGACTTGTTACTGGCTGTTGTTGCAATGATACTTCCCCATCAATCTCATACACAAAAATTCAAGTAAAGAAATTATTTGACATGACAAATATACATGGTATAAAACATACATGAGAAATATTCTAACATACAGCATACAGATTGAAAATAATATAAAGGCAAAACTCATTTCCTACAATAAGTTTCAAAAAAAAAATCAATGTTAATTTCATTATGCTTACATATTGTACAGTAAAATCGATACTGGACATATATAGTGTAATGTGTTTTTCTCTATATTTGCCTTTTATATATATATATATATATTTTTTAACTTCTGATTTTTTTTTATTTTTTATATTTTTTTAGTCATGTTTTGTTTTTGTTTTTTGTATATTTTTCTTTTGCTTATGATTTTCTTTTTAATTTTTTTTTACTCATGTTTTTTTTTATTTTGTATTTTTTTTTTTCATATGATTTTCTTCTTTTAGTACAGCTAAAGATACATCAGTACTATCTAATTTTTTTTTTTTTTTTTTTTTTGCAATCATTTATGTACACTTGCCTCTCTACTACAATATTACTACAAATCACATTCTTGTGAAGAGTACTTTTGCTCCCCACAACATCAGTATAAACAACAATAAACTGCTCATATATCATGAGGCTTTATCTAAAATTGGTTTTGAAACTTATACCTTTGCATGCATGTCCTCACATGCATGCCTTCACCCACAGGGAAGACTTAGCTTCCAAAAATTAGAAAAATTCAGAAATGCTCACTATGGAGACTTTTTTTTTTGTAAAAAAAGTAAAAATAAATCTTTCTCTCATTTTTTTTTTGTTACAACAGTGTTTTTTCATCAGTTTCAATTAACATGTGACTTCAAATTATTACTTTATACATGCAAATATACATACTTGGTTGTACAGGCAGTTTTGTTCTAACAAGCGTATTCCAGTGGAGGACTTTTGTTTTAGATGATAATAGGTTATTTAAATTCTGAAATTATGATTTCTGTTTATACAGTTTTAAAGAGACAACATTCCTGAGACCAAATAATTTCTTTGACTTAGGATACACCAAACGATAAGCATTAGGGTGTGGATTTTCTATGACTTCAAAAGGCCCAATATAGATATCAAAGAATTTTTTAATTTCTGAAGTTAACATTTTTGATTTTTCATGAGATTTGACCAGAACAAGATCCCCAATTTTAAAAGTGGTTAATCTTACCCTATTGTTATGTCTTTTATTCCTCTTTTCCCCTTGTTTCCTCATAGTTTCCCTGACAATATCTTCTCTCTCTTGCATAGTTAAAGGTGTACATTTAGGAAATTCAATAAGTTCTGATATAAGATTTGGAGGTCTAATATTAAACATAATCTCATACGGTGAAAATCCTGTGGAACTATGTTGTAGGCTATTCATAATATCTTCAAAATTTCGAATGTGCTCAAACCAGGTTGGATGTTTATGGCTGCAATAGGTTCTACAAAGTCTCCCAATTTCCCTCATATATCTTTCTGCAGGATTGGTGGACGGAGAATAAACAGATATAAGTATATGCTTCATTTTTGATCTTTCAATAAACTTTTTCCAAATTTTAGAGGTGAACTGTGAACCATTATCCGATAATATAGCTTTTGGTTTACCCACCTGTGCGAAATAATCTCTTTCAATTTTTATTGTAATTTCATGGCTAGTAGCTTTTTTCACTGGATATAGTTTAATTAATTTTGAAAATACATCTACCATAACAAATATGTAACAGTGACCACCTTTACTCTTTGGTAACATTCCATATAAGTCCACTGCAATAAGATCTAAAGGTTTTTCCGGAATAATGTTTTGCATCTCTCCACCAAATCTTTTATTGCTCACTTTAACTCTCTGACATTTGTCACAGGTTGCCAATTCTTTTCTTACCTTCTTTCCAATATTGTAAAAATAAACATTTTCTTGTATCTTTTGAATACACTTCTGTATCCCACAATGACCAAAACTTTCATGTATGTAAATGATCAGCTTATCAGCATCTGCCTCTGGCCAACACAGTTTCCAATTATCAGAATCTACATCTGTTCTCCGAAATAAAATCCCCTTATGTAATTTGTAAAATTTATCAAGTTTCTCATACCCCTTCTTGCCTAAACATTCCTTGATTAATTTCCAACTCTGATCTAAATTTTGATTTTTTCTAATTTTGTTACACATAGCTCTAATTGTTTTTTCATTTTCCACCCCTTTCAAGTATCTAATTTTAAATTGCTTTTCCTCCTCTTGTTCAAAAATCTCCTTTTCTCCCCCAATTGGTAACCTTGAAAGTGAATCAGCTACTACATTCTCAGAACCTTTTATGTGTTTGATTTCAAAGTCAAACTGTTGCAGAAAAATTGCCCATCTGGTCAATCTACTGTGGTATAATTTGCACTCTTGTAAGTAACTCAAAGCTTTGTGATCCGAAAATACTATGGTTTTATGTCCAACAAGGTAAATTCTAAATTTTGTAAAAGCCCAATGAATTGCCAAAAGTTCCTTCTCTGTGACTGTATAATTTTTCTCATGCTTGAGCAACATTCTGCTTGCAAATGCTATGGTACAATGTATCTTAACTCCATTCTCTACTCTTTGTTGAAATAACTCTGCTCCAAGCCCATAATTACTACTATCAGTGTTCAAACAAAATGGTAAATTAAAATCAGGTCTGTGTAATAAGTGTTGCTTCCTCAACTCTTGCTTAATTTTATCAAACTCTTCCTGACAACTTTTATCCCAAACCCAAACAGTGTTTTTCTTAAGTAATTGACTTAAACATGGTGCATTCAGACTCTGATCACTTATATGTTTTCGGTAATAACCGCATAACCCAAAGAACGACTTTAATTGTTTTTTAGTCTTAGGAATAGGAATTTCTGAAATTGCTTTAATTTTTTCTGGATCTGGCAAAATTCCCTTGTCTGTGACAACATGACCCAAAAATTTTAATTCAGAAACTGCAAATTTACATTTCTCTAATTTCAATGTCATCCCCCCTTTTCTAAGTTTTTCACAAACTGACTTCAAATTCAAAAAATGTTCCTCCCAATTTTGCCCTGTAACCAAAATGTCATCCACATAAATTATCAGTTTAGACGCAAGTTCTTGCCCCAGTACATGATCCAAAGCTCTTATAAATTCAGAAACAGAAGAATTTAACCCAAATGGCACAACACAATATTGGTAACTCTTACCATTGTACAAGAAAGCAGTATATTTCCTAGAATTAACCGAAAGTGGTACCTGATGAAAACCCGAAGTTAGATCCAAACTTGACATATATTTTATATTTGTAAATTTATAGAGTAACTCATCAATGTTTTCGGGATGGTCTGTCTGTCTGAACCAAATTTTGTTTAAGTGTCTAGAGTCCAAAACCAATCTTACTCCACCATCTTTTTTCGAAACTACTGCTAGAGGATTATTATATGCACTGATACTCCTTTCTATTATATTAAATCCTTCCATCTTTTTCAGCTCTTTCTCAACAGCAGGTCTTTTTGATATTGCAATACTGTATGGTTTTATGAAAAATGGTTCATGAGATTTTACCTGAAGCTCACACTGATAACCCTTTACCCTACCAGGTATGTCACTGAAAACATCACTGTATTCCCACAGCAGATTTTCCAACTGTTGTTTTTGCTCCCCAGATAAATTTTGTGTTTCCGAAATTTTCAAATTTACTAAATTCCCAAATTCAACTTCATCAGTATCAAATCTATGAGTTTCAATATTCTCCAATCTATTTTCTTTTAGTAAATTGATACTGTCAAAATTTCCATTACTCTGATCACCAAGTGTGTTCACAAAATTTGTCTGAATGTATTCCCTTTCACTAGTTTCTATCAAAAGTTTTCTTCCAACCCAATCAAATGCTGTATTTACTTTTACTATCCAATTCATACCCAAAAGAAAATCCTCATTAAATTCCTGAATTACAAAACATCCATGTGTGAACAACTTGCCTTCAATTAAAAATGTCACTAAAGCTTGGCTTTTTACCAATTTACTGCTCTTCCCAGTAGCACCTTTTATCTTTACCCCAACAACTGGCATTTCAACAAAATCTTTCCCCACCTTCAATTTCTTGCTTAACCTTTCAGATATTCCCGAGATCTCACTTCCTGTATCAATTAAACATTTACCAATCCATGACCCAATTTGAACTTTTATATAAGGACTGCAAAATTGATCACTTTTCTCAGAACCTGTATCCTCATGTAACAAATCACTTTCAATTTCCCCAAACCTATACTTATCAGAATCATATGGTATATCATTACATGTATTATTTGTCACAATTATAAAATTTGCACAAGACACAAAATTATCATTAGTACTCTCTATTATCTCAAATAGCCAAGAATTTTCATCCAAATCACATTGTTTACTATTGAAGTACTTATCCTTCAGCTTTTCAAAAATAAAATATCTCATCTTTTTCCACCACTCAGGACATACAGTTTCACATACATTAATAAGCATCTTTCTAAAGTTCTTGTCAAAAGAAATAGTTTCACTGTTCAGCCATATATTCATAAGAAATGTGTGTGTATCATTAGTATCTGTAAAAGTTTCACTCAGGCTACAAGTTATACATGTGGCACCGTTATTTGTGTAGTCAGATTCTTTACCAACAACATCAAAATTCACACTTTCACATACATACATCTTGTGAGCTTTATTCATCCTGGTAACATCCCTGGGAATTTCTATAATATTCTCACTATTTAATCCATTTTCAACCATGTGTATACCCAACTCCCTATTTAAACTAATGAAATACCTTTCCACAACATCATCATCAATACCATTACCATCATTATCAACTTTATCAACAACATCATTATCATTATACATATTCAAGTCATACACATTCAAATTATCCCCCAAAATATTATTTCCCCTTTCAAAAGTTACCAGATCCCTTTCACCAATATTTTCATTCTCACAGCATGCATTCTCTCTTTCATTCACACACATCTCTGAACTACTACAAATTACATCATCTGACAAAGTGTTGTTCTTTTCTGCCCAAGTGTAAAACTCTGTTAAATTAAATGGATCACAATTACTTTTATCTACTGTATGTTCTTGTGTACTGAAAATTTTATTTTTATCAATATTATTTTCCTCTTGAAATTTCTTCAATAAGTAACAACTAATGACCTCATGTGATAGCTTAGGTTTGGAACTGTCATGTTTGGGTTTATGATAGTCACATCCATTGGTCCTTTCATCATGCTCACCTTCTGCCTCAACCTTGCGGACCTTCAAGGGGGCGTCTACTCGTTTTTTGTTTCTTGAATTACATCTTGTTCCTGTTTGAACTGTTGATTGTGGTTCTGCCAATGTCTCTGATCCACATTTCTGTTCCCATTCCTTTGCCAAACATTACCTGATTGTCGATAGTTTCTATTGTACTGATCTCTATCAAAATTTCTGTGATTTTGATCCCTAAAGTGTTCTCTACTTTGTTGATTATTACCGCGAAAATCATGTTCTTGTTTTGGATAAAAATTATGGTCCTTCTTCTGAAAATTGTTATATCCCCCTGAATTTTGACTAACATCATGATAATTGTTTTGTTCCCTTTTTTGAAAGTTATCATTTCCCCAATTTTGACCGTTACCTTTCTGAGTAAACCCACTGTGTGTTGTTGTTGTTACCCTATCCAACTTTTCAATATAATTGAGAAACTGCTCTACATTACTATCAGGACATTGAACTAAACTCAACTGCATTGTTGATGGCAATCTTCTCTTTAAGGTATCAATTTTGATCAAGTCATCCAAAGGTTTTGTTAAATGAATAAGTTTTTGAAGTTCACTTTTGCAAAATTGTTTCATGCTCCCATCTGATTCTCTATAGTTTCGCCCATTCAAAAATTCACTTTTGATTCTAGTTTGTTTAAGATCATCCCAAAAATTTTCCAGAAATTTTGATTCAAATTCTGAAAATGTCATCCCCATAGTTACAATCTGGTTTGCCCAAGTCAAAGCTTCCCCTTCCAAGAATTTTTTCACAAATTTAATTTTTATTTCATCTGGTGAGTGAGGTAAAAAGCAATCCTTACAATACTGCATAAAATCAACGGGATGTAAGGGTCCATCTACCGAAAAGTGCTTCACTGGAATATTAGATACAAGATTACATGTGTTGACATTGTAATTTTTGCTTTGAAATTCAATGTTAAAACTTTCAATTTTTTCGCTAAGTTCTTTGACAGATTTTTTGTTTTCTAAATCATTGCATTCTACTTTTTTCTCTAAAGTAACCAAACGATTGTCAGTTTTTTGTTCTACATTTTTTACTAAAACTTTTGTATTCTCATCCAAATTTTTAATTTCCCCTTTAATGTCATTAGAATCAATTAAATTTATTTCCCTATCTGCCAGTAACTCATTTTTTACAGTATTAATTTCACCGCTCAATTTAGCATCAATTTCATTTACTTTTGCTTCCACAGATTCAATTTTTTCCTCAGCATTGTCAACTCTGTTCGAAAGATCACCCACTTGGGTATTGACTGCTTGAACTTGCAACAAAATGTTATCAATTTTTTCATCCCAGTAAGTCTTATTGTCGTCAAGTGTTTGTTTAATTTCTTTCGTGAAATTTACAAGAAAACTTTTTAAATCAAATTTATCGGTTCTTTCTGTTTCATTTGACATGTCCTGATTTTCGAAGTCTATTAAATTACTACTTTCTACTTTAGGCACAATATTATCGAAAATATCATAAGTCATTGTGAAGAACAAAAATTTATACACAACAATACAGAACAAGATAAAAAGATTGTTTTTAACAAAATACGATGGTTTCGTGACTTATCTGGAACACTCTTCTACTGTTGCAAAACCACGTTTTTCATCCATGTGATTGTTGACCAAAATTCTTGAAATATTTTCTTCTGTCGAAAATTATATTTTTCGCCGAAACATTTCTTCTCCAAAACTTTTACTTCCCGATGAACACAAACACTGTAACACACATTCTGAAGAAACTGGTATTAACACACAAAAATTTTCTTCCTCGTAGCACTGTTGAAAATCTCGTGAACACGATATCCCGGCTGCTGAGCCCCCAGTTGAAATGCGGCAAAGTCACAAATTGAAAATATGGTCACTATTTTTTTTTCTTATTTACTTAAATTTGCCATATTTCGTGACAGTACCTTTTCCATTAAACGTTTATACGGCGATATAGTCTTGGCTTCAGTTGTCTGAAAATGATTCCACAATGCATCTTTGTTGGTTGCAGAATTGACGTGGTTCAACGTGTTTCATTTTGGTGTTTCAAATACAGTTTCTTCAAATGTAATTTCTTCCTTTTAGTTAATACAAAAAATAATAGAAACATACTTCAAATTGTTCTTCCGACAACACCATGGTCAACACACACCAAGAGTTAGCTGCCGACTGACTACAGCCAAAGATGACTCCAACGTCAAAGATAATTTACACCACACACAATCTTCCAGTTGTAATCAGTCTCTCTGCTAATCTTCGATACATTTTCTAATAGTAATCAATATGCTTTTACTCTCAAAAACAGAAGTAAATTAACATATAATAAGACAAATTATAATAAATCCTGACAAAAATATAAGAAAACATTTAAATTCGGTATCAACAAATACGGTAAAAAAAATAACGTCTCCCAGATCCATTACATACTGTAAGTCGCAAAAGACCTCCTTATGACCCTGTGTCGTTGTTTGAAACATTGTTTTTTCTGCTGTAACATGCTTTGTACACTGCAATACATTTTGTTTTTCCACCACAACTTCGAGTTCTGTGTCATGTTCGAAACTGACATTAACACCTTCTGATCCATTACCTCTCACAGAAAACAAGATCTCACACGGTGTAAATCATGTTGTTACTGCAGCTTCCATAACATGCTGCACACAATGTACACTCCTGGAAACTGAAATAAGAACACCGTGAATTCATTGTCCCAGGAAGGGGAAACTTTATTGACACATTCGTGGGGTCAGATACATCACATGATCACACTGACAGAACCACAGGCACATAGACACAGGCAACAGAGCATGCACAATGTCGGCACTAGTACAGTGTATATCCACCTTTCGCAGCAATGCAGGCTGCTATTCGCCCATGGAGACGATCGTAGAGATGCTGGAT
This sequence comes from Schistocerca cancellata, assembly GCF_023864275.1. Lineage (NCBI taxonomy): Eukaryota > Metazoa > Arthropoda > Insecta > Orthoptera > Acrididae > Schistocerca > Schistocerca cancellata. Next base: position 519,586,105 of record NC_064634.1, on the reverse strand, counting down.
GTAGTCCTGTGGAACGGCTTGCCATGCCATTTCCACCTGGCGCCTCAGTTGGACCAGCGTTCGTGCTGGACGTGCAGACCGCGTGAGACGACGCTTCATCCAGTCCCAAACATGCTCAATAGGGGACAGATCCGGAGATCTTGCTGGCCAGGGTAGTTGACTTACACCTTCTAGAGCACGTTTGGTGGCACGGGATACATGCGGACGTGCATTGTCCTGTTGGAACAGCAAGTTCCCTTGCCAGTCTAGGAATGGTAGAACGATGGGTTCGATGACGGTTTGGATGTACCGTGCACTATTCAGTGTCCCCTCGACGATCACCAGTGGTGTACGGCCAGTGTAGGAGATCGCTCCCCACACCATGATGCCGGCTGTTGGCCCTGTGTGCCTCGGTCGTATGCAGTCCTGATTGTGGCGCTCACCTGCACGGCGCCAAACACGCATACGACCATCATTGGCACCAAGGCAGAAGCGACTCTCATCGCTGAAGACGACACGTCTCCATTCGTTCCTCCATTCACGCCTGTCGCGACACCACTGGAGGCGGGCTGCACGATGTTGGGGCGTGAGCGGAAGACGGCGTAACGGTGTGCGGGACCGTAGCCCAGCTTCATGGAGACGGTTGCGAATGGTCCTCGCCGATACCCCAGGAGCAACAGTGTCCCTAATTTGCTGGGAAGTGGCGGTGCGGTCCCCTACGGCACTGCGTAGGATCCTACGGTCTTGGCGTGCATCCGTGCGTCGCTGCGGTCCGGTCCCAGGTCGACGGGCACGTGCACCTTCCGCCGACCACTGGCGACAACATCGATGTACTGTGGAGACCTCACGCCCCACGTGTTGAGCAATTCGGCGGTACGTCCACCCGGCCTCCCGCATGCCCACTATACGCCCTCGCTCAAAGTCCGTCAACTGCACATACGGTTCACGTCCACGCTGTCGCGGCATGCTACCAGTGTTAAAGACTGCGATGGAGCTCCGTATTCCACGGCAAACTGGCTGACACTGACGGCGGCGGTGCACAAATGCTGCGCAGCTAGCGCCATTCGACGGCCAACACCGCGGTTCCTGGTGTGTCCGCTGTGCCGTGCGTGTGATCATTGCTTGTACAGCCCTCTCGCAGTGTCCGGAGTCACATAAGGAAACGGAAAGAGTTTGGCGGTGTTTTGGAGCGTTCCATACTGATGTCCGAAAGTGACTGACGATCTCTACATTTAAACTCATTCGTCACAGTTACGGAATAGCTGATGGCTCAGCGTTCCATTCCGACTGATTCCTCATATTGAAGTAATGTACGCGATCACTGTTTCGGTGCTCTCCGTCCCCAGAAGGTATTGTCCCTCCACCAAAACTCTTTCTCCAACTCAAACAAGCGATGTCAGTCAATCATTGTATGGTAACCAACAGCGTACCTATGGATGGTTGGGGTGGAAAAGACATCGATGTACTCTAATAATAAGCATCACACTTGATAGTGCAAACAATGTTAGCCGTTTTACAGTAATTTCAACACCGTGCAATGATGCAACATCATGTTTCCAGTTTCAGTATCATCGCTAAACCACCCCCTCTCTACTTTGCGAGTATCATTGAGAATGTAGATAGATGACTGGGCAGTATGTCCATTAGTTGTTAATTATCGAACACATACATCATCAAAGTATACCAGACAGTGCTCTACATATTTCTAACACCTCGAGCATAGTGCATAATTTACCATCTATCTCTGTGCGTATGGGAGTCACAGATCATTCTCACAGTCTTAGGATAAAATTAGAGACTGAAATTCCCCCCCCCCCCCCCCACACACACTGTCTTTGACTGACCAGCCCACCCTGCAGCACCGTTACTGATTTAATCTGCAGCTGACCAGAAGTAGACCACAATATTTTGCATCTCGTCAACGAATGGAGCTAGCCGAGTCCCCGCCCATCCGAGTACACAAGATTTCTCCAGATGCACCCATGTTGAGGAGGCTAGCACCCCTAAACGGTGTATATTAACAGATTTGAAAGTGTTGTGATGTAATACCAGATGGTTAAGAAGAACAAGAAATGGATGATTTTTATGCATGATGGAGCTCCAGACGGACGGAGTTCGAAGTATTTTACGTAAATCAACTATGCTATCAACTCTAAAGTATCGTTCTAGAGTCTACAATCATTACCTGAAAGGTATTGGTAAGATAGAACATAAATACATGCACTCCTAAGGCTAAAAGATTCCGCACTTAGAACAGGCTATAATGTTAGATCGCTTGAGTTTCCGACTTATCAGTCGTGTGGAATGCAGGACTGTTAATATTTCAGTGTATGAAATACATTTCCAGCGCATGACATACATCGTTTCGCAGGTTTATCTACGATAAACTATGGTATCGAACCATAAAACGTGAAAACTTCTTCCTTAAAACAATGGCTCTGTGTGATACATGCACAATATAGCTTTCCAGAGATGTATAGCGTCCACATCCGATCACAGTTCAGAAATTATACTATGCCCACATCAGTGCTATATAAAGTGGTCGTTAGTAACAGAGGAGACCTCTTACAAGGAAACAGATAAACGCATAGCAGCCCCGTCCGACAAGTGAAATTACAATTCATGACGCCACTAACTCTGTAAACAGCACGTCTGTCAAGCAGATGTATGCACAGGGGATTACAGTGTCTCACAAACACCTATCGCTAACTTAGTTATGAAACTGAAGTATCGATTTTACTCTTAAGATGCGACAGGGGAATGGGGTGGATCGCATAAATCTTCGTTCGTTTAGAGGAGGGTGTCACGTTTCATGACACGTGAGATGGAAGTCCTCTGATGAGCGAGAGGTTTACTGTTAATGATCGCCAGTAGACACTGCCCTAAGCCCCATTCTGAACAAGCGGTTGTATATGAGACGAACACAGGCTGTGTCACACAACTGTTGCATCCTGACGGAACTTCAGGAAAAAAATCGTCAAATGAAATGACCTGCAGCAACTTCTCCCTCCCCCCCCCCCCTCTCTCTCTCTAGAATGCATCATCAGCCTACCATTAAATCGTACCTCATTACAACTCCACCTTCACAGACCAATCCATTCAGTCTATGTCATCCTTTAATGCAGATGCAAGTAAGTTGTTTAGAGGCAGATGGTTTCTGTCTTCCCGAAAAGCGTCAAATACAGTAGTCAATTCACGTGTATCACTGTTATCTCAATATGCATGCACTAAAATGCTGCCTCGATGGAAAAAAAGTTGCTTTCCAGGGTTCCATTCGCTTCGATGTCAATGTTTTCTCGGATACCTTTTGCTGTCGTATGCTTGTTCCCATGCACAAATTGCTCTGTTCCAAGCAGAAGACATGCAAGTACTCCCTCATTTTCCCCGCATTTTGGTGTACATTTCATCAGTTTATAAGTATTTTCCAAATAATATCGATTTTTTATGTCAGTTTAAGCCATGTGATCATGACATAACCTCTCGTTCCGTGTTCTAAAATTGTTTGTAAATGCAATGTAGTACAGCTACCAACACCTAGCGCAAATGCACTGATCGGGAGGTGTGGTATAGCACTGTACTAGAAATTGTCCAGTCACCTCCACCCCGCATATTCCACATTTGCAGTGCATCTGCTCTGTTTTCTACATGTCTGTGTATGTGCATGTGTCGCGAACGGCTCCCAGGACCTGCTATAGACTGTAATATGAGGAATTAGTCGAAATGGATTGCAGAGCCATCAGCTATTCCGTAACTGTGACGAATGAGTTTAAATGTAGAGATCGTCAGTCACTTTCGGACAACAGTATGGAAACGCTCCAAAACACCGCCAAACTCTTCCCGTTTCCTTATGTGTAACTATCTTTTATGTAAAATATACATCGTGTGCAGTATGTTATGGAAGCTGCAGTAACAACATGATTTACACCGTGTGAGATCTTGTTTTCTGTGAGAGGTAATGGATCAGAAGGTGTTAATGTCAGTTTCGAACATGACACAGAACTCGAAGTTGTGGTGGAAAAACAAAATGTATTGCAGTGTACAAAGCATGTTACAGCAGAAAAAACAATGTTTCAAACAACGACACAGGGTCATAAAGAGGTCTTTTGCGACTTACAGTATAGTCTGTGGGAAACGCTCATCATCCTACAGTACAGGCGATGAATCTTTTGTGCAGTGAATCAAGACCTGTATATTTAATAGAATCGTCACATGTGCTCGATACTGGCATGCATTTGGTATTTGTTTTCGAATTATGGGAGGAGATAGATGCGGTGAAAATCTTGTCGAATTCGCTATAGGATTAAGTTAGTGGAGGTTTTATCGTTAGTAATTTTCCTTTGGTGGATGGTACAGTATAATGATGATCGAACATTGGAGGGATAGACTTGAATGGACCCTGAGGGACGTGGATCTGTAGTACCTGCTTGTAGTGTGGAGACGCACCTCAATGCAGTAGCAAAATCCACGTTCTTCCCCCAATACTCATGCTGACTTTTATACTACGTCGTGTTGCAGGAGCAGGCTACATTTTCGTCGAATGGTCAAAACACAGTTCTGTCGCAGTAACTCAGCTTCGCCTGTTTCTACAGGGGTTGCAGAAGGTGGTAGATGTAGTTTTCTCCTACTCAGTATCGACTTACATTCGAACTATCACATCCGCAAAGCTGAAGGGATGGTAGCGCAGATTCTGGGGGGCTGTTGCAGGATGCACGGGGGCTACCTAAAACCATGTTGGAATTTAGCTTTAGCAGATAGATTCGAACAAAGTGGCTTGTTTCGAGATATGAGAATGCCAGAAATATGATTCGCTAGTGGCTGTAATCAGTAAAGGACTTCGCCGTAGGATCCAACAAAGGTATGTGATTGAAAGGAAATACTTGATTCCAAATCATAGACATCATTTTTATCGAAAGCGTTTCAATAGAGATCTGAAAAGCTAGTGTACATATCATACAACCTCAATCACCACACCATCTACTACTGTTTGTGTTCTTCCTAAATGAATCATCGCCTATAACTCAGTGGATATATCACAGAACCTCTGACATGGCATCGAGACAGAATGTGTTACAAATACTGGAAAATATCTAGTAGCGGCAGCTCCTTAGCCGAATCACTTTCAAAATTCGCTAACTATATTACTAGGGTCCACCATCGGCGACGTGAAACCACACTGCCTGTCGGATAATATACACTCCGGCGATCACCGTCTACATTCAGTGTCACGGTATTTGACTGAAAAACACATCATTGGTAGGTAATGGCATACGTGGATTTATAAAGCCTGTATAGCTTTGCACATGGTTACTTGTGTGCACCTGTAGAACCAAGACTGCTTGTGATGGTAATATGTTTGTGTTTTTTTTTTTTTTAACACATAGCGGTTTGTAAGACCATTATACCTCTCTTTCTGAGACATAGTGGTAGCACTCACAAGAAAAACTTACTAGACATGTCCTCTTATTGTTGATTTTCGGTCAGTATTAGTTCATATCGCCAGCAATCAGTTATTGACGAAGTATAATGCTGAGTAATAGGGGGTGTGTGATAGGTTTACCTTGAGCATCAGGCTTATAAAGTATGTGTTTGTGTTCCGACATGTGAAAAGGAAATGACTATCTCCAGCGGTAAGCAAGGTATGCATTTGAAGTGGAGTAATGTGATAGCAAAGGGAAGAGTTTCTGTTTCCAGAGCAACAGTCGCCAGCAGGGCGTATTTCTGATACTTCGCTCATTGTCGAATGTCATCCAGTTGAGACCGCAGCCGCCAGCGTGGCCGAGCGGTTCTAGACGCTTCAGTCTGGAACCGCGCGACAGTTACGGTCGCAGCTTCGAATCCTGCCTCGGGCATGGATGTGTGTGATGTACTTAGGTTACTTAGGTTTAAGTAGTTCTAAGTTCTAGGGGACTGATGACCTCAGATGTTAAGTCCCATAGTGCTCAGAGCCATTTTTTTTGAGACTGCAATTGTAACATTCATTTCTAAGTACAGGGATAAATTATATATGAGGTCGGTTTCTTCATAGGACGATTCTGTCTATGCATGCTTGGCGTGCAGCGCCGGTGACCTGTGAGGAAATGATTCACGTTTCCCATTAATGGTCGGAGCCGTCCAAATGGAGAGGCATGTTGGAGTGTAAGAATGTGGATGACTTAAATGTGTTGTCCTCTAGACGACCAAAATGGCGAACTGATACTTAGTGTGTGCTGGAAGCTTTTGTGATCGCCTGGAAATTTGAGGAGATTCAGTATGGACGTGTGTTTGCTCTGGACTGTTATTTCCTCGTATGTGAATTGTTCGGTTGACTGCTTCTGCACATTTCACATCTTTATTTAGTTGAAGGAACATAGATTGTGGTGTGTGCATCTAGCAGGTGAAAAACATGTGGGAGACACGTTTTTGCTACTCTAGACATGAGAAACACCTTAGCTAACTTTGCAAATTATGGGGATGATTTGGAATCTGTTACATCACCGACATCAGTATTCGTGAATGGAAATGTTAGTTTCCTCTATTTGTTTCGAGTTCTCACATAAAGGTCTTTACTGATGGGATAAGTTTCTAGTTGCTCAGTGGTATACAGCATGCTCCACCTCCCAGAGTCTGTAGATGGGTGTAGAAAAGAAAAGCAAGCAAGCAGGTCCGGACCAGAAGCAGTACCGGATTTGTGCAGAGGGGAAACGAGCCCAAATTTATAGAACAGGTCTGAGAGTGAATTTGGTCCGCTGAGGGCACTCTGATCACCTTATAGGGAATGGATGACTGCCGACCTCGTAGGGAAATATCTAGTGCTGCAAGGAGTGTAAACGGTGCTGTCTGTCTTCGTGGTATATGTTCAAATGACGTAAATGGTGTGATTTTGTATGGCACAGAATACGAATTGTATGTTTCTTACATCGACACGGTAATGGTGATACACAGCTGTGTTCAAGATCGGTTTTACGCTTTAATATTTAAGCTCCTATCCTCAGTTGGAGAGCAGTGTACTTGAGTAAGATACTTTCCATATTTGACGATATGTAGGACACTTTGCAAGGTTTAATTGTCGGTGTTATATGCCGATCTGTGTAAAATAGTTTTAACACTAAAGTCTCGTCTGCAGAAAGAAAAAAGAAAAAGGTGAACGGTGAATCCACACCCGCAGCATCAGTAATTCAGGGGGTAAATTCGAAAAGAGCCAAACATAATTCCCCATTCATTCTCCTTAGCAGTGAGAACGTTTGTGTATGTTGAAAGCATGAAGGGTAATATGTGATGGATGGGGTGCCATGTTAGGACCCTGAGGAAGAATGCATTGATGTTATTCTGTGCTATTTTCGTTAACAGGTTCTGTTACAGCAATGATTTCCATGCATATAGGCCGAGACATCACAAAAGCTCCTTCAAAACGGAACGTTCATTATTTCTGGGATACTATACAATTTCCGAGAGGTAGTCTTAGTTCTTATTTTACATAGCCATGTGTCATCAGTATAACATTGAGGACATTTTTAGATGCGATATTTTTTAGCTACGCGCGCGCATTTCGCGGCGATGCGTGAGTCACACTGGTCAGGTAAGCACAGGTAGACGAAGTTCGAATGTTCCATTAGGATCGCGAGGACGAGAAAGCAGCCTGTATTATCATGGGAAGCAATGGAACAGATTTCTGCAGCATCTGAGTGGGTGAGTCGCTGTGAAAGTAGGTCTTCACTCCTGTCCAGTCTTTTCTCCCATCCTCAGTGGCAGAACAGTGTAATTGAGTAAGAGTCTTTCCGTATTTGACTATATGTAGGGCCCTTTTGCAGGTTTGAACTGTCAGTGCAAAAAAAGTAGTTTTTTGCCCATGAAAGTCTTGCCTGCAAAAAAATAATGGCGGACAGTGCTCCCATAGCAGCACATTGACAGGTAAGTTCAGTGACAAATAGGCTGTCCCATTAGGATTGCAGTCGAACATATTTCTATAGTGTGACTTGTGACGTTAGTATAACATTGCGAATCTTTTAGCTGATATGCAAACATCTCTCTCGGTGCTGGACCCGCACCACAGCCATGCGTCATCGTGTCAGTATAGATGCCTAGGCAAACAAGTATTTTCAGCAGGACTTTCTCAGGTGTCTAGTATGAAAGGGGCTGCCACCTCATGCTTGTAGGACCTGAACGAACATCTGTGCATCACTCGACAGCAATGGTGGTTCACAGCTGTGTCTATGCGTGCGGACATTGGTGCCTCTGATACATCTCAAATGACTTTAGTTCGAAAGTATTTTTTACGTGCACTCAGTATATTTGTGAAGTGCATTATTTTCGGCTGTTTAAGTGTTGTGAGCATGTTCGCACAGCGTTATGTGTATGCAGTATTTCGGTAATTTACGAGTTGATTTCATGTCTGTACAGAAGTGTACTGCATTATTTGGACAGTTTAGAATTAGTACACATGTCTGCAGAGTGTTTAACATGCGTTATTTCGGTAATTTACGAGTAGTTTGCGGGTCTGTGGGCTGTGGATTGCGACCCCAAGCACGTCAGAGCATGTGTTTTGTATCAGTGTAATAATAAACTACGTGAAAGCCATCCCTAAGTAAGCTGTTCCAAAAATAAATAAAGTACACTCCAGCAGCCCAGAACAGGCTGAGTCATTTACCCGCCATTTTCTCCCTCCAGACTGCCATCTTGGATTACATCACGGAAGGGTGAAAGGTCTCTGTTGGATTCCTTTCATGTTTAATTTCTTAAATCTATTGCCATTTATGGAATAAATTCCTCTTCTAAATGTACTGTGGCGTTTCTGACTATCTGGGAGGAGACTGAGCAGTGGAACGTGTTACTTTTACACATAAACAAGAACGATCTGTCACACTACTACACTTTAAAGCACAGTTTATATGTAATTCTTATATGTAATTCATGTCACACAGTCTCATACGGAACCTACATCCGCTTTCTTTTATATACTGTATATGATAAGATACTGTCATCCCCCTTCCCTTTTGTGTGAGAGGATGAATGAGCATATGTATTTCTAGTTGCATGCTTGAGGGTAGCAGACAAGGCTGTCTGCTAGAGAACAGTAGGACCAACGTCGGAACAGGTAGCTACGCTTCCTAAAAGCAAAGAGGTTTCTATCCTTAGTATGGTCCTGTCCGTCCGTTGTCATGTTGGTACAGGAAGCTGCCCCTCTGGCCACTTCCGTTGGTCTTTGTGAGCCACCCTCAGGAAGCACGCTCGGCAGTAGGGCAGTTGCAGAGTGGCCGTGGCGAGCGTCTGAAGTGGTAAGATCTCCAGCTAAGCGCGTGTCTGTTAAGCCCGTAGGACAATGGATTTCTTAAGTTCAGCCTAACTGAAAATTTAATCACCTTTATTTCGGGTTTAGGTCTAAAATATCCGATGTTATCTTAAATTGCAGCGCAGTATAATTCTCGTGTGAAGTTCAGATTATTTTCCGGTAGTTGCTTTGTTACTGCTTTGTGACTAAAGTGGAACTACGTGTTGATCAGTAACTCTAACTAAGATCAATCTTAAATGAGAATGCTTGTGTGATTATAACGTCTCATCTTGACTATATTTTCAATATAGCAACTTTTCATTATGTTCAGCCCACGTGGGGTGTACTTTGCGAGACCACTACCACGTGCTTATATAACTGTTTGACCCATCAGGTTAATAGTAAGACGTTAGTAACCAGTTCAAGGTTTTTCTTTTGTCAATTGCTTTTCGATCTAATTTATTTTAATTATCAAAATTATTGTGGAGTTGTACGCTTTGTGTAAACCAAGTTGACCACGTGAAGCATGTGGTGTAATCATCAAAGTAGCCCTCAGCTATTCTTTTTGCGAAGATTTCACAAAGAGTTAATTGAATTTAGTATACCAGTGTGTGGTAATTACATGACGGACAGGATTGTGGTATGAATGTAATTTCTTTGGGTAAAAACTGAATCTGTTGGTTGTGGTTAATTTCTTCTTGCTTATGTTTCAATGTTCTTCGTGTGTTATTTTATGAATGCAGTGTTGTATGCAGTCTCCCAATCTTGGCTCCATATTTTATGTGTTCCATAAGATTACAATCTCACATTTTTTCAATCGTAAATAAGGCACCAGCTCAGTTATAACTCACGTATAATATGCTGAAATTTCAATGAACAATCTTAAAATAAATTTCCAAATATAAACTGATTTCTTTCTTTTTATTTAAATTCTCCTTTATATATATATATATATATATATTACCGGTTTTGTATGACTATTAAAAGATTATCATTAATGTTAGTCTGCTTGGTAAACCTAGACTAAATATCTGATGAAACAGTTGCCCAGTAATCCATGGTTAACGCCCCAGACAGATCACAGCTTTTAACCCACTTTCATTGTCTATTAGCACCGATTTCAGCATACAACTTTACACATCAGCATACCAAATTAAAGTTACAACATTACACATCAGCTAAGAAAATTAGAGTTACAACATTACACATGGCGACCCTGTTCTGTGATTCCGCTAGACTCTGGAATCTCTGAAATGTTAGATTGCGAGCGTGTTATAATCTTAATTTTTTTTTCCCTACAGCGCTCAAACAACTTCTGCGTTGTTTCCGAGCAGACTTTCAAAAGATTCACGGCGTTGTTGATCGGCGTTGCGTTGTTTGTCTTGTTTTGTTTTTTATATTTGTGTGTTTTATATGTCTGTGTGTTTTTTATTCTCGCTTGTAAATTCCACTGTTTCGATCAAAGATAAAAATTTGTTTTGCGTGTGAAAAAGTGTGTACTAGGTTGGGTATCTTTCGTGTGACTGTCGTAATTTTGGGGGACACATTTATTGTGATTAGTGTGTTGTGTACTGAGTATAAATTGCACTAATGCAAACACGTAACCAAGCTAAAAGTAAGCGGTCCAACAACTTAAGCAACATGGACCAAGGGGATAATTTGATTTCCAATATTAACGCGTCGGGCGGTTCCGAAAATGCAATGGGGAATACTTCAGACGAAATGCAAAACAGCACGAATGGGCTCACAGCAGAGCCAGAAATTAATTTGCCTCTAACTAACCAAATTGATTTAGCAGAACTCATGAAAGCCTTATTGCAAGAAAATAAAGAAAACACAGAGAAATCGATCCGCGAGCTAGGGGAACAAATGACGCAGAAATCAGAAAAATCATTCGAACAAATGACGCAGAAATCAGAAAAATCGTTCTGAGAACAAAAAGAATCATCCGAAAAATCGATCCGAGAGCTAGGCGAACAAATAGACGAAAAACTAATCCAGCAGTCAAATAAAGTCGACAAGTCGATGCAGAGAGTGTCTGATGATATCTCACAAAGAATAAACAATCTGGCAAGTGAGATAAAAAGTGATATTATGAAAGAATTAGGGCATACATTTGAACAAATCGATGATCGTCTGCAAGCCTTAGAACAGAGCAAGCGGTGGGGCGATGCCGAATCTAAAGAAAGCGAAGAACGGCTACTTAGTAATTTCCAAGAGCTGAGGGAAGAATGCCAAAGGGAGCACCAGCAGGTACTCTCGAGGGTCCAAGAGGCAGAAACGCATTGTCCCACGTCCGTTAGCAACACAATAGCGGACAACAGTTTAGCGATCCACGCGTTGGAACAGCAAGTAGAACAATTGAAGCAGACTGGGGCGGAGGACAAGAGACAAATTGATGATAAGATTGCGGCATTAGCGGACATTGTAGGCACGATGAAGCTGACGGAAAGCGAGAACAATACTACACCGGTAGCGGCCGCAGAGACCGCAGAAGTGCGTTCGCTTCTGAGATTTCAGAAGGGACAGTTCGAAGTGAACAGGCAAAACACAGCTGTAACAGGCGAATTACAAGAACGCGTGGCGCATCTGGAAAACCGCATGGCGTGTGATTCCGAACTCGTCAATAGCATTAAAAATAGCCGTACGAACAGTGCAGAGAGGGACTCCGGCCACGAGGGAGATTTTGACGACAGGGAATTTGAGGGGCAGACATGAGAATAATAGAAACATTCAAGGGCCTCGCTAGGAGGAAATGCGGGGATTTGATTTCAAACATTTCCTTACGGTGAGAAAGTTTGAGATATTCCGAAATTCGCAAAAAGGAATACATCCACGAGCATGGCTCGAGCAATTTGAGTTCTGTCTTCCTCCCGACTGGGCAAGTTCACATAAGATAGAATATATGTGTGGCTATTTGGAAGGCGAACCGGCGATTCGCATGAGGTCGGCGGCGCGTCACTGCAACTCCACTCGGGAGTTTCGACAAGCCTTTCTGTCCGCCTATTGGTCGGAAGCGGCACAAGATAGGGTCAAACATGGCATAATTATGCTGCCAAATTTGAACCAGTCTGGTTTCGGCAGCCCTGCACGCCTATTCGACCACATGCTGCACGCAAATCAATTCCTATACGACCCATACGGGCCTGCGGAACTAATTAGGATATGCATCACCAAATTGCCGATGCACTTGCGGCACGTTATTCTTGCGGGACGATGCAAAGAGGACGTGGAAATGTTTAAGACGCTTCTCCAAGGGTTGGAATACAATACAGGAGAATGCCCGCCTAATCAGGCACAAAGTTATTACGGGGCACAGCAGCGCGACCGCAGTCGTGGCCGTATTACTAATCAACGGCGTGACTGGTCGTCGCGACGCGAACGGATCAATAATCGGGACCGGCCGTATAGAAACTGGGGTGACAGTCGCGAACACAGGTGGAACAACAGAAATGATCGAGGACGTGGACAAGATCGTGAACGCTACAGGTACGGCAACCAGAATCGATACGATGAATACGGTGGGAATAGGACTGTAGGAGGAGCACCTCATGATGTCGAAATTCGGCCGGCCAACCCTAGAAATAATCCGGCAAATGGAAATGAACAAAACCGGCAATGACAAACGATCAGTGCAGAAGGCACCCAATCGGAAGAAATGAGCGACATGGCAAATGACTAGAAAGGACAGTGAGAAGTAGAGAGGACGGTGAAGAGAAACAATTGATTAGTTTACATTTGTGATAAATGCATTTTGAATAATATGTTGATAAAATTTAATGATAAAGATGTTTCTATGTGATGGATTGAAGTGATGTTTTAATTTTTTTTCTCTCCTTGTGCAATTAGGATTTAGTTTGATTCAAACGTGAAGATAAAAGGTTTCTTTGTGAACGAGTAAAATGCTGTTTATGTTTTTTTGTGTGTAAATTGAAAAGGGCCGCTCCTGAGAGAAGCAATATCTGCGTTGAATTAATGCAAAACTCAGGGGAATATCCGATCTGTGGGTATTATGGGTCTGGCAAACCCAGGTCCCCAGCTGTTAGTAGCCTTGTTTCCGATTTTCTGCTTTCAGTGCTACTATCTATCTATTACTATTCTATATCTGTCAGTATAAATGAGGATCTCTTACTATAGTATGCGTGCTGTATGAATATTTTAAGATAGGAGAACTCTGAGAAAGGAATGAGTAAGTTTGGAATCTTGAAAACAGGATGCGATAATATGATTGAACCATTGGCTTCCAATATGCGATGATATGTTAATATTGATGATATATGTCTTTTTTTGTTCTTTATAGCTGAGTACGTAAAGTGCTGCATGTGGATTTCGTAAGTATATTGATTCCCTTCAAGGTGAAAGAAGAATTGTGGTTTGTGTAATTTACGTGGCTCTGAAATATTATTGTGGTAGTCAAATAAGAGCAGCTTTTCAGCAAATGAAGAATGGAACGGAAATATGGATCCTTTTTGTAGTCTTGATTGATGTTGAGCCAAAGCCTAAAAAATTATTCTGCGTTAATACTTGTCCTAGAAAAGCGACGTTTATGTGTTTTGCTGATGCTGTGAGCATTACAGCTTACTGTTTTCGCTGGTGCGGGATGCACTGCAGCCTATATGATTTGTACTGAGGAAATTTCCCTCTTGAAGGTAGAGGATGATTAAATAATTTTGATTATGGGAACGAAGGAAAGCTTGGTTTAAGGTAATAAGGATAAAGCAAAACATTTGTCATTTAAACTACAGGAGGAATCGGATCTTTTGTGTCTGTTGTAAGTTCAATATGTTAAGATGATACTGTTTTACAGAATAGAGGTGACCACAATTTTGCCATTCATGAGAAATGAATCCAGAATAACCACCACAGGCGAAATACCTGATTTGGAAGCGAAAGGTAACGTAAAGAAGGAACGAAATCGCAGCAAAATGGGTAAGAAAATGTAATATAACCTGTATAATGCAAATATTTTTAACCTTCTCAGAGTCATCTGCGTGATTAATTGTTGTGATAAAGTAATTTTAGGTGAAATTTTCTTACTGTTTTATGTGTGAATATATGAGTGTGATAAATGTATAATTGCGAGTCTCTTTTCAGGTGTGCGAACTGGTATAAATGTTTTGGCGTGTAAATAACCATTGTTCTTTTTAATGTGTATGTTTAAGGAAAGTTCTCCATATTTATCATGTGACAAGACGTATGCCGCGAGCGTCAAGAAGAGGACGAATTAGAACAATGTTGTAGTGGTACATACACGGTGTTGAAATAGCATTGAAGTAGCTTATTGGCTTAACTAGTAGGGGATAGAAGTAGAATATTGAGTAATGCATGTTTATGGGTAGTTAGTTTGTAGAATAGACAACAGGTGTGCATGTGTGTGTGTAAATAACATGTGAACCCTATGCTGTCCTGACCTATACTTGCACAAGGCATAATCCTATTCATTTTAGTGAATTAATAAGTAGCATTTGATTTATTAAAACGTAAGTGAACCACATTAGTGATGTGGATTTAAATATTATATTGTCAGTTCATTTAAATTTTTATTTTTATACTGTCAAGTCATTTCACTTTTATTTTTTTTACATTGTCAAGTCATTTAAATTTTATTTTATATTGTCGATTCATCTAATTTTTTTATTTTAAAAAAAATATTAAGTCTCACTTTGTTCTTAAAAATTGTGAAAGACAATACTAAGTGGTATTATGTATGACATTGTGTAATCACATAAGGATGATGAAAAATTTCTGTGAATGCAGTTGAGAACGTGAAAGCGAACCGGCAAAACTCTTAAGAGACAGCAGGAGCAGCCGGACTAGTTGTAAACTGGCGGGTTTCCCAGCAGGACACGCTGTCAGCCAGGCCACTTTGGGAGCGCGGCCGACAACAAAAGAAGGTACGCGGCAAACACTTTCCCTTGTACCTGGAGCTAATGGGCGGCCGCCCCGGGCGACCCTTCCTCGAGGAGATGACCTGAGATGGGCGAGCTGTCCACCGCGCGGAAATCCATCTGCTGGCAACACACCACACGCACGCAACCGTGATGAGACGGCCGCGGTGAAACAACACAAGGGGCGTGGAGCCTTTTGACAGGTACTGCCCAGAGAAACTTGCAGACGTCAACGACGCATATCGACATTTCCTGATGGATGCCTACTGTCAAGCGACAGTAAATCATGGTTTGATGTTCTCTGGTCGCTAAGGGTGGCACAAAAGAAGAGCCATTAAGTGTCATCCTTGCCCAGGAATATCAAACCGGCGAGCCAATTGAGGATAACCCAAGAATGTAACATCACAAAGGGCGTGGAGCCTTTTGACACATACTGTCCAGAGTAACTGGCAGACTTCAATGACGCCTATCAACATCTCCTGACGGATGCCCACTGTCAAGCGACAGTAAATCATGGTTCGATGTTCTCTGGTCGCTAAGGGTGGCACAAAAGAAGAGCCATTAAGTGTCATCCTTGCCCAGGAATATCAACCTGGCGTGTCAAACGAGGATACCGCACGAATTTGACAACACAAACATGGAACCAAATCGAGATGACGTGACACGGGAGAAACTTCATGAGAGGGCAGAGACGGCGGCATCGCACGCAACAGATGGACAAAAAAAATCCCTACTGACAGCTGCGGCGACGAACCCCCACTCTTTCCCCTATATTGTGCCTCGGAACAGTGGAAGTACTGAGTGTGTCAGTGAACAGTGATTATACGGTTCTTGGTCCAGTGCATATACGTGTGTTTCTGTCAGAGAAACTCTGACTCGTGTGTTTTGCAGGAGTTCGATTTATTGGTGTTTATTAGACTGACTCTTGTATTTTGCAGGTGTTCTATTTATCTTTTTTAGGCTTTGACTCTTGTATTTTGCAGGTGTTTTATTTATAGGTGTTTTTTTGTTTTAGATGTTGACTATTGTACTGTTTTATTTATCAATGTTTGTTTTTGTGTGATGTATTAGATTTGTGATATTTTGTTTCGTAAATTCATTGCTGTGGCATTGCTTCGTTTATCAATCAGATAGCTTTTTATTCTCATTGAACTGTGATCGATTAGCCTTTGCATGGGGCATATTTACTGTGAGGAACCCCTTAAGGGTAACAATCACATAATTATTGTAGTTTCAGTATAATGACACAGTGCTCATTGTTTGCTAGCTAATTGAAATATAGTAGAGTGATTAAATGAGTGCCACATAGTTATATTAATTCTACAAATTATTAGTTTTATACGATATAGAATTTTTTTGCGATAACCACTTTGTAAAACATGTTTTTTCTCTTATCATTTTGTTGCTTTTGCAGATTGTGCATTGTTATGTTCTGCTTTTTAATACCGATGTTATTTGATGTTTTTTTTAATTGCTGTGGCACCTTTGCTATTTTCATAAATTTTGCTTGTTAATAAACAGTCATAAATTTTCCTGTGATCAGTTGGCTCTTGCAATGAGCAAATACTGGTGAACTCCATAAGGGTAACAACCAGAAATTGTTTTCATATTAATGACACAGGAACCATTGTTTTTACTTGCTGACCGAATTAGGTTTACACTACCTTTTAAACAGGTATCACAGATTGTGTTCTTTTTTTTCTGTTTGAAATTGGTAGATTCTAAAGATGTGTTGAAATTATTGTGTTTTAGCAAGTAGCTGGTGTCCTTTTGCCTTTTCTTTTACACTTTTGGTTTAAGTAGGGTGTGAGAAGCCTGCTTGGGAATGTCCTAGCATGGCCAGAAAATTCCCTGCACAGTCTTTTCCCGGAGCGTTGGGGTTATGAAAGGTCTCTGTTGGATTGCTTTCATGTTTAATTTCTTAAATCTGTTGCCATTTATGGAATAAATTCCTCTTCTAAATGTACTGTGGCGTTTCTGACTATCTGGGAGGAGACTGAGCAGTGGAACGTGTTACTTTTACACATAAACAAGAACGATCTGTCACACTACTACACTTTAAAGCACAGTTTATATGTAATTCTTATATGTAATTCATGTCACACAGTCTCATACGGAACCTACATCCGCTTTCTTTTATATACTGTATATGATAAGATACTGTCATCCCCCTTCCCTTTTGTGTGAGAGGATGAATGAGCATATGTATTTCTAGTTGCATGCTTGAGGGTAGCAGACAAGGCTGTCTGCTAGAGAACAGTAGGACCAACGTCGGAACAGGTAGCTACGCTTCCTAAAAGCAAAGAGGTTTCTATCCTTAGTATGGTCCTGTCCGTCCGTTGTCATGTTGGTATAGGAAGCTGCCCCTCTGGCCACTTCCGTTGGTCTTTGTGAGCCACCCTCAGGAAGCACGCTCGGCAGTAGGGCAGTTGCAGAGTGGCCGTGGCGAGCGTCTGAAGTGGTAAGATCTCCAGCTAAGCGCGTGTCTGTTAAGTCCGTAGGACAATGGATTTCTTAAGTTCAGCCTAACTGAAAATTTAATCACCTTTATTTCGGGTTTAGGTCTAAAATATCCGATGTTATCTTAAATTGCAGCGCAGTATAATTCTCGTGTGAAGTTCAGATTATTTTCCGGTAGTTGCTTTGTTACTGCTTTGTGACTAAAGTGGAACTACGTGTTGATCAGTAACTCTAACTAAGATCAATCTTAAATGCGAATGCTTGTGTGATTATAACGTCTCGTCTTGACTATATTTTCAATATAGCAACTTTTCTTTATGTTCAGCCCACGTGGGGTGTACTTTGCGAGACCACTACCACGTGCTTATATAACTGTTTGACCCATCAGGTTACTAGTAAGACGTTAGTAACCAGTTCAAGGTTTTTCTTTTGTCAATTGCTTTTCGATCTAATTTATTTTAATTATCAAAATTATTGTGGAGTTGTACGCTTTGTGTAAACCAAGTTGACCACGTGAAGCATGTGGTGTAATCATCAAAGTAGCCCTCAGCTATTCTTTTTGCGAAGATTTCACAAAGAGTTAATATGAATTTAGTATACCAGTGTGTGGTAATTACATGACGGACAGGATTGTGGTATGAACGTAATTTCTTTGGGTAAAAACTGAATCTGTTGGTTGTGGTTAATTTCTTCTTGCTTATGTTTCAATGTTCTTCGTGTGTTGTTTTATGAATGCAGTGTTGTATGCAGTCTCCCAATCTTGGCTCCATATTTTATGTGTTCCGTAAGATTACAATCTCACATTTTTTCAATTGTAAATAAGGCACCAGCTCAGTTATAACTCACGTATAATATGCTGAAATTTCAATGAACAATCTTAAAATAAATTTCCAAATATAAACTGATTTCTTTCTTTTTATTTAAATTCTCCTTTATATATATATATATATATATATATATATATATATTACCGGTTTTGTATGACTATTAAAAGATTATCATTAATGTTAGTCTGCTTGGTAAACGTAGACTAAATATCTGATGAAACAGTTGCCCAGTAATCCACGGTTAACGTCCCCAGACAGATCACAGCTTGTAACCCACTTTCATTGTCTATTAGCACCGATTTCTGCATACCAAATTAGAGTTACAACTTTACACATCAGCATACCAAATTAAAGTTACAACATTACACATCAGCTAAGAAAATTAGAGTTACAACATTACAAGGGACGACAGTGCCCTCTGGTCCTGGTACTGTGTACTAGGTCAGTTGGACTCCAGACCACGTGACAGACGCACTTGATGGTGGTACTGCCTCTAATCGTTTGAATGAAGACATATGTCCAGCACTGCCTGGGTCCTTTTCCCGCCATTTTCCCCCACCCCAGACCGCCATGTTGGATTACTTCACAGAAGGGACAACAGTGCCCTCTGGTGGCGGTGGTGGTGGTACTGTATACTAGGTCAGTTGGACTCATAAAGCCTGCATGCAAAATAAAGATTTATGTCCAGCACAGGCCGAGTGCTTTTCCTGCCAATTCCTCGGAAGAGGTGGTGGTCGGATAGGTTAGTGCAGGTAGCCCAAGTGACCTATGTTCCCGCCATTTTCTTCGGTTAGTGAAGTTAGCTGTGGTGTGTTGCATTGTCCTGATGGAATTTGAACTTCCTGCCGTTCTCTGGGGGAGGGTAGGGGATGGGTGTATTAGGTTAATTAATTGAACAATTTAATTAAGAAGTGAATCAAACTGATAAGAGTGAGAGGGGCTATTCCAATAACTCAGACCTGAAAGTGTACCTGTAGCAGCGAGGGGGAGGTTTCCTGTGGGGTGGGGTCAGGGGAGGCGCTGGGGAACAAATCAAAAGGAGGGATCCTTTTAGCAGAACATTAGGTTAAGGAACCTGTCAATCAAAGGAGAACAATAGGTTAAGTACCTGTCAATCAAAGGAGAACAATAAGTTTGCCCCTTAGTGCATACCTGCCCCTGATTCAGGCAACCCATACGAACTTTGCCCTACTACTGCTTCGTCATCCATGTAGGTGGCTAACGTAGTGTTTTATCTTACAGGGAAGTCGTTAATGTACAGATTGAATAAGTTGGGCTCTAGGATACTTCCCTGGGGTAGTCCAGCTTGGATATTGTGTTGTGTCGATTGTTTGCCCTGCACATCAGTGTTAAAACAACTGTTCGTGAGATATGAGTGTGTGAGATGTACGAGTCTGTCTGGGAAACCAGCTTCGCTTAGTTTTGTTATAAGGCCGTTGTGTTGATGGACCCAGGTGAGGCGTAAAGCTTTGTGTAGTGCAGTCACCAAGGGTACATGAGTGGGCCATCAGCTCTGAAGGCCAATATCGATGACGTCTCGTTGAATGATTCAGCCACTGATACTTGCTGATGGTCCAGCATTGAAATCTGCAGCAATTTCCGGAAGAGTTGCACTACTGTCACGTTGAACGATTCTCTTCAGTCGTCGTAGATTCCGTTCTTGGAGGATCTTTCTCCGGCTGCAGAGATGGCGGAGATTTGATATTGTACCGGATTTCTGATGTCCACGGTACACTCCCGAAACGGGCGTACGGAAAAATCTCCACTTCATCGCTACCTCGGAGATGCTGTGTCCCATCGCTCGTGCACCGAGTACAACAACACGTTCAAACTCACTTAAATCTTGAAACTTCCTGGCAGATTAAAACCGTGTGCCGGACCGAGACTCTAACTCAGGACCTTTGCCTTTCGCGGGCAAGTGCTCTACCAACTGAGCTACCCAAGCACGACTCACGCCGCGTCCTCACAGCTTTACTTCTGCCAGTACCTCGTCTCCTACCTTCCAAACTTTACAGAAGCTCTCCAGTTGGTAGAGCACTTGCCCGCGAAAGGCAAAGGTCCCGAGTTCGAGTCTCGGTCCGGCACATGGTTTAATCTGCCAGGAAGTTTCATATCGGCGCACACTCCGCTGCAGAGTGAAAATCTCATTCTGGAAACATCCCCCAGGTTGTGGCTAAGCCATGTATCCGCAGTGTCCCTTATTTCAGGAGTGCTTGTCCTGCAGGTTCGCAGGAGAATTCATGTTAAACCGGAGAAAACAAAGCTGAGTGTTAAGGAAGGCGTACAGTGTACATACAATTTCACAATACATTGACAATAAATTTTCAAAAACGTCTCCACCGAGTTCAATGCATTTAGCTACTCGTGTCGTGTATGAACAAATTTTGTGTCTCGTTTTAGTTTCACAGGGTTGTTGTTAATTTCGTCTACTGCATTCATAAAGCGAGCAAGTGATGCCTCACGTGTACTGACTTCCAAGTCATAAACTATGTCTTTCATCCGTCCCCATACACAAAATCGGGCGATCTGGGTGGCTACAGACGTGTAACATCACGACCAATCCATTTCTGGGATAAATGTTCATTTAAATGTGTAGTAATACCATTGTTGAAATGTGGAGGCGCGCCGTCATGTTGAAAATACATTTGGAATCGTGTAGCAAGTGGAACATCTTCGGGGAAGCGGGGCATTTCTTCTTGAAGGAATTGTAAGTAGGTCTTGCTAGGTAGACATCCAATAAAGTGTGCATTGATTATACCACACCACACTTTTAAGCTAAATCGCTGCTGGAAATTGCTTTGTACTGTTGCATGTTGGTTTGCTTCAGACCACATGTGCTAGTTATGTAAATTGTTTTTATCATATCGAGTAAACTGTGCCTCATCAGTAAATAAAATGTGTTTGTGTAACTGCCGATTAGTATTTAACCAGTTGCACAACACCAAGCGAAGGGCAGAATCTCCTGGATTTAAATGATGCACATTTTATTTATGCTAAGGATACAGATTATTGTACTTCAGTGTATGCCATACCTAGATTGTGAAACGCCTAATCGTGAGAGATACGTCGTGTACTGGTGCCCGGGCTACGTTGAATAGCATCCGTAATATCCTCGTCATCGTCTGCACGTATCGAGTGCAAGTATTGCTTATGAACGGTAGGTAGAAAACCTGTCTCCCGTAACTTTCTAAATATTCCACTAACGGTTCGTGCATTCGGAATCCTCCGAGTTGGATAACGCGCGCTAATATTCATTAACTGCAACCGTAGCATTACCATCACATTTGCCACAAATAAACACCATATGGGCGCATTCCTCTGTCGTAAAGTTGAATGGTATTTCATAAATAATCTACAAACTACAACAGTTACTATGTGGTTTCACTTAAATACACTGTTTTATTCTCTCACTGACCAATACAGAAAAGTAACTCGTTTCTAGATTAGGAAACGTCTGAAACAACTCACTAACGGTTGCCAACAATGACATAAACGTTTCTACATTCTTAATGGAAAGTAAACAAATTTGCTTGTGTAATAATCTTTGCTTCTCTGGATGTTCTGGAAAACTACTGTAGATACACGTCTGGGACACTTTTTATTAGATTCACCAGATCAGTAACAACAAAACAAATGGAAATCGTGCTTTACTTTAACCTCGTCCAGTTTTGCGATGGCTTCATATTAGCGAAGTTGCTAAATTTCAGGCAAAATCTTTTATTAGCCGTAACTAAACATTTGCGATATGAACTTTTTCTTCAGTTTTACTTTTAGAATAACATATTAGAATATTTGCATATCTTCGTGAATCACCCTGTATAGGAGTTGCCAACCGCAGCGCCTTGCTTTGCCACTTTACATATCCCTGTATTTGAATACTCATGCCTAGACCAGTTTCTTTGGCGTTCAGTGTGTATTCTCATTGTCCCTTTTCACGCAATACATTTTTGTGACAAGATGCAGCACTCTAATAAGTTTCACTTTCATTACGTAAGTTACATACGAGAAAATAGAAAAGCGTGATCTATTATTAGAGATTGAATGATAATAGCTGTTATTCGTTTAGTAAGCACGTTCTATAATGTGCGTAAAAACTAAAAACTGTTTTTAGATAAGTGTTCTGTATTGTCGTGATGGGATAAGAATGTTGCTTATTTAAAAACTAATGTCATCGAGTGACAACAGAATAATTTTCAGTAGACCATAATGAAATATTAGACGCAGTGTGGAAGAGACACATAATGTCTGGTAGTGGGATACTCATCCTCGTTGGGCGTCGGACCGGAGGTGAGAAGTTACTAACTGTATGTGATATTGACTGTAGACAACGAAGGTTATTTGTGGTGTAACTGGATAAATACCAGCACTGCCGTCCACGACGTCGCACACAGCAGTAAGGAGAGGCGGGCGCGGGGTGGCGCAGCAGCTGCAGGCGCAAACCACGGTGAAAATCAAAACTGTTTTATTTGCAACGGTTAGCTACACCTTCCAGTTACTTCTCTGTACAGTCGCCGCTCAGACTGA
Organism: Schistocerca cancellata; assembly: GCF_023864275.1. NCBI lineage: Eukaryota > Metazoa > Arthropoda > Insecta > Orthoptera > Acrididae > Schistocerca > Schistocerca cancellata. Next base: position 519,563,183 of record NC_064634.1, on the reverse strand, counting down.
GACATCTGTCGTAGCGTTGTACCAAGTTTTCAATTCCCTCGTTATAGAAGATAGCCGCCAGCGCTTTTCGACAATTTTCTACTCTGGACTGCAGCTCGTTGTCTGTGTCAAAATATTGTCTTCATAGCCAGCGGTCGATTGAGCAGAGATGAACCTCAGGGGTAGCCAATTACGGGCTGTATTGTGGGTGATCAAACACTACCCATCGAAAACGCTGCAGGAGAGTCTTCATTGCCCCTGCAGAGTGCGGACGAGAATTGTCGTGTAGAACTAACCGCATGACAGTTATATTATGTGGATTGCATAGCTTCAGGGGAAATCTTTCGCCAGCCCTTCATACTTGGCGGGTTACGCTAATTTCTAGCCATCTTTACGTTCTCACTGAGAGCTCAGAACTGAAAAGAGCGACACGATGTGGTCAACTGGCATACTAGACACAGTGACCGACGCATCTGTGCAAAGTTTCCTCAGCTTTTCACTGTATTTTTTCATTTCGCGACTTTCCGAATAACCCTCGTATAAGCCCCGCTCCTGCCAGCCTCGGGGAGAATAGAAGACGGACACTGGTAGAAACAACGCATTAGGAGAGAGCGCTACGGTAGCTGTTATTAGTGATACACAAATTGTCTCAGGAACTTGCACGAACATTGTATATAGCAAAGGACACTGATCGTTTGCATGTCACCCGTCACTTGCGACTACTCATTGTAAATCCAAAGTTAAGTATTGTCAATCTTTTTTATTGTAATAAAAACTATTAATGTCATCTTCTTGAATTGTTGTATAGCTATCCGAGAAGGCAGCATCCTTTAGGCAGCCTGTAAGAGACCCCACACCTCGTAAGCAGGAGGTCCCAGGTTCGGGTCCCAGTCCGGCTCACATTTACACTCGGCACCGCTGATTCTACGTAAGGTCCCGCCGCCTTCCGTTTCCTATCCTTTCTCCCCGCCCCACCTTCGAGTCCCTTCCAGCCTAGACAGACACCACGTACCAGAGACGGTCCTGCTAGTGACGTGTCAATGTGGTGCACTTGGCGCGACTGGTCGTGTTCCCGTGGCTTTCCCCGGTCGCAGCAGCCCGTTTGCCGGAGGCGAGTGGCAACTGCAGCGGCGCGCTCTGGGCTGAGCTGGCCCGGCCCGGCCGCAGGGCAGAGTGCTGCGCGTCGCCGGATCCTCCGCCACCGAACGCCTCTGCGCAGATGGACAGCGAGGCCGCTAAAACGCGTGGGCGGCAGAGGGGGCCGGGTAGGTGCGGGGGCGGAGTGGCGCGGCCGGCTTCCCTCCCACGTCTGCCCTTCTGCAGCCGTACACACCGAGCGTCCTGTCTGGCTGGCCTTCCTACGCAAAGCGAGGGGCAGGTTGTCCACAGTTGCAGTGGTATATCGCGCTGAGATAACAAAAGTCGCGGGATACTTCCCAACATCGTGTCGGAACTCCTTTTTCCAGGCGTACTGCGGGAACTGGACGTGGCGTGCCCTCGACAGGTCGTCCTGAGTCCTCTGTAGAAATACTGAGCCGTCCTGCTTCTATCTATAGCCGTTCGTAATTGCGAAAGTGATGCCGGTGCAAGATTTAGTGCACGAACTGACTTCCCCATTACGTCCTATAAATATTCGATGAGATTCGTGTCGGATGATCTGGGTGGTCGAATCATTAGCTCGACTTATCCAGAATGTTCTTCAAACCAATCGCGAACAATTGTGACCCGCAAACATGGTCATTGTCACCCATAAAAATACCATTTTTGTTTCACCAATGGCTGCAGATGGTTTTCTAGTAGCCGAACATAACCATTTCCAGTGAATCACAGGTTCAGTTGGACCAGAGGACGGAGCACATTCCACGTAAACACGGCCCCCACAGTTAAGGAGCCACCAGCAGTTTACACAGTGGCTTGTTGACAAATTGACTGCATGCCTTTGTGGTGTGTGCGCCACACTCTATCCTTGCATCAGTTATTATCAACTGAAATCGTGACTCACCTGATCAAATCACGCTTTTTCAGTGGTCTAGGGTGCAACCGACATGGCCACTAGCCAAGGAGAGGCGCTGCAGGCGATGTAGGCACGTGTCGGCCGTCTGCTGCCATACACCATTAACGCTAGCTTTCGCAGCACTATCCTACCCAATACATTCGTCCAACGTCCCACATTGATTTCTGGGCTATTTCTAGCAGTGTAGCTTGTGTGTTATCACTGACAACATTACGCAAAAGCCGCTGCTCTCGGTCGTTAAGTGAAGGACGTCGACACTGCGTTGTCCACGGTGGAAGCTAATTCCTGAAATTTAATATTCTCGGCACCCTCTTGACACTGTGTATCTCGGAATACTGAATTACCCGACGATTTCTGAAATGAAATGTACTACGCATCTAGCTCCAACCATCATTCTATTTCAAAGCTTGTTAATCCCCGTCGTTCGACCTTAATCGTGTGGGAAACCTTTTCTCACGAATCGCCAGAGGACAAAAGAGAGCTCCGCAGTTTTATGCCGTGTACGCGATACTATCGGCATCTGTATACGAGGGTTGCAACTTAAATAATGGCAACAATTTATTCACAACCGATACAAAAGAGTTACATGTTTGCACCTGTGACTGTCCTTCAAAGTAGTCACCAGCGTTGTGTAGAACCCGTTGCCAGCGATGTGGAAGGCGTAGTATACCGTTAGCATAGCCTGATCTGTTGATGGTGCGAATAGAGCGGTCTACTGCCTGTCGAATCTCTGGAACAGTTCTGAAGCAAATGCCACGAAACCAAAACTGAAACGCCAATCCGACGAATGGCGTAATTATGGGTCGCCGCGAAAAGTCAAAAGTGCGTCAGAGCCCCAGTATGGTGAAAGTTATGGTGATTCTCGTGTACGACGGTGATGGCGTTATCCTAACGCATTACGTTCCTCCACGGCAGACCGTCAATGCACAGTATTACTGTTCGTTTTGGAGCATCACCTGCGACCAGCTTTGCGAAAGAAGAGGCGACACTTTTTGCGTAACCCACCCATCATTTTGCACGACCGTGAGCGGTCGCCTACAGCGCAAGCTGTGGCTTCTCTGTTCGGTCGATGGGACTGGGAAGTACTGTACCATCCACCATACTCCCCGGACTTAAGTTCTTGTGACTTTGATTTGATTACGAAGATGAGGGAACCACTTCGTGGCATTCGATTCACAACTGTTCCAGAAATTCGACAGGTAGTAGACCACTCCATTCGCACCATTAACAGAACAGGCTCTGCTAACGGTATACTACGAGTTCCACATTTCTGGCAACGGGTTATACACAACGCTGGTGACTACTTTGAAAGACAGTCACAGGTGGAAACATGTAACTCTTTCGTATTGGTTGTGAATAAATAGTTGCCACTATTTAAGTTCCAACCCTCGTATATATGTACAAATCGCTATCCCATGACTTTTTCATCTCAGGCAATAACAGTCAAATTTAAATTATTTACAATAAATGGTCTGTCCAATTGAAAGTAAACTAATGTAGTTTTAGAAATAATCTATGTTTCAGTCTGTAGGGGCAGTTGCTTACTTTTGTGTGCTGACTACAGCTTTCAGTACGCACCATCATCCCCCGGCCATCCTATGATCGGTAACATACAGTACATAGGTAGAACCAACAATACAAGATAATTTTACAAAATATTGTTCTCCATAACGGCAAGAGTGTGGTACGTAATGCATAGGACGCACGCAGTCGTAACACTTGCTTTCCAAGGAGATCTCATACTAAAGGACAGTTTTGAGCTTTAAATACAGGGCTATTAAAAAAGAAGGAACAGATTTGAAACATATATTGCTCCCAAACTACAAAAGATAGAAAGACAATTCCAACGCTGCTGGGAAGAGAAAAGTTAAAATTTTTATGCATTTAATGTGCGCACCATGTGTTACACGATACATAAAAACGCTGGCTCACTTCCGGCAACACACGAAGTAGCTGATCTTTCGTTAGAGAAGCAATAAACGTTTGAAATCTGTTCCTTCTTTAAGAATAGATGACTTCTCAGTTTTGGAATATTTCTAGGATTATTTTGAGAAGAGTTTCAACTTCAAAATTAACAGGTATTATAGCACTGTATTCGGCTTTTAGAGTGCTTCTGGATGCCGTTAAAAAAGTATATCTTTCTATTTCAAAAAATCATACTCGCTTCAATATCTCGATCGACAGAAGACTTAAGATCCTTTATTAGAAACCAAACTAAGTGCCACTTAGCGTACTATCATTACGCGAAAACATCGTTTCCATTTCTGGAACCGTTCACGAAATTGCTTTTGTCGAGAAGAAGTTGAGCATCGAGAGGGAATAGGGGTGCAGTATGGTTATATAGTACCCCCCAACTGTCAGCTAATGATCTTTGCCGCCGTCTCCAGCTCCATGTATCCCATGTAGCAGTGTTGGTGCGTGCGCTGGCACTGTCGGTGGTGATGCCGCTTCCTCCTCAAGCCGCGTCATAGCTCATAGGTCGACCACGGAGACGGTAACCACTGCTCACAGCTAACGTGCAGTTGTCAAAGGTTGCATAGATGGGCTTTGAAATTAGGCGGCCGTAAAGGACGACGGACTAATTCATACAAATGTGCCGTGCTTTGAAAGTTGTCCTATTGTGGCACTTAAGTCCAATTACGATGTTCCAAACCTGGAGGTACTGTATGTCTGTAAGTGGTGAGACGATCGTGTATTGTTACCTCGTGCATCTACAGCTTAAAACAGTAGGTCAAGTGGATTCAAACTGTCATAGGCCATATTAAAACTAATCTTTAAGTCAATCATTTAAAACATAGTTAACAGTCACGTATATTAAACTAAATACCATGCATGAACACATAATAATATTGTATAGATATATCAATCACGGGTGGTGAAGGAGTGGGAGACAGTAGGGAGGAGCAACGTAATGGGATCAGGACAGAAGAACCCGATAAAACTTTGCAACTAGGGTCATAGGTTAAATATTGCTGGAGAGGCGGAATCGAGCTGAATAACAAAGTCAGTAAATTGCGGGTCACAAGTGTATGCAATTAGAAATCCGACGAGGTACTCCACATCCATTTCGAGAAAAATTCTAGGAATTGCTTTTCCCACAATTCTGTTTTATCGTTGGTGAACTTATCCGCTCTTATTTTCATGTGACTGTAGATATCCACTTCCTCCAAGAAGTTCACCAGGGGCACTTAGGAGCAATCTGTAAAATTTCAAGATTATTTCCTATGTCTTGTGCCGTACCCTTACTGCTGTTCTAACTACGTACTGCAATTTTTTGAACATAGGATCAGTAGAGAATTGTACTGTGTACTGAAACTGGTTGTCAGTAGACCAAAGCAAAAATAAAAATTGACTACAGACTAAAACACATACAACGTGATTCACTTGCAACTACCTATGGGTTTTGTACAACCAGCAACACATTCAAATACCACACAAAAGATTTTCAGATAATCTCATTCGCTACAGCCAAACAATTAGTCCTGCAGAAAAGAAGGAACAGGACCCTTTTGTAGGAAATTTAATGTAGTTAAATTATTTATTTCAAGAAAAATGTACAAAAATGACCTTCAGACATATTTTGTGAATAACAAAAACCGTGGCCTCCAGCGAAAACGTATCCCAGCACAAAATTTAACTACTTTAAATTTCCTACAAAAAGGCCTTGTTCGCTTTTTCTGTCGCACTAATAGTTCACGTGAAGCGAATGAGAGAATGTGTAAATCCCTTTGTGGTTTTTGAAGCCTTTGTGGGTTGCATAAAACTCGTAGGTTGGGTCTGAATCACTCCGTATTATTTCATAACTGTAGTGGTCGATGTTCCAACAGGCAATTTGTCGAGAAGATGTAACCTGATTTTTTTTTAACTGTTGTTCGGCAGTGTTTGACTGGGCACGTGGCAAAAGTTCAGTCGGCGCGTGGCAGCAGTGAGGTCCGGACCGCCACGACTCGCCCGATGGTTGCCGACACACACGATTGGAGTGGCGACGTCTTCGGTTGGTCGTCGGTCAGTCGTCTTGCCGGACGACGTGTACTTGGCCGACGATCGCTTATGGGTTGGCTGTTTGTGCAGACACGTGATTCGACCCTGTCTCTGCCATTAGCATTGTCCAGTTCTTCGTGCTACTGTTTGTGAAACTGTGTGCAGTTGGTGTGATTTTGACTGGCAAGTTATTTTAAATGTTGTCGGCATACTGAGCAGTCGGTCGGTTGGTGTGGATCAGTGAGGAAATCTCCGCGCGGCGCTGTGAGTCTGTCTCTACGCAGTGTCGGGGTGTGTGGCAGCTGTTCCGGTTGCTACGAGGTTTGTCGCTTACCGACCCGGGACATTAAAGTTGAGTGGTGATTTAATTACTAAAGCCAGTCTGTTCACACTGTGGTTGGCTGTTGGGGGTATTCCCGTCGGTAACAGCGATTGTTCGAGTTGGCGAAAGTTTGGCCACCATCCGGTAGAGTTTAACTGTATTTTGGTTATTTCAAGTCGAAGTGCACCAGCGGAATTTTCTGCCTTGTGGCCGTTAGCATTCCGGTTACCTGCCCTGGACGCTGACGTAAAATTCAGGCAGTGTCGTTACCTCAACGTGTTGTCACTGTCGAACACATGTCTGTAGTTTTGATAGCTTATGCATACTTGGTTGTGGGCTGCTACGCCTTTTACGTTTGGGCTTTGGAGTTTCTTGTGTACTGGTCGGGTGGAAAGGAAGTCGTCTTGTCAATGGGTCCGGTGACTGTCACTTTGTTGGGTTGCCGGCGGATCGGATATAGTTGGGCCGACTACCTGTCTCCCCTAAGCGAACGTTAATATTTGAAGTGCAGACCGACCCCCGGAAACTTTTGAGCGCCGCTGGCTGTACTGCACTTTCTCATTGGTGCTGGATTGTGTATTTTAATGGCTCATAGCCGACGGTTTGAATTTGTATTGGGTTTAAAGTAATGGGCCTCCAGCCGTTTTAAAGTTGAAAGTCCCTTACTTGTCAAGTCTTGCATTGTTTAGGCCTTCAACCTCACTTGAAATACTGTTTAAGGCTAAAACCTTGCTCTTTCTTCCTTTTGAAAATTTATTGTAGTTGTGTTTTAAATCATGGGCCTTCAACCGTTTTAAAAATTAAAGAGGTTGTGCCCTTAAGCCATAAGATTGTGTAACATATTCAGTCGATAGTTAAGCTCGGAAGTTTGCACTGTAATGATTGGGCAACTAAATAAAGTTATATGTGTTCGAGTGTAACTGACAGCCGCTCATTTTTGGCCCCTTTACATAATTCCAACTACCTGTTCTGTCCTGCGGATTTAACCAGGCGTTTCAAGTACACATCCAACCTAAAATCGAAGTAGTAACGGAAGCAGTAGCCTATTCAGTTCTGTGTCCTAATTCTGGCAAAACATTAGGTAGTGACAGAACAAAGGAACGAACTTTTATAACGCCCTAAAGAAAAAGGTCGCATGGTGTGAGGGCAAGTGAACGTCGAGACCATGGAAATGAGCTCTGTCGTTTCGACCCTTACTGCCAATCCAACTGTCACGGACTTCGACGTTCAGCCACTCCCGTACACAAAGATTCCACTGAGGAGGGGCTCCTATCTTGTTGCCAAATAAAGCTTTTAGGTTCATCTTCTACTGAGAACAATCCATTCTTGCAACGTACTCCATATAAACCACCCATGTTAGCGTCACTAAAAAAAAAAAAAAATGTTGCGTACACTTGACGTCGGGAAATCGTTTAGTATTGGGGAATCTCTTTGAGAGCGCACACGTTCACTACCGTGTTCTAACCCCTAGATATGACCATTATGAGTATTTAGCACTTAGATGAGCAGGTTACTCATCACTGAACACCACATGATCGAAGAAGTTATCTTCTCATTGCAACACTTGCCATGCAGAGTTGTAACATAGACCAGCCTTTGAGGTACTGTGTGAACCATCTGTAACCAGTGTGGATACACTTGTAAACGCTTTCATAAAAAACCGTCAACGTTGTCGTCTTTGCCTTCTGAAGCTGATTTGCTTCCTGAACAGGGTTCTTAGGGCTGTGAAGGTAAGATGCACAGAGATACCCTACGTCAGACAAAGCTGGTCGTCCCATACTTCTAACTTTACACACACATCCGGTCGTTTAGAACTGGCTGTACCATACATAGGCAGATGTTTTCGCCACACAGAGGATCACAAGTTTTAAACGAAATGCAAGTTGAAGCGAAATTACGGATTCACTCGTAGCAAACTGCAGAACACAGAATGCTCTGCATTTTGCGTATGTAGCGCTACAAGCGGGAAGGTAACAAAGTAGCACTCACACATCTGTTTATCTGAAACTACGTGAGGTACCTTTTAATTATGGCCTTGAAACAACACTCCACAACACGTGCAGTTGATGCAACCGAAGTTTATAACTAGGAAATTGTTTTATGGGCACCCTGTATTGCCTGGCAAGCCGAAGTGGTTACCCGGCTGCAGCAGAAGCCAACTTGGTCACGTGACGAGGTACACTCACGTCCCACTTCAAAGTAGCGCGTATTACTGTCTCGCAGTGAGAGCGTGAAAAAGTGCTCGTGGAGAGCGATCGCGGAGAATACTTTGCCGGAAGCGGCGTCAACTCACTGTTAACGTAGCTGATTTTACTGACAATGAGAACGAGAGAGCTGTGATAGTTCGACAGATAAGGCGACATAGGATGCAAACTGATGTTGACTAGCAGTAGGTAAGCAAGTCAGCCGTGACCAAATTACAGGAGCATCTGAGGGACAGGACGCCGAGTGGGCCAGCAGCCAGGTATCTGCCCCAGAGAGGAACGAGTAAAATCCAAACAAAATGTTTCATTGCTGGCTAAGATAAATGTATTATTATCAGCAATTTCTGCGTTACTATGAGCGAGACAATGAAAACTTTACAGGTTTTGTGAGGCACAACTGGGCTTCCAGGCTAGCAGAGAAACTCTGCGAAAAACTATTTGATGTACGGGATTTGATTTTAAAAGTTGCGTGAATGAACGATTCATCATATGCGGACGAGAGAGCGTACTAATAAAAGCAGCATAGTACATTAGATTTCTTAAGAATAAATGTCGCATCGGAATTGAAGCGACCAGTCATTTATTATTTTTTCGTCAGTCGCTGAGCGCAGCTGAAGAACGAAGTGACTGAACGCTGGGCCCTATTCCGATTGCACAGGAGGCAGAATTCTTCCTACCTGTCGATCAGGGAAGCCGAAGATGGCGTAGTGAAATGCCGTAACTGGTCGCATAAGTAAAATAAAATTTGAAATATAGATGATTGAATGAGTTTTTGATTTGATGTTTTATATTGAACAGCTAAAGTCCCTCAACCATACTGCACAAAGATGGACTCACAGAAACTACAATTGTCCAGCCAGAACTTCGGGTTCTTTGATTGCTCTGGAAGACGGCTCGTCTGAACTACGACATATAAAACATCAGTTAATTTTATTACACCAATGATTAAAAGATTTACTTCACTTGATACAATCCTTCGCCATAGGAATGTTTAATAATTTACAACTGTCGCTGACTATTAAAGCATCACCTGATGCACTAATTAACGAACTGTCTCTTGAAGCACAATGTTCAGTATTTACAGAAGTACATGTCCGTTTGAGACTTGGTTAACACTGGTCTTCGTACAGTCAGTTCCACCGTTATGTGTATGAAATAAAATAGACTACTATAAATACATGTTAGCATGTAAATACATTTATTACTAATTGCAGAATTACCTAATAGTTAATCTAATCGCTGTCATTATCCATTATAGCTCGACGCCTTTTTTGCATGCTTTTCACGAATTTTTCTGCATATTCTCTCTGTAACGATCTCCACATCGTCCTGATTTTATATGACAGCTGCTTGAATTACTAACTTTCCTTTAAGGTCCAGTTTAGGGATTTGCATCCGGAGACATTGCAGGCCAATCCGACGTGGACAGCCCACGGCTGTTGTTTCCGCGCTGTACAGAGACAGCTGCGGTGTTTCGGATCATTATCCTCTTGAAGCACCCAGTTTGCCTCGTTCGAACCAAATAGCTTCTTAACAGACCTCAGAAGACATTTTTGACAAATGTTGCACATTTTTTCAGCGTTTAAATCGGCTGTACGTAAATGCAAATTGCCACGTCGCCGAAGTTAGCCCTCTCTCCGGTAAATCATCCACATTTCTAACTTTTAAATATCGTTCGACCCACTTCGCAAAGAATGTCTTTGACTTTCTAAGAATTTTAGGAGCAGCTCATATGATAGCTTTGGTTCCTTTGGATGATTTACAAAGAACACTGCCTCGTGGTGCTTCAGAAATTTTGCATTCATTTTAAACTGCAAGCGACAAAACAAAACGTTCAACTCTCACACTGTTTGTCTATACAGTGTGCAAAAGCGCATAGATACAGACTCGAGACCACTACCAGAGATGTCACTGCGGAAGTTACATTTAAAATTATGGCGTACACTAGCCTGTGGAGCTGACTGAAGATTCTGTTGACTGCTTCAGCTGCGCAGAGATTTCGGTGCTTGGCCCCATATTGACCCCTGTGTGAGGGTTCTGCTGTGCTCAGAGAAAGGGCGCTTTAGTTTGTCGTATCTTGGCCATACGAAGTTCTAAATAACTTATGAGTAATTTTAAGCCTTCAGAATAATACAATCTAATTCTAGTATAATCCTGCACGAGGGAAACGCTCGACTCGTTACAGCCTTGTAGAAATGACAACCTTGTTCTCAAAAACGTTTTTACTCCTTCCATGTTTTAGACTTCCCATGCTGTGGTGAGTACAGTGTTCAAGATGAGATAATCCGGTAGTGAGCAAAGTGGATCTTGAATTAACAATAAATTGACATTAACTGAATATATAACATTAAATCAATGAACGAAATCATAGTGGTTAGTTAAATGCTACTGTCCTGTACGAACTCGTTATTTAGAGCTGAATGTAACTTGCAATGTGACGAATACAGCAACACCCATGGGAACTGGACGGATTCGAGTGTAAAACTCGATAGATTAATAACCAAGCGGGTTCTAAATATGCGTTGTTCCACAGCGGAATGAGACGTTGAAACCTTCCCGTCTCCTCTATATCTTTTTTGTTACGCAACCTTCCCTTCTAGAATAACTTATGAAATCTTTCCTTAGGATTTCTATTTATTGCTTAATAATAACAAATGAAATCTTCCCTTTAAAATTTATTCTCTTTTCCAATCTTCGCATACAAATTTAATTGCTGCTTATTAAAAGTGATTTTCTGATTATTTCCACGAAACATAGAATGTGTCGTCGTCGTGGCCCTCAGTGGTTATCTGCAATAACCCAAAACTGTTCCTTACCTTTTTTACTGTTACTGGGTCCCCAACCGACTGCTACACCGAACTGCGACATGAATATACTTACTCTGGTTTACTATATTAACTGCTGGTGGGCTGTCATAATAAGTGGTTGTATTTATTACCAAAGCTGACGTTATTCTTTAACAGCAAAGCTGACGTTATTCTTTAATTAATTTGACTGAAGTTACGTAATTCATAGTTACACTTTTTCTTGATAACAATAAAATTTTTGAAAAGTTTTACGTTGATGATTTTTGGGATGGATTATAATCAGTAATGCAACAATGCTGGCAAAAATTAATTATATTCTGAAAACGTTTCTTCAAATATTTATTGCTGGTGATGAAATGAGTTTATAAATGTTCAAATGGGACTTAATTTTTACAATAATCTTACAACTAGCATTGCGCAAACATACCTTCAGTAGTCTTAAGTTTCGCAAAGAAAATAATTCAACAATATTAGTTCCTCTGATGATAATAGTTAGCTGATGTCTCTGTACATCCGTTTACAATCTCTCGTAAATCATAGCTGGTGGCTGGCAGGCACACTGCTCCGCTCAGCCTCTCGCTTCAGACCTGCTACCAGCTCGCTTCACATCTCGCTTACTACTGACTTCCTACGAACGCTAAAGTGCGGTCTCTCCTGCCAACAATGCTTTCTGGTGCAGACAATCCATGCTACAATTACAAATGTATCAATGCGCGTTCTTTCCCGCTCTTTTCTTAAAATGTATCTGTTGTGCCTAGACAAGACAGCCTAGACACAATGAGAGGAAGCCGAAAGGCACGCGCTTAAACTCACGCAGGCTGACGTGAGGTCTGAAACAGGATACGTAATGAATGCCATAAAGAAAAGTACGTAGCTTCTGGAATACTTAACTTTAATCCACATTTGTAGAACATCGCTCTTGATGATACATTAATAGAATCTCAATATCTATACTGGTAATGGCGGCTTGCTAGGTCGTAGCAAATGTAACTGAAGGCTATGCCAACTATCGTCTCGGCAAATGAGAGCGTAATTCTCAGTTAACCATGGCTAGCAACGTCGGCTGTACAACTGGGGTGAGTGCTAGTACGTCTCACTAGAACTGCCATGTGGCGGCGCTCGGTCTGCAATCCTGACAGTGGCGACACGCGGGTCCGTCGTATACTAGCGGACCGCGGCCGATTTAAAAGCTACCACCTAGCAAGTGTGGTGTCTGGCGGTGACACCACAGTATCCATACGCGGTCTCTCCCGCCCTTTTTAAAATTATACCAGTTTGCGGTCTCTCTTGTCAACAATACTTTGGTGCAGACATTCCCTGCTACCACAATTACTTGCAACATGACAAATATTAATTATTCCTACTGAATCCTATTAATAAAATATAAACATCTTTCATAAATTGTGGTTTGGCAATAGACAATAGAAATATACACGTCTTACATAACCCTCCACTGGGTTTCCTTAAAATTTTCCTACGTCGTTAAGTCATTTGGACTTGATGTAAGGAGAAAATTTGATTATAGAAGTATGTGTAGTAATAAGTAAGTTAATGATGGAATATTTCTTTCAACAAAGCACATACATATACTGTCATAAGAATTTGTTTCCTAAGTCTAACGAAGAGAATATTCAAAAGAGTATACATCAGAATACACAAATAATATGAGTCAGTAAGTTGGAAGTGTACATCAGGTAGTAAAAGTTATTTATATTTCTAATAGTAATGGATGGCAAAAATTAGAACATAGTTTGTGTTTCTTTATAAATTGGCATCTATTAGTACCATATTCAAGAAAGGGAAAAAAGGAATTGGATAGCATGGTAAAAGCACTGGAAAGTGTCTGTGAATGCACTCAAAAGTCCGTTTCTTTCCCTCACATAGCACAACACCAGGTTTCGCCATGTGATTCCGTCGTCTCTTTGATCCATAGTTTTAGTGTAACCAAACACTAAGTTAACCGTCGAATTGCCTGAGTTGCTGCAGCTACATCAGGTACAAGTTCCAACTCCAATTGTCCATTAGTAGTGATGGTGTGCATCTTGGTATGCAAGCACCTACTGACGTACATCATGACTGTGGTGTGCATCTTGGTATGCCGACACCTCATAGAAAACATCGTAGATTGATGTAACGTGGGTCACTATTCACTTTGTTTGTGCTCCATAACCATGGGGATACACAGGAATTAAGGTGCAGGTATAATCATTTTGTCAAAAGGTTCACGGACATGGTTGATACCGTTATTACCAAATTTTACATCATCTCTTTCCTCTGTGCTCATAAAAATTATCTTTACCGTATTCTTATTTTACGTTTAAAAGGACAAAATATGTCTCCTTGTGTGACTAGAAAAAGTTTATTATGAAACGTCCCCTTAGAACATTTGTACACGACTGTGCTTAAACTGACACACAATAACTTTTAGCGCAACGCAATCTGACTTTCAAAAATCCCTACAAAAGAATGGCCCTGACTAACATTAACTTATACCTTTCACAAATCACTTACCTCACAAAAATCTTCATTACTCGAACTACTGGAATACAGCGAGCGCCACTACTGCCAGCTAAATAAAAGATTCAAACTACTGAAGGCACTAACTACTGATGGGGATAGTTAGCAAATGAAAGATTTTAATAGAGAACAAACAATGTATTTACCTTAATAGTCATAATATATATATCAGTTCATGACAAATTACAAAACTCCGCCATCTCTCTCCCCACATCCACCACTGCTGGCGGCTGACCTCCAACTGCCCAACGCTATGTGCTGTTCACATCCAGCTGCCCAACACTACAATGGCAGACAACAATGCAAACTAGCCACAGACTGCACACAGCACAGCCAGTGATTTTCATATAGAGCGCTACGTAACATTGCCAATAAGAAAACATAAACAGCCTACTTACATAGCCCCCATGCTCACCACAAAAAATTTTACAAATTTTTTTTTTTTTTAGTCCCTTCTTATTGTTCTTTCCTTTCAAAGTGCTCCTTTTTTAAAGAATGTGGATTACAAAATTATTATTTAATAGATCTGTTGACAGAAAGTGTTCACATTAGCAAATGCATTTTATTTTATAAAAGTAATGCTGCAACACAGCTGGAAACCAGATATCAAATGAAATAAGCATTACGCAATATAATTCAATAGTCATGTGACATTTCATAAGTTAGTAGAAATTCTCTCAACTCTCGTAGAAAGACGCTTGTCGTAATCATGTGTGCAGATGTAAAAATATTTCTCGTCATTTCATTAGGCATTTCAGTAAATATCATAAATTACGAGCTCCACAGTATGCTTTCAACAAGGAAATGTCAATAGTGAGGATAATGGCCTCCCTTTTCTTTTTTTTCTACCTGTGCTTCCGGAAAGGCACACCCTAATGGCTTGTTCTCCAGGTGTCTGACACAGCTGTGTGCCGACGCCGCACGTGCAGGTGGTCACTTAACTTTCTTACGGAAATATTTAGGACAGCAGTTTCCACTACAGTGACAGTCTCATACAAAAATATTTCACAGGTCAAGAATTTGCGTTACAAATCTGTAGAAACGAAATGCTATTGATATAACAGTGTCCAAAAAAAATTTCTCCGGCATTGTGATACATTCACGCATTTACAGACACATTTCATAACTCTTAAAGTATGTTTCTTGGTTTCCAACATCCTTTTCATAAATCAGAGTCCCTAAACACTACTCATTATTCCTTACCTTATTACATATATACATATTCGTCGACACTTCTTCAATATTTCATCATAACAGCTACGTGGCTTAATCAAATAACTCATATAGCCTCAGCCTATTAATCATAAACATACCTCAGCAGCATAATACACATCGTCGTCATAAAAATATCATAACATCTCAGTCAATTCTCAAAATCGTCGTAGCTTCCTCTAATAATTTCAAAACCTAAAGAGAATTCTCTGCTCATTTAAATAGTGTCATCTACCTCAAACGTACTTTAAAATCATTCTCCCTTACCAAATACATTATTCAAAGCTCTCAGAATATCACAATGGTACCAAAAAAATATGAACAGTTCACAAAGTACAGACAAAATACAATTTCGTAAGTGTGAAGTTATCCAACGGTCTAATTGAGTAAACATGTGTCACTGATGAAGTAAAAAAAATGTTTATCTCTCAGTTAAATGATCAGATAGCTGTGTAATTTGTGTTAGAGAAATATGGTACTGATGTGTAAAGTTGTATAAGCAAATACCATATTAGCTAGGGCTCCTTGTGCTTGCCAAACACATGGTACACAAAGTAAGTGTGTACCCCCCTGAGGATTATTGTAATTATACCTTCAGGTGTTACAGATTACAGCAATGGAATGAAATGTATCATGGAAAACTTTCTTTGTAATTCAAAAATCTTTAAAAATAAATGTTTTAAGTACAAAATTAATCACTGAAATGCGTGTCCTGTAGCGCTAAAGGTGCATCTTGTTGTAAGATAATCTCTGTGGAAGTATCGTAGTTATTTTCCTCCAAAATCTAAGTTCTGCAGAAGCCAATGTACTTACCTCATGATAAACAAAAGTGAAATGCTTGGCGTAGAGATATCTTAGTTATTATGCTTATTGTTGTGATGATGAAAGTACTGTGCTGTAACGTATTGTTGTGCTATGGAAAAGGCTGTCTCCTTGTAGCTATACCACAAAAGTTACTACTAAAACATGTTTTACTTTCCAGAATAATTCAGAAAAACTGTGCAGATATAAAACAGATACACCGCAAAAGCAACATTGTAAATTGTCACTCATTAGTAACGTCGTGATATAATCTTGTAGCTGTCACATAAACTAACCACTGTGTCATCTGGTATCTCTCAGAAAGTACTTTAATTCAGAATGTATTTTCAAGTACACCAAAATGTTGCATTAATTGTAATAACAATGCACTGGTGTCTGAAACATGTTTCTCAGTGCTTTTCCACAGTGAATTTGCACCGGCAACATTCACATTTTGACAAGCAGAAAATGTGTCTTGACTCATTTGAGAAAACGGTGAGAATCCAAAACCTGAGTCTACCGTATTTGCAATATTGTGTTCTGTCATTCCCGATTCCTGAGGCGAGCTGTTGCCGACCGATCGATCGATAATGCTTCCCTGTTCACTACCTGTTTACTGTCTACTCCATTATTTGACGCCCGCTCCATTTCCCTATGCACAGTTACCAAATTACTACTTTGAATATTAGTTAATTCATTACATGGTGGGGCTAACACACTGCTATCGTCTTCACTGTCATTTCTCAGTTTACTTTTGAGCCTAGTATTACGTTTTTCACACGCCATTATTGTCACAATATTTCACACGACAACACAGCAAAGCACAATTTGAAGAGCAAAAATAAGAGAACACATTAACATAGCACTGAAAATAATATCTCGTTAATTGCAAGCGCAGCTGCGAAATACTTGGTGCAAATCTACATGCATGCCACAACTGTTTTACTGTACAACAATGAAAGGCTGCAACTATAAAGGAGATTCTCTCTACAATTACGCGCTAGCAATAAACAAAATCTACACTAATTACACAAACTACAAGAAAAAATCAGAAGATTCCAGTGAGGTATCCTGGCAGGGTCGCCATATGAAACGTCCCCTTAGAACATTTGTACATGACTGTGCTTAAACTGACACACAATAACTTTTAGCGCAACACAATCTGACTTTCAAAAATCCCTATAAAAGAGTGGCCCTGACTAGCATTAACTTATACCTTTCACAAATCACTTACCTCACAAAAATCTTCATTACTTGAACTACTGCAATACAGCGAGCGCCACTACTGCCAGCTAAATAAAAGATTCAAACTACTGAAGGCACTAACTTCTGATAGGGATAGTTAGCAAATGAAAGATTTTAATAAAGAACAAACAATGTATTTACCTTAATAGTCATAATATATATATCAGTTCATGACAAATTACAAAACTCCACCATCTCTCTCCCCACATCCACCACTGCTGGCGGCTCACCTCCAACTGCCCAATGCTATGCGCTGTTCACATCCAGTTGCCCAACACTACAGTGGCAGACAACAATGCAAACTAGCCACAGACTGCACACAGCACAGCCAGTGATTTTCATATAGAGCGCTATGTAACGTTGCCAATAAGAAAACATAAACAGCCTACTTACAACGTACATCATGACTGTGGTGTGCATCTTGGTATGCCGACACCTCATAGAAAACATCGTAGATTGATGCAACATGGGTCACTATTCACTTTGTTTGTGCTCCATAACCATGGGGATACACAGGAATTAAGGTGCAGGTATAATCATTTTGTCAAAAGGTTCACGGACATGGTTGATACCGTTATTACCAAATTTTACATCATCTCTTTCCTCTGTGCTCATAAAAATTATCTTTACCGTATTCTTATTTTACGTTTAAAAGGACAAAATATGTCTCCTTGTGTGACTAGAAAAAGTTTATAGTTTTAAACAATTACATAAAAAACAAATTTTTCATCTGTAATAAATTCAGCCTACAATACACATACGTGACAGTCAATAACACAGACAAATATTTCTGTAAGTGGTATTTAGTAGTACATTTAGGCATCAACATTTTAAATAAAATAAACAAGTTCCTTTATACAAACTATGTCACTTTCTGTGACTTGATCAAATACATTTCCTCTAAATAAATTATAATCTAGTGCTCATATATATAATTACATAAAGACACTGTTATATTACTTCACAGGTTGTGAATTCACAGTTTTTGAAATATGAAAGTACATTTTGACAAACTATGTCACTTTCTTTGACTTCAGTATGTTCGGTAATGGAGTAGTCAGTTACGAGTCACATTGGCAGTCGATTATATATTATGTTTGAGTTGTGTAGCACACATCTTCATTGTTATTTAAGAGAAAACATTTGTATTTTACGCAGAGTGCGAATCGGTATGCTGAATTTTGGTGTGATCTGTATTTCCTATGTATGTATCTGATGTAAAAGATATCATGTTCAATGCAGAAAAAAATTTTCGAATAGCAAAGTACCAATAGTAGGCAATTTAATGTGGTTTCTCCATCCGTAGTGCTGCACTGCGCTGTATCACCAGTTATCAAAATAAACCATTACTAAACTATATTCCTTACATACTAACATCTTCATTCTCCTCTGTCCTTTGTACCTCGTGTCTTCTCTCTTCATAGCCTATAATAAAATATTCATTGTTAATAATCATCAGCGCACGGCGTGACCTCAATATCTCTCTGTATTACCTATAATAAAATATTCACGGTTAATCATCGTCAGCGCACGGTATGACTTCAACATCTCTCTGGATCTGGAAAATCGCGTCAGCTCTCGGCATGACCTGTAAAGCATTTATCCACATTTCTCCATATTCAATACTTATATTATAATTAAAACTACGTTTATTTTGGTGAACTACGACAACAATGTTGCATGCACGGGTTAAAGAATACATCTAATTGCTACTACTGTATCAAAATCATTTGTACGTGTTATACATTTACATTTAAAGTAGTCATGTTAATTGCTTCACTTATCTTACATAATGTGAAATAAATGTCCTGCGAGAGCGCTTCTAAGACTGCTATTAATGTTCAGTGTATTTATCTGCGGTCGAGTCGAGGTGACCTGTTGTGCACGTAAATAACCAATTAGTAGCTCACTGGGTTCGGGCTTGCTGGAATGTGTCGAAAAGCTCATTGTTATACTCTGTCTATATGTATCCCTATAAGAAGTTTTTTCTATTTTAAGAATTTCTTTATGTTTGACATATGATGGTTTCCTCTCGATTTTTTTGTTCTGAGTGTCGCAATTAGCGAGCGGAATATTTCGAATTCTGTACGGTCCTGCATATAGAAGTCCAAATTTTTTGCATCGGTTATTCCCTTTATGCAACAGATAATGGGGACGGACTAGTACCTTATAGCCAATCTCGTACTTGCGTGATCTACTTACCTGCTTCTGCTGTATCTTCCGACGATCTGCAGCTCGTTTAATGTTCGCTAATGCCGTGTCTGTTATTTCACGATGACGAAGTCTACGCTTCTTTGGAAAAGTGATCATTTCAGTAAGTTTATTCGGTGGGTCTTTATTCGTCAGTATTACAGTTGGTGAGAGCGTCGTTGACTCATTAGGTATTGCATTTATTACTTCCTGAAACTGTGAAATGTATTCGTCCCATGTTGTATGCTTTCTGTGGCAATAAATTCTACATAGTTTCCCCATCTCTTTCATTATTCTTTCTGACGGGTTAGAAGAACTGTGATATCTTGATATGTAAATTGGTGTTATGTTCTTATTCTCTAACATTTGTTTCCATACGTCTGACCTAAACTGTGGTCCGCTATCTGAAATAACGTTCTGTACATGTCCTACTATTGATAGAAAATCTCTTACAAATGCTCTTGATACTGATCTAGCTGTTGCTTTTCTTAGTGGAGAAAACGTTACAAATTTGGATGTCAGTTCTACGGCTACTAGAATATAACTATAACCTTTACTTGTTCTGGGGAATTGACCGAAAAGATCTACTGCTGCCATGTGTCTTAACTTAACCGGTATGATGGGATACAGTGGTGGAATATGTGATACTGTTGATGATTTAGCTTTCTGACATATCTTACAGGATGCCATGACTTTGCGAATGTGTTTTTCCATATTGTTGAAGTGACAATTTTGTCGAAGAATTAGAAAGCATTTCCTAGCTCCATAATGTGCATAGCTTAGGTGCATATACCATATCAATTTGTTTCTGATCCCTTCTGGAATGCATAAAAGCCAATTGTTGCCATCTGGGTATGAGCGAACAAACAGAATATTTTGATGTATAGTGTAATTATGTCTGATTTTTGCGTTGCTCTTATCTCGCCAAAGCGTTACAATCTCTTTTAGTGTTTCATCTTTCTGCTGTTCTCTCTCTATGTCCTATAATGCTGATGATATAAAGTTTTCGAAAGCTACTTGTTTGATATACGCAATACTATGGTTGTTGTGGTTGAAGGTATTTTCTTTCTCTAGTCGATTATGGTGAATAGATCTCGATAGTGCGTCGGCAACAATATTCTGCGTGCCTGGAATGTGTACAATAGTAAAGTCGAACTCTTGTAGATATAATTACCAACGGCTTAATCTATCATGCGTAAGTTTTGCTGATAATAAAAACTGGATTGCTCGGTGATCGGTATATGCTGTGGTGTGTCTTCCATATAAATAATGACGGAATCTCTTAAATGCCCATACTACGCATAGCGTCTCTAATTCTGTTACAGAATAATTGCGCTCTGCTGGAGAAAGTACCCTGCTTGCAAACGCAATATGTTTAACGATTGTCTTACCGTCCTCCTCTACTTCCTGGAAAATATGTACTCCTAGTGCTGTAGTTGAACTATCTGTTGCAATGGAAAAGTTTTGTGTTGGGTCAGGACGTGATAACAAAGGTGCCCTTAGTAACGCTTCTTTCAAATTCTCGAATTCAGCTTCAGCGTCTTCATTCCATGACCAAATTGTGTTTTTAATTGTGAGCTGGTATAGCAAGGGTGTGTCTAATGCTTTATAATGAATGAATTTTCTAAAATAATTAATAAGGCCTAAAAAGCTCCGAAGTTCCTTCTTATTTGTTGTCACGTCCATATCTTTCAGTGCTTGCAATTTGTCGGAGTCTGGTGCAATACCTGTTTGTGAAATGATATGACCTAGAAATTTTATTGAGGCTTTTCCAAATTCAGTTTATAGTTACACCGTTCTGCTCGAATGTATTCAGTAATTGTTGAAGGGTGTGGTTATCCTATTCCCAGTTTTCTGCTGCGATTAGAATGTCATCTACATATGTAGTAATTTTGTTTTTAAGATCCTGTGGGAGAATTCTATTCATGCCTCGTATAAAGGCTGCAGACGAAATCGTTAGTCCAAACGGAAGTTTACAAAATTGGTAACATTCACCAAAGCAAACGAATGCCGTATACTTTCGGAGATTTGGATGCAACTGGATTTGCCAAAATCCTGATTTGAGATCGAGGGTGGTATATATAGAGGTGCCATGAAACTTTTGCAGTAACTCTTCTAACGTCTGTGGTCGGTCAGTTTCTGTAATGATTATTTTATTAACCTGACGTGAATCTAAAACTAAACGGAGTGATCCATCCTTCTTTTCAACGGTGTGTAATGTATTTATATATTTGCTTGCTGCTGGTTCAATTATACCCTGATCAATCATTGCTCGTAACTCTTTCTTAACTGATTCTGTGTGTATATGCGGAATTGGATAGTGTTTAGCTTTGAATGTCTCGTGAGGTTTCACCCGAAATTCGTACATAAATTCTGTCATCGTTCCTGGAACATTGTTGAAACTGTTTTATGTTGCACAAGAATATTTTCTAATTGTGTGCGTTCTGTGTCGTCTTTTGTTATACTGTCTCCAACCTTGCATGTAATTGTCTCTAATACATTATACTCCTGTTCTTCTGCCATGTCGTTATTATATGCATTCGTGTATAGTGTGAGATAACAATCGTTACCTTTAGAATCTACAATAATCTCGATCCTGTGCATATTTTGTTCTTCTGAGGATACCGTGTTTTGAAATCTCACTACCACTTCACTGTCTTTCTTCTGTAATGTTAGGTATGACGATTTAAAGTCAATCTTTGCGTCGTACTGCACGAGAAAATCCATTCCTAATATTATATCAGTTGTTAAATGTGGAACTATCCAACAATTGCTGTGGAAAGTTTGCCCTCCAAAAACAAACGTTAATTGTGTCTGTCTTTTGACTTCAATGCTTTCTCCTGGAAATACTCCCTTAACTTTATTTTTGTGTAATGGAATACTGGGTAATCATTATTGCTATTGCATCTGTTAAATGTGTCTTCGTTAATTACGCACATTGGTGAGCCTGAAGCAATTATTGCTAAAATATTTTGTGGCTTTAAATTTATCTGGATTATTGGGTGGCATATAGTTTTCTGCATGATCGATTTTTCGTGTAACAATGTGTCTCGCACGTCGTCGAATGCAATGGCATTCTCTATCCTTATCTTTTCTCTGTCCTTATCCATAGCGTCGTCATTTATAGATTCATCACAGGCTATCTCTAGTCATAAATGTTCTGACATTTCATTTTCTGTCGGGGAGTGTTGTGTGTTTTCTATGAGCTGTACTGTTCTACCGTTCTGATTATTAGCGGCAGGTGGCGGATGAAATCTTGTGTCTGGTACATTCATACGATAACTTGGTTGTTGTGCACTGTTTGAATTTCTATAAAAATTATCATTGTAGAATGGTTCAAATGGCTTTGAGCACTATGAGACGTAACTTATGAGGTCATCAGTCCCCTAGAGCTTAGAACTACTTAAACCTAACTAACCTAAGGACATCACACACACATCCATGCCCGAGGCAGGATTCGAACCTGCGACCGTTGCGGTCGCGTGGTTCCAGACTGTAGCGCCTAGAAGCGCTCGGCCGCCCCGGCCGGCCATTGTAGAATAACCTTTGCGGTCGGTGTTCGTTTTCTCTCCTTCTGTCGTTATAACTGTTGTTATATGGCGAGACACGCGTGTTTCTCCGAAAAGGCTGTCTTTGTTCGTTTTGTGTATTTTGCGACTGACCTGTGTAATTGCTTGCACCCGTCGCATTTTCTTGGCTATTAGTCATGTGAAAGTTTGACCAGTTCGGCATTTCCTGCCGTATATGTGTCGTGTTATTTGGATTGCTATTTTGCTGTCTTGATTTGTAATGTACATTGTTATAATACTGCTGTTCATTAAATCCCTGTGTGTATTCTCGACTAAAATTTTCATTTTTGATGCGAAAGCGTTTATTACGATTGTTATTGCCAAATCGTGTTTGCTCAAAATTAGCATTGTTTGTCTGGTTTGCGTTATGTCGTGAAAAGTTCTTATTAACAAACGCATAACCTGCCTGGTGTACCTCCAGCAATTGCAGGATGTCTCTAAATGTGTACACGCTGTCCTTTTGCTGGCCTGTTAATAATGACACTTTTAATGCTCTGGGGAGTTTGGAAATACACAGCTGTATTAATGCGGATTGACTGTATGGTTCATTGAAGTATTGGTTTTGTTCAACCATATACTCGAAAAATTGTGATTGTTGGGAAAGTAGAATTCTCGAAATTTGGCAGACTAATTAGCAGATCATTAATGCTACTCTGTGTGGTATCTGACCAATATGCTGCTAGAAATGCTTCCTGGAACGCTTCTACTGAAAAACACTGTCTAGCAACTGGTCGCATTCTTCTCGCTGGCTCCCCTTCAAGAAAACTAATAATAAATTCTAGCTTATGTTGAACTGGCCATGGCGGTGGGAGTGCCGCATTGAATTGTTGGATCCAGTCCAGTGGTTGTATTTGCGTCCTGTCACTTTTAAATATTTTAAACTTCCTCACTGAATGGCCATGCTTGTGGTCGAAACCGTCATGTCTTTGTGTCATTATTTTCGTAATGTTGTGAATAGGAATTTATGTGTCTTTCTGCCTAGTTAAGATCTCTTACTCTCTTAAGTCTACCGACATTATATGTATTGTGCATCTGAGGCATGTCGTAATGGTGTGTGATCTGTTGGAATTGATTGTTTGCAGTTGTTTCTTGTGTGTCAGCTATCCCTTGCTGTAAAGAATTGATTTTCTGATGTAACAAATTATTACGTGATTCTAGGTCTGCGATTGTTTGTTGCACATTTGTAATTTGCGTATCCTTACTATTAGAAATCTGTTGAACTGAGACTGGTGTAGTGTCATCTGATTTACTGTCATTGTTAGTATCTAACAGGTCTATTCTTGTAGTGAGTTCGTTGATCTTTTCTGTCAGTTCGTTTCGTAATTTACGACTACTTTTGGTTGCTTTCTTAAAATCTGCTTTCAAATTTTCTGGGTCTTGATTGATTTCTGTGTGTTCTATTTTGTCAGTTAGTGTCTGGACTTCTTCTGTTAATTTATCCCTAATATTCTGGATTTCAGCATCTGTAGAAATTTTCGCCTCAATTGTGTGTCATTAGATTTCCGTGAGCCTCTCTTGTACTTAAATATTTGTCTCCTTAGCCGTTTCGATTTCTTCCAAAATCGAGTATGTGTGATTGTCCACGTAAGTTTTTCCCTGAGCAATCACTTTCTTTTTGTCGTCCTGTCGCTGTTTATTAATTGTTTGTAATAGTTCTTTTCGTTCTTTATTCTGCGATCGCACCTGTTTGCGGTGACGTATCAGTTTTCTGTGTGATTGTTAAAACGTTCAACAATGTGAGCGTTTTGTTTACAAAAGTTCTCTGTCATTCTTTCTCGTATGCTAACCGCGAATGATTCTTGTTTATCTGTTATTTCTTGAATCTTGGCGTGTAATTCAGCGACTACATTGATTTCGTTTTTTAGGTCTGCTGAGTCTTGTGCCCTCCTGTTAAAGTTTTGATTCATGTCTTGTCTCATTTGTAGCAAAAATGCCATTATTGGATCCGTTTCGGATTGACCTCTGTGTGTATTTGTATTCGTTGTTAAAGGTTGTACATCTGTGTTCATTTGAACATCCTCAGACGATTGTAGTCGTGTCACCTCTTTCGTGGTTTCGGAATTTTTGTCAATAAAACTGTAGTATCTGCTACGCAGATTGTGTAGCTGTGTACCGTTTGACTCTGTTTCGGCACATAATGGAGTCACACTGTTTGACTGCATTATAGTGGTTTCGTTACTGAAACCATTATGTCTGCTACGCGTAATTTGTGGTTTTGTAGCGTCTGTTGTCATCATCATCATCTTGGACAGTTTCCAGCCACTGGCTGGGTCTGTCGGGAACACAAGCCTCTCCATCGTGTTCTGTCTTTCCACCATTCCCCCTCTTCCACCTTCGTCCAGTTCTCTCCTCTTCTCGTCACACATTCCTTCACTCCCTTCACCCATCTATCTCTTGGTCTTCCTCTGGGCCTCTTCCCCTCCAGTTGCAGATCAAACATCCTCTTAGGAATTCTTCCCTCATCCATTCTCTTCATGTGTCCATACCACTGCAGTCTTGATTTTTCTATCCTGTCCTGTACTGGGTCCTCCTTTAGTCTTTCCCTCACATACTCATTTCGCAATCTGTCTCGTCTTGTTACACCCAACCTGCTCCTCTGGAACTTCATTTCGCTAGCCTGTATTCTACTTTTGTCGCTTTTGTGCATTACCCATGTCTCACTTCCGTATGCCAATATGGGGACAAAGTAGGTTCGGTATATAATTCCCTTGGATTTCTGTGGCACCTCCTTGCTCCAAATAAGCCCCCTAATGCATTTGTAGAACTGCCCTGCTTTTCTGCACCTTTCATTTATTTCCATTGCGTTTCCCCCCTTACTTTCAATCACGCTTCCCAGGTACTTGAAGTTCTCTACTACGTGTAGTTTTTCCCCTCCACAAGTTATATCCACATTAGGCCTATTCGTCTTCCTTGTTGTGACAATTATTTTACTTTTCTTTGCAGAGAAATGCATTCCATATTTTGCTGCCGTTGCCTCCCATGCATCTAACTGCTCTTGCACCTCCTTCTCGCAATTTCCCCATAACATCAGGTCATCGGCAAAAAGCACTGCTTTCATTTTATGATCTCCAATTGCATCTGACACTTGCTGTAGGATTTCATCCATAACAATAATAAACAATAAAGGCGAAAGTGCACTTCCCTGTCGCAGCCCATTTTCCAGCTTGAACCATGCAGTACATTCCCTCCCCACTTTCACACAACTCTCACTTCCCTCATACATTTTTCTGACTTTTCGTGTTATCTCTTCATCTATCCCTTTTGCGTTCAGCACATCCCAGAGCTTGTCCCTACAGATACTGTCATACGCCTTCTCAATATCTAAAAAGGCCATGATTAAGTCCTTCCCGTACTCATAGTGCCTTTCCTGCAGTTGCCTTACCGCAAATATGAGGTCCGTTGTTGATCTTCCCGGTCTGAAACCATACTGTTCCTCTTGCAGTCTACTTTCAATACTGCTTCTTATTCTCTTCTCCAGGATCTTTTCATAGATTTTTCCACAGTGGCATAGCAGGGTGATTCCTCTGTAGTTCTCACATCTCCTTTTATCCCCTTTCTTGAAGATCGGGACTATAATTCCTTTCTTCCAATCCTCAGGAATTCTGTTCTCCTTCCACACCACCCTCAGCACTCTGTATAGCCACTGGGTTCCTACTTCTCCTGCTGCTCGTATCATATCCACTGTTACTTCGTCCCAACCTGGTGCCTTGCCCCCTTTCATCCTCTTTATGGCTTCTTCCACTTCATTCCAAGTTAGATCATCAATTTCCCCACTATTATCATCGTCTGCTGCCTTAGGCTCTCCATCGCTGTTAGTTACCCGCTTGGCGGCATTCAACAGATCTTCAAAGTACTCCTTCCAAATCTTTTTGAGCTCATGCATTTCCTCCACAACTCTTCCATTATTATCCATGATCCTCAGGCACTCGCTTCTGTCCTTCCTCTTATTTCTTACCATGGTGTAAAGTACTTTTTTGTTCCCTTCACTGTCCTCTTCTAACATTCTTGTCCATTTTTCCATCCACTTCTTCTTCTCCGCCCTTACTATGGTCTGTGCCGCTTTCTTGCTTTCCTTATATTTTATCCTAGCTTCCTCTGTTCGGGTCTGGAACCATTCTCTGAAGGCTTTGTTCTTTCGAAGTACTGCCTCTTTACATATGTTGTTCCACCATGGGGTTTCCTTACTTCTCCTCTTTGTGCTAGTTCTTCCGCACACAATCTCAGCTGCCTCAACTAGGGCCCTCTTAAAATCTCCCCATTCTTCTTCCACTGTTCTCTGATCTTCCTTTGGCAGCTTCTTCCTGATCAGTGTCTGGTACTGGGTCCTCCGTTCATCCTCTTTCAGCATCCATGTCTTCAACCTTTTCTCCTGTATATCTGTTGCCCTCCTATCTTTTTTCTCTCTCAGGGTGGCTACCAACAGCCGATGGTCACTGTCTAAGGCCTCAGATGGAACGACCTTAACATCTGTGAGGCTGCTCATCATCTGCCTATCCACTAGTACATAGTCTACTACTGAAGTTTGGGACCAGTCCCCACTGTACCAAGTTATTTTGTGACTACTTCTCTTCTTGTACCAGGAATTTGCGATCGTCAGCCCATTCCTCTTGCAGAATTCCAGCAACAATTTTCCTTCTCTATTTCGGTTCCCCCAGCCCTCTGGTCCCATTATCTCCTCGAATCCTTTCCTGTCTGTGCCAACATGTGCATTGAGGTCCCCTATTATAATCTGATTACCTCCATTTAGCTGCTTTTGCATGTCATCTTCAAATTCCTCCTTCTCCTTTTTTGTACACCCCACCTGTGGGGCATATGCTTGGATGATTTCAATGCTTTTTCCTTTCACTCGTACTCTGGCTTTTATCATTCGATCATTGATACCTTCCACCTCCTCCTGCAGACCCTCTCTGACCACTATTGCCACTCCATTTCTTCCCCTCTCATTCCCTATCCAGTACAGTTTACATCCTTTACTTAGTGGTTTTTCACCAACTCCTCTCCACCTAGTCTCAGCAAGTCCCAAGATGTCCAATTTCCTCCTTTCCATCATTTCTACAATTTCTTCTAACTTCCCAGTTAGAGTCCTTACGTTTAAGGTGCCCAGTCGTAAACCATCTCGTAATCCTTTTCCATTGCTTGGTCGGTTTCCTTTAGATCCGTTCCGTGATCCGAGGCATGTTCCCTTTTTAAAAGCAGTTGATTTATCCACTACTGGCTTGCTAGGCCTATCGCAGCTTCACCAGAGCCCCGTTAGCCGTCACGTTTCAGGGTTCCCATAGAGCCTTCTCAGCTACCGTAGCGGTCCTGGGGCACACGAAGTCCCCGCTGTACATCGCCCCTATAGGCAGTCCCCTACTTTGTGCCGTTGCCCATCTCCCACGACTTGGACGAGGGGTTGGACTTATGGGAGACAGCGTCTGTTGTATTTAAAAAAATTATTTTGCACTAATCTCTCATTATCAGTTGGCATTTCTGAAGTTGATTGTCCGTCAAAAGATTACATATTATTACTACTCTCGAATGTCTGTTCACCTAACGTTTCACTATCGGGTTTTTCACATTTATTGTTTCTGTCTATTCCTGTAAAGAATTTCTCGTCAGTATTTTCTACACTTTTATCACTTTGGGAACGAGTAACTATTCTGCGGGACATTGTCTATAATTAGCACACGCAACAAAATATATCACTGTTTAAAGCGGATTCAACACTGAACAAACACTTTTCAACGCAGAATCAATAGACCAAACAGAATTGCCGATGGGCTCTGAATTAAAGGTATACAGCTTAGTATAAGAGTTGCGGCACTTAACACTAGCTTATTCATACAATTTTCAGAGTCAGTATATTTATTTTCACAGTAGATTCACTAAAGAGTCTTACTGATTGGATGTCGCCAAGTGAAACCTTCCCGTCTCCTCTATATCTCTTTTGTTACGCAACCTTCCCTTCTACAATAACCTATGAACCCTCTCCTTAGGATTTCTATCCCCTCCATAATAATAACAAATGAAATCTTTCCTTTGAAATTTATTCTCTTTCTCAATCTTCGCATACAAATTTAATTGCTGCTTATTAAAAGTGATTTTCTGATTATTTCCACGAAACATAGAATGTGTCGTCGTCGTGGCCCTCAGTGGTTATCTGCAATAACCCAAAACTGTTCCTTACCTTTTTTACTGTTACTGGGTCCCCAACCGACTGCTACACCGAACTGCGACATGAATATACTTACTCTGGTTTACTATATTAACTGCTGGTGGGCTGTCATAATAAGTGGCTGTATTTATTACCAAATCTGACGTTATTCTTTAACAGCAAAGCTGACGTTATTCTTTAATTAATTTGACTGAAGTTACGTAATTCATAGTTACACTTTTTCTTGACAACAATAAAATTTTTGAAAACTTTTACGTTGATAATTTTTGGGATGGATTATAATCAGTAATGCAACATTGCTGGCAAAAATTAATTATATTCTGAGAACGTTTCTTCAAATATTTATTGCTGGTGATGAAATGATTTTATAAATGTTCAAATGGGACTTACTTTTTACAATAATCTTACAACTAGCATTGCGCAAGCATACCTTCAGTAGTCTTAAGTTTCGCAAAGAAAATAATTCAATAATATTAGTTCCTCTGATGATAATACACTCCTGGAAATTGAAATAAGAACACCGTGAATTCATTGTCCCAGGAAGGGGAAACTTTATTGACACATTCCTGGGGTCAGATACATCACATAATCACACTGACAGAACCACAGACACATACACACAGGCAACAGAGCATGCACAATGTCGGCACTAGTACAGTGTATATCCACCTTTCGCAGCAATGCAGGCTGCTATTCTCCCATGGAGACGATCGTAGAGATGCTGGATGTAGTCCTGTGGAACGGCTTGCCATGCCATTTCCACCTGGGGCCTCAGTTGGACCAGCGTTCGTGCTGGACGTGCAGACCGCGTGAGACGACGCTTCATCCAGTCCCAAACATGCTCAATGGGGGACAGATCCGAAGATCTTGCTGGCCAGGGTAGTTGACTTACACCTTCTAGAGCACGTTGGGTGGCACGGGATACATGCGGACGTGCATTGTCCTGTTGGAACAGCAAGTTCCCTTGCCGGTCTAGGAATGGTAGAACGATGGGTTCGATGACGCTTTGGATGTACCGTGCACTATTCAGTGTCCCCTCGACGATCACCAGTGGTGTACGGCCAGTGTAGGAGATCGCTCCCCACACCATGATGCCGGGTGTTGGCCCTGTGTGCCTCGGTCGTATGCAGTCCTGATTGTGGCGCTCACCTGCACGGCGCCAAACACGCATACGACCATCATTGGCACCAAGGCAGAAGCGACTCTCATCGCTGAAGACGACACGTCTCCATTCGTCCCTCCATTCACGCCTGTCGCGACACCACTGGAGGCGGGCTGCACGATGTTGGGGCGTGAGCGGAAGACGGCCTAACGGTGTGCGGGACCGTAGCCTAGCTTCATGGAGACGGTTGCGAATGGTCCTCGCCGATACCCCAGGAGCAACAGTGTCCCTAATTTGCTGATAAGTGGCGGTTCGGTCCCCTACAGCACTGCGTAGGATCCTACGGTCTTGGCGTGCATCTGTGCGTCGCTGCGGTCCGGTCCCAGGTCGACGGGCACGTGCACCTTCCGCCGACCACTGGCGACAACATCGATGTGCTGTGGAGACCCCACGCCCCACGTGTTGAGCAATTCGGCGGTACGTCCACCCGGCCTCCCGCATGCCCACTATACGCCCTCGCTCAAAGTCCGTCAACTGCACATACGGTTCACGTCCACGCTGTTGCGGCATGCTACCAGTGTTAAAGACTGCGATGGAGCTCCGTATGCCACGGCAAACTGGCTGACACTGTCGGCGGCGGTGCACAAATGCTGCGCAGCTAGCGCCATTCGACGGCCAACACCGCGGTTCCTGGTGTGTCCGCTGTGCCGTGCGTGTGATCATTGCTTGTACAGCCCTCTCGCAGTGTCCGGAGCAAGTATGGTGGGTCTGACACACCGGTGTCAATGTGTTCTTTTTTCCATTTCCAGGAGTGTAGTTAGGTGATGTCTCTGTACATCCGTTTACAATCTCTTGTAAATCATAGCTGGTGGCTGGCAGGCACACTGCTCCTGTCAACCTCTCGCTTCAGACCTGCTACCAAAAAATGGCTCTGAGCACTATGGGACTCAACATCTTAGGTCATAAGTCCCCTAGAACTTAGAACTACTTAAACCTAACTAACCTAAGGACATCACACACACCTATGCCCGAGGCAGAATTCGAACCTGCGACCGTAGCAGTCCCGCGGTTCCGGACTGCAGCGCCAGAACCGCCAGACCACCGCGGCCGGCAGACCTGCTACCAACTCGCTTCACATCTCGCTTACTACTGACTTCCTACGAACGCTGAAGTGCGGTCTCTCCTGTCAACAATGCTTTCTGGTGCAGACAGTCCCTGCTACCATTACAAAATGTATCCATGCGCGGTCTTTCCCGCTCTTTTCTTAAAATGTATCCATACGCGTTCTCTCCTGCCCTTTTTAAAATTATACCAATTTGCGGTCTCTCTTGCCAACAATACTTTGGTGCAGACATTCCCTGCTACCACAATTATTTCCAACATGGTAAATATTAATTATTCCTACTTAATCCTAGAGACGTAGTTTCACGTGTGGGGGCATCAACAAAACTGTCTGTCAGTCGCGCACAGATTTTAATCGGAGGAGCGAGGTTAGAAATCCGTTAAATGAAGCATTTATTCATGGCAACAAGATATGTAGCGTCAGCCCGTATTTTTTCCAAATGAGACTATAATCATGTCTCTACGATTGACTCGCTATGATTATCTCCTCGTCACGAAAACTAATTCGGACGATTCCGAACTTTCTTTGTTCCTGAAAGCGCTGGTGATGCCAGGTCCCCTCACATCCCAACCTCGCACCAAAACCAGCCTGCATCTACATTTCAACTCACACAATCTGCTGTCTTTCTCTCCAAAGTATAATTCTGCGTCCGCGCCTTTTCGAGGGTCCTATCTGGACGATGCACCGCCACGTTTTAAGGCGTGGAGCACTGGTCCAATCAGAGCTTGCGGGAAAACGTGGGAGGAGGACGTCTTTGACGCCCTTCTAGAACAGAAAAATGTTCTCGAACATACTGGAAGAACCAGTGAAACACCTCGCCTGCAAAATCAGCGGGAAACCTCACTTCTCATCTCTACTACGCCCCGCGAGTAACGTAGGCCACTCAGCACTGTGCAGGTGTTCTTCCCGACCATGTTCTTAGGAGGGCCAGGTCGGTAATGTCCCGTGAAAGCTGACGGAAACTCTCCCAAGCATTCTTCAGAAAGACCTGTGAAGAAAACTGTCCCAGCATACTCCCAAGCTTATGGAACACGTTTCGTGTGAAGTACTTAACACGCCTGGAGAAGAGGCTACCGATCAGAGAAGCGAATTAAAACGAAATAATACACAAGTACCACAGTCCAGTTCCAATAGAAGTAGATGTATCACGAGTATGGTACACAGACACGTTAACATATGTATAGATTTTTGGAAGAGGTACCAATTTCAAACCCAATCAAATAGTTGGGTGCAATACTTTGTAGGGATATGAAATGACTCCATCACACAGGCTCAGTTGTAGGTAACACAGGTGGCAGACTTCAGTTTATTGGTAGGATACTGGAAAAATATCTACAAATAACAGGCGAAAAATAAGTACGAGAGTTACACATTATTGTGGGTGGGCAAGTGACTTTTTGAATGCTGTACTACACTTGAGGTACATGACACTATTTTTCAACATAGTAACCGAATCTCCCCCGTAAACAGCGACCGGGACGTTATACGTCATTTAATTTCTCAATTATAGAAATGCGCCAGTGGTCACGAAGCCATGTGAGAACCGCTGTGTAAACGTCCTCATCATTTGACGTCCTTTCAAGTTTGCCGAAAAGATACAAATGGTATGGCGAATGCTTCCACCGAAAACGCTGAAACTGAGAATGGTTTAAATGGCTCTAAGCACTATGGGACTTAACATCTGAGGTCATCAGTCCCTTAGAACTTAGAACTACTTAAACCTAATTAACTCAAGGACATCACACACATCCCCGAGGCAGGATTCGAACCTGCGTCCGTAGGAGCCGGACCGTAGTGCCTAGATCCGCTAGACCACAGCATTCGGCCTGAAGCAAATCTTGTGTTGTGTGTGTGCTCGGGTGGCTTTTACATCACTGATAAGTGATCAAAAAGATCAAATGCGTGTGAAATCTTATGGGATCTAACTGCTAAGGTCGTCAGTCCCTAAGCTTACGCACTACTTAACCTAAATTATCCTAAGTACAAACACACACACCCATGCCCGAGGGAGGACTCGAACCTCCGCCGGGACCAGCCGCAGTCCGTGACTACAGTGCCTGAGACCGCTCGGCTAATCCCGCGCGGCACTGATAAGTGATTCTGGAATTCCATCCCGTCCTGAAATTCCCATCTTATCTTCGTGTTGTTTTTGTGCTGATACGGTTCGCGTGAGCGAATTGACCTGTACGGTGACTTTCGCAGCTGTCCTCTTATTTTTCGTGACACTCCTCTACAGTGGCAGTCAGCCAGGGACACTCGACAAACGCTTTCGCCCGCACTGCGCCCTGACGCTTTTCCGCTCAGGCTGTTAGTACTGGAGCCGGTGCCTCTGGAAGCAGCAGACTCTCGGGCTGCCGCGGTCACCCGAGCACCGACCGCCTGCCCACGTCCGACATAGTGCGCCGCAGTTGACGCCGTTCCGACCGACACTCACACTTGCAACGTATTGAGGACACTCCACACGTGACGTACGTGGCGAATTAGGTTGGCGCTTCCTGCAGACTTGCCTTACATGTGGACTTACACCGCGTCGACAAAAGTCGTGGGATACCGGTACCTCCAAATATCGCGTCGGACATCCTTTTTCCCGGCGTACTGGAGCAGCTCGACGAGGCGTGAAGTCCACCAGCTGCTGCAGAAATATTCAGCCATGCTGTCTCTATAGCCGTCCGTAGTTGCGAAAGTGTTGCCGGTGCGGGATTTTGTGGACGAATTGACCTCCCGATTACGTCCCATAAATGTTCGATGGGGTTCATGTCGGACGATCTGGATGGCCGAATCATTCGTTCGAATTGTACGGAATGTTCTTCAAACCAATGGCGAACAATTATTGCCCGGAGACATGGCGCATTGTCATCCATAAAAATCCCACTGTTGTTTGGAAACACGAAGTCAGTGAATGACTGCAAGTGTTCTCCAAGTAGCCGAACATAACCATTGCCAGTCAGTGATCCGGTCAGTCCGACCAGATGACTCAAGTAAACACAGCGCAGTCCATCACGGAACCACCACCAGCGTGCGCAGTGCCTCGTTGACAACTCGGGTCCACGGTTTCGAGAGGTCTGTACCACATTCGTACGCTGCCATCGGCTCTTACAAACCATTTGAGCAGGCCACGGTTTTCCAGTCGCCCAGAGCCCAGGCGATACGGGAGAGGCGCTGCAGGCGATGTCGTGCTGTCAGCAGAGGCACTCGCGTCGGCCAGCTGCTGCCGTAGCCCGCTAACGCCAGGTTTCGCTGCACTGCCGTAAAGGAAACGTTCGTCGTACATCCCACATCGATTTCTGTGGTTATTTCACGCAATGCTGCTTATCTGTTACCACTGACATCTGTACGCGAACGCCGCTGCTCTCGGTCGAGGTCGTCTGCCACTGCGATGTCCGTGGTGGGACGAAATGCCTGAAATCTGGTATTCGCGGCACACTCTTCACACTGTGGCTCTCGGAATACTAAATTGCCTAACCATTTCCGAAGTGGAATGTCGCATGCATCTAGCTCCTACTACCATTCCGCGTTCAAAGTCTCTTAATTCGCGCCGCGCGGTCATAATCAGGTCGGATCCCTCTTCATAAGAATCACCTCATTGCAAATGATAGCTCCGCAGATTCACTGTCCTTTTGCGCACTCCGAATTACCGCCATCTGTATACGTGCATATCTCGGTCCAGTCACTTTTGTCGCCTCAGTGTATGTTGATGGACGTATTTCTTACGGTGATTCTGTATTTTTGTCCACCCTCTATCGATACAAATAGCAATATCAACTGGATGAACCTATTCGCCAAGCCTCTTACCGACCACTGTAGCTGGTACAAGTGTTTGTGCTTTACTTGCCTGTTTCTTGGCTGGTGAAAACTAGTGAGCCTAGGGAACGCAAATGTGAAGGCCTGAACGCTGCCCTTCTCGCTGCGCGAATCCAGAATCCCATTCTGTGGCCGTAACGAGGCAGCGGCGGCTAATGGATCTCTGAGGCAATCAGCATTAAACAGCGCCGCCCCCAGCGCACATACCGCCGTAACGATATTTCTCCGCCTCCTGCGGACGGTACACTGTTAGGGAGCCGTTAAGGCGACACGTCGTTGCAACACTCGCTGACAAGGACGACTTTTTACAGTGCTCCCAAATGAAATTCCCACTTCATATTCTGAATTTTGAAATATCCGTAACACCAATTTTGTCACCAAACTGACACGATTAACTTCTTTATTGTACTCTATTACAAAATCTACTAGTGTCAATACTGAAATCTGATACCGTGTCCTTTGACGTCCAAAAGGCTTTCGCCGGCCGAAGTGGCCGCGCGGTTCTGGCGCTGCAGTCTGGAACCGCACGACCGCTACGGTCGCAGGTTCGAATCCTGCCTCGGGCATGGATGTTTGTGATGTCCTTAGGTTAGTTAGGTTTAACTAGTTCTAAGTTCTAGGGGACTAATGACCTCAGCAGTTGAGTCCCATAGTGCTCAGAGCCATTTGAACCATTTTGAACCAAAAGGCTTTCAATACAATTCCGCATTGTTGCTTAGCAAACAAAATACTCTGCTAACAATGCACTGTAACTCTTTATCGGATACAGTAAATGAAATGTGCAAGTTTTTAAACTCAAATAAACATTTCGTGCGAGTAATACATTTCAAAATTTAAATCACTGCAGCGTGTGTGCCGCTGGTAATACGCAATATATCACGTCGCTGTTCAATCTCTTGCCGCAAATTCTGCAACACGTCTGGTGTGATCGTGTCTACGGCATCTCTGATGCGTTGTTGCAATGTCACAATATGTCACAATATCAGGAACTGCTGATCTGTACTGCGCAGTATCTTTCACGTGCCCCCAAAGATAGAAATCTGACGTGATAATGTTAGTTAATCTTGGAGGCCGTGGAAATGGGCTGTCTCTGCCAATCCACTTGTTGGGGAAGATTTCATTAATAAAGTTGCGGACTTGTACAGCACAACGAAGGGGAGCGTCGTCTTGCTGCAAGATGACACCTCCTGTAGCGGGGAACGGCATAATTCACCAGCGTGGCCAGGTAAACAGCGAAGAGAAATGGGTCAGTCACTCGATCACACTCGCGTACCCACACCACACATTAACGTCTGGACTGTCCCGAATGTGTTCTCGAACGACATGAAGACTTTCTAATCACCAGATGCGGACCTTATGGTGGTTAACTGAGACACAGATAAGAAATACCGCCTCATCGGAAAAATGCACACACGCTTCAAGAAGTTATATTCCTCATCCAAACGGTTCAGGATGTCCACTGCAAATAGATCACGTTTTGGGCGATCATCTGATTGTAATGTCTGAACAATTTGTACTTTGTTCGCGTACAATTTAAGACATTTGAGAACGACTTTAGGCGCTGTACTCTTTGGCACTTGAAGCTGCAACGAAGCTTGCCTACTCGATTTCTGTGGCGACCTCGTGAACGCGGTCTGAACTGCCTGCACAGTCTACTCCCAAACAGATAGTCTGCCTCCGCTTGTCTGTTTCTGATCCTATCACATTGCTAAAAAAATTTCCATTCATGTTGAGATTGACAACAGGTGCTTTCTTTCCATAATGAGACGCAGACTTCCGCCGCACAGTAATCGGTGATTTGGTTTCTGTTAGCCACACATCACAATGAGTTTTCTCCCGAGAGAAGCTATATTTACGACTAGGTCACCCGGCGTTCCTTGTGGCGAAAATACTGAATGAGGCACAGCTGTACAGAAACTTCATGGGTTCCCTAGTAGACCTGTAACAAAACACAAACGTTACCATTATAAATATAATTAATATTTAATCTTGAAATCTAATTAAACGTTTATGAACATCCTATACAAGTGTGCGGATTATCAGACCTGCTTTGTGATTGGAGTGAGGAGTTTCTTAGTAAATCATTCTTAACGGAAGGAAAACTTCACACATAAAATTAACTTCGGGCATATTCCAAAGTGCCAGTACTGTTCGGAATATATGTAAAAGACCAAGAGTCCCAGCCGATAATGCCGGAAGATGCATGAGAGCATCCTCGGATTTATTTAGTCTAGCCAGAAGCCGTACAAAAAAAAAAAAAGGTTCAAATGGCTCTGAGCACTATGGGACTCAACTGCTGTGGTCATAAGTCCCCTAGAACTTAGAACTACTTAAACCTAACTAACCTAAGGACATCACACACATCCATGCCCGAGGCAGGATTCGAACCTGCGACCGTAGCGGTCGTGCGGTTCCAGACTGTAGCGCCTTTAACCGCTCGGCCACTGCGGCCGGCTCAGAAGCCGTACAAAGCTTTACATTATATGTTGTTGCTGCTGCTGTTGTGGTATTCATTCCGAAGACAGGTTTGACGCAGTTCTCCTTGCTACTCTACCCTGTGCAAGCTTCTTCATCTCTGAATAGCTATTGCAAGCTATATCATTTTCAATCTCCTTACTGTATTCATCTCTTGGCCTCCCTCTACAATTTTTCTCCCGCACACTTCAGGTTGTGCCAAAAATGTCTTTTCTCCCCGATTCTATTCAGTATCTCCTCATTAGTTGCGTGATATACCCACCGAATCTTCAGCATTCTTTTGTAGCAGCACATTTCGAAAGCTTCTGTTCAATTCTTATCTAAACTGTTTATCGTCCATGTTTCACTTCTATACATGGCTACGCCCCATACAAACACTTTCAGAAAAGACTTCCTGAAACTTAAATCTGTAGTCATTGTTAACAAATTTCTCTACGTCAGAAACACTTTTCTCGCCATTGTCAGTCTATATTTTATATCCGCTCTACTTCGATCATTATCATCTGTTTTGCTACCCGAATTCCAGAAATCATCTACTAATTTAATGTAATTCCCTCAGCGTCAACTGATTTAATTCAAATACATTCCATTATCCTCATTTTGATTTTGTTGATGTTCATCTTATATCCTCCTTTCAAGACACTGTCCACTCCTTTCAACAGCTCTTCCAAGTCCTTTGCTGTCTCTGACAGAATTACGATGTCTTCACCGAACTTCAAAGTTTTTATTTCTTCTGCGTGGACTTTTAATGCTTAAACCAAATTTTTCTTTTGTCTCGTTTACTGCTTGCTGAATGTACAAACTGAATAACACTGGCTATAGCCTACAATCCTGTCGCACCACATCCTCAACCAATGCTTCCGTTTCACGCACTCCGCAGTCAGTGTGTATCGTGTTTCCTTTGGAATATTCCAATGTGTCAAGATTATCCCTGGACACCTGATCTTAGCTTGTTCAATGATCTCCTGGTGGACCAGTCTAAAGCACCTCGAGGTGGTAGACACTCAGCAGGCCACAGCTGTTCTCTGGCAGCCCGCGGAGGCATAGTGCTAACGTTGGCCTCAGGATTTCAACGTACGTATTGGTGGAGGATTACTATGGAGTGCGTGTAAATAATTTAGTTCAGCCTTTATCCTTGCAGTGTCTGCAGCTAGTTCACAACGGACATCAGGTGTTGCAATGCCTGCTAAGCAATATCAGGTGTCGATCCAGACATCTCGTGATCAGTCGCGCAGTTTCATTGAGTCCGACGTCCACGTGCTTCGCACGGTGAGAGCTGTACCACACAAGGCGCGCATACTGTCCTGCAGAGAAAGTAAGTGCCGTAGCGGAGATTCTAATGACTCGAGATTGTGCTCCCGAGCTGTTGCCGTTACACGGCCAGGACTTTAGCACGTATAGATAGACCTACAATGAGCGTATTTGTGGGTATCACAATATGTTACATACATAACCGTATATTTAGATTGCATTGACTTACAACATAAAATTAGATAGACGGAAAAAATCGCAGCACCAAAAAATAATTAATGTAAATGAAATTTCGAGAATACATTTGTCCAGGTAACACATGTACGTCATTAATGTTGCAAGCTCAGAGGTTAATGTAAGCGTGAGATAAGCCACAGCAAATATGCAATGCTGGTACGTTAATAACCTGTGTAACAGCTAGAATGTTGAATGCAAGCATGCAAACGTGCATGGATTGTGCTACGCAGGTGCCGGACGCCAGTTTATGGACTGGAGTTCCATTCTTGTTGGTCGTGGTTGATCAATACGTGGACGGCTAATGCTGGTTGCGGATGACACTGCTGTTGTCGTCCGATGGCGTCCCATATGTACTCCGTTGGAGACAGATCTGGTGATCGAGGAGGCCAAAGAAACATGTCGGCCCTCTGTAGAGCATTTTGGGTTACAACATCGGTGTGTGTGTGTGAATCTCTAAGGGACCAAACTGATGAGGTCATCGGTCCTTAGACTTACACACTACTTGAACTAGCTTATGCTAAGAATAACCTCACAGCCATGCCCGAGGGAGGACTCGAACCTTCGGCGAGAGGGGCCGCGCAGTCCGTGACATGGCGACTCAAACTGCGCGGCCACTCTGCGCGGCTTAGAGCATCGGATGCGGGCGAGCGTTATCCTGTTGAAAGCACCCCATGGGGAATATCCTACTGTTCTACGAAATCGCACCTCGGACCATAACTCCAGATATAGGTACAGTGCGTCTAGCATGCAGACAGGTTGGTTATTTGCCCTCAACACTTGGCCATCACTGGCACCGAGGAAGAACCAGCTTTCATCAGAAAACACAACAGAACTTAACCCTGCCGTCCAGTGAGCTTCTCTTGATACCACTGAAGTCGCAAATGGCGGTGGTTTCGGGTCTGTGGAATGCAAGATACAGGGAGTCTAGCTCGGAGCTTTCCTTGAAGTAACCTATTTGTGACAGTTCTTTGCTGCTCAAATTGGTACTGCACGTGCAGTTTGATGTGCGGGAGCTATACACCGGACACGATGGTCTTCCCTCGTGGGAATCCGGTCTTCTTGCGGTCGTACATTTCATGAACACCGCTGTCAGAAATCACGTTCAGTGGCTACATTTCAGCCAGGTCTGTAAGCAGTACCACGGAAGGAACATCCAGCTTCTTGTAGCTCTATTACACGACCTCATCCAAACCCAGTGAGGTGCTGATACTTGTATCTAGTAGTTGTAGTAGCTTTCCTCATCTGTAGATCTCTTTTTACAAGCATACAGGACATGTCAAAATACACTCCTGGAAATTGAAATAAGAACACCGTGAATTCATTGTCCCAGGAAGGGACACATTGACACATTCCTGGGGTCAGATACATCACATGGTCACACTGACAGAACCACAGGCACATAGACACAGGCAACAGAGCATGCACAATGTCGGCACTAGTACAGTGTATATCCACCTTTCGCAGCAATGCAGGCTGCTATTCTCCCATGGAGACGATCGTAGAGATGCTGGATGTAGTCCTGTGGAACGGCTTCCCCTCTCCTCTATATCTCTTTTGTTACGCAACCTTCCCTTCTACAATAACCTATGAACCCTCTCCTTAGGATTTCTATCCCCTCCATAATAATAACAAATGAAATCTTTCCTTTGAAATTTATTCTCTTTCTCAATCTTCGCATACAAATTTAATTGCTGCTTATTAAAAGTGATTTTCTGATTATTTCCACGAAACATAGAATGTGTCGTCGTCGTGGCCCTCAGTGGTTATCTGCAATAACCCAAAACTGTTCCTTACCTTTTTTACTGTTACTGGGTCCCCAACCGACTGCTACACCGAACTGCGACATGAATATACTTACTCTGGTTTACTATATTAACTGCTGGTGGGCTGTCATAATAAGTGGCTGTATTTATTACCAAATCTGACGTTATTCTTTAACAGCAAAGCTGACGTTATTCTTTAATTAATTTGACTGAAGTTACGTAATTCATAGTTACACTTTTTCTTGACAACAATAAAATTTTTGAAAACTTTTACGTTGATAATTTTTGGGATGGATTATAATCAGTAATGCAACATTGCTGGCAAAAATTAATTATATTCTGAGAACGTTTCTTCAAATATTTATTGCTGGTGATGAAATGATTTTATAAATGTTCAAATGGGACTTACTTTTTACAATAATCTTACAACTAGCATTGCGCAAGCATACCTTCAGTAGTCTTAAGTTTCGCAAAGAAAATAATTCAATAATATTAGTTCCTCTGATGATAATACACTCCTGGAAATTGAAATAAGAACACCGTGAATTCATTGTCCCAGGAAGGGGAAACTTTATTGACACATTCCTGGGGTCAGATACATCACATGATCACACTGACAGAACCACAGACACATACACACAGGCAACAGAGCATGCACAATGTCGGCACTAGTACAGTGTATATCCACCTTTCGCAGCAATGCAGGCTGCTATTCTCCCATGGAGACGATCGTAGAGATGCTGGATGTAGTCCTGTGGAACGGCTTGCCATGCCATTTCCACCTGGCGCCTCAGTTGGACCAGCGTTCGTGCTGGACGTGCAGACCGCGTGAGACGACGCTTCATCCAGTCCCAAACATGCTCAATGGGGGACAGATCCGGAGATCTTGCTGGCCAGGGTAGTTGACTTACACCTTCTAGAGCACGTTGGGTGGCACGGGATACATGCAGACGTGCATTGTCCTGTTGGAACAGCAAGTTCCCTTGCCGGTCTAGGAATGGTAGAACGATGGGTTCGATGACGGTTTGGATGTACCGTGCGCTATTCAGTGTCCCCTCGACGATCACCAGTGGTGTACGGCCAGTGTAGGAGATCGCTCCCCACACCATGATGCCGGGTGTTGGCCCTGTGTGCCTCGGTCGTATACAGTCCTGATTGTGGCGCTCACCTGCACGGCGCCAAACACGCATACGACCATCATTGGCACCAAGGCAGAAGCGACTCTCATCGCTGAAGACGACACGTCTCCATTCGTCCCTCCATTCACGCCTGTCGCGACACCACTGCAGGCGGGCTGCACGATGTTGAGGCGTGAGCGGAAGACGGCGTAACGGTGTGCGGGACCGTAGCCCAGCTTCATGGAGACGGTTGCGAATGGTCCTCGCCGATACCCCAGGAGCAACAGTGTCCCTAATTTGCTGGGAAGTGGCGGTGCGGTCCCCTACGGCACTGCGTAGGATCCTACGGTCTTGGCGTGCATCCGTGCGTCGCTGCGGTCCGGTCCCAGGTCGACGGGCACGTGCACCTTCCGCCGACCACTGGCGACAACATCGATGTACTGTGGAGACCTCACGCCCCACGTGTTGAGCAATTTGGCGGTACGTCCACCCGGCCTCCCGCATGCCCACTACACGCCCTCGCTCAAAGTCCGTCAACTGTACATACGGTTCACGTCCACGCTGTCGCGGCATGCTACCAGTGTTAAAGACTGCGATGGAGCTCCGTATGCCACGGCAAACTGGCTGACACTGACGGCGGCGGTGCACAAATGCTGCGCAGCTAGCGCCATTCGACGGCCAACACCGCGGTTCCTGGTGTGTCCGCTGTGCTGTGCGTGTGATCATTGCTTGTACAGCCCTCTCGCAGTGTCCGGAGCAAGTATGGTGGGTCTGACACACCGGTGTCAATGTGTTCTTTTTTCCATTTCCAGGAGTGTATTTACAAGTTTAAACCAATTTAAAATAAGCTAATTCGTATACTTATACATTTACAGATTTCTAGTTAGAGACAATCATTAGATTTACTCCTGGTATACAATATTTTTTTTTACAAATAACGTATAAAATAATGTAATGCCACAGTGTTCATTCATATCTCACTATCAGTCACTGCACTCACTATACACACATTGTTTCTTAACACTTCACTCACTACACACAGAAACACACCCACAAACACACACACACACACACCCACCCACCCACCCACCCACCCACCCACCCACACACACACACACACACACACACATACACACGCACTGGTGATCTCTGAGCCATTTTCTGTATCACAACTTCCCATTTGCTATCCTGAAAAACTGAGTCAGCATCCCTCTATAATAAGTGAGATGTTGATCTCAAAAAGAGGAAGAGGTGTTAGTGTTGTGCTATGCATAAGTTGGAGGGGGGGGGGGAGTATTTATAGAACAGAAAAATAGAAGGAAAAATACATAGTGTGAAGGTGTTATGTGGAATGTTGCATATCTTATAATCATTATTATTATCTATGTGTATAACATTTTCTTACCAAACCCCTACTCTGTTGTATCTAAGTAATCATTCAATGTATTGCTTCAATGTATTGCACAACAGGTACTTTTTAGCTGCCTTTTTAAATAAGTGTATTTCTGCAATTTCTTTTATCTGTTTTGGTACTTTATTGTACAGTTTTATTCCTTGGTAGAAAATTTGTTTTGAGTTTTATGTTTATTTTTTCTTGGAAAATGTAACTTGAATCTAACTCTTATCCCATGGTCATGGACAGAACTGTCTGTGCAATAATTACGAATGTTATTTTTGATGTGTACAACTGACTGGTACATATATTCACGCGGAGCAGTTAAAATCCCCAGTGTTCTGAACAGATCTTTACAATGAGCTCGACTAGTATTTTTGGTTATTATTCTTTCCTGGAATTTGAAAATTGTGTTCATATTTTGTGCATTTGTTCCCCAAAAAGGAGTGCCGTAGCTAAGAATTGAGTGTACATATGAATAACATGTAACTAAAAGACACTACATGTTACACACTGATGATAGGATTCTAAGGGCATAACATGCTGATGACATTCTGTTTGCAAGCACCTTCGTGTGTTCACACCACTTCAACTGATAATCAATATCCATTCCTAGAAATTTTGCATTTGATACACAGTCTATAGGGGTACCATCTACATTTAATTTAACATTGTCATTCTCCCTCTTCAATCTGAAATTCATGGCATTAGTTTTCTTTATGTTCAATGTCACTTTATTGCTTATTGACCAGTCGTAAACTTCCTTGAGAGTGTCATTTGCTTTCTTTGCAAGGAGTTCTCTTGTTTTTACCAGTGACTACAATATTGCTGTCATC
Source organism: Schistocerca cancellata (assembly GCF_023864275.1). Taxonomy (NCBI): domain Eukaryota; kingdom Metazoa; phylum Arthropoda; class Insecta; order Orthoptera; family Acrididae; genus Schistocerca; species Schistocerca cancellata. Next base: position 519,519,086 of record NC_064634.1, on the reverse strand, counting down.
AGCGAAGAGAATTTTTTCACCACGAGTAACACTATTGGGAAAGTCATTGATGTATATCAGGAACAGTATTGGTCCTAATATGCTACCTTGCGGAACCCATATATTAATGTATTTTGGTTCTGATTAGTATTTTACTAAATGTTTAGATCTAATCCTTGTCGCATTAAACGCATTCTGGACTAAAATCAACTCACCACGTTCATCATTTTTGGGCACCTCTATCGTATGAATGAGAACGGGATAACGAAAGTAATATTCCATATTCCTGGAGAAAGAAATCGACAGTAACATGGATGCAGAAATAAGAAAGGAACTGGTGCTCCAGGGAAATGAACTGGGACTGCTGTACATAAGGCACCTGGCGGGCAGGTCGAGAAGCGATCAGCGGCTGTCTGGTGACACTGCTGTGGTGTACGGGAAGGGGTCGTCGCCGAGTGAGTGTAGGAGGGTGCGAGGTGACGTGGGCAGAATTCCTCGTTGGTGAGATTAATGACAGCTAACTCTAAATGTGGGAAAACGTAGGCGGATGCACATGAGTGGTGAGCACAAACCGACAGTGTTCCAACACAGTACCGGTAGCGTGCTGCGCCGGCTAAACGTCTGGGCGTGACGTTGCAGAGCGATGTGGAACGGCACGAGCGTGTGAGGACACTGCTGGGAAGGCGAGTGTGCGACTTCGGCTTACTGGGAGTGCTTTAGGAAGGTGTGGTTCATGTGTAAAGAAGATCGCACACAGGACTCTGGGACGACTCATTCCCCATTTCTGCCCGAGTGTTTTGGATTCGCACCAGGTCGGATTAAAGGAAGAAATATCAGTAATTCGGAGGCGGGCTGCTAGTTTTGTTACCGGTGGGTTCGAACTACGCGCAAGTATTACGGACGTGCTTCGGGAACTCAAATCGGGATCGGTGAAGGGAAGGCGACCATCTTTTCGAAGAACGCTGTCGAGAATAGTTCGTCATTCGTGGCTGACTGCAGAGCGATTCTGCTTACGCCAACGGACATTTCGCGTAGGGACTGTGAGGGAAGATCAGAGTGATTAGGGCTCGTATTGAGGCATATAGACAGCCGTGTTTCCCTCGCTGTATTTGCGAGTGGAACAGAAAAGGAAATGACTAGCAGTGGTACAGGGTGCTCTCCGCCAGGTGGCTCGCGGATGACGAATCTAGATGTAGACGTAGAACTAGAAAGAAACACCGTGAAAGAATCGAAAAAAACAGAAAGAAATTTAGAGGCCTTTAAAAGTAGAAGAAATTAAAAATGGGGAACAGGCAAAGATAACAAGAGGCGAAGCAAAAGGAATAGTAGAAAAATAAGAAACAATTACGATGAACATTCGGGGAACTGATGTTGTTAGGTAATGCTTGTCGGTCAACGCGGAGACAAGAAACAAATCTCTCAGCTACAGGGGAATTCCAGGCGAACGAGCTAATCCGTCAGAATCAGCAACAACACGAACATGTTGCGTTGCCGTGTTTGGCGGCTCGTAGAGGAGGAAGGACGCTCGGGGGACGATAAGCGATTCGAGGAACGCCCAATCACGCGGTAAATCGGGACGAGGCGTGTTAGCGCTGCAGGAAGTGATTTCGTTTCCAGCGAATGTGACAGCGGCGCGCTCGTATCTGTCGCTCTCTTATCGAGGAGCAGGCGATGCTGTCTGCGATATTCGCCCGGCAGGGGGGGGGGGGGGGGAGGGGCGCCAGTGTAAACACGAGGCGACTCTCGAGATGGGCCCTCGCGTATGCATACATACGTACGAGTCGCGACGCTGGGCGTGGGGCTGGGGTGTAAGACGGGAGGCGGAATCAGTTTGGAGGTCTGGTTGCTCGCCGGAGCGAGGAATAAACGAGATGCCCGCACTGCCTCCGAATAGGTCGCTCAAAGAACCTCATACGTTGCGCTCGCCGCATACAGACGCGGTGCAGCTGGCGGAGGACAGCACGCGGCTCCACCTCCGTGACCTCCGCCCACAGCGACCCGCGCCCGCGGCGCCCCGGCTGCTGGGAAGTATCGTCGCTTTCCGGCAGTGTCTGCAAGTTGAACTGCAACGCGAGCACATTTAACGTAGTGCTCGGTACAGCGTCTCTGCCTAAAACTTGATAATTTCGGAAACGTTGTACCAGTCACGGGGTGCACTTGTCCATCACAACTGGGAAGATTTGTGTTAAAAATGTGTATATGCTGACTGAAGCGACGAATGAAATTTACACCTAAGCCGGGGTTCGATCCCGAGTCTCCTGCTCACTGATTAACGCCTGCGTTTCAGAGATTATCCCCCCGTCTCGTTAGCCGCTGGGGTGCTTCTTCGATACAGTTGCAGAGCTTTTGCAATGCTGTTCTCGTTATGGGGGAATACCGAGTGGACTGAGGCGTGAATCGCAATTTGGATCGAAGATGGAATGTGCTAAGGCAGTCTGTGTGAAGCCGCGGTCCCACGATCGCACAGTGGTTGGCGCATCTGCCTAGTGAACAGAAGGTCCGGGTTCGAATGCTGGCCTTTGTACAAATTTTCATTCACGCTTTCAGTCTGCGTATACCAGGTGGTTACAATTAAACTTTCCCTATTTAACGCGTTATAACACGGAAACTAGTTACCATACGAGTACCAAACGTGGTAGCATTAATGTCCAGAGTACGGGATGCATGATATCTATGCGTCGCTGCACAACCGTCCAGTTCAAAGTATGGCCACCAGGCGCCGTGATCAGTCCTCGTGACTGATAGCCTCACACACCTGACCAGTCGCACTGCACTTGTTGACGTGTCAACGTGAGCCTGGACAAAAGGAGCACGGCGTCATTGGCGAAGCTCTATCGTGAGCACAACACTAACGCTGCAGCTCCTCTTCGAGAATATCGCCGGCTGAAAGAATTACGGCTGCGTCCTCTTTCTCCACCTGCTGTGCGGAGCGTGACGAAGTTGTTCGAATCAGCTGGAGAACGGGGTGTCGCCACGGGAAGAGGCCGACGACCGGTTGTACCTCCTGTGGTGATCCATGAAATCGCTGTTGCCGTGGCAGCCAACGCTGTGTCACGACAGTTGAACATACCGTGGTGCAGCATATCCATTCTAAAATGGAATCCGTACAACGTCCGTGTCGTACAGCAGCTTGCAGCACAGCACGCACGACGACGTGTTGACTTCTCTTTCCACTTTCTCACAAGGATTGAAGTTGACGAGGGCTGGCATTGGACCAACCTATGGACAGATCGAGCTCATTTTTTTTCTGACAGGAGAGGTGAACACACATAATTGCCGAATGTGGGGATCTTCATCTCCAGTCAACTGTGCATGAAGTTTCCCTGTGTGCTGAACGTGTCACCGTAAGGAGTTGCTTCACGGCTACGTTCATCAGTGGTCCATTCTTTTTGAATAGTTTGCCGCTCGAGGACCACAGACGCGCAGTGTGACTGGCCAGCGGTACTGCGATATGCTTCGCTAGCATGTCATACCCGCCCTACAGAAGAGAGAAGCATTGAACTAAACAGTTTTTATGCAAGATGCGGCCCAACCGCACATCGCTCGTGAAGTTCACCTGCTTCTCCGTAACACGTTTGGAAACGATCGAATTATCAGCCGACCGTTTCCAAATGCTTGGCCGGCACGATCACCTGATCTCACTTCCTGTGATTTCTAGTTGTGGGGCTACGTGAAGGACAGGGTTTACGAGCGGAACATTCACGCATGTACTTATCTGAAGCGCAGCATATCAAGAGAGGTAGCCAGCATACCTACGGACATGCTTCGTTGTGCTGTGCAGAGTGCAGTCCTGCACTTTCAGACTCTTCTGGACAACGATGGGCGCCATATTGAGCCCCTTCTAGCAGTAATGGTACCAGTATGTAATGGTATGATGTACCCTAGCAGCACATTAAAAGTTCTTCAATTCAACTGATTCTTTATCATTTCTCTTCCTCATGTCCTTGAAATTAACGCTACGAAGATTGTTCCTCGTGTGGTAATTGGTTTCCGTGTTAAAACGTGTTAAATAGGGAACCATTAACTGTAACCGCCCGATATACAGATGTTTGAGACTTGAAAAGATATCTGGAACCATATAGTTTCATATGAATGATAAAATAACATGGTGACAGTTTTAACGAGTCTCTCTGAACTTCGTCCTCTCGTGGTTACACCAAGTTGACACTGTCCCTGTTTGTCCGTGTGATGTAGAAAATTAGGGCTGCACCAGAATCTGCTTCAAACTTTCAATTACAAAGTTGTAATGCGCTCGTACTTTATCGATAGACCGCCTTTCCTACGTCAAGGAGACGTCGTACTTCACAGAGCTGTCCTTACACTCTACTATGATTCATCACACCCAAAGTGCATTGGTATGAAAATTGTTTAGACTTTCCAAACATAATAAAAAATGTTTACTAGGTACGTTAGTTTCTAGATAGGCCTGTATTAAAATAAAAATTAATGCGTGTAATTTGCCATTTATTACTGATTGGAAATGTATTTTTAAAATTTTCACACCTAAGTAAAACAAGCCACGATGGCATTTTCACCTATTACAGCACTTTGCTAGATATCTTTCCATTCAAACAACATTTCCAGTTTTTGCTAAGGTTAATGTACAATATGATTCAGCTGTCTCAACCCCTGGGTTTTATGTAACCTGCAGTACTTTCAATTATCAGGCGTAGTATTTTCATATTCTCTCACCTGCCACACACAAACTGTTAGTGCTACAGAAAAAATGAACGGGACCTTTCTGTAGGAAATTTAATCTAGTTATATTTTATACTGGGATACTTTTTGCTAGAGGCGATAGTTTTCGAAATATTCAAGAAAAAAAGTACAAAAGTTTTTCTTGAATAACTCGAAAACTGTGGCTTCCAGTGGAAAAGTATTCAGTACCCCGTTACAAATTTTAACTACATCAAATTTCCTACAAAAAGTTCCTGTTAATTTTTTCGGTGGAACTAATAGTTGGCATGTGTCGAGCGAGAGAATCTGAAAATATGCATGGTTTTTGAAGGCGTTGGGGATAACATAAAATCTATCGGTAGGGGCAGCTAAATAACCATGCTTGTTTCTATTGAGACCATCGTCGTTCTGCGTAAAAACTAAAATTCCTCTTCCAAGATTAATTTTCCCTTGTTTTGTTGCTGCTCTCTGTTGGCGATTATTCTTAACACTCTGGTTCAGTTCTCCAGTGCAGTAAACAGCTGTTAATGCAGCCCTGAGGCTGCAAATGCACGCAGTCTATTCTAGTTGGCTTCCCTACTGGTGCTGTGGCCTGCGTGCATGTGAAACCTCAGGACTGAATTAAAAACTTGTCCAAGACAGGGTTAACTCCTGGACGGCGCTGTTTCATTGCACTGATAACAGAGCGCGACTCCATGTTGCCGCAGTTACATATCAAAGGGGAAAATAATCTATTATAGTATTTCTGGATTTTCATTCGAAAATCATTCCAATTACGTTACGTTATACACCGAAGGAAAAAAATGAGAGAAAAACTTACACTGAGTCCAGTTCTGTCACGATAAAGTAAGCTCTGAAATTAAGGTGTCTTGAGGCTGTAGAACGGGCTACTGGAATTGTGTATTTGTTCTACCAGACTACGGCACGCCCTCTTGCTCGGGACCCTGTCCCCGTACGATCTACTTCAGTTAGACAGCCTGTTGAAGTAGCGGTCGTCATAATACACTCCTGGAAATGGAAAAACGAACACATGGACACCGGTGTGTCAGACCCACCATACTTGCTCCGGACACTGCGAGAGGGCTGTACAAGCAATGATCACACGCACGGCACAGCGGACACACCAGGAACCGCGGTGTTGGCCATCGAATGGCGCTAGCTGCGCAGCATTTGTGCACTGCCGCCGTCAGTGTCAGCCAGTTTGCCGTGGCATACGGAGCTCCATCGCAGTCTTTAACACTGGTAGCATGCCGCAACAGCGTGGACGTGAACCGTATGTGCAGTTGACGGACTTTGAGCGAGGGCGTATAGTGGGCATGCGGGAGGCCGGGTGGACGTACCGCCGATTTGCTCAACACGTGGGGCGTGAGGTCTCCACAGTACATCGATGTTGTCGCCAGTGGTCGGCGGAAGGTGCACGTGCCCGTCGACCTTGGGACCGGACCGCAGCGACGCACGGATGCACCCCAAGACCGTAGAATCCTACGCAGTGCCGTAGGGGACCGCACCGCCACTTCCCAGCAAATTAGGGACACTGTTGCTCCTGGGGTATCGGCGAGGACCATTCACAACCGTCTCCATGAAGCTGGGCTACGGTCCCGCACACCGTTAGGCCGTCTTCCGCTCACGCCTCAACATCGTGCAGCCCGCCTCCAGTGGTGTCGCGACAGGCGTGAATGGAGGGACGAATGGAGACGTGTCGTCTTCAGCGATGAGAGTCGCTTCTGCCTTGGTGCCAATGATGGTCGTATGTGTGTTTGACACCGTGCAGGTGAGCGCCACAATCAGGACTGCATACGACCGAGGCACACAGGGTGTGGGGAGCGATCTCCTACACTGGCCGTACACCACTGGTGATCGTCGAGGGGACACCGAATAGTGCACGGTACATCCAAACCGTCATCGAACCCATCGTTCTACCATTCCTAGACCGGCAAGGGAACTTGCTGTTCCAACAGGACAATGCACGTCCGCATGTATCCCGTGCCACCCAACGTGCTCTAGAAGGTGTAAGTCAACTACCCTGGCCAGCAAGATCTCCAGATCTGTCCCCCATTGAGCATGTTTGGGACAAGATGAAGCGTCGTCTCACGCGGTCTGCACGTCCAGCACGAACGCTGGTCCAACTGAGGCGCCAGGTGGAAATGGCATGGCAAGCCGTTCCACAGGACTACATCCAGCATCTCTACGATCGTCTCCATGGGAGAATAGCAGCCTGCATTGCTGCGAAAGGTGGATATACACTGTACTAGTGCCGACATTGTGCATGCTCTGTTGCCTGTGTCTATGTGCCTGTGGTTCTGTCAGTGTGATCATGTGATGTATCTGACCCCAGGAATGTGTCAATAAAGTTTCCCCTTCTTGGGAGAATGAATTCACGGTGTTCTTATTTCAATTTCCAGGAGTGTATGTTCTGCTTATTGGCAGGATCCTCACATCATTCCTGTATCTACCTGACCACGTCCCAGAATAACTGCTTCGTCGCCTAATATCTATGAGGAGCAGTCAAATGAAAAAACAGAACACTCACCCCGGAATGGTAACATTCAAAACTAATCATTAAAGGCGTTACGACATCGATTATCGCACAGGGGACGATCAATGGCCGTTACGTGGAACGCTGTCGGACACTGACGAATACAAAACCGTGCACTTCCTTGTCCGACTGAAAACGGGTACCAAAAGTGTCTTTCTTCAGGTCACGAAAAATACGAAAATCAGATCGCTGCAGTGTACCCTTCGTCCGAATGGCAGTATGAGGGCGCGCGGCATCGTGCAACAGACGATTCCGTCCCACAGAATTGCTAGGCGTTTTTATTTTATAGCACGTCGCAGTTTCTGCAAAATGTCCCTACAGAGCTGCGCAGTGAATATGATTCCACGCTCAAGGAAATCTACAAGCAGAGCGCCTCTACAGTCTAAGATGAAGGTCAACATGACCGTACCAGAACTTGTTTGAACAGCTTTGGATTTCTTTGGGGATGGGGCGGGGGGGGGGGGGGGGTTAGATATGTGGGACGTTTCCATTGTTGGTTTTGCCGTTGGATCAACACCCTGTTGCACGACAACACCGCCCCCAACTGCTAATCGGACAGCGATTTGGTTGGGAAACACTGCAACAACCGGCACAAAGCCTGGCTCTTTCACTGCGTGATTTACCCATCTTTGGACATCGGGTTCAGTCGGACGTGAACTGCAAGGGTGGGTGCGGTTGTGGATTCATCAGTGACCGACGGCGCTCAACAAAACAGGAGTCGATCGGCTCGTCTCCAAGTGGCATTTCCATAGTCCCGTTGTGGCGGGTGTGCGGTTTTTGCTCTACTGCCCTTGTACGTCTACATATGTACTTTAAAGCCACCATGCGGTGCATAGCGGAGCGTATATTGTACCACTGCTAGTCATCCCCTTCTTTAGTATATCTGTCTCCTGAGAGGTTTCTACTGGAGAATCTCCATTGCACACTGTCCTGAGCAACTTCCTTCTTCTGTTTCTACAGTCATGCTCAAAAGTATCCGAACGTCCTGAACTGCATTTCGCCTGATTCGCATGCAACCCGCATAACGCAGCTGTCTAGCAGCTCCTCTAATCGCTCATCGGTACAGTAGTTTGGCTATTGAAAATGGTTCCAATAAGTCACCACTAGAAAACACTGCGCTGTATCGCAATAACTCAAGATGTAAAGTAATACCACGATACTACAAATATCAGGGAACACCTTATCACAGATAAGACTGTCCTCAAGGCTTGTAAGCTCACATTTATTACGATAGATGACATACCTAAAATTTTACCACTCTCATTATTACGTCAGATAGGTAAAGCACGTAGTAAGTTCGTCGTATTCATGATTTCCTCTTCAAAGTAACGTACCGTACTTATTATTTAACACAAAATGACATTAAAAATTCAAGTTATTCACGAGCAGCTAGTTGAGAATATGTATGAACTTCAAATGAAACGACGAACCGTCTCGTTCTGCATATGGATTCAAACCCAGGTCATGTAGACTAACCAAAGATTTCGTGACTGACGGAAACTAACAGTCATTCCTGACTAGGCATACAGAGAGTGATATACCTCGATTTTAGATAGTATCAGTTAGCAAATACCAACTTTAAATTACATAACGTAAACATTTTTAACGGACGCGAATTTCTACACAGCATCTATTGTCCCTGTTAACGAACTACGAGAGATGTTAAATATTGCTTCTTCGCAAGTAACTTACTTGAAATGCCGTGAGGTAAAGCTTTGTGTTGGACAGGGATTCGAACCCAGAACCTAATTGTTTTCGAAGCACAATCAACTGTGACATATCGAATTTTTTCGGCAGTAGCTAGATGTTTTAACTGAAATGACAAGACGAAGCATTAATTTTTTCCTTCCCAGAAGTCCAACCCGGCACCTATTGCTGTTATATTCTAGAGAAAACGAACGTTAAATATGGGTTTGTTACACCAGCAGCGACATATGAGCATGTTTGAACCAGAAATGACGAAGGGTTCAGTGCTGACTGGGAATCGAACCCCACACATATCGTTGTTGACTACACACAAATAGACGTTATCTACCGAATTTTTCTCCACTAGTAGCTCGGAATAACGTCCCTGATCTTACAGTGATCGCACAAATAGTTCTGCGTCTCACTGGGAGTCAAAAACGTCAGATATCGTTAGTATTGACAACGAATGAATATACATTAAAAATCGAAATTATTATCCAGCAGCAGAAAGGTGTGCTCATGCTAGAGCTTGATAATACATAATGAAAACTTTAGTACCGGGACTGGATTCGAACCCATTCACGCGCAATATGTGGAGATGTTGACGAATCTGCAGTTTTGAACAAACAACAAATTGTAGTCGAGTTGTATTGTCACGAAAGGATCAAATTCCGCGTTAAGGGCGGTCTGAGTTGCATTCCCAGTTCAGAACCAATTTTATCGATATACCGAAGCTCAAATAAAAGATGGAATAAGCGTCCTGTGACCCTACATAGCGTTTGTTTCGTCACTAGAAATAAATAACTACTATAAGAAAGGTTATTGGTGATAGAGTTTCTACATGTCGCCACTCCTGACTTTATTGTGGTTCAACCTAACGTCTACTTGGTAGATAAGGAATATCATGTTTAATGTGAATTTCAGACCACAATGCCATTATACCTTCTTCACTTGGCGTAGCCAGAAGAGAATAGAATCTGTCTGTCCCTATCAAAAATCATCAGTGGAAGCTGGAATCGAACCCAGACCATAAGTATATGAATCTATTAGCTATCCAACAGACCACCAAATCCTCTGCTCTGCAACTCATTTTTCTATCATAACGCCGTTGCGCCACACTGGATGAGAATTCTGAAACACAGGCTCCCTGTAGTGGTTTGCAGCATGTTCACTACATTCATTTACTTGGTTGACCGAATCGCCATGAACTAGCTGCCTCAGCTACCCGGTGCATACATTCTACTCTATTTTGTAATCACCGAAATAAAATGACGTAGTTGCCACCTACACAGAACTGCCAACAGTGTTGGTTGTAGAAGTTTAAATAGGAAGTGTTCCTTTCCACTTGAGCTACTCTATTGCGCTACCTGTTTGTTGAAAACGTCGTGCAGTGCAAAAGAAAAGCTGTAACTGTCTGTCTCTCAGAAGCCTATATCTGGCCATATGCATTATCTCACAGCACTGTGGAATGCGGAAGTTCTGGAGGAATTATTGTTGACTTCTGGAGCTGCTGTAGCCATGTGTCAGATAGCAGCATAACGGTAAGTGTCGCACACTGTAGATAAGATGTCGTGAGTTCGATTACATTCAGTGCTATTTTTTTAAAACGCAGTTCTGCTGTCTGCTGATATGTAATGGAACTCTGAACATAATTCCCTTCACTTCTCAACCCAAAATAGTCGCATGTGGAAAAAGCGCTAACTCCTGCGACATTTTGTTCTTTTCAGGTTTAATAGACGGCCAGGCAGCAGATGCATCTCGAAACTTTTGTACTATGTATGGGGAGAGCGTGTCGTGCCAAAATATGTCAGTAAAGTATTTTCTGCATTATCTGTCGTGTTGTAGTGGCATTTATTCTTCTTCAAACCTTGTTTGACAACTTTAACTCAGAACAAGTTTTCTAAATGCATGTAATCAATAAACTGCATGTGCATTGTCAGACTGTTATAGATAACATAAGAGAATTCGCATATATCGTTGTCCTGATTAATTCCTCTCTCATGTTTACTAGTGTTTTAACGACACTAAAAGACACCTTACGAAAGTCGTGCACTGTATTATAAGAAATGAAATAAAACTACCCACAATAACCTTACGACGAAAGTCTGTTTTAATGAAACTGAGTATCTGTACACAAGTGTGCTTCTATCGCCACGAATTAGTAAAATACTATCACTTAGATTTCAATTGGGTCTGTGTTTACTTCGTATGCTGTGTCATACTCAAGAGGTATGCAAATGTGGCATTTCATAAATAAAGTTATGTATTCCTAGAAACCCAAAATTTGCTTGTCAGCAGCGGAAAGAGGGGTTACCTGTAGTGCAGCATTGTAAGTTTTTCACCATTGCACTACGAGCCGAAAGTATTTTCTTGCGATTTCCTTATCGATGTTTGATCTGACTGCTTGTAGCTCTTTCACAAAAGGGATAAGAACGTCACAGTCAGCGAGACTCGAACCGCGAACTATAACAGACACATTTTCAGAAGTCAGCACGTTACCACGTTTCCTCTTACAAGGCCAATAGTGGCTAGAATTTGTAAAACCGCTATTTAAAGGACGAGATTAGTTGCGATTTACACTTGCAACGACTTTCACGGGTTGAAAACCGTAAATTTACAATCTTCTGTTACGATTCAAGCGATAATAACTCAAATTATTCACTGGAAATGACAGGAAAAATCAAGTGAACTTTGAGGCTTAATTCCGTGCACACCAGGAAGTAACTCTTCGATCACAAAGTTGCTAAACATACCTTGTCTTGTTGGTAAATCTCAGTTACAGAACCAGCAGGAAAAAGACGAACCGATGTTCGTCTCAAAGACGTGGCTGCTGTGGCCTGGAATACGTAATGTGTCTGATTCACATTTCTGTAACTCGGTTTAGGGACTGGAGTGTAGTTACTAGTAATAGTACTGACTGCAAACTAAGCATCATACATCACCAACTCTCATATTTGTTTTTATATTTCTTTCGTAAGTGTACTGAAAACTAAGAAACTCATTCACGGACGTTTTCGTGCCTCGCTGATAGTCGAGCACAACAAACAGATAAAAATAAAAAAGAATGTGTGTGTGTGTGTGTGTGTGTGTGTGTGTGTGTGTGTGTGTATGTGTGTGTGTGTGTGTGTGTGTGTGTGTGTGTGAGGGAGAGAGAGAGAGAGAAATAAAAAAAATTAGAGTGTGAAAAAAATTGTTGTAAAGATATTGAATCATCTACATCTACATCTACATCCATACTCCGCAAACCACCTGACGGTGTGTGGCGGAGGGTACCTTCAGTACCTCTATCGGTTCTCCCTTCTATTCCAGTCTCGTATTGTTCGTGGAAAGAAGGATTGTCGGTATGCCTCTGTGTGGGCTCTAATCTCTCTGATTTTATCCTCATGGTCTCTTCGCGAGATATACGTAGGAGGGAGCAATATACTGCTTGACTCTTCGGTGAAGGTACGTTCTCGAAACTTTGACAAAAGCCCGTACCGAGCTACTGAGCGTCTCTCCTGCAGAGTCTTCCACTGGAGTTTATCTATCATCTCCGTAACGCTTTCGCGATTACTAAATGATCCTGTAACGAAGCGCGCTGCTCTCCGTTGGATCTTCTCTATGTCTTGTATCAACCCTATCTGGTACGGATCCCACACTGCTGAGCAGTATTCAAGCAGTGGGCGAACAAGCGTACTGTAACCTACTTCTTTTGTTTTCGGATTGCATTTCCTTAGGATTCTTCCAATGAATCTCAGTCTGGCATCTGCTTTACCGACAATCAACATTATACGATCATTCCATTTTAAATCACTCCTAATGCGTACTCCCAGATAATTTATGGTATTAACTGCTTCCAGTTGCTGACCTGCTATTTTGTAGCTAAATGATAAAGGATCTATCTTTCTGTGTATTCGCAGCACATTACACTTGTCTACATTGAGATTCAGTTGCCATTCCCTGCACCATGCGTCAATTCGCTGCAGATCCTCCTGCATTTCAGTACAATTTTCCATTGTTACAACCTCTCGATACACCACAGCATCATCTGCAAAAAGCCTCAGTGAACTTCCGATGTCATCCACCAGGTCATTTATGTATATTGTGAACAGCAACGGTCCTATGACACTCCCCTGCGGCACACCTGAAATTACTCTTACTTCGGAAGACTTCTCTCCATTGAGAATAACATGCTGCGTCCTGTTATCTAGGAACTCCTCAATCCAATCACACAATTGGTCTGATAGTCCATATGCTCTTACTTTGTTCAATAAACGACTGTGGGGAACTGTATCGAACGCCTTGCGGAAGTCAAGAAACACGGCATCTACCTGTGACCCCGTGTCTATGGCCCTCTGAGTCTCGTGGACGAATAGCGCGAGCTGGGTTTCACATGACCGTCTTTTTCGAAACCCATGCTGATTCCTACAGAGTAGATTTCTAGTCTCCAGAAAAGTCATTATACTCGAACACAATACGTGTTCCAAAATTCTACAACTGGTACGAAACGAAATCTTTCATTAAAATGACACGTTCCACATCATTACGAAATGTCTTAATCATGATACGTGGAACAAGTATTAATCTAATCTAATCTAATCATATTGCTGACTAGCCACGGAGAGTCGTGAATTAGCGAAAGTTTCGACAATATCAGTAACCAAATCTAAACTTGAAAATAAAAGACAACAGTTTTTGTAATAAACCGGGACTCCTTTCAAGACCCTTTCATCCCTGTTAACTAACCACAAAAGATGTCTGATATACCTCCTTTCAGAACTAACAAAGTGTACATGCATTTAAAGATGAAGCACATGAAGTTCTGTGATGGAGATACGAACCCAACACGTAATCGGATTGTTAACTGGGTTCAAATGGTTCACATGACTCTGATCACTATTGGACTTAACATCTGATGTCATCAATCCCCTAGAACGTAGAACAACTTAAACGTAACTAACCTAAGGACATCACACACATCCATGCCCAAGCCAGGACTCGAACCTGTGACCGCACACCTACCGTCCTTCCCTATCATCCACGGATATAGCTTAAGTATCAATTGCTTACTCACAAACAGTAAGACGTGTGCGTGTTTGATCAGAAATAACGATACCTGTTGCGATTGTTGGCAACACATGAACAAACATTAAAGATACACGTAAATTTTCACTAGCAGCCGGTGTGCACGTGATACGGTTTGAAACGAAATTATGAATATCTTTGTACCGGATCAGGATTCAGACCCACATCCTTACCTTTAGAGGAGACCTGGGAAAGATTGCAGTCTTGGGAAAAGGAACGAAATAATTGAACTATACTGTTCCGAGAGATTCAGATACTCGAAAGAGGAGATAGGAATTCGAATCACAGTCCAGCACCAAATTTTTCAACGTCTCTAATTCGACCAAGTACCAGTAAAATAAGAGCCATGTTCCTTTAAATGGCTGTCGGTTCATCAAATAAAATAAAATTTTCTAATGTAGGTAAGTTTACTGGCTACAGTATTCATTTCCCAACATAAACCGGCTCTGTCCAGTTGGTAATGAAGGAACGTGATGTTTAATGCGGGTTCTGGATTATAACGACTTTTTCTTGAGGTTACCAGAGGTAAAGTAAATCTGTTTGTGCCTCTTAAAAAATGGTTCAAATGGCTCTGAGCACTATGCGACTTAACATCTGAGGTCATCAGTCACCTAGAACTTAGAACTAATTAAACCTAACTAACCTAAGGACATCACACACATCCATGCCCGAGGCAGTATTCGAACCTGCAACCGTAGCAGTCGCGCGGTTCCGGACTGAAGCGCCTAGAACCGCTCGGCCACCGCTGCCGGCTAGAAATGGCTGTCGAATACTGCCAAACCAAAAGCAAAGGGATCTTACTGCCTTCCGATATACGTCACTGTCAGTTCTTCCATTTGATTTGGTCGACGTGACCTGATTCAAGTTGTGTATGACAGAGAATATTTTAGAAAATCAATTGTTTCCCTTTGCAATAAACAGAAAGATTTTCATTCTAAGCTATCCAAGTTCAAAATTTTCCCAATATTAGTTCAAATTTAATATTCGCTTCTATAATGTAGGAAAGTATTTCACAGTTGCAAAACACGCATCCGACTCATTGACCTTACACTTAGACCCGGACCATAAATTCTAGGTCAGAGTGACGCCAGTTTAAGTAACCTAATGTAGCGAAGACTGTTTGCCAGTGCCCTTTCTGACCACAAAATACCCAATTCACTCATTGGGCTCCATAAGTACACTGTAACAGTAATTTCTGTGTGTATGCAATGCATACGGATTGTAGAATTTAGTGGTGCTCTCTCTTTCACTTCTGTATACAATATACCTGATTCCGCCAGTCACGAAATCTTTGCTTAGTCTGCATGACCTGGGTTTGAATCCATATGCAGAACAAGACGGTTCGTCGTTTCATTTGAAGTTCATACATATTCTCAACTAGCTGCTCGTGAATAACTTAAATTTTTAATGTCATTTTGTGTTAAATAATAAGTACGGTACGTCACTTTGAAGAGGAAATCATGAATACGACGAACTTACTACGTGCTTTACCTATCTGACGTAGTAATGAGAGTGGTAAAATTTCAGGTATATCATCTATTGTAATAAATGCGTTATGCAGGTTGCATGCGAATCAGGCGAAATGCAGTTCAGGTCGTTCGGATACTTTTGAGCATTACTGTACGTTCGTCCATTTCCAGTGTCGTCCACAGCCGGTGCGGTCAGCGTAATCCCACCTGAGTGGGCAGCATTTGCTTCGTATCAATTCTTCCCTCAGTGACCTGGCTTCTAGTCAAAGAACAGTCGCTCCGATTACTAAAATATTCTTTATCTTCGTCTAGGACCGGTTTCGGTTTCTATATTGAAGCCATTTGCTAGTGCATCTGAAACTGACATTGTCAGCGTATTGTAGAATGGACATTTAAACTCTTTACGTAGCAAAATATAAAAATGTTTAAGTTTACACACGTAAAACCTAGTCAAAGAAAAAGAAAGAGAATAATATTGTATTGTATTGTAGTGGAGATGTGATGACGAAAGAAAAAAATGGTTTAGGTTTAAAAGTGATGTGGCCAATAAAATAGCAGAACAAATGTGCAGCCGGCCGAAGTGGCCGTGCGGTTAAAGGCGCTGCAGTCTGGAACCGCAAGACCGCTACGGTCGCAGGTTCGAATCCTGCCTCGGGCATGGATGTTTGTGATGTCCTTAGGTTAGTTAGGTTTAACTAGTTCTAAGTTCTAGGGGACTAATGACCTCAGCAGTTGAGGCCCTTAGTGCTCAGAGCCATTTGAACCATTTTTGATTAGACAAATGAGCATGCCATGATTATACGAACTGTACATTTTGATGCATTTCAAGTAGATGCATTTTAGCGTAGGTTTTCGGGGCCGCTGTGACTGTCAATAAAATTCCTCTGTGCTGTTGACCGCATTACCAATATGTAAAACTGTCTGACGTTTCGGTCACTATTGCAGGTTTTCCGGAACATCGGACAGTTTTACATACTGACTTTGCGCTCAACAGCCCTGTGGCTTAGGAAGTGGGGACGAGGGGTACTCTTAGGATGGAAGGTCAAGGCCTCTGTAATGTCACTCCTTAAACAAGAACTTCCAAATGCATTCTTTATTCAAAACAGGTAAGAGATAATCGACGTGGCCATCTATTAAAGAAATGACACAATTAAAAAAAAATTACAATATGAACCTGATTTCACTTCTTTTGGAACTCCCAAAAACTCAACTAGCACAACACATTACAATTTATATTCAACAAATCTGAAACTTTTAGGTTGCGTTTATCAAATGGGCAGTGACCCCAGGCTGCCTTGATCAAAGGCCGAAAGCAGCAGACCAGCCGTCCAAAACAACACCCAAACGCCGGGGCCCAACCGGGAGTCACTTCCCGTTAGACGTCACGTCACAGCTTCTGTGCACCGAAGCGGGACGTGGCGCCGCACCCACGCACCCCAACTCGCAGAATCTGGAACACAAACAGACCGCAGAAGACGCGGCAAACACCAGCCAAACATCAATCAATAGACGTTAAGAAGGTGATAAACAATAAAATACACAAACCAATTACTGTTGAGTGAGTACATTCAATAAGTGCACGTATATAAGGAAATGCATATAAATGACTAGCTTTGCAAATACAGGTTTTACTAATAACAGGATAACTGGTTGCAAAAAAAAAAAAAAAAAAAAGTTTACAGAAATATATCAGGGACGTCGCGTGATGGCGATAACCCAAAATCACAAGCACGCCTTCGTGCTAATATGCCTTTTAATAGTCGTCCAACCAGCGGATTTTAAAGCAAATAGTAACTGCTGGTTTGCATACAGTCGCACAGACTCTGCCGGCTGCTCTTACTTCGACAACACGTATATTCGAACCAACCGACCAACAAATACACTCGCTGCAACGGTAATCGTTTGACGAAACGAAGGCACCAAAACCACTTACACGTACGATGGAGAGCGTTGTTCGAGATGGCCTCGATGGATGGGCCTCTCCGAGAAAACAGGCCCCAAAGCAATGCGACGAGCAGCGCCCGGCAGGCAGGTCCACCGCTGGCCCAGCCCCGTCGTCCCCTCAGGCACGCCCCGGCGCCTCGCCGCGAGTCCGACCGCCAACTCCCCTGCCGCCAACACCCGCCGCCAGATCACAACAGGGGCGAAGATCGTAGTACAGCCGGGTAATCGATAGCCGTGCCAAAGAGCTGGTGTGCCAGAAAAGGCGCACCACGGCTGAAGCCCAGAAGAATTTTGTTGACAAAGTCATATATTTTAGATTATATTTTGACTTGTTCGAAAATATGTCGAGATATAAAACATGTCAAACTGTAATATCTCAAAAAACAATAAATGGGTAAAACCTACTACCAAACCTTAGATTGCGCAAGAGGTACTGAATTTAACTGACGAGGATGTATAAAAATGCAGTGAATAAATCAGGCGAAAGGGAATATAATCTAAAAATGCGATTGACAGAAAATTCAAAATGGCTAAGTAGGAGTGACTAGAGGACAAATGGAGGGCATTAGAAGCAAGCATGACTAGAGGAAAAACAAAGAAAAATTAAACACCTTTCGAGAGGAGAGAGGCTGTTAGGAATATCAAGAGCTCAGATGGAAAGCCAGCACTAAGCAAAGCAGAGATAGCTCAAAGGCAGGACGAATATGTACAAGGGAAAGGAGTATGTGTATAAAAGAGGAAGAGGTAGTAGGAGAAGATGAATTGGGGGATATAATATTGCGATTGAAATTTGACAGCGCACTAAAAGGCCCAAGTGGATGCAAGGCGACTGGAGCAGAACGTATTCCACCGTAATTACTGAGCTCCTTGAGAGGGCCTCCGTGACATAACTATTCCAACTGGTGAGCGAGATGTGTATGAGACAGCCGAAATACCGTCAGACTTCGGGGAAGGTCAGTTTGGGTACCGGAGAAGCATAACAGCACACGGGGCAATGCTAGCCATACGAAGATCGAAAATCGATTGAAGAGAAGCAGACCTAACTTTACGGCATCTGTACATTTGCGGAAAGCTTTTGACAACAGTTTGTGTTCTAGAGGGCCCACAGCGCGATATCTGAGTGTGTCTCACAGAGACGTTATGTAGAGAAATCGAAGTCACTGCTATGTTTAAAGTACTTAGTGCTTTATTGTTCGGTTTGTGACAGGCCTGTTTCGGTTACAGTGCCATTTTATAGCTGCCTGCGAATATTACGTAATTTCGTTTATAACAGGACACAAAAGGAAGTAGCAATTCTATGATATATAGCAAAACAAAATAACTGTAATCCAAACATAATCACTCAATTCTATTAAAACGCGTCAAATCAACGCACAGCGACATCCACAAGGACATAAAACTACTAAAAGATTCACCAGTGAAACAGATATCTTATACGTACCTACAACATACATAAGAAATATGTCCGACAAATTAAATGAATAACTGAAAAATAAAGGCGTAAGATCAGCCTACCAAACCAAAAATAATTTAAAAACACTAATTCACAAAGGAACACGAAATTAGTAGTCCACACAAATTCAGGCACATGCAAAATCAAATGTCAAGATTGCGACAAAGTGTATGTGGGACAAACAGGAAGAAATTTCGCACCTGGTTATCGAGAACACACCAGCAATAGCGATACAAATCCGTCCACTTTCTTCAGTCACATGAAAACAGGGAATCACAAAGCAGACCAACTAGAACGAGCAACACGACTGTTACACGTAATAGCGGAGGGGCTAACAATGGATGTTGTGGATTAAACAGAAATCTATATGCACACATATAATTACGCACAGAGTACATTAAACGACATTCTGATCTCAAACACAAATTTTATATTAAAAATTTTATTGAAATCCTCAGTATAGGTAATAGATAAACGTACACAGCTAGAAACTTTTACAAGAAAAGATAAAATCAACCACAAACTTCAAATCACTAATGCATAGAAACCCATAAATTAAAACAAAATTGAACCACGTAACATCGCTGGTAATCTGTCAAATAAAGCTGTCAAAAGTACAAAAACTTGTAAACAGAACAAAAAGGCCGTAGTCAACAAAAAGTCTCGTCTACAACAACATTAACGTCCTAAATATGGCAGTATAGCTGCCACAATATGATAATCACGTCACCTATAAGACATAAAAATCAAATCATTAGGCAGTGACAGCACCAATCGATGTTTTATGGACATCAAAAACAGGTAGTCCTCGTGCATAATCACCCAATATTGTCAATACTTATATATAAGAATAGAAACAGGTTTAATGAAATCACATATTATTTGCAAACAGCTAGGAACTCGCACACCAAACAATGAAGCACGAAATACTTAAAATATATCAGCGATTTGGATTCCTCTGCTTATAACACTTTTGACAACTGAGCCGTGCTGCGGCTCGCGTTGCTGCTGTTTGTAGGTTTCCCCCCTCTGTTGGAGGCCAGACGGTATTGTTTAGTTGGCATGGTTGCGGTTGTCTCATGTTGACTGGCGCCACTCGGTTTCGCAAGCGTTTCCTGTCCGCTACTGGCAGCAGCGGCAGTTATCGGCATGTAGTAACTGTTGCCCTATCTTTGTGGCGACGTCGTTGTTTTTCCGGGTCGTGTGAGTGTGCCAGTTCGGTTGGGGACTCAGGAGGAGCCAGGTCAGCGCAGTGCCAGAACACGCCGGGACCGCTGGCGGCCCGCATGGACTGCCGCATGGAAGGGCTGTGGTCACGAGGGTGCACCACCTCGTCGTAAACCGGACCCAACAAGCTTTAGGATGAATGCATTTAAATCCAAGTAGAGAAACTTCCACCATAGTGATATCTGGCGATTCTCCAGTGACTTGGGTTCGTGTTGCTACTCGTAGTGTCGCCGAGGCGAAGAGCAGCGAGTGGAGTGCTTGAGGAAGGCGAGTCTGATTAGCTTTCCTCGACTTTTTATTACTATTTACTGCGTTCAACTACTTACAATTTGTTAAGTTCAACCAGTGGTAATTTTTCTTGCCTTGTGGCTGCTAAAGCCCCAGTTACCTGTCCTGGGGGCAGGTTGGTGATTCTTCTACTCCGGTGGTAGGCATTCCTTTCTCGTTCCGGGCACTCTAAGCACAGTGTTCTGGGGTCGTAGTGCAGACCGCCGCTTCAGGCTTCGGCTAATTGTTCTATCGCTGCATTTGATTTATCGGACGTCGGGTAGCTTCAGCAAGATTCAAATGGCTCTGAGCACTATGGGACTTAACATCTGAAGTCGTCAGTCCCTTAGAACTTAGAACTACTTAAACCTAACTAACCTAAGGACATCACACACATCCATGCCCGAGGCAGGATTCGAACCTGCGACCGGAGCGGTCACGCGGTTCCAGACAAGCGGCTAGAACCGCTCGGCCATCAGAAATCAGCAAGATTAACATTAGTCACTGCCACTAGTCTGAGATACCATCTTGTGAAGTGAATGCAACTCTTGACTGCCTATCTCATCGCTCGCGAAAGTGTTTGTTGATGATGATGATGTTTGGTTTGTGGGGCGCTCAACTGCGTGGTTATCAGCGCCCGTACAATTACCCAATCTTTGCTCAGTCCAATTTCGCCACTTTCCTGGATGATGATGAAATGATGAGGACAACACAAACACCCAGTCATCTCGAGGCAGGTGAAAATCCCTGACCCCGCCGGGAATCGAACCCGGGACCCCGTGCTCGGGAAGCGAGAACGCTACCGCGAGACCACGAGTGGCGGACAAAAAAAGAAAGTGTTTGTTGCCGGACCTTCTCAGAGGTCGATTCCTGGAGCACCGTCTGTGGCCCCTTGGTTCTTGTAAGACATTTTAACCTCCCCACAAAAATATATAAAATAAATAATATGAATATGGTTCTAATTTAGTGTAACCTCAAAACAGAAAAATTCCTAAACCTCTCAACAGTAAAAATTATAATTATATCGTTCACATTCAGTATAACATCCCAATAAAAAAATAAATTCAGTAACCTGGCAATAAAACAATGTAACTAACCTCTCAATTAAATTGTCGCTCACTTATGATTTTTCAATAATTCACTATGAATTTAACCTGGTAAATTTTGGACGACAGCAGTGCTGCGTCATGGCTCTGAAAGATCATTCTGAATAAAAAAGGAAAAATTCTTACCTCAATGAAGTCGCCGGATATATCTGCTCTTACAATAAATTTTTCCGGCTCAGCTCTGTGCAATGCTGGCCGATATATCTGTCATTTATGAAAGGAAGCAACTGATTTTTCTATTGCAATAATCGGGATGATCATGGATGGGAGAAATTAGTAAATTCTTTAAACTGAAATGAATGGTTGTTAAAAGTTACTTTTTATAAGCAAGATTATTATTACGAGATTTTTAAAACATTTACATGGGACTTGAGATAACATTATTACATATGCGCGAGGCTGCTTTTTACCTTATACAATAATACTCAGGCTCCGGCATCGCTGCACCGCGACCGGGCCAGCCAACACGATACACCAGACCAGACCAGAGCAGACTCCAGACTAGCAACAACTTACTGCTACAGCTACACAGTTCCTACTGCAGTCAACACTGCTCTCTGGTCAGAGACCTTGCATATCGCAGGCAGAGCATGAGCAATACATCGAAATTACATCACCTCGGACCTCTTACAACATGTGTGTTCTAAAAGGAGGTCTGAAGGCCAGTAGTTCAGTGTAAGGCTCCTACAGTCCACGCCTTCTGCGGGTATAATTATTGTATTATTTAGTAGAATACCTTGTAATGCCTACATTTCAAGGTTATATATGTCTAGTTAATAGTTCTGGTGTAGTGTTCAGTGGATGTTAAGGGTTGTGTTACAAAGTTTACCATCATATTGTTTCACCCGTTTGGTTATCAGTTGCTTGTTTTTTTAATTAATCTTTGCTATTGTATCTGCTGCTTTACAGCAGGTTTCTAAATTTATTATATTATTGCCGTTCTTGGCGTGTAAGGCCTTCAGCTGTGATTGTCGTCATTTGCCTTAATTACGTATTTCTCTTAATTTTGTATTTGGTATTTGTATTTTAGCAGTAAGCCTTAAAACCTTATTTACTGCCATTACTGGCGTCTGGTGCCTTCTGCTGGTGTTTTTGGTGACTTACCTTTAATATCTCAGTACCCGTAATTTGTAATTTGCACCGAGATCTAAACAATTCTTAATTGCCTTCTGCACAGATCACAACGGCTTGCTTTTAAAACAGTAACTGCTGTATCTGTATTTAATGGTGATTTGCTAAATTGTAACTCACTGAAAAAACTATTATTTACACAGTTGCTTATTCCTTCGTTAATAACGTGTGGTATTTTTTATTTATTGTTGAGTCTGAAATTAATAGTTTAAAATAAATCGTGTGTAACTGTAAAAGGCAACAAACTGATTACGGCCCCGTCCTCAATCGAAACCGAACCCTCCCTTCCCTTGACCACCAGGTTTCAACTGGCAGCAGAGCGTGGTTACGATTGTAATATCGCAATTTCAGTTACTGAAGGTTTGATTTGTTAAAGTCTGTTAGTGTTTCATGCCTTTGGTGTTGTGTCTGTTTTAGGTGATCAACTCTGTAATAGCTGTCAGGCAGTGTCCTGGGATCGGCCTATTGAGGAAGGACCATCTTACTTATGAGTTGGCGATAAGACGCCAGCCTATTGAGGGTAGTGTTCTGGACTTGCGTGCTACCGTTCTTCAGCTGGTTTGCGTCACGCCGGATGTTGTGGATGAGACAAAGGCAGCCACTGAGTTTTTGCTTAAAGCTGTTAGGAGTCTTGTGTACAACATCGGCCTTTTAGAGAGCACTCAACCTAGTGGCAGTCAGTTAGGCAGGGAGCGGGCACAGCTGATATATTTAACCAACCGGATATCTGATTCGAGCATTAAAGTTAGAGGATCGTGATAAGGAATCAACCGCTGAATTGGGGTCCTTGGTTAATAAGTTACAATTTAAGGTCACATGTTTAGAGCTTGATGGGAAGAGGACGGGGGAGCAGGATTTGTTATCTTCAGAGCTGTGCGCTAGCAGGCCCGGGAATAACGCCCTTATGTCCTCCGAGGGGTTATCCAGGGCGTTTGTTAAATTGCCTAATCCCCTGGTGCATCTGTTTCGAGACATCACAGAATTAGCTATAGGCGAACTTAGCCAATTGAAAGGTTGTTATGGTTGATGGTTCGCTTTGAGCAACAGGCTGATGCGTTTGGTGTTTCACATCAGGTAATTTTGTCTCTATTGTATTCTTTAACTAGAGGCGAATTGGGGACCCTGGTATCCAGGGCCACGGCAGAAGGGTTTTCATTGCGGCAGTTGAGGGAGCTGGTAACCAGCGAAAGATTGACCACAGGAGTTCGTAAACAGCTCGAGCGTCGCTATATTTGGCAAATGCAGCAAGATAGGGAGGAGTTGCGTAAGTACGTGGAAAGAGTTAAGATGACCTGTTTGGCCTTGATAGTCGACTTTCCAGAATGGGAGTTAGTTTCAGTTGTCCTGAAGGGAATGCGAGCGGCGGATGAGTCACACTTTGTTTTTCGTGGTCGTCCCTCCACCTGGGAAGGACTTCGTGCCGCCCCGCCGTTGTAGCGATATCCGCGTGGCCGCTCTCCGACGGTAGATACGGCGGGCATACGACCGACCGATGTGTCCCTTCTGTGTTCAGTTACCGTGAATAAACGAGGCTTCTCTCCGTCCACTCATTTCAGTACCTCTTCGTGACATCTTGTCTGCCGAGGAAGTCATTAGCATTCTGCGGTAGCTTCGAATCTCGGACGCTGTTATTTAATTTTTTTTCTACTTCTCCAAGTGTCCACGTTTCACCTCGGTACAGGAGCACCCTCCAAAAAAACGCCTGTGTGAGGTTTTTCCTTAGGTGTTTGTCTATACTGCTGCATATAAAAAGGTTTCTTCTCTCGCTAAAGGCATGTTTTGCCTGGTTGATTCGGCTTGCAGTGTTCTTCCTTGCCTTCCGTCTGATGTAATTTTACTACCTAGGTAGGTAATGGATACTACAGTCTCCAGTCGGTCGTTGTTATGTGAGCTTTTCAGCTATGGTGTTTTGTCTGCTCACCATTTAGATTTTTGTTTCACTTTCATGAACTTTCAATTTATAGGAAGAGCTGAGGGTGGTTTACATCTGGGCCAGCATCGTGTCTGATTTTTCTCTCTCTCAACCTAACACTGCGGTACCATCAACAAATCTCAGCCAGCGTTATTTTCTTACCGTTATGTTTAATTCCTTCTATTGCCCCTAGTTTCCCCTAGGTTCATCTACTGTCCTCTGAATGTATACACTGAACAGGACGGCGGAGAGTGATCAGCCCTGTCATGCACCTTACTTGATAGTAGCTTCTTCTTGATGTTCTCCACACCGTATCGCAGCCATCTAACATTTTGCGTGGTGTCTCCCTACCACTTTCGCGCAACGACGCTCTGAGCGTGTTTTTTAGGGAATTGTCTAGTTTGAACCTGGGACCTGTTGCTAGTAAGGATACGCCAGACCACACATGACATGTAGAGTTCAGAAAAGTTCAGGGAGACTAGCGATGATATAATCAAATACTTAATGATTTCAGCGTCAGCTCCACTGCACTTCCTGTAAAAGAATCTTAATACTAACTAAATTTAGTGGAAGCGGTTCAAGGCTTTCCTATTTTTAGTTAGCTGGTAAAATAACGTCGAAAAAGCTGTTAAATTTACCATTAGAAATTTTGTTCTACTCACAAAACATTGTTTATAAATTGCACTATTGATAAAAGGCAATATTTTAATACAGGATGATAAAAACCAACTGCGTTCAACAAAAATGTGAATGAATATTCCCTGAATGGGTTTCCAAGTTCTACAATGGATCGAAGGATGACCTATGCCATATCACATCTACACTCCTGGAAATGGAAAAAAGAACACATTGACACCTGTGTGTCAGACCCACCATACTTGCTCCGGACACTGCGAGAGGGCTGTACAAGCAATGATCACACGCACGGCACAGCGGACACACCAGGAACCGCGGTGTTGGCCGTCGAATGGTGCTAGCTGCGCAGCATTTGTGCACCGCCGCCGTCAGTGTCAGCCAGTTTGCCGTGGCATACGGAGCTCCATCGCAGTCTTTAACACTGGTAGCATGCCGCGACAGCGTGGACGTGAACCGTATGTGCAGTTGACGGACTTTGAGCGAGGGCGTATAGTGGGCATGCGGGAGGCCGGGTGGACGTACCGCCGAATTGCTCAACACGTGGGGTGTGAGGTCTCCACAGTACATCGATGTTGTCGCCAGTGGTCGGCGGAAGGTGCACGTGCCCGTCGACCTGGGACCGGACCGCAGCGACGCACGGATGCACCCCAAGACCGTAGAATCCTACGCAGTGCCGTAGGGGACCGCACCGCCACTTCCCAGCAAATTAGGGACACTGTTGCTCCTGGGGTATCGGCGAGGACCATTCGCAACCGTCTCCATGAAGCTGGGCTACGGTCCCGCACACCGTTAGGCCGTCTTCCGCTCACGCCCCAACATCGTGCAGCCCGCCTCCAGTGGTGTCGCGACAGGCGTGAATGGAGGGACGAATGGAGACGTGTCGTCTTCAGCGATGAGAGTCGCTTCTGCCTTGGTGCCAATGATGGTCGTATGCGTGTTTGGCGCCATGCAGGTGAGCGCCACAATCAGGACTGTATACGACCGAGGCACACAGGGCCAACACCCGGCATCATGGTGTGGGGAGCGATCTCCTACACTGGCCGTACACCACTGGTGATCGTCGAGGGGATACTGAATAGTGCACGGTACATCCAAACCGTCATCGAACCCATCGTTCTACCATTCCTAGACCGGCAAGGGAACTTGCTGTTCCAACAGGACAATGCACGTCCGCATGTATCCCGTGCCACCCAAAGTGCTCTAGAAGGTGTAAGTCAACTACCCTGGCCAGCAAGATCTCCGGATCTGTCCCCCATTGATCATGTTTGGGACTGGATGAAGCGTCGTCTCACGCGGTCTGCACGTCCAGCACGAACGCTGGTCCAACTGAGGCGCCAGGTGGAAATGGCATGGCAAGCCGTTCCACAGGACTACATCCAGCATCTCTACGATCGTCTCCATGGGAGAATAGCAGCCTGCATTGCTGCGAAAGGTGGATATACACTGTACTAGTGCCGACATTGTGCATGCTCTGTTGCCTGTGTCTATGTGCCTGTGGTTCTGTCAGTGTGACCATGTGATGTATCTGACCCCAGGAATGTGTCAATAAAGTTTCCCCTTCCTGGGACAATGAATTCACGGTGTTCTTATTTCAATTTCCAGGAGTGTGTAATCTAGGTTTAAATTAAGTTTCATAAAAGAGAAAACTATCAAAAATGGTCTACAGTGACCCTCAATTATCTTTAATTACTTTTTTAACTTGTCATAAATTACAGTGGCTGATGTGGCTTCTCAATAATTATATAACAGAAGAATCATCGCGTTTCAGATTTTTAACTTCTAATACCAAATGTGAATACCACGAAGTTTAATTGACGATCGATACTAGTATTACATAAAAAGGGAGTGTAACGGATGAGACTTCTGCAGTTCTGAGTGTAGCTTTATGCGGTCTCATGTGGCATCGTGTGCGTTCATTACCTTGTCATTGGTTAGGCAGCGTCAGGGGGTGGGGTGCGGCGCAGCTCCACACACCTCGCCGTCTCGGAAGCCTTACTACAATTTTCCGAAGATGGTTTAAGAAAAGCTATCTGGCTGTTTTTTCAACTGAACAGTCAGGGTCTCAATGTTAACCTTAAGCTCCGCCTACAAAAATTCTGTCTATCCAATGAGAAATGTTATACTTTTCGTGGTGGGGCAATGTTTTTAACGTTTGCAACGTAAAAGAGACGTGCATAGTCCCACGCTAAAACTTGCAGCTGGTGTAGCCCTTCTAGTGTTCTATACTGTTCTTCTGGAGGGCTCTATCTTTTAACATGGGCTGGGGGGTGGTCTTGGCGATCGGCAGGCGATGCGGGTGTCCATCCCTTATCGTAGGGCCTTCTAGCTTAACACGGTTCTACTCTTGGCTTCTGTTCTCGTTTCTCCCCTCGGAACTGCGTCTGTTTCACGGTGGGAAGGTATGACATGCATTTAGGCGTTCTTGTGTTACTCTGTGGTATTCCATTTGCTCACTCGTTGATCGTATTACTTTGGTTAATTTAATTTCAGGATTTATTCGGAGTTATGTGACAGACTGTCGGATTTGCTATCCTGTCAGGGTTTTCATGGAAGGTGTTGGATTTGCCGACACCTTACAGCCACCTCTTCTCTATACAGTCTCTACATTACTCTTCTGTCCTTATACTTTGCGCCAATCTCTGTGTACCACGGGGTCTAGGTTCGATTCCCGGTCAGATCAGGGATTTTCTCCACCCAGGGACTGGGTGTTTGTGTTGTCCCCATCATTCCATTAGCATCCACGAAAAGTGCCGAGTCAGGATTGTGTAAAAACTGAAAAGCTGCACGGGCGATGATAACCATGAAAGGTAACTTGTTTGGATTATTTAATTGATTGGGAATGTTGGCGAAATTTAGGGTACTAAAAACATTTATTTTCAGAATGATATTTTCGCTCTGCACCGGAGTGTGCGCTGATATGAAAATTCCTGGCAGATTAAAACTGTGTGCCGGACCGAGACTCGAACTCGGGACCTTTGCCTTTCGCGGGCAAGTGCTCTACCAACTGAGCTACCCAAGCACGACTCACGCCCCGTCCTCACAGCTCATTCTGGAAACATCCCCCAGGCTGTGGCTAAGCCATGTCTCCGCAATATCCTTTCCTTCAGGAGTGCTAGTTCTGCAGGGTTCGCAGGAGAGCTTCTGTAAAGTTTGGCAGGTAGGAGACGAGGTACTGGCAGAAGTGAAGCTGTGAGGACGGGGCCTGAGTCGTGCTTGGATAGCTCAATTGGTAGAGCACTTGCCCGCGAAAGGCAAAGGTCCCGAGATCGAGTCTCGTTCTGGCACACAGTTAAAATCTGCCAGGAAATTTCTTTAACATTTATTTTACCGAACAAGATGTAAATGAATACTCCACTGTGTGGCGCCTGGTTGCCAAAGACAATGTAAGTAGGTGATCAGTGAGTCAAATACTCTGGCACTAAAAATGTGGATAATGCAAGGTGAAGTGATCTGACTCTGAGCAGACGTTGATTGATCAATCTACTGAAGTTTCTCAACTCCGATGCAGCTGAGGGCAAGTTGCGATTCAGATCTGTATGTCCTGACAATGCCGGAGCGGTAGTACATTACCCTGTTTACTTCATGTGGTTCAAATGGCTCTGAGCACTATTGGACTTAACATCTGAGGTCATAATTCCCCTAGAACTTAGAACTACTTAAACCTAACTAACCTAAGGACATCACACACATCCATGCCCGAGGCAGGATTCGGACCTTCGACAGTAGCGGTCGCGTGGTTCCAGACTGAAGCGCCTAGAACCGCTCAGCCACACCTTCCAGCTTACTTAGTGTGGCAACGTGACTTCTAGCTGGCGAGATGTGTGCGGCGTGAGACGTGGAGACGGCACCTCTGAATCGACCGCGGCCACGAAAGAAATGCGAAAACCTCACGGTCTAGAGATCAAGCAGACGGAGACTCTTTACCAGAGGCCTGAAATCTCCATAGATTTCAGTGTGTGACACACCCGTTCGCTGGTTGTACCAAGGACCAATTTGGCTCACTTATACGACAGAATGCAAAAGGATACTAAACGTCAAGACTGGTAAACTAAAAACGAATAAGTGTGCCCTTGGCAAAGGAGTAGTCTGAGACGATTGAAGTCACACTGTCGGTACAGTCTAAACTAGCATCTCTAAAACAAAAGATACTGCCAATAACTAGCTGTTTTTAAGTTTTCATAGAGGGGGTAGAGATGATTTACTCCAAAGTTGTGTCGCTTCCCACAACAACAAGCGAACAGATACAGTCTCAAAGATCTTAATCTAAATCGCCTGTGCCTTGGAGATTGTTAGTTGCAGCTACGAGGTGTAATAAAGATTCTATCTCCAAACGTTTCTCAGATGCCAGAGTTTTCTTATAAAACAGACGCAGCTGAGGGAAGTTGTTCACTGGGCTACTTGCACTATCGGCGAACACGAAAACATGTGAATTTTATAACACGTGGTTCTGCACACAATATCCGGTTTACTACTCCATTGGGTAGACTTGTCCTTTAGACCATTGCCCCTGCCCAGGCTTCTGCTGGAGCAACAGCAGGTATCGCGGCATTGTTCTGCTGGAGCCCTGTCTCGACGAGGGACTGCCCTGTCTGCCCTGTACAGCTATGGAGCTGTCCGGCAAGATTTACTAAGGGATGGGCTCGCCACCAGTAGCTTTCAACTCCCAACAAGCCGTTTCTATGAGCTAAGAATCATATAAATATCTTATGCTTTTAGTGCCCTACGGCGCTCCATCAACATCTGCTCAGGCCATTAATTTACTGGAGTCTCGCTCAAGGTGTGTCAGGTTGTCATAAAATCTTTACTGATTTTCCGTTTGGGAAAAATAGGTGAGAGAATAACTTTTCATCTCTCAGTCACGCAGTTGAGCGCCCCACAAATCATCATCACCATTCTCTTGCAGCATGTCGCCAGTCTGTCTTCGTTTGCGTACACCTCTTCTAAACCCGAACTCGTTGTCCGTGATAATTTCATCTATCCTGCCTTCTATCTGCCTTAGAACGGTAAAGGTCAAGGTCTAAGTGTGTGATAGTAAACTGATAGTCTTATATTATTGACATTTGTTTTCAGATGCTTTCTTTGGTATTGGCACTGCGATACATTTTTTAAAGCTCGTTGGAAGATCCTCGGTTTCGAATATAGCTTGTACGAGATGGATCAGTTCTTCATGTAGCTGTTCTCCAGCACCCTTATGAGTTCTGCTGGTACGTCTTCAACTACAGTGCTTTCCCAGCTTTTAGCTGTCTGCCATTTGGGGTCTGAAAAATAACTGGTAATGGAGGAAAAATAGAACAAGTAAAATGCAGAATGGCTGTAGCAAGGAAAGCATTTCTGAAAAAGAAGGGTATGGTACCATCTAACGTCAATTTATGGCAAATTCTTTTCTGAAGGTATTTGTCTGGAGCATAGCGTTGTTCGAAAGTGAAATGTAGACGGTAAGTTGTCAGGACAAGAAGAGACTGGAAACTTCTGAAACGTAGTGCCACATAAGAATGGTAAAGGTTAGATGGATAGATAGAACAAATAAATGAGAAGATTGTGAATTTATAGTACAGTTTGATTAAAAGAAGCGACCAGTTATTTAGACACATCTTGAGACATCAAAGAATTGTCAGTTCAATAATGGAGGGAGGTGTTTGTCGTGGGGGTAAAAACTGCATAGGGAGACGAAGGTCTGAATACTGCTAAACAAGGTCAGATGTTTGTAAGTGCAGTTGTTATTCAGATCTGGAACCTGTAAACAAGAACAAAAACATTAATTTAACACCTTTATGGTATTAGTAGTGATAATTAAACTTTAGTACTGAACCCCTCTACAGAGTGTTCCAAAAAGTATCTTACTTCAATGTTATGAATCTCGATTTGTAGTGAACTTAGAGAAAAAAAGTACATTTTCTGTAATGCATCAACTCAAAAGTTTTATTGTGGTTCTTTAATGAAATACTACAAGCACTTCCCTTGTGGCACGTACAGTATCTAGTCGATATTGCAAGTCGGTCCAGACCTGATTCAACAACGTCAACTGTCTCAATAGTTGCCGTTATTCTTGCTTCAGATCACCAACCGCTGGGTTGATTTACTGTAACAATTACAGACTGTATGGAAACAGATGAAGGCACTTTCAGAGTACCGGGTGTACTGTCGAACGAAGAGTTTGCTGTTCTTCTGATGCTTTACGAACAGACTTCTATGGTGAACGCTGGAAAACCTGTCGAATTCTCTTCGTATATTTGTCACTTCTCCTTGGCCTGCCCGCACGGTACTTCAAACTCAGACACTGTTTCAGCGAAGTCGCTGTGCCGTTTTCTTGAGGGTGGTGTTTTTCCATAGCGCTTTCTGAAATGTCTCTGAACTCTGGTGTCTTGACTTCGTTTCAGTCAACCAGGCAGCTCGCTGTGTCTTTCCCTGTGCAGAGCCCACTGTCCGATCCATTTACGATCTCCCACCACTGTGCAACAACGAAGAAAAAACTTGTTTTCATTTATGTCGCTCTCTTCATCTGCAGACGCAAAACATTCAAAAGTTACTTTACATAAAATTTTTTTTTGGATGAGACAAACTTTATTTTGTTTCTCTAAGTTAATTACGATTCGAGTTATGCGACATGGAAGTAGTAACGTACCTTTTGTGACACTCTGTACTTTGCTGGCGAATAAAGGAGTTTTGTTTGTATATTCTGTTTTCCGTGTTTTGTGACAAAGATATACGTTCAATACGCTTACCCGTTTGTTTAATATTATCCTGCAACTAAGCACTAGGTTTGAGTAATAATGAGAATCCGCAGTGCTCTTTGTAATTCAGAACAGAAGCTATACAAAGCAGAGTATTTACATTCTACAGTGGCCATTGAAAGAAACGATGTACTAAACGTTGTAATTATTCTCGCTGCCATATCTGCATTTGGGGCCACAAATGACGCATCGGACACACAAAACAGGAGAGCACGCGAGGGATCGAAGCGGTCTGTTTGTTTGCCGGCCAGATGGCCCCACGGCTGCGGGTGGGTAGGGGGTCTCGGTCGCGTTTCAGCTGACGGGAGGCATGTCCCACATTTTGCGCGTCCACCGCGACAAATATTGTTTCAGTTTCTTTCTTTATTGTTTTGTTACGGAACATTATAAATTTCGTTCGCCACTAGAGATCTGTCGACTGTTGTGGCAGCGACGTTCGAAGGCAGCGTTTGATGAGCGGCGGCCGTGTTTGCGATTCGCCGTTTGCTGCGTGCCGCAGTGTGCTGCTTAGGCCCTCCACTGCAGCTGCTGTCACAGCACCTAGGCCACACGCGTGCCTCGCACCCCTTTGCCATCTCCTGATCCGACGCTTTAGCACTCAAAAGTTCTTGTATAGCCACTACCACCAGTACTTTTCTCGTTGTAACAAATCCAAGTGATGACTGACGACAATCTGAGATGATTATATCCACCGTCACGGTGAATGTCACTCAACATTTTTATTGATACACAAATAATTAAAATGGTTTATGGGAGTATAAAGTCGACACTTAACTCAGTGCGAATGTCCCTCCGGCAGGATTGTTTGTCGCTGGAACACATGGAAGATGGATATTTATAGCTCAGATCTGGATATGCAACAATAATGACGCAGCAGTCAGTGACCATGCGTTCCTATCCTTCCTTAAATCTACAGTTTTGATCAAAACATGTGGTGCGTGGTAGAAATGATCTCAACGACAAATCTAAAGTGTTCACTGAGAACTATTTACGTGTGCAACAACGAGGATGCAGAGGGAATGCATTTACATCTGTTGGACAAATGTTGTGAAAACAAACACTCCGTACCGACGTTTCACGACAATTAATCTATAAAAACACAGCGTGTAAACCGTCTGAGGATGAATCACAACGATCCGAAACCGGTAACGGTATCCTTTGAATCAAGGAATTGAAAGTAAATTTGTGGCTGGTTGCTGTAATAACACCATCAACATTTGTCTTCAAACGACAGCCACGGTCTCCATCATGTCATCATATAACAAAATTGCACCAAATGATGGTATTCCACGCTGAATTAAAACAGAAAATCTTTGAGACGATGAAAGAAGCGAAGGACCTGCAAATTATCGAAAGGGGTGCTAAAAGATTTGCACAAATAACACGTTCGGAAACTCGAAACACCGCGAAAGCAGGGAAAACGGTTCTGAACTAAGTCCACAGACGAATAAAGTAGAACAACAGAAGGGACAGTAGCCCAGGATGCGGAACTCGCGTGAGAGATTAGTTCAAATCCCTATTTGAACTGCATTCCGTTAAAAAGATGCGACACACATGTCACGGATATGAGCGGGTCACACCACCACATGAAAGCAGCACAACAGTAAAACACGCGTTTGTGCGCAGCAAGTACCGTAACTGAACGGGGTAGAAGGGAAACTGAAGTGGCATTTGACGACGGACGTTACCTTGTAAGTAGGCTGTTTAGGTTTTTATATTGGTAACGCCACGTAGCGCGTATGAAAGTCACTGGCTGTGCTGTGTGCAGTCTGTGGCTGGTTGGCATTGTTGCAATATTCGCCATTGTAGTGTTGGGCAGCTGGATGTTAACAGCGCGTAGCGTTGCGCTGTTGGAGGTGAGCCGCCAGCAGTGGTGGATGTGGGGAGAGAAATGGCGGAATTTTGAGAGCGGATGATCTGGAAATGTGTCTATCAGAAACAGTACATTTGTAAAAATGGATGTCATGAACTGCTATATATATTATGACTTTTGAACACTTTTAAGGTAAATACATTGTTTGTTCTCTATCAAAATCTTGTAAAAATGGATGTCATGTACTGCTATATATATTATGACTTTTGAACACTTTTAAGGTAAATACATTGTTTGTTCTCTGTCAAAATCTTTCATTTGCTAACTATGCCTATCAGTAGTTAGTGCCTTCAGTAGTTTGAATCTTTTATTTAGCTAGCAGTATTGGCACTCGCTGTATTGCAGTAGTTTGAGTAACGAAGATTTTTGTGAGGTAAGTGATTTGTAAAACGTATAGGTTAATGTTAGTCAGAGCCATTCTCTTGTAGGGATTATTGAAAGTCAGATTGCGTTGCGCTAAAAAGTATTGTGTGTCAGTTTAGTGTTGATCAGAATAAGTAAAGAGAGTACGTTCAGTTTTGCTCAGCTGTTTGAAAATCAAATAATGTAAGAGGTTTATCTGCACAGTAATTCAATAATTTTTCTAAGGGGACATTTCAACCTCTGTATCAGAAACTTCCAGCACTGCAAGGGAGTAGAGAACACTCTTCATCCCCCTTCCCATATAGAACTGTTTGCTGAAGCCGTACCTCTATGTTGGTCAGAGCAGAAAAAAACAGATTTTGTCTGCGCACATATAGAGGGTGTGGTCGCTGAAACGATGTGAAAAACAACTAAATCATACAGGAAGTATTGAGAGGTGGCATGAGCCCCCTCTTATATTTCTATCTTACTCTGAGGAATTCGATTTTCCTCTCTAATTGCATGTGGTGAAAAGTTGAAACTTCCTGGCAGATTAAAACTGTGTGCCCGACCGAGACTCGAACTCGGAACCTTTGCCTTTCGCAGGCAAGTGCTCTACCATCTGAGCTACCGAAGCCCGACTCACGCCCGGTCTCACAGCTTTACTTCTGCCAGTATCTCGTCTCCTACCTTCCAAACTTTACAGAAGCTCTCCTGCGAACCTAGCAGAACTAGCACTCCTGAAAGGAAGGATATTGTGGAGACATGGCTTTGCCACAGCCTGGGGGATGTTTCCAGAGTGAGATTTTTCACTCTGCAGCGGAGTGTGCGCAGATATGAAACTTCCTGGCAGATTAAAACTGTGTGCCCGACCGAGACTCGAACTCGGGACCTTTGCCTTTCGCGGGCAAGTGCTCTACAATCTGAGCTACCGAAGCCCGACTCACGCCCGGTCTCACAGCTTTACCTCTGCCAGTATCTCGTCTCCTACCTTCCAAACTTTACAGAAGCTCTCCTGCGAACCTTGCAGAACTAGCACTCCTGAAAGAAAGGATATTGTGGAGACATGGCTTAGCCACAGCCTGGGGGATGTTTCGAGAATGAGATTTTTCTCTCTGTAGCGGAGTGTGCGCTGATATGAAACTTCCTGGCAGATTAAAACTGCACTTACCCGCGAAAGGCAAAGGTCCCGAGTTCGAGTCTCGGTCGGGCACACAGTTTTAATCTGCCAGGAAGTTTCATATCAGCGCACACTCCGCTGCAGAGTGAAAAATCTCATTCTGGTGAAAAGTTGCTATTCCTTCACATGCGGACTTCCCTCGCAGCGTCTCTCGTCACCCGGGTGGTCCACTGATAGGCGGGATCTGCTGATCTAGAAAGGGTTATGCCGACGCAGTGGGAGGGAGTCGAGTGGATGCTTTCCAGACGCCGACATTGTCATAAGAGCGGGGTCGACACAGCCACAGTGGTCTGACGTAGCGGCTGGGCTAGAGATTCCGTTACTTCGCAGAAACTTAGTGAAAACACTTTCTGGCAGGCTACCAGCGAGGCGTGGGAATGACTTGTGTTCCCACGCAGTCTTGGCGGGCAAATTCCCGCGTTTTCTGCAAAATCATAACTGTGATTGGCTTGCTCAGGGGATAGCTCCGTGACATAGCAAAATCGGCGCAGAAATTGGCGCCAAGTATCTCCATTGGTGGAATAGTAGTGCGTCGGCAATAGAGTGGAATTTTCCGCTGGTTTTCGAGTTGCTGATTGGAACGTTTAACCACGGCCACTGTCGTGGGGGTGGGAATGTTCTGTGTTCGGCTTGTACGGGTGCTCTTGAGTGAGTCGGCTCTCGCCTTTCGGTCGGAGTAGGTTTACAAGACTGAGCTCTCGCTGCTCTGGACAGCCTGCCTTCCGTTGGCTGTCTAATATACTTTCATTTAATTGTAACTGTTTGACGAAGTTGCTGATGTTTCGACCTCAATGTAACTTTCCTAGTACAGTTGGCAATTGAGCGTTCTGCGTACAAGCGGCCTATGTTGTCCGTCTTGAGCAGTTTTGGCTGAAGTTGACTGTACTGGAGTTACTGTGTGACTTCTCTTGTTAAAATCAATCTCTGTACCGACAGTGATTGTGTAGCGAGCCTTCTTCGTCTCCCTCAGAGGCCTATTTGTGTTGCTAGGAAGTCTTTAGTCTGGAACAACCAGACCAGGAGATTTTGTTTCGGGCTATACTCGCGACATTATCATCACCACGACGGGACGTCGAAGCAACCAGCCATCGCCTCCGGTATGCCAGATCGTGTCCTTGCAGTTAAGAAGACAGCTTGGTAATGTACGTCCGCAGCACCGGCAAATCAGGGAATTTTGTTAATCGGAGCTCAGCAGAGCGCGCCTGTTCGTCTTTTCTAACTTTGTTCTGTCTTGAGTGTTAATTGTCTGAGTTATCACTACTGTAGCAGCAATTAATGTTGGGTTGGCTGGGTGT
This sequence comes from Schistocerca cancellata, assembly GCF_023864275.1. Taxonomy (NCBI): domain Eukaryota; kingdom Metazoa; phylum Arthropoda; class Insecta; order Orthoptera; family Acrididae; genus Schistocerca; species Schistocerca cancellata. The sequence goes on along the minus strand of NC_064634.1, from coordinate 519,482,578 downwards.
TTCTCTTAAGATTTGGGTTGCAAGGAATTGGGTCCACATACCACTTGGTCATAAATGTCACAGTCTAGTTTATGGACAACTTCACCCCCACAGCATTTATTTGAGTATCCAATTTGATGTATTGTAAGTGTTTCATGTGTTTTGTTTATTATTTTGAGGTTAGTCGTAATAAATCAAATTGTTATTTTGGACAGAACTTTCATTCTGTTAATCGGTAGAGCAACTCTTTCATTTCTCACTACGTTAATGAAACTTCCCTTTACCTAATTAATTTCTATCCAATCAAATTATTGCAGGTGCCAAACTCTTTTCTACTCCACTTGCAGGGTCGATTACAGTCAGTTCGCGTTTCTTCTTAATCCATGTACAACAGCAAAAGTCGGAGTTAGAAAAGGGGGGGCTAAGAGGTTCATTTCCATATGAAGATTCTAGAAGAATTTAGTGTTAAATGCACTGTTAGCCTCGGCACCTCGCAGTATGAGGTGTTTAAACACGTGTTCTTGACTCATTGCTGGTCGCGGGCCACTCACAATATAATAAAACACGGGATCGTGATGCACAAAGGCATGGAGTCATGTAGATTTACAATCTCAATAAAGTTTTTGATTACGTTACAAAGAAAAATCAGTACCTCTTTGTGCCACGTAGCGAAAGCGAAATCATCCCAGGCTTCACAAAACTGCCGCTGCCATATCAGCAAGTACTGGTAGGCGGATACGGAGACGATGTTCAGGCATTCAGGGGAATTCTACGGGAACTGGGATTTGTGATGAACGAGGAACAGGCACGTAACAACAGACGACAACGCGAAGCAAACTCTGAGCAGCCGCGTAATAACACTAGCGGGGCTAACTTTAAGAACCGAGACAACTGGGGAAGGAACGGAAACAGGCCACATTGTAACGGTTCAGAATTATAATGGGCGGAACTGGAATGCTGGGCGACGGAATAATGGGTCACATTTTCAGCGAAATGAAACTGTGCAAAACGCAAACAGCCGGGAGTTCAGATCGTAGAGGTCGGTCGGCGTAACCCTGGTCGCACAAGGAAGGAAAAAGATGCTCAGAACTGACCAGCACTCAAAGCGGGAAGGACTGCGAATGAACCAGCAACTGATATCTGAAGCAGTCATCTGAAATTGTTAGATTTTGCTGTCATTTCAGAACTGTTAGTTGAGCGTAGCACGTAACAGTTGTAAATAAAGTACAATAGAATGCATACACATAAAAGTAATTGCAAAACGTAGAATAAGTATAGGTTCATAGCAACGTTTTTAAAATCAGAGGTTAGTGAATAATGTGTTCATTTGAAATGATAGAAGATGTAGCAAAATACAGCGAAAATGTACAATGAAATCTGTACCCTTAAGACAAAAACCGAACATCAAAACAAAGTTGCGTTTGTTTTTACAACGAGGAGTCATTCCTTGCGCTGCGAAAATGTGTTTGGCGGACAGGATTGTTCTATGCTTTGAACGACATATAGTAGGTAGCGAGTAGTAAGTCGAAGGCAAAATGAACTGAAAGTACTGAGGATACGACGAAAGCTTAGGACGTGCAGGTATCCTGAGCATTGTGTTTAGCAACACGAGAATGTCATTTCGCCATTAGGATACGTATAGGTATGAGGTGCTTATTGGCCAGATCAGTGCGACTTGGTTATTATGTCATTTCTCGTCGCCACTTTGATGTTGGGTGGGCGAGAGCGGTGATCTATGTCGAGATTTTGAGGGGGCGTGACGCAGTGCACGTGAGTGGAGTTTTTGTGGAGAAACGCATGGCGACACTCAAATGAAATTGGAAAATATTTTAATAATTGTTCAAATGGCTCTGAGCACTATGGGACTGAGGTCATCAGTCCCCTAGAGCTTAGAACTACTTAAACCTACCTAACCTAAGGACATCACACACATCCATGCCCGAGGCAGGATTCGAACCTGCGACGGTAGCAGTCGCGCGGTTCCCGACTGAAGCGCCTAGAACCGCTCGGCCACACCGGCCAGCCTTTTAATAATGTTGCAATCAAGAATTGTATGGAAATATCTGTGAAAAATAAAAGGAGGCAGGAGATACTTGTCGTATATATATGAAGAGTGCTCCACAAATTACTAATTCATCACTGTTCAACAGGTAGCACAGATGTCACCATGATTACAAAATTAGCCCAGAGAAGGAAGTTATGGTTGCCCATCATGGAAAACAAGAAGGAATAAAAAGGGAATTAATAAAAGGCAGCAATGTGAAAACAGTGAACGTAAAAAGGTAAGTCACTCGTTTGAATTATTATTTGAAACTATTACGTTTAAGAAAAACGGCAGTGAGGGTTAAATAACGGTAGTGTCTGCAATACTGCTAAGCTGATCGGCGTGTTTTGTCGTGTATACAATGCTAAGGACAGCGAGGTTGGAATATCTGGAGCAGTCGCGTGTCTCCGTAAGTGAAAAAGAACTTCAAGACGCAACGCCATAAGAAAAAGCAGGAAATTTAAATACTTCTATCACTAAACTACATAACAACATTGTGGAGAATATAACTCACAACTAACTTTGGGTGATGGGCTACTAATTATATTAACCGTATGATGAACTAACAACGTGCTATCCGTAACAAAAGACACATATTCATCGCGACCATCAATCATGATCATCGTTGTAACTGTTTCTAGATAATTTAGGAGTATGTCAACAGATCATTTAATAATCCAGTTAGGAAGTACTTAATTTAACAGTTTTTGTGTATAGCCAAAAAATGAAGGTAAAAATATCGAATTTAAAGTATAACCGAGAGAAAAAATTGTGTATTAGCCATAAGTAGTTAGTATTAAGGTGCAACAGGTTGTGTGGAGTAGGCGGCTTTACGGCGGACACAGGTGGGTAGTGATCTCGAGAGGGGGACGAAGGAGGGCGAGGCGGCAGAGGGGCTGTACAGCCTGGGGAGGCAGCCTGGGCAGGAGGTCCCGTGCAGTCGTATCCAGCTGCGCTGTGGCGGCTCTCGGAGAGGCTGCGCCACGAGGACACTGTAGGGAGGGACTGGCGCAATTCTGAGAACTAGCAGACGGGGCGGCCACTGTCGGGCCGTCACAATTCACACTGATGTCCAAAATTAAAGCAACAAACGGAAATGTGTTTATTTTGGTACAAAAGAGTATCAACAGGCGATGTTAAAGTAGAAACAATGAAACGAATACGGGACGTAAACAACTGCAACATGTATAACCGCAAACATAAACGTTCTTCGTTTTTTTCCAACTTAACGGATTTGCACACACATTCCGATAACTGATTAATGCGCTCAGTATGGGATGTGACCACCTATGACACCGAAAGAGGCCTGAGGACGATGCAGTATGCTGTGAATGATGTCACCAATCTCATGCTGAGTCAGTAACGCCCTCTGTTCCTAGAGCGCTGCTCGCAGTCTCGGAGAGTGGTCGGTGGGCGCTGTCGTCATGCGAGCCGTCTCCCTAGTGCGTCCCAGACGTTCTCTGTGTGATTCAATTTGGGAGAGCGAGCTGACCACACCATGCGTGCAAAATCTTCTGTTTCCAAGAAGACATCAACCACCCGTGCTCTACGATGTCGAGCATTATCGACCGTCAATACAAAGTCAGGGCCCTCAGCACTTCGCAACAACCGCAAATGAAGTCCCAAGATCTCGTGACGATACCTGACAGCAGTTCAATCTTGCCGAAGCACCTGTACAGCTTCATGAAGAGCAGCTCGGTGGTAAACATAATCTCTGCCCACATCCGTAGGGATCCACCTGGATAACGATCTGTTTCCACAGTGTTCGGGTCCCGAAATCGTGTTCCACGTTCCCTTCAGATACGAATCCGTCGAGAGTCACTCTCCAGACTAAATCGGGGCTGATACGTTAGCCCACTTTCGACCACGCAGGTGGCATGTTGATTACCGCACTTTAGACGTTCCCTTCTGTGAAGACACGTCAGTGGTTGACATACAGCAGGTCTCCGACAATAAAGGCTACTGTGCGGAAGCCTTCTCTGCGCTGTTTTCCTCGATACAACACGTCCAGTGGATGTTGTGAGTTCACATGCCAATTGCCGTGCAGTACAAAGCAGGTACTGTCGTGCGCTTACAGCCAAATAACGGTCCTCTGTTTGTGATCTCACACACGGTCGGCCGTGCTGTGGCCTTTTGGGATACAGGTCCGGTCTCCACAAACTGCCTCTACATCCGAGAAACAACAGAGCGGTTCACACTGAGCCTTCGTGCCACATCACTTTGCGACTGTCCTGCTTTCTTCCTTTCTCTGGCCCTCCATCGCAGAGAGTCTGACAGGTACCTTCTCTGTGCCATACCGCACCGTCTGTGACTGTGTACTCACAGATTGTGGATGTGGGGCTACCCGACAAACACTATCTCGTTTCACAAATGCCGTGATGTCATCGTTGGCACTGTTGTCTGTTGATCGGAATGCCATCTGTCGTGCAGAACACGATCGTATGCGCATCTGGTTAGCAGTTTGTATGATTACATCGTGAATTACGCACAGGACAGCGAAATAGTGGTGTGTTGCATTAATTTTGGACTCCACTGTAATGCAGTAAACAGTCGTCAGTAATGATCAGAGGATACTTACAAACTTCTACACAATATTACGACGTGGCTTTTTCAGGACCCTAGAACTGAACTCTTCTCATTTAGCTCTTCCATCCAAATACAACCACACAAGAAGCTTAAACATCTGTACTCGGAGCCGGTGGGGCGGGCTAAGTGGGGGCTAACCCATGCATCTGTCAGTTACATGTGGGGGAAGGAGGGCGGGAACCCAATGCATCTGTCAATTACATGTGACATTTTGCCACTATGAAAAGTAGAACCACACTATAACCAAAGTTCTGGCCTGAAAAACACGAAAAGAAGACTAAGAGTACAAGAAGACACAATAAAATAAGAAATTCGAGGAGGAAAATTCAGGAAAACAAGAATGAAAGAAAAAGAAGACGACAAAGAAGCAGGTCCCATTATATTTAGAAATAACCATTTCACATACAGGGGAAGTTCAGATAAACAATGTTAAGCAGCAACTATACTCTAATGAGGCGGGACATTATGACCAGTGCCCACCGAGAGGCTGTGTGCCGCACGTGATGCGGCAAGAGAAGTATACGAGCGGAGCAGAGACGAATGGGGACTCACCCTAGCGCCGATAAGTGGTGCGCATAAAATTGGCCGACTTAAGCGACTTTGACAAAAGCCAGACAGTCGTCTCCCAGTGACTGGGAGAGAGCACCTCAGAAATGGAGAAGCAGGTCGGCTGTTCGCGAGCTGCTGTCGTGAACTTGCAGAACGCTGAAACCACGAGCAGGCGATAAAGAGTTGGACGTCCAAACCTCATCGCAGAACGCAGGGATCGGAGGCTTTCCATCTCTATAAAGCAGGACAGGCGGCGATCTGTGACAGATCTAACCACAGAGTACAGTGCTGGCGTAGAACAAGTGTTTTGGAGCTCGCCGAACAGCGCACAGTGGTGAACGCGGCAAGGACCTCCTACCTGTTCCCATATTGACCCAGCAACATCATCGGTTACGGTTACAGTGGGCAGGATATCGAAGAGATTGGAAAGCGGATCAATGGAGTCGTGTCACCTGCTCAGATGATACCGTTTATTGTTAAACCAGGTCGACGGCCGAGTGCAGATCAGGTGAACGGCTGCTCGAAATAAGCAGTGCGCCACGGACGCAGGCCGGCGGGAACTGTACTGTGTTAAGGGGGAGACCCGCCAGGGCTTCCCTGGGACCTGCGGTAGCAACCTAAGACGCTATGGTAAGTGTGGTCTACGTGAACGTTATTAGGGACCACCTTAACACTTACGCTCGATGTCTTCTCCAGCAGCGATAGAATCTTCCACCAGGATAAGTGCCCGTGTCACAATGGTGCTGCAGTGGTTTGAGGAGCACGATGGTGAACTCGCGTTGATGTGTTGGCCATCAGATTCGGCTCATCTGAATCCGATGACACTGCCGCGCGCCCGCTCTGCGCCCGCAAACCGACCGCCGCTAAATTACGGGAAGTAGGCAACTGGTGTTACAGACCTCTGAATTGCATTTCAGAGGTGAACCGACACGCTTTTAAGTATGTGCTCTTAATGTTTTGGCTCATCGGTGTATATGAAGGAGAGTGGAATGTGAAATGCATGCATACTGACAAATTGTTTCATACACTGACAGAAAAGATTAGTCTCCAGAACTATGAGGCACTTCGGAAGCGCAATCGTCATACCTCCTAACACAGTGCCCCGGGTATCAGCAACATGTCTTCCATATCAGAACTCCGACGAGAAACGCAGTTTCGAGAATCCGCTGCATACTTGTGGCGTACAGTACGCTAGCTCTGCCTGCAGTTGAGCGACTGCCATACCGAGATTGTCGAGATGCGGCACGTACTTGGAGTTAGTGAATTAGCTGCTCTGGGAGTGGAGCGAACGCATGCACCACAACATCGGATTAGGTTCAGTAGTGGACACTGGGCGGTCTAAGATTTTGCACGCATCGTGTGGTCTGCTCGCTCTCCCGATTTGAATCCCACAGAGCACGTCTGGGACGCACTAGGGGGACGGCTTGCATAACGACAGCGCCCACCGACCACTCTCCGAGACTGCGAGCAGCGCTCTAGGAACAGAGGGCGTTACTGACTCAACATGAGATTGGTGACATCATTCACAGCATACCGTATCGTCCTCAAGCCTCTTTTGGTGCCGTAGCTGGTCACACCCCATACTGAGCGCATTAAACAGTTATCGGAATGTGTGTGCGAATCCGTTAAGTTGGAAAAAACGAAGAACGTTTCTGTTTACCGTTATGCATGTTGCAGTTGTTTTAGTTCTGTATTCGTTACATTGTTTCCACTTTGCCGCGCGGGGTTAACTGAGCGGCCTAAGGAGCTGCACTCATGGAGTGTGCGGCTGGTCCCGGCGGAGGTTCGAGTCCTCCCTCGGGCATGGGTGTGTGTGTTTGTCCTTAGGATAATTTAGGTTATGTAGTGTGTAGCTTAGGGACTGATGACCTTAGCAGTTAAGTCCCATAAGATTTCACACACACACACACATAGTAGTGGACAAATTCCACACCATATCTCTTTCCAGTGCCATGCCCTGACAAACATATTGTTTACCTCCGCCCCAAGTAGACTCCATAATTATGTGCCGTGAATGACTTGTGCGACGAAACAGTAGTGTCCATAACCCGCAAATAATAACGAACCCATTTCTGCACACGGCAAAGCAATATTTTTGTAGTATTTCTTACGTCTCTTGTGCTTGTGTTTGTTATATTTTGTTTTTGTATAGTTTCCATACGTATCCATCATTTATTTCTTCTGTTTAAATGTTTGTATGCGTATTTGTTCTAATTATTACATTAGATTAAATATTTTGGCCATAATTATAAGCTAACAATATCGTTTATGGTTTATTAGTATAAGGATCAATACAGATCACCAGTAACTTCCTACGTAAATCTACATTGAAACGTTCAGACGGTGGTCAGGCTTACTCTTTGACTAAAGTCACGTTGATATTGAACTGTAAATGCAGATGACCAGTAACTTGTCATTTTTGTTATACAGACACGACACTGTGGTCATGCTTCAGTTCTAGTAATGTCGTGCTGAAAGGCCATAGTCATAAGGCTTTTAATGTGAGTGTTTGCAGACAGATGAATGTGATAGGCTTCAAAGTTGGACTCCCCTGTTGCAAGAACAGACAGTCTAGAAACTATGTTAGCGTTAATAACGATCTGTTGTAAATCTGTTTTTGTCACTGGTCATTTTCCTTTTTGAATTGTTATTACCAAGACAAAGACATTATTGTCCAGTATGCAATATCGAAACAAAATGGAGAGAGACTGGTATAACACAGAGCAGGTTTGAGCTCACGAGCACATGCAACATCTTCTGAGAAGTCAGTTTTCTGGTAGATCAAGTAACACCACAAGTGTTTCGTGATCACAGCAGAAAATTAGTCGATAAGAGATGGATTACGTAAGGCAGCAATATTTTGCCTTCGAATGTGTGGTATTATAACAGTTCAGTTGCATATTTTGTTCTACGTGAGACAGAAATATACTACGGGTGATATTGTTAACTGATCATTTCTTTGGTTTATACTCGGTAGCGCGACGTACTAACAATTTTCTGTAGTTTGCAGGGCTGGTAATTAATGTGAGCTAGACGATGACAGCAGGGAGCGGTGAACGTTATGTACTCACGTGAAAGCGGCGATCGGTGGAAGGGAGGATAGGAAAGAAGCTGTGTCGTTATCGTCTTCTTGGGGCGTTTCGCTGTTCTGGAGGGAATAGAGTGGAGGTAGCTGGTTTACAGCTCTGCTGGCGGTTCCCCCCATTGCGAGGCCGGTGAGAGGGTGCGGGACGCACTCCCGCCAATAACGAAACTGGTCAAGACAGCAGGGCGTGGAGAGCGACAGCACGCTGCAAAAGAGGGGGCACCCTTAAGCCGTCGGCACACGGACCGTGCTGTCGAACGTTAACGTTGAGCGTGCCAAGTTCAACGTGCTGCTGAACGCTCAGGAACGATGCGACGTGTGCATACGGTACGTGGGCCCAACGTGGTATACGCGATCGCATCGCACTCCAGCGGCAGTTGAGGGATGTTTCTACTTCGTAAATCACACTCTCTAGTCAACGGGCGCGCGTGAAATTCCCACGTTAGCTCTATTAAAACGCACTTTTCCTCCATCGTCCACGAAAAGGAAAGTACCATGTCCAATCAGTAGAGACACAGGCTTATAAAAGTTCCGTTACAAACACTGCGTTACGAATCTGGAATACTTCTCCGCATAAGATAAACATTATTTCATCATTCCCACATTTTAGTAAAATCCCAAGGTCAGTCCTACTTGATCACTGTTCCTACCCAGTAGCAGAATCTTTGCAACATGTGAATTACGAAGCGTCAAAGAAAAAGGAACAAAATATCTTAAGACAACTAGCGCAAGCTGTCCTTTAGATTAATCCAATCGAACAAAGCCACCCCTCAAAAAAGGTGAACTTTTTTTTTTGTTTGGAACTCAGAACCTTTCGTTTATTAGCCCAACACTTTAAAATTTTTTTTTCAGTTTTAAATTATTTATATGCTAAATATGTCTAATACAGTAATAATGGTAAAACAAACTTTAAAAGTGGGTTACAGTAAAAACTTTGCTGAAGATAACTGAGATTATTCTAAGGTGCAAACTATTGTCACCCAAGCACTGGGTTTGTCTACAAAGTTGAATTCACTGTTTAATTTGTAAACTGTCCATTGAATAAAAAATAATAGCATATTTAATACCAGTTTTCTTGACTATGAACCAGTTTAAATACAATCCAATTAAACACATACAATAACACAAGAAAAAAAATAACGTTCCGGATGCAAGGTTAAAGTAAATAATAATAAGGAACCAAGTGACTTTTATTTTTCTTCTGTTCGTTCTCGTTCAAGGTGTTGTAGTGGTTTCACATATTTAACCAACACCCATTCTTTCAAAAATGATCTTTAGCATGTTGCCATAGTGCTTCTTGTGGTTGCGATACGTGCTGATTTTTGCATATTCACACGTCATGTAAAAAGCGGAATTCTATCTCGTTGTCCGACCCAAGTGTGTGGATGACATAACTAACATATTTTCCCAGTAACCAGCTAATGGCGTTGGTTTTTAATTTCGGAAAGTATGTCATGTCCGGTCTCAGGAGGAGCGACGGCGTTATATATTGCGTAGAGGATCTGGTGAGAAAGGCGATTTGTTGCCTGATCCAATTCCAGTTATGCACATTGCCACCACAGGTGAATCTGTGGCTGAGTGTATCCACCAGATTGCATTTTCCACAAAGGTGTGTCTGGTTTAAACCGATCCCATATAGTCTCTCGTTGGTGCTGATGACATTATTAACTGTTTTGTACCATGCGGAAATAGCGTCTGTAGATAGCCCGGCATAGTTGATGTTCCGCCATACAGCTTTCCAGTCACAATTTGGGAATTTCGTTTCAATTTTGTTTCTACCCTCATTTAACTTCCTTTCAAGTATGATGTCGCGCGCTGTGATACGTGTGTTGCTTCTGTTTTCGTCACCAAGATAACTTGCTTCGAGGAAAAAGTTCCTCACATACTGCAGACGGGCATTAATCCTTCGCACATCAATCGGTGCTTTCAGGCTATGGGGTGTCACAGCCTCAAAGAGCTTTGCGGTTATACATTGTGGAAGTTCTCTGAGTATATGGAAAGTCCGTTTGAGGAACAGAGCAGACGCTTTATTGCGAATATCCACCAAACCGAGGCCCCCGTTTCTGACATCCAGTATAACCGTAGTCGCACCAACCCTGAATATGTCTCCTCGCCATAAATAATTGGTAACAGTGGACATGATCCCTTTCGCTACTAGTTTAGGGATTGGAAATACCTGCGCAGTGAAATACGCTTTAGACAAAACGCAGGAGTTGATGAATCTGACTTTTTGTACCAGGTCCATAGTTCGATGGATGTTCTCCATTACAGCACCATGAACTTTCCTCCTAGTTTCCGTCCAGTTAAAAGCAGCCATCCGCATCGGACATGCCATTAAGGTGATTCCCAAAGTTTTATGTTTGTTGTCTTGTTTTGCCCATGCCAGTCGAAGGTGATCTAGGCTCCGTAGATTCAATATTTGACTTTTGTTTTCATTTGCTGTCGCTCCCGACGCTAGACAATATCTTTGGATTTCTCTTTCCAGTGTAACTGTCTCCTCCTTATTCCTTATTACAACGCCCACGTCATCAGCATAAGCTCGTATGACAGTTTTCTCACCACTCAATGTTATGCCTGTTAATCTTGCGTGGACAGTGCGGAGGAAGGGCTCTAAAGATATTGAAAATAAAAACATTGATAAAGGACTGCCCTGTGGAACCCCTCGCCTTATCTGTATGGGTTTAGATGTTTGTCCATTGATTGCTATTTTCGCATTTACACCTGTTGCAATATTCCTTAGCATGTTCACAATCTGGGGGTGGAAAGCCATTCTTGACAGCGTCGCAAAGAGGTATCTATGACTAACGCGGTCAAAAGCTTTGTTGAAATCTATAAAGATTAAAGCACATTTTATACTTGTCACTGAGGTAATTGCAATGACGTCTCTGTATGCAGATAGACTTTCGAATATCGTTCTGGTCGGAGAGCAAGATTGGTGATGACTCAATATTTTGTTGGAAAAGGCAGAGAGTCTTTTGTTGATAATACGCGAAATTATTTTGTAATCAGAATTTAGTAGCGAAAGAGGCCGAAAATTGTTTAAGTTGGTTTTGCCTTTACTCTTAGGAATCAGTACTATTTTACTTTCCTTAAACTCTGCAGGGACCGGTTTTCCGTTGAGGACCTCATTTGCCATGGAAGTGATCTTGTCCCCAATTATAGACCAGTAGCGGGCATAAAACTCCACTGGGAGGCCATCAAGTCCCGGAGATTTGTTGAGAGGTGAGTTACGCACTGCCTCATGCACTTCATCTTTAGTAATAGGTGACAGGATGTCAGCGTTGTCTGTTCCCGACAATTGTGGACCTAAAATAGTGAGAAAGTCCTCGAGAGCTGCATCTTCCACTGTGGTAGGGGCATATAAGGTTTCATAGTACCTGTGGACTTCGTCCAGTATTTGTTTCTGGCATGTGAGCCTCGTACCAGTATGCGTCTGGACTTCATCAATTAAAGTTAGACGTCTGTTTTTAGCATGCCGCACCAAGTGATACAGAGAAGCTGTTTCATCTGCTGCGACTGATGTGGCTTTCGATTTAATTTTGAGTCCCTCCATCTGTTGCCGTTTAATGCTTAATAACTTGGCTTTTATTTTTTTGATATCATTTAGACGAATTACGTCATCATGGGCCTGTTGATATAAGTCTCTTAAAACTTTATAATAAAACTCCATTGTATTCCTCAACTCCCTGTGCCTCGCTGCACTATACTGCATGACAACATTCCGCAGCCTTGGTTTAGCCCTCCTTGTCCACCAGTCAATGACTGTTGGGTGCTTGTCTACTGTGCGGAGGCACATAGTCCACGCAAACCTTATTTCCTGTTCCAGTTCTTCGTCAGTTAAAACAGCGATATATAAGTTCCATTGGCCTCTGAATCGACGGGTTGGCTGTACACTTAGATTAAAGCAAGTTAAAAGTGTACTGTGATCGCTAAAATACACTGGAATAGTCTCAACGTTTAATAAATAATTTTGCAAATTTGGTGACACGTAAATTCTATCTAGTCTGCTGCGGGAGTGGCTGGTTATATACGTGAACCCGACTGACGTCGGGTGCTGAAGTTCCCACACATCCTTAAGGTGTAGATCACTTACTAACTTTTTTAACTGTGGCGAGTAGTTGAAGTTGGGTTGTTGATCTTTCTGGTTTAAAACACAGTTAAAATCTCCACCTAGTATAAGAGAACACGGATTTTTCCTCAATAAATAAATCAGTTCATCTTGAAAAAACTTCGCACGATCCAATTTGTGGGAAGTTCCTGATGGGGCGTAAAGTTTAATCACTGTCACATCGAAAATTTTTATGCCTATGGCTCTTCCGGATTCTAGTCGTTCGATTTCAGTCACCGGAATGCCTTCCCTTATAAGAATGGCTGTACCGATATTGGCTTCCGTAGAAACATTAACAATTTCAAAAAAGCCTGGGATCCGAAATTCCGTTATCGCAACTTCTTGTAGCAACGCGATATCTGTTCCGGACTGGTACAAGAATTCTTTTAGTGCTGCCAATTTCAAGGGTGACTGTATTTTATTAATGTTAATAGTAGTAATGCTATAAGCTTGCAGCACAGACATACCGGAAGAAGCTATTTGGGATGAGGTTCGGTATGATTATAGCAGCAAACGTGCTTCCCTACAAGGCACGATCTTTACAAGCTGTGTGCCCATTACATGTACTAACTGCCTAGAAAAATTTGCACTGCTTTTAAACAAATAGCTTGAGAAGAAAAGTATCCTGAAATCCTGACAATGCATTGCTATAAGTCACTGTGGCCATCCTCTTTCTCCTCGTCAGTGTTGGTCCTGATGACTTCATATTTAATATTCTTTTTCTTGATGTCTTTCTTCTCTGGTATGACTTTCGCTTGATGACGCGTGACAGCAAGACCCGGTGTCTGTCGCAGCCGCCGGCGGTGGCGCAACGGCCGTGGCTTGCGAGTCGTCAATGTTTGGTTCCGGCGTGGTGTCTGTTGTGTTGTTTTGCTGGCGAGGCGGTGATGCTTGTGTATTTCCTCCTTCGGCGCGGCGTTGCGCTTCGGAGTCAGCAGGTTCTTTACCTGGTACTTCCTCGTACGGTTCGCACTGTATGGGTTGTGCACTTGATGCGGTTATTTCAGCCGTGACCTCAGGCTCAGGGTCACATTTCCGTGAAAAATCACTACCCACTGCGTCACTATCTGTTCGTGGCGGTGTAAGTCCTTGTGCGGAAGTGGGAGCCACATCGACCTTCATTCCATCTCCTTTTTCCACTTCCAACAGATCTTCAGGACTGGGCTTCGGCCTCCTGGCAACGGGTGTTTCACAGGAAGAGTCCTCATCAACATTTCTTTCAGTGTCCTCTAGAGGACGCTTTTTTGTGGGAATCTCGCTGTCACGGGACGGAATTTCAGCAGTTAATGCAGGTTTTAAAGACGGAAAGTCATTAACATTAAGTGCAACATTTTCAGAGGTAGTAACAGGATCCACGACCGCCGCCGGCTCTGTTGTATTACTGGCTGGCAACAAATCGTTGAGTGTCAATTTCCGGCGTTGCGTAAGGTTATTTGTTAGCACAAATACACGGCGAGGGCAGTCCTGACGGAGGTGACCAGACTCGTTACATACATGACATGTAGGGGTTTGCCCTGAGTACATAACATGCGCCTTGTGCCCGTCAACAAAGATGTGGGAGGGAATGAAACTTCCTAAGAGATTAAAACTGTGTGCCCGACCGAGACTCGAACTCGGGACCTTTGCCTTTCGCGGGCAAGTGCTCTACCAACTGAGCTACCGAAGCACGACTCACGCCCGGTACTCACAGCTTTACTTCTGCCAGTACCTCGTCTCCTACCTTCCAAACTTTACAGAAGCTCTCCCGCGAACCTTGCAGAACTAGCACTCCTGAAAGAAAGGATATTGCGGAGACATGGCTTAGCCACAGCCTGGGGGATGTTTCCAGAATGAGAAGTTTCATATCAGCGCACACTCCGCTGCAGAGTGAAAATCTCATTCTGGAAACATCCCCCAGGCTGTGGCTAAGCCATGTCTCCGCAATATCCTTTCTTTCAGGAGTGCTAGTTCTGCAAGGTTCGCGGGAGAGCTTCTGTAAAGTTTGGAAGGTAGGAGACGAGGTACTGGCAGAAGTACAGCTGTGAGTACCGGGCGTGAGTCGTGCTTCGGTAGCTCAGTTGGTAGAGCACTTCAGTCTGCCTTCGGCAGTGACACAGTGCGGACCGTGTTGCCTGCCGGCCGCGCTGTGGTGCGCGTGCCTGTTTGTTTACGCCGGAGCAGCTTCGCGTGTGCGGTGTTGTGAGTATAGAACGAGATGGCACACTCGTACAGAAAAACGACTTTGAAGTTCAGTTTTGCGAACGACTATACACGACCAAAGGCACACGAGGTTGAACGTTTCTTCAGAGAAGAGGTGAAAATCGATCCACAGGAAATCGTGGGAATCAATTTATCGCTCGTTTCAAGCGTCGTCTATGTCAAGCTTGTTGACGAGGCTGCTTGCGAAAGACTTCTACAACGATCACCGAACGGGTATCGTTTCTGTCATGCCGACGGGAATGTTGGTGCAGTTACAGTCGATCACGCGGGAATGGGGATCCGCACTATACGAGTCTTCGAACTTCCGTTTGAGGTCCCGTCTGAACTTGTTACCGACGCCTTTCGACCATACGGTACAGTTCTATCCCATGTGGCCGAAAAATGGACGAGTTTTACCACGTACCCCGTTTTAAATGGGGTGAGACAAATACGGATAGAGCTGCGCAAGCACGTCCCCTCTTATTTGTACATAGGAGGCTGTCGAGCAATTATAATCTATGATGGGCAACCTCGCACTTGCTCGGGGTGCGGGAAAGAAGGTCACGTCCGCTCGGAATGCCTCCAGCGACGTTCAGTGCAAACTCCACGGGATGACGTTCAGGCGCCACAACCGACGACTGTCTTACCGTTGACCTTTGTGGAAGCCCTGAGAAGCGACGTGAGGGAGACTTCCGATGGGCACCAGCAGCTGCCCCCTATAGAGAACATGGACACCAACGGACTGGAACTCCGACCACCGGTTCCACCACAGCAGACACAAGACACCACAGAAGAGATGCAGCTGACGGCGGCTCCAGGATCATCCGTGGTGGCTGCCAGTGCTTCCACCGAGAGCGTAATAGGCCAGGCCCAAGACGGAGGATACGCACCCCCAACAGCCGATGCGGAAGCAAGGCAACGGAAACAGCGTTCGCCGAAGAGAAGAAAGAAGCGTCGACTGACTTCTGCTGACGATAGCCATAGTCCCGAGGGGACAGTGGACGACAACGACAGTATCGACCTGAGACCAGTGGATTCAACAGATACCGAGATGACGATGCAGGAACTACACAGCGACGATAACTTGAACTCTCCTTCTGGTGACCGGAAGGCGGAAGTGGAGATGACAACTGTCCAACATCAGAGCGATGACAACGTTACCTCCCATCTTTCGACCAGTTCCGGAAATATTCTGGGGGACTGGGCGCAAGAAATGGACCAACAGGAACGGGATGAAAATACGAACGCGACGATTGAGGACAGTCCTGGCCGGAGGCCGGGAGGGGTCGGGAAATGTTGACCAACTTAGTGTGTTGAGGAGCGCCGGGGGTGCAGATGGACGCTTAATGACACCGCCCTACAACTGATGAACACAAGCCAGGCGTACCGCGTTGCCACGATAAACACTAATGGCATACGGTCACCGCTTAAAATTCAAATGCTGAAAGATATGTTACGCGCTGCGGACGTGGATATTGTCCTCTTACAAGAAGTGCGTTTCACATCGCCGCCAGAGTTCTACGGTTACGAGGCACATTATTCAGTGCACGATGAAAGTGGATGCTGTGTGGCGATTCTCACCAGGGAAGGAATAGGAGTGGAGGACGTCAGGTCTCTCCCTTCGGCACGCGGCATAGCGATCACTGTCGACGGCGTTCGTTTCATCAATTTATACGCACCATCTGGCTCCACAAAACGAAGAGAAAGGGCGACTTTTTACACCGAAGAGATAGCACCGTTGTTCGCTGGACGCTTTGATAACTATGTAGTGGGCGGCGACTTTAATTGTGTCGTCGACAAAAAGGACCAAGTACCTCATTATGTGCCATGCATGGAACTGCGTGCGTTGCTTACCGACATGGCACTCCTGGATACCTGGGAACTGCAGCATGGTGACAGACCGGGTTATACGTTTGTCACGGGACACTCGGCGAGTAGACTTGATAGAGTGTACGTGACACGAGCTCTACGGACGACGATACTGGATGCCGAAATCTGGCCAGCGGCTTTTACGGATCATATGGCGTACGTCTGTACGATTTCATTAACGCGTCAGAAGATATGGCGGAGTAAAGGTCACTGGAAAATGAATTGTGCACTTTTACGTGACACTGAATGTCACCGGTCGATAGAGGCGGCCTGGGAGACCTGCGTTCGTCGCCAACGAGCATACACCTCGGTTCTCCAGTGGTGGATTAAATGCGCAAAACCAACGTTACGGAGAACGTTGATACGATACGGGCAGGACAAATCGCAGTGGAACCGCACAACGGCTGATTTTTATTTTACAGCCCTGAGGGAGCTGATGACCCAACAACCATCGCCGGAAAGGCACACGGCCATGCGCAGGATAAAAGCCAAGTTATTACAGCTGACGAGACTAAGAATGGAAGGTATAATGGTCCGGGCGAGATTGGCGGACACAGTTGGTGCCGAAACCCCCTCCATGCACCACGTGGTACGTGAACGCCAACGACGACGCAGGACATTGATCAGGGAACTAATCTCTGAAACTGGCCAGCCAGTCGTGCACCAGCGTGATATTGCGCATGTGTTTACCGACTATTTCCGCCAGTTATATGGACCTGTACATGTGAACCACGAGACACTACATGATGTCATCTCGGAAATGCCAGATAGAGGACCACCGCTGGATGCAGTGACCTTCATCACAGCGATAACAGAGGATGAGCTGACAGACGCAATTGCCAGGGGGGCTCCGAACAAGTCCCCTGGACAGGACGGCTTCCCAATTGAATTTTACCGCGCCTTTGCATACCTCATGGGACGGACCTGGATTCAGATGTACAACGAACTCCTGTTACCGCAGACTGAGATACCTGCCGAGTTCACGGAGGGTATCATCATCCCCATACCCAAACCACGCGGTGGCAGAAATCCAGGAGATTATAGACCACTCACTCTCTTGAACTGCGACTACAAGATTTTCGCGCGCATACTTGGGGCTCGCCTGCGGTCTTCACTATCTGATAGACTCCTCATAGATCAAACTTGCCTCGGCGGTAAGAGCAACGTACATACGGCGCTCAGTGACTACCGAGATATCATCGCATTAGCAGCGGCATGCCGAGTGCGTGCGGCACTCGTCGCTATTGACTTCGATCATGCATTCGACAGAGTGGATCATACCTTTTTGCATGCGGTGATGGACAGATTGGGAATCCCACAGGCCTTCATCCTAGTGATCATGCGACTGTTACACGGCGTACGATCAAAGGTCTCGGTGAATGGGCGGGGCACTGACTACATTGTTATTTCAAGGTCAGTTCGTCAAGGTTGCCCCCTGTCGATATTTTTGTATGCAATGGCTTTGGAACCCTGTTTATATGGTCTCCGAAGACGGTTGGAGGGAGTGCCGTTGCCACAACTGACCTTTCATTGCCGCGCTTATGCTGACGATGTGATGCTGGTGGCACGGACAGGCGAAGAAGTACGTACGGCGTTGGCATGGATACAGCGATACGGGATGGCGGCAGGAAGCATCCTTAATCTACAAAAATCACGCTGCATGAATGTCGGTCGAGGATTACAACCGGGGGAGGAAGGGCCGCTCATCTTAGTTAAGACCGTAAAATGCCTAGGTATTACGTTCCACACGGATGTGCAGCGGACAGCAGCGGATAACTACCGACGCATATTAAAGCTGATGCGGACAATGGTGCTGTTGCAGAAACTAAGAGCGTTGGATATGATTCAGAGGGTGACCTATGTTAACGTCTACCTAGCACCGAGACTCACTCACGTAGCGCATGTCCTGCCTTTAACGCGCACAATGGCATCACGCATACAAGCAACTTTCGGAACCTACGTGAGTGTGGGACACCTGTTTAAGATCCGATACACAACGCTTACGCTACCACCTGGAGAGGGTGGACTTGGTCTAGTGAACGTATATGAAAAGGCACGGGCGTTATTCGTCAGTACGATTTTCCGACAGTGGCGCGGCCAATTTCGCAATATCTCGGGTGCGTTGGCCGATGTACTAGCGCCCACTTCAATGCTGCCACCAGTCGATGTGGGCCATATTTCACCGAAGCTGTCACACTTCAAGTCTTTTTTTTTGGAGCTTAGCTATGTCAGAGATTCCTTCCCAACAACACGACTACCGACGACGCGAGACGTATACCATCTCTTACTGCGCCGGTGTCCCAGGAATACCCTGGAAAAGAAGTACCCAGACAAGAACTGGCGACAGATCTGGCGCGTTATACGGAACGTTTACCTCCCAACGTCGGTACGCTCAACCTGGTATGTGGTGATAAATAGGAAGTTCGCAACGAATCAACGGCGGCACGCGATTCATTTGGCAGACACTCCACTATGTTTAGGCTGCGCAACAGTGGACACTGATGAACATCGTTTAGCATGTAGTGGGACGGCTCCAGTGTGGCAGTTGACACAACAGATATTGGCGTTCCTGTTACGCTCCGCCCCTCACACAGTTTCATCAGACACACTTTTTTTCCCCCAAGAATCTTATTTCCCGGTCCAAAAAACCAATGCAGTGACATGGGTGCGGGGAATGGTGGTGGGCTACGTGTATAACGAATCGGAAAAGGACAAAATTGATTTTTGGCATTTTCTCTTGGATGGGCACACGAAGCTGCAACAGCATAAGAAATATAGGCAAGACTTCGCTAATTACTTGCGACTTACATTTACCGACCCGCCGGCCAGATGGGGTGTGACGGGTGAGAGATGAGATAAACGAAGAAGCCGAGATTGACATCGATCGCACTTACGGACCCTTAGTTAATTTCGAGAAGACGACCCAGTCTTACACCAACGTCTGGAGAACGAGTCGATAGATGGCTCTCTTGCTCTATCGAACGTCGGGTCGTGAGCAGGTGTCGCCCCCGACACGAATTTCATTTCATTGCTACAGGAGCATGTTTCTTTTGTATTTGTACTATCCGCAATGTCTTCATGTCTTTCATTTGAGCATTTTCAGTTTTATTTATTTCCTTAATTAATTAATTTTCTAATTAGCCACTTTTGTCAACATATGGAAATTGTAGACACTATTTATGCGATAGTACAACAACATGTATGTCAGCAAAGGTGGTAAGCCTGACATAAAAAAAAAAAAAAAAAAAAAAAAAAAAAAAAAAAGAAGTTGGTAGAGCACTTGCCCGCGAAAGGCAAAGGTCCCGAGTTCGAGTCTCGGTCGGGCACACAGTTTTAATCTGCCAGGAAGTTTCATATCAGCGCACACTCCGCTGCAGAGTGAAAATCTCATTCCATGTGGGAGGGAATGTTTGCTTTCACTTCCATCTCCACGGAGCGAATGCCGTTAAAGCACTGCAGCTTGAAATGCGAAGCCCACCTTTCGTTGACTATTTGCCTGACAACCCCATACTTTGAAAGGACATCTTTAATTTTCGAATTGTCTACTTCTATGGGAATATTCAAAACCCTAACATTCCTAATTACAGACTCGGAATTCCGGAGTTTGACAGTACTTTTAGTACCATCACGGTGTGTAAATTCCGTTTCATAACCAAATTTTGCCAGAAAGCGGTCTACACTCGCGGAATCGTTAAACTTTACAAAAATGCAGTATTCATCAGAGTTCAGCTGCATGGTATGAACAGATTCAGAATGAAGGCCAATTACCTCGGTAATCCAGTCGTGTATTTCAAGTGCAGAGGGCTGTACTCGACGGGTGTACTTGTCGAAGGTGAAAATCACGGTGTTTTTTCTCATGGAGTTTGCCATGGTGTTCTGCAGCGAAGAAATCTCGAACAACGCCGAAATCCCAACGGCACTTCGTAGAAAGATGACACGAAAGAAGACCAAATGCTCAATTGATAACGCTTAATTCACGTGCAAAACGTCAATAAACGAGCACAAAACACGAAAACACTGGCGTAAACACTGAACGTTCACGGAGCAAACTTGAGGAGCGTGCGACCGCTGCGGCAGCTAATGCCAGACATGACACTAAACCAACAATTACAGTATCTTACCACGTGCTGAAAACTTTAATCGTAGATATGATACTAACTGAAATTTAATTATAACAAATTGTACCAAGAACAATGCGTTTTGTGTGGCTCTTCAGTGTCTCGCTGCCTTCAAATAGCCTACTGTCATAATACGCAAGTTACAATAATTCTTTTGCGACGAATATGATGTTTCTCATTATTTTATTGGAACGAATCAAAGGGTTTTCCAGTGATTCTCAATTTGCTGGTGCTCAGAGACGGCATATATACGTATACACTTGAAATGAATGCCAATATGGCGCCTCACAACTCTGTACTGAAGGGAGACGGCGTGCTTGTGACGTAGGTGGCGTTGTGCCATCTCATTGGTCAACGCTCAGAATATCTGGCACGCCAGATATTGCTCTGCACGTTCGGAAAGACTCCCGAGCGTGCTATTGCACGCTATGACGTCAGAAACTCGGCACGCTCAACGCTCAACGTTCGGATGCACGGTCCGTGTGCCGACGGCTTTACGTACCGAGGAATACGTGGGGGTCACAAACGGCGGACGCGAGTTCACCCTTCACGGGACACGGGGAGCCACGTTTTCATCCAAAAAGAAGAGAAGGGAATTTGATTGGCCGAGTACTTGATCATAGCAGGAGCTATACAATGTTGTAGAACAGTGAAATGTTAAGTCCAGGCGATTGGCTAGCAACTTCGTGTGTTGTGAGACACTGCTTTTGTAAAGGGCACGGGGAGCGCACACACAGATGGGGTGAGCGTTGATGAAAACCGGCATACCGCGGGGAACTACTTGGTGACTTCGCTGACAAGAGTGTCAGTGAAGAGTTTGCAAGGTGTCGATTTCGCCACTGGGAGCGAGTTGTTTCTCTGCAAGCAGAGTGACGATTCTTCTGTGTGGTCTGAGGTGTACTAAAGTGCTTTTTTATGAGCCAATAGTTGAGTCGAGTCTCTGTTTCTGGCTTATGAGCAAACAGAAGCCTCGATTTGTGTTGTATCGAAGTAGTTTCAGCTCTGGGAGTTCGCGGACAGTATGCTATGTTCACTGCGTAGACACAATTTATGGGTAGGTACGCAACATACATCGTCTGTACGGCGACCAACGGCACGGAGCTGATGGACGCCGCAGTACAGCTGCTAACAGCGCAGTAATCGCCGATGTACACACCACGGCTCCGCAGATAGCGAAACAGTCGCAGTAAATGTGCTGACTTGCAGTTGCTTGTTCTCGGAGCTGTTGTCCGTCAGTGAGGTAGTGGTTTTCTGCTTCACGGGGCTGATTAGTATTGGGCAACTTAATGTGTCCGTGTAATAAACGGGCACACGATTTTGAGGAAAGTGCCAATGTCAAGGCTAGATTAAGAGTAGGATTTAACACTCTGCATTGTCTTTAAACATTTATGCATTTTTCTGTTGTTTGAAAATAAATACTTCTACTGTATGTAGTTGTGTCCATGCTAGTAGGATGTCTATTCAACATTATCTATCTCCTAATTAAGCTAGAGTAGGATATCATCACGGCTATATATCTCATCTAATGTATTTCTCTAGGTGTAGGTTGTCAATGGCAGGGTTGCTTTTAATTCATTTACAGGCACGATATTTCCATTGCGAACACCACATTATGCAACCACTCATATAAATACTATATGTAAACTTCACAAATTTAACATAGAGCAGGCTGTTCCTACCGAGCTCCAGGGACCCGGAGCGCTCCGGTGCTCACTGCGGCAGCTCGGAGCCCGCGTGGAGGGGGAAAGCGAACTCACTGCCCCCTGGCCGCATGCAGCCGCAACTGACGCAATAATCCGTATCAATGGCAGCTGTGACTAGCCGCGGGAGCCCTGTACCTCTATTGGAGGATGCCTTTCTGTTCATTGAGAGGGATGGTCATCCGCAATGTCTTGTAGGTCATAAAGTATTTAATTCTGCGAAGAGGTACTATATACAACGCCATTATACACGTCTTCACGCAGCGCACTACGATCAGGTAGAAGGCGTTGCACGCAGATAACTTGTAGCCAGGCTTAAGAACGACATACCAGGAGACGTAAGTTCAAAAATGGTTTCGTAATACGGAGGGTATCAAAACATGCAACATAGTTCGTGTTCTGTAATGCGTTTATAATTTTCAGGTGAATGAGAGCGGAGAAAACACTACTGAATCTGCAGTTCGAGCAAGCTACAGGGTCGCTCACATCATTGCGACGAGTGGCAAGCCGTTTTCGGTGGGACCACTAGTAAAATCGTGCATGGTAGCAGTTGCAGAATTTTTATTTCCAAGGGAGGTGCAGGCAATTGAAGGGGTTTGCCTGTCGAAGCAAACAATGTGTCGTCGAATCCTGGACATGGCAGTGGATTTAGAGACACAGCTCAGGAAAAAGGCGGAGAGCTTTGTTACATTTTCGCTAGCGCTTGACGAAAGCACCGACATATCGGACTGTGCACAGCTTGCAGTCTTTGTGCGTGGTGTCGACTTGGAGCTGCAAGTAACTGAAGAACTCTTGGATGTGGTACCACTCGATTACACGGCAACAGGACGTGACACTTTTGAAGCTGTTTGTGAATCAGTGGACAACACGAATTTGCTGCATTCTGTAGCGACGGACGGTGCACCTCAAATGATCGTGCGTCACCAAGGTTTTGCTTCTCGTTTGAAAAATAAACTCAGGGACGAATTCGGGACAGACATTTTGACTCTTCATTGTTTTATTCACCAAGAGGCATTGCGTGCTGAAACAGTAGAGCTAAGTGGCGCAATGAAAGATGTCGTGAAGTGTGTGAATTTTGTGCGGCGTCACGGTACGAATCATCGCCAATTCAAAGAATTCCTGAAAGATATGGAAGCGGAGTATGGGGATATACCTTACCACAGTATAGTCGGGGAAACGTTCTTGATATTTTCTTTGCCATTCGTGAGGAAATATTCCTTTTTTCTCGAAATGAAAGGGGAAGAAATGCTTTGTCTGAAAGATATAAAAAGGATATCAGACCTGGCGTTCCTAGCTGACATAACTATGCATCTGAATAATTTAAATCTGCCATTGCAGGGCAAAGGGCAGCTAATCGTTGACATGCACGACCAGATCAAAGCGTTCATGGAAAAGTTACGTTTATTTGAGAGGCAGATGAGTAATGGACATTTAACGTTCTTCAATCGTCTTGCTTCTTTAAAACTACCTGAAGGTACTACTTTCGGCGATTACCAAGCAAAGTTAAAGCAGCTCATCACTTCGTTTGAAACACGATTCCGAGACCTAAGTAGATTGGAAATGGAACTTCAGGTGTTCAGCACTCCTTTTTCAGTTTCCCCCGGTGACTTGTCACCGTCACTTCAATTGGAGATTATTGATTTGCAAAATTCAGCATTGCTGAAAGAGAGATACTACAACTCGTTGGATTTGTCACGATGGTATCGTTCATTACAGCAGAAAACATTTCCCAAGCTTCACAACAATGCATCTCAGATAATATGCACGTTTGGATCTACGTGTTGTGAGCAGCTTTTCTCGGCAATGAAAGGAGTAAAAAGTAAGGAACGATCGTTTCTTCAGGATGCAACAATGAAGGCCATCCTCCGCATTAACGTTGCGAACACTTTGACGCCTGATATTTCCGATCTTGTAACGAAAAGAAAATGTCAAGCTACAGAGGCCCAATAAATTTAGTATGCAATTTCTGGTAAAACAGTTGTTTCTTATTTGTTTCCTGAAGATCGTATTTCCTGGTGTAGCACGTCACCACGTCTTAGCAGCTAAGAGTAGAGGTTGTCGATGTTGTAAGACGCAGCTGGCACGTCGAAACGCTCGCCTTGCCGCCTGCCTCGACCAGCCGTGCCACGTGGCGGCGTGCCGGCGACACAGCGAGCGACACGGCTCCCTGGAGCAGGGAGCGCTCCGCGGCTCACAACGGAGCCGACGAGCTGGAACAGCCTGACATAGAGGATGGTATCAGTGATCATAAGGCTGTGATAGTATCTATCATTACGGGTATCACAAGGAATTTCAAGAAAGGCAGTAAAATATTTTTGCTTAGGACACAAATTGCAGACTATCTCAGCAGTCAACAACAAATATTCGGTTCTGAGAAAGATGTGAAGCACAAATGGAATAAAAATCGTTCGAGATGTTTTAGACAAATACGTTCCGAGCAAAGTGTAAAGGGATGGTAAAGATCACCGTGTATAAGAAAACTGCTGCGTATTGAGGGAGAGCCTCATAAGAGACTCGAGAGGCCCCTAGCAGACAAACAAAAGCTGGACGAAACGGAGATTAACGAGATAAGCATTAAATGACTTATCAACCGACCTGACTAGAAACCGCAAGAGGTTTCGCTCTTACCTAAAGTAAGCGGTTCGAAATCATCTATTCAGCCACTCAGTGAGCATACGGAAGGTAACGGACAGGAGCCTGAAATACTGAATTCGGTCTTCCGAAATGGTTTGACCGCGGAAAATCGTAATACGGTCCCTTCTTTCGATAATCGTACGAACGTCGAAATCGCAGATTTTGACACAACCGACAGCAGTACGAAAAATCTACTACATCACTTAGTAGCAGAAAGGCATCACGACCAGAAGAGATAACTGTAAGATTGTGCAAAGAGTCCGCGAAACGTGTTGCTGCCCTGCTGGCAGCAGCTTATCATTGTCCGCTGGAGCAGTGGCTCGTGCCTAGCAACTGGCGGCTGGGAGAGAGCTCACGTCATTCCCGTTTTCAGGAATGGTCGTGGGATGGATGCACTTAATTATAGGCCTATACTGCTGAAGTTAGTCTGTTGTAGAATTTGATGTTCAATAATTATGACATTTCTGTAGAACGGAAATCTCCTCTACAGAAATTAGAGATCTTGCGAAACTCAGTTCGCTCTTTTACTCCCTGAGATCGATAGAGCTGCAGAAAAAACAGTTCAGGTTGATTCCTCGATTGCAGTAAGGCATTTGACACCGTGCCACACTGTTGTCTTGTGAAAAAACTACGAGGCTCCCCAGTATCGGACAAGACTTGCGACTGGATTCAAAACCCACTTGCAGATAGAACTCAACACGTCGCGTTTAACCGAACAAATACGACAGATGTAAAGGTAATTTCCGGAGTACCCCAAGGAAGTGTGCCTATACTGTTCACAATCTGTACAAATGATGTAGTACATAGCATCGGAAGTTGTACAAGACAGATGTTATGCTTGTCTGTAAGAAGGAAAGCATCGATTTGCAAAACGACCTACGCAAGATTGCACCTATCCAGAGTGATCTTATGTGGAATGGCCGCATAAAATAAATAATAGGAAAAGCAGACGCCAAACTACGATTCGGAGGAAGGACCATAAGGAAGCATAACTCATCCACGAAAAAAGTAGTTTAGAAGATGCTCGATCGACCGATTATCGAGTATTGTTCGTCAGTCTGGGAGCCTTACCAACTAGGTAGAAGAGATAGAGAGGACCAGAGGAAGAGCGTCACGTTTCGTCACAGGATCTTTTAGTCGGTGCGGGAGCGCCACAGACACTCTCAACAAACTCCAGTGGCAGTCAATACTAGGGCGGCGTCGAGCGTCACGGGGAGAATTACTACTGAAATTTCGAGCGAGCACTTTCTGGGAGGAGTTGGACAACAGCTTACTTCCCCGCACATAGATCTCGCGAAACGACTGCGGTCTCGGCTGCAGGTAGGCGCGCCGCCCCCTCCCCCACAGCCGGCCGGCGCTGTCAGTGAGGCGCCATGCCACCATCCCTTCTCCGGAGCTCCAGCGCCGTCGGTACGTAAGTCGAACATCCGTGCACTGACCCCATTTTGTGAGTTTGCCAGTTGAATAACATTTTCATGGTGACCGGGGCTCGACGTCTTCTCAATTGACGTTGTATTGATGAGTAACCGATTTCGAAATCTTTTGCGTCTGTGTATAGTTCTACATCCAAAACAACTGTTAGCAACGAAGTTATGAATTAAATATAGACGTAGGCTTCCGCTGCCATTGTCACAATCAACAGCCACGCTTCGGTCAGGATGTTTTGTTTACTGCTGGACTAGAAAACTTCGTTTCTTATATACTTGGAAACCGACAGCTCGTCGGTCGTGAGATCATCTTCGGTGGAGGCTACTGGAGCCTGTGATTGTGCTCTTATTGGATGCTATTTGCCCGGGTTACTCTCTGTATCTACACAGGACAAGTTCTTTAGTTATGACAATGGTAGGAGGCGATACTTTTCATTAACGTTACCTATTTGGTTATTATTTAAAGATTCACACATTTTACACTGACTTTTACAGCACTCGACATAGCTTTCATAATAGTACGATAAAGTTTCTATCCAGTTACGATACAGAGTACGACATGTCGGCCCGAAAGAGAGTTACATGTCCGGCTCTGAAGAAACAGAGTGACTAGCGCCAAAGCGACCCAAAGGTGTCCGAAGCACTTCGGTTGCAATATCGCTACTCTCATGTTTCTCAAAACTAGTGAACTTTAATAAGCAAAGTCGATAAACTCGTACGGTAACCGTGACAGTCTGTCATACTAGAAATTGGGATAAATACAATGAAAAGTATATAAATAATTAATAAGGGAAGTTAGGCATTTTGGCGCCTAACACCCGAATGTGCCGACCAATCAGAAGCAAGTTCAGCACAGTTGGCGGACTCTCTCACGAGACTGGTACGTACTGCACCGTCTGTCGCTTGTACGTCACCCCACTTTTGTACCATATGCTACTACACGTGTACCAAGCTACATCCAGACGAGCTTCTAGCAAAATACAATACTGGCGGTCACATCCAGGAATATCACACTGCTCTCCTATAGTTTATCTATTAGTTTCATCCAGTAACCATTGACACCAAATATGGACTGGAGGTTTTGTAGTTCACCCTTTAGATGTTCCTTATCGCTAATCCTGTAAGCTCTCTTTGTTAAAGTGTGCAGCGCGCGTTTCTTCTGCATAAGGTGATGATGAGAGGAAGGACATAGGTGCCCTGTCAGTACTGTTTAGCTTTCTACATACTCTGTGTGCTAAGTTACCACCAGGGTTTCTGTGCACGTCGAGTTAAGGCAGTCTGCACAGTGAATTGGATTCTGCTGTGCTTCTGGTTGAGGTGTTGGAGGAAATTTCGTGGTCAGATAACAAAGGTATCAACAACATATCAGACCCAACATTCTGGGTGTAACGCTGTAGGCTGGAGCGCTGTTTCTTCAAATGCTTTCAAGGAGATGTCTGCTGCAATAGCTACACGATCTCTCTGTTCATAGAATTCCCTGAATTAGGTGGCCGTTAAACAGTGGCGCACAAGCTCGCAGATATCGGATGGACGCGTTCCCATAAGATGTTCATGGTGTCTTGTACTGGTACATTCGTGAATAAAGACTGCACGTTGAAGGAAACTATCAAGTGTGTGGCCGAGACACATTTTTGTTTTGAAACTTCTACAAAATAAATACGAATGTGTGTGGCTCACCAAATGTCCAAATGTAGGAGCTTTGGAACCAGTTCCTTTACTAGAGTGTACGTCGGTGAATTAATAATACTCACAATCGGTCATAAAGGAAAGGCCTCTATATACACCATATACCCCTGGTGTCTGTGGAACTTGTGGAATAAGTCCTCGGGCCGTGTCAAAATTCATTCTAGTTTGCTCCAGCAGTGCTTGCATCGATTTGATTATCTGGCCGTCGGATCTCCCTTAAGCTTCTTAACGTTTCACTCAGAAAATCCTCCATTCGTTTGTTATAATCTTTCGTGTCCAACACAACGGTCTCATTTCCCATGTCTGCTCGTGTTATTTCTAAACGAGAGAAGTTCTTCAGTTCCACTATATCATGGCGTTCCTCTTTGCTGATATTTTCTTTCGGAGGTTTTTCATGAGTCAGGACCCGTATAGTTTCTTGTCTAATCTTCTCCGCCTCAGTTTGCGGCAGACGACGAATCGAAGCCTCTACAGATTTAGGGATACGTTTTGGTGTGACTGCGAAATTCATCCCTGTAGCCGGTATTTGTGTGGCTGTATCGCTTAAGATGTGGCTGGAAAGATTGACCATCGTCCCACAAGTGTCCAGCATCAGTCCTTCCTCGGTGGTTTTCTGCTGCAGTTTGTCGAACTTCCTCATGGAAGGTTAACATGTCGACCTTCTCGCACGCATTCATGTCCAGCTTTCCAGTCAGGAAGCGGTGCAGTTGACCAAGTTTCCTGTTGTTTGTGTCGAGACTTATTCGAATGTGGGAGATCCTTTCCGTTAACAAAGCTTTCCACTTATTCCAAGTGGGAAGGGGAATTGTATGAGCAGGCAGATGGTGTAGCTATGGGATCCACTCTCTCGCGTATTGCAGCAGACATCTTCATGGAAGCACTAGAAGGAACAGCGCTCCAGTACGCACCATTATGCCCAAAACGTCGGCTCCGGTACGTTGACGATACTTTCGTACTTTCGTTATCTGGCCACATGGAGAGGAAGAGCTACGAAATTTCCCCCAACACCTCACCAGCAGCATAGCAGGATCCAGTTCACTGGGGAGACAGAAAAGAATGGGGTGCTGCCTTTACTTGACGTGGAAGTGTAGAGAAAGCCTGATGGTAAACTAGGCCATAGAGTGTACAGGAAGCCAACCAGAACTGACAGGCACCTACACACCTCCTCCCGTCGTCACCCTGCACACTTTAAACAAGACTACAGGATCAGCGATAAGGAACATCTAAAAGGCGAACTACAAAAACTCAAGTCTATTTTTGGTGTCAGTGGTTATGGGATGAAACTAATAGATAAAACGACAAAGAATAAAGTCAATAGAGGAGAGCAAAAGGAAGCACAAAACATCGCTCTATTAGCGTATGTTCAAGGTGTCTCTGAACCGGTGGGTACAGTTCTCCGCCGAGCAGGCATCAAGCCGATTTTCCGAAGCAGCAGCAAAATAAAAGATGTTCTTCGCACAACGGAAGATGCAGTTGACAAACTACATGCTGCTGGAATTTACGAAATCAGGTGCGAATGTGGATTAGTGTATGTAGATGAGACAAGGCGACCCATCAGCACACGCATATCGGAACACGAACTAAGGCAACAAGTCAGAGGAGGCAGAACACCAGGATGGGAACGGCAAACATATTGATTTTGGTGAAGCTCGCGTACTGGTGAAACAGCCTCTTACTTTCGGGAGAAAGATTACAGAGGCAATAGAAACAGCCAAGCGACACGCCAACACGAACAGAGAAGACGAGTACGACTTGGGACGCCTCGGCTGCCAGCAGTAGCAGCGTTACGGGGCGGCAGCTCACGTGAAGCGACACACGCAGGCGCGCGGCAGCCCTCAGCGACCGCGCGCACATAGAGACAGCACTGGGCGCAGTAATCCAGACACCAATAAAAACGTCGGGTCCGCGAATGGAAAGAAATAATAAAAACAAAAGCTTCTAACGTCCCTCCCCTTCATCCTTAACAGCCTATCAGAATTAGATTACAGCCACGTCTGCACGTATATAAGAAACAAAGTTTTCTCATTCATCAGTAAACAAAAGATCCTGAAGAAAGTCACTTGCCATAGTGAGCGAAGCGTCGGTAGTTTTACATTTTGACAATGCGTTCACAAACCCAGAAAAATTTTGTTGACTGAAGCTATGTATTGTTTTTACTATTTGATATTATATGTAGAATAAATTAATATCCAAATTATCTGGTCGTGAACGGCGTCTGTTCCCCACTCCTATATCCACTAAAGAACCACACAACGTACAAAGGAAGACACAACAATGATCACTATGAAGAAATACGATAAATTAGAATTCACACAGACGCTTACCGACATTCATTCTTCTTACGCGCTATTCGCGTTCGCGAGGGAGGGAGGGAATCAGTTAGTGGTACCAGAACCCTCCGCCACACAGCGTGACGTGGGTTGCGCTGTATTGGTGTAGGTTCCCATGCAGATGATGGTATGGACATCGGAATGGGAGATTTGCCAGCATCGCGCACCTCTACTGGAACTTATCGCGCCATTTAACGTCGTTTGCTGGTTAGGGAAGGTCAGGCACGTGAACGCGCGAATGCTCATTACGTGTTTTCCTCTGCAAGCGGCGCTCAGTTACTGGATGAGCTGTCATCCAGTCCCAGAAGTACCGACTGACGGCGGCCGAAGACCACGCGGCGTGTGACACAGCGTGTGACACAGGCGGCTGCGGACTCCACGGGGCGTAGCCCGGGGCCGCGCAGTCAGCTTCCGCCGGCGCCGGCTTCGCGCTCTTTCACCTACCGATTAAGCACTGAGTTTCCAAGTATGCGTGCGAGAGACGTCATTCGACAGTGGTGGACGAAAACTAGGGGAACATTCCCAATAGACAACTTGGCAATACAACATGTACAACGAAGTGTTAAGATACGATTCTACTGAATTCTCCGCTCTTTCCGTAAAACAAAATGGATCGCGACCAGTCGATCTATTCACTATCGACTGCTTCAGGAGGAGGCTCCTATGTTCACGATGACCCAAATCTTAGTGCAATAGAACTCGGTTGTGGTGTAACAGAACAGGCACCGTCAGCCACTTCGTGTGGTTGCTGGAAACTGTCCGTCCCTTGTATTTACTTTAACAGCTTTGTCCGTGTGGGTCAAGTTTTCGTATTCAGTTCCTCTTCCTGACATTATCCTCAGCTTCACTACGACGTATTTGAAGTCAGTACCACGCGTTATTAGCGGCTACGTAATAGGTTTTTGGGGGACAGCCTCCATGATATAAATGTGCAAAGCTTCGTACAAGAATAAGGCTAGACATATTTTTACAGTGTCTCTTTGAAAAGCATTCTGTAACAACTGAGATACCACAATCGCTCTGCATTGCAACATCGAAATATTTCGGTACTATAAATGTGTAAGGTTCGTGCTCTCCTGACCATCATTGCTTACATATTCCGCCCTCACAATCATATTCCACACATCAAGACGCTTCATTCGAACCCAAACTCGATAAGACAAAGTCAACGTTGTATGAATTCATGTAAACGATATGCAAATAACAAGTAAATCGCAAGTCAAGTGGGCACCGTGGTTGAAATAGTCGAGGCTGTCGTACACACATTCGAGACACAACGGTCACAGGAACTTTTAGTTTGGGAGAGGCAAACAGCATGCCAGGAGGCCAGTCCCTTCAGAGGACGAGTCAACCTATATACGTCGGCCGGCGACCGCCCGTAGAGCAGACAGTGTTTACTAGAGTGAAAGGGAGAACGACCCCATGTTCGGCTCAAAAGCAAATTCCGCTACATTGTGTGGAAGCGCCCAGCCTATGCATTCTTTACAAACATAGCACGCAGTTTCAGAGGTTTTCACAAGGAGACAGCAAACGCCAAACGCCGATGCTACAGATTTCCGGATTGGTCGCCTTAAATGAAACGTCATTCTCCCGTTTTAGAAGAGCAAAGCTGATTGGCAGACGATAGTCCTGAGGCCTTGAGCTAAAGGAGTAATGTAAGAGACCGATAGATATACCCCTTCACGTCTGGCGTGGAGACGGGCCGTTCCGTTGTCGCACTTGGAGCGAGAACACGTAACGAGAGCGTGTGTGCTCATACGTGTACTCAAAGAGGGAGGAACAAGTCTCTCCTCAGTACTTCACTGGGAGAGCCTGTGAGCGAATTTTTGAGTGGCATCGCGCTGGACTGGTTATCTGACCAGTGTAGCACGCCAATAGTTAGACTAGGGGCGAATAGGAGTCGTTGACTTCATCAAGGCATAGGAAGAGTTTGATTGGCGAAGGTCAATCCAGATAGAACGGGAGTTATCTTATTTGTCAGCAGTGAGCGGCGCAGACAGCAGTCATCTCAGCTTATGGTATAGTGCGCTACAGCTCTTGCGAGCCCCATATTTCTTCCGCAACAGTAGACTTCACTGCATTTCACACACGAAATTCTCAACCTTACCTAGCAACATTGTAATGGATAATTATATAAGTTGAGTAGGCGTGGCTCTCCGCCATTCTGCAAGTCAATAACAATCTTAAACTTTGTATAGAAATTTCATTAGCGAATCCTATCCTTAAAAGGTAACTTCACATTCCGAAAAGAACCAGGAAATAACTTGTTCAGTTCATAACTAAAAATGCCATTGTGATTTCTCAGAATTTTTGCAAAACAAGAAAATAATAATTTTCGTTAGTTTCATGTTTTTCTTACACTAAGTAGCACTACTCCAGTACCCAAGTATCCCACTACTTACGTTGGAAATTTTGTGAATTTTTGTGTCATTTCCTTACAGTGGACGACTCCAGAAGATATTTATTGCTGAAAGTTTTTCAGGCATTTCTCTTTAGAACGTTAGGAGCGTCTGTCTGACTTCTGTAGTAGTGTGGGGGTGGAAATTGCATCTTGCAGGAGCCACAGGATAAAGGGTACATCTCAGATTAATCCGTTGCGCAGAATGACAGAATAACACCCACACGTCGCTCACAGAAAATGGCGGCCCTGCCAGGATAGGTAAAGTAGGTAAGCTACCAGGATAGGAAAGTGTCAGGATAGTTAGGTACGGCAGGTTGCAGCAGTAGCACTTTGAAGAACTATTTGCAAAGATTGGGATCAGAATAGATACAGGCAGTGAAGAAAGCAGAATTGTAGGGAAAAGTGCGTGTGTTATTGTGTTGGAAAATTTTTGCATTTTTTTACGGTTTTTGTGTAGCTGTTAGGGCATAGGATTTTCAGGTGATAAGCACAGACGCAGAGTGACGCAGAGATGCAGTGTGACGCAGCATCACATAAGTTAGAATTAAGAAATAATATTTTTCTCCCTTTGCAAGCGCACAGGTGGAGATTGGAGACTGTAGCAGAGCAGAGAGAACATTAGCCGAGAAGCCACGACGTTGTTGTTGTTGTTGGTTCAACCAACAAGTGGTCGTATAGTTTTGTAGATAGGGTTCTGGTGTGTTGAAAGAATTTCCATGTTAACGAGAGCACAAGCCAAAAGGTTACGTGAGAGACAGCAAGTAGACAAGATGGGGGAGAATCAACCAGATAGACAGCAAGTAAACGAACTTGTTGAGAATAGGACAGAAGGTGAACCTGAGAATAGGACAGACGGTGAATCAGAGAATAGGACAGTGGGGGAGCTGCAGAATCAGCAGGCTCAGTTAGACTGGGATAAAATTGAGACAGATCAGACAGATGGGAATCGAAGGGACGAGAACATAGAATTTCCAGAACATGAAATTCCAGGTAGGGCTCATTCTGAGTCAGAAATAGACAGCCCACATAGGAAATGGCAAAGATTAGAAGCGAAACGAGCACAGGAAACGCGTTTGTTTGCTGCATATTCAGGGGCAGAATACGCGTCAATGCAGTCAATGAACCGGCAGGTAGCTAACGTTCAAAGAGAAGTAGACAGTGAGGAAGGGGGGGAACATTTAGAATACGTCGAACCTATCGTACATATTCTAAATATGCCCCAACAACGGACACAGAATTTTGCGGAGTTACGAGCGCCACGAAAAGGTTCCGTAACAGTCGCAACTGTACCTGCAAACACAAGACATACACAACAGAGTGGGCAGAATGCGGAGTTGTTTGCGCCACGTAATGGTTCAATGACAAACGCAACTAGTCCTCAACACAGACAGCACGGGTTATTGCGGTTATCAAACTTAGAGACGCCACAGCTTAGGCCTGTAAACGACGTAACTGACCGAAGTAGAAAACAATAGATCGAGAATACATAGTTCAGCAGAAGGTAGTGTTACAGGACAAGACGCCATTACGGAGATGTTACAAAAAATGAACGCTAGTATGACGAAACAGAATCAGGATATTAATACACAGATGACAAAACAGTATCAGGGATCGAAACAGGAATTGAAACAGGATAATCAGGCTATTAAGACACAGATCCAACAGGGAAAAATCCAGATGGAAGACGGGATCGCCAGAATTGACAGTCAGATCACTCAGATAAACAAAGACGCGAAAGAATCTAGAGAAAGAATCCAGGTACTAACACAAGGTCAGCAGCAATTACGCACTTATGTGGACAAGGTTCAACTGGACATCGTAAACGTTGACAAAAAGATGGAACGTTTTACGAAAAAAGCCACTCGAACAGCAGTACAAATTTCGGAAGAACGAGCAATTCAAAGCAAGGTCGCAAAGTTTGCACTGAAAAAATATGATCAGCGTATCAATAAAATAGAACTTAAAAACAAAGAACAGTTTGAAAAGCTTCGAACAGAGATGATACAAACTATCGAGGAAAAGATCGAGACCGATTACACCTGTAGCGTAACAACTGACACGGCAAGCAATAATTCAGTACACGAACACGCGCCGTCTAAGAAAGTTCAAGTAGAACCAAGGCTAGACATAACACTCGCGCAGAAATCGAAACAGAAAATCCCGATTAAAGCAATACATGCCATGCCACAGGACCAGGCACAGTATCTAGAAAAACGGAACACACACATTCAGCCGATACCAATCGAAAGACAGGCAACTGAACCAGTAAATCCAACGACACAACATAATAGCAGCACAGGTACTATTCCGCGAACGACGAGAGTAGAAACACACGAACAACACTTTTGTTCACCAATGATACGATATGACGCGGACATGAGTCAGGAAATTGAGAATAGGCAGACAGGCTGTAGATTACCAGAGAATAAACACAACGACACAAGCAGTGGCAGATTCTTTGAGTCCATGAATCAGCCACAAACCGGATTTATGAATAGATATGATACAGACCACTTCCTTACAGTTAGAAAATTTCAACATTTCAAGGAAGAAGGCGGTAGCTTGCATGCACGCACATTCATCGATCAGTTTCAAGTAGGCTTACCAAACCACTGGAGCGTAGCTCACATGCTTGACTTCATTTGTGCACATATGTCAGGGACAGTAGCAGAGGTGATGCAAAAGATCGCGGCTACCTGTACGTCTTACCTACAGTTCAGAACAGCATTTCTCGAAAGATATTGGTTTAAGGAGGCGTAAAACAAAATTAAATACGAGTTACTTCAGATGACACCATATGAAAACTCAGCAGAGAAAAGCGTGGTAAAATTCTTTGATACAATGGACAAAAATCAATACCTAGACAAACCATACAGTAACGGAGACATGATACGTCTATGTAGAATGAAATTACCGGTAACGTATCAACAGGCGACAGTAGGAAAAAATGAAAATACCGAAGAATTCAAAGAGGTTTTAAGGGAACTTGAATTTATGTTTAAAGAAGACGAGGTGAAAGAAAAAAGAAAGGAAAGGGAACAGCAAAAGAAGAGGACTAGGAACGAATATTCCAATAATAATAATCGTAATCCTAACACCAATAACTTCAGGCAATTTAACAGACAAGGACAGTGGCACAGTGGAGACAATTGGTATAGAAACGATAACCAGAATAATTGATACCGAAATAGGAACGGTAATGGACACTCATACAGTGGCGGATATGGATTTAGGAATCAAAATGCCAACGGTCAAGGGTACTTTGAAAGAGGTCACGATGTTAGAAACAGCAACTGGCGAGACCGGGGCGCGAATAATTACCGAGGAAATTATGGTCCACAGAGACAAGAACAATACAGCAAAGAGAAACCAGATGTAGAAGTTAGGCCACCGAATACTGCAAAACGTAAAGATTGAATTGAAAAATGCGGAAGAGGTTAGACAAACTAACGTCCACCCAATCTTATACTAACCACTAAATAAAAGTTAAATTAGTAGATCAACAGAACAACACATTAATTAAAAGAAAAAGAGACACAATAGACACTAACAATCTCTTGTAGTATCAAGCACACTACAACATGCACACAAACAGTAAATGGTACACAACAATTAAAAGAATGAAGAAGTGGTAGGCTATAAAAATGATAGATTTATGCTTTAATTAAATTGTCATATGAGAAATAAATAATAATTTTCTACATTTCTATAAACATTGCATTGTATAGAGTCCAAATCTCTTGTTGTGTGTATAAAACAAAACATTGTAAAAAAATTCTCTACACACAAAAAGGGACATCGACACCAACACCAATCACCAGCTCCCTTAACACCAGATGCTTCGAGATAGCGACGGAGAGGGTACAGACATGTTGAGAAAGCACTTAGGGCAATAACAACAACATGAAGACCAACGCCACACTGGAAATGCAGGTTGCAAGCAGGTTGGACTTTAGGAGGACAACGCGCAGCATGGACATTTCATATGTCACGACACTGCTACACAACGGAAGAGCGTGGGGAGAATCATAATACAACGAGACGACAATGAAGGTACACAAAATTACTAAGATCTACAAACTCATCAAGTAACATTTGGAAAGGCAGTCATATCCTACAAATCCTATACCACTCCTACACTAAAATTCACATATTCCTAGCCCTAGAAGATCCGAAGAATGCAAGAAAGAAGAGAAGAACAGAAGATGCAAGATGAAGAAGGGCAGAAGTCAGCAAGATACCTTTCTCTCCTATCCTACAAAGCAGATTGCTACAAACGTCTTTCCATGAACTTTGAGGCATGGCAACTACTACAACCACATCTCCAAAAATAAACCTTGAATCGTCAAACAAATACAAGCGAACGGCAAACGGAATATTAATTAGTACCAACCAACATTATCTAGAAATAGATTCAGAAAAAATGAGCAGTATTCGCCCTACCACGTCATCAAATTGCCATACCGAACCAGGTTGAAGTATCAAGACGTCACAGCACAATATTGGGTGACGATCGTCGGTAGTCAACTACAATCATCGAACTGCCATACCGTCCCAGGTGGACAGTAAAGGAGTACCAAGACATCACTGTTTATGCAGTAAACCACAGTCATCATCGTCAGTTAAAAGTACCACTCCACGATGACAATGTCAACAAGTAAGACCTGGGATCGCATGCTAGAGTGCTTCTCTCATGATTTGTGACACCCATACAAATGAGTCGACGCCTTCCAGTATTTCAGTGGGGATCGTCGAGCACAGAAACTGACGCAGCACAAAACGAAAAGACTGATAAAATACAAATGTAGAGTTAAGAAAACGATATATTTGTAAAAATATTTTTTCCTTTTCTGTAAAACTAATTATTTTATCATATACGTAAAGCCCATAATGTGATAGGCACCTTAAAATATTATGTAAAGAAAATTAATTAGTTGTTTTTTTTTGTCATCAGTCTACTGACTGGTTTGATGCGGCCCGCCACGAATTCCTTTCCTGTGCTAACCTCTTCATCTGAGAGTAGCAACCTACGTCCTCAATTATTTGCTTGACGTATTCCAATCTCTGTCTTCCTCTACAGTTTTTGCCCTCTACAGCTCCCTCTAGTACCATGGAAGTCATTCCCTCATGTCTTAGCAGATGTCCTATCATCCTGTCCCTTCTCCTTATCAGTTTTTTCCACATATTCCTTTCCTCTCCGATTCTGCGTAGAACCTCCTCATTCCTTACCTTATCAGTCCACCCAATTTTCAACATTCGTCTATAGCACCACATCTCAAATGCTTCGATTCTCTTCTGTTCCGGCTTTCCCACAGTCCATGTTTCACTACCATACAATGCTGTACTCCAGACGTACATCCTCAGAAATTTCTTCCTCAAATTAAGGCCGGTATTTGATGTTAGTAGACTTCTCTTGGCCAGAAATGCCTTTTTTGCCATAGCGAGTCTGCTTTTGATGTTCTCCTTGCTCCGTCCGTCATTGTTTATTTTACTGCCTAGGTAGCAGAATTCCTTAACTTCATTGACTTCGTGACCATCAATCTTGATGTTAATTTTCTGGCTGTTCTCATTTCTACTACTTCTCATTACCTTCGTCTTTCTCCGATTTACTCTCAAACCATACTGTGTACTCATTAGACTGATCATTCCATTCAGCAGATCATTTAATTCTTCTTCACTTTCACTCAGGATAGCAATGTCACCAGCGAATCGTATCATTGATATCCTTTCACCTTGTATTTTAATTCCACTCCTGAACCTTTCTTTTATTTCCATCATTGCTTCCTCGATGTACAGATTGAGGAGTAGGGGCGAAAGGCTACAGCCTTGTCTTACACCCTTCTTAATACGAGCACTTCGTTCTTGATCGTCCACTCTTATTTTTCCCTCTTGGTTGTTATACGTATTGTACATGACCCGTCTCTCCCTATAGCTTACCCCTACTTTTTTCAGAATCTCGAACAGCTTGCACCATTTTATATTGTCGAACGCTTTTTCCAGGTCGACAAATCCTATGAAAGTGTCTTGATTTTTCTTAAGCCTTGCTTCCATTATTAGCCGTAACGTCAGAATTGCCTCTCTCGTCCCTTTACTTTGCCTAAAGCCAAACTGATCGTCACCTAGCGCATTCTCATTTTTCTTTTCCATTCTTCAGTATATTATTCTTGTAAGCAGCTTCGATGCATGAGCTGTTAAGCTGATTGTGCGATAATTCTCGCACTTGTCAGCTCTTGCCGTCTTCGGAATTGTGTGGATGATGCTTTTCCGAAAGTCAGATGGTATATGGCCAGACTCATATATTCTACACACCAACGTGAATAGTCGTTTTGTTGCCACTTTCCCCAATGATTTTAAAAATTCTGATAGAATGTTATCTATCCCTTCTGCCTTATTTGACCGTAAGTCCTCCAAAGCTCTTTTAAATTCCGATTCTAATACTGGATCCCCTATCTCTTCTAAATCGACTCCTGTTTCTTCTTCTATCACATCAGACAAATCTTCACCCTCATAGAGGCTTTCAATGTATTCTTTCCACCTATCTGCTCTCTCCTCTGCATTTAACAGTGGAATTCCCGTTGCACTCTTAATGTTACCACCGTTGCTCTTAATGTCACCAAAGGTTGTTTTGACTTTCCTGTATGCTGAGTCTGTCCTTCCGACAATCATATCTTTTTCGATGTCTTCACATTTTTCCTGCAGCCATTTCGTCTTAGCTTCCCTGCACTTCCTATTTATTTCATTCGTCAGCTACTTGTATTTCTGTATTTCTGATTTTCCCGGAACATGTTTGTTCTCCCTCCTTTCATCAATCAACTGAAGTATTTCTTCTGTTACCCATGGTTTCTTCGCAGCTACCTTCTTTGTACCTATGTTTTCCTTCCTAACTTCTGTGATGGCCCTTTTTAGAGATGTCCATTCCTCTTCAACTGTACTGCGTACTGCGCTATTCCTTATTGCTGTATCTATAGCGTTGGAGAACTTCAAACGTATCTCGTCATTCCTTAGTACTTCCGCATCCCACTTCTTTGCGTATTGATTCTTCCTGACTAATGTCTTGAACTTCAGCCTACTCTTCATCACTACTATATTGTGATCTGAGTCTATATCTGCTCCTGGGTACGCCTTACAATCCAGCATCTGATTTCGGAATCTCTGTCTGACCATGATGTAATCTAACTGAAATCTTCCCGTATCTCCCGGCCTTTTCCAAGTATACCTCCTCCTCTTGTGATTCTTGAACAGGGTATTCGCTATTACTAGCTGAAACTTGTTACAGAACTCAATTAGTCTTTCTCCTCTTTTATTCCTTGTCTCAAGCCCATATTCTCCTGTAACCTTTTCTTCTACTCCTTCCCCTACAACTGCAATCCAGTCGCCCATGACTATTAGATTTTCGTCCCCCTTTACATACTGCATTACCCTTTCAATATCCTCATACACTTTCTCTATCTGTTCATCTTCAGCTTGCGACGTCGGCATGTATATCTGAACTATCGTTGTCGGTGTTGGTCTGCTGTCGATTCTGATTAGAACAACCCGGTCACTGAACTGTTCACAGTAACACACCCTCTGCCCTACCTTCCTACACCTGTTATACCATTTTCTGCTGCTGTTGATATTACCCGCTACTCATCTGACCAGAAATCCTTGTCTTCCTTCCACTTCACTTCACTGACCCCTACTATATCTAGATTGAGCCTTTGCATTTCCCTTTTCAGATTTTCTAGTTTCCCTACCACGTTCAAGCTTCTGACATTCCACGCCCCGACTCGTAGAACATTATCCTATCGTTGATTAGTATAAGTAGATAATCTCAAAAAAATTCCTGTCAAGCCAAGTTAGTTTTTTATATAAAAAAGGTTTTGGTTAATCATAGGTTGAAAGAGGATAGAATAAAGAAAAAACACAAAAAAGGAAAATAACGCCTAAATAAATAAAACAAAGTCACACAACAGAGAAAGAAAAACAGACACGTGCTGCAACAACAAAGAATAACAACTTTTGTAAAGTTTATATTTACCTAACAACAAAACATAAAGAAATAGAAACAATAGCTATAAAGAAATCATTAGAAAAAATTGTTAAGAATGGGTGAGAAAAGTTCATTGGAAAACCTAAAAGAACAATTTTTGCCTGACTTTGTCAATGTTATCCTCGGCATTGACAAAACCCAGACAAAAATTTTGTCAGAAGGAGGGAGGTATGTAAGACGTCATGGTCTCCTGACCTTCATTGCTTACATATTCCGCCCTCACAATCATATTCCACACATCAAGACGCTTCATTCGAACCCAAACTCGATAAGATAAAGTCAATGTTGTATGAATTCATGAAAACGATATGAAAATAACAAGTAAATCGCAAGTCAAGTGCTCACCGTGGTTGAAATAGTCGAGATTGGCGTACACACACACATTCAAGACACAACGGTCACAGGAGCTTTTAGTTTGGGAGAGGCAAACAGCTCGCCAGGAGGCCGGTCCCTTCAGAGGATGAGTCAACCTATATACGTCGGCCGGCGACCGCCCGTAGAGCAGACAGCGTTTACTTGAGTGAAAGGGAGAACGACCCCGTGCTCGGCTTAAAAGCAAATTCCGCTACATTGTGTGGAAGCGCCCAGCCTACGCATTCTTTACAAACATAGCACGCAGTTTCAGAGGTTTTCACAAGGAGACAGCAAACGCCAAACGCCGATGCTACAGACCGAAAGATATACCCCTTCACGTCTGGTGTGGAGACGGGCCGTTCCGTTGTCGCACTTGGAGCGAGAACACGTAACGAGACCGTGTGTGCTCATACGTGTACTCAAAGAGGGAGGAACAAGTCTCTCCTCAGTACTTCACTGGGAGAGCACCTCTGTAGAGAGCGAATCGGAGAGCGACTCTATATTGAGTCCTTGCGATTAAGCATTGTTGACTGTGCTGGCCGCCACACTTATTTTGCGGTGTGAACGGACAGAGACATAGTTAAACGCCTGCGAGCGAATTTTTGAGTCGCATCGCGGTGGACTGGTTATCTGACCAGTGTACCACGCCAACAGTTAGACTAGGGGCGAATAGGTGTCGTTGACTTCATCAAGGCGTAGGGAGAGTTTCATTGGCGAAGGTCAATCCAGATAGAACGAGAGTTATCTTGTCAGCAGCGAGCGGCGCAGACAGCAGTCATCGCAGCTTATGGTATTGTGCGCTACAGCTCTTGTGAGCCCCATATTTCTTCCACAACAGTACACTTCACTGCATTTGACACGCGATAGCCTCAACCTTACCTAGTAACATTCTAATGGATAATTATTGAAGTTGAGTAGGCGCGGCTCTCCGCCATTCTGCAAGTCAATAACAATCTTAAATTTTGTATAGAAATTTCATTAGCGAATCCTATCCTTAAGAGGTAACTTCACATTCCGAAAAGAACCAGGAAATAACTCGATCAGTCCATAACTAAAAGTGCCATTGTGATTTATCAGAATTTTTGCAAAAAAAGAAAATAATAATTTTCGTTAGTTTCATGTTTTTCTTACACTAAGTAGCACTACTCCAGTACCCAAGTATCCCACTACTTACGTAAGAAATTTTGTGAATTTTTGTGTCATTTGCTTACAGTGGACGACTCTAGAAGATATTCATTGCTGAAAGTTTTTCAGGTATTTCTCTAGAACGTTAGGAGCGTCTGTCTGACTTCTGTAGTAGTGTCGGGGTGGAAATTGCATCTTGCAGGGTAAAGGGTACATCTCAGATTAATCCGCTGCTCAGAATGACAGAATAGACCCACACACTCACAAATGGTTGCACCCAATCGTGTATGTTATACTTATTAATTAATAAATATATAACAATTAATCTATTAATAATAATTAAGACATCGATACAAATGCATCAGTATCTTGTGAGATACTAGCCTTCAAAATTCCAAATCCAAATGTGTTACCTACCATTAATATTAACACCAAATTACGTTATGTATACATGTGTGAAGCATGTGAAAGCGAATGCATACGTCTAAAAAATGAGATTCAAATGAAGCTAAGCAAGAATGACTAGAGGATAGCCGAGCGGTCTAAGGTGCTACAGTCATGGACTGGCGGATCTTCGTATCCTCCCTCGGGCATGGGAGTGTGTTTGTCTTTAGGATAATTTAGGTTAAGTAGTGTGTAAGCTTAGGGACTGATGACCGCAGTTAAGTCCCATAAGATTTCACACAAATCTGAACATTTGAACTAGAGGACAAATGTAAAAATATAGAAGCATATATAACTAAGGGAAAGATAGAAACCGCCTACAAGAAAATTAAAGAGGCCTTTGGAGTAAAGTGAAGCAGCTCTCTGAATAAGAGCTCACATGGGAAACTACACTCCTGGAAATGGAAAAAAGAACACATTGACACCGGTGTGTCAGACCCACCATACTTGCTCCGGACACTGCGAGAGGGCTGTACAAGCAATGATCACACGCACGGCACAGCGGACACACCAGGAACCGCGGTGTTGGCCGTCGAATGGCGCTAGCTGCGCAGCATTTGTGCACCGCCGCCGTCAGTGTCAGCCAGTTTGCCGTGGCATACGGAGCTCCATCGCAGTCTTTAACACTGGTAGCATGCCGCGACAGCGTGGACGTGAACCGTATGTGCAGTTGACGGACTTTGGGCGAGGGCGTATAGTGGGCATGCGGGAGGCCGGGTGGACGTACCACCGAATTGCTCAACACGTGGGGCGTGAGGTCTCCACAGTACATCGATGTTGTCGCCAGTGGTCGGCGGAAGGTGCACGTGCCCGTCGACCTGGGACCGGACCGCAGCGACGCACGGATGCACGCCAAGACCGTAGGATCCTACGCAGTGCCGTAGGGGACCGCACCGCCACTTCCCAGCAAATTAGGGACACTGTTGCTCCTGGGGTATCGGCGAGGACCATTCGCAACCGTCTCCATGAAGCTGGGCTACGGTCCCGCACACCGTTAGGCCGTCTTCCGCTCACGCCCCAACATCGTGCAGCCCGCCTCCAGTGGTGTCGCGACAGGCGTGAATGGAGGGACGAATGGAGACGTGTCGTCTTCAGCGATGAGAGTCGCTTCTGCCTTGGTGCCAATGATGGTCGTATGCGTGTTTGGCGCCGTGCAGGTGAGCGCCACAATCAGGACTGCATACGACCGAGGCACACAGGGCCAACACCCGGCATCATGATGTGGGGAGCGATCTCCTACACTGGCCGTACACCACTGGTGATCGTCGAGGGGACACTGAATAGTGCACGGTACATCCAAACCGTCATCGAACCCATCGTTCTACCATTCCTAGACCGGCAAGGGAACTTGCTGTTCCAACAGGACAATGCACGTCCGCATGTATCCCGTGCCACCCAACGTGCTCTAGAAAGTGTAAGTCAACTACCCTGGCCAGCAAGATCTCCGGATCGGTCCCCCATTGAGCATGTTTGGGACTGGATGAAGCGTCGTCTCACGCGGTCTGCACGTCCAGCACGAACGCTGGTCCAACTGAGGCGCCAGGTGGAAATGACATGGCAAGCCGTTCCACAGGACTACATCCAGCATCTCTACGATCGTCTCCATGGGAGAATAGCAGCCTGCATTGCTGCGAAAGGTGGATATACACCGTACTAGTGCCGACATTGTGGATGCTCTGTTGCCTGTGTCTATGTGCCTGTGGTTCTGTCAGTGTGATCATGTGATGTATCTGACCCCAGGAATGTGTCAATAAAGTTTCCCCTTCCTGGGACAATGAATTCACGGTGTTCTTATTTCAGTTTCCAGGAGTGTAGTAGCAAAAAATGAAGGGAAAACTAAGAGGTAGGAATGGGTAGAGGGGCTGTACAAGGCAAATGAACTGGAAAATAATATTAGGGAAAGGGAAGAGGATGTAGATGAAAATGAGATAGGAGATATGATACTGCGGGAAGAATTTGACAGAGCACTGAATGACTTAAGTCGAAACAAGGCCCCTGGATTAGACAGTATTCTGCCAGAAGTACTGA
Organism: Schistocerca cancellata; assembly: GCF_023864275.1. Lineage (NCBI taxonomy): Eukaryota > Metazoa > Arthropoda > Insecta > Orthoptera > Acrididae > Schistocerca > Schistocerca cancellata. The sequence continues at coordinate 519,437,901 of NC_064634.1, read as the reverse complement.
TATCCTTGATGACCCAGTCGTGACACAACCGTTCTATCTGGAGTGCAAGATGTATGACGCAGGCGAAATATGCTGAAACTTCAAGAACAGTGTAACAATTCCACTTCTAAAGAAAGCAGGTGCTGACACGCGTGAATAATACCGAACTATCATCTTAATAACTCATGGTTACAAAATACTAACATGAACCTCTTACAGCACTCTGAAAAACAGGTAAAAGCCGAACTCGGGGAAGATTATTTTGGGTTCCGGAGAAATGTTGGGACATGCGAGACAATACGGACCACACGGCTTATCTTACTCGTAGATGCAAATTAGAGAAAGGCAAACTTAAGTTTCAGCATTTAAAGACTTAGGGAAAGCTTTAGACAATGTTGACTGCAATGCACTCTTTGAAATTATGAAGGCAACAGGCATTACAATTGGGGGGGGGGGGGGGGGGGCGGTATGGAAACGATGCAGGTATTGAGAAGGGAGTGAGACAAGGTTCTAGCCTATCCACAGTGTTATTTAACCTTCCCATTGAGCAAGCGGAAAAGGAAACCAAAGAAATCTGGAGAAGGAATTAAATTCGGGGAGCAGAAAAAAAAAAAAAAGAAAATGAGTTTTGCCGATGACACTGTAACTCTGTCGTATGCACTGAAGGACGATGTAAGATGAACATCAACAAAAGCAATTCAAGTGTAATGGGATGCAGCTGAATTAAGTCAGGTGATGCTGAGCGAATTAAATTAGGGAACGAGATACTAAAAGTAGCAGAACGGTTTAGCTATTAACTGATGATGCCTGAAGTAGAGAGGATAGAAAAGCGTTTGTGAAAAAGAGAAATCTGTTAATACTGAAAGTATTTGTCTGCAGTGTGGCATAAGTGTGTGTAGAATAAGTGAAACGTGGACGATAACAGCTCAGAACTAGAAGCGAATAAAAGCTCTTGAAATGTAGTGTTACAATAGAATCCTGAATACTAGAAGGGTTGACTACGTAAGCAATGAGGAGCTGCTGAATAGAATTGGCGAAATAAAAAAAAATTGTGGTATAATATGACTAAAAGAAGAGATTGGTTGATAGGATACGTTCTGAGACATCAAGGGATCGCCAATAGTTTAGCACTGAGGGTAAGTATGGAGGTAAAAATTGCATAGAAAGACCAAGAGATGAACACATCACCAACTTGATATTGGAGCGAAGTGTGGAGGGTAAATATCACGTAGGTTGCAGTAGTTAATAAGAGATGAGGAGGCTTACACAGAATAGAGTGAGATGGAGAGCTGCCTCAAACCAGTCTTAAGACTGAAGACGACAACACAAAACTTCACACATACGTACACACACACACACACACACACACACACACACACACACACGCACACACACACACACACAAATAGCTAAAATTTCTGTTGATAACTGAGGACAGTGTAATGAACTGCACTACATCAGTATTTGCTTTATTTGTAGGCTAATAATTATAGTTGTTACATGAACAATGTTGGTGAGGAACTTCGAGACTAATTCTGTCTACATGAAGATCGTATCTGTTCTTTCGGACGTGTCTACAAACACAGATACCCTTGGTGATCTTACCTCTCGAAGAATGAAGTTACAATGAAACCTAGACATTAGCTGCTTACAGGGGTTGATAAACATCAACGGGGACAGTTGAAAATGTGTGCCTCGACCGGGACTCGAAAGCGGAATCTCCTGCTTACATGGCAGACGCTCTATCCGACTGAGCCATCGAGGACACAGAGAACAGTGCGACTGCAGGGACTTATCTCTGGCACGCTCCCCGTGAGACCGACATTTCCAGCTGACTGTCCACACACTACGTTCATAGTGCCACTGCTCACTGTACTCATTACTCGCACTAGTCAATCTACCAATTACCGTAAGACTTCGGGCAATGTGAGTGCATCCGCACTGAAGAAAATCATTGGCCGGTAAGTCTTATCTTCTTGAAAATGGTATCTGTTCTTTCGGACAAGTCAGACAGATCGCCTTACAATCTAATACCTGGTTTCGGAATCTCTCTCTGAAATCTTCCCGTATCACACGGCCTTTTCCAAGTATACCTCATCCTCTTGTGGTTCTTCAGTAGAGTAATCGTTATTACTTGCTGAAATTTATTACAGAACTCACGGAAACGGTGTTAGGCTTGTGTTGTGCTCCGTATTGATCGTTGGATCTTGTGATAAAGAGCACTACTCCGTTATGCTCTACAAACACAGTGAGCGCATTTTACTCCACTTGTCGAGCTTTTTTCGGTCTTAGCTATCCAGATTACTCCCAGTGGTACGATTGAGCCGTAGTTTCGACGCCATATCCGTAAACCCATGTTTCATCACCTATTATGACACGTCTCTGCAGTTCTGATTCGTTTTTCACTTCATCTACAGCCTCCTGAGCAAGCTGCATTCGCTGCTGCTTTTAACGAAAATTCCAAAATTTTGTAACTAATTTTGCTGTCACACATTTAATATACAGTACATCGGAAACACATTTCATGGCTTGAACCATCGGTTATGCCAACATCACCAGCAACTTCTCTGATTGTGACTCGGTGATCATTCGTAATCGCTTGTTTCACTTTTTCCACGATTCCACCGGTTGTGATGTCCTGAGGCGTTCAAGGCCTGTCTTCTTCGAAACGGCTACACCGCTCGTAAGCCTTTGTTTCAGTCATAGCAGAGTCACCAACAACTTTATTTAACAGTTCTAAAACTTTGCTGCGCTTTATTCCAGTCCTGAAGCAAAATTTAATAAAATTCTCTGATACATTATTATACAAAATTAATAATCGTTCTTAAACCAAAATATACGTAATCTGTGTGACAATTGACAACAGATTAAATATCAGATAGAAGTAATCCTTGTCCCCCCCCCTCCCCAAATTCTTTAGAGAATCGGACACCGATGTATAAAAGAGTGATATAAGTAATACTGGTTGCAAAATGTGTCGCGAATAGAGGTAGTGGTAAAGAAGTAATAAATTAAAGCGTCGTGGTTGATGGTGAAGTTTTACTGCACGAATTGAGAGAAGTCAGTCAGCGATAACCTCTTTTTTTCCTTTTATTATTTTGTGTATGTCGGAGGTGGGGGTGCAACGGTACTTTCGCGTTCTCGTCATTACGGTACCAGAACGTTTACGTTCTACCACTGTAAAGACGGAAGATCCGCGATTCGGAATGTCAGAACTGTGCAGTAAGTAGCGGCAGGAACACCAACACAAAATTACGCAGCACTAACACTCCAAACCATCAACTCTCGGAGAGAGATTTTAACCGTGTTCAACCTAATGGTAAAATATCGAACTATTTTTTTCCGAATCATACAGTTTGTGGGAGAAGCAGTGAGAATAATTACTTTTGGTAACCTTTAGTCAGACAAAGCCTGTTATAACAATAAACTGTTTCGCTTAATAAAACGGCCGCCAGCCAAATCGGGCACAGTGTCTGCACAAAAAGACGAAGTCAATTTCCGACACTGAATAAATAACTACTCTCACTTGCTACGTAATTTAAACACAACCACTTAATTTCCATTTGCTACGGTCATTTCGCAGTAAGTAATATTAATTCCACTTTCTGTTACTTATGGAATTTATCACTATACTTCAGTAATTATTTAAAGAATACGCATATGTGTTTCAACACGGACACAAAAAAAATATTAAATTTATAGCTATCATTCATATGAGCAAAACTATTATTTAACACGACTAAATTTCATTTCTTTGGGACTGTTATTTGTTAATGTTGTACTAACACCAACATTTGTCTGGCTTTCTTTGACATGGAGAAGCAACACGAACAATTACTGTTAAGATTGTTGCAGTTAAACAATTAAGTTACTTTACTTTCAGAAATGCTATTGAAAACATATCCTCATGGTCACGCAAAGCGGTGGCCCTTAAACTGATACGTGCAAACTTTAGCATTTAATAATGATTTTCAGAATTTACTACCAAAACAGTACTATTGCCAGTAATTTATTATTATTCAAGCTTCAATAAACATTAGGATACTCGGAATAAATTCGTTTAGGTAAGGACCCTACTGAGGTAAATGAAATAGGAAAATTACGGTTAAACACAAAGGTACATTTAACACTTATATTCCACTGATTGAAGATGGATGGTTCATACTGTGATACACTTCTAAATAAAGTACTTTGTCTGTTACTGATGTCGAAGGTGGCGTGAGGCGGTGCTGCGTAGTAACATTGCGCAGGTACGGCTCTTGATGTACATAGCTCTGCCTTCCTCTTGGAAGCGACGATAAAATTGCAAATTTCGGAGCTATTAATATATTGCCGTACTGAGCCAATCATGTAGAACACGTCCGAGGCCAAAACCCAATCTTGCAGGTAAATTTGGGGCCTCTAGTGCTTGACAAACGTCAGGCGTGTTCACCACTTGCAGGGCAGCTACCGACTGTGTGAGCCACTTGCGCTCCAATTCTCACTCGCGCGCCCCACCACCTTTTCCATTTCACCACAGAACGGAGTTCCGTTCTACCTATGATCCCTACACCTTTTCAATTTATACTTTTGCTTACAAAAACCCTAAGTATGAACCATCTACAATTGCATCACAGCATATACATACAAAATTGACATAATTAATTACAGTCGTACTTGAAATATTACATAATTATTTACAAAATATGTTTTATACCATTTATTCCACCTACGTCAAAGAGGTTATTTTAAACAGATAAACTACACTTAACAAAAGCTTACTCTCGTTATAGTATTTGCTTAATTTTTCAAAATTGTTACGGAACAAAAAATTTTAAAATATCACTAGTGTGATTCTCCAACAGAAAGAGGTTCCTACTCAGTGGCCAGCAGTGGTCAAAACCGATCACCTTGATAAGTAAATCGTGATCAGGACTGTTTTTAATAGTAAATATTTGTAAGACATTGATCACTGCATCTCTCGTAATGTATTCAAAAGTAATTGATTTTACTCTCCTTTGCAACGCAGTTCTAGCAATGTTGAACCATTCAACAGCTTTCGGTTAATTCGCCTTCCAAAACACTTGAAACCGCTCGCTTCTCTGCAGTCTCAGACCAAACGCCTCACCGGCAGGCTTCTCCTTGAAACTTGGCATCTTGTCCTAAAAACAAAACAAAATAGATTTACTTACATAGCCCATACCACTCGACTTCGGCGTGGCCCGTGCTACCCTACTGACGTCGCACATTAAAACATGTCGGAAACAGAAGCCGGCTTTAGTAGGCGGTATTTCATTATTGTCGCAGTGTGGCGTTTGTCGCACATGCCTACCCACGTGTAGTATATTTTTGTTTCTATGTTTTCATGCACAGAATAGGAAGATTTTGTTACAGGAGGCTAGCGAGTAGGTAGGGTCACAAAGCCAGATGGTCACATAGCGTGAGAACAGCCGGGCCAGCAAAGGCCGTATCGTACTGGAGCAAAGAGACATTGGGGGGGGGGGGGGGGGATTCACCTGCCACGCTGGGCGCCCCGCCCACTTGCGAACCTTTCATTTTTTGTATTTACTGTTTAAATATCAGAATACAGCGCCAACCGTACTGATGACGTTACTTACACTGAGAACTTGTTAATAATAATTCCAATGTTCATCAGGAAACGCTAATTGCAAATTTTAGTTACTGTCAGTGCTTACTGGTGGATAGGTTGGACCAACCACAGGTGCGCCCTGGGAGGGCAAACGCCAAACGGCTGAGATAGTTCGCTACCAGTCTACGATCGCTTTCCGAAAGGTAATACATGAGTCTTTGTACAAAATGTGATCTCATGTAAAGACGAAACAGTTTGTTGAAAAATTGTCACAGATGATCCAAGGCACCCCCCCATGAACCATGGACCTTGCCGTTGGTGGGGAGGCTTGCGTGCCTCAGCGATACAGATGGCCGTACCGTAGGTGCAACCACAACGAAGGGGTATCTGTTGAGAGGCCAGACAAACATGTGGTTCCTGAAGAGGGGCAGCAGCCTTTTCAGTAGTTGCAGGGGCAACAGTCTGCATGATTGACTGATCTGGCCTTGTAACATTAACCAAAACGGCCTTGCTGTGCTGGTACTGCGAACGGCTGAAAGCAAGGGGAAACTACGGCCGTAATTTTTCCCGAGGACATGCAGCTCTACTGTATGATTAAATGATGATGGCGTCCTCTTGGGTAAAATATTCCGGAGGTAAAATAGTCCCCCATTCGGATCTCCGGGCGGGGACTACTCAGGAGGACGTCGTTATCAGGAGAAAGAAAACTGGCGTTCTACGGATCGGAGCGTGGAATGTCAGATCCCTTAATCGGGCAGGTAGGTTAGAAAATTTAAAAAGGGGAATGGATAGGTTAAAGTTAGATATAGTGGGAATTAGTGAAGTTCGGTGGCAGGAGGAACAAGACTTTTGGTCAGGTGATTACAGGGTTATAAATACAAAATCAAATAGGGGTAATGCAGGAGTAGGTTTAATAATGAATAAAAAAATAGGAGTGCGGGTTAGCTACTACAAACAGCATAGTGAACGCATTATTGTGGCCAAGATAGACACAAAGCCCATGCCTACTACAGTAGTACAAGTTTATATGCCAACTACCTCTGCAGATGATGAAGAAACAGATGAAATGTATGACGAGATAAAAGAAATTATTCAGGTTGTGAAGGGAGACGAAAATGTAATAGTCATGGGTGACTGGAATTCGTCAGTAGGAAAAGGGCGAGAAGGAAACATAGTAGGTGAATATGGATTGGGGGGAAGGAATGAAAGAGGAAGCCGCCTTGTAGAATTTTGCACAGAGCATAACTTAATCATAGCCAACACTTGGTTCAAGAATCATAAAAAAAGGTTGTATACCTGGAAGAATCCTGGAGATACTAAAAGGTATCAGATAGATTATATAATGGTAAGACAGAGATTTAGGAACCAGGTTTTAAATTGTAAGACATTTCCTGGGGCAGATGTGGATTCTGACCACAATCTACTGGTTATGAACTGCAGATTGAAACTGAAGAAACTGCAAAAAGGTGGGAATTTAAGGAGATGGGACCTGGATAAACTGAAAGAACCAGAGGTTGTAGAGAGTTTCAGGGAGAGCATAAAGGAACAATTGACAGGAACGGGGGAAAGAAATACAGTAGAAGAAGAATGGGTAGCTCTGAGGGATGAAGTAGTGAAGGCAGCAGAGGATCAAGTAGGTAAAAAGACGAGGGCTAATAGACATCCTTGGGTAACAGAAGAAATATTGAATTTAATTGATGAAAGGAGAACATATAAAAATGCAGTAAATGAAGCAGGCAAAAAGGAATACAAACGTCTCAAAAATGATATCGACAGGAAGTGCAAAATGGCTAAGCAGGGATGGCTAGAGGACAAATGTAAGGATGTAGAGGCTTGTCTCACTAGGGGTAAGATAGATGCTGCCTACATGAAAATTAAAGGGACCTTTAAAGAGAAGAGAACCACTTGTATGAATATCAAGAGCTCAGATGGCAACCCAGTTCTAAGCAAAGAAGGGAAGGCAGAAAGGTGGAAGGAGTATATAAAGGGTTTATACAAGGGCAATGTACTTGAGGACAATATTATGGAAATGGAAGAGGATGTAGATGAAGACGAAATGGGAGATAAGATACTGCGTGAAGAGTTTGACAGAGCACTTAAAGTCCTGAGTCGAAACAAGGCCCCGGGAGTAGACAACATTCCATTTGAACTACTGATGGCCTCGGGAGAGCCAGTCATGACAAAACTCTACCATCTGGTGAGCACGATGTATGAGACAGGCGAAATACCCTCAGACTTCAGGAAGAATATAATAATTCCAATCCCAAAGAAAGCAGGTGTTGACAGATGTGAAAATTACCGAACTATCAGTTTAATAAGTCACAGCTGCAAAATACTAACGCGAGTTCTTTACAGACGAATGGAAAAACTGGTAGAAACCGACCTCGGAGAAGATCAGTTTGGATTCCGTAGAAATGTTGGAACACGTGAGGCAATACTGACCTTACGACTTATCTTAGAAGAAAGATTAAGAAAAGGCAAACCTACGTTTCTAGCATTTGTAGACTTAGAGAAAGCTTTTGACAATGTTAACTGGAATACTCTCTTTCAAATTCTGAAGGTGGCAGGGGTAAAATACAGGGAGCGAAAGGCTATTTACAGTTTGTACAGAAACCAGATGGCAGTTATAAGAGTCGAGGGGCATGAAAGGGAAGCAGTGGTTGGGAAAGGAGTAAGACAGGGTTGTAGCCTCTCCCCGATGTTATTCAATCTGTATATTGAGCAAGCAGTAAAGGAAACAAAAGAAAAATTCGGAGTAGGTATTAAAATTCATGGAGAAGAAGTAAAAACTTTGAGGTTCGCCGATGACATTGTAATTCTGTCAGAGACAGCAAAGGACTTGGAAGAGCAGTTGAACGGAATGGACAGTGTCTTGAAAGGAGGATATAAGATGAACATCAACAAAAGCAAAACGAGGATAATGGAATGTAGTCGAATTAAGTCGGGTGATGCTGAGGGAATTAGATTAGGAAATGAGACACTTAAAGTAGTAAAGGAGTTTTGCTATTTGGGGAGTAAAATAACCGATGATGGTCGAAGTAGAGAGGATATAAAATGTAGACTGGCAATGGCAAGGAAAGCGTTTCTCAAGAAGAGGAATTTGTTAACATCGAGTATAGATTTAAGTGTCAGGAAGTCGTTTCTGAAGGTATTTGTGTGGAGTGTAGCCATGTATGGAAGTGAAACATGGACTAGTTTGGACAAGAAGAGAATAGAAGCTTTCGAAATGTGGTGCTACAGAAGAATGCTGAAGATAAGGTGGGTAGATCACGTAACTAATGAGGAGGTATTGAATAGGATTGGGGAGAAGAGAAGTTTGTGGCACAACTTGACTAGAAGAAGGGATCGGTTGGTAGGACATGTTTTGAGGCATCAAGGGATCACAAATTTAGCATTGGAGGGCAGTGTGGTGGGTAAAAATCGTAGAGGGAGACCAAGAGATGAATACACTAAGCAGATTCAGAAGGATGTAGGTTGCAGTAGATACTGGGAGATGAAGAAGCTTGCACAGGATAGAGTAGCATGGAGAGCTGCATCAAACCAGTCTCAGCACTGAAGACCACAACAACGACGATCCAAGGCAGTCTACGATCAGTTTTCGACGTGTGAACTCGCAAACTAATATGTGAACTGCAGCACCGCCTAAGAACGGAATTAGTTGTTAAAATTTCCTCGGAAAACAAATTTTTGAGATCTCATGTGAATTGTAAGATCGTGTGAAGAATTTTTTGACTTTTTTGGTGCTAGGGAAATAATGATTAACGACCAAGAATCTTCTTACTAATGTAGACTGATTCTAGAAGTCGTTTTACTACTTTTGCAGCTGAAAAAATAAACCAGAACTAAATCGCACAGTAACTTTTACGACTCACATTGTCCTTACCATTTAAACCTACCCACTTGCCACATTATTTATTACACAAGCGTTAGAGCTCGTGGCCGAAGAAGAAGAAACCAACGGGGAAACGTCTACGAGAAGCGAGAGAAGCAAGTTGACTATAATTCAGTTACGAGAAGTGAGGGGCGTATGCACTGGATTTTCATCTGCAACTCAAATGTATCATTGTGCCTCCCCGTGTACATATTGTGGCAGACGATATTTTCAACATTCGTTCCCCTGTCTAAACCCACGTGACACTGCTACACTTGCTATTTCTTGTGTGGGGAAAAATAACTTTAAACAGCGGTTAGGATGCGTTAATCCCTCATTATATTATTAAAGTAGCTTGTTGGAAACAAGCAGAACTCCAAGTGCTAATAGCAAGCACTAAAGCCCAAATGGATACAGGTTCGGAAAGCTGACCAAAGCCAGTGACAACTTCAGCCAAAATTTTTACAACGGACGTAACCGTGTTCAGAAAGGGTAGATTAAATACAGCTGGTGGTGGAGTGTTTATTGCTGTGAGAAGTAGTTTACCGTGTAGTGAAATTAAAGTAAATGGTTCCTGTAAGTTAGTATTGGTAGAGATTATACAGTGTGGCCAAAATAAGAGGTCCGGCAAATATTTCACGTGCCTTAAGATAGGCAACCCAACTTACATCGACCGCTCAGGGAGTCTTCAGATGCTGTGAGTTGGGCTCCCTATCTTAAGGTGTGTGAAGTATTTGCCAGACCTCCTGTACGGCACGTGTACTGCTGTGCGGTGTGGGATGCACTTCGAATACGACTGACTGAGAACATCGAAAAAGCTCAAACTCGCGCAAGTCGTTTTGTATTATCGTGAAACAGGGGAGAGAGTGTCACTGACATGATACAGGGTTTGGGGTGGACACAATTAAAACAAAGGCGATTCTCGTTGCGGCGGGATCTTCTCATGAAATTCTAAACATCAACTTTGTCCTCAGGGTGTGAAAATATTTTGCTGGAGCGGATCTATTCAGGGGAAGGTAATTATCATAATGAAATAAGAGATCTCAGAGCTCGAGTGGAAAGATTTAAGTATTCGTTTTTTTCGCACTGTTCGAGAATGCAACGATAGAGAAATAAGTTGAAAATGGTTCGATGAACCCTCTACCAGGCACTTAATTTGAATTGCCGAGTACTCACGTAGATGTAGATATAGATGTAGATGTAGACTGAAATACAGTCTATCGTAGAGTGCTTAAATAATACGGTGATATTACTCCTTACGTTCAGCAGTAAAAACCAGTGCTGAAATTTACACCGTTCACCAGCTTCGACGCTCAAAAACAAATAAAATTTATTCCTGACACAAGCTCAACGGCTAGATCGGTTAAACGCTAGGTGTGCCCTTTATCGCAAGCAGTGGACGCGCTCACTGTCCGACGGCCAAGCCGAGGAGCACCAAGTGTTGCGTAGTCGCCGCGGGCCCGTACTCCTCCACTCCGCTGCACAGCCGCCTGTTTACGTAGATGGATGACAAGGTACAGATACTTTTCATACATGTTTACCAACACAACGAAAAATCGTGACAATCACCTATTCATTCACTTAGTGGCCATACTGCCACCGAAACGGAAGATGACAGAGCGAAGGCCGAAATACTTCGGCCTTCCAAAAAAGGATCCCTCCTTTCAGTCATCGAAAGAACGTCAAAATGGCAGATACTGAGATAACCGATCGCGAAATATAAAAACAACTACAATCGCTTAGTAGGGGAAAGGCGCCAGGACCAGATGGGATAACTATAACATTCTACAAAGATTATGTGAAAGAACTTGGTCCCCTTCCAGCAGGAATTTATCGTAGATCGCTCGAGTAAGGAACGTTACCTAGCTACTGGAAGAAAGCGCACGTCATTCCCGTTTTTGAGATCGGCCGTAGAACAGATGCACACAGTTATAGACCTATACCGTTGACATCAATTCTTTTTAGAATTATGCACAAGAATTATGACGTTCTCGGAGAAGGAAAATCTCCTCTACAGCAATCAACATGGACTCCGCAAACAGACATCGTGGGAAACTCGGCCCGCTCTGTTCCTCCACGAGATCCACAGGGCCGCCGACAGTGGCACTCAAGCGCGCTGCTCTCCGTTGGATCTTCTCTAACTCTTCTATCAACCCTATCTGGTACGGATCCCACGCCGGTGAGCAGTATTCGAGCAGTGGGCGAACAAGTGTACTGAAACCTACTTCCTCTGTTTTCGGACCGCATTTCCTTAGGATTCTTCCAATGAATCTCAGTCTGGCATCTGCTTTACCGTCGATTATTTTTATATGGTCATTCCATTTTAAATCACTGCTAATGCCTACTCCCAGATAATTTATGGAATTAACTGCTTCCAGTTGCTGACCTGCCATATTGTAGGTAAATGATAAAGGATCTTTCTTACTATGTATTCGCAACACAGTACACTTGTCCACATTGATTTAATTGCCATTCCCTGCACCATGCGTCAATTCGTTGCAGATCCTCCTGCATTTGAGTACAATTTTCCATTGTTACAACTTCTCGATGTACTACAGCATCATCCGCAAAAAGCCCCAGGGAACTTCTGATGTTATCCACAAGGTCATTTATGTATAATGTGAATAGCAACGGTCCTACGACACTCCCCTGCGGCACACCTGAAATCACTCTCTCCATTGGGAATGACATGCTGCGTTCTGTTATCTAGGAACTCTTCAATCCAATCACACAATTGGTCTGATAGTCCATCTGCTCTTACTTTGTTCATTAAACGACTGTCGGGAACTGTATCAAATGCCTTGTGGAAGTCAAGAAACACGGCATCTACCTGGGAACCCGTGTCTATGAGTCTCGTGGACGAATAGCGCGAGCTGGGGTTCATAGTATCGTCTTTCTCGAAACCCATGCTGATTCCTACAGAGTAGATTTCTAGTCTACTCGAACATAATACGCGTTCCAAAATTCTACAACTGATCGACGTTGGAGATATAGGACAATAGTTCTTCACATCTGTTCGACGTCCCTTCTTGAAAACGGTGATGACCTGTGCCCTCTTCCAGTATTTTGGAACGCTACGCTCTGAATACACATGCCTATACCAGTTTCTTTCGCGCTTTAGAGTATATATAAATGACCTACCAGCAAGCGTAGGACGCTCTCTAAGGGTATTCACAGATGATGCGGTTGTCTGTAACAAAGTAGCAACGCCAGACGATAGTAACGATTTGCAGAACGACCTCCAGAGAATTGATGAATGGTGGAGGGTCTGGTAGTTGACCCTGGACGTAAGTAAATGTAACATAATGCACACACATAGCAAAAGAAATCCACGACCGTATAGCTACGCTATTGATGACATACCGCTGGAAAAAAATATTTGCCTAAAATATCTATGAGGGGAACAGAGTTAGAGGTTTCAGTTAATGGTACAAAAAGTACTCTCCGCCACACACCATTAGGTGCGAAGCATGATGTAGATCGGACTAATACAACAGGTGAAAATACGGAACTTCCATAACGTCTTGAACGATTCGCGAATTCTGTCTTGAATTTATACCGATTAATCTGCGACCCACGGAGACCAAGTCCAAAGGGGCAACTTCAGAAGATATGAGGTAAGCACACCTCAGCGAACCACAGGCGAATGATACAACTGGAATACTCTTAGCATAGATTCGTGACTGGGGCTCCCTGTGGCTGGGACTAGCTGATGGTTCAAATGGCTGTGAGCACTATGGGACTTAACTTCTGAGGTCATCAGTCCCCTAGAACTTAGAACTACTTAAACCTAACTAAGGACAGCACACATGTCCTTGCCCGAGGCGGAATTCGAACATGCGACCGTAGCGGGGACTAGCTGAAAAGAACGAGATCGTCTTCTACATCAGCCCCCGCCCCCTCAATTCTCAAAAGTAGGGAATGAAAGATACGCAAGAAAATGTGTATTTAGACGCAGTGAGGTGTCGGCGTCGGGCGTTGTGACGTCAGCTGACGCGCGCCGCTGACTGCGCGCCGGGCCGCGCCGCAGCCCACTTCCGCCGCGCTCCACTTGCTATCTGTGTGCCGCTTCCGACTGCTCACCCACGGGAAGGGCAGAGAGCGCCACGTCTCAGCTCTCAGGCAGCGCCAGGAAGGAGGCCCGGCTCACGCAGCTTCCGTAAGGTGAGTGGCCGCGGACTTACTCACCGACATGTTGAGCTGTGCAACTGAGTGATGCATCAGCTGTGTGGACACCTCTCCAGAACGGGGCTGTAGTCAGCCCTCGTCCAGTCGCTTGCACAGATGTCACACTCGACTGGTGAAATCTTCGAGGGTTGAATGAAAAGTAATCCCTCCACCTTCCTTAATTGGGTTTGGATGGGATTATTTTATTTCAATAAATCAAACGCAGAAATAATCCTTAGAATGTGGTCTTTAGTTACCAATATTCATTTTTCCACATAATCAACGGCCAATTGGATACATTTCTGCCAACGATGAACAAGTTTTCTGAAGCCGTCACGGAAGAAGTCGACACTCTGTTTCCGCAACCACAGTCTCACAGTTCTCTCAACGTCTTCATCGGAAGCATAGTGATGTCCTCGGGGATCGTCTTTCATTATCGAGAACAAATGGAAGTCAGACGGTGCTGAATCTGGACTGTATGGAGGATGCCGTACGGTGGTGAGATTCAGTCTCTGAAGTTCTGCTGTGGTGGCACGTGAAGTGTGTGCTTTGGCACTGTCATGCTGCAGGAAAACGTTTCCCTTTTCCTGTCGGACCCTTGTTAGCCGTCGTTTCAGAGTTCGCAGCATTGTCATGTAACGCTCTGAATTTATCGTTGTTCCACGATCGAGGAAATCAACATGGATAACACCATCTTCGTCCCAGAACACTGTGGCTATGATTTTTCAGCTGATGGCTACGTCTTGAATTTCTTTTTCTGGCGTGAGTCTCTGTGTCGACATTCCATAGACTGACGTTTCGTCTCCGGGTCGTAGTGGTGTACCCACGTTTCGTCTCCTGTCACAATTAAATGGAGAAAGGCGTTGTAGTGGATTGACAAGACAGCCAGTCCACAGTGACGGATAACCGAAAGCACGCGTACACACACGCCGACTGGCGCGAAGTCTGGAACAGGATACGTAATGAATGCTAATAAGAAAAGTACGTAGCTTCTATAATACTTAACTTTACTTCATCCTTGTGGTACATCGCTCTTGATAATACAAATAAGACTCTTTCCAGATAGGGTTAATGGCGCCTTGCTAGGTCGTAGCCATCGACTTAGCTGAAGGCTATTCTAACTGTCTCTCGGCAAATGAGAGAAAGGCTTCGTCAGTGTAGTCGCTAGCAAAGTCGTCGTACAACTGGGGCGAGTGCTAGTACGTCTCTCTAGACCTGCCGTGTGGTGGCGCTCGGTCTGCAAATACTGACTGTGGCGACACGCGGGTCCGACATGTACTAATGGACCGCGGCCGTTTTAAAGCTACCACCTAGCAAGTGTGGTGTCTGGCGGTGACACCACAAGCGTCACCTTCATTCTCGTAACGCGAGAGGAGTTACTGGCAAATCTCAAGTCTGTGCGCTTTCATTTCAGGAGTCAGCATCCGGGATACCCATCGTGCGCAGATCTTCCGATAACTAAGCAAAGCAATAATGTGACCCACACATTCTTGTGAAATGCCGATTGTGCTTGCAGTTTCTCTCTGAGTGATACGACGATCATTCTGAATCAATCTGTCAACATGTTGCTTGTGAAACTCGGTGGTTGCTGTCACAGGACGTCCAACTTTTTGTTTGTCACGCAGGTCAGATGTTCCCGCTTCAACATCTTTAAACGTACTCGCCCAGTAACGCACAGTACTCACATCAGCACAATCACCATAAACTGCTTTCATTCTCTGATGAATCTCCTTTGGGGTGACTCCTTCTGTCGTCAAGAATTCAATAACTGCACGTTGCTTAAATCGCATTGACCGATTGTCTGCGCAGGGTTCCATTCTTCACACTGTAACAACATAACCGTTCAATGCTAAGGCTTCTCGTCAACTGGTGCTGTAGAAAAGAGCCGACGGAACAAGCCAGTACCTGCCGAATACCAATGCTGCCAACTGTTGAAGAGTTACGAAGGTTGATATTGTACTTTTCAGCCAACCCTCGTATTTGACCACCTCATGTTCTGAGAGGAGATGGGCGGTACACACCGATGTATTAAAGACTGGTGCACCAGAGAGGCTGTTCTAACGTTGCACCTGTTAATCGATGCAAGCGTTCAGGAAAATCGAGACACTTTTGTAGGACTTGTGAACCTAGAAAAATCGCTAGATAATGTTAAGTAGAGCAAGATGTTCGATAGTTTCTGAGCAATAGGCGTAAGCTGCAGATACTATACAATATATACAAGAACCGAAAGGGAATAATAACAACGATTAAAAGGCTATAGGACCGAGATTTTCTCTTTCGTCCCCAGTGTTCAGTCTATACATTGAAAAAGCAGTGATAGAAAAGCTCAGGAGTGGTTTTAAAGTTCAGAGTGAAAATACGTCAATGATACAGTTCGCTGACGACATTCCTATCCTCCCTAAAACTGAGAAAAAAGGACAGGACATGTTCAACGTAATTAATCGTTTAATGATCACATACTATCAATTGAGAGCAAACCGAACAAGGACGGAAGTAGTGGCTACTCTCTAGCGCGTGTGTTTCCTTAGAATGACCGGTGTTTTCCAGCACTTCTTACAAATAAATCTGAAAAGCGCCGGCAGGAGTAGTGTCACGAGATCCCTCCCAAACGCTGTCCTTGTATGACGTTTGGACACTCCGCCGCTTCTTGCTGGCCCCAGTAAAGCTTCGCAGTCCCTGGTGTCGTGCAGTAAGTGATGTCTGTGTTTCATCCTTACTCATGGCTTACAGTATTGAGTAACATAACTGAGCAACCACAATACGGAGCAATTAACGAAAATTCCAAGTAAGAACAAGATAAATTTCACTGTTCATTTCCAAACACTGTTAGCTGACGAGCCTCGTAAGCAAGTTACGCGCACCTATGTTTATTGGAATCGATGACACTTTTACGGATGTCTAAAACTACCTGATCTCTACAAAGTAGCGCACAGACACGTCCACAGGCGCAGAATATACGCACAGCTCGAGTGTTTGTGATCCGTACCAGGTCGGACTAAATGAAGACGTCGAAGCAATTCAGAAGTGGACTACTAGATTTGTTGCCAATAGACATGAGCAACAATTACGAGTAAGTGTTACGGAGATGCTTCGGGAAATGAATCGGGAATGCCTGGAGGGAATGTGACGTTCTTTTCGAGAAACAATATTAAGAAAACTTAGAGAACCGGCATTTGAAGCTGACTACCACACGGTTCTATTGGCGCCAACATACATTGCGCGTAAGAACCACGAAGATAAGATTCGATGAATTAGGACTCATACGGAGGCATACATATCGTCTTTCTGTCCTCGCTCTGCTTGCGGATGGAACAGCACAGGAAATGACTAGTGCTGGTACGCGGTATCCTCCCCCACGCACCGTACGGTGGTTTTCGGAGTATCTACGTAGACGTAGATTTAGGTGTAGAACTAGACATGACGTCTGTTGCAAAGTGTTGTTATGGTTTTCAGTCAGATGGCTGATACGATGCTGTTATCCACACTAGTCTACCCTGTGCAATCCTCTTCTAACTACTACTACATCTTACATCCATTTGAACCAGCTTACTGTAATCAAAGCTTGATCTCCCCCTACAACTTTGGCCCCCCTTCCCCCACACTTCCGTCTATTACCTTCGCGTCTCACGATGTATCCCATCAACTGATATCTTCTTTTAGTTGTGCCACAAATTTCCTTTTTTCCCACATTCGATTTAGTACCTCCTCACCATTTGCTCCGTCTACCTACCCAATCTTCACCATTCCCCTCATGTCTGTACTGTTTTTCGTCCAAGTTTCATTCCGCTGCAAGGTTACACTCCATCAACTCATAACTGCACACTAGTTTCTGCACAAATTGTTCCTGTATTTCATCTCTGATGCCTTCGGAATTTCAAAGAGCGCATTCCAGTCAACACAACCAAAAGATTTCTACAAATTTACAAATGATAGGGAGTAGGTTCGCCTCTTTTTTGCGAATAAGGTCGTTAGGACCACGCAACGTACTTGGAGGTGGGCATTTGTCTTCCATATTTCTTCTCTTCCTGTGCGCCTACTTTCTCTTCAGACAACGCTGTTTCAGTCTTCTTCTTTCGTTTTTGCTCATGATCAACATGCCATTTGTGAATTTTGGACTTGAAGATTTCACCGTTTCGGGCACGTTCTGGAGTTACTCTTGCCTAACGCAGATCACTTTTCATATCATCAACCCTTTTCATCGACTCCGTTTTGGGCTTTGCTCCTATTGTCAAAAAAATCGACTGTCTGTTTTGTAAGTCTGTCTGGGTTCATTTTTTTATGTGTCCGTAGAATCTTAACCTGTGTTTTCTAATGTCACTAAAGATATTTGTGTGTTGTATCGATTGCTTCGTCTACAAGTTTTCGACCTAGCATTTTTCTCAAAATTTTGCATTAGTTTTTTCAGTGTTTGCAATGTATGTTTTCCTGTTCAAAATAAGTGTTTCTGATCCAGACAGGCATTCTGGTTTCACTATTGTGTAGTAATGTCTTAGTTTTGTGCGTCTGGAGATGCACTGCTTCATTTTTATACATAGTGTTCGGAAAGTGCCGTTACAGACTTCTAAGACTCGTAGATGGGAGTGAGTACTTACTATTTTCAATGAGAACCATATCCGAAAACGTGCCGTTTTCGTTCCACAACGATTCGTAGTTGTTGGTCCTGGTATCCACTGGGGAAGAAGGGGCGCCAGCACTGCGTCAGACGGTCGTCTGACGTCGCTTAACGTCGGCCTCGCTGCGAGACCTACTCAATGCCTGTAGGGCTCCGACACCGTAAACCTGGTTCGGTACACGTTTTACGAATACACAGACATGTTCCATGTGTGTATAGCGAAGCTTGAGGTAACGGAAGAGGTGCTAGTCGATTGTATCACGAACGTTTTCCGCAACGTAGGACGCTATACAAACACGAAGGAAAGACTGCTGTTGACGGTGATCTGCATATATGGGATGTGTGTAGATGGATGACCCTGAAAAGTAGTTAAAACCAGATAGCTGAAGGCAATGCAGTCCTCGTTTCTTACCCATATTGAGATCTCGTGCAATTCCTCAGTCTAAAAGCATTCTCAAATTTCTGTGCCATTGGTGTACTTTTAAGAAGTAAGTTGTGGGATTTGTTCCCTGCGCTATGGAAACCGTGAATATTTCACTTGACCAGTTTGAGAGGTATGACTTCTCAAACGCTGTCTTATAATTTGAGATATGTACCAAATAATTTGCCAGCGGCCTTGCCGCAGTGGTAACACCGGTTCCCGTCAGATCACCGAAGTTAAGCGCTGTCGAACTGAGCCAGCACTCGGATGGGTGACCATCCGGTCTGCCGAGCCCTGTTGGCAAGTGGGGTGCACTCAGCCCTAGTGAGGTAAGCTGAGGAGCTACTCGATTCAGAAGTAGAGGCTCCGGTCTCAGAAACTGACATACAGCCGGGAGAGCGGTGTGCGGACCACACGTCCTCCATATCCGCGTCCGGTGACGCACGTGGGCTGAGGATGACACGGCGACCGGCCGGCACCGCTGGGTCCACCAGGGCCTGTGCGTTATTTACTAAATCATTCACATTAAATTTCTATTTACGTGAATCCGTCATTTTAATATGATAGAAGACCATATCCACAAGTCCATTATCAGAAGCATAGATTGGTCTCATTTTTATCCTCGAACTCGAATTGTTCCTGAAGAGCAACTCCCTCGTTCTTCTCAGCGAGAAAAGCCGATCTGGCTGCTCTGGATATGCTGCGTTCGGCAATCTGCACACGTTGTTCGTCAGCTTTTTCGCGGAATACGTTGTTTTGCATGAGTACTGCAGTACAAATCATGTTGTGAACGCGCGTCACGGCACGACAAGTTTTCCGCCTGAGCAGGGGGCCTCCAGCTAGAGCGCCCCACGGCGGTCGTGACACTGCTTCGAACAATGCGCTGTAGAAACTTTTCTAAACACGCACGAAAAAATCTTTTCGTCTCATCATTCTAGGTACATATACCTTCCACAAAAAGCAATAAAAATCGAAAGTGGTAGACAAATACCGTATGATTATAGATACACTATTTAGTTACCTTTGTTCATCGGTTGACTTGAGATCCTGTCCATCCAGTCGTTGTCTTACTCGCTGTAATTATAATAACTCGTTAATTGTTTGTATACTTCTAGTGTTTTCTAGTCGATATGCTGGTTACACATTATTTTCGGTCCTTCAGAAATGCGTTTTCATCCTCACTTTCAAACTTCGCTTCTCAGATTCATCCATTCTTGTCGAAGCAAGCAGTACCGTAACGTTATCAGCAAGACGCCGTTGGCTGAGGTCCATTCATGCGCATTCCTTCATCTTTCTCTCAGTTTAAGGATCTGAAATCTTTCTTAGGCCAGTTTTTCTTGTATGGAATCTATTTGGCTGACTCCTACTTTTTAGTAGCCTTACCAACTTTATTTGAAGCTCCCAGTGCAGTCATAAACATTGTGTGTGTGTGTATGTGTGTGTGTGTGTGTGTGTGTGTGTGTGTGTGTGTGTGTGTGCGTGCGTGCCTCGAGGCCGCGGTCCACATCTCTGACGTGCTGGGCGTCCACGGGGTCGTCGAGAGGGTCGAAGTTTGAATGGAAGACGCCAGCGAGGGCGTTGACTTTATCCTCAGGTGTGTAGGCGACGCCAGTCGGCGCGTCCAATGGAGGCCTCTTAATGAAGAAGCGCGCCGCATCGCAGGCAGTAGGATGAGGAGTAAAGCATGCAAGCTCCTGGGCTCGCTGCTAGTTCTTATAAGCGTTGATGGCGGCCTCAGTATCACGGTGGAGTTGATTTATTCGTCTCCTGAGAAGTGGTTCGCCAGTAATGCGGCATTCCTCAGACGATTTCTCACTATGATGATGTCGAAGATGTCATCTGGGAATCCTGGACGCGGTCTGGGCGTGCCTCTGGACGGTGGCGTGGATTGCAGCAGTGCCGTGGTGACTGCGTCGGCGAAAGCATTGACGTCAGCATCGATGTCGTGGATGCCGGCATCGAGAGGTGGCCGTACAGTGGCGAGGACATTTGCTCGGTAGACAGTGCAGTCGGTGCGCCGGATATTGAGGCGAGGTGGGGTGATAGCGGGATCAACTCCAAGATTCAAGATGACCGGCAGATGACTGGAATTCAACTCATGAACCACGTCGGCTGTTAGTAATTGATTCGAGCCCTCAGTAACGCTGATGTCGAGGATGTCAGGAGTACTCCTGGATGGGTAGCAGGTGGGTTCTTCGGGTCCACAAGCATAAGCTTCAGCTCTGTCGAGGACTCGATGAAATTGGCTGCCGCTGTGAGTGGTGTGGAGCGAATTCACGCCGCGTGTTTGGCGTTAAAGTCGCCTGCCAAGAAGAGTTTCCGCGGGAGATGCGGCAGAGCGCGACCGTCATCCGAGTCCAGCAGGGACCGAGGAGGACAGTAGACAGAGACGAAGCCGACCACCCCCACTGAGGTCACCACTGCCACAGCTGTCGCCTGCATGGTGCAGGAGCCACATAATGGCGGATGCTCTGCCTCCTCTGGTGGGCCGATCATTACAATAGAATCGTTAGTTGGCCCGTAAACCGGTCTTCAGGTGCGTCTCCCTGACGAGAAAAATGTCAGTATTGCGATTTTAGAGGAAGTGTTTGACTTCCAGTAGATCATGGAAAAGTCCATCAGCGTTGTATGTGGAAATACGTAAATTTTCAAAGCGTCGCACCCTATCCACGACGTTGTAGAGCTGCACTGATGAGTTGGAGAACACTTCTGATAGTGGTTTCCACAGTAGCAGCACGGGTAGCTGGCAGCGCCTGAATAGCCCGGCTCGTCTCGGTGACCGCCGTCATCACGGTCTGAAGTAAGGCAAAGAAGTCGTGGGAGTCGGCACTCTGGTGCTGGCCGCCCTGTGGCGGCGCCGGCGTCGCAGCGGTAGCAGAGCTGCACGGGCAGCGGCAGCGTCCGCCGGCGGGGCACGGGACGCGGGGGCGTCTCCTGCAGGTGGCGCACGGTGCTGCAGGTGGACGAGACTGTGGGAGAGCGTCTGCTCTCCACTGTGGGGAGCTAGCAGGAGTGCTGCTGGTGCTGAATGGGGGGGGGGGGGGGGGCGTCGTTGACGTCGGCTCGCCTCTTTGCGTTTTGGACACGACCGGAAACTAGCTTCAAGTCATCCTCCACACAGGCCGCATTTTGCAGGTTCTTCCTTAGGGACCCGGCATTGTCGGCTGTCGTGGGAGCCGTCGCACTTGACGCAGACAAAAGGCACAGTACATCTTAGGGCCACGTGGCTGAATCTTTGGCATACAACATCGCGTGATCCCAAGCGACTTTTTTCAGCAGACATAACAAAACTGCAAAGGCCTGTGTGACCGAGGAGTTCCAGGTGCTTCAGTCTGGAACTGCGCAACCGCTACGGTCGCAGGTTCGAATCCTGCCTCGGGCATGGGTGTGTGTGATGTCCTTAGGTTAGTTAGGTTTAAGTAGTTCTAAGTTCTAGGGGACTGATGACCTCAGATGTTAAGTCCCATACTGCTCAGAGCCAAAGGCATGTTACGTTGAAAATCTCCCTAAGTTCCACCGAATCGGGAAGGACGACCACTCTGAGGCCAGACCGCCGTGTAGTGCCAGGGTTTTCGTTGTAATCCATAATCGTAACTGCAAACCCGAGTTCTTCGAGCTCTTCCTTAACCCAGTCATTCGGGAGTGACTCGAGAATCCCTCGGCTCGCGCCAACAGTAGTGTAATCTTCAAGGGTGGTCACAGCGAACTTCAATTTGTCGCCGCCCGTCTGTCGCGGTGTGTAAGGCTGCTTCAACCATAGCCCTGGTTGTCTTAGACAGGGGGCCGGGTGAAGCCGCCGACGGGGCAAGCCCCGCCGCATTGCAATGGGCCTCACCAACCATCAACCGTCGGCGCGTCAGGGGGTCGCTGCACACAGTCAGAGATTGTTTCTGTTAACCCTAGGGGAAATGTGGACACACCATGTCTACAAGTCAATTTCTTATCACACACCATAGGTGCGCCGTGGACCCATGAATGACGGTCCCAAATAGAAAAAAAGGTTCCGGTATTGCATTCTGTTCGTTAAGACCAGGAACTTGTCGATCATGTATCGGAGGACTTCCTTTTCGCCGTCGCGGTACATGTTGTGTATCGCTATTCCTCGTACACAATTGACTGCATTCATCCGGGCCATCGGGAAATAGACAGCGTCAGGATGAAAGAGGCCCAGGAGCACAATAGAAACATAGGAGCGGCGTAGCAGGCAAGCCAGTATCCGGGGTGCGGGGCCGCAGTTCAGTCTGTAGCCGCTGAGCCATCTGGACACAGTGGTCATCGCGTCTGCACGGACTATCCTAACTCGCCGCCCGTCAGACCCAAATCCTCAACTTACACGACACACTGGTTGCTGTAGTGCCCCTTCCCCATTATCCGCGTTACTCTCGGCATGTCGCCGATTCCCGTTTTAATATATATATATATTTTATTGGAATCTAAAATTTAAAAACCTCTCTCACACCGGCCTAATTTAGCTTTACTGATCAGGATTGTAAAAACATGAGTATGTTAAGGGAATTTTCATTCACAAAGCAGGCTTATCACATTCACACAGTTCAATACTGTTCTATCCTGATTAAATTGAGCTTAACTTAAATTCCATATGGCACTGAAGCA
The DNA here is from genome assembly GCF_023864275.1 of Schistocerca cancellata. Taxonomy (NCBI): domain Eukaryota; kingdom Metazoa; phylum Arthropoda; class Insecta; order Orthoptera; family Acrididae; genus Schistocerca; species Schistocerca cancellata. The sequence continues at coordinate 519,414,668 of NC_064634.1, read as the reverse complement.
ATCTCGAAGTCTCGGTGCGACGAAAATTGTAAGTCGATCTCCTGAAAACATTTGTAATAATTATTAACTTTCGGTGATCACATGGGGACGACCGGAGATCTGCTGGTAAGACCGTGTTAGCCCATTTATTGTAATAAACTGGATATCTTGAGCATACAAAACGGCAGGTTCGTCCAGTGTAAATCAGACATTCCCCACTCATCCCGTGCAACACAGCGTAGTAAGCAGACACTGTCAATAATAATCAGTTAAATAATACGCGAACATACTTACTTTAGTTAATTCATGTATTAAATTCCTTCTCATACAGAATCTCATCAAGATGGCGACTAGTTCAACAATACATACATATACATCCTCCTTCTTTCACGACTAATCGGCAAGAAATCCTTCATTCTTTTCATAAGAGAAAACATAGATAGCAGAGAAGCTATTCCATGGAGTAAATGGACGCTCCAAGGAATAATTGGGCTTGAAACTACTTTGCATTGATAATCGGTAAGATAAGAAGAGATATTTCGAGATATGTACTGAGTTATATAATTTATAAAATTTCTGAAAAATCGCCGAGAGACCGCTGCAAGAGACACTACATCGCCCCTCGCAGCGAGCAAAGTTGGTATGTATCCACTGTGTGAGCTAACTATTGGCTTAGCTAACTCGTTAGAATTTGTGGAACATACGTTCCTATAAATTTTAAGAAGTTAGTAAGATTTTTTTGAATACAAGAATTGAAAGGGATTTGGTATCTTCGTTACCTAGATACCTAGTTGTTGCTTTCACGTGTACTGGGGCATACCCGCATCCCACGCACACAACCAGGGAATATGGACTGATATAGTTGTTGATCAGGTCTACCTATTCAGGAACTGGCCTTCACAGGGAAACCCCGGAAAACCTGGAGGCTTAGACCCCAACTAGGTATCACAGATGATAGGAAAGACAGAATAATTTAGAAATTTGAGAGATATTCTAGAATTCATAGAAAAGATAAAATCTGCCTCATAGCAAAAAAAAAAAAAAAATCTTTACACATGCAAATTTTTTACAATCTTCTGAAAAATTTTCTTCATCGATGTCTTGCTGAACTGCGGTGAAACTGATCGAACAGTAACATGGGACACGGCTAGGAGGACAGGTGTCGCATTGGCGTACCGGACAGGAAACGTAACGGATTTGAGAGACCAGAAGGAACCCCAGGAAAAGGTACTCAGGATTGTGGCATGAAATAATCCAAATTCGTCTAAGGAATGGTCAACTATTAAAGATTCCTGGAAGAGAAGGGTTAGTCGAATTTCTCCAGATTCATTTTGAACTCAAATATGGACCTGATCCATTCAATCTTCCATCTGAGGAATGGGAAAATCCATTCGTCTTATACTTTCCACACCTAGGTGTCTTAATCGATATTGTAGTTGCACAATATCACAACTCCAGATCGGAAAACAATTTTGAAAACATGGATAATTTCATACATCTTCTTGAGTAAGCCGAAAGGTTCTAATCCTGGTTTTAATTTTTTTTTTCCGTTGGCTTTTCCAGGTGGAAGTAGAGCTGAATCTTTCCTAATTTGGTTTCAAGTACGAATGTGGATAGCATGTCAGAATGTTAAAAACTTTATTATTTGAGACAATTTCAAACAAAAAAAATTATATCTTACTCATACATGATTAAAATGAAATTTGATGAAAGAGAACGTTTAATTAAGTCTTGCTGCATGACGTCTCCAGCTGAAATTAACCTTTTTTAGTATTGATTGACGATCAAATTTTTCTCTTTTATACTCCGATTGCCGCATTTTCTCATGAACATATATGAATGCAATATAACAATAAACAAATCCAACTGGAAAATGACACATTATTATAAATTCAATGAAGAACTTTCTTATTAACTCTAATTTTATAAACACACACTAAGCTAGTTAATTAAATTCTCTTGAATAGAATTTAACTCGCGGCATTTGTTCTCCTGTGAACTGTCAGTTTACAAACACGAACTTCACACGCAAGCGCCGTATTCGATCATATAGTTTCAGTAAACTTATTCTCACTGGAGATTAACACTTCCTGAATGTATATTATTTCACACGCACAAGCTTCTTTGGTGATCATCGTGTAGACAGATAATCCGTAAGTCTTCACAGCAGCAATAGCTACAGTTCCACCTACTTTTCTAAATATTCCTATACTATCACAGAAGCAATCGATTACTGTTCATTAAACTATCACAGATGCTTGGCATGCTGTCATTTAACCTATCACAGTAGCTGAGGCATACTGTCCTTCGCACTTCATTTTTTTTTTCAATACCCAAATACTTCATACAGACTTTTCATTTAATTTGAAACACTTTCCTTAAAAGTACCTCTTTAGGTCTGCATGGGGAAATAATCCTTTTATTCATCCAGAATCCGGATATACTAATAAATACGCACCAGGATTCCGTATATCAACTATTATATCTGGACCTGTATAAATTAGATTCCATTTTCTGATGGTCTTCTTCAACCTTGATGACTTGATGTGTCTTCTTAAAAGAATTTTCTGTCCGATATTGAACGTCTGAATCCGTTTGATGTTTCTGTCATGGATTTCCTTTCGCTGTCTTGCTTTCTCCGTAATATTAATGAGAACATTGCGAATTTTTTCTTCCCATGACATTTTGGTGTCCTCGAGTTTAGGCAAGTTATCTACCCAAAAGTTTCTTTCGTTATCTCTGAACATCAGTTCATTCGGGGTAAAGTTTGTAGAACTATGAGGTAAATTATTATAAATCTGCTCAAACTCGGTCAAATAGTTTATCCAGGTAGTTTGTTTATCATGACAGTACGTTCTCATGAATCTGTTTAGTTCTCGAAAAACCCGTTCAATTAAATTCCCTTGTGGATGATAGCAAGATGTAAATATCTGTTTTATTCCTAGTTGTGATACTAATTTTCTCCATAAATATCCAGTAAATATCTTCGCATTGTCAGAGATTAGAGATTTTGGAATCCCTGCATGAAGAATGTACTCATTTACAAACTTGACTGCGGCAGCTCTTGCAGTTGCTGATTTTATAGGATATAGTTTAACATATTTTGTAAACACATCACAGAATCCAATAATGTACTTAACACCACCTCTGGCTCTAGGAAGTGGTCCACAAATATCACATGATATAAATGATCTTGGTGCTTCAGGTATTATTGAGTGAAGCGCAATTTTATTTCCCTTGTTGTCCGGCTTAGCCTTTTGACAGAGAACACATTTCGGTATGACTTTGTGCACTTTTCGCCTTATATTTGGGAAGTAACAATAATATCTAATTTTATTAGCACACTTTACACCACCAACATGACCCCAGGTCAAATGTGTAAACCAAATTAATCGTTCTTCATATTCTTCGGATATGCAGACACACCACTTTGGATTCTCAGCCTTCCCAGATTTAAAAAATAAAATATTATTCACAAGCCGGTAGTATTCCAAATTGACCATAGGATTTTATTGATTGAATTGTCGTATTATAGCATTCCATCGTCGATCATTCTTCTGAAGCTGAGCCATTGTCTTACATAAATGAATATAATATAACTTGTAATTATTTTCTTGAAGCAGAAGCACTGGAAATTCTGCCTTATTATTTACATCCAGTTCAGGTGTTATTCCTTCTGGAGATCTTGACAACGAGTCAGCTATAATATTTTCTTTTCCGACTACATGAATAATTTGAAACTGATATTCTTGCAGCGCCAGCGTCCACATTGACAAGCGAGGATGCAGCATCTTACAAGTTTGTAAAAAGGCTAGTGACTGGTTGTCACAATAAACGGCTATCCTTGAGCCATATACATAATAATTAAACCTTTTCAGAGACCAAATAACTGCTAAAGCTTCCAATTCCGTAGTGGTATATGCTCTTTCACAGGTGGATAAAACTCTGCTAGCAAATGCAATTGGACAAAAGGTTTTTACACCATCGATGTACCTAATTTGAAATAAACAAGATCCTAATCCCACATCTGATAAATCAGTGGCTAAACAGAATCCGACATTCTTATGAGGGTGGTATAATAACGGAGCATTTATCAGTTGATCCTTAATTTCACAAAAAGCCTTTTCACAATCATTAGACCATTGCCATGGTACATCTTTCTTCAGCAGCCGGTTTAGTGCTTCAGAGTTCATTGCTTGAGTTTTAATAAATCGACGAAAAAATGAAGCCAAGCCTATAAAGCCTTTCAGTTGTCTTCTGTTTCTTGGAGTTGGAAAATTTTTTATCGCACTAATCTTCGCTTCTGTTGGAAGAATGCCTTTTGCATTAACCATATGTCCTAAGAATTTAATTCTCTGTAGAGAAAATTGGGATTTTTTTAGATTTGCAGTTATACCAGTTTGTTTGAACACAGCAAAAATCCTACTAATAAGTTGTACATGTTCTTCCCAAGTTTTAGAGGCAATTAATAGATTGTCCACAAAAATTGTTATTCGACTACGTAGTTCTGGTCCTAGGGCATAGTCCAACGCAGAAATAAAAACTCCAGAGCTGATACTGAGACCAAACGGAACGACCTTGAACTGATAGCTTCTCCCACCATATATAAAAGCAGTATATTTTCTTGAGTCCTTGTCTAACTGGACTTGACAGAACGAACTTCTCAAATCAATACTGGTTAAATAGGATACATCTGGAAATTTCTGTATTAACTCATCGATGTTCTCTGGATGTGTGCGCACAGGTACTATAATTTTGTTAATTTCTCTTGCATCTAATACCAATCAAACTTTTCCTACTGGCTTTGGTACAACAAGCAACGGAGAACAATATGGGCTGTTCGACGGTTCAATAATATTTCAGTTTAACATTTTTTGTATCTCTTCCTGAACTGGTTGTTTTAATCGCCAGGGAATGGGAAAGTGTGTGCGTCAAAATGTCTTATGGGGCTTAATCTGCAATGTACAAACATATCCTCTAATAATTCCGGGCTTTTCATCGAAAACTGACTTATATTCTGTTAATATATTGAATAATTGTTCCCCCTGACTATCCGTTAGGCAATCTGACTCAGCAATCTTCTGTTCGACTGTTTGTCTGAAATTCTCTACTTGAATTGACTTGATCGGTAGTCGGTACATATTATTATTTTCAGCACAAATCAACTGCACAGCAGCACCATGGAAATATCGCTCATACACTGCCTCCTTTCTCAGTAAGATCAGTGTAACTAATTGATCTTCGATTTTAAAATGCACCTTTCCTTCTACCAAGTCCAACTTGCAATTGCAGGCTTGCAAAGTTCCAATGCCAACAACTTTTCCACTACAAGGAATGTGCATTGTTTAGCTACATTTCCCAATTTTATCTCTATAAGCGTTTGTATCGTGACGTTCCGGGATTTTGCTCCCACTGCACATATAACTCGGCAATTTTGTACTGGTAGGACAGGGATTTTCTTAATTTTACTAATTCTGCGAAACAAAGTTCCGGATACTACGTCTGTAGATGAAGCTGTGTCCAATACAACATTGGTTAAAATTCCTCCCACTTCTGTGATGATCTCAGACACAGGAACCCTTTTATCTTCGACTACACAAGCCTCTAAGTCTCTCGTCAATTCATCTGTCATTAATTCACCTTCATTATATTTCAGCATTGCCACGGAATTAATTTCGTTTAAAACAGGTTTGCCCTTTGTATTCCCCGGCCGACTTTACGGAGCATAAAGCGGCCCTCTTCAGTTCAAATGTCGATTATTATTTCCTCTTGAATCATCTACTACTTCTGTTATGACTGGTTGTTGTTGATGACTGGTTGTGTTATTTGCTTCAAATCGAGGGTCAGAATATCTGTACGCATTATTATTATTTGAAAGCTGCTGGTTCTGATAATCTCTTGCATTTCCAAACATTGGGTTGTATCTGCGACCTGTTCGATTGTCTCTGAATCTGCCCCTCGCAGCACTGTTATTGAAATTTCCATTTCCGTTGCAATTGTTTCCGTTGAATCTCTGGCTATTCCTAGTATAATAATTATTAAATCCGTTTCCGTTCCTGTTTGCGTTTGGCGCCTCAATCGCTCTTCTCTGCATAACCGATTGTCTTGGCAGATGTTCATCTTCCTCGATCATATCTATAGTGTCAAGCGTAGTCATGAAACAGTCAAGGTCATGCTCATTAATATACGGCATTCTATTTCTGATGCTGGCCGGAAGTCGAGATTTTAATATGCCAATCACGTCTTGTAGAGGCATAGGCTTATCCCAATACCGCGATTTGTTTATATATTTCTCAAAGTATTTCTTTAAAGACCCACGTGAAAAGGAAAAAGGTTCCGGGTATAATACCTCCTGCCTTAAACGTTCTTGTACTCCTTCGGACCAGTATTTGGATAAAAATGCTCGTTCAAAATCTTCATATGTGTCCTGAGTTGATATCATATCAGATGCCCATATAGCTCCTGACCCCTGAATATAACCGGCCACGAAACTAACCTTTTGCCAGTCACTCCAATTTTTTGGCAATACTCCCCTAAAACTTCTTATAAACATTACGGGATGAACAATTTTCTTGTCTGGGTTGTAGATCTGGAATAGACGTTGTTTCAGAATTTTCTCCTCAGTATTGCTTTTACAATTACAGTCATTATGACTACCCTCATAGTGTTGTGATTGATGTTGATTGCAAAAACGAACGTGTGCATTAATGTCCCTTTCTGTACTTGATCGGTTAAATAATGTAGCTTCATTGATAGATCTTGTTATGGGTTCATTTCCTTGCGTGGAACACAAAACTTCTCGAGATAGATTTAAAGATCTCTCAATGTTTTCTTTCCATTGTTTAAGTTCTTCGCGCAGTTGTTCTCTGGCTTCTCGCAAACCTTTATTAAATAAATTTTCTTCAGAACTCTCGGTCACAGATTAGATTTAAGGATCTCTCAGTGTTTTCATACCATTGTTTAAGTTCTTCGCCTAGTTGTTCTTTGCCTTCTCGAAAACCTTTATTAAATAAATTTTCTTCAGAACTCTCGGTCATAGATTGTATAGCTGCTCTGACCGTATGTTCAATATTGTCTGAAGAAATGCTTTGCCTTTCCAAACTTAACTGCGAGAATTTTCCCGCGAGAATGTTTACCTTATGATCAACCTCGTCTTGTCTCTCCTTTATGTTATTTATGGATTTATCCAAATTTTGGATGTCCTTCGGGATCTTGTCTTGTGATTGTCTCAAATCCTGCATATCTGCTGACATCTTATTTACTTGTTGCTTTAATTCATCTTGAACTTCAACTGATACCGGAATTACCGCCATAGAACATTGCATCTGTTCTTGTGCTTGAACTATCTGTGGGATTGACTCGACCTGCTCTTTAATAGTATCAAGCTTAGTAGCAACATACTCGGTTAGCTCTAGGCGTAACTTCTTCGCATTTTCATTACACTGCTGAGTGACTTGCTCAATTTGAGCAGCTAATTTTAATTCTGTCTTTTCATTCTGAATTTTCAATTCTTCCGCAGTTTTATTTAATTTATCATCAAATTTCTGAAAACTCTCTACTAATTTATTATTTAATTCCGCTTGAGTAGCTTCTAATTGGACTAATGGACTTTCACTAGATTGGCTGTAAATTGTTCATTCATTTCCCTCTTAGTCTCTATTTGCGCTTTAGTTAATTCCCTTTTAGTCTCTATTTGCGCTTTAGTTAAGTCTGTTACATTTTTGGCTAACAGTGTTAACTGCTGCATGATTACAGTCAATGGGTTTATTTCGTCCTGCTCAGATGACATCGAAACACTTACCCAGCTAGCACTCAAGCTTATTTCAAGGTGGATATTGAGTTTAGGTTCAGTTGAAAATTCAAGATTGAAAAATCAACCTGTTACACAGCTTGTTTCAAGGTGGGTATTGAGTTTAGGTTCAGTTTAAAATTCAAGATTGAAAAATCAACCAGTTACACAGTTTACATCAAGCTGTAAAAATTTAGCTTGAATTAAAATAATTTTCCCAAGCTTGAAATAAACTGTAATTTCCCTGGAAGTCTGTACAGCAGATGCGCGCGCAGCATAGCTTCAATAGACGTCCACGGGAAGCGCCACAAGCGTTTATAAGCCGTGACGTAAGGGTGTTGTCGTGTGTGACGTCATGACGGCGCGGAGTTTGGTTTGAGTGTGGCTGGCTCCAGTTCTGTTTTATCTTATTTTATTTACTTTTCTGAGCCTTGCTATGTTTACGGCCATTTTACCTTTGTGACGCGCGTTAATGGTTGTGGTTTGTTGACAAGTTTGTTTTATACTAGAAAACAGTTCGGTACGTTAATGTTACAAATGTTAAATATTACGTAACGTAAAGTTACGTTTACGGCCATTTTATCTTTGTGACGCGCGTTAATGGTTGTGGTTTGTTGACAAGTTTGTTTTATATTAGAAAACAGTTCGGTACGTTAATGTTACAAAAGTTAAATATTACGTAACGTAATTAATTAGGTTCAATAAATTCAGATTAATATTTATACAGCGTAAAACAAGCTGTAAATACCAGGCTGTATTCCACGTGTGTAGATACAGCTGGAGCCAAGCTTGATAAGTCAAGCTTGAAATATAGCTTGAACTCTGCCAACTTTGATGTTTGTTTCAAGCTTGAATCCAGCTAACAGGCTTGAATATTCCAGCTTTGATCAAGCTTATATACTTGAACTTTACAGCTGGAAACAAGTTTGAAACCGGCTTACTGTGCTATCTGGGTAAGCTTTGTTGTGGCGCCTGACTAATGCTGCCGCTAGGCACTACTTCAGTTAAGCTAGCGTCTAATGTTTCACTAACCTTAGAAACAGCTGAGGGCTGTTGTGATTCGCTCTGCTGTTGCATTGCCATTTTATAAGCCGCCCTAGTAAGAACCATTAATACACAGAAGAACAAATATTGTAAGTAGGCTGTTTATGTTTTCTTTATGTAAGTAGGCTGTTTATATTTTCTTATTGGTAATGCCACGTAGCGCTCTGTATGAAAATCACTGGCTGTGCTGTGTGCAGTCTGTGGCTAGTTTGCATTGTTGTCTGCCATTGTAGTGTTAGGCAGCTGGCTGTGAACAGCGTTGCGCAGTTGGAGGTGAGCCGCCAGCAGTTGTGGATGTGGGGAGAGAGATGGCGGAGTTTTGTAATTTGTCATGAACTGCTATATATGTTATGACTATTAAGGTAAATACATTGTTTGTTCTCTATTAATATCTTTCATTTGCTAACTATCCCTATCAGTAGTTAGTGCCTTCTGTAGTTTGAATCTTTTATTTAGCTGGCAGTAGTGGCGCTCGCTGTATTGCAGTAGGTCGAGTAACGAAGATTTTCGGTGAGGTAAGTGACTTGTGAAAGGTACAGGTTAATGTTACTCAGGGCCATTCTTTTGCAGGGATCTTTGATAGTCAGATTGCGTTGCGCTAAAAACATTGTGTGTCAGTTTAAGCACAGTCTTGTATAATTGTTCTAAGGGGACGTTTCATATGTCGACCCTTAGCCTAGGATACCTCACTGGAATCTTCTGATTTTTTATTGTAGTTTGTGTATTTAGTGTAGCTTTTGTTTATTGCTAGCGCGTAATTGTAGAGAGAATCTCCTTTGTAGTTGCAGTCTTTCATTGTTGTACTGTAAAACAGTTGTGGCATGCATGTAGATTTGCACCAAGTATTTCGCAGCTACGCTTGCAATTAACTACATATTATTTTCAGTGCTATGTTAATGTGTTCTCTTATTTTTGCTATTCAAATTGTGCATTTCTGTGTTATCGTGTGAAATATTGTGACAATAATGGCGTGTGAAAAACGTAACACTAGGCTCCAAAGTAAACTGAGAAATAATAGTGACGACGAGCGTAGCTTATCAGCACCACTGGGTAGTGAATTAACAGACATTCGAAGTAGTAATTTGGTAATTGTGCATAGGGAAATGGAGCGGGCGGCAAACAATGGTGTAGACGGTGAAACAATTAGTGAACAGGGAAGCATTATCGATCGATCGGTCGGCAACAGCTCGCCTCAGGAATCCGAAATGACAGAACACAATATTGTAAATACTGTAGACTTAGGTTTTGGGTCCTCACCGTTTTCTCAAATGAGTCAAGACAAATTTTCTGGTTGTCAAAATGTGAATGTTGCCGGCGATAATGCACTGCCAAAAATCATAGAGAAACAGATTCCAGACACTAATACATTATTATTGCAATTAATGCAAAAAATGGAACAAAATCAGAAACAAACACAGCAACAGTTAGACAGAATGGAACAAAATCAGAGAGAAACACAGCAAAAGCTGCAAAAGTTAGACACAATGGAACATAATCTTCAAAAGTTAGACACAATGGAACAAGACCAGAGACAAACACAGCAACAGTTAGTCACAATGGAACAAAATCTTCGGAAGTTAGACACCACACTTGAACAAACACGTGAAGATTTAACTACTGAGTTACATAACATTGAATCGAAATGTCAAAAACTCTGTAATGACGTAAAAACACAAATTTGTGAGCATTTCAAACCTATTTTTTCGCGTCATGAAAATGCATTACTGAATCACGAAGCAGCATAAAAGAACTGCAAACCATTGTTCATGAAAATCATGAGACCTTGTGGGCTAAAATTGACTCAGTTGCGTCTACCGATTTGGTTACGCAACTGGCAAAAACTCAGGAAAACTTAAAGAACACAGTAGATTCGATTTCAACACAAATGGACACTCTAAAACTTCGTTCAGAAAAACACACTGAGGAAATGTGTTCACTATCTGAGAAAGTAGTTGAACTTTCGGATCAGCTAAATAATTTATCTACGAAGGTAGATGATAATCTGAATGACACAAAACCGGTAGTCTTTAATAACACAGAAGAGTGTGAACAAATTAGGAAACTGAAACAAAATCTGAATCAAATTGATACACAACACCAAAGAGAAATCCGGGAAGTACAAGATCAGCTGACACAGGTAATACAAGAATTACGTATTTCAGAGGACACTCGCGCTCCAATACGGGAAGAGGGACATAGAAATACGGAACAGCCACAAAGTAATAACACAGGACACTTCGGAAATTATGAAAGAAATTGGCAAGGTACACCGAATTTTGAGATGGAACCGCCGAAACGACGTAACAATGACCGACATGCGACTCGCCGACATGATGATTTTGACTATAAGCTGTTCATTACTACACGTAAATTCAAAACGTTTAAGAATTCTGCCAACGACATTCATCCACAAACGTGTCTCCATCAATTCTCTCATTGTTTTCCTCCCAACTGGTCATTAGAGCACAGATTAGAATTTATGTGTGGCTACTTAGAGAATGAACCAGCTGTAAGAATGCGATCGGTCATTCACGATTGCCACAGTGAAGGAGAATTTTACTATGCCTTCCTCTCAGCATATTGGTCTCAAGCTACACAAGACCGAGTAAAACATAGCATCATAATGATGAAACATTTCGAACAATATGAATTTTCCAGTCTTGTGAAATATTTTGAAGACATGTTGCACAAGAATCAGTACCTGCCAAACCCATACAGCCCCTCAGAACTCATCCGCATTTGCTTAATCAAACAGCCTGAACATTTACGACATATTATTTTAGCAGGACGTTGCAAAGACGACATTGAATCTTTTCAGGGACTGTTACAAGAATTAGAAATTGACACAGACAGTCGCGGGATGCGAAAACAGGAAAACAATCACTACAGGTCACATCCATCACAATTCCGCAACGACAGAAACGATAACTGGACGCGACAAGGCTATTCTCACCACACAAATCGTGACCAAAACAGACACCACCCGTATGACAACCGTTGGCAGAGTAGTAATAATTACAGGGAAAAATCACCTCTCTGCAGTAACGACTATCACAGAGACAATCAGAGAAACAGACAATATGGGAACCAAAATAATTATTGTCAAGGGACACAGAATAACTTTAGACGCAACGGTCCATTGCGCAGTTACGACTCAGGGAGAAATTCTCCACCACGTGACCGACAAGAAAGAAACTATGGAATCTACCGACATGACGACAGACGATATGATCGTAACGACAGACCTCAATTGCATCAGAACTGGCGGGGTTTAAACAGGGCTGGGCCCTCTGGGCAACGTGAATTTGTAGAAGTTAGGTCTTATGATGTATCATGCAGCGTAACTTGCTGTGACAGTGCGAGAGAGAGACAAAGATATTGTTTATTACTCTGTGGCGGTCAGCGCTCACATAATTATTCTTAGGATATAGTTTTTTTTGTTCTTGTTAAGAGTAATTTGAGGAGAGGAGAGCCATTCTTGTGATATAAAAATCGACGCCATTGCGAGTTTGTGATTCATATTGTAAAATATAAGTGCATATGGAAGGAAATCAGTTAATAGAACAATAAAAATATTGTTCATTTCAAGAAGGTACGTCTTATTATACACCCAGCGATATACTGCTATTGTGATCTACTAATATCCCACAGCTGAGAACAGTTCCGACGGGAGCATTCAGTTCTAGTGTAATAGTTCGATGTTTTCTTTGGAAAAGAAGTCACTTCATGGATCATTCAAATCCACAATAGTAACTGGACATTTCTCAGAACTGAAAGCAATCTGATTGCTATGCAACAGAGCCCCGAAGAATATTTCTCCGTACTTTGGTTACCACTTTCAGCTCAACACGGTATCTGCGAAATCTGGAGCAGATTTCTACAACAGCGGAAGAGTGTAATCGCTATCAGTTTCACACACTGCCCTGTGTACGCTGTATGTATTTACCCACAACAGTGAACAAACAGTTACTCACACACATAGAAGTCAATACTAGGTGGTGTGGAGAACCATTTCAGTATAAAGGCCCTGTAGAGCTAAATAGTAATTAGCCTAGTAATAATAAGAGTCTTTATAAATGGCGACCGTGACAGGACACGATCCTGATACAACACTCATAGTGACAATAAATATAACCATGTTAGTAATTTAGTAATTAATGTTTCATTGTGTGTATATATGTCTAGTTTTATAGAGTAACTACATTATGGTCCTTTGTATGTTTCATGCTAACTGAACGTGTGGGAGTATCTTGTGAAGAGAACGAGTACGTCGTCCCAGCAGCCGAGCAGAAACTTCAAAAAGGCCAGAACATTTGAATTACTAGCTTTCTTGAGCATTTATGCATTTAGTTACCTTTCAGCTATTAATTTTCTAAGTAAATAGTGTTGCTATATTACTTTTACTAGAATTCCTGTATTTCAGTAGATATAGTAAGACAATATTTTATGTGTTATCTATGTACTGTGTTTGTGTCACATTGTGAAGTGTACATTGACAGCATTAGGACATTAACGTTTTTTGCGTGTGTAAAAGTTCAATAGTCACTTTTGTAGGACTTATTTAGGGGAGAAACTGTCAATTGCTCATTTACATGGTGATAACTAGATCTATGTTCAAAGGCAATAAGCAAGCACGCATCACAATGCCACAAAATGAATTAAATAGTGTGAATGCATCGTCAACTAGTGCCACAGAATTTAATACCGCCGTAGTTAGCGATATGTCGATTACGGCTGAGCAACCAGCAATAATTAATGCGCTCACGCCGTCGACACAAACGGTTGCTAGTTCCGACATTCATATGTCGAAAGAAGTCCAGAGAAATATGCAGCAACCAACAAACAACATGAATTTCATCTCTGACACAGATGCGTGCAAAAACGAAATGACTGTAGCGAAAATTGAGTCTGTACAATCCTCATTAAGCCCAGTGCAATCGCCAATTGCTGAGAATACCGATTTGTTATTCCAGCTGATGTCAAGTTTGACTGTCATAACACAAGGGATTAAGGCATTGGAAACATCGCAATCTAATTTTGCAAACGACATGAATCGTAGATTCCAAGTATTGGAGAGTGCGCAATTTAATTTGGCTCAGGAGCAATCTAATAAACTAAAAGAAATAAATGATAAGATTACTGAAAAATTCCAGGGTTTGGAAACAAAGCAGAGTCACTTGATTATCAGTCAGGCACAACTCATAGTTACACAAGAACAACAGTATCAGGAATTAACAAACAAATACAAAGACATCTTATGTCGTCAAGATACACTAAATCATCAAGTGCAGGAAGTTATTCATGTACAGAACACTATTGCGCAAGACGTGAATACAATTAAGCACGATAACGAGCAAGCTGTCATTGAGCTTACTCGGAGGATAGACACTCTCAGCCTCGAAGGCGAGAAACACATAGAGAAACTTTTCAATGAACATAAGATCGCATTCTCTAAGGACATTGAAGATTGGGCGAAAGAGCAAACCGAGACAGTGCGAAATTATGTTGACAAAACCTTGAAAGAAACGGTTTCTAACGTGCAAGTTAACAACGAAGCTGCACAAGAACAACTTAAGGCAGAAGTTAAAGAGATTAAGGAGAATATAGGAGATGAATTTCCTGCTTGGAAAGCAAAGATAGAAATTAAATTAAAAGCATGCCAGCAAAGTCTAGTTAATACTAGAGGGGCACATACTACTTGCAGTTTATCAAAGGCAGACATTATTCCTGATGAAACCAGTGAAACCGAATCCATGCAACAATATCCATGTATTGGTGCATATTTACGTAATCAACCAGAAACAAATTATCGAGATTATCATTCGCCGCGAAGTAGCCACCAGAATACACCTGTGACCATGAATGAAGAAAAAATGCTTAAATATCGTCAATTCCAGATATTTATTCCCGAAAGGAAGTCGATCAATCCCGTGGTATTTATCAAGCAATTTAAAGGGATATTGCCGCGAATGTGGACTGAGCAACAAAAAAATTATGTACGTTGCAGGATTCATACATGGAGATGGATCGATGTGGGCGTCAGAAGCATCCGATTGGTGTCAAGATTATGACCAATTTGAACGCGCTTTCTTGCACAAATACTGGAATAAGGGAGTACAAGAAAGACTACGTAAGGAAGTTTTTAACCCACTACCTTTTTCTTTCAAAAATGGATCTTTAAGAAAGTATTTCGAGAAGTATATAAATAAAAGTAAATACTGGAATGAACCAATCCCGACGCAGAATATCATTCGAATATTAAAGGGCAAACTTCCACTTGAAGTTAAGGAAAAACTTCTACATGTGCCTGAACAACATGTGGAAGATTTTCTAGCCACATTGGATTCAATAGACATTCTGTTCGAAGAATCACGTGTGCGCTATAACCAGCCAAGTTACCAACCTAACAAATATAATAGTAACAACAAACAGTATGGAAACAAACCTTTTGCACACAATTCACCAAACCCACAGGTGAATTATTTCCAGGAAAACGTGAAATTTGGTAACGAAAATCCCGACCAGTGTAATCATGACCAACAATGTGAACAAACATATAAACGGAAATGGAGGAAGAATAATAAGAAGAGGAAAGGATACTATCAAGAAGGGAATTATCAGCAAAAACGCCGATATCAGCAAACAACCCAAGAATATCACAACCAACCACAAACTTCAGGTTGGATACCAAATGATAATGCAAATGAATGGAGAAATCAACCACCAATAATAACCGACGTAACGGAGCAGAGATCTACTAATAATGGACAATCGTCAAACTAAACTCGACTGTCAGAAGCCCCGACGGTGCAGTCGAGGAAGTTTTCAGGGGCGAAAATTCAAGCGTCAATTTCTTTCGGTACAATGATGGCAAATTATTAATAGAAGAACTTCAGAAAGATATGATGCCTTGTCAAGAGGAACATATCACTGAACCTGTTGCGAAAATTCAGGCGGAAATTGAAGGCATTACTGTGCAAGTTACTTTAGATACAGGAGCAGCAGTAAATGTCGTTTCTGAGAAGTTATTTCAAAGAATACTTCAGAAAGCAAATCCACCGATTTTTCCTGTTCAATGTTGTAGAATTGTAGGTCCTACTGGTCATAAGTCTTCCCAGGTTAAAGTGCAGACTCAACTCCAGTTAGATATAGGAAATGTAGCTATAAATTGCACGTTCCTTGTAATAGAAAAATTGGTTGAGGACTGTATCCTGGGTATAGATGAATTTAGAGAGAGAAATTGGCATATCGATTTTTCTCTAGGCCGTGCCAGTTTTACAATAATGGATCAGAAACATCAAGTGAATCTTCTCAGGGAATATAGTACCCATGGAAAGTATTGCCAGGGACGAAAGCTGCGAATAAAGTGGATACATAGCAAACCTGTACGGTATTACCAAATTAATTACTTGCAACCAGTTTTAAACCCTGAAAATATGGTATATGAAAAGGTACAAGAACCTGAATATTTGCAACAACACCAAAGAAAGCAATTATATGATCTACAGGAATATCATGAAGTCTTTCAAGAAAGACCTGGTGTAATCAAGGGATACACATGCCATTTAGATGTGATATCACACCAAGTTTTCTGCCGTATTTCTTATCCAGTACCGTGGCACCAACGAAAGGCAGTTGATGCGGAAATCCACCAGATGCTTGAATGGGATCTGATCGAACCTTCGACGAGTCCATACTGTAGTCCGCTTCATGTTGTCTCGAAAAAGGGAGGAAAAGTTCGTCTCGTGCTAGACGCACGGCAGATAAATAAGATTATCGTGCCCGTGCGAACTCATCCGGAAAATATCGATGAGCTAATTCAAAAGTTCGAGGGGATGAAATACTTAACAAATATTGATTTGAGAAGTTCATTTTGGCAGGTGGCTCTAGACGAACCATCAAAAAAGTACACCGCATTTGTACATGCAGGTAGAAGCTATCAATTTAAGGTTTTACCTTTCGGGTTAAACGTGAGCTCAGGAGTTTTTATAAATGCTCTAGATTATGCATTGGGACCTGCACTTCGAAGCAATTTAACTTTGTTTGTGGACGACATGCTCATAGCTACGACCACATGGGAGGAGCACGTTGATTTATTGAGAAGAGTGTTAGAACGTTTCAAGGAAGCAGGCATAACCGCAAATCTGCAAAAGTCCCACTTTGCTCGAGATAAAATCAAATTTTTGGGTCATCTTATAAATGGAAAAGGCATCTTACTGGACTCTGAGAAACTAAAGGCAATCAAAAACTTTCCACTTCCAACAACAAAAAGGCAGTTAAAGGGCTTCCTCGGAGTTGTCTCTTTCTTCAGGCGTTTCATTCACGACCACTCTATTAATGCAGAACCGTTGTACAGCTTGTTGCGCAAAAATACTCCGTGGGTGTGGACGCAACAATGTCAGAATGCATTTGAAGCAATAAAACATGCCTTAGTCAATTCACAAATATTATATCATCCAAATATGAGCCAAGAATTCGGTTTAATGGCAGATGCTTCGGAAATTGGAATAGGTTCATGCCTCTTCCAAGTAAGGATGATAGACAGAAAATCAACTTTCTGTCCAATAGCCTTTGCTAGCCGACTCTTAACTGCTTGTGAAAGAACATATACGACTACCGAAAGGGAAGCATTGGCTGTAGTCTGGTCATTTAAGAAATTTTACTATTACTTATATGGAGCGAAGACAACAGTATACTGTGACCACAAAGCGTTAAGTTTTTTGCAAACATGTAAATTATTACATCCAAGATTAGCAAGATGGACGCTCTCACTCCAAGAGTTTCAATTTGAAATTAAATACCTAAGCGGACAGGATAATTTCATCGCTGATGCACTGTCTAGAATGCCAGATGGAGATTTGTCAACTATCAACATCACGGACAATCCGTCCGAATTTAATGTTCTTATAATGACTGATAGAATATATAGGAAACATTTTCTTGACATGTGTAAGTACATGGAAAAACTGCAGAATGAAGATCCTCGTTGGCATTCAATAAAGGAAACTTTAGCAAAGCCTGGAAACGATGATCTGAAGAGACTGTACAAAGTTGAGGAAGACGTCTTATTTTTCAAAGGGCATCTTGATTCAGATAATTGGAAGGTGTGTATTCCCGAGAAGAATGAGAATGACTTAATTTTGCACATCACTTGGGGACATTTTGGAGTATTAAAGTGTGCTCGGAAGATTCAAGCATATTGCTACTTCCCAAACATTCGCAGGAAAGTGCACAGACAGTTAAGGAAATCTAAAATTTGTCAGCTAGCCAAACCAGGAAATTTTTGTGTGAAAGATTTCCTACATCCTATTATACCCACTAAACCGCTGTCAATCATTTCGGTCGACGTCTGTGTCCTCTGCCATCATCAAAGGGAGGATGCAAATATATTGTAGCTTTTCTTGATATATTTACTAAGTATGTCAAACTTTATCCATTAAAATCAGCTACTGCTGCATCCATAGCCAAGAAGCTGGTCAAGGATTATATAGTCAAGGTTGGCAAACCAGAGGCTATTCTTTCTGACAATGGGTCAATGTTCACTGGATTTCGTTGGAGGCAAACATTAGCCAGTTGTGGTATAAAACAAATTCTAATATCAGTGTACCACCTTTCGGCGAATCCCGTGGAACGAATTTTTCGTGAATTAAACCGGTTCATGAGAACATATTGCCACAACCAGCAACCCAAATGGATCGATTATCTTCACGATTTTCAGGAAATTGTAAACAATATGCCACATACTACGACGGAATACACCCCATACGAACTGATGTTTGGAAAACAGGAACAGAATTACTGGATTCGACCAATTCCTAAAGTAGCTATTAACAAAATAGACCTACAAAATAAAGTACGACAATCCTTACTTAATATAATGGACAAGGCAATAAAAAGGAAAATATATTTTGACAATCGACTTTGAAAAATAAAAACATATAAAGTGAAAGACCAAGTTTTAGTAAAAACTCATCCTAAGGCTTCACTTATACAGAGGAAGAACACAAAATGGCAATTATTGTATCAAGGACCATTTGTGATTACCAAAATACCCCATCCATGAACTTATGTTTTGAAGGATGTGAAGAATGGAAGGGTGAAAGGAATGTATCCTCATCACTTGTTAAAGCAATTTCATGATGACTGAAGATTCTGAAGATTGAAAATACTATTCTTATCAAATAATATTGATTACAAAATTTTCATTAAACCTATGAATCATACTTAGGATAGTTTCTTTCTTTTTACAATTTAGTAGTTAGTTTTTCTTTTCAGGCATAATGTACGAGAGATATGCAGACATTATGTATTTGTTTTCCACTGTAAAGATAAGTTTTCTTTTCAGTATGCAGAGAATTTAGCTATAGTATGAATGATTTCCTTTAAAAATTTTTTTAATTTTTTTTAGTTGATAGTAACTTCAATCAGGTTTCACAATGTATAATGACCATGGGTTAGTAACTCAAATGAATCTGGTCTATGGCAAGCTATTTTTTCTTATGTCAATTTAACAATCTCAATGTATGTTTGTATTTGTTTTTTTTACTTGCTGAGCTGAAGTCATGCTGTTCGGAAGGGGTAACCCGTTCTCAGTTTTAAAAGGACGCATATCACTTTGTTTCAATCTTTTGTGATGAACATTGTGTTTAGAATTGTACTATTGTTGAAACATACCTGTGTATGTAAATTATGTTATATCAATTGTTGCTCGCGAAGTTACCAACTGAGCGAATGCCTTTCAGTTACAAGCACATCAACAAGTGTTAAAGTCCATCTGATGGATGACGAGCATAAGTTGACACGGCAGCTCCAGTTGGATTTGTGTATAGTGCATTCTAGGGTTGTTGATAGAAATGAAGAACACCTTACGACTTTCGAATATTTCGAATTCAGGACAGAGAATTAGAAAGAACTTTAGATTAGATTCTATTTCAGCTCAGCATAGGTCAAACACCTTTTCCACGGAACTTACACTGACTCTTATTTTCATGTTAATCATATGCGGAAAACCATAATACCCACGAGGAGACAGTGAAATGGGAATAGAATTCAATCAGTTACCCGGAGATGACTGATAGAAGGGAATCGTAGATGGACGTAAACCAAAGCGTCGACGGTTCACCTCAAGACACAGAAGATTAACAGTGTTGTGTTTCATTCAACAACAAAAAAAGTCCATATTGTAAATATTTTTTTTATTTTCCATTGTAAATCAATTAATTATCTTTGCAAATGAGAAATACGAGGATGGTAAATCTACCCCGAGGTTTTCCTTGGTTTTCCTTTGTGGGGCTTGGCCGAATGGCTAGATTATCCGTTTGAGACAACCCAAGGCGAGTGACAGAAGCTTTGAGTGACGATAAAAAAGGTTTCTGATCACATCTCATGCCATCCTCGACAAATGAATAAAAGCAGCATGTAAGCTATGCATATATGCTGCATCAGGAATTCAGCACAGCCTTTGTCAGCAGTATATGCACCCAAATCTATATTTTACATTTAGATAGTCATTCACTAATACCAAATATCATAAGAAATACAGTGGACATTAATACTCTAGTGGACTTTAATACAGCGTCATAAACAATCATCGATATAGCGTTGTGTGAACGCTCGTGTTTGTTTTTGCCCAAAATCGTTCGTCCACAAGAGGGGCATATATGATGTATCATGCAGGGTAACTTGCTGTGACAGTGCGAGAGAGAGACAAAGATATTGTTTATTACTCTGTGGCGGTCAGCGTTCACATAATTATTCTTAGGATATAGTTTTTTTTTTGTTCTTGTTAAGAGTAATTTGAGGAGAGGAGAGCCATTCTTGTGATATAAAAATCGACGCCATTGCGAGTTTGTGATTCATATTGTAAAATATAAGTGCATATGGAAGGAAATCAGTTAATAGAACAATAAAAATATTGTTCATTTCAAGAAGGTACGTCTTATTATACACCCAGCGATATACTGCTATTGTGATCTACTAATATCCCACAGCTGAGAACAGTTCCGACGGGAGCGTTCAGTTCTAGTGTAATAGTTCGATGTTTTCTTCGGAAAAGAAGTCACTTCATGGATCATTCAAATCCACAATAGTAACTGGACATTTCTCAGAACTGAAAGCAATCTGATTGCTATGCAACAGAGTCCCGAAGAATATTTCTCCGTACTTTGATTACCACTTTCAGCTCAACACGGTATCTGCGAAATCTGGAGCAGATTGCTACAACAGCAGAAGAGTGTAATCGCTATCAGTTTCACACACCGCCCTGTGTACGCTGTATGTATTTACCCACAACAGTGAACAAACAGTTACTCACACACATAGAAGTCAATACTAGGTGGTGTGGAGAACCATTTCAGTATAAAGGCCCTGTAGAGCTAAATAGTAATTAGCCTAGTAATAATAGGAGTCTTTATTAGAGAATGAACCAGCTGTAAGAATGCGATCGGTCATTCACGATTGCCACAGCGAAGGAGAATTTTACCATGCCTTCCTCTCAGCATATTGGTCTCAAGCTACACAAGACCAAGTAAAACATAGCATCATAATGATGAAACATTTCGAACAATCTGAATTTTCCAGTCTTGTGAAATATTTTGAAGACATGTTGCACAAGAATCAGTACCTGTCAAACCCATACAGCCCCTCAGAACTCATCCGCATTTGCTTAATCAAACAGCCTGAACATTTACGACATATTATTTTAGCAGGACGTTGCAAAGACGACATTGAAGCTTTTCAGGGACTCTTACAAGAATTAGAAATTGACACAGACAGTCGCGGGATGCGAAAACAGGAAAACAATCACTACAGGTCACATCCATCACAATTCCGTGACGACAGAAACGATAACTGGACGCGACAAGGCTATTCTCACCACACAAATCGTGACAAAAACAGACACCACACGTATGACAACCGTTGGCAGAGTAGTAATAATTACAGGGAAAAATCACCTCTCCGCGGTAACGACTATCACAGAGACAATCAGAGAAACAGACAATATGGGAACCAAAATAATTATTATCAAGGGAGACAGAATAACTTTAGACGCAACGGTCCAGCGTGCAGTTACGACTCAGGGAGAAATTCTCCACCACGTGACCGACAAGAAAGAAACTATGGAATCTACCGACATGACGACAGACGATATAATCGTAACGACAGACCTGAATTGCATCAGAACTGGCGGGGTTTAAACAGGGCTGGGCCCTCTGGGCAACGTGAATTTGTAGAAGTTAGGTCTCCAAATCCCAATAACGACGCGCGCCAACAAAGAGACAATAGACAATGACTCACACCGCTGGCAGCCACAAAACGTACTTATGAAACTGACGACGCAGCTGCCGTAGCTAGTAATTACATAAAAATGGAAGACATTAGGGACATCTTACTCAAGGAACACGACGTAAAACATAACAACATTGCATATCCTGTGATTCACATTACCGTAAATGACGTAAAATTTACGGCAGTACTTGACTCTGGCAGTCCCATTTCAGTAATTAGTGAAACAGCTTTTAGCAAGGGCAACAAATCGAACGATTGCCCCACACTTCCGTTACGTAAGATTAAATTACAAGGTGCAATCTTTGGTAAAAGTGTAGATGTACGCCAACAAACCAACTTAGAATTCTTTTGTCAAAGCCACAGCTTCTCTATGAACTGTCTTATTGTTCCATTATTGTCAACGGAAATTATACTGGGAGTAGACTTTTTGAATGAATACAAAGCAATCTTAAGCTTTCACAATGCTGAAATAAGTTTAGAGAAAGAAGGTAAGTCAATAGCTTTGAAATTTGAAGATTCGCTCTCAAACCATGATGAGGAAATTAATCGGCTTTACCTTCTGTTAGACAACAGTTTGGAAATTTCTACGGAACTAGACACTAACAATCACTCTGCAAGTACTGACAGGGATGATATCAACGGCATATTTGAAACTAATGAGTTAATTCAGAATAAAATTCAAACAATTGAGAATTGTAATGACACTAATAGGCAGGACCTTTTTGAGATTTTACAAACACATTCCAAAGTTTTTACTCACAAAACAGGAACAATCAAGGGATTTCAATACCATTTTCGTGTTCGTGAGAATACTAAATTTTGTGTTAGACCATACGTAATTCCAGCACATTATAGGGACTGTGTTAGAACATAAATACAATCTATGCTTGATGAGGGCATTATTGAGCCTGCAGTAAGCTCATACAACAATCCATTACATGTTGTTGAGAAGAAAAATGGATCGATCAGGCTTGTCTTAGATTCGAGACAAATCAATACTATCATTATTCCTGAAACAGACAGGCCGCAAACATTGGAAGAACTTCTTCAAAATTTTACTGGTGTAAAAGTGTTGTCTTCCATTGATCTCAGATCCAGCTTTTACCAGATCGAACTTCATCCGGAATGTAGAAAATACACAGCTTTCCTTTGCTTCGGCGTTTGTTATCAGTTTCGGAAACTTCCTTTTGGTTTGAACATTTCTTCAGCAGCATTCATTCGCGGGCTAAATTCCATATTACCTGAGTTCTTAAAACGTCACATCACCTTATATGTGGACGATATTCTAATAGCAGAAGCTTCATGGGAACAACATAATCGCATCCTCAACAGTTTGTTACGTATTTTTGCAGAATCTGGAATTACAGTTAACTTGGAAAAGTCTGAATTCGGTAGGACAAAGGTGAAGTTTTTGGGACATATTATTTCTTCTGAAGGCATTCAGCCGGATCCTGAAAAGTTAGAAGCAATCAGAGCCATTCCAGTTCCAGCCACAAAAAAACAAGTCCGCAGTTTTCTAGGTCTCATAAATTTTTACCGTCGTTTACTGAATATGCAAATTCTAGTTACACCAAAACTTTGTTCTCTCACTGGAAAAAATACTGTTTGGTACTGGGACGAACAAGCACAGTTGGAATTCAATTCTTTGAAAGAATCGCTACTTAACGCGCCAATACTAGCTCATCCAGATCTGTCACAAGATTTCTGCCTTAGCACGGATTCTTCTAAAGTCGGTCTTGGTGCCCACTTATTTCAAGAAGCCATAGAAAATGACACTACTGTTCAGAAAACCATTGCTTTTGCTAGCCGAGTGCTAACAAAATCTGAAAAAAAAATTATTCCGTTACTGAATTAGAAGCTTTAGCTATCGTTTGGGCATTTAACAAATTCCGTTTCTTTCTTTCTGGTAAGCACGTAAAAGTATACAGTGATCATCGTGCATTACAATTTCTTATGCCTTCAAAATTAAATCATGACAGGTTAAAACGTTGGGCATTGTTACTGCAAGAATTCCGCTTCACAATAGTCTACATTCCCGGCAAGGAGAACATTGTTGCGGACGCGCTGTCACGCGCACCGGCTGGGCTTGAGAAAAGTAACACAGAAGGCAACCTTGAGAAAAATTTCAGTATTCTTTACATTCAGATAGTCGCCTTTGAAAACTTGATCACCACATCTTTAAAGGACATTGCTCATGAACAAGATAAAGATCCGATTTGGAAAGACATCAAAAGTAAATGGCATGAAAAGACACACACTCAGATTCGGCATTATTTATTACCTGCTTAGAAATAACATACTCTTCAAACGCTGCACCGTTGATGACAAGCTATGGGTACTTTGCATTCCAGACGATTTTGTTAATAAGCTCATTTGGTATATTCATTTCAGCTACGCACATTTTGGTCCACGAAAATGTTATCATATTCTTCGAACGACTTGTTATTTTAACAATATGGAAAAGAGAATTCGAAGAGTCTTGTCTATTTGTAAACTTTGTCAAAAGGCGAAACCATCTACTATCTCACATCGTGCTCCGTTGTTTCCTATTATTCCTTCTAAATTGAAAGAATTTGCTGCTGTTGATCTCTTGGGACCGCTTGTCAGAACATCGAATGGATTTTCGTACGTTCTAGTCGCTGTTGAACTTACTTCAAAATTTGTTTCTTTCACTCCGTTACGTAAAGCCACTGGACGGTCTGTATCCAACGCCTTTGTTAAAAATTTCTTACGTGAAGTTGGCCACGTTGCTAAAGTCATTTCAGATAACGGACCGCAATTCAGATCTGCTGTTTGGTCACGCATGCTTCGGAATCATAAAATCAAACCTGTTTTTATTTCATTGTATTCACCACATTGTAACCCCTCCGAACGGATTATGAAAGAAATCAATAAGCTTTGCAGACTTTATTGTCACAGAAAGCATCAGCATTGGGACAGGTATTTACACTTATTTCAAAACGTGCTGAATGAAATGCCTTATGACTCCACTGCTTTACCACCTACTCTTGTACTGAAGAATGAAGAACCACCGAACAGAATCAGAGAGCTTGTACCTTTCCCGAATACACGTAAACTTCGACACAAAGACATAATTGATTTGGCTCTTAAAAATATAAAATCTGCAGCAGACAAAAGGAGAAAACTACACGGTAAAGCAAATGCAAAGAAGTTATATATTGGTCAGAAAGTTCTCATTAAAGCTCATTCATTGTCACATAAGAAGAAACACTTGAGTCACAAATTCTTTCTAGTTTACAATGGACCTTACAGAATCCGACGTATACCACATGATAATTGTGTTGAAGTTGAAACTCTGCGTACTAGGAAGAGTAAAGGTTTACATCACATTTCACATGTGAAACCATTTATTGAAAGATAATCTGCTTTTTAACTTCGTCTTTGACATAAAACGTTTCACTTCACGTTACTAGTATGCTTTAGAAACTGTTACCATGCAACAATGTTTTGAAGTTCAATATCCACTCAAGAACCAAGAGAACTTATTTAAACAGAAATTACGACTGCATTGTTATTGCGAGCAGACGACACAGTGTTATTGTGTGTGTACATTCTTGCTTGTTAGTTGCACGATTACGTAACGACTATAAGGCTCACATACTTAAAACATTTACCAGTACTGCTAATGAGATTCTAATGCAACATTTTGGTTTACTTGAAAATACATTCCGGATTTAAAGTACTTTCTGAGAGATACCAAATGACACAGTGGTTGGTTTCTTTGACAGCTACACGATTATATTACGACACTACTAATGTGTGACACATATTACATTGTTGCTTTTGCAGTGTATCTGTTTTATATCTGCACGGTTTTTCTGAATTCTTCTGGAAAGCAAAACATGTTTTAGTAGTAACTTTTGTGGTATAGCTACAAGGAGACAGCCTTTTCTGTAGCACAACAATTCGTTACAGCACAGTATGTTCTTCATCACAACAATAAGCGTAATAACTACGATATCTATACGCAAAGCATTTTACCTTTGTTTATCATGAGGTAAGTACATTGCTTTCTGCTGAACTTAGCTTTCGGAGGAAAATAACTACGACACTTCCACAGAGATTATCTTACAACAAGATGCACAGTTTAGCGCTACAGTACACGTATTCGAGTGATTAATTTTGTACCTAAAACATTTATTTTTAAAGATTTTTGAATTACAAAGAAAGTTTTCCGTGATACATTTCATTCCATTGCTGTAATCTGTAACACCTGAGGGTATAATTACATTAATCCTCAGGGAGGTACACGCTTACTTTGTGTACCATGTGTTTGGCAAGCACAAGGAGCCCTAGCTAATATGGTATTTGCTTACACAACTTTACACATCGGTACCATATTTCTCTAATACATAAATTACACAGCTATCTGATCATTTAACTGAGAGAGACAAACTTTTTTATTACATCAGTGACACATGTTTACACAATTACAGAGTTGGATTACTTCACACTTACGAAATTGTATTTTGTCTGTACTGTGTGAACTCTTCATATTTTTTTGGAACCATTGTGATACTATGAGAGCTTTGAATGATGTATTTGGTATGAGATCATGATTTTTAAATTACGTTTGAGGTAGATGACACTACTGAAATGAGCAGAGAATTTTCTTTAGGTTTTGAAATTATTGCAGAAAGCTACGACGTTTTTGAGATTTGACTGAGGTGTAATGATGTTATTTTTACGACGACGATGTGTATTATGCTGTTGAGGTATGTTTATGATAAATAAGCTGATGTTATATGAGGAATCTGATTATGCTATGTAGATATTATGTGTTGATGAATATGAATATGTATATGTGTAATAAGGTAAGGAATAATGAGTAGTGTTTAGGGACTCTGATTTGTGAAAAGGATGTTGGAAACCAAGAATCGTACTTTAAGAGTTATGAAATGTATGTAAATGCGTGAATGTATTACAATGCCGGCGAAAATTTTTTGACACTGTTATATCAATAGCATTTGGTTTCTACAGATTTGTGACGCAAATTCTTGACCTGTGAAATATTTTTGTATGAGACTGTCACTGTAGCGGGAACTGCTGTCGTAAATATTTCCGTAAGAAAGTTAAGTGACCACCTGCACGTAATGCGTCGTGGGCAACCAGCTGTGTCAGACGCCGGGAGAACAAGTCATTAGCGTGTGCCCCTTTCAGAAGCACAGGTAGAAAAAAAAGGGAGGCCATTATCCTCGCTATTGACATTTCTTAAATACGACACACTCAAACTTGAAAACATATGATAACACTGTGGAGCTCTTAATTTATGATATTTACTGAAATGCCTAATGAAATGATGAGAAATATTTTTATGTCTATACACCTGATTATGACAAGTGTCTTTCTACGAGAGTTGAGAGCTACTGACTTACGAAATGCCACATAGCTATTGAATGATGTTTTTATGCTTTGGTTTGCATAATTGCTTATTTCATTTGATACCTGTTTTCCAGCTGTGTTGCAGCATTGGTTTTATAAAATAAACTTAGATGCATTTGCTAATGTGAACACTTTCTGTCAACAGATCTATTAAATTATTATTTTATGATCCACATTCTTCGCAAAAGAAGCTTTTGGAATGGAAAGAACAATAAGAAGGGACTTTATGTAATTAGGCTGTTTATATTTTCTTATTGGTAATGCCACGTAGCGCTCTGTATGAAAATCACTGGCTGTGCTGTGTGCAGCCTGTGGCTAGTTTGCATTGTTGTCTGCCATTGTAGTGTTAGGCAGCTGGCTGTGAACAGCGCGTAGCGTTGCGCAGTTGGAGGTGAGCCGCCAGCAGTGGTGGATGTGGGGAGAGAAATGGCGGAGTTTTGTAATTTGTCATGAACTGCTATATATGTTATGACTATTAAGGTAAATACATTGTTTGTTCTCTATTAATATCTTTCATTTGCTAACTATCCCTATCAGTAGTTAGTGCCTTCTGTAGTTTGAATCTTTTATTTAGCTGGCAGTAGTAGCGCTCGCTGTATTGCAGTAGTTCGAGTAACGAAGATTTTTGGTGAGGTAAGTGACTTGTGAAAGGTACAGGTTAATGTTACTCAGGGCCATTCTTTTGCAGGGATCTTTGATAGTCAGATTGCGTTGCGCTAAAAACATTGTGTGTCAGTTTAAGCACAGTCTTGTATAATTGTTCTAAGGGGTCGTTTCAATATATAAAGTCACTCGCATCTGAGTTAATAATGTCACTGACCTAAACTTTGCATAATACTCACTTATAATACACACTTCCTATCTAAAGTTCAACCCAACAGTCACTCAATCAATCTGATTCAAACCGATAGACATTTAAATAGTTATTCTAAATTTCTATTTATAAAAATTTAATTGTATATTGTCTGACGTTCTCGTAGGTTGTGGCGAAATTGTGACTTCTGGAACAGGCCTCGTCTTCTTTTATCTCGTGCACATGTAACATAAAATTCACACAATGTTTAAGTAATGCTAAAAAATGTGTCCTGTCACGGTCGCCAAATTTAATATCTTTTTTTTTTTTTTTTGGAATCTAAAATTTAAAAACCTCTCTCACACCGGCCTGATTTAGCTTCACTGATCAGGATAGTAAAAACATGAGTATGTTAAGGGAATTTTCATTCACAAAGCAGGCTTATCACATTCACACAGTTCAATACTGTTCTATCCTGATTAAATTGAGCTTAACTTAAATTCCATATGGCACTGAAGCAATCTCGAAGTCTCGGTGCGACGAAAATTGTAAGTCGATCTCCTGAAAACATTTGTAATAATTATTAACTTTCGGTGATCACATGGGGACGACCGGAGATCTGCTGGTAAGACCGTGTTAGCCCATTTATTGTAATAAACTGGATATCTTGAGCATACAAAACGGCAGGTTCGTCCAGTGTAAATCAGACGTTCCCCACTCATCCCGTGCAACACAGCGTAGTAAGCAGACACTGTCGATAATAATCAGTTAAATAATACGCGAACACACTTACTTTAGTTTAGTTCATGTATTAAATTCCTTCTCATACAGAATCTCATCAAGATGGCGACTAGCTCAACAATACATACATATACATCCTCCTTCTTTCACGACTAATCGGCAAGAAATCCTTCATTCTTTTCATAAGAGAAAACGTAGATAGCAGAGAAGCTATTCCATGGAGTAAATGGACGCTCCAAGGAATAATTGGGCTTGAAACTACTTTGCATTGATAATCGGTAAGATAAGAAGAGATATTTCGAGATATGTACTGAGTTATATAATTTATAAAATTTCTGAAAATATCGCGGAGAGACCGCTGCAAGAGACATTACAGCGTAACAGTTCGAGACTGGTGTGCATCTCCACTGAGGAGATCACAGACCGTCTCGCCTTACATGAGTGTTGAAAATGTAGTTGTACTCCACAGACAGTGCGGCTGGACGTAGCAGCGTAGCAGGCACATACCTCGGCCATTGGCAAGGGGAAGGCGTCAGACATGGCTAACAGTTTCGGCACAAATTTCGCAGTTCGCTTGTATACAACCTAGATTGAAAGAGTCAGCACCAACATTTTTAAGAAAACCGTCCCTAAAGTTCATGACCATTAATCGACACAAAATTAACACAGATAACTGGAAACACAGCAGTTTTCTTTATGGGGATCTGCAAAGGAATATTTTCGTAGAAATCGAGGAAAAAAGTGTTTTCAATTCCGCCTATGTACCGCAAGTTAAACACTGAGCAAGAAAATGTCGCTGACGTAGCAACCAAGGCATTTGGTGGACGAGCACAGAAAACGGGTACGATTCTCAAATGCATTTTTTTCATTCGTGTTTTTTCCATTTCAAAACTGGTAGGAATAGGAAGTGTAATAAGGTAAATAAGTCAACAAGGAGTATTAACGTCGTAGGCATATAAATTTCTCAAATGACTTGGGTTATTTAAGAATAAAATATGTAGTCGTGGTCTCTGTACAATGTCTCTTTCACTCGCTCAATTACACGTCATCTATTTCATAATTATGAGCGTCGTTCAATAAGTAACGTCCCAAATTTTTTTCTCAGAACATATTTGTTGTTAAGAGTCATAAATTGGTGACAATATACATCAACGTCATATTCATGTCCTATTTATCTACCTAGTTTCCATCACGTTCCAGGGCCGCACGCCAACATTGTGGGAGAGTATGTATTCCATGCCGGGAAAAGCTCTTGTACTGCAGGCGGAGTCATGTTTCCACTGCTTGACTGACACTCTCGTCATCTTCAAAGTGTGTTCCCATAGAGAATCTATCAGCAACCCAAAGAGATGGAAGTCCGCGGGTGCAACATCTGGACTGTAGGGTGGCTGTGGCAATGATGTCCAACCCAATTTCGCGATGTATTGCCGGGTGCGTGGGTGTGCATTGTCGTGCTGGAGCAAGATTCCTGCTGGATTCTTGTCCGATCGAACACATCGGAAACGGTTCTTGAGTTTATTCAGAGTTGTCACGTATGCCTCTGAATTTATAGTTGATACTCTTGGCATCACATCCACGAGAATGACAGCATCAGAATCTCAGATGACTTTCACTATGACTTTTCCAGCAGAGGGGTGTAACCTCCCCCTCACTTACCGACCTTAATGACAGTGTAAGATGAAACCGCGTGTACCTAATGGGAGTTTTGGAAAAGCAATCGTCACCGAAGTTAAGCTGTCGGTAAAGAGGGAGGAAAGGGTTACATCTAAATGAAAGGAAATGTGCTAATGAAACTGGTGGAAATTAATTTTGAAAAGGGGTAAAGTTAATAAAGAAAGTAAATGTGCAGCCGTTACGTTAACAATTAACTAGCGGTAATTAGGTATTTGAGATTTGGGGGAAATCACGGTCGCCAGTCCTAAGGACAATTACTATAGTAACTGAAAAAGAAAGGTTATTACACATATAACTAGCACTAGAAGCGTGGCAACTGAAGGTTGACACGTGTAGTGTGAAAACTGAAAGTTTGTCAGAAGTAATAAATTTCGCTACACCCTGACTTAATTTAGCAAAAGAATTAATAAAACCGGAAAATCGAAAGTTAATTTAGTGACTGAAGTTAATAGTGAGCTTTCTTTCTGAAGCACATCGAAATTCAGTAAAATACGGTTAGTCTTGGACTACCTCACCAATCATTTCAAAAGCTACTTGAATCTACGCAATTTAGAAAGAAGAGATTTAACTTTGAGTCTGAATTAAATGATTCTGAACAATTAACAATAGTAAAATTTAGTACGTACCAAGCTGAGCTGCAGTCACAGGTAAGCTAAAATATGGTAACAAAACTCGCACTCTTAATTTGTGCTTGTGTAATCTGAATATTGTATCCAGCTAACTGAACTTTGAAATTAAAGCAGTGAAATGATGTTACTTTAATGCTGGCGTCTGAATTTCAACGACACTCGGGTTCATTCCGGAAAAGGAAGGGACCCTGCTTGGTAATGCAATTGGGACAATGAGCAACAAAGGTTCATGCTAAGTTGCTGTTATTATAGTTACGAAAATGGTACAGTTTGAAAAGCTGAGGTCTGCCATACAGTTCTAAAACTTTACTTGCTTCCAGTCTTCCTTGATGGTTGATTGAAGGTTTGAAGCCGTCGATCGAGGAGGTGGCGACAGTCACTCATTGTCGGCCGTCGCTGTTGCAGAAGCTGGATGTTGGCGCGCCTTCTTCTCGACACGGTCACCAGACGAAACGGGCTCTTGATGTGCGCTAGTTAATGTTTCCCGTCCGCGACACCATGTCAGAAACTATCATCGCAAGTCGAGCGCAATTACATGCTGCCAAACCCCGAAAGCGCGGCAACTCGCGGGAGCGTCACACAACACACCTGCTCCACTCGCTACTCCCGCCAGACTCCTTCCCTCAGCCCGCGCTCCACGCGGCAGAGTTAACACGAGCAAAGATCCTACACACTTTGATTCTTCACACGACCTATCGACGTAATCGTTCGATAGCAGTTTTCCCTAGGCAAGACCCAGCGTAAAAATACAAATAATATTTACGAAACAAACCAATTATACATCGACATAAATGCATAAATATATATATACACAAACAGTAAAACAATTACAATATACAAAGAGACAGAAATGTCATATCTTGAGGTAACAAAGCAAGGAAAGAAAATAATAGCACAATAGGCGGAAATAGGAGGATATGCATTTCCGGCGTTACACGTGCCCCACATTGTCTGAGGATGTTCGTGTAACGTAAACAGACTCAGAAAATGTCCCAAAAAAGAAACAGCGGAAATGCATATGCTCAAAACATCAAAAAAATTTAGCATTCGTCTAATTAACCATAAACCAATTTTTAGACAATAATAATTGAGTGGAGACACTCCTAATCTTATTCCACTCTGTCATCTTGCACAAAATAAAACAGGTTGACAACATATCAAAATTCATAGAAAACATAGAAAATGGTTTAGCTATTCCAAAATCATTAAAATTCGTAACACTATAAGAAATGGAATACTATTTGCAAAATTGATCAGAGTACATGGTCATAAAAAACAGGTATATCAAAATACGCAAACTAATAATTAATTACATAGAATACACAATTTTATGTAACCTTTTCATAATTAATATTCTCGTCATGTCCAATTAACGCTAAACAAGAAAATAATATACAGCAGATAAAATAAAACATAAATATTGACAGTAGAATTCTTTCAGCTGTCCAGGAAGAAAAACAGTTCCGCCTTCCGTACCCGCAAGTACAAAGAATGCCGACAGCGGCACAAGAGCCGACAGCGGCACAGAGCCGACAGTGGCTTCGCCCCGCAAGTATTGTTGCGCCCGCCTGTGCGGCACGCTTGATCTCACCTGCCTGTGTGACGGCATTTCCAGAACGTCCGTTTCACTGAATTCTTTAGGAAAAACTCACTCCCGAGTAATCTCAAGGAGTCCCTTAATACTATCACAGTGGATAACTCAACACTGTCCATCATCACACGCATGTACTAGCCTGAAACTTAAAACAGCGTCTAAGTACATAGGCAATGACTAATAAAAACACACATTCATGAAATATTACAGAAAGTTACAAAATCATATTTACATTGCTTAATCTACTGTGACTCAGCTGAAAACTTAAACTAGCAGCTTGGATTTTTCAGATGATTACTAATCAGTTACTCTTAAATCATTTAGTCAAAATTAATTACTTATTAATTACAACTTCTTTAATGACCTCTAGGTCAGGCAAAAGCATCGTAACATAGCACATCCTTAAATCTTACACTCTATATTTACATACTGTACAAATTACCCATTGTGTGGTATTAATCGATCCTAGGTTGGTACAATTTCAAGTCTACAATATTCCGTATACCTAATCGTTTTCCAGAGCTTGGATACTCTACGCAATAAGCATTTGTGTGAGGTATACCAATGACTTTATATGGTCCATTATAAACAAACTTAAATTTAGAGATTTCATTGTCTATCTCGCTCGATTTCTCATGAGCTTTTACAAGTACTAAGTCTCCGATTGCAAACTTAGCAAAACGCGCTTTAGCGTCATGACGACGTATGCGAGCATCGGCTTTTAGCTTCATTACTTCTCGCAAACGATCTTTTTTCACACCAATACTAATGTCAATCCGTGGAGGGAATTTGATTATCTCTTCCAATTCACTTTCTACACTTTTGTCAATGCCGAGATTCCTCACGTTATGGCAGTTCAAATTCATTCCTACGTCAATGTCATCCGGCCAGTTAACAATGTGTATAGGCTGGTATTGCCTATGCACACCGTCTCCTGCCTCGTCAAAACCAACTACTATTGTTTTATCTAGTGACATACATGTCAAAGTTTTGCTTTCGCAATTAATCACTGCACGGTACTTTAATAGCCAATCTAACCCGATAATTACTTCCGTAGTTAAGTCTGGCACGACGACAAACTCTTGTTCAAATCGTGCCCCACATATCTCGAAGTTGACAAAAATCTGTTTTGTGACCGGTTTACTGGCCTTCCCAGTAGCACCGATAATTTTCACTCCTGTTACTGGCATAACTACGATGCCAGGTCTGTCTTTCAGTAACTCAAACATTTTCCCAGATACAGCACTCAATTCTGCACCAGTGTCAATCAACACGTTTAGTTGTAGGTCGTGCATATTAACAGACACTACTATCTGTCTACACTTGTCCTCGACTGTTTCTTTATTTTCCCACAGTAAATCCTCGTCTATATCCAGGTCATTGCAGAAAAAACCATCCGGATTTGACCCTAAATCCAGCTTATCTGGCGGCTTTTTCAGCCTCTGTTCAAATACAGTTTTAATTTCAACACGTTTGTCCTGAGGCGTAGTCTGTAGCTTCGCCTCCAATACCGAAACCTTTTCCTGTAACTCGTCAACTAGTGAGTGTTGCTTTGCTATCAATTCATTAATCGTCACCTTCGTTGATTCCACTTTGGTCAGATTAATCTCATCCGCCAATCTACCTGGAGGAATGTGTCCAGTAGTTTCTGCAATTACTTCCGCTAGATCTGCGCAACCCACACTGCTATCGTCTGACCGTATAATGTCAGCTCTAACCTCATACACGTTGTAATCTATGTGCTTTTCTACCAATCGTGTCCGGCTATCACTAAAATTTTCGCAATCTTTCTCCTTAATACTCTCGCAATGTTTAAACTGGAGGTTTGCGTCGGATGGGTCGGTTACTTCTACCACTGAAACTTTCGGTAAGGTCTGCCGGTTAGGGCCAGAACTTTCCGTTACTACTTCAACATCTAACTCCTGCGGGACGAAACACGACGAATCTTGCACGTGCTCCCCCTTAACATCAACTATTTCTAGTAAAGTCTGCCGATTAGGGCCAGAACTTTCTATCATTTCACAAACACTATCTTCCTGCGGGACGAGACGCGGAAAAACCTGCACGCGCTCCCCATAAACGCTTCTCCCATACAGACCCCTATAATCTCTTAGTTCGTCGTATAAGCGACCGAACTGCCTTAACCAGACCTCATCCCTCTCTGCATCCCCTCGCTCGATGACGGACGTTTTATCCGACATCTGATCTTCTCTCAACACTTGTGAATCATTATTAAACTCAATCTCGAGTTCCGCTGTGGGTATTACAGCTGCCACTTTATAATCGATTTCCGGAACACTACTTAAATTGTTCTCACTTACAGTGATTGTACTTCCTACTGCCGTGTATACAGCTGATCTACTACTTGTGGGCGCACTCCTTTCTCTTAACACTGGCATACTCTCCCGCCGTTGATTATTCCACACGGAATTTTCATAATGACGATACCTGGGTTTTCTCCTGTTATTGGGCCGCCAAAATTTCTCCACGCCCGCTCGGCCCCTCACCGGCGCGGCTAATGGTTTCCCTGTCTCGTCCCAGCAGATACGCTCCTCGGATGCTGCTGAGGCGGCTGATCACACCCTCTGGCGTTATTACTATTCTGTGAAGCCCGTATCACGTTATTGTGATACTGGTTTCCGTCATTCCTGTCATTATTTGCATTGTACCGATTGTCATTACGGTCCGAACCATTATTGTTATTGCTGCGGTATGCATTATTCCCATGGTTATCATTGTTGTGGTTGCTGTGGTACTCGTTGTTGTTACCACGGCCTCTACCACTGTCGCGATTATTGCGCCAATTGTCCTCGTCCTCAACTCTTTACAGGAAATCATTCACTGTCCTATTATTGCTTCCTACGTAGCGTTTTGTATCATCTGGAAGCTTCTTGTAGAGTTCCCAGACTATTTCGGATTCCGTGCGGCGATCACGCAAATATTCCAACTTGCGGATCCAGCCCTCACAAAACTCCTTCATCGAGCCGCGCGAATTCGCATCGAAAGGCCTCGATACGACAAATTCGCGCCAAACACTTTGCTGTTTTTGCTCTGACCAGTATTCAGCCAGAAACAAATTTTTAAACTCGTCAAAAGTCAGGTTCGTAATGTTGAGGTTTAAGCCCCAACGCTTGGCATCACCAGCCAGCACATCAATAACCGCATTAATTTTTCTCTCATTAGTCCATGATCTGGGTAAAACTCTTTCACAATTTTTAATGAAATCCGTCGCGTGTATACCGCCTTTTTTCAAGGGGTCGAACCGCTCCTCTTTCGTCAACAATTCCGAACTATGTGCACAGATTGGCACATAGCTCTGTTTTTCGTCAAGTTTCTTTTCTAATTCCGACACTCTCGTAATTACTTGGCAAGTGGTTGCACAGATTGGCACATAGCTCTGTTTTTCGTCAAGTTTCTTTTCTAATTCCGACACTCTCGTAATTACTTGGCAAGTGGTTGTCGCAAGCGTTTCCACTTCCCTCTTTTTCTCTTCGCAGGTATTAGCCTGCTCCCTCACTTTAGTGACTACTTCGGACACTAAAGCCTTTAAAGTTTCCACCTTCTGTTGAGCCTCTTTTTTCACTAATTGAATTTGTTCCGTCACCTTATTCTCGATGATCGGAGCAACTGCTTCTCCTACACTTTTCTCGATTCTGCTAATTTCAGAATCAAAACGAGTATTTATGCTCGCAATTTCCGCCTGAACGCCTATCATTTCCTGTTTAAGATTACCGATTTCGGTATTAATTACAACAATATCTTCTTTGATTTTATCAACTTTTGTATTAACAACTTCAACATTGTTGTTAACAACGTTAATAGCTTTGTTCTGATTGTCTAGCTTGGCCGATTGACTCTTGATTTCGTTAATCAAAACATTCAATAAATCAGTTAAATTCCCGGAAACTACCGGTTCCACTTCCGTAGCGGCTTCCTCTTTAATTGTCCCCCCGTATTCGTCATAAATGGATTCAGGTTTGATTTTCACTTCCGATTCCGAAACATTTTCCAAAGTTTGGAATTCCATTTCTGCTCTTTGTTGCGTTTCGGCGGCCGCGTCTTTCATGCTAGCCGCCTGCCCCTGAACAATGGGTACTGCGGTGCGCGTTTCCCACTGTTCGACCGATTGTTCCATATCAAAGTCTACCAAATTTTGGCAATTGTTGCCTTCACTCATTTTAATAATTTTCAATATAAATGCCAAATCTCAAATACAATTAGGATTACTCCCACTACTTATTCTCGCTGACGTAACGACCATTTCGTAACCAGTACTTTGTTACGAGATTAGCACAATGCAAAATTCGTGTCCAGAACAACCTCAAAATTGAAGATTGTCCTGTCACCAGGTCGCCACGTGTAACCTCCCCCTCACTTACCGACCTTAATGACAGTGAAAGATGAAACCGCGTGTACCTAATGGGAGTTTTGGAAAAGCAATCGTCACCGAAGTTAAGCTGTCGGTAAAGAGGGAGGAAAGGGTTACATCTAAATGAAAGGAAATGTGCTAATGAAACTGGTGGAAATTAATTTTGAAAAGGGGTAAAGTTAATAAAGAAAGTAAATGTGCAGCCGTTACGTTAACAATTAACTAGCGGTAATTAGGTATTTGAGATTTGGGGGAAATCACGGTCGCCAGTCCTAAGGACAATTACTATAGTAACTGAAAAAGAAAGGTTATTACACATATAACTAGCACTAGAAGCGTGGCAACTGAAGGTTGACACGTGTAGTGTGAAAACTGAAAGTTTGTCAGAAGTAATAAATTTCGCTACACCCTGACTTAATTTAGCAAAAGAATTAATAAAACCGGAAAATCGAAAGTTAATTTAGTGACTGAAGTTAATAGTGAGCTTTCTTTCTGAAGCACATCGAAATTCAGTAAAATACGGTTAGTCTTGGACTACCTCACCAATCATTTCAAAAGCTACTTGAATCTACGCAATTTAGAAAGAAGAGATTTAACTTTGAGTCTGAATTAAATGATTCTGAACAATTAACAATAGTAAAATTTAGTACGTACCAAGCTGAGCTGCAGTCACAGGTAAGCTAAAATATGGTAACAAAACTCGCACTCTTAATTTGTGCTTGTGTAATCTGAATATTGTATCCAGCTAACTGAACTTTGAAATTAAAGCAGTGAAATGATGTTACTTTAATGCTGGCGTCTGAATTTCAACGACACTCGGGTTCATTCCGGAAAAGGAAGGGACCCTGCTTGGTAATGCAATTGGGACAATGAGCAACAAAGGTTCATGCTAAGTTGCTGTTATTATAGTTACGAAAATGGTACAGTTTGAAAAGCTGAGGTCTGCCATACAGTTCTAAAACTTTACTTGCTTCCAGTCTTCCTTGATGGTTGATTGAAGGTTTGAAGCCGTCGATCGAGGAGGTGGCGACAGTCACTCATTGTCGGCCGTCGCTGTTGCAGAAGCTGGATGTTGGCGCGCCTTCTTCTCGACACGGTCACCAGACGAAACGGGCTCTTGATGTGCGCTAGTTAATGTTTCCCGTCCGCGACACCATGTCAGAAACTATCATCGCAAGTCGAGCGCAATTACATGCTGCCAAACCCCGAAAGCGCGGCAACTCGCGGGAGCGTCACACAACACACCTGCTCCACTCGCTACTCCCGCCAGACTCCTTCCCTCAGCCCGCGCTCCACGCGGCAGAGTTAACACTAGCAAAAATCCTACACACTTTGATTCTTCACACGACCTATCGACGTAATCGTTCGATAGCAGTTTTCCCTAGGCAAGACCCAGCGTAAAAATACAAATAATATTTACGAAACAAACCAATTATACATCGACATAAATGCATAAATATATATATACACAAACAGTAAAACAATTACAATATACAAAGAGACAGAAATGTCATATCTTGAGGTAACAAAGCAAGGAAAGAAAATAATAGCACAATAGGTGGAAATAGGAGGATATGCATTTCCGGCGTTACAGGGGGTTGCCTCGAATTTCTTCTTTTGTGGTGAATGAGGATGATGCCAGTCCATGGACTGCCATTTTGTTTCCGAAGCAAAGTGGTGCACCCAGTTTTCGTCCCCCGTATCGATCCGTGAGAGAAACACCTCTTTGTCGGTCTCTAAAAGCTCCAACAATTCAGATGAAATGGCCTTTCTATGAATCTTGTGGTCTGCTGTGAGCATTCGTGGAACCCAGCTTGAGCACTTCCTTGAATATCCGAGAGTGTCGATCATTGCAGACGCACTTCCAATGGTGACCGACAACTGTAGAGCCAGCTGTCGAGTTATGATGCGCCGGTCGGCGCGAATAATGGCATCCGCACAATTCAGCATGTCTGGGGCAGTGGCTGTGACAGGACGTCCCGAGCGTGGCTGATCATGGAGCTCAGTTTCTGCATTTCGTGAGGCTATAACCTTCATTACCCAACGCCCAACTGTATTCCTATCAACTGCAGCATCGCCATACACTGCACACAAGCTTTTACGGGTGTTCTCCACGGTTTCTTTTTCTGCATACAAGAATTCAGTAACAGCATGCTAAAAATGGTTCAAATGGCTCTGAGCACTATGGGACTCAACTTCTGAGGTCATTAGTCCCCTAGAACTTAGAACTAGTTAAACCTAACTAACCTAAGGACATCACACACATCCATGCCCGAGGCAGGATTCGAACCTGCGACCGTAACGGTCACGCGGTTCCAGACTGTAGCGCCTAGAACCGCACGGCCACTTCGGCCGGCAACAGCATGCTGCTTGCAACATGAGTCGTATGTAGATCCCATTTTGACGCTGTACTACGGCTCTGGCATCTGCCAGAACGGTTCGAAATTTCACCGGCGCACAGAACAAAAACAAATGTGAAGCACCAACAAGCACGTTTGTCCATGTATATTAATGGCTTTTTTTTTTTAAAGAAAATGTGGGACGTTACGACCCTCGTAGATGGATGGTACTTGTCATACAAACAGTCGAAACCAGTGTGCTCGCGGCACCAAGAACACCTAATGAATGTAATCTTCGCGCAATTTCCTGGTTTCTTCCTAAGATTCGGCAGAAACCAGATTTGTTTAATACTTAAAAATATTTCTTTTTCCGAAATCAACTTCGATGCGGTGAATCGTTATTGGATCCGCAGAGCTGTAAAAAATTCTGCTGGGATTTCGGAAGCAGATTTCAATTTTTAAACATCGAAATGAAGTTTTAAACTTGACGATAAAAATAAATATCATATGGTTTACACGCTTGTGTCACTCCTAGCGTGCAAGCCGCTTGACCCTCAGAATCTGTAAACGTGATACATCACACGTGGCAGTATTACTTTGTCCGCCCCAGGAAACCAATGTCAGCAATGTATTGTTTTAAAATGTTCTCAGGACATGTTTTGTGAACTGAATTCGTCAGTTTACCGGATCTGGAGGAAGTGACGAAAACATTTTTTAACGAGTCGGTTAAATAATTCACCTCTGCTATGCCCCGAGGATTAAATTACTTATTAGCTCCTTATAAGGACAGGGAAACATTAGACAGCAATTTTCCAGATGCTGCGGTGGAATATTGCGCCGTATAGGAACGCATACGTGACAACTCTGAATAAACTCAAGAACCCAGCTTGAACACCTCCTTGAATATCCGAGAGTGTGATCACGATTTGCA
This sequence comes from Schistocerca cancellata, assembly GCF_023864275.1. NCBI lineage: Eukaryota > Metazoa > Arthropoda > Insecta > Orthoptera > Acrididae > Schistocerca > Schistocerca cancellata. Next base: position 519,374,096 of record NC_064634.1, on the reverse strand, counting down.
TCAAACAAATTTAAACAATTGTGTGATGCCAACGCCGTACAAGACATGTGCATCCCGAGTCCAACGGAGAAGCGGAACGTTTTTTACCCACTTTGAAGCAGCAAATGAACAGACATCGTGCTTCACACGGTCGGGAACGCGTTCTACAAATATTCTTGGCGTCCTACCTTTCCCAGCCAAGAGGTGTCAGGTCTTTGACCAGCTGCATCCACATCAGTGATGGTCCTTTCAATACCCCGTTCAACATTAATGACGTTGCCTTTTTCAGAGCGTGCGGCGCCCACAGCAGGTGGGAAAGCGGCACCGTTATTAACACTGTGGGTCGTTCTTTTTTTGTCATTCTAGGTCCTTCCGTTCTGGACAGACTTTACAGCCCTGCGTCTCGGACCTGGTGGCGCGCGCGCCTCCCGCGGGTTCGGTGCCTTTAGTGACGGACGTGGAGCCATCGGAGGTGGACGCGGCGCCGCTGTCTTCACGGCGCCCGCCTCTACTGACGAGGGGTCAGCTCGGGACCACCCGACTGCCACTACCGTTCTGGACGACTCCGGGGACCCATCAGACGCCGCGATATCTTCCACTTCCACAGGACTTCAGCCTCCCAGAGGTGCACACCCTATGTCGGTTCCCGGGAATTCGCAAGGCGGATGCCGGGCAGCAGGCAAGGATGCTACTGCCTCCTGCCTCCTCCCCAGCGACATATGTGGCCGACGCCGCTCCCCTCACCTCCCCCCCCCCCCTCCACTCTCACCACGGCCATCGTTTCACTAGGCTACGACGGTGAGGAAGTTATGATGCTGGGGACAATCGTTCTGTGTGCAGAGGTTGGCACTAGAGGCTCCGCTGTTGTCGAACAGTGGCAGTGATGTGGTAATGATCGGCTCCACACGTGGGCCACACGTGTGCCACGCTGGCCGCACGTGTGCCACGCACCCTGAGTCACCGGCGGCAAGGATCTTGTGGACAAGAGACTGCCTGAGTCCAGTTGTAGCCTGTTCCAGCCGAGTTCTTGCTCAATTGTTGACCAGTATCGAGTAGCTGCAGTTAGCACCGTTCGAGGATCGTCATAGTGCAATCTGTAAAAAGCATTGCATCAGAACTGGCGTCAGGACTAAAGTTTATTTCTGTGTTATGAAGTGTTAAACTGTTTAACACATCCTGACCTTGCCAAGAACTTGTATATGTATAAGGAGGATCTTTTTTTTTAAAAAAAAATCTTTATTCAAATCATTACATTATACATATTAACCCACTACCCGAGTACATTAGTGGGTCCTAATTTCATACACATATTTGCAGCTATTTTTCTACACTACAGGTAAATCTTAGATTTTGATCTTACAGCTACGGGGTTCCTAATTCTACTTAATCTACAAAACTTATGCTACCTGCAGCGTTACAGGTATGCCAGTGCTCTATAAACCTGATGGATGTTGTCCTGGCCCACTGAGCTAATCCCAGTAGGCGTGCCCCTGGCATGGGGCTGGCCAGTAACTTCGTATCACTGCAGTCTATCCTGGAAAACCTTATCCTATCTTCTAGATCTAACCTATTTTAAGTCTAGTGTCGCAATTGGCGCGTAGTCCTATCCGGTTATTGTACAGCCTCCCCTCCTAGTCCAGAGCAAGGCGGATTCCAGCCGTGCGGCGGCTGGCCGAGTCCCGGCCCGGCGGAACAGCAAAGGCGCACGGAGTCTGAGTTGGTGTGATTTCTACTGGTTTTTACTGGTTGTCCCTTAGAAAATTCTTACCGACTTTTTTAGAGATTTAGTCTGCTAGTTTGTTCAAGACATTGACGGTGTTGTCATGCCTTAGCAGTTGGTACGTGTCGTTATTCGGAAGTCGTTGTCGTAGTTCTTTGCTACGTCATCGAAGAGGTGGCACTCATTCACCACATGTTCTGGCGTGGCTTGCACAGCACCACAGTCACACGCGGATGTAGCCTGCTTCCCAAACCGACATAGATATGTCGGGTAGGGTCCATGTCCAGTAAGAAAGTGCAGCATTCCTCTCGTAGGCATGAAGTACGTAAGCTTTACTCGTTCCTCTATGTCTGGTTCCAGCTCATAGGTTGTGCGTCCCGTATCCTCGTTATTCCACTGTTCCTGCCATAGTTTGATCCTTCTCTTTTTAATTGCAGTTTTATCCCCAGCGTAAACCCCCGGTATCTCCCTTATCTTATCCCTTTTCTCCGTCTTCACCCAATACCAGGCGGCTTGCTCACGAATTTTAATGTCCAGTGGACAGATCCCCATTAGCACAAGAAGCGCCCCTCCAGGTGTTGTTCTGTATGCTCCTGCTGAACGTAGGAGCATATTACACTGCACTCTTCTTACGGCCATAGCAGGCATGACCCTCGTGAGTCTGTGTGCCCAGACCCCTGATCTGTATATTACACTGTTTCTAGGAGTAATAGTCTTCCATTATTCTGTTGATCTGCCTCAGAATACACGCACGGTCGCGACGTACGTTTGACGACCAGACTTATTTGGTCAATGCAGTGGTAACTTTACCGCAGCTCAGCTCTCAGAACACCAACTTACTGTACTGCCGAGTCAGTAAAGCGGCCGTCCCGTTTGCCACAAGACCTCCACGTTACATGAAAGAGGAGATTACTTTCCTGATAGCCCTCATATATTGGTCAGATAGATAATACAAATACAGTGTATCACTTAGCTAGCTTAGGTAATCCCGATTCTTTAAAGAATGTGCAGAGTGATTCCGTGATAATGTTACCAACTTTCAGGGATGACGGAGAAGCGTAAATATATCAGCTTGAGATAAGGGAATCTGGTCGGGAAACGACCAAGTCAAAAATTACAAGCGGAAACATTTCTGATACCTCTGACAGTGTATACATGTACCGTGGGTAGGCAATCCAGACGAGCACTTCGGTTCAGACGTCGGGCCAATAACTCAACTAAACGTATGCAGATGACGTACTGTGTTCTGACGTAAGCAGTCCCTCAGTACAGTGTCTGTACTGAAGTACACTGCAGCCTGTGTTTACAAGTCGAGGTACTAACGGCAATCGGCTCCAAACAACTGGAATAGTACCCGCTGCCAGAACTTTCTGACATGTTGTTCGGGTATGAGTAAGCAAATGGAGGCAGCAGCGAAGCAGAAATGTTATACAGGACCAAATATCTACGTGGAAGAAATCAGGTTCGCACTGAATGTTCCTACGATTAAGGGAAACGGGACAGGTGGTACCGCGGTAGGACGCCTCAAGAGGGCAGCGAACTGCACCAACTCTCGGCTCAGAGAGGTGCAGTGCTGGCTCGAGAGGGTGAGGCTCCCGCTATCAGAACTTAATCAGCTGCATGTGAAATGAATGTTTTGCAGGGTGTTATCGGAAATGGAGCTACACCCCTAACATCCACAGACGCAGCATGATTTGGCTCGCTTTCCTACGCATACACTTTTCACAGATGAACAGCGTGTCACCAGCGACGGGGTGCTAAGTAATAGCAATAGTCGTGCTTTAGACCGACGAAAATTCCCACGCTAGAGTTGTGAATAATCATCACCACAGATTATATCAGTCAGTGTGTTCGCAGGCTAAGACAATGGTTGAGTACTGGGCCCGTTTCTTCTTCCTCGCCGCTTAAATAACCCAGTGTACACGGCGTTTATCAGAGACCGCCTACCTACACCCCTGGAACGTATCCCACTTGTTATGCGTCTGTGGATGTGGTACCGATGATGGAGCCCCACCTCATTTTGGATTGCGCGGTCGCGAACACCTGGATCAGACATACTCTGACAAGCGCCTAGCCAGGGGAGGTCCTGTCTCATTGCCAGCATTTCAGCTGATCTCACGCAACTTGATTTGTTCTTGAACTGCCATGTGAAGAGTCTCGCTTGCGAGACGCCTGTGACGCTGAAGAGCGTGGCAAGGATTATCACTGCGTGCGACACTCTTCAAACGGCACCAGCGACGCTGGAACGCGGGCGACAGAACTTTTTGTGGTGACACCACGTCTGCTCTGACGCTGGGGACTCCGTTCTGAGCAAGTTGTAAATGTAGCAGGTTCTGAAATTTGAGCAGGCGAAAGGAATTAATTATTACTGTACCATAGGCTTAGGATTTTCGGCCTCTCTGAGATCAATTTACGTGGGCCGTTACCAGTCCGTCGAGAGGGGAAGGTCTGAGGGTATTGGGGAGCACTCAGCGGGAATTTCGTACGTCCTGATCAAGGTTCGCCAGCTGGGGTCCTTATTTTGAGCGCTGCGCAAGGCTTAGGTGGAACTTGAGTAAACTTTCACTTAGACCTCTCAAATCGGTCGTTTTCAGGCAGTCCCTTATCTTGACACATTTACTGTTCTCCATCGTCCCAGAAAGTTTTTAAGACCATTACAGGATCATTTTGTTTAAAAAAGGTTCTAATTTCCGATTCCAAATGAGTTAATGTCTTAAATACATGACGTTTAGCACGTAAGCTCGAAAATGTTTCAGAAAAGATCTGAAATTATGTTTAAGGTCTGGTGGAAGTCTAACACTGGACGAATATATTCGGGATAATTGGGTTGAAATAGATTTTTGAGGCTGCCTTTTAACCTGCATTCACTTCGAAATGATGTGTAGATTCTTCAGAAACGACGCATGGTCCGTTAAACTTTAGGCTCCCTCTGCCCAGTTCATTAAATGGGAAGGGTTAAGAATGTCTGCAGCAACTAATTGTGTTTTATTATACGTCAGAGACATAGTTTTGAATCGTTTCAAGAACCAGTATTAAGTGAAAAATGTAGAGGTATACTTTGTTCTTCGTCATACCGCTCCCGAAGGGACCTTGCAGACAAGATCGGGCAGTTTATGGCACACACAGAGGAATATAGGCAGTCATTTTTACAGTTCTCCATACAAGATTGGAACGTGGAGAAATGCTAAGTATGCCACACCTACTTACAGTGTTTGGCATAGTATCTATATAGCTATAGAAATAACACATTCTACTGCAGTACTTCCCGTGCTGAGTGACAACAAGACAGAAATTTTCTTCGTTGATGTGTGAATCTTTTCAGGCTTAACCCTATCCTGGTTGATAGCACAATAAATCGCACTAAAGAACATGGAGACAAAAGCCACGGAATAGCTATACGCACATATAACGATGGCGATAGTATCGATTACACAAGGTATGAAATGGCACTGCATCGGCAAAGCTGTATTCAGGTGATTCACGTGAAAAGGTTTTTGGCGCGATTATGGCCGCACGACGGGAATTAACGTACTCTGAAAGAGGAGTGGTAGCTGGAGCTGGACGCATAGGACATTCGATTTCGAAAATCGTTAGGTAAGTCGACATTACGAGATCCACAGTGTCAAGAGTGTGCCGAGAAACCAAATTTCGGGCACTACTTCTCGCCACGGACAACGCAGTGGCTAATGGGATTCACTTAACGACCGACAGCTACGGTATTAACGTAGAGACGTCAGCGTTGACAGACAAACAACACGGCGTGCAATAAACGTAGAAATCCATGTTGGACGTACTCGTTAGGACAGTGCGGCGAAATTTGGTGCTGAGAGACTACGGCAGCAGACGACCGTCGTGAATGCCTTTGCTAGCAGCACCGCATCGTCTACAGCGCCTCTGCTGGGCTCGTGACCATAGGCGATTGGCAAACCGTGGACAGGTCAGATGAGTGCCAGCATCAGTTGGTAAGAGCTGATGGCGGGGTTCGAGTGCGGCGCAGCCCCCAAGAAGCAGTGGTTCCCAGCTGCGTAAACCGGCTGTGGCTCCACAATGGTGTGGGCTGTGTTTACATGGGGTGGACTGGATCCTCTGGTCCAACCGAAACGATCATTGACTGGAAATGATTACGTTCGGCTACTTGGAGACCATTTACAGCCAACCGAGGACTTGATGATGGCAAACAACGATGGAATTTTTGTGAATGACAATGCACCTTGTCACAGGACCACAATTATTTACGATTGCCTTGAAGAACATTCTGGACAATTCGACCGAATCATTTGGCAACTGCCGGACATGAATCCCACCGAATATTTATGGGACACAATCGAAAGGTCAGTTCGTGCACGAAAATGCTGCACCGGCAACAGTCTCGCAACTATGGACGGTTATACAGGCAGCAGGGTCAATGTTTCTGAAGGGAACTTCCAACGGCTTATTGAGGCCATACCAGGTCGAGTTTCTGGGCTATTTCAGGCAAAAGGAGGTCCGACGCGATATTAGGACGCATCTCATAACTTTTTTGACCTGAGTGTACATCCCGTATCCGTCAAGTGCTACCATCTAGCGAGAAGCTTTGTGAACTTTGAGTAAAATACAACGTACCACCACATCTGTTCGGACAACTACCTGGACAGATCTATTCATTGACTGAAATTGAGACCAGGAACGTAATGCGTACGTCCGTGTGTGTGTGTGTATGTTTAATGTCTAGCTGACTTGAATGTACGTGTATTTCAGTGCCTCCCGTTTTATGCAAATACAATGGCTAAATTTCGCTTCTCAGTACGCGAATGTTATCGCACCTATGTGTTAGGTAACTAATTGTGTTTTCTTATACATAACAGACATTGTTTTGAAACATTAAAGCATTTCTCAGTAAGGCTTCTGGTTTGTACATAATCTGTATTTAGTGTGACGTATATGTCTCTGCAGACATCACAGAACACAGAAGACGTTGCTATGCGATACGCCAAAGCCATCTTGACACTTTTTGTTGCAAATTGGTGCGCGATGTTTCACGTTTTTCATTGTCACTAAAATAAATGTCCTTTAGTACTGATTTGTTATACTTGTTCAGTATTTGACATCCCGGTGAAGTAACTTACAAACCAAATTTATCTTTAACCATTTTAGGGTGAAACGAAATCATGGACCCAGTTAGGTTCGTTTGACGGATGTGCCCCAGAATCAGTGAGCTTAAAATTTATTTTATGGTAAAACTGTATTTACTATAACGGACACAGTTTCTGACCTTTCATTTCTTAAATAGATGTACAATGAATGTTAACCACCGAAGGGTTAAGTTAGAGAATACTGACATTCCCATTCTCCAGGATTGCTGACTGAACCGTGACGAATATTTCTCGCTGCGGTAGCTCTGCAGTTTGTAGCCGAGGCAGGTGCTGTATCGTTCTAACCACTGCAGAACGACGTGGGTACGAATTTTATGCCGGCCCGAGTGCGAAATTGTGAAGCGTAATGCCACACGTACGTTCAGTGAGACGTTTTACTATACACATACAGTAATTAAACAGAACCTAATCCAAAGGTATAAAAGCTGTTCCACCAAAAGAAGCAGTCCAATTTTAAGTCAAGCCGAATACCTCATCTGCAAGAAACGCAGATGGGATAAATGACTTTCTTGTCCCTGACAGCGGGCTTGGGCTAGGTGTCACACCAATTGTTTTGTTCAGAATTTTTTTCCCGAGGAGTCCGTGAAGAGAAGAGACGGTAGTTCGTTACTGTATTCTGCTTCTGACAACGCTGGTAGCAGTCGCAACTACTTCCTGTGTGGGAATCATTTTGCAACCGAGTAGTTTTGCAACAACTCGCCGACCAGCTGCATTTGAGGCAGTGAGAGCGTCACGTGGTCTCTTGCAGCACCGACATGCACCGTCCCACGTCTCGTGTTGAAGAGGTCTTCGCACCCACCCATATTGCTCCTACACCAGCGTATTCGCTCGATCGCTAGAGGGTATGTATACGAACTGTAGATTCTGTCACAGTTGCTTTACTTCTGGGGCAGAACAAAATGATTACAAAGTATTTCAATGAACGCGCACCTATTTTATTGTTTTGTCCTGTCAAGCCTAATTTCTTCATTAGGGCACACCATCAGTGTGAACCCCAGCCGCAGAGCATCGTCTCGGTTTCTGACCTCCTATACAGTCTACGACAAACAATCGCGAAACTCCACAGTCCTCAGTAATGTCAGAAAACTGCAACCGTCTGATAGCTGAAGCGATGCCTGCGCTAGAAGCGGCTGGCATATTGTGACAGAAGAATGGCGGGACGTAAATCCAAGAATTTGCTATTTTTAATGCTATTACTTCCGTATTTCCTGTTGACTAAACGTGGAGGTCATTTTTCGACTACGAATAGCAAAATGTAATTAAAGTAATATTCTGGCTCTTCTTAATGTCAACATATAATAACAAAGTCTTAGTGCAATGCAATGTATAGGTTCACAGTAGCTGATCGTAATCGTATCATCGAAAATCCTAAGTTCTAGGGGACTGATGACCTCAGATGTTAAGTCCCACCCAAGTGCTCAGAGCCATTTTTTTACACATCGAAATTGCTCTCAACTTTATATTCAAAAACAGCTTACAGTGTGTAACGGACATGATTTAGTGAACCATTTATGATGTAATATTCCAAATCGACCAGTTAATTACATAAAAGAAACCGGACACATTCTCTTCTCGAATCCAATGTTGCTTAAGTAGAGTGCAGGCAACAATGCTTCTGTGACGCATCCCTTGCAACACACATTTCTGTGAATGTTTAGGCCTTCCTGGCGCAAAAAATTCTTGATAGTTTCCTCGGTTTTGCAGCCGGATCCTGAAATCATGAAGAGTAGATACTCTGCCTATTCACCTATCCTGTCATTTGCAGGAGCGTTGATTATCCTGCTGCCGTCGAGTCACGCTGGAAAATGATTGTCGAGTGGGCCTCAGGATTCGCAGTATCTCTCCTGAAGATGGGGGGGGGGGGGGGGGGGGGGGGAGGCGGGCGACCCATCGCCGAAATACCGAGTCATGCTGATTTTAGAATCTGACACCAATTCGGAGGGGACTACCGAAACATATTTTTGATAGAAAAAGTCACAAAATTATGTGCAGCGATTAAAACTGTAATCTGCGAGACTTTGGTATGTCAAATCTTCTTCCCGATGAAATTAGCTACAAAATCATAAATAACTGCCGAATAAATCATTTTGGAATGTACTTTGATTACTATAAAGTTCTAATTTTCTGCAAAAGAAATTTGAGGGATGTAGGCTAACCTGTACTGGAAGAGTTCATACAATAAGGCCTCTAATCTACTAATAAATTTTCTTCGGAACAACAGCGTTACCAAATTATTAGCAGAATTAAAATTAGTTGTTCTTAAGGAATACAGACCTTCTCTATAAAACTGTATGTCATTAATCCATGTAAATTACGAGAATTTGTTGAAATATCGCTGTTTGTTGAATTTTAAGTAAATTGTAGTACTTTGGTATGGTTTGCAACACTGAATTGTGATTTTTTTGTGTTTAATTCATATATCCATAACTTCATGCATTGTTGTTCGAAGAATCCATCACAGATATAATGACTATTAGAAAATTTTGGACTTCATTACTAACCACTGTTCAAATGAAAATTTATTTTCTGATGAACGTAATATGCAAAAAACTCCATATTGAAAAATTGGTAACAAATGACAGCATCAGTTGCAATTTTATCCTTTAACAGTACGACCGATTTCATTTCTTAATTAATTACCACAGCTGCCGGTGTGCTGAAGCGCCACGTTCAAAACGCTCGACAAAAAACTGACAAATCTGTCAGTGTGTGTGTTGGCGCTACAAGTTTTTATGCACCGGCCATTGCTTTCTGTTAGCTTGGCTCTAAGCGGTCACTGCGAGCTAAGTGTGAAATTTTTGCAGTATCAGTTGAGGTTAAAAGAGTGTGTACGTTAATAATAAATGAAATATAACGCGTTACTTAGTGGATGTACAGCTTTGGTTAGAAAGGAACGCCTTACCCTAAGTCGTGTATTTGGAGCAATCCGATAGTCTGTCCAGCTACCTGAAGATGTAATAAGTTTCAACAACGAATGCATCATCTGTAAAGAAATACATAATATTTTTGAAGCTGACATTATTTTATTTTTTTTACTTTCGACTTCTTGAATAACATGAAATGAATATAAACTCGAGTTATGAGCATTCAGGTCTATCATGGACCAGTTCTGGGCAAAACTTGTGGTCGGACGTTAAATACCGCCATTTTTTCTCTTCCTTGTTCCATTCCAAGATGACTGTCGGTAGGCCCCTGTGTAGTTGTTAGGAAGAGCAACACTGCCCGTGAAGACCAAGAGGAAGGAATGTCGTCCGCTGAGAGAATTCTTCCTACTAACAACGCAACGCAACGCCATGCAACACTACACGCCAACAATGAGATGCAAAACCTTTTCTTTAAGAGGTGGCCGCAGTAGCACACCACGGAGTTACGGACGTATTGTCTTCCACAGAAGGCGCTCGCTTGCGTGGTACACTTCCTGCCCCAGTAGTTCACGGAACGCTGTCGGCATTACCATCTCAAGCAGACATCGGAGCATTAATTTGCGTCATTCTGAGGTATAGGTATTTAACTTAACTGATTGAGACAGTGGGTGTCAATCCAGGGTTCTTGTACATGGCGAAAGACGCAAAGAAGAACATTTCAGCTTCGTGTGACATCAGACTTTATTACAACACCTCATCATGTCAACGAAATTGTCTAGAGAGATTCTAAACTTGATTCACACAAAATAGTCAACCAGACAAAAAGTGAACTTACATTTACATGTGCGTGAACTGTTTGTAAAATTTTTAATAATACTGAAGCATAAATAATGTTATCATGTCAAAATACAATTAAACTATCAATTTACGAAGTGTTATAAACTTTCAATAGTGTGTTTCTGGCTTAATTCCGATCTTAGTGTACGAAAGTGCATCTGGTAGTAAATATCGAAAAATAACTGAAGAATTACATAAAAGTTTGTCAGTTTACAGGTATTTCTCTCTCGTACTGATTATTTACATAAAAATTCGTTTAAATTTAGTTCTATCATTTTCACATGGATGGTAGTTATTCTTTACATTTCTACATATGTGATTTTATATAATATAAAATCCTACCAAAATTATACATTGTGGGTACGTTTAGCTTATAGCCAAACACTGTGCAGTGAGGATGTTTCCTCTCGACTGTAGTTACAAAATTCGTATTCCAAAATGACCCATCAATGAAGTACCTCGTCAAAGAAACTGAATCATATAGCAGTTCAAAGACAAAATCTGCATGTACTATTCAAAATGAGGGAAAGCAAATTCTGTAGCAGCTATCTGGATTCTGGAAACAACATCGAAACTTATCCGAAAATTACACATGGAGGGAGCTGGATATTTATTATTAAGGAAATGGGTGAGCTGTATACAACTGAGCTGATTGTTTGTCTGGTACCGCGCTCCGCGGAATTTGAATCCGCGCCAGACGTCATGGACGTCGAAGACACATAGAGGTCTCTGCACCTGTAAGCTGTGGCGGCGCGCGCCTCCTGGCCCGCTTTTAGTGTGGGGGCGCCACAGTGGAACTCGTGGTTCCAGCGGCCAATAGCGGCGCCTCCTACAGCGTACTTAAGCGCCTGCCTCTCGCTCAGGCAGCCACCGCCTGACTGGGAACCGCCCCACCCCCCAGTACCCTCTCCTCCTTGATGACCATCCCTTTCCTGACAACCTCAGTAAGGCCAACCACTTTGCCTGTCACCTCTCCGATGTTTTTTCTGTACCAGATGATCCCCAATTTGATTATTCCCTCTTCCCTGACGTCATCGACCGTACGAATACCTCTGCTCCTCCTCTTGCTCATAGCTTCCAGTACTTGGGCCACACACCCCCATCTGAACTCAACACTCCCATCACTACACAGGACATCAGCCTTACACTCCACACTAAACGCAACACTGCTCCCGCCTACGACCGCCTTACCTACCGCCACCTCAAACACTGCCCTCCCTCCTTCCTTTCAGTCCTTGCCACCCTCTACACTGTCATCCTTGCCACCGGCTTCTACCCTGACCTGTGGAAAACCTCCCGTATTCTGATGTTCTCCAAACCCAACAAGCCTCCATCTGATGCCTCTTCCTATCGTCCTATATGTCTCACATCAGTGTTCAGCAAGCTCTTGGAATCCATCTTTATCCAGCACATCCATCACCACCTCCACCAAAACCACCTCCTCCCCGACACCCAACGTGGCTTTCGACCTTCCTTCTCTGCCGATGACCAACTGCTATGCCTCACTCATCTCCTGTCCCTCTAGCTATACTTCTGCCGCTCCGCCATTTTTGTCTCCCTTGACCTCAAAAAGGCCTATGAGCGTGTCTGGCATCCCGGTCTCCTGTGTAAACTCCAAACCTATGGCCTTCCTGTCAACTACGTCCATCTGATGGCCTCCTTCCTCTCCCACCGCTCTTCCTATGTTACCATCCATAATGCCAATTCCCACACCTTCTACCCCTCTGCAGGTGTGCCCCAGGGCTCTGTCCTCTCCCCTGTCCTCTATCTCCTGTACACGGCAGATATGCCCCCCCCCCCCCCCCTCCAGTACACCTCTTGCAGTATGCCGATGACGCCGCATTCCTCGCGCTCGCTCCTACCCTCCAAAGGTCCCAATGTCTTCTCCAGAATCACCTTGACCTTTTTGTCACATGGTGTAACCAGTGGCTCCTGAAAATCAATCCTTCCAAGACCCAGGCAATCATCATAGGTCGTACCACTCATTCCTTCCAGCTCCTGGATTTCTCCCTTACCGTCTGCACCTGTCCTGTCTGCCTCTCTTCCACCCTCACCTACCTTGGCCTCACCATTGACCATCACCTCACCTGGATCCCTCATCTCCACTCCATCCAATCCAAAGCCCACAACCACCTCCGACTCCTCAAACTCCCCTCTACCATCCTCCACACCTACAAATCCTTAATCTGTCCCATCTTCTGTTATGCCAGTCCAGCCTGGATATCTGCCCCCCCCCCCAAAACCCCAAAATCTATAAATCCCTCCAGATCCTTGAGTGTCATGCACTCCGTCTCACCTTCCGTATACGCCTCCCGTCCCCCACGGAGATCCGCAGATCCTCTATGACCTCATTCCTTTCCCCCATCTGCTCCTGTTCCTCGAACATCTCTGCATAATCTACATGTCCCGACGCCTTTATCCCCCTCACTCCCTGGTTGCTCCTCTCTTCTCCCATCCCTGCCCCCTGCCATGCCTTCACTGTTGTGTCCCCACTACCCTCCATCTCTACACCTTTCATCTCCTTTGCCAAGGTGGCTTTCATCAACTCCCCCTCCCGGACGGTGCCCTCTATGCCCCCATTTATCCCTCCTATGAACTCAGATCCTCCATCCTTTCCTTGGGCTCCCCCCCCTTCTACCCTGTTTTCTCCCCACCTACCCTCTCCCTGCCTCCCTTCCCCCACCCAAGTCCTTTTGTATTCCTCTCTTCTGCCTTTTCCCACTCCCTGTCGTGTCTGCCCAGCATCCACCCCCCCTCTCATGGGTCCTCGTCATCCATCGGCTCCTTTCCCCCCTTCGTTTTTCCTCTTCTTCCCCCCTTTCTATTTTCCAATCATCTGACCAGGTTCCCCCCACCTGCCCTTGGCTGTGGTGTGTCATATTTGCCAACATTTACTGCAGTGGTCAAGTGAATGTTCAGTGTTGTTCGTCTTTCCAAAGTGTTGCGAACAGAAATCATGCTGTCCCTGGGTGTGAATTTTATGTCACTTGTGAACAGAAACCAGAGTGTCACCGTGTTTTTTAATTGTCGCCATTTATCTTACCTGTCTGCTTCATATGTATTTTTTAGAATCATCATCCCTTTGTTTCTATGCTTTAAGTTCCACGATTTTTTCCGCCATGTTACCAGTCTCCAATTTTATCTCCTGTTTTTATTATTTATTATCTTCCTCTTTGTAAAACAAATTCTGTAGACTGAAGAGCAGCATACTAAGCTGCTGCCAGCAGCCCGCCCCCTTCGGGGGGGGGGGGGGGATCTAAACTCAATAAAGAAAAAAAAAATAAGCTCACCCAGCCAGTCTAATCTCGCATACGTCGCATACTGATGACTCACTGAAGAGAGAAAATAGGGATCTTGGCAACAGATGACGACAAGATGGCGTCATAGAAATCGAAAGCGTGCATCTTATTTTACATACAAGAATTAAATAAGTAGGTTAGAAGAGCAGAAATATGTAACAGTAATACTGAAGTCATGTTCTATATTAACTTCAAATTAATCAGACAAATAATATGAACTACATTCTGTTCTCAGTACACACTATATGACTGGAAGTTCTACTTGAGTCAGAAATCAGAAGTTCTCCATACAAGTTGCCGAGTAAAGCAATGACTTACTTTAAGTGCGGGGTAGAATGATAAGCTTCAGAGCTTATTGCATCAGAGTGAGTAAATATAAACCGGTCCAGTAATCAGCTTCCAGATTTCGAAAAACGGATGGTATCTGACGGTTTGTAATGCTCCGTTCCTGAATTTCATATCACATGTTACAATTCTTTACAATCTCTGGATGTGGAATTATTTTAAAACAAGGTTAACGGAATGTAGTCGAATTACGTCGGGTGATGCTGAAGGAATTAGATTAGGAATTGAGACAATTAAAGTAGTAAAGGAGTTTTGCTATTTGGGGAGCAAAATAACTGATGATGCTCGAAGTAGAGAGGATATAAAATGTAGACTGGCAATGGCAAGGAAAGCGTTTCTGAAGAAGAGGAATTTGTTAACATCGGGTATAGATTTAAGTGTCAGGAAGTCGTTTCTGAAAGTATATTAATGGAGTGTAGCCACGTATGGAAGTGACACATGGACGATAAATAGTTTGGACAAGAAGAGAATAGAAGCTTTCGAAATGTGGTGCTACAGAAGAATGCTGAAGATTAAATGGGTAGATCACATAACTAATGAGGAGGTATTGAATAGAATTGGGAGAAGATGAGTTTGTGGCACAACTCTACCAGAAGAAGGGATCGGTGGGTAGGACATGTTCTGAGGCATCAAGGGATCACCAATTTATTACTGGAGGGCAGCGTGTAGGGTGAAAATCGTAGAGGGAGACCAAGAGATGAATACACTTAGCAGATTCAGAAGGATGTAGGCTGCAGTAGGTACTGGTAGATGAAGAAGCTTGCACAGGATAGTGTAGCATGGATAGCTGCATCAAACCAGTCTCAGGACTGGAGACCACAACAACAACAACAACAGCGCAAATTTCTATACGATACAACTGACGTAGTGTAAATGTTACCAGGTAACAACCGCAGAAAAATATCTGAAGTGGTCTCACCAGATCTCCAACACTGCAGAATACACCTCTGAACTTCCTCGCTTCAACTTCCAGAACACAGAGCGTATTTCAGATCCTTATTGCTACATCGCGCAGTCCCTTCATGGTCCATTTCCCAGATTGGTGAAAAATAGAGTGACTCACCAAAGGTGAAAACACGGCACACCAGTGCCACAAAGAGTGAACCGAAGGTTTGCAAGTCTAACCCATACTGATTACAGGATGTCGCTACAAAATATTTCAGAGATAATTTAAAGAAACTGTGGGATAAAAAGAAAGTACAGTTTAATATTTAACTTTCATCTCACCTTTCTTTTTAAGTGAAGCAGGTCTGTAATGTGTTATGGAGGAGACTACCAGAGGACGTTACAATTTCGAACAAAACATTTTACCTTATTTTCTAAACAAGAAAACCAGCTAATAATAAAAGTTTAACTTACAATAATTATTTTAAAGTTGTAATTTTATAATGCTACCATCATAGCCAAGCCTACTGATTTGGCAGTGTGTAGGGAAGCAGCCTACTCACGCCATATAAAATTCTCATCAGTATTTACATTGTGTGCCAGCCTAGTCCGCTGTAACTAGCTCTGACGTCATAAATGTTGCGCAATACTTTAAAAATCAAGTAAATAACCTGAAACGTTTCTGGAATGTCAGGAGTAATACTAAATCAACATGTGTTGAATGTCAGTTCAATAACTTTAACCATTTTCAAAATTTGAACATTTTTCTGTAAAAAATATTGGCGCAACAGAAAAGAGCTAGAGACTTAAAAATTTATATTTAGATTCCTTTTTCATAATAATTTAGTAGGAACAGTGCTTTGGATCTCACAAATTAAGATTTTAGTTGAAATTCAACATTTTCTGGTTTTTGTCTTAAAAATTAAAGAAGCAAGATAGATTAAGTAGGCTAATAAATAAGGCTAGGATGTTTAAATTTAAGTAGAATGGAGATCCGCTACAATCATAAAGATGTGAGAAGTTTCAATTGAATAACTATATAACTATAGCGATAATGTATCTCCAAAGGGCAAGTTCAGAGCTCGTCTACTGCGTGTAGTGTAATTAAATTAATTCTCTCGCCTAAAATAATTGACTTAGCCACATCAGACTTTTATTATGATTACTTACCTGTGTGCTGAATGCACATTTAAATTGAGAGCTTCATCGGCCATCAGCAAAGGAAGCGATGAATTATTCAGTGACTTAAAGTGGTGCATTACTAGCCCAGCGGCTAGTTGGGAGAGCCGATTTGATCAGGCGTTCCCTTAGCCGTCCGCACCGTGGCTTTATGTATAAGAACGCTGCGCGAGCAAAAAGGCCCCAGTTCTCTCCAGACGCAGATTAGCACACCACCTGTGCCGGGAGTCGCGTCGCATCGGTATCATTGCTATGTACAGCCTCGGATGCCGTACTAAGTTAGTCGGGATACGCGTAACCATGAAATCGTTTTCAAGTGAAGTGTAAATTCTGGGATGACTTTAATTATCTATTTTCAGTTTGCGTATGTCGTATTTTCACGTGCCGTCGCGGGACAGACATTCTACCATTATTTAGCGTGGCGTTTGATGAACATTATCATCAAATTATGGCGAGAATTCATTTAAACATTTAATTTGGACAGTTATAGTGCATCAGCGCATTAGACTCTGAACTGCTCTGTTAGTCAGGTTGTGTGGATTCTTTTTTTTCATCTGTGTCTTTCAGAATACATAGAAGGTTTTTTCTTCACGATCGTTTTTGATTATGAATCCCAGACAATCTCCAAATTCCTCAGAGCTATAAGCTGTAGCTATAAGTGTATTTCTCAGATGAAGTGGGCACTAGGAATTCTAATTACAGGCTTCACGTTTTGTTAATCACTTTCTGGTTGCCAAAATTGTAGTTAGAGAGCCGGTGTTGAGAACGGCAAAAGACAGCATAATTAATAGGAACATTTTTATAACAATTAATTACACCCGCCGCCCCACATATGGTTAAACGGCAGGGAAATGCCTCTTTTCTGCATTACATTACAATTCTACATTTTAAACAGCAATAATTTCCACCCACTGCCCCACAAGTGTATGATGTTAAGTCAAGAGGTCCACGTTCAGTGAGAGTAGAGTGACTGAATGAAATCTAATTAACATTATAAAAGAGAAAAAATCACAACATCACTCCACAATGATCTGTTAGATATTACACAAGAAACCTAAATATTTTAGATTTAACACTTTTTTATGTTCTAACACAAGACAAAAAACAATAAAATAATTAGGTAAGGCAATGACCTATCCCCAATTCTTTTTAACTGTCTTCTAGAAACAACAGTGAGATTTTCAGTGAGAAACTGAGTGAGTGAGGGCAGGATTTCGCGAATAAGAGTCGAAAGATGTAACAAAAATTTTGGAATACTACTTTGCTACACTTTCGGACACATGCTGTAAGACAATTTAATGTTTTAGAAGAAACAGCCAGTAGGACTGGCTTAATAAATTTTTTACAAACTTTAAACATACCCCGAAATTCCTGAAAACAGATATTGGCGAAATTGAGAATGTTAATAAATTCAAATATCTAGGGAGGATAATCGCAGAAAACGGTTTGTAAATCTGCTATAGGGGAAAGGATCCGTAAAATGGGAAGGAACACTTTTACAACAAAAAGTGTCTCTAAACAAATGCAGAATAAGGTATTAAAATAGTGTAGTGAAGTCAGAATGTCTATATGCAAGTGCATGTCAAGCATTAAATTAGGACGTTCATATTAAAAGCAATGAATAATAATTATTAAATCTCTTTATATTTTTTTTTGGAGAAAGAAAGTACAGCACCGTAATGTACAGACTTGCACTATCAATAGAGTCTTCACTTCTTTACACACGTTTTTCCCAGTGTTCTACAAGTTTGAAAACATCCCTGACGTTAGAAGTCATACTGCTTTCTAAATATCCCCCGCCATCTTGTAGTGTTGGTCTCATATTGTCCATTTACAAGTTTCATTGAGTGTTTATTTACAAGGCTCGTCAAAAAATCACCACCTTCGTTTTGATACCTCTGGAGAAGGTTTTGGTTGATGTTTCTTCAGTGAAGTTTGTAGTGTGGGACCCAACGGGCACAAACTCTTTGATACTCTCAGCTTTGAATCATTTCTGGCCCTAAACTGTGTCCTAGTGCGAGCTTAGCAGTGATTTCAATCATTGTGACGCTCCTGTGTTCTCTAATCAGCTCACCAACTCTTTGCTTGTTGTGTTCCATGGAGGCAGTGACTGCTACGAGGCTCATCTTGGATACACGTGTTTCCATCTCTGGCATGCTCTACCCATCTCCTGGCACTGCTATCACCCATGCATACATCACCATAGAGACGCTGAGGTGTGAGGTGAATTTCAACAGGGAATTTTTTCTCTTTAACGAGAAATTCAATGACACCACGCTGTCGAAACGAAACACCGATGTCCGCCATTTTGGAAGTACGGTCTGTGGTCACGCGATAGGCGCTAATGACGTCAAAATATAGCAACATCTGGAGGAAAGATTACAATCATACAGTCGTGTTCGCTACATTCTTGGAATTTCGGTTTTAAAAATGGGTCGGCCACCACTTTCACTATGACCCTCGTGTAATTTAGATAAACTAGAAATAATAGAAAGGCGAATCATTAGAAAAGTATTAGCGCCAAGAAAAACTGTAGAAAGTTGGAAATTGACACCTCGACTAAGTACAGAATTTAATATTAACACTGAATCTTGTTTACCAAGTTCGAAGGTTTTTGTTAAGTAAACGTTTAAAAATTACTTTTTACCTTTTAATTTCTTAGATCATGGTGCTGTTTAACGAATGCCTGTCACTCTTTGTGTTGATTTTATCTTATTTGCAGGTATTTCGTGATAGGAATTTCCAAAACGTAGCAACAAACAAAGACATTTCATTTAACGAAGTATTTTTCAGAAGGGATAGCGTTTCGTTTTGTGCTTTCAGTAGGGTCATTCTGCAGTCTTCGAGAAAAGAGCCATTTCGCGGACATAATCGTCCCTCGAAAGACGACCTTTGTTCGCTGTGTAGTTTTAGTCTGGATCTCCTCTAATGGACCAGACTGCTGCCCTTTCAATAGAAGAAATGTTAGCCTGCCAGGGCAGAGCCCGATGCAACGTATGCGAAATCACCTGCCAGATGTATTCTGCTCGGTCGTCAGGAAATCTGGAATCATTTCGGTCGAGATTACCATACAGCGTTCTCATCTGAAAGTGGTAGCCAGATGGACCCCAAAAATACTGTGTCAAGATGAAACTTCCTGGCAGATCAAAACTGTTTGCCGGACCGAGACTCGAACTCGGGACCTGTTGCCTTTCGCGGGCAAGTGCTCGGCCAGCTGAGCTACCCAAGCACGACTCACGCTCCGTCCCCACAACTTTACTTCTGCCGAGTTCGAGTCTCGGTCCGGCACACAGTTTTGATCTGCCAGGAAGTTTCATATCAGCGCACACTCCGCTGCAGAGTGAAAACCTCATTCTGTGTCAAGATGGTTGTATGATTAATCTGGCTGCAGATCCCACCAGAATATCATGTGTTCTGTCGCCAGTATAGTTAACTTAGTCACAACAAAAATAAAAAAAAACTTTTCTCTTAACCGTTTCACAGCAGTCGGTGTTTACACACACCCGCGCCTCCTGCTACACCGTCCCTCGGGCGCTGTGGACGCGCACACACGTACTGCCCGGGCTGTCCTACAGTGCTGTGAACGTCCGGCTGCTTGCCGAACCGCCGAGCTCTCACTGCTGCGGACGAGTTACTTCCAGATCTTGGTGAACAGAGACTTTCGAGTATTTGCCATACAAAACAATGTGCCTCATTGCGTGCTATAATTTTCAATAAGCCTCGTTTCGTGTCTTGAATCGTTTCTAAGATATGACGATCATTATGACCACATGATTCGCTATTCACAAGCACGCGAATGGGCGCGCCGCGTGTGACCAAGTAACTCGAGATCGACATGAGATATCGTTGTGGTATCAATTTTAAGAAACATTTCAGTATCTTATGTACATTTAAGTCAGAGCAGTTTATCAGATAAATCCAAATACACGCAAAAGTTTGCACAATGTGTTTTTACAGTCAGTTCCATAAGAAAGTGTACGCCGTTATTGTGTGAATTAAAAAACAGTATTATAAATATACGTTTACAGCAAAATACATATTATTACTAACTGCACAATTATCTAATAGTTAATCCAATCGCCACCATTATTGATTATAGCTTGGCACCTTTTTGGCGTGTTTTTCACGATGTTTTCTGCATATTCTCTCGGTAACGGTTTCCATATCTTGTGGCAGCTACTTGAAAGTATATATTGAGTTTTCTTTAAGCTTCGTCTTAATATAAGACCAAATATTCCCGATCGGATCTGTATGCGGAGACTCTGCAGGCCAATCCATCGTGGACAGCCCATTGTCTTGTTTCCACACTGTACACGACGGCTCCGATGTTTAGCATCATTATCCTCTTGAAGCACCCAAGAAACCAAATAGCTTCTTAACGGACGTCAGAAGGATTTTTGATAAGTGTTGCACATTTTTTCAGAGTTTAAATTGGCTGTAAATAACTGCAAATAGCCACGTCGCCCACATTAACCCTCTCTCCGGTAAATCATCCACGATCCTAACCTCTAAATATCGTTTGACCATTCGCAATGAATGTCTTTATCTTTCTAAGAATTTTAGCAGCAGCTCCATATGAACTGGATAATTTACAAGGAACACTGCTCCATGACGCTTCACACATTTTGCACTCATTTTAAAGTGTAACCGACAAAACAAAACATTCAACCCTCGCACTGTTCATCTGCACACTGTGAGAAGGCGCACCGATGGCAGATTCGAGCCCACTGCCACAGATGTCGCTGCGGACGTGTTACATTTAACATCATAGCGTACGATTTCTGGTGGAACTGACTGTACCTTTGCAAAATCTTTAAAATTTTGTGCTGTGTTTAACTGAATCTGGTGCAGCGCGGCAACTATGGCATATAACGGAAAGAAATTCAGTCCTTTATTGAGCGAAGGTATCAGACTGTAAGATGTGCAAGAATAATTTTTTTTCACCTAATAGTTTTCTTAAAATTGGATGATGAGTATTTCGTAGCACCCGGCAAGTCCGCATGGACGCAACCGGGCGCGTTGCGCCCTACCGTCTATCGGATATAAAGCCCAATAACTAGACAACAAAACGAGATATCGCTCTGATCTCAATTTTAGATGAATTTCCGACATCTTATCTACATTTCCTGCAATATATGAGCTAAAATTAACCATACGCTAAGATTGCGGAATGAGTTTACACCTTTGCAAACTCTTTAAAACTTCGTGGAATGTTTTACTTAATTTGAGGCAACGCACTAAGTGTGACGCTTAACGGAAAGGAATTAAGTTCTTTATCGAGCGAAGGTATCAGATTGTAAGATATGCAAAAAATCGAATTTGTCCATCTAATAGCTTCCGAAAACTCCGATGATAAGAATTTCATATCGGCCGGACGGTCGTCTGTCCTCAGTACAGGCACTCTCACCTAGCGCGTGGTGCCGCCGCAACAAAAGCACGCCTGTAGCAGCTGAGGCAGTCAAATGGAAACTAAACGACTCGTTTCTGTTTCAGTTACTAAACTAAATTATTTTCAAAACATCATTACTATCATCACAATTTTGTGAGACTAATACTGATAATATAAGTTATCAATAATGACTTTTTCTCAGTCAGTAGCATTAATGCGGTGGAGGTTAGAGGTTCCTCACACAGTCCATATACTGTGAAGTGCTTTGTGCCGTTCATCGCTGATGATGACAGTGAGGCATATACGTAACAAATACCTCAAGTAACTGTCTTCTCCGAGTTGCAGATGGTATCCGCAGTAGTCCAGAAATTTCTTCATCGCTCGCTTCGAAAGAGAGAAATGAATTAATTGACAGCACAACACAGCAATAGCTAGATGAGGGCTACTATAGAGCTGCATACATCATTGTTATTATTACTATTAATGGCTGTGGTCAGGCAAAAATTATTAACAGCGTGACGTCGTGCAACTTCTGTCGAGTTAGAAGTAAGCAGTACAGCAATCAAGTGATTACGAACAGTAAGTATAGTGCACACATTTTAATTTGGCTGATTTTAAAAAAAAATGGTTCAAATGGCTCTGAGCACTATGCGACTTAACTTCCGAGGTCATCAGTCGCCTAGAACTTAGAACTACTTAAACCTAACTAACCTAAGGACATCACACACATCCATGCCCGAGGCAGGATTCGAACCTGCGACCGTAGCGGTCGCTCGGCTCCAAACTGCAGCGCCTAGAACCGCACGGCCACTCCGGCCTGCTTGACTGATTTTAGATGGTGTTGCAGTGTACAGGTCATGCAAGTGCCACAGTGGAGAGGAGTAATGCACGAGAAGTTTGTTTTCTAACAATAGTCTGCCCCCACTGTGGACAGCTAGCTTTCTTATCTGAGAAAGAGTTGTGGGTAACACTTCCGATGCACCACGATTCCTTCGTTATTCAAACACAAACACACACACACTCTCTCTCACGCCCCCCCCCCCCCCCCCCCGACACACACACACAACCTAAATATCATTCCTCTTTCATCATTTAAATAATAAAAGTGTTCCATGAAAACTCTTTCATTCTACAGTTTAGCTAGGTGCTACAATTGGTGATAATGTGAGGGAAGGGGTGGAGGCGGTGATGTGCAACACGGAAAAGGGGCAAGGGGGAGGGCGAGGGTACCAGCTAATGTCTAACTGCACGCAACGGTAATGGTCTAAGAAAGGTTGGGAACCACTGAGCTAAAGGCTTTTGTACCTCCGTGTGCATATACATATTACCCCTGTCCTACTGATGTCCATCGCAGCTGAGAAGCGGATGTACACCGCTGAAAGCGCCGCCGTTTGGAGGCGTCATCAGGGATGCTTGAGTCTGGACGGAAACGCTGGGGCATCCCCCCAGCCTTGGTCGCCTCCTCACGTGGAGCAAGGCGCGACCGCACACCGCCGTCCACTGCCGTGCGTGTCCGCAACGGGGGCACTCGGGGTTCCCCGTTCTGACAACAGTGACGTCAGTAAGCCTCGGTTACGCGGAGACACCGAGTTGCGAATCTCGTTTCTCGAAACCAGCCTTGCGAAACCAGTTTGATAAATGGCTGTCAATACGACGACCTCAGCGTACACTTCAGTTTCGACATTTTGTGAGTGCCGAAGCACCATTTTTCGTCTTTGAAATGAAAACTGTTGCACATACAATGACAGAGGTGGTATTCGTGTTTGTCTGTCTGAAATCAGAAAAAACTGGATAAGAAGGTAAAATGTTTTGCTGAATAATTTGTCTAAAAGTAAGAAATCAAGTAGATTAGAGTAATATTTGACGGGCCTTTGAATGATACTCAATTGGCACCTTATTTGCTGCTCCTGATTTCGAGCATCATTGAAAGGTGCGTCATATGTTTCTCGAATTTATTTTATTTTTTACTTTTAGACAAATAAACCCACAAAACATTTAACCTCTACGCTTTTTGCAAAATTTAATTATCAACAGTGGTTCAGGATACGTGAACTACAATATGCCTAAATATCGATCGGTGTTCTATTATTATTAAGAGTATATTCATAAAGGGATAGCAGTGAAGACATGAACTCTGACATATCATTTACATAGCTAGCAGCCATTCTTCGTGAAGTATTTCAGTTTTCCATCAAACTACTAATTAACTCTTTCTTAATTACCCTGATTATTTTTAAGCAATAAATATATTTTTGCAAGACGAGAGCACACGTTGGTCTCTTCGCTATCCAATTTGTCAGTGTCCGACTGTTCATGTGACTTTGAAAATCATCATCATCATCATCATCATCATCATTCAAGACTGATTATGCCTTTCAGCGTTCAGTCTGGAGCATAGTCCGCCTTATAAAATTCCTCCATGATCCCCTATTCAGTGTTAACCTTGGTGCCTCTTCTGATGTTACGCCTATTACTTCAAAATCATTCTTAACCGAATCCAGGTAGCTTCTCCTTGGTCTGCCCCGACTCCTCCTACCCTCTACTGCTGAACCCATGAGTCTCTCTGGTAACCTTGCTTCTCCCATGCGTGTAACATGACCCCACCATCTAAGCCTGTTCGCCCTGACTGCTACTTCTATAGAGTTCATTCCCAGTTTTTCTTTGATTTCCTCATTGTGGACACCCTCCTGCCATTGTTCCCATCTGCTAGTACCTGCAATCATCCTAGCTACTTTCATATCCGTAACCTCAACCTTATTTATAAGGTAACCTGAATCAACCCAGCTTTCGCTCCCATACAACAAGGTTGGTCGAAAGATTGAACGGTACACAGATAACTTAGTCTTGGTACTGACTTCCTTCTTGCAGAAGAGAGTAGATCGTAGCTGAGCACTCACTGCATTAGCTTTGCTACACCTCGCTTCCATTTCTTTCACTATGTTGCCATCCTGTGAGAATATGCATCCTAAGTACTTGAAACCGTCCACCTGTTCTAACTTTGTTCCTCCTATTTGGCACTCAATCCGTTTATATCTCTTTCCCACTGACATTACTTTCGTTTTGGAGATGCTAATCTTCATACCATAGTCCTTACATTTCTGATCTAGCTCTGAGATATTACTTTGCAAACTTTGTAAGTAGGCTGTTTAGGTTCTTTTATTGGTAACGCCACGTAGCGCTCTGTATGAAAATCACTGGCTGTGCTGTGTGCAGTCTGTGGCTGGTTGGCATTGTTGTAATACTCGCCATTGTAGCGTTGGGCAGTTGGCTGTTAACAGCGCGTAGCGTTGCGCAGTTAGAGGTGAGCCACCAGTAGTGGTGGATGTGGGGAGAGAAATGGCGGAGTTTTGAAATTTGTAAGGCTGGATGTCATGAACTGCTATGTATATTATGATTTTTCAACACTATTAAGGTAAATACATTGTTTGTTCTCTAATAAAATCTTTCATTTGCTAACTATGCCTATCAGTAGTTAGTGCCTTCCGTAGTTTGAATCTTTTATTTAGCTTGCAGTAGTGGCGCTCGCTGTATTGCAGTAGTTCGAGTAACGAAGATTTTTGTGAGGTAAGTGATTTGTGAAAGGTATAGGTTAATGTTAGTCAGGGCCATTCTTTTGTAAGGATTATTGAAAGTCAGACTGCGTTGCGCTAAAAAATATTGTGTATCAGTTTAAGCACAGTCATGTTTAATTTTTCTAAGGGGACGTTTCATATGTCGACCCTTAGCCGAGGATACCTCACTGGAATCTTCTGATTTTTTAATTGTAGTTTGTGTAATTAGTGTAGCTATTGTTTATTGCTAGCGTGTAATTGTAGAGAGAATCTCCTTTTTAGTTGCAGTCTTTCATTTTTATTGTGGCGTGCATGTAGATTTGCACCAAGTATTTTGCAGCTGCGCTTGCAATTAACTAGATATTATTTTCAGTGCTATGTTAATATGTTTTCTTATTTTGCTCTTCAAATTGTGCTTTTCTGTGCTGTCGTGTGAAATATTGTGACAATAATGGCGCGTGAAAAACGTAATACTAGGCTCCAAAGTAAACTGAGAAATGACAGTGAAGACGAAAGCAGTGTGTTAGCGCCGCCGAGAAATGAATTAACTTATGTTCAAAGTAGTAATTTGGTAATTGTGCATAGGGAAATGGAGCGGGCTGCAAATAATGGTGTAGGCAGTGAAACAATTAGTGAACAGGGAAACATTATCGATCGATCGGTCGGCAACAGCTCGCCTCAGGAATCCGAAATGACAGGACACAATCTTGCAAATACTGTAGATTCAGGTTTTGCGTCCTCACCGTTTTCTCAAATAAGTTCAAATGGTTCAAATGGCTCTGAACACTATGGGACTCAACATCTTAGGTCATAAGTCCCCTAGAACTTAGAACTACTTAAACCTAACTAACCTAAGGACATCACACACACCCATGCCCGAGGCAGGATTCGAAACTGCGACCGTAGCAGTCCCGCTGTTCCGGACTGCAGCGCCAGAACCGCTAGATCACCGCGGCCGGCTCAAATAAGTCAAGACACATTTTCTGCTTGTCAAAATGTCAATGTCGCCGGTGCAAATTCACTGTCGAAAAGCACTGAGGAACATGTTTCAGACACCAGTGCATTGTTATTACAATTAATACAACAAATGGGACAAACACAGCAAAAGCTTCAAAAGTTAGAGACAATGGAACAAAATCTTCGAAAGTTAGACACAGTGGAACAAAATCAGAGACAAACACAGCAAAAGCTTCAAAAGTTAGACACAATGGAACAAGACCAGAGACAAACACAGCAACAGTTAGTCACAATGGAACAAAATCTTCGGAAGTTAGACACCACACTTGAACAAACACGTGAAGATTTAACTACTGAGTTACATAACATTGAATCGAAATGTCAAAAACTCTGTAATGTCGTAAAAACACAAATTTGTGAGCATTTCAAACCTATTTTTTCGCGTCATGAAAATGCATTACTGAATCACGAAGCAGCATAAAAGAACTGCAAACCATTGTTCATGAAAATCATGAGACCTTGTGGGCTAAAATTGACTCAGTTGCATCTACCAATTCAGTTACGTAACTTGCAAAAACTCAGGAAAACTTAAA
This sequence comes from Schistocerca cancellata, assembly GCF_023864275.1. Taxonomy (NCBI): domain Eukaryota; kingdom Metazoa; phylum Arthropoda; class Insecta; order Orthoptera; family Acrididae; genus Schistocerca; species Schistocerca cancellata. The sequence goes on along the minus strand of NC_064634.1, from coordinate 519,347,366 downwards.
GGACACAGTAGATACGATTTCAATACAAATGGACACTCTGAAACTTGGTTCAGAAAAACACACAGAGGAAATAATTTCACTATCGGATAAAGTAGCCGAACTTTCAGATCAGTTCACTAACTTATCTACAAAGGTAGATGATGATCTGAATGACACAAGACCTGTAGCCTTCACGGACACTGAAGAGTATGAACAAATTAGAAAATTCAAACAAAATCAAAATCAAATCAATACACAGTACAAAAAAGAAATCCGGGAAGTACAAGATCAGTTGGGACAAGTAATACAAGAATTACATATTTCAGAGGACACTCGCGCTCCAGTATGGGAAGAGGCACATAGAAATACGGACACAACCACAAAATAATAACACAGGACATTTCGGAAATTATGAAAGAAATTGGCAAGGTGCACCGAATTTCGAAATGGAACCGCCGAAAAGACGTAACAATGACCGATATACGACTCGCCGACATGACGATTTTGACTATAAGTTGTTCATTACTACACGTAAATTTAAAACATTTGAGAATTCTGGCAACGACATTCATCCACAAGCGTGGCTCCATCAATTCTCTCATTGTTTTCCTCCCAACTGGTCATTAGAGTACAGATTAGAAGTTATGTGTGGCTATTTAGAGAATGAACCAGCTGTAAGAATGCAATGGGTCATTCACGATTGTCACAGTGAAGGAGAATTTTACCATGCCTTCCTCTCAGCATATTGGTCTCAAGCTACACAAGACTCAGTAAAACATAGCATCATAATGATGAAACATTTCGAACAATCTGAATTATCCAGTCTTGTGAAATATTTTGAAGACATGTTGCACAAGAATCAGTACCTGTCAAACCCATACAGCCCCTCAGAACTCATCCGCATTTGCTTAATCGAATTACCTGAACATTTACGACATATTATTTAGGCAGGACGTTGCAAAGACGACATTGAAGCTTTTCAGGGACTCTTACAAGAATTAGAAATTGACACTGACAATCGTGGAACGCGAAAACAGGAACACAACAATTACAGGTCACATGCGTCGCAATTCCACGATGAAAGAAATAATAACTGGACACGACAAGGCTATTATCACAACACAAATCGTGACCAAAACAGACACCACCCGTATGACAACCGTTGGCAGAGTAGTAATAATTACAGGGAAAGATCACCTCTCCGCAGTAGTAACTATCACAGAGACATTCAGAGAAACAGACAATTTGGGAACCAAAATAATTATTATCAAGGGACACAGAATAACTTTAGACGCAACGGTCCAGTGCGCAGTTACGACTCAGGGAGAAATTCTCCACCACGTGACTGACGAGAAAGAAACTATGGAATCTACCGACATGACGACAGACGATATGATCGTTACGACAGAACTGAATTGCATCAGAACTGGCGGGATTCAAACAGAGCAGGCCCCTCTCGACAAGGTGAATTTTCAGAAGTTAGGTCTCCAAATCCCAATAACGACGTGCGCCAACAAAGACACAATAGGCAATGAGTCATACCGCTGGCAGCCACAAAACGTACTTATGAAACTGACGACGTAGCTGCCGTAGTTAGTAATTACGTAAAAATGGAAGACATTAGGGACATCTTACTCCAGGTGCACGGCGTAAAACATAACAACATTGCATATCCTGTGATTCACATTACCGTAAATGACGTAAAATTTACGGCAGTACTTGACTCTGGCAGTCCCATTTCAGTAATTAGTGAAAGAATTTTTAGCAAATGCAACAAATCGAACGATTGTCCCACACTTCCGTTACGTAAGATTAAATTACAAGATGCAATCTTTGGAAAAAGTGAAGATGTATGCCAACAAACCAATGTAGAATTCTTTTGTCAAAGCCACAGATTCTCTATGAACTTTCTTATTGTTCCATTATTGTCGACGAAAATTATGTTGGGAGTAGACTTTTTGAATGAATACAAAGTAATCTTAAACTTTCACGATGCTGAAATAAGTTTAGATAAGGAAGGTAGGTCAATAGCTTTGAAATTTGAAGATTGGCTCTCAAACCATGACGAGGTTCTGTTAGACAACAGTTCGGAATTTTCTACGGAACTAGACACTAACAATCACTCTGCAAGTACTGACAGGGATGATATCGACGTCATATTTGAAACTAATGAGTTAATTCAGAATAAAATTCAAACAATTGAGAATTGTAATGACACTAATAGGGAGGACCTTTTTGAGATTTTACAAGCACATTCCACAGTTTTTACTCACAAAACAGGAACAATCAAGGGATTTCAATACCAATTTCGTGTTCGTGAGCATACTAAATTTTGTGTTAGACCATACGTAATTCCAGCACATTATAGGGACCGTGTTAGAACAGAAATACAATCTATGCTTGATGAGGGCATTATTGAGGCTGCTGTAAGCTCATACAACAATCCATTACATGTTGTTGAGAAGAAAAATGGATCGATCAGGCTTGTCTGAGATTCGAGGCAAATCAATACTATCATTATTCCTGAAACAGACAGGCCGCAAACGTTGGAAGAACTTCTACAAAATTTTACTGGTGTAAAAGTGTTGTCTTCCATTGATCTCAGCTCCAGCTTTTATCAGATCGAACTTCATCCAGAATGTAGAAAATACACAGCTTTCCTTTGTTTCGGCGTTTGTTATCAGTTTCGGAAACTTCCTTTTGGTTTGAATATTTCTTCGGCAGCATTCATTCGCGGGCTAAATTCCATATTACCTGAGTTCTTAAAACGTCATATCACCTTATATGTGGACGATATTCTGATAGCAGAAGCCTCATGGGAACAACACAATCGCATCCTCAACAGCGTGTTGCATATTTCTGCAGAATCTGGAATTACAGTTAACTTGGAAAAATCTGAATTCGGTAAGTCAAAGGTGAGGTTTGTGGGACATATTATTTCTTCTGAAGGCATTCAGCCGGATCCTGAAAAATTAGAAGCAATCAGAGCCATTCCAGTTCCAGCCACAAAAAAACAAATCCGCAGTTTTCTAGGTCTCGTAAATTTTTACCGTCGTTCTCTGAATATGCAAATTCTTGTTACACCAAAAATTTGTTCTCCCACTGGAAAAAATACTATTTGGAACTGGGACGAACAAGCACAGTTGGAATTCAATTCTTTGAAAGAATCGCTACTTAACGCGCTAATACTAGCTCATCCAGATCTGTCAAAAGATTTCTGCCTTAGCACGGATTCTTCTAAAGTCGGTCTTGGTGCCCATTTATTTCAAGAAGCCACAGAAAATGACACTACTGTTCAGAAAACCATTGCTATTGCTAGCCGAGTGCTAACAAAATCGGAAAAAAATTATTCCGTTACTGAATTAGAGGCTTTAGCTATCGTTTGGGCATTTAACAAATTCCGTTTCTTTCTTTCCGGTAAGCACGTAAAGGTATACAGTGATCATCGTGCATTACAATTTCTTATGTCTTCAAAATTAAATCATGACAGGTTAAAATGTTGGGCATTGTTTCTGCAAGAATTCCACTTCACAATAGTCTACATTCCCGGCAAGGAGAACATTGTTGCGGACGCACTGTCACGCGCACCGGCTGGGCTTGAGAAAAGTAACACAGAAGACAACCTCGAGAAAAATTTCGGTATTCTTTACATTCAGAAAGTCGCTTTTGAAAACTTGATCACCGCATCTTTAAAGGACATTCCTCATGAACAAGATAAAGATCCGATTTGGAAAGACATCAAAAGTAAATGGCATGAAAAGACACACACTCAGATTCGGCATTATTACCTGGTTAGAAACAACATACTCTTCAAACGCTGCACTGTTGATGACAAGCTATGGGTACTTTGCATTCCAGACGATTTTGTTAATAAGCTCATTTAGTACATTCATTTCAGCTACGCACATTTTGGTCCACGAAAATGTTATCATATTCTTCGAACGACTTGTTATTTTAACAATATGGAAAAGAGAATTCGAAGAGTCTTGTCTATTTGTAAACTTTGTCAAAAGGCGAAACCATCTACTATCTCACATCGTGCTCTGTTGTTTCCTATTATTCCTTCTAAATTAAAAGAATTTGCTGCTGTTGAACTCTTGGGACCGCTTGTCAGAACATCTAATGGATTTTCGCACGTTCTAGTAGCTGTTGAACTTACTTCAAAATTTGTTTCTTTCACACCGTTACGTAAAGCCACTGGACGGTCTGCATCCAACGCCTTTGTTAAAAATTTCTTACGTGAAGTTGGATACGTTAGTAAAGTCATTTCAGACAACGGACCGCAATTCATATCTGCTGTTTGGTCACGCATGCTTCGGAATCATAAAATCAAACCTGTTTTTATTTCATTGTACTCACCACATTGTAACCCCTCCGAACGGATTATGAAAGAAATCGATAAGCTTTGCAGACTTTATTGTCACAGAAAGCATCAGCATTGGGACAGATATTTACTCTTATTTCAAAATGTGCTGCTGAATGAAATGCCTCATGATTCCACTGGTTTACCATCTACTCTTGTACTGAAGAATGAAGAACCACCAAACAGAATCAGAGTGCTTGTACCTTTCCCGAATACACGTAAATTTCGACACAAAGACATAATTGACTTGGCTCTTAAAAATATAAAATCTGCAGCAGACAAAAGGAGAAAACTACACGGTAAAGCAAATGCAAAGAAATTATATATTGGTCAGAAAGTTCTCATTAAAGCTCATTCATTGTCACATAAGAAGAAACACTTGAGTCACAAATTCTTTCTAATTTACAATGGACCTTACAGAATCCGACGTATACCACATGATAATTGCGTTGAAGTTGAAACTCTGCGTACCAGGAAGAGTAAAGGTTTACACCACATTTCACATGTAAAACCGTTTATTGAAAGATAATCTACTTTTTAACTTTGTCTTTGACATAAAACTTTTCACTTCACATTTGTAGTATGCATTGTCAGACTTAGAAACTGTTAACATGCAACAATGTTTGAAGTTAAATATCCAATCAAGAACCAAGAGAACTTATTTAAACAGAAATTACGTATGCATTGTTATAGTGAACAGATGTCACAGTGTTATTGTGTGTGTACATTCTTGCTTGTAAGTTGCACGATTACGTAACGACTATACGGTTTACATACTTAGAACATATACTGGTACTGCTAATGAGATTTTAATGCAACATTTTGGTTTACTTGAAAATACATTCTGGATTTAAAGTACTTTCTGTGAGATACCAGATGACACAGTGGTTAGTTTATGTGACAGCTACACGATTTTATCACGACGCTACTAATGAGTGACAATTTACAATGCTGCTTTTGCGGTGTTTCTGTTTTATATCTGCACAGTTTTTCTGAATTATTCTGTAAAGTAAAACATGTTTCAGTAGTAACTTTTGTGGTATAGCTACAATGAGACAGCCTTTTCCGTAGCACAACAGTACGTTACAGCACAGTACTTTCTTCATCACGGCAATAAGCGTAATTACTAAGATATCTATACGCAAAGCATTTCACTTTTGTTTATCATGAGGTAAGTACATTGGCTTCTGCAGAACTTAGCTTTCGGAGGACAATAACTACGACACTCCCACAGAGATTATCTTACAGCAAGACGCACATTTAGCGCTACAGGACACGTATTTGAGTGATTAATTTGGCACTTAAATCATTTATTTTTAAAGATATTTGAAGTACAATAATACAAAGGTTTTCTGTGATACATTTCAATCCATTGCTGTAATCTGTAACACCTGAGGGTATAACTACATTAATCCTCAGGGGGGTACACGCTTACTTTGTGTACCATGTGTCTGGCAAACACAAGGAGCCCTAGCTAATATGGTATTTGCTTATACAACTTTACACATCGGTACCATATATCTCTAACACATAAATTACACAGCTATCTGACCATTTAACTGAGAGAGACAAACATTTGTTTTACTACATCAGTGACAGATGTTTACGTAATTACACCGTTGGATAACTTTACACTTATGAAATGGTATTTTGTCTGTACTTTGTGAACTGTTCATATATTTTCGGAACCATTGTGATACTATGAGAACTTTAAATGATGTATTTGGTAAGGGATCATGATTTTTAAATTACGTTTGAGGTAGATGACACAATTGAAATGAGCAGAGAATATTTTTTTAGGTTTTGACATTATTGCAGAAAGCTACGACGTTTTTGAGATTTGGCTGAGTTTTTATGATGCTATTATTACGATGACAATGTGTATTATGCTGTTGAGGTATGTTTATGATTAATAATCTGATGCTATATGAGGAATTTGATTATGCTACGTATTTATTATGATGAAATATTGAAGAAGTGTCGACGAATATTTATATGTGTAATAAGATAAGGAATAATGAGTAGTGGTTAGGGACTCTGACTTGTGAAAAAGGATGTTGGAAACCAAGAATCGTAATTTAAGAGTTATGAAATGTGTGTAAATGCGTGAATGTACCACAATGCCGATGAAAATTTTTTGGACCCTGTTATATTTACGGGATTTTGTTTCTACACATTTGTAACGCAAATTCTCGACCTGTGAAATTTTTATATGAGACTGTCACTGTAGCGGAAACTGATGTAAATATTTCGGTAAGGAAGGTAGGTCATCTTGACGTAATGCGTTTTGGGCGCCCAGCTGAGAGATAGTCGTCTGACAAAAGAAAGTCATTAGATGGGGAAAAAAAAGAGGCCATAATCCTCGCTATTGACATTTCTTTGTCGAAAGCATCGCAAATACGACACGCTCTAACTTGAAAATGTATGATTACACTGTGGAGCTCTTAATTTATGATATTTACTGAAATGTCTAATGAAAAGACGAGAAATATTTTATGTCTATACACCTGATTATGACTACTGTCCTTCTAGTTGAGAGATTTTTTTACTACCTTATGAAATGCCATATGGCTAATGAATGATGTTTCATGCCTTCCTTTGTACATATTTGCTCATTTTGTTTAATATCTAGTTTCTAGCTGCACTGCAGCATTGGTTATGATAAAATTTAATAGATGTACTAATATCACTATTTTCTGTCTACAGACCCAGTAAAGGATACGTTTATGATGTACTTTCCTAGAAAAGAGAGCACAAATAGACATTTCCCTTCACAGGAATTGCATAAATAATTTTTTTGATGACTTGGTAACTTTCTTGCAGAGTAAGTTTTTGTGATGCATCACTCTAGTGTTAAGATGTGACATAAGTATTAAACATGGCCATTTTTACTGTAATATTTTTTTCTGCTTGAGCTATGTCATGTTTAAATATAAGTTATTGCATTTGCTGCTGCTGTTTGCCAGGCATAGTGCTACTAAATTTCACTTTACATTACTCTGTTAAGCCAGTATTACTACTGATTTATTTTTCTTGTTGCTGCACGTTGGCTCATATTAGTTGTAATGTTGCAGTTGCTTGGTAATTTAGATTTACTGTAGCTTGCTTTGCCAATTTCCATTTTTTTGTCATTGCTGTTTGTGTTAATTGTTTTGTACTGATGCATTGCCTCGTCCCTTAGTATATATATCTGAGCTCAGTAGATTTAAGTTAGCTTAAGAGGGGATATACTATATAAGAAACTAACTATGATGAATTGGAAGAAACGCATTGAGAAGCTATAAGAAAATGGTTTGGCCAAAAAAGTAGTGTACAGTGGAGAAAAACAATTTTTGAGAGAGGATGTGAACAGAATACAGAAAGCATGCTTGGATAGGATTTTTTTGGTGGAAACAAATATTGAAATAAGAGGAAAGATCTACAGCATGACGTTTTGGGTTGGACTGCAATACCAAATGTCACACTGAAAACAAACCCTGTCCTGTACCTATGTGTTATTATGCTATGTGAATTTGTGTTTTTCCTGTCTTTATGTGTTTAGCTAATAAGATTTACGTTGTAGAATTTTTATGATGTTTAGACATTATATATTCTGTTTTGTTTTAATGCTCATGTGTGAAGTTGATGTTTCAAAAGTTATTCTGATCTTTTATGTATTTACTTATGTCATAATTCCTGTAACACTGATGTATATGTTTATTTCTATTGTTTTATAAAGCCTGTATTACTACAAATGTTATCTGTACTGTCATGTTCTTTAATGACGTATTTTGTACCTTTGTAATTGTATTCTTATATTGTAAATTTATAATTGTATAGACACCAGTTCTTCAAATTAAGTATCATTTCACTGCACACGTTTCTGTTGATCTTAATATATGCTCAGTATGTGAGAAGTTGGAACTGTTTGTGCTCGCATGTGTGTGAATAATTCAGCAAGGGACTGGTTAACAGCATTGCTGGTTCTAAGAACAATTCCAAAAAAGTTTGTGAGTGCACAAGTGGTGGTTCATGGGCTTGCTATATTGTCCACAAGACTCTTCGATGGTGATTGTGCACATGCACAGTCGCAACAGATGGCTGCTAGCCATCTCTACAAGGGCTACAGTGGGTCTACACCTTTAATGACTCACCAATACCATTATTTCTACAAGGACCGCAGTGGGTCTGCAACTCTGATGGCCCACCAATACCGTAATCTCTACCAGGACTACAGTGGGTCTACTCTGTGATGACCAACCTACCAATATTCTTCAAAACTTCGACTGACTCTGCTGTGGGTTTGCTCTGGTATGGCCCATTACCTGTCTGCATGTCAAGAGTCAGCACTGTCTTTCCGTTGGAAGTACAACACTACTTCTTCAAGACTGCATGGAAATCCACTACTTCTGTGTGCAATTTCTTTTACTAATGAGACTTTGTGAAAAAAACTGTAATTACTATTGTGATAAATGATCAGGACTGTCATTATGAGAACAATTTTAGCTTTTGACCAACACTGTATCAATAAGTGTGTGCATTTGTTTTCTTTGTTATTGTAATTATGAAAAATTTTATCAAATCATTATTGGCCACTGCCCAAAACAATTTGTAAAATTTTTTGTGGGGAGCATGGGGGCTATGTAAGTAGGCTGTTTAGGGTCTTTTATTGGTAACGCCACGTAGCGCTCTGTATGAAAATCACTGGCTGTGCTGTGTGCAGTCTGTGGCTGGTTGGCATTGTTATAATACTCGCCATTATAGCGTTGGGTAGTTGGCTGTTAACAGCGCGTAGCGTTGTACAGTTGGAGGTGAGCCGCCAGCAGTGGTGGATATGGGGAGAGAAATGGTGGAGTTTTGAAATTTGTAAGACTGGATGTCATGAACTGCTATGTATATTATGATTTTTCAACACTATTAAGGTAAATACATTGTTTGTTCTCTATTAAAATCTTTCATTTGCTAACTATGCCTATCAGTAGTTAGTGCCTTCTGTAGTTTGAATCTTTTATTTAGCTTGCAGTAGTGGCGCTCGCTGTATTGCAGTAGTTCGAGTAACGAAGATTTTTGTGAGGTAAGTGATTTGTGAAAGGTATAGGTTAATGTTAGTCAGGGCCATTCTTTTGTAGGGATTATTGAAAGTCAGATTGCGTTGCGCTAAAAAATATTGTGTGTCAGTTTAAACACAGTCATGCATAATTTTTCTAAGGGGACGTTTCAACTTTCAATCGAATCTGCCATCACAACTAAGTCATCCGCATATGCAAGACTGCTTATTTTGTGTTCACATATCTTAATCTCACCCAGCCAGTCTATTGTTTTCAACATATGATCCATAAATAATATGAACAACAGTGGAGACAGGTTGCAGCCTTGTCTTACCCCTGAAACTACTCTGAACCATGAACTCAATTTACCGTCAACTCCAACTGCTGCCTGACTATCCATGTAAAGACCTTTAATTGCTTGCAACAGTTTGCCTTCTATTCTATAATCTCGTAGAACAGACAATAACTTCCTCCTGGGAACTCGGTCATATGACATTTCTAGATCTGTAAAGCATAGATACAATTCCCTGTTCCACTCATAACACTTCTCCATTATTTGCTGTAAGCTAAAGATCTGGTCATGACAACCTCTAAAAGGCCTAAACCCACACTGATTTTCATCCAATTGGTCGTCAACTAACACTCGCATTTTCCTTTCTACAATACCTGAGAAGATTTTACCCACAATGCTGATTAAAGAGATACCTCTGTAGTTGTTACAATCTTCTCTGTTTCCATGTTTAAAGATTGGTGTGATTACTGCTTTTGTCCAGTCTGATGGAACCTGTCCCGACTCCCAGGCCATTTCAATTATCTTGTGTAGCCATTTAACAACTGACATTCCACTGTATATGATGAGTTCCGACTTAATTTCATCCACCCCAGCTGCTTTATTGCTCTGCATTCTATTGACCATTTTCTCCACTTCCTCAAATGTGATCTTATTTCCATCATCATTCCTATCCCATTGTACATCAAAATCTGAAACATTACTGCTCGTATTTTCACCTACATTGAGCAACTCTTCAAAATATTCCCTCCATCTGCCCAAGGAATCCAAAGGATTCACCAGCATTTTTCCTGACCTGTCCAAAATACTTGTCATTTCCTTCTTACCTCCCTTTCGAAGACTGCTAATTACACTCCAGAATGGTTTTCCAGCAGCTTGACCCAAAGTCTCCAACCTGTTTCCAAAGTCTTCCCAAGATTTCTTCTTGGATGCTGCAATTATCTGTTTGGCTTTGTTTCTTTCTTCAACATAACTTTCTCTGTCTACCTGAGTTCTAGTATGTAGCCATTTTTGATACGCCTTCTTTTTCCTTTTACAGGCTGCCTTGACTGTGTCATTACACCAAGCTGTTTGCTTCATCCTACCTTTACACAGTACTGTTCCAAGACATTCTTTAGCCCCTTCTAGTACTGTGTCCCTGTACCTTGTCCGTTCCTTTTCCAATGACTGTAATTGACTACATTCAAGTAACTGGTACCTTTCTGAGATCACTGTCATGTACTTGTGCCTGATTTCCTTATCCTGAAGTTTCTCCACTCTTATCCTCCTACATATGGACCTGACCTGCTGCACTTTCGGCCTCACAATACCAATTTCATTGCAGATTAAATAATGATCAGTGTCATCAAAGAATCCCCTGAATACACGTGTGTCCCTCACTCACAGCCTTCCTGAATTCCTGATCTGTTATTATACAGGGTGAGTCACCTAACATTACCGCTGGATATATTTCGTAAACCACATCAAATACTGACGAATCGATTCCACAGACCGAACGTGAGGAGAGGGGCTAGTGTAATTGGTTAATACAAACCATAAAAAAATGCACGGAAGTATGTTTTTTAACACAAACCTACGTTTTTTAAATGGAACTCCGTTAGTTTTATTAGCACATCTGAACATATAAACAAATACGTAATCAGTGCCGTTTGTTGCATTGTAAAATGTTAATTACATCCGGAGATAGTGTAACCTAAAGTCGACGCTTGAGTACCACTCCTCCGCTGTTCGATCGTGTGTATCGGATAGCACCGAGTTACGCAGGGATCCAAAGAGAACGGTGATGGACCTTACGTACAGAAGAGACTGGAACAGCACATTACGTCCACATGCTAACACCTTTTTATTGGTCATTTTCACTGACGCACTTGTACATTACCATGAGGGGTGAGGTACACGTACACACGTGGTTTCCGTTTTCAATTACGGAGTGGAATAGAGTGTGTCCCGACATGTGAGGCCGATAGATGTTCAATGTGGTGGCCATCATTTGCTGCACACAATTGCAATTTCTGGCGTAATGAATGTCGTACACGCCGCAGTACATCTGGCGTAATGTCGCCGCAGGCTGCCACAATACGTTGTTTCATATCCTCTGGGGTTGTAGGCACATCACGGTACACATTCTCCTTTAACGTACCCCACAGAAAGAAGTCCAGAGGTGTAAGATCAGGAGAACGGGCTGGCCAATTTATGCGACCTCCACGTCCTATGAAACGCCCGTCGAACATCCTGTCAAGGGTCAGCCTAGTTATAATTGCGGAATGTGCAGGTGCACCATCATGCTGATACCACATACGTCGACGCGTTTCCAGTGGGACATTTTCGAGCAACGTTGGCAGATCATTCTGTAGAAACGCGATGTATGTTGCAGCTGTTTGTGCCCCTGCAATGAAGTGAGGACCAATGAGGTGGTCGCCAATGATTCCGCACCGTACATTTACAGTCCACGGTCGCTGTCGCTCTACCTGTATGAGCCAGCGAGGATTGTCCACGGACCAGTAATACATGTTCCGTAGATTCACTGCCCCGTGGTTTGTGAAACCCGCTTCATCGGTAAACAGGTAGAACTGCAACGCATTCTCTGTTAATGCCCATTGACAGAATTGCACCCGATGATTAAAGTCATCACCATGTAATTGCTGATGTAGCGACACATGAAACGGGTGAATGCGGTGACGATGCAGTATGCGCATGACACTACTTTGACTCAGTCCACCGGCTCTCGCAATGTCCCGTATACTCATGTGTGGGTTCATGGCAACAGCAGCTAACACACCAACTGCACCCGCTTCTCATGTGACGGGCCTGTTACGGACCCGTTTGCGTGCTACGACCATACCTGTTGCATACAGTTGGCGGTAGATGTTTTGCAATGTGCGGCACGTTGGATGCTCTCTGTCCGGGTACCGTTCTGCATACACCCTGCAGGCTTCAGCTGCATTTCGTCGACACTCGCCATAGATGAGTATCATCTCCGCCTTTTCAGAGTTCGAATGCACCATGGTCACAGTTCCTACAACACTACACTATCACAGACGTCTGGTAACACGGTGTACTACAGTTGGTCTGCGTGCGGAGACGAATGCAGAATAACAATAGCAGCAAGCGCTACATGCGGACACTGCGACAGCTAGACCAAACCACAACAGTGCACTACAGCCACACTCGTAAACACGGTCGTCATCGTAAACATGTCCCTCCAGATGCTGCTCGCCGACCGTGGCCCGTGTTTGTTACAACACACAACTGAACGTCGGAGGTTTTAAGCGTCAACTTTAGGTTACAATATCTCCGGATGTAATTAACATTTTGCAATGCAACAAACGGCACTGATTACGTATTTGTTTATATGTTCAGGTGTGCTAACAAAACTAACGTGGTTCCATTTAAAAAACGTAGGTTTGTGTTAAGAAACATACTTCCGTGCATTTTTGTATGGTTTGTATTAAACAGTTACACTAGCCCCTCTCCTCACGTTCGGTCTGTGGAATCGGTTCGTCAGTATTTGATGTGGTTTACGAAATATATCCAACGGTAATGTTAGGTGACTCACCCTGTATAGTCAATGACAGATCTGGTTCCCCTGCCTTCCCAAGTATACCGGTGAATGTTCTTATGTTTAAGAAAGGAGTTTGTGATTACTAAGCCCATACTGGCACAGAAATCCAAGAGTTGTTTCCCGTTCCTGTTGGCCTCCATATCCTCTCCAAATGTACCCATAACCTTTTCATACCCTTCTGTTCGATTTCCAATCCTGGCATTAAAATCACCCATGAGCAGAACGCTGTCCTTGTCCTTTACTCTAACAACTACATCACTGAGTGCATCATAAAAACTATCCATCTTATCTTGATCCGTCCCTTCACAATGCGAATATACTGAGACAATCCTAATTTTCTTGCTAGACAGTGTCAAATCTATCCACATCAGTCGTTCGTTTACATAACTTATTGCAACTACGTTGGGTTCCATTTCTTTCCTGATGTAAAGCCCTACACCCCATTGTGCTGTTCCTGCTTTGACTCCTGACAGGTAGACCTTGTATTCTCCCACTTCCTCTTCTTTCGCACCCCTTACCCGAATGTCACTAACAGTTAAAACGTCCAGCCCCATCTTACTTGCAGCCTCTGCCAGCTCTACCTTCTTCCCAGAGTAGCCCCCATTGATATTAATAGCTCCCCATCTCATTACCATTTGTTTGCCAAGTCGGATCTTAGGAGTCCCTGGTTTGTCAGTTAGAGGTGGGACTCCGTCACCTCCAAACGTCCGAGGCATTTTGCTCTGATTGTTGCCAGCATCATATTTAAAGTACCAGCGAAGCAGGTTTCTAGCCTTACTTGCCCCGAGTTCCATTGAGTTTTACCCCTAACGGTTGAGGGACTAACCGGTGGATTTGGTAGTCTTTGCCGTATGAGCACAAAGGTGACCACGACTCAGAATATGTCCGAGATGCCCACCCTTATTCCAAAGTAACTGGTACCCCGACGGTCAGGACGACTTACTTGGCCACTCATCGTTGCCCGTGATTCATGAACTAGGACATGACTACAGGAACCCACACCCTGAACCACGACTTTGAAAATTCTCCACAAAATTATCCTTCAAATAACAAATTAAATTTATGTGAATTACGATGATTACTTTCAAGTAGTTAACGCTTCTGTTGGGAAACTAGATCACACGCTGTTCAGTTTGATACCACATTTGTCCATTTCCCAGTATACATTTTGCTATGAAAATTCAAACAAAATTCCTTTATATAATTTTCCCTCAAAGCACTAATTAAAATTCTATTAATTATCGTGATTACTTTCAAGCAATTACATATCTATATGCAAAACTAAACCTCACGCTCGTCAATTTCATGTCTATTTGTCCACTTCCCACTCTTCGTTTGGGTACAAAAATACGCACAAAGCTTTCCCTGAAATTACTAATTAAATTTTTTATTACTTTCATTACTTTCAAGCAATTTGCAAAATTATGTCTCATGTTGGCCAGTCTGATAGCAAATTTGTCCATTTTGATTCTTCATTTGGGTATGAAAAGTCAATCAAAATCAATTCCGTAGGTTCTATGGAATCTTGTTTTCACTCCGGTCAAACATCTCACGAAAAAGAACAAACGTGTTTGAATTCGCAACTAGAAGATGTCAGCCGCATACTTAGCGACGAAAAGTTGATAGATTGTTCCAGAAGCTACTTAATCCACACAAGAATGACGTCAGACCAGTTCACGGATTTTAAGCGTGTTCTAGATGCCAAAAAGCGACGGGATACACTATTGAGCGAAGAAAACATAATATTGATTTTGGAAAGTGGAGATTTTTATTTATCGTCCCGTTAGCATTCACATCGCGTCCCAAGGTCTCACTCTTGCCAAATGTGTTCCAGATGTTCGTGATGTCACTTGTGTGGGAGTTTGTTATCTCCGACTTTCAGACGTCAAGGTTTTCGCTTCGAACATAACGAATTTACTACTTTTGCCTGTGTTTCTTGGGTACC
Source organism: Schistocerca cancellata (assembly GCF_023864275.1). Lineage (NCBI taxonomy): Eukaryota > Metazoa > Arthropoda > Insecta > Orthoptera > Acrididae > Schistocerca > Schistocerca cancellata. Next base: position 519,332,201 of record NC_064634.1, on the reverse strand, counting down.
TTCCGCATTTGCGTTTAGTGAAGGCCGGTTCTTCAGGTCGGCTTCATATTGGGCTAAGAGCATCAAAAGATTCCAAACGCAGAAAATGATTGTCGTTAGTATTAGACGTCCTATCACTTGTTACTGAGTGTATTTTGATCAGGTACTCTGATATCGTCGATACTCCGACGCTTGTGTCACGAAGAGCTGTGTCAAGTGCAGTCTATTTTTTCTCAAAGCATTTAAGAGTGTACAACGACGAGTTAGAATTCCCAGTTGCCTATCACCAAGGCCCAAAAACGAAGCCTCCTTATTATGCCTCCAACTCACACAGTCTGTGGTGCCGCATACACTTTGAACCCTATCCGCCATCCCTTCGTCCACCTACTGCTACGAAAGCAGAGCCTCATGTAGAACAATAAGCTCCGTCCACTAGTCTGTAGCTGCACCGTTACCTACAGTACAGAACCCGCTACATCGTGTCCACCTGTATTTCATGTAACATACCTCCAACGAGTCATTTAGTCATAAAGTTACTGATATGAACAAAAAAAAATAGCTGTGGCCATGGAATTTGCGTTAGTCATTCGTTGATTCGTTCTTCCCGACAATGTACGACTTGGTGCTAAAAGTTGGCTGTAGAAATATCCAGTTTTACCGTTCAGGAAACGTTCTACATATCGCAGACGACCCCGTCATTGTTCTCTAAATGCTTGCAGCGCAATGGGTTCGTCATCCCAAGAGAGAGGAATAGGTCACCGGCTGTTGAGACAGTAGAACACGGGAGTGAGGCGAGATTTGTCATGGAGTACGTAACACCACCTTCCTCTATGTTTGTAGCCCAGTTTCCATAACTTCAGTTAATTTACCACTTTCTGTAGGATTTAGTTAATCGTGATTGGATCAAGCTATGAATTTATCTTCCTGATGCAATTTCGAATTAAAAGGACGAAGTGAGACATTAACAATATTCGAACCAATGTCCCTGAGACAATAGTAGAACAGTATGTAGCAAGACAAAAAGGTAGCGAACTAAAAACGAACAAACAGTTTCACAACAAATGTTAAGAAAGTGTCAAATCTCAGAAATGAAGTTTACATGGGGGGTTTTCTTTACGCTTAGAATAAAGAATACAATGAAATCAGGCGAGAGTACTTTAACAGTATCCATCATTTTGCATCGGTATACTTGTGTACTATTAAGCATGAACAAAACAAAATTTGTCACACTAATGTTTACTAGCCCACAAATTAAATAATCTCTATGTTATCTATGAGCATTAAACGACTAGGGAGCAGAATCATGTACAACTTAAGGTAACCAAGAATCTGTTATACTGTGCCACTACAGCGCTAACGAAACTTCTACTAAGACGTAAGACGTATGCAAGATACACTTTTGTAAAAGTAAATTGGTTACTGAACAACGCATTTACTGGTACGTGAGAGCCAGCAGTCAGTCAGGATACTATACTGCACTTTTAGTCAAATTTTCACAATGTGCAACTGCATTACATGTAACCAACATATTCTTTAATGAAATTTGACTTAATTAGCACACTGCGCAAGAATGGGGGTTTCACAAACTGTTATATTTTGCTATGCATTCTTTTACAGACACTATTACAGTGAATCAAATTGTACAAAATGAACTCACTGCTCTTTAATAAGGTCGGGAGATACGGGGAGATTCTATTTGATTACATCACGGTCAGGCAGCGTATCTGAAACCAGACACTGGATTGTATGGGGTACCCAGAAACAGATATAGATCACAATATAATAGGAACGAAGAGTAGGCTGAAGTTTAAGAGGCTAGTTAGGAAGAAGAGACACGCTTGAAGTTCTCTAAGGCTTTAGATATTGTGGTAAGGAATAGCTCAGTAGGCAGTTCAGCTGAAGATAAATGTACATTTCTAAAAATTGCCATCACAGAAGTTGGGAAGGAAAGAAGGCAACTGCAATGAAATTATGGGTTCCAGAAGAAATACTTCAGTTCATCGATGAAAGAAGGAAGTATAACATTTTTAGGGAAGTTCAGGAATGCAGAAACAAAAGTCACTTAAGAATGAAATAAATCGGAAATACAGTGAAGTAAAGGCGAAATGGCTGCATGAAAAATAAGAAGAAATCGAAAATGAAACGATTGTCGGAAGGACTGACTGTGCATATAGAAAAGCCATAGGAACCTTCGATGTAATTAATCGTAAAAGCAAGGGCGGTAACATTAAGTGCTGTGGAAATTTCACAGTTAATTGCAGAGGAAACAACGAATAGGTGGAATGAGTACGCTGAAAGCCTCTATGAGACGTGATAAAAGAAGAAACAGGAGTCGACGTATAAGAGATAGGAGATCCAGTATTAGAATCAAAATTGGAAGACTTCGAATAAGGCAGAAGGGAAAAGAATATGGTATCAATATCAAAATAGTGAAGGGAATTGGCAACAAAACGGTTATTCACGTCAGTGTTTACATTGTATGAGTTTGGTGATATACCATCTGAGTTTCGCAAAAAAATTATCTACACAGTTACGAAGATTTCAAGAGCTGACAAGCGCGAGAATTATCGCACAATAAATGCAACAGCTCACGCATCCAAGTTGCTGATAGGAACAATATACAGAAGAATTGGAAAGAAAATTGATAGTGTGTTACATGACCATTAATTTGGTTTTAGGAATGTTAAAGGCACCAGAGAACAAAGTTGTGACGTTGCTTTTGATAACGGAAGCAAGACTAAAGAAAAGACACGTTCATAAGATATGTGACCTTAAAAAAGCATTCGACAATGTAATATGGTTCAAGATGTTCGAGGTTCTGAGAAAAATAGCTGAAAGCTATAGGGAAAAGAGTAATATGCAATATATAGAAGAACCAAGGGTGGACAATAAGAGTGGAAGGCTAAGAACGAAGTGCTTGGATTAAAAAAAGGTATAAGATGGGGATGTAATCTTTCGCCCCTATTGTTCACTCTATACATCGATGAAGCAATAAAGGAAATGAAAGAAAGGTTGAAGAATTGAATTAATATTCAACCAGAAAGGGTATGAATGATAAGATTCGCTGATGACATTGCTATCCTAAGTGAAAGTGAAGAAGAATTACAGAATCTGCCGAATGGAATGAACAGTGTAGTGCTACGGAATATGAATTGAGAATAAATCGAAGAAAGGCGGAAGTGAAGAGAAGTAGCAGAAACGAGTACAGCGAGAAACTTAACATCAGGATTTACGATCACGAAGTAGATGAAGTTAAGGAATTGTGCTACCTAGGCAGCAAAATAACCCATGACAGACGGAACAAGGGGGGCGTAAAAAGCGGACTGGCACTGGAAAAACGTCATTCCTGACCAACAGAAGTCTACTCTATCAAACATAGGCCTTAATCTGAGGAAGAAATTTCTTTGAATGTTGCATACAGCATTGTATGGTAGCGAAACATGGACTTTGGGAAAACCGAAAGAAGAGAATCGAAACATGTCATTAGTGGTGCTACGGAATGAATCAGCTCCTGGTCGGAAATACAGTCGGAACAATTGTACCAAGGCAAAGGTTGCCGTTAAACAAACAGGGATCTTGTGGTTAGATTTAGATGTTAATCGATTCCTTGGTTGTAATTGTATTTTAGATAATCTAACTACCTGTGGTACTAAGCTGTGCGTTCCTATCTTTGGAAGACCGGGTGATTATTGGTATATTTTAACTGGATCTTGTGGTTCCGCCCAGTGAGTGCTCATACGTAATATTTTAAAATGTGCCTTTAGAGCGGCCTTCATAAACGAGAAGCAATTTGGGCATATTAACAGCTAACTGTCACTTAGGTCAGAATAAGATTGTCAAAAGGGACGGGTTAGGATCCAGTCACACCTTGTTGCTGATTGAAATGAAAATGTTGCTCACTTTGAAGCCAGCCTTATCATTGTCATAATTGTTTCCTAATTTGTGTAACCTTTAAGCATAGGTGCGCATCTTAAACCCGAACCTTTCGACATACAGTTTCCAAATAAAAGAAAATTACTTCATTGTTTGAGTAATTGAAAGACTCTTGTCGTCAATATTACTTATATGTTTTCACGTGTTGCAGAAGGGCATTTGACAGGAGCAACTGTGCCCAGGGCGGTGGTGGACACCGCCGTTTCACCAGATAACGGCCGCGCGCGCGGGCTAGCCGCGCCCTCTGAGGCGCATTGTGGCGGTCCGCGCGGCTGCCCCCGTCGGAGGTTCGAGTCCTCCCTCGGGCATGGCTGTGTGTCTTCTCCATAGCGTAAGTTAGTTTAAGTTAGGTTAAGTAGTGTGTAAGCTCAGGGACCGAAGACATCAGCAGTTTGGTCCCTTAAGATCTTACCACAAATTTCCAATTTCACTCGATAACGGGCGGGCTGCAGGTCCGGTCCCTTGTAATTATTGTCACGTTGTTCTTGTTTTGATGTCTCTTGTAAAAGATTCTTTTCGAAAATTTGTTAATTTGTAAAGAAAACAAATTTATGATTATATATTGTTAAATGAACGGGTTGTGTGAAAAGAAAGTTACATTGATGGGTCCTCACTTCCACGTTTTCCTTAATACCACGTCTCATTAAGTAAATATAATTCAATATTTAATGAAGTTACTCACTTTATGAACACATGGAGGATTTGAGAATTGCAATATCTGTGAGACTAGAAAACTGGCTCCACTTAGTATTTGGCACACTTTAGCAAATAAATTAATTATCTTTCAAAGTTTCCACAAATTGCAGCAACCATTCGCCTTTTCTTATATTACTCATTCTTATTTTACGTTGCAGCGGCCTTGCCGCAGTGGCTACACCCGTTCCCGCGAGGTCACCGAAAAAGCGCTGTCGGGCGTGGTCGGCGCTTGGATGGGTGACAATCCAGGCCGCCATGCGCTGTTGCCATTTTTCGGGCTGCACTCAGCCTCGTGATGCCAATTGAGGAGCTACTCGAGCGAATAGTAGCGGCTTCGGTCAAGAATGCCATCATAACGACCGGGAGAGCGGTGTGCTGACCCCACGCCCCTCCTAACCGCATCCTCTACTGAGGATGACACGGCGGTCGGATGGTCCCGGTAGGCCACTCGTGACCTGAAGACGGAGTGCTTTTATTTTCCGTTAGCAGTTTCGAACTGTCTAGTGGTTCCTCATTATATGGTACATATTGTTTTTCCAGCGTTGTGTGTAGGTGTGGCAAAATGTATGAACGGAAAATGTAAGCACTGAATGTGACGAGAATTATTCACGTTACGAAATCGATTTAGTTGTAATACTTACATTTAATAATATCTGTTGGTTTGTTCCTGGTGCACATATTGTTTTGAAAAACATAATTTATGTTTCCCAGTGACGTTAATTTTACACCACTTCACAAAATTAGCCACAGGCACCAACCTCCACATGCTTTACAAAACGTAAATAAACCAAAGAGACTGAGTAAAGTTATGTTCTAATATTTTGTGTTGGAGCAGAGAGTTTCTTTCTTTAGCACTTGCATTGCACATTGGCAACGGTAAATATAAATCTATTCATGTTATGTAAATTAGTACAAAAATAACATATACTTACCTTACAAATTTGACATGTGATATTTACAAAATCTCTTAAACAACGAGTTTGGATGATATTTCCTTGGGATCCTGTCCACTCGTGTAGTATAGGGTGCCTAGGAAGCTGCTTTCTCGGATAGCTTTAAAAAAATCAAGCAAATCTTATTAATGGAGTTCAATACAATATATTAAACTGACAATACATAACTTAAGGTTCTATAAACATGGGTCGCAAGCAAATGGCGACATGCGAATAATCAATGTCCTTCGACATATACAATCTCCGTGCAAGCAAATCACACAGTTCCATAAGCCACTGCGCATCTTCCAGTGAGACTCTACCAGGGCGGCTAGCTGGAGCGGCGCTTACATTGTCTTCGTACAGGTGCCGCTCCTGTCGTCATGTAGTCCTAGTCAGCGTTCTGCTGGCTCACTTCGTCTCACAGCCTTCTTGGCTGTTACGTTCCAGGCAGACGTGCTGGCATTTAATGTTACGCCGGAACAATTTCGTCACTAATTTTAGTGCTGAAATCACGTTTGTCATTTATTTTGATGTCTAATATACTTCCATCATCACTCACGAAATAAACATTAGAACTCTGCATGAAGACTTATTGTTTTTTTTTTGTGTGTGTGTGTGTGTGTGTGTGTGTGTGTGTGTGTGTGTAAGAGAGAGAGGGGGGGAGTCTTTTTTATCCTGGGTTCTTTAGTTCTTCAACATTAAATTGCTTGCTAAGTCAGTTTGTTCATTTAATTTGGTGAGGGTGATATTTATTTAAATTTATCCATGTTCTATAGGTGCTGCATGAGGTCTGCGACTGTATTGTAACATTACGTGGAATAATTTCATACTGTTGCAGTCACTTTTTGCTAATATTTTATTAGCACATTGCATTTCTGCAGCATGCTCCCATCATCAGGTGCATTATACGGTTACTTGTACATCAGCTGATAGGTTGTGTACATCAGCTGTGTATGGCGGTCGCGTTAAGAAACGAAAAATAAACCTGTGGAAGGATAAATCTGTTACAGCGTGTACCTTATGTGAATGGCATGATAGGTAATATATATTAATACGTTTACTTACATTTCTGTTGGTGCTTTCATTTTATGGCACACAGAGCACAGTAACAGGTAAATCACAACTTAGCATATTCACAAACATCTGTTTACACCTTTCCAAAGATTTTTAAAATCTAACATAAACTACTTACAATTTCAAAGACGGTAATATATACCTGTAGTGAAGATGAAAACTTTCATATAAATCTAATGGCAATATGGAGAATGTTACATGGGTAGTTACATTTAATGTTGGAGAAGTTTTTGAAGAAGTTAACATTATTACTTTCAAACTTATCATTTAATAATACATCCCCGAGTGCTGTGCCATGAATGAAGATCTCCAGTTCTTCATATAAGTTCATTTGGTGTCCCTTATCCTCTTTATGTAATATATGAAGATCATTCGCAATATCATGAAATGGGTGGCCTATGTCTTTTATGTGGGTCGCTATTGCTGATCTGCTGTAATTGTTAGTGTGATGCAAGCGGTGTATACAAGATTCCGTGAACATTTGATAGGGTGTACATCGGAACTACAAAGAGAAATGTGAATACACGGTTGAAGAAACATAAAAGTCTTTGCCGACTAGGAAAAACAGACAAGTCAGCCGTGGTGGAACATGCTTTTCAGTCGCGTGATCACGTAGTAAAATTTTCGGAAAATGAAGTTTTATGTACTATGGCGATCTATTATCCATGGATATATACAGAAGCCGTCGAAATATATAAACATGGTGATAATTTTAACAGAAAAGAAGAAGCTATGAAACTCGGCGCTACAGAATCGAGGAGAAGTTTATCTTTGACGTACCACGATCGATAGCTATATTTTATCCTTGACAAAGTTCATCTTTATCACGTGAAATCCAGACCACGCCCATTTTCCACGGTATTTAGGCCGTTCTTCGACGTCCGACTCGTCAGTCGGCAAGACTCAGCATAACCTGGAGCACCTCCAAAGATGTCCAACGTAGCTTTGGACCAAACGTCAGGGATAGAAGGGTTCCATGGACGACGGCCATACAACCCACAAGAATTCTCGGCAGCTGAAACATCCGGTCGTGAAAGCCTTCATTGTATGACTCTTTGAAATTGCAAGTAGTTTTTCTTAGATTTTAAAACTCTTTGGAAAGTTGTAAACAGACGTTTGTGAAAAATGCTAAGTTGTGATGTACTTGTTACTATGCTCTGTGTGCCAGAAAACGAAATCGCCAACAAAAATGTAAGTAAACGTATTAATATATATTACCTAATCATGCTGTTCGCATGAGGTACCCACTGTAACAGATTTATCCTTCTACACAGGTTTATTTTTCGATTTTTTAACCCCATTGGCACACACAGCTAATGTACATAACCTATCAACTGTATAATGCACTTGATGATGGCAGCATGCTGCCGAAATTCACTGCGCTGATAAAATATTAGTAAGAAGTGACTGCAGCAGTATAAAATTATTCCACATACAGTGATATTTATTGTTATTGGTGAAAATCTCTGGTTGTTCCAGAAGATACATCGTCATTCCCTTGCCTATAGTGAGTAGAATCTGCAGGTTTGTTTTGATGTCTGTAACAAAATGACTATTTTGTGGGCTGCAAAACTTGATTAACTTGAATTTTTTTAAATGGAATGCATATATGTGCTCTCTGTATTGAATTGTGAAGTATCCTCCTGTTTACGCTATGTAGTAGTAAGGGCAGCTGTAACAGATTAATTCATATATGAATAGGCTTGTGAAATGGTGGGTTGTCTGTTTGTGTTTTATGAACCATTTTGGTTCGTATTTTGTTGTTTGTGTGGAAGCTTATTTTGACTTTATGTGGTTTAAACGGTTTTTCAAGTTGGTATAAGGTGTTACTGAGGAAAGACATGGAGATATATTTAGTTTCATCTGCTACAGAAGGCTGTGCTGTTGATGTTGATCGATTGGTTGGTTTTTATTTTTCATCTAACTTGTCAACTAAGGATGAGTCAGAAGCATTGTTGTGGGCTGTTGTTTTTGAAATGTTAAGTTCTTTCGTTTTTACATCAGGTTTAGCATGGATTTTGTTTACACAGTTGAGTGTTGATCTAAATAATGCTAGTCTGTGTTGATTTGAGTGGCGTGATGGGTTATTTATAGTCACATCTGATGTAGTACGTTTCCTACCAATTTGGAATTTATGTTTGTTATTGTGACAGGTTATATTTATGGCAATAAAATTAATTCCACGTTATGTTTTGTGTCCAACAGTAAAATATACTTTGAGCCGTATGTTACTAAGTTTCTCAGCTCAGGTTTCTGTTTAAGTGGTTTACCCATTGTATAGTATCAAGGTATCATCGACACAACATTTATAATAAACGATTTTGTGATTTTTCTTTTGTTTGTTTAAAAACAATTGGTTTCAAGAACATTAACATTGATGTAAGCTAGTAGGCCAGTTAAGCTACTGCCCATTGCGAAACCACCATTCTGAATATAGATTTCGTTATTTGACGAAAAGTAATTGTCAGATCCACCAGTTCGTAGATTTCTACATTGCTTAACTTTTTCTGATTCAGTAAGTTATCTTTGATTATACAGAGTGTTTCTGTTATGAGTATGTTATTGTAGATGTTAACTATGTCGAGGGATGTAAACTTTGTTGTATGGTTATGATGATATCTTTGATACTGTCAGTCAATTTAAAAACCGTTTTTTGTAGAGTAGTTGGCTGTAAACGTGTAGGGACTTAGTAACGATTTCATGAAATTTTTTCAGTTATCTTGTGTCCTGGGCTGTTTATTGAACTGCCCAATGAACGTATCAGATGGCGTTGTTTGTGAGTTTTGGAACTTCTGTGAAGGTAAGAAGCGAGGTACTGGCTGAAGTAAAGCGGTGAAGGCTGGTCGTGAGTCGTGCCCCTGACACTCGTCTCGGGCTTCTGTAATAATAATAATAATAATAATAATATTAATAATAAAGTGATAGCAAGAAAAAGGGGTAGTGAATTTGAGTGTCAATCAAAACAATAAAAAAGATACGGTACTTGCCTGCGAAAGACAAAGGTCCCGAGTTCACGTCTTGGTCAGGCACACAGTTTTAGTCTGCCAGAAAGTTTCATACTCGTAGTACTTGCACCACTAAACACTGTGTTATATGAGGCACACTGTTACAGTACACATTCGCTAACCCTGCATGGACCGTTGCAGCGTTGCTCCACTTAAAATATATGAAAACTGTCTTGCTTCATCCAGAAACGCTCCAAGGTACTTCGGCTCTGGGCTTTTAGTGTGTACCAGAACTGGAAACACGTAGTAGTAAACAAAAAGAAATTAATTACATAAATTTTGTTAAAGTTGAATGTTTGAGTATCTCTAATAGGCATCGTATTTCATAGTTTTCAATATTTATTATCTTTTTCGTTACTGTTTGAAAACCTCAGCACGTTTCTTAAAATATACTCTAAGAAAAAAAATGGAAATTAGTAGATGTGATGTACTTGTGAAGGCAAATAAATGATTACAATTTCAGGAAAATTGGATGATTTATTCAAGAGAATGAGCTTCACAAACTTAGTAACGTAAAACACGTTCCTCTGCCTCTAGCCCTCTTAACCGGCTTGACACTGACTGATAGTGTTGTTAAATGTGCTCTTTAGGTATATCGTGCCAAATTCAGTCCAACTGGGGTCAAAATACCGAGCTAGTTGGAGGGCTCTGCCATAGTTCTCCAAAATTTCTCAGTTGGGGAAAGGTCCAGAAACTATGCTGGCCAATGCAGGGTATTGCAAGCACGAAGACAAGTAGGAAAAACTCCCCCCGTGCCAGGAAGGTCATTACATAACTGCAATGTAAGTTCAGGATGGTTTGCTATGAAGGACAAGAGAGTTAATGGATGTCTTCCTGATGGACAGCCTGCCAAATTCTGTGCAACTGGTGCTCTAGATAGTCCGAACATCGATATACACTCCTGGAAATGGAAAAAAGAACACATTGACACCGGTGTGTCAGACCCACCATACTTGCTCCGGACACTGCGAGAGGGCTGTAAAAGCAATGATCACACGCACGGCACAGCGGACACACCAGGAACCGCGGTGTTGGCCGTCGAATGGCGCTAGCTGCGCAGCATTTGTGCACCGCCGCCGTCAGTGTCAGCCAGTTTGCCGTGGCATACGGAGCTCCATCGCAGTCTTTAACACTGGTAGCATGCCGCGACAGCGTGGACGTGAACCGTATGTGCAGTTGACGGACTTTGAGCGAGGGCGTATAGTGGGCATGCGGGAGGCCGGGTGGACGTACCGCCGAATTGCTCAACACGTGGGGCGTGAGGTCTCCACAGTACATCGATGTTGTCGCCAGTGGTCGGCGGAAGGTGCACGTGCCCGTCGACCTGGGACCGGACCGCAGCGACGCACGGATGCACGCCAAGACCGTAGGATCCCACGCAGTGCCGTAGGGGACCGCACCGCCACTTCCCAGCAAATTAGGGACACTGTTGCTCCTGGGGTATCGGCGAGGACCATTCGCAACCGTCTCCATGAAGCTGGGCTACGGTCCCGCACACCGTTAGGCCGTCTTCCGCTCACGCCCCAACATCGTGCTGCCCGCCTCCAGTGGTGTCGCGACAGGCGTGAATGGAGGGACGAATGGAGCCGTGCCGTCTTCAGCGATGAGAGTCGCTTCTGCCTTGGTGCCAATGATGGTCGTATGCGTGTTTGGCGCCGTGCAGGTGAGCGCCACAATCAGGACTGCATACAACCGAGGCACACAGGGCCAACACCCGGCATCATGGTGTGGGGAGCGATCTCCTACACTGGCCGTACACCACTGGTGATCGTCGAGGGGACACTGAATAGTGCACGGTACATCCAAACCGTCATCGAACCCATCGTTCTACCATTCCTAGACCGGCAAGGGAACTTGCTGTTCCAACAGGACAATGCACGTCCGCATGTATCCCGTGCCACCCAACGTGCTCTAGAAGGTGTAAGTCAAGTCTGCACGTCCAGCACGAACGCTGGTCCAACTGAGGCGCCAGGTGGAAATGGCATGGCAAGCCGTTCCACAGGACTACATCCAGCATCTCTACGATCGTCTCCATGGGAGAATAGCAGCCTGCATTGCTGCGAAAGGTGGATATACACTGTACTAGTGCCGACATTGTGCATGCTCTGTTGCCTGTGTCTATGTGCCTGTGGTTCTGTCATTGTGATCATATGATGTATCTGACCCCAGGAATGTGTCAATAAAGTTTCCCCTTCCTGGGACAATGATTTCACGGTGTTCTTATTTCAATTTCCAGAAGTGTAGTTGGGAAGCACAATGCTCCAAACTTTTGTAATTTGGGAGAGATCCGGCAAACTCGCTGTCAAAGGCAAGGTTTGGGAAGCACGAAGACAAGCCCTCCTCGGTATCCTACCACTGTCCGGCGCGTCTCCAGACTCGTGTTCGCTGGTCATCAGTATCAGTTCCAGGCAGACAGAGGTGGGACGCGAACCTGACTGTTCACACCACCATGCAGACCTGCAACCAGCAGTGATGGTCTGGGGTGCCAGTTCTGTTCACAGCAGAACCCCTTTGGTTATCATCGGCGCCACCCTTACAGCACAGCGGTACGTCGACGGTAACCTGTGCTGGGCTTGCATTTCAGCAAGATAATGCACGTCCGCACGCGAAGAGAGTTCCTGCTCCTTGTTTTCGTGCTTGCCAAACCCTGCCTCGGCCAGCAAGGTCACCGGATCTCTCCCAAATTCACAACGTTTGGGGTATTATGGGCAGGGCCTCCAACCATCTCGTCATTTTCACATTCTAACGCGCCAGTCGGGAAGAATCAGAGACGATATCGCTCTCCTTCAGGAGAACATCCGTCAACTCTATCAATCAGTGCCAAGCCAGGGGTGGATCAACGTGTATTGACTTGCTCAATTTGTGAAGCTCCTTCTCTTGAATACATCATCCATTTTTTCGGAAATTTTAATAATTGTTTGTGTATACATGTACATCGCATCTAGCGATTTCCGTTCTATTGGGGTAATACCTTCGCGGTGTGCCAGTTTTTTTCTTCTGCGAATGTGAAACCTCGTCAGTCCAAAAAGTTTCAGGACTGGAGTAATAAAATATAGAGAAAAGTAAAGACGGTAATTTTAATGCTTCAAGTTTTGTACATACTCTGACTGCACTTGACCGCAACGCACAGAACGATCATGCAACCTTGTGAATCTGTCACAGAAGCTGTTCAACTCACGCGTCACATTGGCTTGAATGTCGGTTATGTCGTCAAAGCGTACATTTCTGCACTTTGTCGTTTTTTGATAGATTCGTATTCATAACACAGAGCCTGATCAGCCGTGATAAATCAAGTCGCGGCAGGCTTCCAAGCGTCGTCGTTTTATCTCCGGAGTCTGGGTGTGAGGAACAAACTTTGCACACACTTGTGTCTTCTTCACCACATTCTGGACAGTGTCTCGAACGCTAGATGTGGAGATGTTGCTTCATTGCGATTTTTAACTCAAAGCCACTGAGACGCTACGGCCACACTTGCACTGCTTTGTTATTAACACTGCTTCCTCACAACTGCCTGGTGGAATGCACATCTGTTGCTCTTACAGCTTCACCGTAGTTACTACATTCGCGTCACTTGTACAGCAGGGATAAAATCGCTCTCGGAACTTCCTGTACGGGCGCTGAGTAACAGGCTGTACGGAAAGGGCATGACGGCTCCCAAGCCGCCACCACCTCAAACATTATGTGTTCATCCAAGAAAACAAAAACTCTAAGAAATGAAAAAAAAAAAACAATTACAGCTCTGACTTTACCGTCGCCGAGTGTCACCTAATTCCTCTTACTAAGGCAGTGACTCTTACGGTGGTTTCAAGGCAAACGCGCTCAATTTCTCTCGATTTATTTTCACTGCTATTGATTGCGATTTTCTTCTCTTTATAGGATCGACTCTGAAACTAAATAATTGGCTTCCAGAGAGAATATTTCCCTCTGAAGCGCATCTTGTGCTGTCTTGAAACTTGCTGACACATCGTAACTGTCGGGCTGTCGCTCGAACCCAAGACCTCGCCTTACTTGGGCGACTCTATTCTTTCGTCCCTGAATAGCTCACTCGGTAGAAGCATTACCCGCATTGCAACTGTTTCTTATTATTCTATGTCGTCCATACGACGAGAAGCAGCTCTACGGTGTCTCCGATGTGAAGCAAGGTTCGCAAGCAGCAGCCGATGATGATGCTTCATAACCAAACAAACGAAACCTGTGTCGGGTAAGTCAATGCCATTACGTTAGTCACAGACATGGTCCTCGTAAAAAGAAGGTAATCATAATAAAATTAACAGACGAAGCACTAAATCAGACATTGAAAATGACATTACTTCGTGCTCCGTCGAGCCATCGACATTGTGAATTCTAAAGGCTACGCTGAAGTTCACTTTCTGTTACAAGCTACCTGTTCTACTAGTTGCCCTACTCTCGGTTTCTGTGTGTGCCGTTTGTTTCACGCCTTTACATCTTGTTGGGACACGATACCACTCGTATCGCTCCGTCGCGCTTAGCTCAATGCATTTAAACGCTGTGACTGCCTCTAGAAGTCTGCATCTGGTGCTATAATCTGTCATTGCCACTCCTCTACCAATTCAGCCCTCAACGACACAGTATCCAAAACTTTCTGAAATGTGAAATTCGCGTGGAATTGGTTATCAGTACACAGAAATTCCGTTCGGTGTCTTCCCACGCACGACCATTCAGTGTGGCAAACAGATGCGAGCCGAGTGGTCTGGGTAGGTGAGTAGGTGGTGATGACCCTATTCCCATCGTCGTGATTCCTTGAGTTTGCTATTCTGCGATGGCTGATTGAGAAGATCTAAAATTTGGCTTTAAACTTGGATGAAACTGCTGCAGAAACGCACTTAAAGTTGATGCAAGCCTTTGGGGAAAATCGCTTCAGGCCAGACACAGACATACGACTGGTACACTGGCTGGTCAAAGGTATCAGGAGACCTACTAGTGGACATCACTGTGTGGTGCGTCCAGCCTTCCCTTCGAACTCTGCCGGTGACGCTTTCAGTGAGGTGACAGCGTCTGTCGAGGAATGGCAACCCATTCCTCCCCCACAGCTGGCACTAGAGAAGGCAGTGATGTAGGACGGTGGGGTCTTGGACGATGTAACTGTGACTCGTCGCAAAAGTATTCCACTGGATTAAGGTCGGGACTCTCGGCAGATCAGTCTCTTTCAGGAATGTTATCGTCCACAAAACAGAGCCTCAGATGCGACTTGACGACATGATGCAGTGACATGCTGGTAATAAACAACCATCGTCCCCAACTACTGTATTCCTCAGCTGTACACAGTATACAGTGCTGTGGAACGTGTTCATATCCTCCTCGCTTTTACTAGTTTCTTAAGCCCTCCAAAACGACCACAAGCTAACTCGGGAGACACACCCACACTGCAACACTACCTCCTCCATAATTCACTGTTGACAGACAGAGCGAGCTGGCGCAGTGGTTGGAATTCCGGTGGAGGACGGCTCAAACCCACGTCCGGCCATCCTGATTTAGGTTTTATATATTTTCCCTAAATCGCTCCAGGCAAATGCCGGTATGGTTCCTCCGAAAGGGCACGGTCGATTTTCGCAGATGGTTCGTGACACAATCCGAGCTCGCGTTCCGTCTGTAATAGCCTTGACGTCGACAGGACGTTAAACCCAGTCTTCTGCAGGTATTTGTCGAACCCAAATCCTTCCATCGGATTTCCACAGGGTATAGTGTCATTCCAGCTGTCCTCTTTACAGTGGCTCTTCACACCACCTCAATCGTTCCTCGGTGTTGACCACAGAAACCTGCGGCTTATGAGGAGCTGCTCCGCCACTGTACCCGAACGAACGAACGAACCGGGCTTCTACAGGGGCCCCCCGACCCCTGGTTGGCGGAGTCCTAGTATGCTTGCCCTACTTTGCCTCCAAGTCTTCTCCTATTTGGTGCGGTTTATTCTTCTCTTGTTAATCGTGTCTTCTGGTGGCCCTTCTCAGGATGTTGACACTTCTTGGTGTCTGCACTGCAGACACTGGGTGGGCCCATGACAGGCCGTCTTCGGTGCTCCCGGCGCGGACGGCGTAGGGAGCGCCTTATTTCGACGGCTGCTGGGCAGCCGCCGGTGCGGCGGTCATCACGACTTCCGCAACTCTCTGCAGCGTGTCGGCAAGGTGTGTTACCTTGTCGATTGCTGCAGAGAGTGCGGAAATAGCTGCAGCCAGCCCTCCTTCTTGCGCTGTTGTAGTGGCGCCTCGGCTGGTTCCTGCTGGGTGACGTGCGGCGGCTGGCGCGTTACCACGCCTTTCGTCTTCCCTCGGACGTTGAGGGCGCGCTGGTCCTCTGGTGTCCGCCGCGCGCACGTTTTCTGACGCGAGTGCGCCAGCTGCTGTTGCCCCCTTCAGTGGGGCCGGAGTTGGCAGCATTGGCTGCCGGCGTCTGTCTCGCGTGTGCCGGCCGCCTCGCCGGTTTTGCGCCTGGGCGCGGACGGCGGAGGGAGCGGACGGCAGTCGTCGCGGCCTGCTGCCCGTTTTGGCGAGCTATTGCGGCTTTGAAAACTTCGCAGCCGCGGTAGCTCGCCACGTGTGGGCCGCTGCAGTTCGCACACTCGGGCGCGTGCGACCTCGGTAGCGCACACAGTCTGCTGGCATGGGCCCCGGCACACTTCACGCACTTCTCGGGAAAGGAGCAGTGGCGAGCCACGTGTCCCATCCCCTGGCAGCGGAAGCATTGTACCAGGCCCCTCTTCTGTTTCAAGTTTTCGACGGTGACCTTTGTGTCGGCCACCCTCGTCACCTGGTAGAGCCGCCTGTTTTCTGGTGTATCGGTGGCGATCACCAGAAGTGACGGAGACTCCTTGTGGCTGACGTGCGACTTCACGCGCGTCACATTGCGCACGCGGAAGTCGAGCTCCGTCAGTTCTTCTTGTAGCAGCTCGGGTTGAGCTGCCATTGGTAGTCCCTTAAAGACTATATTCAGTAGTCGCTCGGGGACGGCGGCGCGAGTCGACGCCTCGCTCGTCACCCGGATGTAATCTTCTGTATTAGCGACCTGTAGCCGCACCAGGTTCCCCGTTGCAGCTCGCAAGGTGAAGTCGGCAGTCGTCCACTGCCTCACGAACTGCAGGAAGCCTTTATAGTCTTCTGCCACCTAGAAGACTATGGGCGGCGGCCTCCGGTATGACCGTCCGGTGGTGGGGACGGCTTCTTCGTCGTCATCTTCATTTGAACAGCCTGCTTTGGCGGGGGCCGTGGGCGCCGACCGCTCGGAAGTAGGCTGTTCAGTCGTATTTTCGACCGCAAGTGCCCCAAAGCGGTTTGCGGTCGTTGTGGGCGGCGGCGGTGAAGGCGTCGTCCTGGGTCTGGCCCCACGTTTCGACGTGACGGTCGTCCAGGTCGCACCCGCACCGCTGTCATCAGGTAGGGCGCGTCGTCTGCCCCCGTTTGTAGAGACAGCGAGCTGCCTCCTCTTCTCGGGCGTCTTTTTGGCGCCGGTTGCTGCGGTGGTATGAGACCTCTTGCGCCGCTCGCCCGCTGGGCGTTGCTGCGCGGAGGCCTTTATTCTTCGCGCCCTCTCGTCGGCCGGGAGTGCTCCGTGCACTATGATGTCGTCTTCTCCAGAAACGTCATCCAGGTCGTAGTCCACGGACGTTGGCCGGGTCGTTCTAAGCGGCGGGTCAGACGGGGCCGCCGGGGGAGCACGGACGGCGGTCTGCCACACCAACATCTCCAGTGGTCGTATTTGGGGGGCCGGATGGGGCCGTCGACCGAGCGGGCTCGGCCGAACGGCGATCCGCCACACCCATAGCTCTGCTGAGCGAACCTCTAAACTCCGGGCGTGCCCACGACATCTCTGCGCGCTGCCGGAGCGACGACTGTACCCCCAATGTTCTTAACTTCCTGCGCGCATTCACTGTTACAGCTGGCCTGCTGGCGGCTCTTCGGAGCTCTCGAGTGATTCCTTCCGCTAATTTTATGCAGTTTCTTACAACCGGCGTCCGCATTACTCGACGGTTCCTGCCTGGCAGTACGTGAGGTGTACCTGGTCCCGCCCCAGCCGTGGCCGTTCCTCCGCGTTCCCACTTCGCTGTCGCACCGCCAGCAGTCTGCCTGGCCAGCTCTCGAACGACTGAAATGTCCCTGACGGATCTGTCAGTCAGGTGACACACAATGACTAGATCACCTTCAGTGTGACTGACTTCCCTCGGCCGACCCACCCTGCTGTTACTGCTCCTCTGCCGACCTAACACTACGCTACACGCGGGTCTCTTCTGGTACCGGCCAGTCCGCCGCTCGTCACTTATACTGTAGGCTGCGTCACTCACGACACCTACTACTGGTCAATTCCGCGTTACATATGGTGCCCTCATACTTTTGATCCGACAGTGTATACCCGTGTCATAAACGAGGAAATATTGACTGATGTTGTCCCTCCCGATTGGCTGTCGCCTAGGCTACACCAGCAAATGTCCAGAAAATGGCGGATCTGATTGTGTAAGACTGTAGAGAGATCACGAAAGACGTCTGCTACAGCTTGAGAATAAATTATGATACACGTGAACGTACTGCGTTAGAAGAATATAGCGTGAGAAGGACTGCGGCTAAGTTTGTCGGGACGATCAGAAGCAGTATCACGTGCAAGTCCGCAGGGAGCTGAGAAACCGCTTCAGGGTGATCAAAACTTTATTTCAAATGTTTCCACTGGTAATGAAATGACCTATGACGCTGAAACTAAGCAGCAGTCGTCACAAAGGATGTGTTGTTTCCACCTCGACTAAAAGATGAAGAAATTAAATTCCTCTTCAAGGTGATCAAAACTTTATTTCAAATGTTTCCACTGGTAATGAAATGACCTATGACGCTGAAACTAAGCAGCAGTCGTCACAAAGGATGTGTTGTTTCCAACTCGACTAAAAGATGAAGAAATTAAATTCCTGTTGCATATGTTGTCGATGGATTGTTTATAAAGAGTTCGTCCCTCCTAGTCAGACGGTTAACATGGTGCACTATCGCGATGGTCTTAGACGTTTGACAGGAGACATAAAGAGAAATGAAAAAAAAAACATGAAATTGCACGACCGGATGCAGCATACATCACTCACGAATTTTTAACTACAACGAAGATGGCTGCCGTTCGCCATTCACTGTACTCACAGATGTAGCTCTGCGTGACTTCTTACCTTCCGCAAGATGAAAATCGTGTGTAACAGGAGAAGATATGATACAGTGGAGAAGATTCAAACGGAATAGCAGAGGATATTTTACATCCCAACAAAGAAACACTTACATTATGTACCTCAAAAGTGGTGGAAACGTCGGTTATTGCGTTATCAAGAACTTTACATTGAAGGTGATGGTGCATAATTATGTCTATGTAAAACTGAATTATTTTAAATAAGGTACATTCAGGGAACTTTTGGATACCTCCTGCTATATTGCCGTTGCTTCCAGTCGATTCATTGTGACGCTTGACTAAACAATGAAATTTTAGGTTACGCTGCCCATGCGCGTGCAGAAAACACGCACGCTCCTGAGTCCTGCGGTCGGACAACGAGGCGGTGTAAATTTCAAAACACGTTCCCACCGTCAGTGTCCAGCATGGTTTACGGCTTTTAGCTCTGTACAGCGGATGTCCATTAAGCAGAGAGAAGGGGTGATCTTCCACATGTGGATAACATCAGGATTCTCTTACAGCCTTTTCGCTGCAGGTGCAAGAAACGCTGTGGGCCGGAGCTGCAGATACCTGGTACTGAAACCGTCCGACTGAATACTGCCTTGTTGCGCTGCGTGATAAGGAACGTACAAGGGATGTTCAATCACTTTTTTTTCCTGGATGCAGATCGGTTTTATTCAGGATTCCAATGCGCCGTATTCTACTCCATTTTTCTGGATACAAAATCCTATTTCACAACATAATCTCCATTCAATAGTAGATTCCATTGCATATTGTCTCCACAGCAGTGTTGCCACTATTTAAATTCCAACCTATGTAGTTTTACAATAATTCAAAAAAGAAATCTACGTTCGGTAGCGCACAGTTATCCAGATAACGCAGTATTAGTTGGAGACGATATGAACCCGTCGAGTGTAGCCAGGGACGTCTATGGATTCATCGCAGACGCTTTGGACAGACAGTCTTGTGAATTACTGTTACATATTTTTTTCTTCCGAAAAGTGTCTTGACCAGCTAGTTCGACAGCCCGCATGCAATGGAAATATTCTAGGTCTTGGGAACGCAAACAGGAGTGAGATTATCGACTATGCCGGTGTAGAGTGATTATGAAGTTATGATAGCGACGATGGTTACTAAAGTTAATAAAGCCATCTAGAGAACTAGAAGATTATATCTGCTAAAGAAAAACAGATAAGTAGTTGCTAGCATCGCACTTAAAATATGAATCCACATCGTTTAGTTCCAGTATGACGGACGTAGACGAATTATGGGCAGAGTTTAAATGGATGTAAATGACATCATGGAGAAGTAAGTGCAGAGAAAGCCTGTTAAGGACGCAAAAGCCCCACCGTGTTTTAATAACAAAATTTGAAAATTACTCAGGAAGCTAACACTGTTGCAGTCTCGGTTCAAAAAAGAACGCACAATCTCGACAGGCCAAAATTGTTCGAGAATTCCTGAGTCTGTAAAAAGATTCGTGCTCGGAGCAGACAACTTGCCTTGGCAAAACATTTTGCCGAGAACCTGAGAAAATTCAGGTCCTATGTAAAATCGCTAATCGGGTCGAAGACTTCTATGTAGTCAATTGTTGACTAATCTGATAGGCAATGGAAGACAGGAAAAAGAAAGCTGAGCCTTTACATTTCGCGTTTAAGAATCGTTCACACAGGAGGATTCTACAAACATACCGTCGTTTGACCGTCTCAAGTACTCCCGTGTGGAGAACATAGACGTCGCTAGAGTTGTGGAAAAACCAACCGAAACAGTTGAAAATAAGTCGACAGGACCGGATGGAATGCTAATTCGATTTTATCGAGAATATTCGACATTTGCCCCTCATTTAGGTTGCATTTATCGCGAATTTCTCTCCAGGTGGGAAGTCCCAAGCGACTGGAGAAAAATGCATACAGGAAGGAAAGGAGAACGCATCCTCAGAATAACAATGCTCTGTCGCAGTGAAATGTAACTGTATGTTCCCTTTCAAGTATTTCAAGTAATGTGTCGAGTGGTACTTGTAAAGCCATCTAAAGTACACTTGGCAGCATACTGAGAGAAGAGTTGGAAGTTGGTGTTTCACTTTTTATTGTTATCCGTGTGTGCAGTTTATAACAGTTTCCTTCTGTGTTCTCATTCAATAATTTAATTTTGTTAAATTTTTGCATATTTGGCTCTGTGAACCTGAGCTTTCAGTAAACGAGATGGGGACCAAAAAAATGGCTCTGAGCACTATGGGACTCAACTGCTGTGGTCATAAGTCCCCTATAACTTAGAACTACTTAAACCTAACTAACATAAGGACATCACACACATCCATGCCTGAGGCAGGATTCGAACCTGCGACCGTAGTGGTCGCGCAGTTCCAGACCGTAGCGCAGACCGCGCGACTGCTACGGTCGCAGGTTCGAATCCTGCCTCAGGCATGGATGTGTGTGATGTCCTTATGTTAGTTAGGTTTAAGTAGTTCTAAGTTATAGGGGACTTATGACCACAGCAGTTGAGTCCCATAGTGCTCAGAGCCATTTGTAGCGCTTAGAACCGCTCGGCCACTCCGGCCGGCCGAGATGGGGACCCGCAAAGGTCTTACATGTGAAGTCGGAGTTTGTTACCTCGATATTCTGCAGCTTGGTAAAAGAAACCGAAGGCTTGAGTGGCTGGATTCCATTAGCCGCAGTTTGTCAGTCTGGTTAGGCGGACAACCCTCCACTGTCCAGAAGTAGAAGGAACTGGCGACTGTTTACTGATGATGCTGTGGTAACCCTAAGGTGTCGAAGTTGAATGACTAGAAAGACACGATCACTTAGACAAAATTTCTAGTTTGTGTGACGAATGACGTCAACTCTGAATGTAGAAAAATGTAAGTTAATTCGGATGAGTTGGAAGAACAAACCCATAATGTTCGAATACAGCATTAGTGGTGTTCTGCTTGACACAGTCATATCGCTTAAACGTCACAACGTTGCAAAGCGATATGAAATGGAGCGAACATCTGAGGGAAGACGAATGGTCGACATCGTTTTATTGGGAGAATTCTAGGAAAGTCTGATTCATGTGTGAGAGAGACCGCTGATGCGACCTACTCTTGAGTACTGCTCGAGCTTCTGGGATTTGTACCTGGTCGTATTAAAGGAAGACGTCGAAGCAGTTCAAAGGCGGGCTGACGCGCCGTAAGGTAGATTGCGTAGTATCTATGGAGATGTAGACTGCGGCTCCGGGAGTGCTGGAGAGGAGACGATGGTGCTTTGTTTAGTGTACTTCGTTTAGTGCTATGAAGTGAGCAGCCAACTCCAATATGGTAAGCATGTGAAACACACTGATGGAAAAAGAATCACAGCGTCGAACAATAAATAACGTACAGTAATGAAATTTCGAGATGAAATTTGTCTAGGTAACACATTTAATTGACTAACATGGCAAAATCCCAGATGAATGTAATCGTGCGACAAGCCATTGAAAATCTGAAATGCTCATATGTTAATAACCAGTGTACCCGCCAGAACGTTGAACGCAAGCATGCAAACGTACATCGATTGTGTTTTACATGTGCCGTACGAAAGGTTGTGGATAGAGTTCCATCCGGTTGCACTCGGTCGGTCAATACAAGTGTGGGTAATGCTGGCTGTGGATGACGCTGGAGCTGTCGTCCGGTGATGTCCCATATGTTCTCGACTGGAGACAGATCTGGTGATCGAGCAGGCGAAGGCAACTTGCCGACACACTGTAGAAGATGCTGGGTTACGACAGCAGTATGACGGCGAGCGTCAGCCTGTTGGCAAACACACACTGGAATTCTGTTCACGAATGGCAGCACAACAGCTCGAATGATCAGACTGTAAAGTGTTGAGGGCAGAACAACAACTGTGTAAGCTGTAAATATTTTTGGTTTAATGTTGCAATTATATCACAGAAATGCACACATTTACACAGTTTACAATGTGAACATGTTGTGACTGTTGTCAGACGAACGCATCTCATCCTCAGAAAGTGAAATAATCCTAAACACAACAATGGTACATTTTAACTAGAAGTTTCTTTAGAAAATTATTCTAACGACTATGTCATGATATTGGCCAGTACTGCGATAAATCATCCGACTCCGGTTCAAAGTTTGGTACTATATAGGATGATAATCAAGTATACGGAGGATGGATAGCTTTGTGACAAGTTGAGCAAGGTCGCTTTGATGAGAAAGGTCGACCGAGTTTACAGTGGACGCAAGCTAGTGAATCACCAAGTTTACGCCTCTGCACGCGGTATTTACTTTAGCGGCGATGAGCTGTCGTCTGCAGGGCTGCTCTCGTCCTTTGAAATTCCTATAAGACTAGTTAAGCCTTTGCTGATTTTTCCAGCAGAAACTCTCCATATGTTTCTCGTTATGCAAGAAAACATGTACTCATCCCTAATCTTGGAGTATGGCGATATGCACGTGCATGGTTGGAGCAGCGTGCATATTAAAATGCTCTCTCAGTCCTCGCAAGAACAGTTAGCTAATTGGCTTGTTTTTTGTCCACAGTTGGAGGTCAATGATGTTACAGCTAGTATCTAGCTGAATGTCAACCGCGGTGTTCACACAAATTTCTCCTCTGCGTTACACAGAGTGCTAGTGCGCCCCGTTCTGCACTTGACGCCAGTTCAGAGAAGAGTCCCCGAAAATTTCGCTCTGTCTCCCCACTGGGTTCTTTTGTTCTCCATGTCACGTCTTTTTTCGAGCAATAGGAGCGTTCCTCTTATTTTTGTGGAAACTCTCTCTGCCAATCGCAAGGGCCCTATCATTAAACTGCATCAAAATCTTAGCACTTTACTCCTTCCCAGTTAGTTTCCGCCAATCGGATGTTTTGTGCCCGCTCCAGACGCCTAAAAGGTACAAGTATACATCATATGTGTACCACTCACTGTTCACGTGATCAATTGCATCACTGGTTTTGTTCGTATCCATTTGGAATTTCAAAACGCAGTTTTCTAAAGCTTCTTTCTGTCCTGCTTCTGGTGGCCTGTTATTTGCTCCCCAGTATGTGTCACCTGTCAGGTCGCTGACTCCCGCTGCGGGAGCTAACCTAAGGACGTCACACACATCCATGCCCGAGGCAGGATTCGAACCTGCGACCGTTCCGGTCGCGTGGCTCCAGACTGAAGCGCCTAGAACCGCTCGGCCACTAAGGCCGGCGGCGGTATGTGGGATGACCAAGAGATTGCTCCAGCTGTCATACGAAATTGCATCCCAGAGCATAACTCCAGGTCTAGGCTTAGTCTTCCTCCTAATGAACATATGGCAATTACTAGTACCGAGGAAAAACCAGCTTTCATCAGAAAACACACCAGCCCTCCATCCTTCTATCCAGTGAGCTCCTGATTGACACCATTGAAGTCGCAAATGACGGTGGTTTGGGATCATTGGAGTGCAAGCTACATGGTGTCTGGCTCGAAACTGTCCTTGGAGCAACAGATCTGTCACTGTGGTGCCAATGCCTGCCAAAATTGCTGTTCCAACTGCAGTACGATGTGCCATATCCATACATCAAACACAATGGTCTTCCCTCTCGGTAGTGTCATGTGGCCATCCGGAGCCCAGTTTCCTTGCGACCGTACATTCTTGTGACCACCGTTGCCAGCAATCACGTACAGTGGACACATTCCTGCCAAGTCTTTCTGCAACATTGCAGACAGAACACCAAGCTTCTCGTAGCCCTATTACACGATGTTGTTCATACTCATTGGGAGGTTTTGATAATAACGTCTTCGTCGCCTTAAAGGCATTCTACATCTCCATCCACATCCATACTCCGCAAGCCACCTAACGGTGACTAACATTAACTGAGCGCATCCAATGTCGAAGGTAACTTACGTTAACGATCGTTACAGCGTATATTTAAAGCGAATCTGATTTGCATCCACATAGTGGTACTTCAAGCTCCACTCATATGTGACTGGCACGAGATTTGAATTGACATCTTCCAGATGTAGCAACACCCCTGTAATCTTCGGTTATGTTTCACTTTAAGTTGCGTCTCTTTTCCGTCAGTGTATTTAAGTTGAAATATTAATGAAAACGATTCTTTCTGAAGATTATATTTTGTATTAACTGATGGGGGAACACTTCAGGTTGATGGAGTATTAATTTAGAACTGGGCAATACTTAGGTCTTCCATTCAGGTCATGATCAACTTCTTTCTTCAGGTGTCAGTAATCAATTTTAGTACAGCATGTTTCAGAAGTAATTGAAATATTTAAGTGCCAATGTTAACTTAAGTGCTATAAATTCAATACATTAATCCAAGAATGGTTTCATTTTGCATGTGATGCTTTGTTCAGTGGTGTGGTGAGTAGTTGTGGTGAGTAGTATTTTCGCCTATGTCTCTGTGGGATATGTACTGCACTTGTAGCAAGACATGGTAGCAAGAAAAAATGTAACGTGGTTGAGACACATCATAAGTTGAAGAAATGCGAGTGCAGAGATTAAGTTGAAATTGCTACATAGTGATACATATTCGGTAATCGCCTCCATGCCATTAATGGCTGGAATTTCACGACGATTACCGCAAAATCGTGAAACCTACCAGAGCTTAAATTTTGATTAATAATCAGCATTAGTGGCCAAAGGCTTTCGGTATGAGAAGTTAACCTCGTTCTGCCAACGGCCTTGTCAAACATGGCGGTAGAGTGGACAGAGGTTCAGGCCGCTCTCTTGTCCTTGGAGTTGGAAATTGCCCCTGAAAGTGGAAGAATCAGCAATGATCAACGGCATGAGGATGCAGAAGGCAATGGAAACCACAGAATTAAAGACACATAATGCGTAACCGCAGGACATGTGGCCTGTAATTGAAGAAGTGTCATGATGATCTCTCCATTGGCCAAAGATTCCTTAATAGACCCCATTCAGATCTACAAGAGGGCCAAGGGGGGAGGTGACCATGAGAAAAAGATTGAATAAACGACGAAAAGATAACGTTCTACATGTCGGGGCGTGGAATTTCAGAAGCTTAAACGTGTCAGGAAAGCTAGAAAATCTGAAAAGGAAAACACAAAGGCTTAATCTAGATACAAAAATGGTTCAAATGGCTCTGAGCACTATGGGACTCAACTTCTGAGGTCATTAGTCCCCTAGAACTTAGAACTAGTTAAACCTAACTAACCTAAGGACATCACACACATCCATGCCCGAGGCAGGATTCGAACCTGCGACCGTAGCGGTCTCGCGGTTGCAGACTGCAGCGCCCAGAACCGCACGGCCACTTCGGCCGGCTTAATCTAGATACAGTATGGGTCAGTGAAGTGAAATGGAAAGAAGACAAGGATTTCTGGTTGGATGAGTATGTGGTAATATCAACAGGAGCATAAGGTGGTATAATGTAATTCAGGTATACATGCCAGTACGAGCGCAAGGGCAGTGCTGGTGCATTTGTTATTGCAGGTTGCCTACATCAAGGGCAGGTATGCACTCAGGGGCAAACCTATTGCTGCGCAGGATTAACCGAGTGGTCTAAGACGCTGCAGTCACGGACTGTGGTGCTGGTCCCAGTGGAGGTTCGAGTCCTCCCTTGGGCATAGGTGTGTGTGTTTGTCCTTAAGATAACCTAGGTTAAGTAGTGTGTAAGTTTAGGGACTGATGACCTTAGCAGTTAAGTCCCATAAGATTTCACACACACACAAATTTTTTGCAAACATATTGTTCTCCTTTGATTGACACATACCTAACCTATTGTTCTGTTAAGTGGTTTTCTGTGTCACCTCCATTTCCTTTTGATTGACAGGCACTTATCCTATTGCCCCCCCCCCCCCCAGCTCCCTCCCCCACCCCCAATCGCCTCGTCTTCTCGCTGCTACAGATAAACTTTCAGGTCTGAGTTATTGGAATAGGCACCCCTCTCTTATCAATTTTATTGACTACTTAATTAAATTGATCAATTAATTAACCTCTCACCCACAGTAAAATCCCCTCCCCTCTTCTCCCCCAACAAATGGCGGGAAGTTCAAGTTCCATCAGGACAATGCAACATACCGTGGCTACATCCACTAACTTAAGAAAATTGAGGGAAAAAAAGCGCTCTTGGGCTACCTGCACTAACTTAAGTCATCCGACCATCACCTCTTCCTAAGGAATTAGTTGGAAAAGGACTCAGCCTGTGCTGGATAGGATGGACATAAGTCTTACTTAACCTGCTGTTCTGTTAAGTGGTTTTCTATGTCACCCAGATTTCCTTAAACTATTGAACCACCTTTGATTCCAAATTAAGTAATTAGTTATGTTCTCTCACCATATTGTGGTACACTTCTAGAATTTCACATGCTTTTGAACGGCATTTCTGGCGCATTCTTCTTTGTCACCCACCCCTTTTAACTATTGTGCTGCGTTTTACATATAAATTATGCAAATTAACCTTGTGTTATGCACTTAACCTGCTGTTCTGCTCCATGTCACCCGCTCACACACCCCCTCTCCCCCCTTAACTATTATACAGCTAACACCATGTTACATAAAAAATTTAAGGAACTTAATTAAATCCATATTTTTCACATGTATAGGATATATTTTTTATTTTGCAACTTCCTATTGGTTGGTTAAATTGATGGAATACAATTTAAATAAAAGATCACTAATAAAAAACACATCTCCCTCACTCGATGCCCGACGCCACTGCCGCCGCCACCGCCGCCGCCGCAGCCATCAGCTACTAAGCGACGCATGGTGTCAGTTCGGGTCCTGCAAGGGTGAGGTGGCAAGATCTCTTTCATACATGACACCCGAGAAACTCCTGTCATAACACTTGTTCACCCAGGTACCATTGCTGGCATGATGACACATAGCTGCGGCGCAGGTCCAGCGCCAAGATGGGTGCCCCAATGCATCCCAGAATAGCACAGGGTGCATTCTCCCTAGCGATCGTCACTGAATTTACCCATCAAACTGCTGCTGCTGCCGGTGTGTGGGAGCACCGTCTCAAATGACATTAGGTTTTGCTGAAGATGAGTGCTATTATAGAGGTGAAGTTTAAGATAGAAGATAACAATATATATATATCATCATCATCATCATCATTTAAGACTGATTATGCCTTTCAGCGTTCAGTTTGGAGCATAGCCCCCCTTATACAGTTCCTCTATGATCCCCTATTCAGTGCTAACATTGGTGCCTCTTCTGATGTTAAACCTATTACTTCAAAATCATTCTTAAACGAATCCAAGTACCTTCTCCTCGGTCTGCCCCGACTCCTCCTACCCTCTACTGCTGAATCCATGAGTCTCTTGGGTAACCTTGCTTCTCCCATGCATGTAACATGACCCCACCATCTAAGCCTGTTCGCCCTGACTGCTACATCTATAGAGTTCATTCCCAGTTTTTCTTTGATTTTCTCATTGTGGACACCCTCCTGCCATTGTTCCCATCTACTAGTACCTGCGATCATCCTAGCTACTTTCATATCCGTAACCTCAACCTTGTTGATAAGGTAACCTGAATCCACTCAGCTTTCGCTCCCATACAACAAAGTTGGTCGAAAGATTGAACGATGCACAGATAACTTAGTGTTGGTACTGACTTCCTTCTTGCAGAAGAGAGTAGATCGTAGCTGAGCGTTCACTGCATTAGCTTTGCTACACCTCGCTTCCAGTTCTTTCGCTATGTTGCCATCCTGTGAGAATATGCATCCTAAGTACTTGAAACCGTCCACCTGTTCTAACTTTGTTCCTCCTATTTGGCACTCAATCCGCTTATATTTCTTTCCCACTGACATTACTTTCGTTTTGGAGATGCTAATCTTCATACCATAGTCCTTACATTTCTGATCTAGCTCTGAAATATTACTTTGCAAACTTTCAATCGAATCTGCCATCACAACTATGTCATCCGCATATGCAAGACTGCTTATTTTGTGTTCACATATCTTAATCTCACCCGGCCAGTCTATTGTTTTCAACATATGATCCATAAATAATATGAACAACAGTGGAGACAGGTTGCAGCCTTGTTTTACCCCTGAAACTACTCTGAACCATGAACACAATTTACCGTCAATTCTAACTGCTGCCTGACTATCCATGTAAAGACCTTTAATTGCTTGCAAAAGTTTGCCTCCTATTCCATAATCTTTTAGAACAGTCAATAACTTCCTCCTAGGAACCCGGTCATATGCCTTTTCTAGATCTATAAAGCATAGATACAATTCCCTGTTCCACTCATAGCACTTATATATATATATATATATATATATATATATATATATATATATATATATATATATATATATAATGGTAGCATGGAATTATGCCTATCATGCAGCACAAATTGAATTATGGGATCAGGAGACATGTGACCATGTCCGCTCCCAAAGATATATAGCAGACATGTAAAATTACATCTCCTGTACTTGACAAAAACCACAGACATAGCATGTGG
Organism: Schistocerca cancellata; assembly: GCF_023864275.1. Classification (NCBI taxonomy): domain Eukaryota; kingdom Metazoa; phylum Arthropoda; class Insecta; order Orthoptera; family Acrididae; genus Schistocerca; species Schistocerca cancellata. The sequence goes on along the minus strand of NC_064634.1, from coordinate 519,303,054 downwards.
TTAAAAAACTGTACACTGTCACAGCGGGAGCAGGGCTGAGTATAAAGAACACAGTGGTTGTGAGGTAAAAATTCATTTATTTCTGATCCAACTTAAAAGTAATATTACATTTTCATAAGCAGACACAGCAACACTTTTTTCATACATGTTCTTGAGTCAATGGAGAGAAGGGCTCCCGTACGATTCCAGGTCTTGAATAGCACCAAACGTAAAGATTTAATGCGTCCATGAGATCTTCTCCTTCCCCTTCATGTAGACGATGGTATCTGTGTGATCGAATAATTTAAGCGCCGTCACCATATCTTTATAGGGTATGCCAGGATCAACCCAGTGAATTCCATGGTAGAAGTGTGTTAACCACTGTGCACTCTTCCGTGTCTAACACACATCATGTACTTGAAAGACCTCAGTAATACAATGTTTGCTGAGAATGTCTCTGTTATTCCAGCATCTTGTGTGTATGCTACAAACGCAACATCTTTCAATATGAACTGTCTACACTACCATCACAGAAACCCTGAGCATCTGCAATGATGTTCACACCCTCAGAGACACCATTATGAAATACAGCTTGTTGCACAACACTGGTGAGTAGGCAGTGGTTGATCAAATGGCCATGTAGAACTAGAGCATATGCGGCAGTGTATTCTGGGAAATTTGTCAAAGATTCAAATTCAGTTCGCACATCTATAGGTCCAGACTTAATTATCTCATTCTTTTTCAAGCAGTCTATTACAATGATCGGTGAAAGCTGTATGAACTTATGTGGACTGAGTAGACACCCTCCTCCCTCTCCTTCGGCAATTTCATAGTAAGGAGCACAAAACCTTGCATACATGTCACAAGCTAGACTGTATACATTTTGATTCCACTGCGGATGTAGATTGTCATATTGATAGGATTCTGATTTGAGGTAGACTTTGGCATTAGTGAACTTGCAATTGTCGAACACGGTGGAATAATTTGCTACATTACCTCTTCTATCAGCGTGAAATGCAAGTATGATGAATGTATGTGTCTATAGCTGCGAAGAGGTTTTAATAGCCCATGTTTGTCTGATCGCAGTCGATAACACTGGGTACTCAAAAACCTCCCATGAGCGAAAGGTCAGTGACAGAAATGTGTCGGAATTCAGGATTTTTAAAAGCTTCAAACCCTTCTCGTCGGATACACTGATACGAGGCATTTTCCATATTATCTTGCTGATTGTGATCATATTATCCTCTTGAGCTCCTCGAATGTACGAGTTATTGTCCGTCGCACTCTGCACCAGAATGAGCTCCTGCTTAGCGTTCATAATAATCTGTCTCACGTCTTCAAAGTACCCCACAAGCATTTGTAGAGGTATGCATGCAGTAAATCGCTTGTACTCTACAACTGTTCTATCCTCTGCATCGTCTATGAACCACACCGCATTTTCTTAACTATGCAAATCAAGGGAGATACAGAGACATGTTTTATGGGTTGATGTTATGCCGACATTGCGTGTATTGACGATCTCAGACCCGCTGAGTTCATAGCGTATGTCTTGGAACAGTAATGCTAAAGCGTTACGAGTAAGCTTGGATCCCACTGTATTGCTGCCAACGGTTTTCTTGAATGACCCCTCTAGATATATGAAGCTCTTGCATAGAATTGATAGTGCATCTTGGTGCTGGACGACAATCCTAATTTCATCAATCTTGTTAAATGTGGTTGAAGCGTGAGGTTTATGAGAGAAGTATTCCTGACCTATAATTCTTTCATCATACTCTACCGTACTGCTTATATTGAGTGAGGACGTAACTGTGTGGTTTCAAGCCAACTGATTTAAGAAATCGTAGTTATCACTTTGCTGTTCGGTAGCAAAGTGACATGCTGTGGATTGCGTGACTTGTTTGGTACTGTACCCCCATCCCGCCTTGTTTGAACTGTCACTGTAAGGTATATTGCATTGGCAGGGGTCTCAACAATTTTGTACCCCATTGCAACTGAGGGGAAGACTCCATATATAGTATGAATCAGACTATCGTTGAAATAGCAGTTCGTTGCAATGTTACACTCGACGTGGTTTGTGCTGACGGGAAGTATTTCCACAGTCTGATCTGACTTGTAAACTTTACTCGGATCCTTCTTCAAAACCTGCCCTTTTGTGAAACCCAGCAGGCGCCCTATTGAACCTTTCTGGTTAAAGTCAATCGTTGCGTTTACAGTCATTATTTCAGATTTAAGTGTACTGATGTATGCACGTAGTTTAATACCTGTTTTAAAACTTCGTTTAAATCGTCAATATCGTATGCACCCGGTTCTATTTCAAAATATCTTTGTCACCATTAATATTCAGATGCAGTTTGTTGTTAGTCTCAGTGATATTTGGGATTCTGTTGTAGGTCTCCAGTCTAATCAATCCAATACTCCATTCGGCAACGCTGAAATCAATTGGTGGCAAGTAATTTGCACGCATAAGAGATGATCGTTCTTTTAATGTCAAAGTGTACGACATTGCATCTGAACCTCAACTGATGAAGGAATGTTTAAAGCTCTTCCTTATATAGCATGCTTCTTCTTCTTTGAAAAGTTAAGAGAAACATGATGCATAGTTGTCCACAGAGGTATGTATTAAAGTCATGATTGGGCCGATAGTTGTAGAACACACATGTCCTGTGAGTGAAGTATCTTTGTAATTCTACTGGCGGTTTCAGCTCACCAAATGAGTCGAAATAGTGGACGGTACCCGCATTTTTCATATGATACCCAATAGGTGCCAGGACATCCAGCAACATCTAAATTCACAATGCCACATTCACCAATTTTCCACATAGTCTTCAGTAATGTACCCCGCATAAACAAACCACGGAATCTTGGTACGTTGGATTTGTTTCTAACAAAAGAAGATCAGTATTTGTGAGTGGTCGATCTGGTAGAACCACTAATGGGCTTTCCGTTGTTTATGAACAGACCAAGCCTTTTCCTGTACGGTTTCAAGTATAGTCCTTTACCGATGGCTGTGGCTTCCACCATGCGGTTGTGTATTCTTGCGTATCCTAGTTGCGCTTGGGAGTTTTGCGGGTTCTTCAGCGTTCGAGCGATAGCTGCAGCACCACCAGCGAGGGATCCTACCGTCGAGAGCGTGGAGAGGGCCGGGATGAGAAATGGAATAAAACCGCCAGATGTCTTGGGTGTTGGTAGAACTCGAGGTGCTTTAACCGATCCTCATCTTCTTCTTTTTCTTCTTTCCGCATCTTTATGCTTCAGTGCGTTTTTAGCTGCATACATCGCTGTCAGGATACAGTTCTTCAAACAGCTCTGCTTCTCGCCCATGTCCTTCTTCTTGTTTAGTGCACGACGTGCAACATTCAGATCTCTCTTGAAATTCATCATTCCTAAACAAAACAATTTTTCCTCGCACGGTTTTATCAACTGCAAATGCTGCGACCAATACCAATATCCTTTCTTCTCCGTATCACCTTAGCCTTATCAGCTAAGATCCTATCTGCAATACGACGACTTGATAGATCTTTATTTGCAGTGTATACAATGTCGCGTTCCATACACGCTTCGTCGAGAAGATTAACCCCCTTATACGTGCCAAGCGTTTCTGAAGCTATGTCCCAGGTCCACAGTAGTTACACCCAGGGACGTGTAGTTCCACCAGTAGTTTGTCTAGAATACCACCACCTCCTCTAACGCGTCTCCTAGCACGCATGTTACGCTACTGTGATGGTTGTGGACAATGCACGCCCATTATATAGCAAATCGTCAGCATCAATCCAGCTGTTTTGTGTATCAGGAAAACCAAGGCATTTGGCTAGTGCTTCATTTCCACGACGTCTTATGACTCTCTCCACGAGAAAAACATCCGGTTCTGAGCTTTTATGCAACTCCTCGGTTAGAAGCAGCCTGTAATTTCTTCACCTTTACTATCCTTCAATATACACTCCTGGAAATTGAAATAAGAACACCGTGAATTCATTGTCCCAGGAAGGGGAAACTTTATTGACACATTCCTGGGGTCAGTTACATCACATGATCACACTGACAGAACCACAGGCACATAGACACAGGCAACAGAGCATGCACAATGTCGGCACTAGTACAGTGTATATCCACCTTTCGCAGCAATGCAGGCTGCTATTCTCCCATGGAGACGATCGTAGAGATGCTGGATGTAGTCCTGTGGAACGGCTTGCCATGCCATTTCCACCTGGCGCCTCAGTTGGACCAGCGTTCGTGCTGGACGTGCAGACCGCGTGAGACGACGCTTCATCCAGTCCCAAACATGCTCAATGGGGGACAGATCCGGAGATCTTGCTGGCCAGGGTAGTTGACTTACACCTTCTAGAGCACGTTGGGTGGCACGGGATACATGCGGACGTGCATTGTCCTGTTGAAACAGCAAGTTCCCTTGCCGGTCTAGGAATGGTAGAACGATGGGTTCGATGACGGTTTGGATGTACCGTGCACTATTCAGTGTCCCCTCGACGATCACCAGTGGTGTACGGCCAGTGTAGGAGATCGCTCCCCACACCATGATGCCGGCTGTTGGCCCTGTGTGCCTCGGTCGTATGCAGTCCTGATTGTGGCGCTCACCTGCACGGCGCCAAACACGCATACGACCATCATTGGCACCAAGGCAGAAGCGACTCTCATCGCTGAAGATGACACGTCTCCATTCGTCCCTCCATTCACGCCTGTCGCGACACCACTGGAGGCGGGCTGCACGATGTTGGGGCGTGAGCGGAAGACGGCCTAACGGTGTGCGGGACCGTAGCCCAGCTTCATGGAGACGGTTGCGAATGGTCCTCGCCGATACCCCAGAAGCAACAGTGTCCCTAATTTGCTGGCAAGTGGCGGTGCGGTCCCCTACGGCACTGCGTAGGATCCTACGGTCTTGGCGTGCATCCGTGCGTCGCTGCGGTCCGGTCCCAGGTCGACGGGCACGTGCACCTTCCGCCGACCACTGGCGACAACATCGATGTACTGTCGAGACCTCACGCCCCACGTGTTGAGCAATTCGGCGGTACGTCCACCCGGCCTCCCGCATGCCCACTATACGCCCTCGCTCAAAGTCCGTCAACTGCACATACGGTTCACGTCCACGCTGTCGCGGCATGCTACCAGTGTTAAAGACTGCGATGGAGCTCCGTATGCCACGGCAAACTGGCTGACACTGACGGCGGCGGTGCACAAATGCTGCGCAGCTAGCGCCATTCGACGGCCAACACCGCGGTTCCTGGTGTGTCCGCTGTGCCGTGCGTGTGATCATTGCTTGTACAGCCCTCTCGCAGTGTCCGGATCAAGTATGGTGGGTCTGACACACCGGTGTCAATGTGTTCTTTTTTCCATTTCCAGGAGTGTATAAGTTCTAGGATTCGTTCTTTACACCTTTGAAACTGTGAATATGTCGACCAGTTCAGTAAGTATGATTTCTCAACTGACGTCTTGTGTTTTGAGATACATACCAAATCACCTACATTGAATTTCTGGCCGCATGGATCCAGCTTTTTAATGCGATAGTACACCTTACCCATGCGTCCATTAGCACGAACATCAATTGGTCTCATACTTATTGTGGTATTGTTGGTTCGATTATAGTGATCAATTATTTGTGGGAGGATATCTGTCCATTTGTATGAGCCGCGAAGGTTAAAACGCATCCACATTCGACCTTTTATTGTTCTGTTAAGACGCTCCACGATACTTGCCGTCAGGTGAGTTAATGTTGAGTAGTGATGTATTCCAAACCGCTGCATCACGGTCTTGAAATACCTTTTGTAAAACTCTCCGCCGTGATCGGTTTTGAGGTTGTCTGGACAACGATACGCTTGAGGGATCAGATTAACGTCATGGATGCACATACAAGGATCTTTGCATCTGTCTATAGACTGCTAGTGGAGTTCGCAATAAGAAACATGAGGCCGTCCGCTGTGGCCCTGCGGTTCTAGGCGCTTCAGTCCGGAACTGCGCGACTGCTATGGTCGCAGCTTCGAATCCTGCCTCGGGTATGGATGTGTGTGATGTCCTTAAGTTAGTTAGGTTTAAGTAGTTCTAAGTTCTAGGGGACTGATGACCCCAGAAGGTAAGTCCCATAGTGCTCAGAGCCGTTTGAACCATTTTAAGAAACATGAACTAAACGATTGCATTGGTCGTCACAAGATCGACTTAGTTCTCTTGTCAGAGCTTCACCTGCACCCGAATGGAACATTCAATCTTCGAAATAAGGTTGGTTACGGCACTGAGAGCCGTGCACGAGGTGGTGGGACAGCAGTTTGCCTTCGCCATATTCTTACTCACCGACATTTCGATCTACATACCAGTAACCCTAAGGGACTGGTGCTGCACTGCCTGGAACAGGACTCTGACTAGGAGATCTGAGGATCTCTTGACCTGACTCATAGTCCCTCTACCACCCATCAACATCCTGGTGTTCTTGGCATCGTTATGACTCAAGGACTTGGGATTCACACCCGTCTCGTTACTATCAATGAATTATCGTCGAACCATGTTTCTGTTGTGGCGGCGCTCCCAAGGACGAGTCACCTACCGAACCACGGAGTTCAACATGAAAATAACTGGCCGCATTTCAAGAGGTACTTAAATAACAACATCGTGGCTACACTGGAGTTTCAGACACCGTTCCAAATCGATTATATTATCGATTACTTAACACAGAAACTATGGAAGGCCCACAAATGTCGTCTATAACGGTTGTTGATGCCTTCCAGACTCACGATTCGTTGCCTCTCTTACTTGAAGAACTACAGAGAAGAATAGCGGTTAGTGAAAAACATGAGGGCCGACCCCACTCCCCAACGACTCACTCACCAAACCGAAAATATATGCCGTTTGAGTGACAAATGACAATTCTGAGAGAGCCTTTGGATAGAGCACAGAGAGAACATGAGTACGTCACCATACAACTAGTCGATCGGATTATCACCACTCCCAACCTGTTCCATCCCCATCTAACTAGACCTAGAGAAATAAAAACCATACTCAGGAAGCTAAATGGGAACAAGGCACCTGGCATTGACAAGATCAGCAACCTACGCCGGAAGAACTTACCATGTAAACAGTGGTGCTCTTGACAAGAATTTACAATGTTAGTCTCTTGATGAAGTATTTCCCCACTGTGTGGAAGATCGCCAAGGTAGTTTCTATTCCCAAACCACAGAAGGACGTCATCACCCTGACCACAAATTACCGATCAATTTGTCTTCTCAGGGTTTGGGGTAAAATCGAAGGAGTCACGCAGACCCGCGTTTTGGAACCACTGGTGCCAGTTGGTACGATCAGGGCAGAACACTATGGCTCCCAAGGGAAACTATTCGCAGATTTGCAACTCCATCTGGTGGAACGTGTTACCAGAAATTTCAGTGTGTCTAGTGTTACTGCAGTGGTGTTCTTAGATACTGAAAAGGCCTAAGATAAGGTATGGAGGGAACAACTAATTCCAAAACTGGATGAACTGACGTCAATACCCAATTGTTATATGAAACTTATAGCTAGTTTTTTGACAGACAGAAATATGATTATTACAGTAGACAACCAGTCGCCTGATACCCGACTGGCGCAAGCGAGTCTGCCTCAGACATTCTCTTTATCGCCACACCTATTTAATCTGCATGTAAATTACTTGCCACAGGTGTAGAAACTGCAGAGTTTGCCGATGGTACGGCCTTTACCACTAGCGGAAGACATATTCATGTCAACATTCGATGCCTTCAGTATCAACTATATGCCACAGTCACTTGGTGTAAGACCAGTAAAGTGCAACCAAATTCCGCCAAGACAACAGCCATGTATTTCAGCAAGAAACGCCCCTCGATGCGTGCCAGCTTGAGATTGCATGGCCCAATGGGGGGCAACGATGACTTACCTGGGGGTCACCTTGGACAAAAACTTCTTTCGCCATACACACATTGACTTTTTCAGGAACAAACTCCTCCCTCTTTTCTAGAGTACATCTCAGTACCACAACAAAGCTTCGATTTCATGAGGCGATGGTTCTCTCTAAGGTACTGTAAGGCTGCTTGGTCTGGCATCTTGCCAGTCCAACACAAATTGGCCAAGTTCTTAGAAATATGGTACTCAGGCAGATTGTTAGTGCCAGCCACTATAATTTCATCATTGACTTGCACGCTGCCCTGGATACAGTACTTCTTGAAGCAGTTTACAAATGGACGAAGACCCTGCACAACAGAGTACACACTTTGCCTAACTCGGAATACCACATAAGAAATCTGGGCGGGGCAATACCCCTCCCATAGCAGTGGTATGAGGTACCACGTTGCTTGGTGCTATGATATTCTTACTGCTTCCACAAACTGGCAGTTTCTTACTGACCGATATACAGGCCCTAAGAAATTAATCCCAAAAGTTTATTTATAATGAAGTCTGGATCGTCGCCGACGATGGCACTTCGACTTGCAGTTCATAAAAAAAAGTAGCACTTACAACAGATTTTTCTTGCCGCCTACTCTATTCTCCACCTCAACACCCAGGCCACGTTCTCCCCAAACCAAGTATACTTCGTTTTCAACAATCAATCAACAATCAACTGTGATTTCCTCACACAAATCGATCGTACGTTTTCCACCTATATTATTGCCACTGACCTCAACATCCTTAGGAGCTCCCCTGCAGAACTGCGGCAGTGGTGTCAATTTACTGGTTTCCTCAAAGATGACGTTGTCCCCGTCCCCCTGCACACCCATCCTGAAAACTACATTTCTCCACATTCGTCCTCACATCTCCCAACCTACTTCGATGCCTCACTGCGAAAGTGCTCGACCCAGGTACCTGCCATCCTCACCATATCCTACAAACTACCCCACGCTCGTGCACCCCATCCCATCTCCGTATACAAGCTATCCACAACCACTCCAGTGCCAACCGAAATGCCTACCAGGAATCCATAGATATTCAGATAAAAAGTCAGCCTGATGATATCTCTCGTGCCACTGCCTTCCTGCAGCAGACCTTGTCAGATGCTGTCTCCACCCATTCCCTACTAAAGGCACATATCCTCTTTCCCCCACTCTCACACCACAAACTGTACTCCTTCTCTGTGAATCCTATCATTTATATCACTCTTCCCTAGGGACTCATGATCAGGATACACTCAGACATCAATGGCAAACATAGCGCATTAGAAAATTACACAATGCCAAAAAAACGCTGGGACTGGCTCCACACATGTTCCAGACTCAAAGGTACACTCCCAGTTGACTTCTCCAAGAACTGGCAAGCATTCTATCTGCTTACTTGGACCCACGCCACCCCTCACTACCCTATTCTTCACAACAACATTCCCTTGCCTGATGACGTGAGCAAAACCAATCACTTTGCGTCATATTTCTCTGATATGTTCTCTAGCCCTGATGATCCTCAATTTGATTGCTTCCAGTTCCTTAATATCCGCTAATGCACAGACTTCTCAGTTGCACACCTGGAGTCCAGTTTCCAGTAGTTGATCAAGATACCAAGATACCAGTCACAGCACAGGAGGTAAAACGTGCTTCACAGGAAATGCAACACATTCCCTAGTCATGACTGTATTACCTATCGACAGAAGAACACCCTCTCTGCTTTCTTATCACCCTTGCAACCCTATATACAACCATCCTCTCCATAGCATACTATCCTGGCCTGTGAAAACCCACCAAAATACTACTCTTCCTCAAACCAAACAACCCCCCCCCCCCCTTTGATATTTCCTCACACCGCCCCATCTACCTCACCTAGTTATTTAGCAGCCTTTGAATCCAATCTCTCCTGACACATCCACATACATCTGCACAAACACCATCTGCTTACTATTAACCAGTGTGGCTTCCATCCCTCCCTCTCTGCTAATGATCTATCCCAACAGCTCAGCAACCATAAATCCTTATTTTGCCTCCCTTGACTTAAAGAAAGCTTAAAACTGCATACGGCATTCCGGTCTCATTTCTAAACTACAGACTTTTGTTCTTCGAATCAACTGTGTCTGCCTTATTGCAGCCTTTTTCACCAGTTGCCCATCATTGTTAACAACACCAACTCCCATACTTTCCACACGATTGCAGGAGTGCACCAAGGTTCTGTTCTGTTCCCTCCCCTTTATCCCTTATACACTGCCAATATGTCCAGACCACATTCTTCCATCCACGTGCTTCAGTATACCGATGACACTGATTTCCTCACCCTCTGTCCTACACTCCAGAAATCCCAACGATCCCTTCAAATTCTTCTCAGTTTACCATCTGGTATAACTAATGGCTTCTTAAGATTAATCCCTGCAAAACCCAGGCTATAATTAGAGGAGGCACTATCTGCAGCTTCTGCCTCCGTGACATCCACCTCACCATACAGCGAACTACCTTGGACTAACCTTTGACCTGCAATTAACAGGGAAACCCCACCTACTAACCATCCAACAGAAAGTCCACAACAGATTAAAACTACACTCCTGGAAATTGAAATAAGAACACCGTGAATTCATTGTCCCAGGAAGGGGAAACTTTATTGACACATTCCTGGGGTCAGATACATCACATGATCACACTGACAGTACCACAGGCACATAGACACAGGCGACAGAGCATGCACTATGTCGGCACTAGTACAGTGTATATCCACCTTCCGCAGCAATGCAGGCTGCTATTCTCCCATGGAGACGATCGTAGAGATGCTGGATGTAGTCCTGTGGAACGGCTTGCAATGCCATTTCCACCTGGCGCCTCAGTTGGACCAGCGTTCGTGCTGGACGTGCAGACCGCGTGAGACGACGCTTCATCCAGTCCCAAACATGCTCAATGGGGGACAGATCCGGAGATCTTGCTGGCCAGGGTAGTTGACTTACACCTTCTAGAGCACGTTGGGTGGCACGGGATACATGCGGACGTGCATTGTCCTGTTGAAACAGCAAGTTCCCTTGCCGGTCTAGGAATGGTAGAACGATGGGTTCGATGACGGTTTGGATGTACCGTGCACTATTCAGTGTCCCCTCGACGATCACCAGTGGTGTACGGCCAGTGTAGGAGATCGCTCCCCACACCATGATGCCGGGTGTTGGCCCTGTGTGCCTCGGTCGTATACAGTCCTGATTGTGGCGCTCACCTGCACGGCGCCAAACACGCATACGACCATCATTGGCACCAAGGCAGAAGCGACTCTCATCGCTGAAGATGACACGTCTCCATTCGTCCCTCCATTCACGCCTGTCGCGACACCACTGGAGGCGGGCTGCACGATGTTGGGGCGTGAGCGGAAGACGGCCTAACGGTGTGCGGGACCGTAGCCCAGCTTCATGGAGACGGTTGCGAATGGTCCTCGCCGATACCCCAGGAGCAACAGTGTCCCTAATTTGCTGGCAAGTGGCGGTGCGGTCCCCTACGGCACTGCGTAGGATCCTACGGTCTTGGCGTGCATCCGTGTGTCGCTGCGGTCCGGTCCCAGGTCGACAGGCACGTGCACCTTCCGCCGACCACTGGCGACAACATCGATGTACTGTGGAGACCTCACGCCCCACGTGTTGAGCAATTCGGCGGTACGTCCACCCGGTCTCCCGCATGCCCACTATACGCCCTCGCTCAAAGTCCGTCAACTGCACATACGGTTCACGTCCACGCTGTCGCGGCATGCGGCATGCTACCAGACTGCGATGGAGCTCCGTATGCCACGGTAAACTGGCTGACACTGACGGCGGCGGTGCACAAATGCTGCGCAGCTAGCGCCATTCGACGGCCAACACCGCGGTTCCTGGTGTGTCCGCTGTGCCGTGCGTGTGATCATTGCTTGTACAGCCCTCTCGCAGTGTCCGGAGCAAGTATGGTGGGTCTGACACACCGGTGTCAATGTGTTCTTTTTTCCATTTCCAGGAGTGTATTAACTGGCAAGACATAGGGCTGCGGCCCTCCACTGTCCTTCACATGTAGAAACACCTAATTTGTCCCATCCTTTGCAATTGCTGCATGGATATCCACCCGTCCCCAGCTCTATAAGTCCTTCTAGATCCTTTAACGCCGTCCGCTTTGCCTCACTTTCGACATCCTTTTACTTTCCCCCACAAGGATCCTTTACTAACTGGCCACAACTCTCATCACTCAAATTGAACACCTCCATACAATCTATACTATCTGAAAACTCGACCCCAATAATTCTATTGTTTCCCCTCCGCTTTCGAATCCTCATATGCTTCTATGCCATTACCAAAACATCCCACCAACGTCCCTCTTACACAGTTTTCATACGGCTTCCTAACAAAACTTCTACCAGCCCCCCCTCCCCCCAGAACATGCACTCCATCTTGGCAGCTATAAGTCCATCCCACACTATGCACCTTATCAGGGCTTGCTCTCCCTCCTTCCCTACATTTCCTTACTCATTTTTTCCCCTTCTGTCTTTGTTCTCTCACCCCACCCTTTTCTCCAACAGCTTTTAGTGTGACCAATTCCCTCCTCTACTCGATTCTCTTTCCTTTCTCAACAGCCACTCCTGCTCCATCGTTGCAATGAATCAGTCCTCCATCCTTATAACACCACATTCCTATCCTCTTCACTGAACAACCTCACCCCTTCAAGAACTAACTCCTTATCTCATGGCGGTTGCTTCCAATTTCTAGTAACACGAAAGTGGTTCTTTCACATATCACTGTTTGGGTAACATGTTTTGAAGGTTTTAAATGTGAACTTATTGTGTTTCATTTACCTTTTATTGTTACCGTTTGTACCTACCAGTGTAAAAAGTCATCCATTGTACATCCCAAAACTTCCAATTTATTTTTCAACTACAAAAAATTTAATATTCTATGTATATATCTCCGTTATCTGTTTCCTGTTTTTTCATCTACAGTACCTTTTTATTGTCTACTGGCTGAAGAGCCGGTCCGCCCCTTGCCTATGGGAGGCGCTGGGTGGCGAAATAACACTAAAAGAGAAAAATAGTAGCACTGGGACAGTGGGTCTCTATCCCAATATAATTAAAAATTATTATGCATCCTTACGCCCCTCCCAGCAACTATTCACTTGTAGATCGGCAGGAGGCTACTCCTCTGCACTGCAATGACAGTTTGCTGTCGCATTAAAGGAGGATATCGAGGCAATTCAGTGGCGCGCTGCTAGGTTTGTTGTCAGTAGGTTCGATCAACTCACAAGTGTTACGGAAATGATTCGTGAACTCGAGTGGGAACCAGTTGAGGGCTTGCGGAGTGCGTATACAGGTGTCGATGTAGATGCAGGGCACCGTGAGTGAGCGTAGGACTTACTCTTCCTAGTTTCACTACGTTCTTACCACATTCGTTGCTATTAATATCTGTAAGGTCGCTGGTAAACCAGTGGTTGAGCGCTCTTAAACCGCAAATACGCCCACTGTGATCGCTTAAGAAGCATAGGAAGAATGTCTGCTCAGATACATCTGTGAGCGGTGTAACACGTTGGACGATGTTTTCACCATTTCTTTGGGAGCGATACGAAGAGCAATGAAGAATAAACGTACGAGGTGTATTCATACAGTAGTGGGAATTTTGTAATTCCGCGAATAGTACACGATTGGTTGTTGTGTTCGCAAAAAAGGTGTTACAAGTATTTGTACAAGGCACTTAGTCTATCGTCAGTTGTCAAAAAGGTCACACGTAGTTCGGTAGAACCGGCGCTTATATTGAGTACAAATGAATCAGAGAATCTCTGTCAAGTTTTGCTTTTAGCACGGAATAAAGTGCAGCAAAGTTTCAGTAGTGTTAATTATTGCTTTGGATCTGCTCCCTATGAGTAAAACGAGGTTTTATGAGTCGCACAAGAGACTGCGAAGACAATGGAGATAACGAGCACCTAAGGCGCGCCAGCGTGTTATCAAGCAGTGGACTCGTGGAAAAGGTGAGAGAAACTATTATGGAAGATCGCCCAGTTACAATTAGAGTAGTCGCTGATGACGTTATCATATAACTGCTTTATGCCAAGAAATTTTTTGGCCCTTTGAATACCAAACGTGCGCCAGTAGCATTTTTTCCAAAATTGTTGTTGTTCGTACAAGAACTGCGCCGAATGCAAGAGGCTTAAGAGTTGCTAGATAAACTTAAAAACTGGCCAAGTTATATAGTTCATCAATCCCGCAAATCAAGAATCTCAACGATTTTATCTTGTTTTAGATATAGATACTGTCAAGAGATCAGTGCCGGAAGTTCCAAGACTGTATCAAAATCTCTACAGTACTTCCTCAGATTAGCGCGGACGCACATAAACAAGCGAGCAGGGAACATGAGGTTATACATTTAGATTTAGAAGAATTAATAAAATACTTTTTATTTACTTACTAAAACATGACTACAACTTACATTTTATGTCTGCATACAGTACAGTTCGTCTATTATGCTTTTGATGGATGTTGAATGCAAGGTATGTTCTAAAAGCAAAAAGGTATTTTTTGTGTGGTATAATTACAATTTAACAATTTTCAGGCATTTTCACCTTATTTGTATTGTGGAAACTTTCTTATTGCGAAATTTCACGATTCTACGTCAACGGGAAGTACTCTCCAGCTTTTAATGATTTTGTTTGCGAGTATCAAAAACTTTGACATAAATGACCCAGTTTTTTGATTGCATTGTCTTAGAACCTCATTTTTTTTTACCCTGGCAAGGGACCATAGACCTTAGTAAGTGACATAATTTTGAATTTCATACGCCAACCTGTTCACGAGAAAAAGAAGTGTTAAGAGATGGACAGAAAATAGACAGACGGATAAAAAAATGACAAAAAATAGTTGTGTTATATAATTACAAGTTAACAGTTTTCGGTTTTGCACTGTGAAACTTTGTTTTTGCCGAGTTTAATGATTCCAGGGTAACGGGAAGTACGCTATGGATTTTGATGAGTGGCTTTGCGAATTTCGAAGTGTGTCTGCCGACTCTTTTGACTGCATTGACTTAGAGGCTTAAATGTTTTACACCGCCAATGGACCACAGACTTTAATATGTGACGTAAATTTCAACTTGATACGTCTGCCTGTTCCCGAGAATAAAGGCTACCGAACAGTCGCAAAGACAGACACACGGACAACAAATCGATTCTACAAGGGTTTCGTTTCCACAGATTAAGGCATGGAGGGCTAAAAGCGATGCAAAAGTACTGAAACGTGTCATGAAAGGTAGTGAAACATCTGTTTACGGATGTGACGTCATAACCATAGATCAGTGGTCGTAGTGGAAGCATTCTGAATGACCATGACCAAGAAAAATGTGGTCACTTGCGGAAGTGACGCTCCGAGTGTTCTTCGACGGCAACGGCACGCTGCACTGTCAGTTCTTGCCACAGGGTCGAACGACCAATGAGCTGCGCCACTTGCAGGATCGACGCCAGTTAGGGTAGGCAGTCCGCAAAACAGGTCGCGGCTCTTGCACCACGATAATGCACCAGTTCGTGCACATGCGCGGTTTAAATTCAAGTTAACATAAAATAAGCAAGAACATGAAGCTATTTCATAGGTGATACATAAAGAATAAAACGTGCTTTAAAAAGAACATGTAGCGGGTTTTGACGATAAGGAACGTTAGTTAACTGCTTCCCGCCTGACACGGCAAACGTGAACACGGGCGTGAGTCGCAGCGCAGCTCTGCACGGTCACCACACGGAGACAGACTCAGTGGCTGGCACTGCAGCCAATAAACGCGCCGCGCGCCGCTGCCAGCGTGCTGTGACTGGCGGACCGTTTGGCTCTAATTACCGAAGAAAAACACGCTTTGTTTGCACATATCGCTACCTATCGCCAGCAGGTTCTCGTCAAGCGGCGGTAAAAACAATTTTCTGCACTAATTGGAGTGCAAAAAATTATTTCAAACAGCGAACGAAGTTAATTCAGTGGACTGGACGTATTATTACTTCAATTTATTTCGCTGTCAAAATATGCTGTAATTTTCATATAATTTGCCAGTCGTACTTCTGCGATTGTTTGTTCGTTCCACAGATATTACATCATCGTTTGTGTGATTTCTCTTACACAGTGGATTCTGGTAGTACCCGTCCACCTGAGCTTAATTAATTTCACACGGTTCATTGATTACTCCTGAAACACGGTCGTCACATTGATCTTCGTCGACGGTTCATCTGAAATAGTAACCGTTCACAGTAAACGAAATACACTGAGGAATAAAAAATCGCAACAACAAGAAGGAGTTGTGCGACATGAACAGAAATTGAAGAAAGATGGTATCTATTCAAATTTCGCGCCAGTCGCATAAGACTGGCGCTAGCTACGGCACTACGAGGATGCAAATCATGTTTGCTTTAAATACACGCCGTAAGTGTCGCGAGCGTTAGCTACCTTTGGGGTTGGACGTCGTGAGTCGATGTTAATCAACAACGCCTTTAGTGGACAAAGTTGCCATTATCATCAACTCACTGAATTTGGACGAGGTCGTGCAACAGGGTTAAAGTGAAGCTGGATATCGCAGAAAGACATGGCAGGAATGTAGCCACTGTACATGGTTGCTGGCACCGGTGGTCACGAGAATGTACGCTCACAAGAAGGCCGGGTCCGGTGAGGCCACGTCGCACAGCCGAGAGGAAAAGCCATCGCGTTCGGCTCACGGTACTGGCGCGTCCTATTGCATCTGCAGCAGCAATCTGAACAGCAGTTGGCACCACAGTGACACAACAAACTGTTACAAATCGGTTACTTCAAAGACAGCTCCGAGCCAGATGCCCGGTAACGTGCATTCCACTAACTCCGAACCAACGCCATTTGGGACTTCAGTGGTGTCAAGCGACAGTTCACTGGAGGGCAGGATGGACGTCTGTTGTGTTTCCTGATGACAGCTGGTTCTGAGTCGGTGCCAGTGACAGCCGTGTGTTGGTTAGAAGCAGGCCAGTTGAGGCCTGGAACGAACCAGTCTGCGTGCTAGACACGCTGGACCTATATCTGGAGTCATGGCACAGGGCACGATTTCGTATGACGACATGAGCGCTGTCCTGGTTATCCCACGCACCTTGACTACAAATCTGTACGTCAGTCTGGTGATTCCACCTGTTGTGTAGTCATTCATGAACAGAATTCCAGGGGGTATTTTCCAGCAGGATAACGCTCGTCCACATACCGCTGTTCTAACCCAACATGCTCTACAGGCTGTCGAGCTGTTGCCTGCTTGATCACCATATCTGTCTCTAATCGAGCACGTGTGGGACATCATCGAAAGACTCGCCCGAAAACCTCAAACCACCCACACTAGTCGAGCGTCGTCCATAAGCAGCATTAACCGTCCCTGTGTTGACTGACCAAGTGCAACAGGTGTGGAAATCTGTCCCACAAACTGACATCTGGCACCTGCAAAACACAATGCACGCACATTTACGTGGTTGCCTTCGACATCTGGCGGCTGCAGTGGTTATTAATGTACCAGCATTTCAGGTTTGTAACGGTGTATCTCGCACTTACATTAACCTGCGACCTTGCAATGTTAATTGTGGTGTCTAGGAATCGTGCTTACTCGGTGCAAATAAGTGCTACTAATGAGTTTTATTACAATAAGAAAATCGCAATTACAGAGATGTGTAGCAGGCAAGGGGCGACATACGAAATATTCGGTCTTCTTCAGTGCTACATAGAGAATACAAGGGAAGTGATCTAGCGTTGACGCTGCTATAGAAGTAAGCAATCTTGAAGCTGATATTGGGCTGGTCGTCACCACTCGGTCGCTGCGCTTGTGACCTCTTCACACAGGGGCCGCTGCTGCCGCGTTGTCGTCCTGGAGGGAGGTCCGGTCAGCATGCCACTGCCCGACTTCTTCTCACAGCCTTCTCTTCCTTGGCGTACCGGCGCTTGACTTCACGCCGTAACACTTATCACTGAAATATGTTACCGAGCCAAAATTTCATTGCTCTGAATTAATTATGGTTTTAGTCTTGCGGTTTTTTTGCCGTCAGTGTATAAATGTTTTGCATCATTGAGCATCGGTTACATTTTACTTGAAGCGTGGGACAGCAATACCGTGACCGTGGATAGATATCAGAGCTGCACATGACAGCGGATAGGAATGCGCAATCTATTGTTTGTGCTCGACATGCAAAAGAATTTTGTAAACACAGGAATCCTGAGTAATAGAGGCGGAGATTCTAGATGACTTGCAGTGCCTGAGCTGTGATAAGAAGGGCGTACAGAAGCCGGGGAGCTCCGGGGAAGACAGAGAAATAGTTTGTGTTTCTGCTGTACAGGGAAGGTGTAGCTGTGTACTTTGCCGCGGTCTGCTCCGACGAGAGCGCGGTCAGTCCTTCAGAGACTCTTCTACAAAGGGTGCTTCCATGTTGCCAACCTGACTGCGGTTGTAAGCACGCTCCTCTCACAGGAATGACACTGCGCAGGGCCCGTGACCTTCCTTCCCTCCTGAGTTTGAGCTTAACCGCCTGACTCTCTGTCTCCATGGCTCACGTCACTGACTGTTTAAAAATACATACATATATAAATACGTAACATTGACTCAGTATCACGCTTCCAGCTCTATGATGATAAATTGTATTAGCCTACTGGGATCACTAAAGAGGCAATTCGTTGTCTATACCTTCTGCAAGTCCATTTCGCAAACTTTTGCGCAAGATTTCTACCAGTAAGCTCGACATACTAATCCGACAGGTCACAGGCGATAGAAAAGTTTTGGAGCTCATTGCTACAACAAGACACTGTCTTTTCGAGAATCTGACCAAGAAGCCAAAGATTGGCGGGTATGATTCTATTGCAGAAAGGATGGTCGGAAAGATAAGAAAATCCGTACTATGGCTTCAAATGGCTCTGAGCACTATGGGACTTAACATCTGTGGTCATCAGTCCCCTAGAACTTAGAACTACTTAAACCTAACTAAACCAAGGACATCACACACATCCATGCCCGAAGCAGGCTTCGAACCTGCGACCGTAGCGGTCACGCGGTTCCAGACTGAAGCGCCTAGAATCGCACCACCACACCGGCCGGCAAAATCCGTACAAATATTGTAGATGCGAAAGTAATTCGTTACGTTTTCACGACTAAGCTGCTGAACTACTTTTGGTGAAATTTGATATGGAGATAGTTTGAAACGTTAGGAAGAAGATACGTAACTTAATGAAGTGTATAGTGCCAACAACACCTAGAGACAAGATGGTGCTGGTATTGCACGAAATTTAGTGATTTGAAGAAAGTTATGCGAACTAGGGACCAATACTTGGAAAAACTAGTTATTCTTTGACTTCTGAAACTTATCACATTTACGAAAATACTGTTATTGGCTCAAATCTTCTGCATAATATGATTCAACGTAATGGATATAATGCTTACATAATCCTGAACGTCTTTGACGCATACTTCCATATCAGCATCATAAGTGCGAAAGTAACTCTGTCTCTTACATTTTCACCACTAAATCACCGAATCAATTTCGAGGTACTATGGACGCAGCTTGAACACTGAGGGAGAAGATAATCTACTCAAGCAAAAAAAAAGAAAAAGTCCAAGAGGGTGAAGTAGGGAACGGAACATCTTTTCGTTACATAAGTGAACATAAAGCATGTTAAAAGGTCATTAAATTTCTTGCGTAAAGTATACATTGTGTAATGTTTATCTACTTTAATTTGATACGAGCACAGCTGCGGATAACAGCCAGTTATGAAGAGACGAAGATGAGTGTTTCTATTCGATACATTATTACTGGCAACGTACTTAATAGGCAGGCACATCCGGCGAACGCTGAACTACAACATTGCTGTGAAAGGTGGAAGATGTCATAAACTGCAGCTTAGTTACATCGAAACAAAATACATTAACAAAACGCGGCAAAGACCAAGCTTTGTTTAAAGGTAGCAGAGAAAGTTGTGGGTGACCACTGCAGAAACCACAACACACAGTGTGCTAATGCGCGAGGCGGGGAGGTGAAGGAGATCCGAGTAGAAATTGGAGGCAGACTGTTGACTGTTGATTTAATGCAACAGCCGGGCCTTCCACCCTCCTTTATGTAAATGCTGGGCTTGTCTCCAGCGCCCACATCAGAAAACACAGTACACAAGCACTTAAAATACGAAACAAAGTTTACACCAACCACAGGCAGTAGGTGCGTAGGACTTCCCCTCATTAGGCTAACTGGTGATTATGCCAACAGGAAAACAACTCAGCCACAAAATTAAAATAAATTTGCCAAGCCATCAAAACAGCGGCGTCAGCGCTAAGAAAGCAGGATACGGAGAATTTTGCGAAAGCATAGAATAGTATACTCTCGTTAGGGAAAGGGTACTGGGATACTGAGAAAACTTAATAGATCCTCCTGACTTTCTTAGATGGGCTATGCGGGAAATTTTTGCGGTCGTGTTCTGGTGAGAGGTTTACAATCTCATGCTGAAACTGAAGAAAGAAAGGGTGTTAAGTTTCATACTTAAAAATATATTTGGACAAATTGATAGTAGTTTTCCATTTTTCCAATACTGAACAGTCACCCAGATGATAGATGCTGGTAAAGAGTAAGGTATACAGAAATTTATCAGGCAGAACACTCCCTGGTGATACGCCCCCTGACGTCACCACGGAAACGGCAGAGCCGCGGATTTCACTTACACGTTGGGCTAAGCGGTGAGCGTGATGTCGCTTTTGGGTGCACTTCTCATACTGACCGTGAGCAGGTGTACCTTTTGGCTTTGATACATTTAAAACAACTACTGTTCTAATTAGTGGAACTGCAAGATCTCACTCATGCGAAGTAAAGGCGGGTTCGCGGTGCTCATGGTTCCACAAGTAGCACGAAGGCTAAGTGTCTCGAGAAAGGGAACGAGATCTACAAAATTACGAGTTATGTTTAACACAGAGGTTTCTTTTCCGAGTCATCGATCTTCTGAGTGAATGTGGCCAACCCCTTCATCTCAGAGTGGCACTTGTGCATCCTCAGTTATTTGTGGGGTGAATTCCAATCTCTCTCTTCCCCAGCAGTTTCTACCTCTGAAGCTCCCTCTAGCACTATGGAACCTATTCGCTGATCTCTTGACATATATCCTTCCATTGCGTCCCTTTTTCTTGTCAGTGTTTCCCGTATGTTCCTTTCTTCGTCGATTCTGATTATACTGACGAAGATTTTGGTTTGCGGAGCGCTCAAAGACGCGGTCATTGACGCCCAGTCGCGCCATTTTCCCGAATGATGCTGAAATGACGAAGACGACACAAACACCCAGTGCCCGGGCGGAGAAAATCCCCGTCCCGGTCAGGAATCGATTCCGGGACCCCGTCATCCAGAGGCAGCAAAGCTAACCACTATATCACGAGCTGCAGACTTGGCCGATTCTTTGCAGGACCTCCTCACTCCTTATCTTATCAGTCCACTAAATTTTCAACATTCTATTGGAGCACCACATCTCAAAACCTGATATTCTCTTTTTTTCCCGGTTGCCCTCAGTTCATGATTCACTACCATACAGTGCTATACTCCAAACGCACATTTTCAGAGAAATTTACTGGTAGGATTAAGGTCAATGTTTGATACTACCATGCTTCCCTCGCCTGCGCTAGTTTGTATTTTATTTCCTCCTCACTTCGGCCGTTATTTACTGCAGTACACTTTTAAACTGCACGTTTTAGGATCAGATGACGTGGATGGGCTCGTGGCCAGAAAGGAAGAAGAAAACATTCCTGCCTGTAAAAGACGCTGATCCATAGGCTGCCGTACTTGCTGTCGAGAGATAATGCATTAAATGGATAGATATGTAGAACAGTATCATGGGATAGACCCTCCATGGTACGCAGTCACTGTACAGAAACTTCTAAAGAAACAAAGACTGCTGCATGTTTGAGAGTGAAACAAAATATAGGATGAATGAAACGCATTTGTCTATGAAGAGAGCAATGAGAGACGCCTTCAACGACTTCCGTAGCAGAATATTGCCCGAGGAAATCTCAAAAAACTCAAAGCAATTCTACGTGTAAAGACTTTTAATGGCACTAAGGTTGTCCAGACACTCATGAGTGACGTAGGAAATGAAAATGAGGTAACAAGAAAAACCAGAATTACTGAATTTAGTTTTCGAATCTTCCTTTACAAATAAAAATCCTGCTTTATTGCCCCAATTTGATTGTAGCACCACACAGAAAATGAGTGACGTTGGTATCAGCATTAACGTCGTTGAGAAACATCTGATACCGTTAAAACTAAAGGATGTTCCAGGTCTCGATGGATCTGCTTGCAGATTTTATGCAAAATTTGCAGTCGAGTTTGACCCGGTTTTAACCATAGTTCTGTATATGTAAATTATTCGAACTGTGCCCAATATTTGGAAGAAACAAATTACTCACTTCTACAAAAACGGCAGGAGAAACTGTCCACAAAACTATCGCCCTGTACCCTTGTAATCCAGCTATTGCAGATACTTAGAACATATTCTGAGCTCAAATGTAGTGATGTACTCCGAACAGAATTACATCCTGCACGACAATCAGCATGGATTCCGAAAACAATTCAAATTGCGCGTTCCTCACATGAGGTTCGGAAGACAGCGACCAAGGCAGTCAGGAAGAGGCAATATACTGTATCTTGCCGTTCTGAGAAGCATTTCCATCAGTACCACACATGCACTTATTATTGAAAGTACGATCGAAAGGAGTACAAGCGAAATTTCTGACAGCATTGAGGACTTAATCGCGTGGAGGACGCCGCTTGATATGTCTGATAGGGAATAATCAACAGAAATGTAGAAGAAACTTGAGGTGTGCCCCAGGGAAGTGTATTCAGAGCCTTGTCGTTCATGATGTGTATTAATGACGTGGCTAGAAAAAGTGGTGACTTTATACTTTTTCAGATGATACAGGTACCTGTAACAAAGAATTGGCTGGGAAAAACTGCACGAATATTTAATGAGATCGTGATAAGATTGAAAGTGGTAGAAACACTTGCAACTCTTTTTAAATGTTCAGGAATATAAAATTGTGCTCACCATGAAACGAAAGAAAAGTACTATCCTGTAATTGCAATATCAACGAGTCACAGTATCAGTCCATTGATAACAGTAGCTGGTTGTAATTTCCAGCGATATAAAACGGGACTATCACATTAGCTACGTCTTAAGTCAAAGATGTGTCAGACTTCAGTCCGTTGTTAGGATATTAGGAAAATGTAATGAGCCTATAAAGAAGATTGTTTGGACTGCACCTACGTGACAGGTCCCAGAATACTGCGCAGGTGTGTCGGACTAAGCTCAACTAGCAGATCCTTGGAATGTACTCTCAAGTTACAAAACCCAGATTTAAGAGAGGAATCTAAGAATACACTACAGATCCACACATATCTTTCCCACAGTGATTATAAAAACATAACTGGCCAAATTACTGGGCACATTCCAGACGTCAGTTGAAGAAGTGGAACATGCAGAAGTGCCCTCTGTGTGGCGTTCGCTGTGTTATTCAGTGGTTTGGTATTTAACTAATTTGTAAATGAAAATGATAATCTTATTTTATTACAGTGAGTAATCACTAAATAATTTTTCTCCCGGCTAAAGATTTGGTCAAGTTGCTAAAGAACTCCAAGTTAACGTTGTGTTAAAGTGTCGTCTGTAAGTTGTGTAAGTGTCACTAAAACACAGTTCATACAATAGATTCTATACAACTATTGATTATGGTGGAAACAGTTATCTTCAGCAAAATGATCATTAAAACCATCGGATATCAGCCGCGCACAACACTGACGTATGTAACCTGAAACAATATTATTCGCAACTCGTGCGTAATTAATTTCGGCTCCATACATCAGCAAGAGAAGTTTGTAATATGGATCGTGCTATGAGCACTGTTTTTTAAAGAACCAATCTGATTCGAATCATTTTCATTAAAATGAGTTCGGGACCACCGGTGCACATTTATTTTTACGCATTTTTATTACCTTCGGCATTTATGTCTGCAGAGTTGTGTAATTTGAATTTGCCGCTGAGATAATTGTTAAGATGGCGGCAGACAATTGATAGAGCAAATTTACTTTCAACAGGATAAGTATTTGAAATGCTTATTAAACTTTGCTTTCATATTGTGCACTATTTAGACTAATTTTCATCAAGCAAACATTTGATACTTTCGTAAGAAAGATGAAAACGCGATAGAAATCGCTATCATCAATGGCTGCGCTCCTTGCAGCGGTAAGAAATAATTAACACAGATAATGCTTATCGAGAGAGGAATTAAAGTTACAAATAATTATTCACTCATATTTATAATAATAATGAACTATGTTCTCAAGTAATAATTAACAAATAATTACAATTTCTTAACAGACATCAGTTTGATATATGTATTGCGTCCACAACCTACAATAGTCAACCAACAAAAGGTAAAAACAAAGGAAGATAAACGCAGAGCATAAAAGGAATTTACAATTATCATTGTCTTTGTATGATACACATCGATATGTCCAATTACATCATAAAATATTATATAAATAATTAATATTTATCATCGTTTTATTTCACTGTTTTTTCATATGTCGGATAGATAATGTTTATTACTGTTAGAGGCATAATTTCCGCTCGTCGTAGCTAAAACTTATCTCCAGGATGTTACATTGCCCCTTGGGCTGAGAAAAAAAAATAGTTTATCTATTGTATATTTTTTTATCAGTCCACGTAATCCACGTAGATTTGCTACTCTCAAGATGAAAATGTTCTGTTTCAATGTTGTGTTACAAATGATAAAAACAAAGTTGAATCGAGTACTTTAAATGACTTCAGTGACTGTCGCTGCGGATACTTCCCGGATTAGTTTATCGCCCCCCCTCCCCCTCACCCCCATTTGGGTTCATTGGACTCGGAAAACCGGGAATAAAACCGTCCAAGGGGCTTCAAGAAAATACAGCCACCTACTTTTAACAGTCAGGCCTGCCATGATTGTAATAAAATATGCTGGAAATTCCAAATTTATGACTCTGTTGTAAGCATCTGAGATAATGAATGTTTTTTCATCGTGGTATATCATAAAATTTCCAGTCACTCATTTATCGAATGTCATAAGAAGACTGCCCCCGTGTCGAGCCGTTGGAACGCAGACAGGTAGTGGCTGCTGCTGGACCGCCCCCGGCAGAGTCGGTGGGGCGTCGGCTGCCGTCGGCCTCATAGTGGTTTGGATCTGCTGCTGGCTAGAAGTGGCGCTGCAGCAGGTCTTGCTTCTCCTTTCCCACGTCCCTCAGTTTAAGACGGGTACATGAAATATCAAAATACAAGCAGCAGTGACAAGATAATTATTATTCTCATCATGTGGAAAAGTTTATTAGTGTCCATTTAACTTTCATTCACACGGATGGAATTAGGCTGTTTTTGTAGTATGTTCTGTATTTTGACACTGTTCAACACAATGTAGTGATTCACATGTAAGTTTATCTCAATATGCACACTTTGAATACTGCACCGTTAATCATACAAGTGTCCGTAGCGTGCTTCGTTTACTTAAGCGGAATGTAGATATTTTCGCGACGCGCTGCGTAGCCTACGTTGCATTATTGTTTTGCCGCGCGGCTGGCTCTTCAGTATGTCACATTAAATATGTCACGCGAAGACGCTTCTTATCAAACAACTAAAGGATATCAGTTCTAGTTAATTATTAATACAGTCAACAGTGTTGCTGCTAACTTTGACACTCCAAGAGCGTTCATAAGGTTACGTGATCACAGTTTTTATCACTGTTCATCATTATTCACAATATGAATCACAGTTCTTCACGCGTCCACTAGTTCCTACGAAACACGTTTCACTGTTCTGATTGCTGTCAGTAGTTGTCCACAGTACTTAACAGACAATCTATATGCAAATGACACTTTTCAAGTTATGCGGTCTGGTACACTTGCATGTAAGTTCATATTACCATGACTGAATAACAAAATTTAAAATTTTACACTGTCACATAAACATGAGACAATATAAAACTTTCAGAATCTGATACGTTATCTTGACCATGAGGTCATTACTGAACTGTCCAGATAACAGTACATTTGCATTTTTATTACAGATACATATATTTACATATTTCTATTTTTTTATTGGGATGTTATTTACCTTGTTTTTGGGACAGATGTCCATGTTCGCTTTGTCTAACCGGAATGTTGCTCATAAGAGCATTTTATATGACTTCGTAATGAAACCGTGTACGTAACTTAGTACACATTCAGATTTCGCTTCACTAGTGACGAAAGCATTTTTTTTTTTTTTTTCAGTCAACGCAGCTCACACACCACCAACACTCGCTACGTGTGTGGGACTACATGATTCAATCTTATGAAACTATTTTTGTTATATCCATTCTTACACGTGAAAAAATATATTATTTAAGCATTTTAATCATTTCTATCCTATGTAAAGAAAGGTAAAATTCCTCACATTTAATGCAATAACACTCAAGTGAACTTTTATCAAGTTATTGATCCCTTTTAGAGTAGAAATACATTTACTATGGAGATTGTCTACTCCTTGTTCAAATAATTCAAGAATATTACAGAGTAATACTTGACATAAAAGCTCATAAACTAATACATACATAACATTATCACATTATTACTGCTAATTATTTTACCATAAACATTAGATTTACATAGAATGTAAGCTTTCACGGCCGGTATTGTCTTCACTTAAAACTTCCGGGCTAATAGGCCGTGGTCGAAGTATAAAACACTCTCCTGACGTTTCGTCTCCGACTGCGGGAGACATCCTCGGAGACAGTTCGCCGCTTTACCTCCGAGGATGTCTCCCGCAGTCGGAGACGAAACGTCAGCAGAGTGTTTTATACTTCGACCACGGCCTATCAGCCCGGAAGTTTTAAGTGAAGATTAGATTTACAGTTATGTGATAGTGCACTTGCACTTCTGATTGGTCCATTGTATATTCAAACATTTAAATTGGTTTTCCTACTGCAAATATTTTTTTATGTCTTTATGACAATACAGTCATTTCCTCTTTCCTGTGTTGACATCCTCTAGTGTATAGCACCACTCATGTGGGATATTAGCTATTTTATATGGTCCTTCATACAGTAACTGGCATTTTTATTTTTTCTCCTGATTATCGATGCCTTGGGATGCGTCCTCAACAATACCAACTCATCGATACAATATTGTTGTGTTTTCGTAAGTTTTTTGTCAAACTTCGCCTTGCGGGGCTCTGCTTGGCAGTTTATATTTTGTAGAGCTGAATCTAGTTTCTTCTGATAAGTTAATTGTTCCTCTTCGATCTTCAGTATTGGATTAACCCATTCGTCCACTTCATTCTTCTGTTCATTCATTAGTTAACTGTGAGTGAATCCAGTTGTCATCTGTGGTAAATTATTATACGTTTCCATGAAAGGTATTCCACCCACTTAGTGTGCCTATTGGGGGGGGGGGGGGGGGCGTACGTTCGGATGAACCGGTTGAGTTCCCTGAAAGTTCTTTCAACCGGGTTACTGCTCGGTGAAAACCTTGAAATTAGAACGTTTGATGTTATATTCATCCATAGGGTTCTTCCACCTCTCTCCAGTAAAATACGTGGCATTATCTGTTATGACAATCGATGGGCACCCAACAGATTTGAGGTAATCGTTTGTCAATCTTTTTGTAATACTACTAGCAGTCGATGTCCTAAGTGGGTACATTTTCACGTATTTTGAAAATAAATCATACAATGCAAGCACGTATTTCACTCTTCCTCTGGCAGTTGGTAGGGGTCCTGCAATGTCGATGGCTGCAATCTGCCGCGGACATTTTGCAGTAATAGGGTGTAGTTCAATATTTCTGCAAATATTGCTCGGTTTGACCTTTTGGCATATTTTACAGATTCTGATAAGTTCTTGATCTCTTCTTTTTAAATTTCGGTAATAACAATTCTGACTTATCTTCATAGTACACTTAATAATGCCGGAGTGCCCCCATGCCCGATGCGTTAACCAAATTAAATCATCAAGCAGGTCTGATGGAATGCACACTCGCCATCTACTATTAGAATTGTCAGATTTATAAAATAAAATGTGAGTGTTCAACTGGTAATATTGGTGGAAAGCACTATCATCTTGCTGACACAATGCATCCCTGATGTTCTTTCATATCGGATCCTTTTCTTAACAATGTTTCACCCTTTTCCACAAAAAATTTTTGTCTATTAGCTTTGCCCTTTATAAGTAGAATTTTATATTCTGTAGAACTTTCTATTAGAGTTGAAAACGCTGGTAATCCTCGTGGTAGCCTAGATAATGCGTCTGCAATTACATTATCTGGTCCATGGACATGTCTAATTTCAAAGTCATACTCTTGCAAGGCGAGAGTCCATCGAGCTAAGCGCCCGTGGAGTAATTTGCATGTTAACATGAAACTCAGAGCTTGGTGGTCACATAAAACATTGACATGTTTCCCGTAAACATAGTATCTAAATTTTTTAAAGGCAAATGCCTCAAGTTCGGTGACGGTGTAGGATCGTTCACATTTGGTTAGGATCCTACTTGCAAATCCAATCATCTTGATTGTTGATGTTTTCTGTTTAAAACAGGCATGCTCCGATCCCAAGGTTTGATGCATTTGTTGCAATAAAGAAATCCTTTGACATATCCGGCTGATATAAAATTGGTGCATTGATAAGTGCCTCTTTGATACTGTCTTTGCATTTCGATGTCTAACACCATTGTGCATTTTTCTTTAGAAAACTCAATAACGCTTCACTGTTAAGCTGTTGAGTTGTTAAAAATCTTCTGAAGAAAGCTGCTAAGCCAATGAAACTTTAAAGTTGTTTCTTCGTGCATGGGTACGGAAAATTTGAAATTGCCTCCATTTTGCTAGGATCTGGTTTTATACCTTTTGGTGATATTACATGACCAACGAATTTTATTTCCTCCCTAGCAAATTTGGATTTCTTCAAATTTACTGCCACTCCTCTTGCTAGAAACTTGTCTGGCACATTTTGTATTAAATCAAGGTGTTCTTCTCAGGTATGTGTTGCTAGCAGTTTTTCATCCACACATGCTGTGACTCGATCTAATAACTGGGGTCCTAGTACGTGATCCAACACTGCTATGAACACACCTGCACTAATAATTAATCCAAAGGGAAGAACACGAAATTGATAGCTTCGGCCTCCAAACACAAAGGCGGTATATTGCCTGGATTCTTCTGATAAGAGGATTTGACAAAATGAAGAACGCAAATCCAGTGAGGTTAGATATTTCTTGCCAAAAAACTTCTGGATTTGTTCGTCTAAATTTTCAGGTGTCGTTCGCACTGGCACTAGAATCTTATTGATGTCTCGTGCGTCGAGAACTAGGCATATACTTTTATCTGCTTTGGTTATTGCTAATAGGGGACTGCTATATGGCGAATTAGTTGTTTCAATAATGCCCCAATCCACCATTTTCCGGATTTCTTAGTCCAGGGGACGGAGTAAGATGCTCTGCAATAGGTCTTGTGCGGATATACTTTCATATTATATTGGTAATCTTTTATGATTCCAGGGCGCTCAATGAATACTTCGAGGTATCTGAATAATAATTTTGTTAATTTCTAGCATCTGAAGTATTAATGCAAGTTGCCTCCTGTACTTTCTCTTCTATTGTTGTGACGATGTCACTCACGTCGCTGGGTGCATCGTTATTTCAATTTTTGTGACACATCTGTGGGTGCTTATGATCCAACACTAATAACTTCTGTTTGCTGACAGAAAGATTCATTTTTCTCATCAGCGGAAGGTTCGCACCGAACTCCCGATTCAGTATTAATGTTGTCGGTGGCTGTTGGTACTTAAGTGCACATGTCCCACGGGCGACATCAATTACAGCTTCCATTTTCCGAAGGAATTCAAGACCCAGAGGCACCGGCACTGACAAGTTATCCATTAGTAGGAACGTGCATAATAAGCGATCATTTCCCAAGGAAACTTCCACCTGTGTCTGGTATTTTATACTCTGTGCCTTTTTTCCCAGTGCCCCTATAACCTTACGATTTGCAACAGGCAAAATCGGCGATCTTCTTGTCTCCGATACCTTCTTGAAAAACTGCGTATTCATAACTGATACATTCGCACCTGTGTCAAGCAGAACAGTAGTTGTTACACCATTTACAGCTCCGGTGACACTTCCTTAGATATTTTCTCTTTGTGGCTTATCAGAGACAGCAGGTTCCTGATACAGCTCATCTTCGATCCTGTTGCCATCCTGATACTGTATCATGTTTCTTTTTGTTTCGTCGACCTACTGCCTTCATTGTTGGCCTCGGTCACCTGGCGAAGGCCTACAGGGACCGAAATTAGTTTGTTGGCTTCTGAGTGTTGTGTTTTGCTTCTGAAGGTACCTCCACTATTCTAACATTTTGTGAGTTTTCAGTCGGAGGTGGCCTGCTTGGATCCCACCACGGTGGATATTGATTGCTTGGTATAGGTATAGCATGTACATAATTTATTGGCTGACCTGAATTGATAGAATTTTGCTGCGGCTGCCAATGACTTGGCCCTGGCTGTCGCCAATATTTACGGTCACCCTGCATATTTTTAGGCTTGTTTTATATGGACTGTCTGACCTGTTGTCATTTCGTCTCTTTCGGTTGCTATTGTTATTGTTTGGATTTTCATTGTGATACTGCCTCCGATGACCATTCGTTTGTTGGTGTTCTTATCATTATTAGGATAACCAAAATTTTGGTTGTGTGGATTCCTACTATTATTATTATTATTGTTGTGTTTTCTGTTACTATATGCTTTCCTTTTGTTTTTCTTTGGACTACCTTCGCCCCTATTTCCATTATTTCCATTCCATGAATTTTTTCCATTAAGACTATTATTATTGCCGATCACGTCAGAATTTTTTCTGGCGCCCTCCTGCGCTAGATTCAGAGAATCAATTACAGGCAGAAATTCAGATCGGTGTCTGTAACATTAAATAATTTTTCTCTAATATGTATGGGTAATCTAGCTTTTAACACTCGCAATAAGTCTCTGGTGGTTACTGGCTCATCCCAGTACCAGATCATGTTAATATATTTTTCAAAGTACTTTCTTAAGGAACCTGACTTCGGATTGTGCATTTCTGCATTGCAAACAACTTTACGGAGTCGCTCTTGAGTAGACGCTGACCAGAGCTGATCAAGGAACGAGTTCTCAAAGTCGTGGTGAAACGTCCCCTTTGAAAAATTATACACGACTGTGCTTAACCTGACACACAATATTTTTAGCGCAACGCAATCTGACTTTCAAAAATCCCTACAAAAAAATGGCCCTGACTAACATTAACCTGTACCTTTCACAAATCACTTACCTCACAAAAATCTTCGTTACCCGAACTACTGCAATACGGCGAGCGCCACTACTGCCAGCTAAATAAAAGATTCAAACTACTGAAGGCACCAACTACTGATAGGCATAGTTAACAAATGAAAGATTTTAATAGAGAACAAACAATGTATTTACCTTAATAGTCATAATATATATAGCAGTTCATGACATCCATTCTGTACTAAAAAATCCGCCATCTCATTTCCCACATCCACCACAGCTGGCGGTTCACCTCCAACTGCGCAACGCTACGCGCTGTTAACATCCAGCTGCCCAACACTACAATGGCAGACAACAATGCAAACTAGCCACAGACTGCACACAGCACAGCCAGTGATTTTCGTACAGAGCGCTACGTAACGTTGCCAATAAGAAAACATAAACAGCCTACTTACGTAGCCCCCATGCTCCCCACAAAAAATTTTTACAAATTGTTTTGGGCACTGGCCAATACAGATTTGAAAAAATTTTTCATAATTACAGTAAGAAAGATATCAAATGCACACACTTATTAATACAATGTTGGTCAAAAGATAAAATTTTCTCACAGTCCATAAAGACAGTCCAGATTGTTTATTACAGTAAAATTGCAGTGTTTTTCTCAAAGTCTGAGCAGTAAAAGAAAATGCACATGGAAGTAGTGGATTTCCATGCAGTCTTGAAGAAGTAGTATTGTCCTTCCAACGGAAAGACAGTGCTGACTCTTGACATGCTGACAGGTAATGGGCCACAACAGAGCAAACCCACAGCAGAGTCATTCGAAGTTTTGAAGAATATTGGTAGGTAGGTCATCACAGAGCAGGCCCACTGTAGTCCTGGTAGAGAGTATGGTATTGGTGGGCCACCAGAGGTGCAGACCCACTGCAGTCCTTGTAGAAATAATGGTATTGGTGGGCCATCAAAGATGCAGACCCACTGTAGTCCAAGTAGAAATAATGGTATTGGTGGGTCATCAAAGATGCAGACCCACTGTAGTC
Organism: Schistocerca cancellata; assembly: GCF_023864275.1. Taxonomy (NCBI): domain Eukaryota; kingdom Metazoa; phylum Arthropoda; class Insecta; order Orthoptera; family Acrididae; genus Schistocerca; species Schistocerca cancellata. The sequence continues at coordinate 519,270,877 of NC_064634.1, read as the reverse complement.
CATGTAGAGACAGCCAGCAGCCATCTGTTGCGACTGTGCAGGTGCACATTCACCATCAAAGAGTCTTGCGGAGAATATAGCAAGTCCATAAACCACCACTTGTACACTCACAAAGTTTTTGGAATTGTCCTTAGAACCAGCAATGCTGTTATCCAGTCCCTTGCTGAATTATCAACACACGTGCAAACACTAACAGTCCCTACTTCTCACATATTGTCCATATACTATGACCAACAGAAACGTGTGCAGTGAAACGTAACTTACAAGTTACTTAATTTGATGAACTGGTGTCATTTACAATTTTATAACATAAGAATACATTAACGAAGGTACAAAATACATCATTAAAAACATAACAATACAGATAACATTTGTAGTAATACAGGCTTTACAAAAGAATAGAAATAACATATACATCAATGTTACAGGAATTACGACATGAGTATATTCATAAAAGATCAGAATAACTTGCGAAACATCAACTTCACACATGAGCATTAAAACAAAACAGAATAAATAATGTCTAAACATCTTTACAAGGTAAATAACATATTATTAATGCCAATTATATTCGAGGATAACAGTATTCCTCATCATAGTGAATGTAGCTTAGTATTAGAAGAAGAAAAAATTCTATGAAACTACACAGAGACAGGAAGAAAACAAATACACGAGGGTACACAAACACATAGCGGAATAACACAAAAGGAAAGGGCAGGGTTCGTTTTCAGTGTAACATTTGGTACTGCAGTCCAACCCAAAACTTCATTCCATAGATCGTTCCTATTATTTCGACATTTGCTCCAGCCAAAAAATTCTATCCAAGCATGCTTTCTGTATTCTGTTCACACATTTCTTACCTCATTATTTATTTACCATTATCTTACCTCAACATTTATTTCCAAGAAAATCCTACCTAAACCTGTTGTCCCTAAACCCTACTTTTTTGTTCATATCCTCTTTCAAAATACTTTTTATCTACTGTGCACTACTTTTTTGGCCAAACTATTTTCTTATAGCTTCTTAATGCATTTCTTCCAATTCATCATAGTTAGTTTCTTATATAGTCTACCCCCTCTTAAGCTAACTTAAATCTACTGAGCTCAGATATATATACCAAGGGACGAGGCAGTGCAGCAGCACATAACAAATTAACACAAACAGCAAGGACAAAAAAAAAATACAAATTGTCAAAGCAAGCTGCAATAAATCTAAATTACCAAGCAATGCAACATTACAACTAATATGAGCCAATGTGCAGCAACAAGAAAAATAAATCAGTAGTAAAACTAGCTTAGAAGAGTAACACAAATTAAAATTCAGTAGCACTATGCCTAGCAAACAGCAGCAGCAAACATAAAAAATATAAAACTTATATCTATACATCACAAAGCTCAAGCAGAAAAAAATATTACAGTAAAAATGGCCATGTTTAATACCTATGTCACATCTTAACACTAGAGTGATGCATCACAAAAACTTACTCTACCAAAAAATTACCAAGTAGTTGAAAAGAAAATTATGTATGCAGTTCCTGTGAAGGGAAATGTCTTTGTGCTCCTTCGTTTTTTTGAAGTACATCAAAGTTATTCTTACTGGGTCTGTAGGCATAAAATATTTATATTAGTACATTTATAAAATTTTATTTTAACCAATGCTGCAGGGCAGCTAGAAACTAGATATGAAACAAAACGAGTAAATAAATACATAAAGCAAGCCATATGGCATTTTTCTCAATTGGCAAGACAATAGTCGTGGAATGTTTCTCATTGTTTCATTAGGCATTTTAGTAAATATCATAAATTAAGAGCTCCACAGTATGCTTTCAACAAGGAAATGTTAATAGCGAGGATAATGGCCTCCCCTTTCTTTTTTTCTACCTGTGCCTCTGAAATGCACACCCTAATGGCTATTTCTCAAGGCGGCTGGCACACCTGGCCGCTCACAATGCATTACGTCATGGTCACTTACCTTTCTTACCAAAATATTTACGATAGCAGTTTCCGCTACAGTGACAGTCTCATATAAAAATATTTCACAGGTCGAGAATTTGCGTTGCAAATGTGTAGAAGCAAAATCCTATTGATATAACAGTGTTCAAAAAATTTTTGTCGGCATTGTAATACATTCACGCATTTACATACATTTCATAACTCTTAAAGTGCGATTCTTGGTTTCCAACATCCTTTTCATAAATCAGAGTCCCTAACCACGACTCCTTATTCCTTACCTTACTACACATATACATATTCGTCGACACTTCTTTAATATTTCATCTTAATAAATATGTAGCATAATCAAATTCCTCATATAACATCGGCTTATTGATCATAAACATATCTCAACAGCATAATACACATCGTCATCGTAAAAATAACATCATAACACCTCAGTCAAATCTCAAAATCGTCGTAGCTTTCTGCAGTAATTTCAAAATCTAAAAAAAATTCTCTGCTCATTTCAATAGTGTCATCTACCTCAAACTTACTTTAAAATCATTCTTCCTTACCAAATACATCATTCAAAGCTCTCATAGTATCACAATGGTTCTGAAAAATATGAAGGGTTCACACAGTACAGACAAAATACAATTTCATAAGTGTGAAGTTATCCAGCTGTGTAATTGCGTATACATCTGTCACTGACGTAGTAAAAAAATTTGTCTCTCTCAGTTAAATGATCAGATAGCTATGTAATTTATGTGTTAGAGGAATATGGTACCGATGTGTAAAGTTGTATAAGCAAATACCATATTAGCTAGGGCTCCTTGTGCTTGCCAAACACATGATACACAAAGTAAGCGTGTACCCCCCTGAGGATTAATGTAATTATACCCTCAGGTGTTACAGATTACAGCAATGGAACGAAATGTATAACGGAAAACCTTTGTGTCATTGTAATTCAAATATCTTTAAAAATAAATTATTTAAGTACAAAATGAGTCACTCAAATACGTGTCCTGTAGCGCTAAATGTGCGTCTTGCTGTGTAAGATAATCTCTGTGGAAATGTCGTAGTTATTGTCCTCCGAAAGCTAAGTTCTGCAGAAGCCAATGTACTTCCCTCATGATAAACAAAAGTGAAATGCTTTGCGTATAGATATCTTAGTTATTACGCTTATTGTTGTGATGATGAAAGTACTGTGCTGTAACGTATTGTTGTGCTACGGAAAAGGCTGTCTCATTGTAGCTATACCACAAAAGTTACTACTGAAACATGTTTAACTTTACAGAAGAATTCAGAAAAACTGTGCAGATATAAAACACATACACCGCAAAGGCAACATTGTAAATTGTCACTCATTAGTAACGTCGTGATATAATCATGTAGCTGTCACATAAACTAACCACTGTGTCATCTGGTATCTCTCACAAAGTACTTTAATTCAGAATGTATTTTCAAGTAAACCAAAATGTTGCATTAAAATCTCATTAGCAGTACTGGTAAATGCTCTAAGTATGTGAGCCTTATAGTCATTACGTAATCGTGCAGCTAACAAGCAAGAATGCACACACACAATAACACTGTGATGTCTGTTCACAATAACAATGCTTTCGTAATTTCTGTTTAAATAAGTTCTCTTGGTTCTTGACTGGATATTTAACTTCAAACATTGTTGCATGATAACAGTTTCTAAGTGTGACAATGCATACTAGAAATGTGAAGTGAAACGTTTTATGGCATTGGACAAAGTTAAAAAGCAGATTATCTTTCAATAAACGGTTTTACATGTGAAATGTGGTGTAAACCTTTGCTCTTCCTAGTATGCAGAGTTTCAACTTGAATGCAATCATCATGCGGTATTCGTCCGTAAAGAATACTGGAATTTTCTCAAGGTTAGCGTCTATGTTATTTTTCCCTGAGCCAGCCGGCGCACGTGGCAGCCTGCGGTGTGAGTCATTGTCTGTTTCTTTGTTGGCGCGCATCGTTACTGGGATTAGGAGACCTAGCTTCTACAAATTCGCCTTGCTGACAGGGCCCAGCCCTGTTAGAACCCCGCCAGTTCTGATGAAATTCACGTCTGTCGTTTTGTCGGTAGTTTACATAGTTTCTTGTTTGTCGGTCATGTAGTGGAGAATTTCTCCCTGAATTACCATTGCACGGTGGACCGTTGTGCCTGAAGTTATTCTGTCTCCCATGATAATAATAGTTCTGGTTGCCAAATTGTCTGTTTCTATGATTGTCTCTGTCATATTCATAACTACAGAAATGCGATCTTTCTCTGTAACTATTACTCTGCCAGTGGTTGTCATACGGGTGGTGTCTGTTTTGGTCACGATTTACGTTGTAAGAATAGGCTTGTCGTGGCCAGTTATTGTTTCTGTCGTCACGGAATAGTGACGGATGTGACCTGTAGTGATTGTTTTCCCGTTTTCGCATCCCACGACTGTCTGTGTCAATTTCTAATTCTTGTAAGAGTCGCTGAAAAGCTTCAATGTCGTCTTTACAACGCCCTGCTAAAATAATATGTCGTAAATGTTCAGGCAGTTTGATTAAGCAAATGCGGATGAGTTCTGAGGGGCTGTCTGGGTTTGAAAGATACTGATTCTTATGCAACATGTCTTCAAAACATTTCATAAGACTGGAAAATTCAGATTGTTCAAAGTGTTTCATCATCATGATGCTATGTTTTACTCGGTCTTGTATGGCTTGAGACCAATATGCTGAGAGGAAGGCATGGTAAAAATCTCCTTCACTGTGACAATCGTGAATGACCGATCGCATTCTTACAGCTGGTTCATTCTCCAAGTAGTCACACATAAATTCTAACCTGTGCTCTAATGAGCAGTTGGGAGGAAAACAATGAAAAAATTGATGAAGCCACGCTTGTGGATGAATGTCGATGTCAGAATTCTTAAATGTTTTGAATTTACGTGTAGTAATGAACAGCTTATAGTCAAAATCATCGTGTCGGCGAGTCGCACATCGCTCATTGTTACTTCGTTTCGGCGGTTCCATCTCAAAATCCAATGCGCCTTGCCAATTTCTTTCATAATTTCCGAAGCGTCCTGTGTTATTATTTTGCGGTTGTTCCGTATTTCTATGTCCCTCTTCCAGTACTGGAGCGCGAGTGTCCTCTGAAATACACACCTGGAAATGGAAAAAAGAACACATTGACACCGGTGTGTCAGACCCACCATACTTGATCCGGACACTGCGAGAGGGCTGTACAAGCAATGATCACACGCACGGCACAGCGGACACACCAGGAACCGCGGTGTTGGCCGTCGAATGGCGCTAGCTGCGCAGCATTTGTGCACCGCCGCCGTCAGTGTCAGCCAGTTTGCCGTGGCATACGGAGCTCCATCGCAGTCTTTAACACTGGTAGCATGCCGCGACAGCATGGACGTGAACCGTATGTGCAGTTGACGGACTTTGAGCGAGGGCGTATAGTGGGCATGCGGGAGGCCGGGTGGACGTACCGCCGAATTGCTCAACACGTAGGGCGTGAGGTCTCCACAGTACATCGATGTTGTCGCCAGTGGTCGGCGGAAGGTGCACGTGCCCGTCGACCTGGGACCGGACCGCAGCGACGCACGGATGCACGCCAAGACCGTAGGATCCTACGCAGTGCCGTAGGGGACCCCACCGCCACTTCCCAGCAAATTAGGGACACTGTTGCTCCTGGGGTATCGGCGAGGACCATTCGCAACCGTCTCCGGTCCCGCACACCGTTAGGCCGTCTTCCGCTCACGCCCCAACATCGTGCAGCCCGCCTCCAGTGGTGTCGCGACAGGCGTGAATGGAGGGACGAATGGAGACGTGTCGTCTTCAGCGATGAGAGTCGCTTCTGCCTTGGTGCCAATGATGGTCGTATGCGTGTTTGGCGCCGTGCAGGTGAGCGCCACAATCAGGACTGCATACGACCGAGGCACACAGGGCCAACACCTGGCATCATGGTGTGGGGAGCGATCTCCTACACTGGCCGTACACCACTGGTGATCGTCGAGGGGACACTGAATAGTGCACGGTACATCCAAACCGTCATCGAACCCATCGTTCTACCATTCCTAGACCGGCAAGGGAACTTGCTGTTCCAACAGGACAATGCACGTCCGCATGTATCCCGTGCCACCCAACGTGCTCTAGAAGGTGTAAGTCAACTACCCTGGCCAGCAAGATCTCCCGATCTGTCCCCCATTGAGCATGTTTGGGACTGGATGAAGCGTCGTCTCACGCGGTCTGCACGTCCAGCACAAACGCTGGCCCAACTGAGGCGCCAGGTGGAAATGGCATGGCAAGCCGTTGCACAGGACTACATCCAGCATCTCTACGATCGTCTCCATGGGAGAATAGCAGCCTGCATTGCTGCGAAAGGTGGATATACACTGTACTAGTGCCGACATTGTGCATGCTCTGTTGCCTGTGTCTATGTGCCTGTGGTTCTGTCAGTGTGATCATGTGATGTATCTGACCCCAGGAATGTGTCAATAAAGTTTCCCCTTCCTGGGACAATGAATTCACGGTGTTCTTATTTCAATTTCCAGGAGTGTATGTAATTCTTGTATTACCTGCGTCAACTGATCTTGTAGTTCCTGGATTTCTCTTTTGTACTGTGTATTGATTTGATTTTGATTTTGTTTGAATTTTCTATTTTGTTCATACTCTTCTGTGTCAGTGAAGGCTACGGGTCTTGTATCATTCAGATCATCATCTACCTTTGTAGATAAGTTAGTGACCTGATCTGAAAGTTCGGCTACTTTCTCCGATAGTGAACACATTTCCTCAGTGTGTTTTTCTGAACCAAGTTTCAGAGTGTCCATTTGTGTTGAAATCGAATCTACTGTGTCCTTTAAGTTTTCTTGAGTTTTTGAAAGTTGCGTAACCAAATCGGTAGATGCAACTGAGTCAATTTTAGCTTGCAAGGTCTCATGATTTTCATGAACAATAGTTTGCAGTTCTTTTATAGCTGCTTCGTGATTCTGTAATGCATTTTCATGCCGCGAAAAAATAGGTTGAAAATGTTCACAAGTTTGTGTTTTTACGTCATTACAGACTTTTTGACATTTCAATTCAATGTTATGTAACTCTGTAGTTAAATCATCACGTGTTTGTTCAAGCTTATGTTCCACTGAGTCTAACTTTTGAAGCTTTTGTTCTATTATGTCTAACTGTTGCTGTGTTTGCCTCTGGTGTTGTTCCATTGAGTCTAACTTTTGAAGATTTTGTTCCATTGTGTCTAACTGTTGCTGTGTTTGCCTCTGGTGTTGTTCCATTGTGTCTAACTTTTGAAGATTTTGTTCCATTGTGTCTAACTTTTGAAGATTTTGTTCCACTGTGTCTAACTTTTGAAGATTTTGTTCCATTGTGTCTAACTGTTGCTGTGTTTGTCTCTGATTTTGTTTCATTTGCTACATTAATTGCAGTAATAATGTATTAGTGTCTGGAATCTGTTCCTCTATGCTTTTCGGCAGTGCATTTGCACCGGCAACATTCACATTTTGACAAGCAGAAAATGTGTCTTGACTTATTTGAGAAAACGGTGAGGACGCAAAACCTGACTCTACAGTATTTGAAAAATTGTGTCCTGTCATTTCGGATTCCTGAGGCGAGCTGTTGCCAAGCGATCGATCGATAATGCTTCCCTGTTCACTAATTGTTTCACTGCCTACGCCATTGTTTGCCGCCCGCTCCATTTCCCTATGCTCAATTACCAAATTACTACTTCAGATGTCTGTTAATTCACTACACAGTGGTGTTGATAAGCTACGCTCGTTGTCACTATTATTTCTCAGTTTACTTTGGAGCCTAGTGTTACGTTTTTCACACGCCATTATTGTCACAATATTTCACACGACAACACAGAAAAACACAATTTGAAGAGCAAAAATAGGCGAACACATTAACATAGCACTGAAAATAATATCTAGTTAATTGCAGCTGCGAAATACTTGGTGCAAATCTACATGCGTGCCACACCTATTTTACTGTACAACAATGAAAGACTGCAACTACAAAGGAAATTCTCTCTATAATTACGCGCTAGCAATAAGCAATCGAACTACTGCAATACAGCGAGCGCCACTACTGCCAGCTAAATAAAAGATTCAAACTACTGAAGGCACTAACTACTGATAGGCATAGTTATCAAATGAAAGATTTTAATAGAGAACAAAGAATGTATTTACCTTAATAGTCATAATATATATAGCAGTTCATGACATCCATTCTGTACTCAAAAATCCGCCATCTCATTTCCCACATCCACCACTGCTGGCGGCTCACCTCCGACTGCGCAACGCTACGCGCTGTTAACATCCAGCTGCCCAACACTACAATGGCAGACAACAATGCAAACTAGCCACAGACTGCGCACAGCACAGCCAGTGATTTTCGTACAGAGCGCTACGTAACGTTGCCAATAAGAAAACATAAACAGCCTACTTACAGTGGAAAGTCTTGCAAATTTCTGCTGCATTTAATGCCCAGAGCGATGCATCACCAGAAATATGTGAAACCACAAACTGTATTTTCTGTTCTTCCGACCATGATTTTGGAAGAACACTTTCGATGTTTCGAATGAAAACTAATGGATGTATGTTTTTCTCGTTTTCTTCGTTAAATATTTGAAACTGTCTATACTTAATCAGGCTTTCTTCATGCATCAAAGTAGTTAAGTACATGGAATTGCTATCATTCGCAGGTGGTGTGGTTACTTTTATTACAAGTACATTCTATTTCACTATTATTGTTCTTTGGTGTAACATATTGCTATGGTTATATCAGTTGATTACCATAATTTGGTCTTCCTTGTGGTGCGTTAAAATTCGCCGTTAGATTATCTGTGATCTTTTGCCTGTCAGTACCAGTGTTCTCATTACTGCATATTGTCACATTTTCAAAGTTTTGATTTTCAGAGTTCAGCACCCTGGCTACTTTTGTTCGGACTTGCTTTCGGATTTCCGAAGGAGTGTCCTTCTGCATTGTTTGCACAGCGGTAGGCAAAGCTTTGAATTGGTTCTCTAGTCTATCTACTTCAGGCTATTGACCTGAACTGGAATGTTTGTTAACGGTTTAATAGTGGTTTTTACTGCATCGATCTCCTGCTTAAAATTGGTAGTAATCGCATTATCACACTCGACCAACACTTGATTTATCGTATGGACAATTTCTTTATCTCTTTCCAGAAAAATATCGTTCATATTTTCCATAAATTTCTTTTCCTTTTCTTGGTCCCTGAGCTCCTGTTGCTGTTTTTCAATGAGGTTTTCATGTCTACGTTTTTCCGTTTCCTGCAGACGTTGTCTTTCACGCTCCTGCTCTTTGAGCTCGCGTTGTTTTTCAAGATCCTGTTCTTTAATAGTAAACTTTTCAAATAATGCTGTTACCATATCCTATATCGACATAGCTTGAGCATTGCTAACGTCTGCCCCTTGCCCAGAAGAAATATTGTTATTAATTCATAACTGGTTGAATGCAGGAGTGTCAGTTTGTTTTGGCAAATCCTCAGTATTACTATCACTCAGGACATCAGTTAGTAAATTATCATTCACAATTAAATTTTCTAATAATTCGACAGTAATATGGGTAGATAGTTCTACCTGAGACTATGATGTCATTTCTGCATCAGTATGCTCATTCGGTTTAATCTGTTCTTTTGCTTAACCATTGTATCACCAATATAGCACAACAAATATATAAATTACTGACAAGCACAATTGACACAAAATAATCTTATAACTAACACATATACACAAATAACACTTAAAAATATTTTTCTCGTAGCCAGAATATTCAATGATTACTACTTATAGCTGCAGGTACTGATTTCAGATTTACAAGACATACGCAACGGTTGTTGATCGTGTAGTTTGTGAGTGGTGGACAGCACTACTTATAAGAAGTTACTCCTATCTCTCGCACCAGCGCAGATACAGATACGTACAGCAGTTTGGTAGGAAGATGTCAAAGCCCATGAAACATGTAAAATTATAACGTACCTATAATAGATCACATTTTCAATTATTAAAATGAATAAATGTGCATTGGTGGCCCCACGTTGGGCGCCAGTGTGGCGTTCGCTGTGTTATTCAGTGGTTTGGGATTTAACTAATTTGTAAATGAAAATAATAATCTTATTTTATTACAGTGAGTAATCACTAAATAATTTTTCTCCCGGCTAAAGATTTGGTCAAGTTGCTAAAGAACTCCAAGTTAACGTTGTGTTAAAGTGTTGTCTGTAAGTTGTGTCACAGTTCATACAAAAAATTCTATACAACTATTGATTATGGTGGAAACAGTTATCTACAGCAAAATGATCATTAAAACCACCGAATATCAGCCGCCCACAACACTGACGTATGTAACCTGAAACAACATTATTCGCAACTCGTGCGTAATTAATTTCGGCTCGATACATCAGCAAGAAAAGTTTGTTATATGAATCATGCTATGAGCACTGTTTTTTAAAGAACCAATCTGATTCGAATCATTATCACTAAAATGAGTTCGGGACCACCGGTGCACATTTATTTTTACGCATTTTTATTACCTTCGGCATTTATGTCTGCAGAGTTGCGTAATTTGAATTTGCCGTTGAGATAATTGTTAAGATGGCGGCAGACAATTGATAGAGACTTTCTCTTGTTAGAGGAAATTTCCTTTTAACAGGATAAGTACTTGAAATGCTTATTAAACTTTGCTTTCATATTGTGCAGTATTTAGACTAATTTTCATCAAGCAAACCTTTGATACTTGCGTAAGAAAGATGAAAACGCGATAGAAATCGCTATCATCAATGGCTGCGCTCCTTGCAGCGGAAAGAAATAATTAACACAGATAATGATTATTGAGAGAGGAATTAAAGTTACATATCTATAATAATAATGAACTCTATTCTCAAGTAATAATTAATAAATAATTACAATTTCTTAACAGACATCAGTTTGGTATACGTTTGCGTCCGCAACCTACAAAAGCCAACCAACAAAAGGTAAAAACAAAGGGAGACAAACACAGATCATAAAAGGAATTTACAATTATCATTGTCTTAGTATGATACACATCGATATGTCCAACTACATCATAAAATATTATATAAATAATTAATATTTATCATCTTTTTTTCATATGTCAGATAGATAATGTTTATAACTGTTAGAGGCATAATTTCCTCTCGTCGTAGCTAAAATTTATCTCGTGGATGTTACATCTGTCATGCACTTGACAGTGGTTTGTAGTGTATATATGTAGACATATATCCAGCAAACTAAAAGAAGCTGAGTAAGACAAGACAGAAAGTAAAAGACACCCTACTAATGAAAAAGTTAACAAAGCTCCACTTTCCTGAATGGACGTGGAAACAACTGAAAGAAAGAGCGACCTCTACCTTGTACACATTCGGCTGGCCGTAGTCTGCTGACCTGTGACCGTAGTTGTGGTGCTGAGTTATTGCTGGTAGTGGTGAATGCGCACTTTGATTTCATAATTATAAATTGTGAGGCTGTCAAAACTGTGAGTTCTTATAGTCCTTAAACCAATTATATAATATATTTACAATACACCCCAAGTGCTCAGACGAATGGTTTTCGAATAATTCTCTTCTCTGAATTACAGTTTCTTGGAAGTTATACTGAAGTAATATTCTGCATGGAAAAGATTATGATAATCGTATCAACTCCTGTACATGGCCATTAAAACAGGGTACTCCAGGTGTTCTACATATCTTGTTCAGTGATGAAGCCACATTTAGCAATCACAGCCAGGTAAACCGCCGAAACATGCACTGTTGGTTTGCTGACAAACCCTGGTGGCTTCATCAGGCGGAACATCGGTGTGAGTGGAGTGTAAACGTGTGATGTGGGGTAGTGAGCCAGCAGCTCACAGGCCTTTCTTCCATAGACAGAACACTTCCTAACAAACCATCATCTACGGATGCTAGAAGATGTTCCTCTGCAGACCAGGAGGAACCTGTGTTACCAACATGGTGGCTGCCCAGCCCACAGCGGACGAAGTATGTAACGCCGGAAATGCATATCTTCCTATTTCCATCTATTGTACTATAATTTGTTTTCCTTATTTTTGTTACCTGAATATATGACATTTCTGTGTCTTTACATATTGTAATTATTTTACTATTTGTATATATTTATGCATTTATGTCGATGTATAATTGGTTTGTTTCGTAAATATTATTTGTATTTTTAGGCTGGGTCTTGCCTAGGGAAAACTGCTATCGAACGATTACATCGATAGGTCGTGTGAAGAATCAAAGTGTGTAGGATCTTTGGGAGTGTTAACTCTGCCGCGTGGAGCGCGGGCAGAGAGAGAGAGGCTGGCTGGAGTAGCGAGTGGAGCAGGTGTGTTGTGTGAAGCTCCCGCGAGTTGCCGCGCTTTCGGGGTTTGGCAGCATGTAATTCCGTTCGACTTGCGATGATAGTTTCTGACATGGTGTCGCGGACGGGAAGCATTAGCGGGCGCATATCAAGAGCCCGTTTCGTCTGGTGACCGTGTCGAGAAGAAGGCGCGCCAACATCCAGCTTCTGCAACAGCGACGGCCGACAATGAGTGACTGTCGCCACCTCCTCGACCGACGGCTTCAAACCTTCAATCATCCGACAAGGAAGACTGGACGCACGTAAAGTTTTAGAATTGTATGGCAGACCTCAGCTTTTCAAACTGTTCCATTTTCGTCACTATAATTACAGCAACTTAGTGTGAACATTTGTTGCTCATTGTCCCAATTGCATTACCAAGCAGGGTCCCTTTCCTTTTCCGGAATGAACCCGAGTGCCGTTGAAATTCAAACGAGAGCATCATTTTATTACATTGCTTTAATTTCAAAGTTCAGTTAAAGTATTCATAGCTGGCTACAATATTTAGATTACACAAGCACGTATTAAGAGTGCGAGTTTTGTTACCGTATTTTAGCTTACCTGTGACTGCAGCTCAGCTTGGTACGTACTAAATTTTACTATTGTTAATTGTTCAGAATCATTTAATTCAAGTTCAGAGTTAAATCTCTTATTTCTAAATTGCGTAGATTCAAGTAGCTTTTGAAATGATTGTTGAGGTAGTCCAAGACTAACCGTGTTTTACTGAATTTCGATGTGCTTCACAAAGAAAGCTCACTATTAACTTCAGTCACTAAATTAACTTTCGATTTTCCGGTTTTATTAATTCTTTTGCTAAATTAAGTCAGAGTGTAGCGAAATTTATTACTTCTGACAAACTTTCAGTTTTCACACTACACTTGTCAACCTTCAGTTGCCACGCTTCTAGCGCTAATTATATGTGTAATAATCTTTCTTTTTCAGTTACTATAGTAATTGTCCTTGGGACTGGCGACCGTAATTTCCCCCAAATCTCGAATATCTAATTACCGCTAGTTGACTGTTAACGTAACGGCTGCACATTTACTTCCTTTATTAACTTTACCCCTTATTCAAAATTAATTTCCACCAGTTTCATTTGCATTTTTCCTTTCATTTAGATGTAACCCTTTCCTCCCTCTTTACCGACAGTTTAACTTCGGTGACGATTGCTTTTCCCAAATTTCCATTAGGTACACGCGGTTTAATTTTTCACTGTCATTAAGGTCGATAAGTGAGGGGGAGGTTACAAGTACTACAATACATCTACACCAATCGTTTCCAGGTCGTTGGATTGGACGTAGAGGACCTGTACCTTGGCCGGTCCTTCTCTGGATTTGACGCCTGTAGACTGTTTTCTGCGGGGGAAGGCTGAAAGACGCTGTCTACAAGAACATAGCAACTAAACCGACGTATTACTGCAGCCTGCTCAGACGTCTACGCTGAAATGCTAACACGTGTGTAGCAGTCGTTCCGTGCCAGACTGGAAGCGTGTATTGCCACTGCCTGGAGTGGTCATTTTGAACACAACCTGTGATAGTCAGTTGTCTCATTACTGGTCAGAATCCACGTAACTAATGTATGCACTCCAGTGTGCTACCACAGGGCTTGTGCAAGTGTCTGTATGGGAACTTTCCAAAATATAGCTGCTGGGAAGCCTTTCGGGACGTGAAGTCGTGGTCCAAGAAACTCTTCTGCTCCTTTTTATAGACGTTTCGTCCAAAACTGCGCTAGACATCCTCAGAGGCGCTCCTCCGCTGAGTCTTGCCGACTGACCGGTCAGACGTCAGAGAGCGACATAAGTACTGTGGGGCTTGAGATAAAACTTGACCATCGATTGTCGTCTTAAAAATAAAACTATCTAGCGATTCTGCAGAGCTACTGTCCACATGTCGCTAAGTTTCATCGCCTCCTCTTTCCTATCAAAATTATCCTGATGCTTATAAATTTCAATGGCTTCTCTACATTGTCGTGCATAATAGTTTGTCGACCTCACATGGCTCAAGGTATATATATATATATACACACACACACACACACACACACACACACACACACACACATATATATATATATATATATATATATATATATATGTATGTATGTGTGTGTGTGTGTGTGCGTGTGCGTGTGCGTGTGTGTGTGTGTGTGTGTGTGTGTGTGTGTATAGCCTATGTGAATCGAGTGTCGCGTAAAAATTGAAGTAAACTGGTGTCAAGAACTTTTCGAGAATTTCGGAAGCAGCGTTAAACTACAACTTGTCTCTATATAATAGTATAGATTAACTCCTAAGCCTTTGTTGCGCGTTAAAAGCTGCAGTTAAGTTGCAGTAGGTGGGGTCAGTGTGGACAGGACTCACTCTTTTGTAGAACTGGGATCGAGCCATTCTTTGTTTTCTGGCTTCCTTCTTTCAACAATAAGCTACTTTACTGGATCCCTAGAAAGGAAGCGTACGCCCATTTTTGTGCGTAACTGCCATAGATCTGTTCCTGGACTCGGACGTAGCCAATAGCGCAACGTTTCGGCGCGTTACAATGGACGTTACCTGCATTGTCACGTGTGATGTCACCTACAGCCTGGAGCAGCAGTTTTCCTTTCTACGAAGAAGTTCTGCGGCGGTCCATCAGAGGCGGCGGACCTGATGACAGTTCCGTGGAAGGCATTAGACGCCCAGCTGGTGTTCGTTAAACGGCGTGACCGTGAACTGGCGAGCAGAGGTCGGCGTCTTGCGTCTCGAGAAGACAAAGGGCTCGCAGTTCCCAGAAGGTCACAATGTGCAGTGGCGTGAGGTACCAGGGGCACTGCGGAATGTGTGTGACAGGGCAGCTGCTCCACATTCGTTCGTCACTAAACGTCAGGCGTGATCGGATATCATCGATAGGGACGGGAAGTGTGAGTCGGTTTAGGGGGAATATCGGACCAAAGCCGTCCTCGCACGGGATTCGTTTCTCTTTGTGAAGTACGCCAAACGTGGATTCCAACGTAGTCTGCGCACGTTCAGAATCGAGCTGTTGCGTCAAATGGGACGTAACGTGCTCCACAGCGTGGGTTGGTCTTACAAGGCTCTCCAGTGGCAGGCGTCCTGTATCTGGCGAACAAATGACGCAGGTCGTTTACGAGAATGCACGCACGTAAGATTCTTATCTTAGCTCTGTAGAAAATGGTTCAAATGGCTCTGAGCACTATGGGACTTAACATCTGAGGTCATCAGTCCCCTAGACTTAGAACTACTTAAACCTAACTAACCTGAGGACATCACACACATCCATCCATGCCATGCTCGAACCTGCGACAGGAGCAGCAGCGCGGTTCCCGACTGAAGCGCCTAGAACCACTCGGCCACAACGGCCGGCTAGCTCTATAGAATATTGTCCATATGCCAGTAGTGATGTTCTGTCTGTAAACAAACATTTCAATATCTATGAACATGATGCAACGCCATGTCTAGCCGGTAACGACATCAGCTTTTAAAACTTTCCTTTTTCCTATACTCTTCCATATAAAATAAACATTATTTTATCATTCTCATTATTTTCTGAAAACTCTAATTTATTCTCATTACATTACTGCTCCATTTCTGTACTAGAACGTTTTGAACATGTGATATACAAGACACTTCAAACAAGAAAGAGCTCAGTCTGCTGTAGCAACTAGTGCAAACTCGCTTGGAGGCCAAAAACTTATTTAATTACTGCAGTAAATTTTCTGCACTTTGTGTAAGGGTAAATACTTGGTGAAACAGAGCTCCACCAACGAGGGGTACCCCCTGGATATCTTCGTACAAGGCAACCATGAACTCCAGTGGCTCCTTACAGAGTAATAATGTAAATATGGTTTATTCAGTTTATTACTGCAATCAGAATTTGCAACAGAGAATGTGTTATGTTCTACTTCGTGTACAACTGTGAGGAGAGGTTGGCTACAGTGTGGTGCAGCAGCTGGATAGGAGCAGAAATGGTTAGCAAACATATAAATATAGTAACTTACTTGACTTGTAGCTTTCTCCAAGCGTTGCGAAAAGACTTTACAAAAGAGCAAATAGCGGCAAAGTTCAGCTGTTACAAAAAGCAAAAAAGCATCGTGCAGTGAGAGGCTGTCATTACTAACGCACGAGCGAAGTGTCGAAGCCGGCCGAAGTGGCCGCGCGGTTCTGGCGCTGCAGTCTGGAACCGCGAGACCGCTACGGTCGCAGGTTCAAATCCTGCCTCGGGCATGGATGTGTGTGATGTCCTTAGGTTAGTTAGGTTTAACTAGTTCTAAGTTCTAGGGGACTAATGACCTTTAGCAGTTGAGTCCCATAGCGCTCAGAGCCATTTGAACCATTTTTTTTGAAGTGTCGAAAGCTGAGCAAGACTATCGAAGACCGCGAGTGAGCCTAGGGTGTGTAGCTGCCATTGACCATCCATCCTATATCACGGCGGTAGAGGGCGCTTTTAGTCGGACCCACTGAAGGCATACGTCAGCGGGTGCGCATCACTGGATCTGCAGGGTATCCGAGCGACCGCTATCGGCGTCTTTTGGGAGGTGTGTTTTCCCTGCTATTTGTGAGATGACAGTGTGGATGGTAACAATCGACGGACCCACAGAAGTAACCTGTAATGTGCAATACCGAAACGTACTACACACAGCAGGTACTGTATTGTGATGTGGTTGCCATCGCTGCCGAAAAAGCTGAACCATAAATGAGGCGCATTCAGTGAACCTATCAATACAAGTGTGAACAACTTTTTTTTTGGGACACCAGTCTTTGACTGGTTTGATGTCGCCCGCCACGAAATCCTCTCCTGTGCCAACCTCTTCATCTCAGAGTAGCACTTGCAAACTACGTCCTCAATTATTTGCTGTATGTATTCCAATATCTCTCTTCCTCTACAGTTTTTGCCCTTTACAATTCCCTCTAGTACCATGGAAGTCATTCCCTCATGTCTCAACAGATGTCCTATCACCCTGTCCCTTCTCCTTATCAGTGTTTTCCAAATATTCCTTTCCTCTCCGATTCCGCACAGAACCTCCTCATTCCTTACCTTATCAGTCCACCTAATTTTCAAAATTCGTTTGTAGCACCACATCTCAAATGATTCGATTCTCTTCTGTTCCAGTTTTCCCGCAGTCCATGTTACATTACCATCGAGTGCTGTACTCCAGACGTACGTTCTCAGAAATTTGTTCGTCAAATTAAGATCGATAATTGATATAAATAGACTTATCTTGGCCAGGATTGCCCGTTTTCCCATTGCTAGTCTGCTTTTGATGTCCTCCTCGGTACGTCCGTCATTGGTTATTTTACTGCCTAGGTAGCAGAATTCCTTAACTTTATCTACTTCGTGATCATCGATCATAATATTAATTTTCTGTTACTTATCATTACCTTCGTCTCTCTTCGATTTACACTCAATCTGTATTCTGTACTCATTAGACTGTTCATTCCGTTCAGCAGATCATGTAATTCTTCTTCACTTGCACTTGGGATAGAAATGTCACCAGCGAATCGTATCACTGATATCCTGTCGCCTTGAATTTTAATTCCGCTCCCGAATCTTCCTTTTATTTCCATCATTGCTTCTTTGATGTACACATTGAACACTAGGGGCGAAACTACGTCTCTGTCTTACTTCCATTTTAATCTGAGCACTTCGTTCTTAGCCGTCCACTCTTATTATTCCCTCTTGGTTCTTGTATATATTGTATATTACCCATCTCTCCACATAGCTTATAACTAGCACTGTCCAAAAAACAGACTCAAGAGAGAACCGAGCAACACTGAAAGCAAGTTTAAAGACAGTGATTAAAGAGGGTACGACTGTTGTCAACAGCAGGCCTGTAAACGAATGCAAACAAGGCACACAGCACGTGGCGTCGATAGCTGCACTGTTCTGCGCTGTCTTCAGTGCAATACAGATCTAAAGCCACTGTCTCTTCTGAAAATCCGTAACGTGCGCCGCTAGAATGTTTCAGAACACTTCCTGTTGCTAGAAACTTCCTATCCCATTCCTTAATTGTTTTCGCATAAGGTGTATCACATTCATACACACGACAATAATTTCTTTGCACAGTAATCGGCGATTTTATTTCTGCAAACCACACTATTGCTTGCGCGCACTACTGTGGAGTCGCCATTTTCACTTCATGCGGCCATGCTACACTCTGGCGACGATACTTGGCACTTCTGACGCGGGAATATAAATTCTTTGAGATGCTCTACAATGTGGTGCATTTTTCATTGTCGTGTCTACTGTGTTTTTTTTCCTGGGTCTTTGAAATCAGGGAGGTTTGAGTAGGACACCCTGTATTAAAAGATGGTGTCACTTCCCATTTTTGCTGTATTAATTTTGTTTGTAGACATCTGGTTTTGGCCTTCTACATTATTCTCAAGTGAATTTGTGGTTTTGCAAGAGAAAATGATGGGTTCCAATGTCAGCGTCTTGAAATCTGCACTTTCTACCTGTTTTGGGTCAGAATACTGTCTTGTTGGTTTAACTGCTTGACAATAATGTATATATGTACATATAAAGGTACAGGCCATACAGTATATCCCAGAAATGTAGTGACAGACTTCGAGGGGTGGTAGAAGGCATTAGTAGAGCAAAGTATGTGTCACCCCACTGTCCATTGTTGTCAGATGTATCCAATATGGTGCCGATGACGTCATCCAAGACAGCGGACTGCAGACTTGGCCACAGCACATGATGTCATCCAAGATGGCGGCTGTGACGTCAGCTGATGACGTCACCCAAGTTGGTGGCTGTTACATCAGCTGATGATGCAAGTACTGTTATCCAAGATTGCGGATTTTGGCGGGATGATAGGTCAATTGGGCTACCTCCACTAACCTAACCCTCCCTCCCCTCTCCCAGAAAATGGCCGAAAGTTCAAATTCCATTAGGATAATGCAACACACCACGGCTACCTCTATTAACCTAAGAAAATTATGGGAAAATAGGTCACTTGGACTACCTCCACTAACCTAAGTCATCTGACTGCAACCTCTTCCTAGGAATTGGTGGGTTAAGGACTCGGCCTGTGCTGGACATAAGTCTTTATTTTGCATCCAGTATTTATTTTAATAATTAGGGACAGTACCACCATCAAGTGTGTTCACCACGAGGTCTGGGCCTAGTACACAGTACTTCCACCAGAGGGCGCTGTCATCCCTTCTGTGATGTAACCCAAGATGACAGTCTGGAGGGGAAAATGGTGGGAAAAGGGCTCAGCCTGTTTTCGGCTGCTGAAGAATAGGAGTAGTGCACTCTATTTATTTTGAAACAATTAATTTAGGGATGGTTTTGACATAGTATATTTAATACTATGATACAAAACACTCGCTCTGACATGCTTGGGACCGCAATACACAATTTACAGGCCTGAAAACTATTCGTAAATCACTGAAATAATGCAGTACACTGATGCACAGACACGCAAACAACTCGTAAATTACCGATATAGTGCACTGTGCGCACTACAGAGCAGCAAACCACTCATAAATCACCGAAATAATGCAGTACATTGATGTGTAGAGAGGCAAACAACTCGTAAATTGTCAAAATAATGCATCTAAAAGACTCTGCAAACATGCTTGCTAATTGTCAACTGTTGAAATCATGCACTGCACACCTGTTCACAAAATAATGCAACCGACACCAAAGCAACTCGTAAGTTGTCAAAACATAATGCATGTGTAACGCTCACAAAGCTTAAACAGCTGGAAATAATATAGTTCACAAACACTCATTGCACGTAAAAATGCTTTCAAACTATCGTCAACGTAACAGACGCTCCAAGGGCGCATGCGCATCAACGCCACCAGATGCAAGCTAGCATGAGCCATCACTCTCATGCCACTGCCAATGGCATGTGAAATTCACATCTACAGTTAGACTCGAGTGTTATACTGATGTGACATGTCTATCTAAATAAGCGCCGAGTTATCCTCTGGGCTGCATGTGTGCATACTGACATCACAGATCATGCAATAGAAATCTGTTCAACTGCTCGCAATCCTAACGGGACATGCATGACATGTTTAGCTTGCGTGTGCATGTTGATGCCACAGATTGTGCTACAGAAATCTGTTCCACCGCTCGCGATTCTAATGGGACATGCATGATGCGTGGCTGACACAAGCGCATCTAACAAGGTTCTCAGTGTTATACTAAAGTCACATGGCTATCTAAAATAAGAACTAAGTCGAACTCTTAGAAATTTTGTAGTCTCCCCACAAATACTTAACACTCACTTTTGTATGAGCTTTCTTGATGTCTCAGCTTGTCTACACAGAAATTCTTGCCCTAACATAAGGTGTTTACGAAAATATCCCAGAAATTCATCTTTTCCACTGTACACCATTCCAAAATACTAAAATATTCTCCATTTTATCATCTTGAGACTTTCTAAATGATTTGCTTCATCATTTACGGAACTAAGCTAAATGTAAGAAACAGGAATCTCAATACCAGAAACCTAGAATTAACTGTATATAGCGTTCACCTTCGAAAATCACTAAGCTCGCAGAGTTTGAGTGAGATACAATAAAATTACATTTATCGAATTGCATTCCCCCCAGATGAGCTCATAATACACAAAATGACTCCAGATTCAGAAGCTGATTTCAATGTCATCCAGCATGTATTCCAAATAGCATCTTCACTCATAGTATGTATTCTTTCACTGTAAATCCGTAAAATATCACAGACTCAGGTCTCCTTGAGGTACTGGAAGCATCTGGCTAGTTCAGCTTTCAGTCACTAGGTCTGCTAGTGAGCCCACCCCCCACTCACAACCCAACCCCACAAGATGCTCGACACCCATTGGTTCACGCTGAGATCACGTGATACTGCGTCATTACACCTATAAAAATCGCTCTTTCTGTATTCTTACACCATGAAGAGGAGCAGAAATGGTCTTGCTCATGGTTCTGATGAGGTCAAACGTGTCCGCTCATCCGAGACCGAGCATAAGTATTGATTATCTTTTCTTGTGTGTGATCACTCTTCAACACTTTGAGCTGAAAATTATTTCTGTTCTTGTACATTCGTCTCACTGGAATTTTAATTATCTCTCTCCTACACTATATTTACTCCTTTCGTTCCAGCATTCGGGCTAGAGATTTCAAGAGAAATAAATCTGAAGGTTGTGGAGGAGATTAAGAGAGCAACAGCAATCTTCATCACTTCAAAAGCGTGAGTCTGAATTTCTTTATCTTGTGATATTGTGATTCTGTGCATGCATCCTACTTAAGATTACATGTACGGTCATGGTTTAGAGCACGTTTGTTTAATGAAGTTCCTTTGCTTAATTCATGTGGTTCATATTACAGAGTCTGTAGATCCACGTCCATCCTCCTCAGTGCCTGACTGGGTGCATGAAATGGCCGAGGAGCGGGGATATACAACACCATACTGCATGCAATACAACGCAGATATTTTGGAGGAGACAGTCCTGGCGCAGGGTGAATTAGGTTATTACCATTATTATTATTATTATTATTGCTATTATATCAACAAGTGTTCTATTCCTCATATAATATGGATCTGACTATTTATTGCTTCCATCCTATCTTCACGGAAACACCTTCTCAGCGTATGGTGCACGCTCCTGCAGCATCCCCAGATGTTCGTGGGGCTGCAAAAGCAACAGGTCTCCGCCGGCACGCGTCGCCGGCTCGCACCCCTTTGTCGGCTGCTCATCAGAGATCGCAGGTGGCTGCAGATGCCTCCGAAAGTGGCTGCAGGCTAAGTGACGATGGAGAAAGTCCAGAGAAAAGAGCTAGCATCATTTGCTACGCTCCACCTGCTACCAGCCCGGGCTGCTCTCACTGGAAAGCGTCCACCGCAGCCGCCCCCGCCATCGCCGCCGCCGCTGCCACCAGCCCCAACCCTTCCCTGGCCGCAGCTGCTACAGCATCGCTCTGGCGTCCGTGAGCTTGCCCTCTCACAGCGGCCCGATTCTGCAGCGTCTCCTCCTGCACTGTCACGTCCTCGCCAATCACATGAGGTACAGCACACACCCCCGTCTACCTCGCCTACTCCATCGACAATTTGTAGTTATACTAAGTAGTAGGGAAGATCCTATTGCTAAGGGGAGTTCCCTCTCCCATCCTTTTAGTGAAGGACATCGGGTCAGTGATACTATACTGCAGTTAGAGTACTCGGTGATTGCCGACGCCTTTGAGGAGTGAATCTCATTCACAAGGATTGGGAACCCGGCAGGAGGGTACCGTGATCCTGTTGGTTTCCTAAGAGCGTGCCTTCATGTCATGGAAATAGAGCTCCTCAAGGTAGTCAATGATCCGCAGTATCCCATCATTAAATGCAGTGCGATGCTTTGCACTGATTTATCGCTCCCTCCCCAAAGTTGAGTCTGGTGTTGAAGAGATGAGTCTTCACTATCTTTGCGGGGAAAATGGCGTGATAACGCAGACCACATCAATCGCTGAGTGGTTTCGTAAATACACCTTGAGTGCCATATTGGACCGGTTTTCTGAGATGGAAGTGAGAGGGTCAGCTAAAGCACTCAGCAGAATTCTACAGCTGGACGTCCATACACATGTCTACGATCTGGTAAATGGAGGGTCAAGCTATATCATGCTCCCTAAAGATATAGCTAACAAGAGGGCATGCATTAATGTCGAAAACAGAAAGGATCAGACTTGTTTTGGATGGTCAATCCTGTGTTGCGAAAGACAGTACAATTACAGAGATCATACTGAACATCCCAGTACATACCACGTAGGTGATAATATTCATTTGCGTTATAAATTTGATGGTATAGAGTTCCCCACAAAAGATCCAGGACATACCTAAATTTGAAGTGCAGAATACCGGCATATTGGTTCACATTTATAGCCTGGAGAAGAAAAGAAAATCAGATGAGCAAGACAAGCATAATGTCATTGCCTCCCTCCATTTCTCAAAATTTGCTAGTGAGCGTGAGCTGCATGTAAACATGCTGCTCTTCTCTGAAGGTGATAATTATCTCTGTTTTTGGATCAAAGACATGTCCCGACTCTTTTCCTCCCAACTACACTCTTGGAAATTGAAATAAAAACACCGTGAATTCATTGTCCCAGGAAGGGGAAACTGGGGTCAGATACATCACATGATCACACTGACAGAACCACAGGCACATAGACACAGGCAACAAAGCATGCACAATGTCGGCACTAGTACAGTGTATATCCACCTTTCGCAGCAATGCAGGCTGCTATTCTCCCATGGAGACGATCGTAGAGATGCTGGATGTAGTCCTGTGGAACGGCTTGCCATGCCATTTCCACCTGGCGCCTCAGTTGGACCAGCGTTCGTGCTGGACGTGCAGACCGCGTGAGACGACGCTGCATCCAGTCCCAAACATGCTCAATGGGGGACAGATCCGGAGATCTTGCTGGCCAGGGTAGTTGACTTACACCTTCTAGAGCACGTTGGGTGGCACGGGATACATGCGAACGTGCATTGTCCTGTTGGAACAGCAAGTTCCCTTGCCGGTCTAGGAATGGTAGAACGATGGGTTCGATGACGGTTTGGATGTACCGTGCACTATTCAGTGTCCCCTCGACGATCACCAGTGGTGTACGGCCAGTGTAGGAGATCGCTCCCCACACCATGATGCCGGGTGTTGGCCCTGTGTGCCTCGGTCGTATGCAGTCCTGATTGTGGCGCTCACCTGCACGGCGCCAAACACGCATACGACCATCATTGGCACCAAGGCAGAAGCGACTCTCATCGCTGAAGACGACACGTCTCCATTCGTCCCTCCATTCACGCCTGTCGCGACACCACTGGAGGCGGGCTGCACCAAGTTTGGGGCGTGAGCGGAAGACGGCCTAACGGTGTGCGGGACCGTAGCCCAGCTTCATGGAGACGGTTGCGAATGGTCC
Source organism: Schistocerca cancellata (assembly GCF_023864275.1). Classification (NCBI taxonomy): domain Eukaryota; kingdom Metazoa; phylum Arthropoda; class Insecta; order Orthoptera; family Acrididae; genus Schistocerca; species Schistocerca cancellata. Next base: position 519,246,695 of record NC_064634.1, on the reverse strand, counting down.
TCGCCGATACCCCAGGAGCAACAGTGTCCCTAATTTGCTGGCAAGTGGCGGTGCGGTCCCCTACGGCACTGCGTAGGATCCTACGGTCTTGGCGTGCATCCGTGCGTCGCTGCGGTCCGGTCCCAGGTCGACGGGCACGTGCACCTTCCGCCGACCACTGGCGACAACATCGATGTACTGTGGAGACCTCACGCCCCACGTGTTGAGCAATTCGGCGGTACGTACACCCGGCCTCCCGCATGCCCACTATACGCCCTCGCTCAAAGTCCGTCAACTGCACATACGGTTCACGTCCACGCTGTCGCGGCATGCTACCAGTGTTAAAGACTGCGATGGAGCTCCGTATGCCACGGCAAACTGGCTGACACTGACGGCGGCGGTGCACAAATGCTGCGCAGCTAGCGCCATTCGACGGCCAACACCGCGGTTCCTGGTGTGTCCGCTGTGCCGTGCGTGTGATCATTGCTTGTACAGCCCTCTCGCAGTGTCCGGAGCAAGTATGGTGGGTCTGACACACCGGTGTCAATGTGTTCTTTTTTCCATTTCCAGGAGTGTATCAGCAAATTGTCGTGTAAAACATATTTGCATAAGGCGCCTCAGTTATTTCAATTCAGACAAGTTCTTAGCTGTGCATCGACTACGCATCCAACGATCCGGTACGTGTTATTATGCCTACTGAGGAAAACAAATTTATAAGGTTTAAAAATGCTCACCACCAGGTGTGATGCCTGTTTGTAGTGTATAACGACACGGACTGCCTCCTCGCTCCGGTGACTCGCTGTGAAGGAGGCCCTACAGCCCCACATACCACCTTTACAGAAAAACACGTACCATATGCGGCAGCATACCTAATTGTATTGTCATATGATATCAGTCTTAACCGCGGTTTGGCTGCTCACTGGGCTTGAAAATTTTTCACGGGAGGTTGATAAGCTTTACAGCGCCAATGTTGCCATGACCAAATCGAAGGAGAATGAAGGTTTGTATAACAACGCCGTTCATTGTCATATTTGTGCTCTGTCGTTAGACAGGAAAGCAGAAACTCCGTGTAGATATCACTGTCATCTTACGGGGAAGTTCCGTGGCGCAGCTCACAACACGTGCAATTTTGAAGTACCAGCTACCTAGACTCATACCCGCATTCTTCCACAATTTAAGTGGGTATGACACTCACTTTCTAGTTGAGCACTTGGCTGATTTTGGTTGGGAGAAAAATCGGGTCAGTGTCCTACCTGAGAGCATTGTCAGAAGCATATTTCATTCTCAAGCGAATGACACCAGGAATTACGTTCCGTTTCCTTGATATGCTACGTCTTATGCAGGCACCACTCCAGAAACTCGTTGAAACTCTACTTCTTAGGGATATGCGTATCAATCGAGCTGCATTTCCCAACGAGGAAAAGCTTTAACTTGTCTCTAGGAAGCGGGATTTCCCATGTGAGTAAGTGGATAGTGTGGCGAAACTCAACGAAACCAGGTTACCCAACATAACTGCATTCTCCAACAACCGTACAGGCGATGCCATAACGGATGCAGATTATGAGCATGCTGTGAATGTCTGGCGGGAATTCAATATTTCCACTTTAGGAGAGTATGCACAGACTCATGCTTGCTTGTGGACGTTTTCGAGAAATTAAATATTTTTAACATTTCACAGCCCTGTTAGCAACTGTATAAATAATGATTGAGTTCTAGTACAGCACTCGTGGCTGCCGCATCGCGGTCGCGAAGTGGGGCTGAGACAGTTTCAGATAAGTTTTTACAGTCTGACGATAATTTATGGATTTGTAGTTTTAGCTTATCCACTATGGACAAACGGTACTTACTTTTATTCTGAAGAAGGTTGGGTTATCCCGACTGAAACCTAGGTAAATGTAGGTAATCTGTGCAACTGAGGCTGTTGATTTTTAAAATTAGTTTTCGAGAAATTCCGGAGTCTATGTATGACGACATATTCTCTGGATCCCGCCTTTTACTACGCGGCACCTGTCTTGGGACGCAATGCTCAAGAAAACGAAATGCAGCACCGATGCTGACATGCTTCTTTTCTTTGAGCAAGGGATCCGTGGTGGGCTTTGCTAATGTGTTCATAGGCATGCGAAGACGAATAACCCGTGGATGGATAACACCAATTGATGAGTTTCGATGGGTGCCAGAAGACAAATACAAGGAATGAGGTGGTAAAATCATGGGGTGTATGGCAGCTGATTGTGATGCAGGGTATGTGGTGGAGGCAGAACTACTTTATTAGTTTTCATGATGCGTATACCGATTTGCCACTGTGTCCAGAGCGACTGGTTCTGCAAGGAGGCTCCACACCAAAATTAATGACAACGCCGGGGGATAAGCGGAGGCACATTATTCATTATCGTAACCTCCAGCAATGCCGCAGCTTGCGTATGGAGCTGGTTAGAATCACCCGGGCTATCTCCTTTAAGCAGTCTCCCTGGTTGAAGGAGAATATTGATTTGAGTATGAGACAGATTCTGATTTTGAGAAAGATTTTTATAAATTAATGAATAATTCAGTTTTTGGTAAAACAATGGAGAATTTGAGGGAACGACGTGAAATTTTGATTAGAACCGAATGGGATGGGCGTTATGGCGTGAGAAAATGCATTGTCAGACCAAATTTCAAGCGGGTCACCATATTCAATAAGAACTTTGCTACTGTGGAGATGGGGAAGACTGCAGTAGAGCTTACCAAACCCATTTATGTGGGGATGTGCGTACTAGGCCTATCCAAAGTCGACATGTACCGCTTTTATTATGAGCTTGTGAAAACTCATTTCGCAGATACTAAATTACTATATATGGATACAGATAGTTTCATCTATTGGGTGAAGAACTACAATCTATATGAAGTAATTAGGTGCCACAGTAATGAATTGAACACGTATTCATACATGGCTGATAATCCTTATGCTATTATCCCGCAGAACAAGAAGGTTATCACTCTTATGAAGGACGAGGCGAATGGATTATTGCCGATAGTGGAGTTTGTAGGTCTACGCTCAAAAATGTTCGAATATCGCACATTGGCAGTGCTACCCAGAGGCGGGCTAAGAGTGTGCATCGCATTGCATCGAGAGCCCTCTCTATCGAAGACTATTTGGGGTGCCTGTGCAGTGGTGTTCGTGGTGCTGCACCGCAGCCACTGCATATGATATGGCGGACCAGTATTCGATCGAGAGGACACGAGGTGTACACTGTGCTGCAGTCTAAAATCGGCCTGTTGCCTTATAACGATAAAAGGGTCATTTGTGATGACAGGATTGAAACTCGCCTGCCTCACCCTATTCACTTGGTGCGAGAAAAGGGGTGGGGGACTCCGATTGAATGATAGAGTGTGTGTGTGTGTGTGTGTGTGTGTGCGTGTGTATGTGAGAGAGAGAGAGAGAGAAAGTCTGTAGAGTAGTAGTACGACCCTTTTATCATAGTTTAATAGATTTTGTGTGTGTGTGTGTTTGTCGTGTAAATTTTTATACTATGTACGTGTGTGTCACTGAGAGAGAGAGAGAGAGAGAGAGAGAGAGAGAGAGAGAGAGAGAGAGAGAGAGAATGTGTGGAAAAACAAAGGATAAAACGGAAAAAAGAAAAAAAAACTATGTTCGTATATGCACATCATGTGTGTGAAAGAAAGAAAAAGAAACATAAACAAAAAAATATATTAAAAACCCAAAAATAGAAAAATTAAATATTTATTTATTTGTTCATATACAACGTATGTGTAGGCTGTAAATATATATATAATATCTACGCACCATGTGCGCGTTTGTAAATAGAATAGCTTTTAAGTTTTTCACCTCCCACTAGCCATCCAAGTCAGAATAATTTTTAAGTGTATATAGCTCACAGTCCATCAGAATTGTTATTTTAAAAAAAAACCTTTGCTATTGTGGAATGTTGAAATTAGATTCTAAGCATGCACAGTCTATCAGAATTATTGTAAAAGCTATGCTACTGGGGCTGTGGAATTTAGTTGTAGCAGTAAAGCAAGTATCTCCGTATTAGTTTTTAGCACAGATTTATATAAAATTAAATTCCTACCCATGATACTGTTGTAGAGTGTAAGTTAAAAGTATTTCTGCAATGGAATAGTAGGTTCAATTTGTACCTCAAGAATACTACAGGGTGATTCAAAAAGAATACCACAACTTTAGGAATTTAAAACTCTGCAACGACAAAAGGCAGAGCTAAGCACTATCTGTCGGCGAATTAAGGGAGCTATAAAGTTTCCTTTAGTTGTACATTTGTTCGCTTGAGGCGCTGTTGACTAGGCGTCAGCGTCAGTTGATGCTAAGATGTCGACCACTCAACAGAAAGCTTTTTGTGTTATTGAGTACAGCAGAAGTGAATCGACGACAGTTGTTCAGCGTGCATTTCGAACGAAGTATGGTGTTAAACCTCCTGATAGGTGGTGTATTAAACGTTGGTATAAACAGTTTACAGAGAATGGGTGTTTGTGCAAAGGGAATAGTTCTGGACGGCCGAGAACGAGTGATGAAAATGTAGCACGCATCCAGCAAGCATTTGTTCGCAGCCCAGGAAAATCGACTCGCAGAGCTAGCAGAGAGCTGCAAATTCCACTATCAACTGTATGGAGAGTCCTACGAAAAAGGTTAGTTATGAAACCTTATCGTCTGAAATTGGTTCAAGCACTGTCTGCAGCTGATAAGATTAAAAGAATCGATTTCTGTGATTTTATCCTTGCTCAAATGGAAACAGATGAATCTTTCGTTTCAAAGATTGTGTTTAGTGATGAAACAACTTTCTACACTAACGGGAAAGTCAACCGTCACAATGTCTGTATATGGGGCACTGAGAATCCGCGGGAAACAACTCAGTATGAACGTGACTCGCCTAAGGTGAACGTTTTCTGTGCCATTTCAGCCAATAAAGTTTTTGGTCCCTTTTTCTTCGAAGGTGCTACTGTAACTGGACTACAGTATCTGGAGATGTTAGAGAATTGGCTGTTCCCTCAGCTCGAAGAAGAAGCACAACAATTCATATTTCAGCAGGATGGAGCGCCACCACATTGGCACTTATCTGTCCGTAACTACCTGAACGTCAACTACCCGAGGCGATGGATCGGCCGCCAGGCAGCCCGTGACAGAGCACTTCATCACTGGCCTCCAAGAAGCCCTGATCTTACCCCCTGCGATTTTTTCTTATGGGGGTATGTTAAGGATATGGTGTTTCGGCCACCTCTCCCGGCCACCATTGATGATTTGAAACGAGAAATAACAGCAGCTATCCAAACTGTTACGCCTGATATGCTACAGAGAGTGTGGAACGAGTTGGAGTATCGGGTTGATATTGCTCGAGTGTCTGGGGGGGGCCATATTGAACATCTCTGAACTTGTTTTTGAGTGAAAAAAAACCTTTTTAAATACTCTTTGTAATGATGTATAACAGAAGGTTATATTATGTTTCTTTCATTAAATACACATTTTTAAAGTTGTAGTATTCTTTTTGAATCACCCTGTATATTGCATCTCAAGAATTATATTGTACCTCAAGAACTATATTGTATTTGCGTGAACTGAATGAACCAAGGAAAAAACTATTCACCATACATCTTTGTTGCTATTTAGAAAAGACCCTTTCCCCTATTGAATTATGTATGTATATGTATATATAATGGTTGTGCATGTCTCAAATGACAGAAGTTTTGCTGAAGATGTGTGCTATTGAGGAGGTGAAGCTTAAGATGGAAGATAACAAAATATATAGAATGGTTACATGGAATTATGCCTATCATGCAGCACGAATTGTGTTACGGCAGCAGGAGTCATGTGACTGTGTCCGCTTTCAAAGATATATAGCAGACATGTCCAAAATTATATCTCCTGTGCTTGAAGAAAAACACAGACATAGCATGGGGTTAAAACTGTGCAGTCACAGCGGCATCAGGGTTGGAAAAAAAAGAACACAAATGTTCTCAGGTAAAAACTGATTTATTTCTCACCCAACTTAAAGTAATTTGACATTTTCATAAGCAGATACAGCAACACACGTTCTAGAGTCGATGGACAGAAGGAGACCTGTAGAATCCCATGTCTTGAATAGCAGCAAACTTAAATATTCGACACATCCATGAGATCTTCTCCTTCCCCTTAATGTAGATGATAGTATTCGTGTAATCGAACAATATAAGCGCCGTCACCATATCATAAAGGGCATGCCAGGATCATCCCAGTGAATTCCATGCTAGAAATGTGTTAACCACTTTGCACTCTTCCATGTCTTAGCACACTTTACATAACGCCGAATGTTCTATCTACACTCCTGGAAATGGAAAAAAGAACACATTGACACCGGTGTGTCAGACCCACCATACTTGCTCCGGACACTGCGAGAGGGCTGTACAAGCAATGATCACACGCACGGCACAGCGGACACACCAGGAACCGCGGTGTTGGCCATCGAATGGCGCTAGCTGCGCAGCATTTGTGCACCGCCGCCGTCAGTGTCAGCCAGTTTGCCGTGGCATACGGAGCTCCATCGCAGTCTTTAACACTGGTAGCATGCCGCGACAGCGTGGACGTGAACCGTATGTGCAGTTGATGGACTTTGAGCGAGGGCGTATAGTGGGCATGTGGGAGGCCGGGTGGACGTACCGCCGAATTGCTCAACACGTGGGGCGTGAGGTCTCCACAGTACATCGATGTTGTCACCAGTGGTCGGCGGAAGGTGCACGTGCCCGTCGACCTGGGACCGGACCGCAGCGATGCACGGATGCACGCCAAGACCGTAGGATCCTACGCAGTGCCGTAGGGGACCGCACCGCCACTTCCCAGCAAATTAGGGACACTGTTGCTCCTGGGGTATCGGCGAGGACCATTCGCAACCGTCTCCATGAAGCTGGGCTACGGTCCCGCACACCGTTGGGCCGTCTTCCGCTCACGCCCCAACATCGTGCAGCCCGCCTTCATTGGTGTCGCGACAGGCGTGAATGGAGGGACGAATGGAGACGTGTCGTCTTCAGCGATGAGAGTCGCTTCTGCCTTGGTGCCAATGATGATCGTATGCGTGTTTGGCGCCGTGCAGGTGAGCGCCACAATCAGGACTGCATACGACCGAGGCACACAGGGCCAACACCCGGCATCATGGTGTGGGGAGCGTTCTCCTACACTGGCCGTACACCACTGGTGATCGTCGAGGGGACACTGAATAGTGCACGGTACATCCAAACCGTCATCGAACCCATCGTTCTACCATTCCTAGACCGGCAAGGGAACTTGCTGTTCCAACAGGACAATGCACGTCCGCATGTATCCCGTGCCACCCAACGTGCTCTAGAAGGTGTAAGTCAACTACCCTGGCCAGCAAGATCTCCGGATCTGTCCCCCATTGAGCATGTTTGGGACTGGATGCAGCGTCGTCTCACGCGGTCTGCACGTCCAGCATGAACGCTGGTCCAACTGAGGCGCCAGGTGGAAATGGCATGGCAAGCCGTTCCACAGGACTACATCCAGCATCTCTACGATCGTCTCCATGGGAGAATAGCAGCCTGCATTGCTGTGAAAGGTGGATATACACTGTACTAGTGCCAACATTGTGCATGCTTTGTTGCCTGTGTCTATGTGCCTGTGGTTCTGTCAGTGTGATCATGTGATGTATCTGACCCCAGGAATGTGTCAATAAAGTTTCCCCTTCCTGGGACAATGAATTCACGGTGTTCTTATTTCAATTTCCAGGAGTGTATTTGACTAGGGGTGTGACGGATAATGAATTCCTCAGAGGCAGCACCAATGTTGTCGTGTGTTTTTGTGTTTGCTGAGAGCTTTCGGAGAGGCTCAGTAACAAGCTTAAAGGTATCTCATGGTGTTTTCTGTCGATCCATATGCCCTAACCTCAACAACCGTAATTTCTCACGAACTGTTTTCCGCGCCTGAATCACTTTCTGATTAGTTGACATCTCGGTGTGTACTAATCAGACGTCTCCGCAGCGTGAGGCTTTATATATCCGCTCATTTTCTTCTTCCCCTTCTCAACAACAAGGAAATCTACATATATTTTCCCCTAAGTAGCCTCTACGTTTCAGTTAAGTCGGTTACTCTCTTACCGGCTTCATTAACTAACTCATTTAACGCATTCACCATTCTCAGAAGAGTCTGGTAATACGTCTCTAGTTTCGTGCGCATACGTCCATCTTTATGCATCATAGTTTGAATTTTCGCATCCATGTACAGGCGAATGTTCTGTCTGTGTACACACATGCTCTCTGGTTGAGAACTATACGTGCGCACGAATTTGTCCATGGTGCAGCGTATACTGATGTACTAACCTCTCTTACCGTGCTATGTATGCAAGAACTCTTAAAAGTTTCACCTGTACCTACCATCACTCAGTTTGCTTGTTTTATCAATAACTAGAAACCCATACCGGAATGATTCCAGCAATCTTTACAAAATCATTGAATGACATGTCAGTTCAGACATTTGTCTGGTAAGTGTTTTCTAAATTCAGATTGTCTTGTTTGAAGGCTATAATGAGGTATGCTTTATCCATAACCATCTGTTTCGGGATTCTGAAATATGTTTGGCTTACATAAAATACATCAGCACCCATATGACGGCCGAAACAGAAATATTTTCGAATTTGGTCTTGGTTTTCCACAGCAGCATCGTCAAATATGAAGACAGTGTTTGGCTCTGCTTTTTCAGGTGGAGGTATATCAACGCTTTCACTGAATGTTGAGTATGTAACACCATGAACACTGCACAATATCTCCTGCAACAGCTGATAATTGGGTTGAAACAGTGTTTTTGAGAATACACAAGCATGCTCAAATCGGACACCATCTACATGTGTTAGCAGCGTCAATAATTGCTCGTATATTATCAGGAAGGAGAATTACACTCTTCTTCTTCTTCAGGTCTTCTTTTGCATCTTCACAGGACCAGTCAACGACAACAAAGTCCTTGTGATGAGGATGTTTCACCCACCCTGCCATGACAGTAACTACGCCAGGTACTGACAAGTAGTTGACATATATAGAAAGATACACTTGAAGGACAGTAATAGTATGTATAGCCGCTATAGCCACTATAACCCCATTACTTAACCGATTGAGCAATATCGGCTACACAGAAAAAACAGCTCAATCAGTTATGTAATGGAGCTATAGTGTCTCCCTTTCTCCCCCCCCCCCCTTCTCTCTATCTCTCTCTCTCTCTCTCTCTCTCTCTCTCTCTCTCTCTCTCTCTATATATATATATATATATATATATATATATATATATATATATATATATATTACCCATGAAGAGTAGCTTGATCATTCATTATGCCAATAAATGGTATAGCACTGAAAAAAATTATTAAGTGTAATACTTTCACTATAATGAGAGAGGTATGAAATAAAACACAAACGTGATTTGAGATTATATATACATACATTATTTATTTATTTAAATATCATACATAGGATGTAGTATTTCAAGAAATTCATCAGACTCTTTTGGTATCTTCATCTTCGCACCTGTACAGTATTCCCAAACAAAGCTTTTTGACATGCAATAAGTTCTGCTCGTGTCTAACTGTATGGTTAAATGATGATGGTGTCCTCTTGGGTAAAATATTCCGGAGGTAAAATAGTCCCTCATTCGGATCTCCGGGCGGGGACTACTCAAGAGGACGTCGTTATCAGGAGAAAGAAAACTGGCGTTCTACGGATCGGAGCGTAGAATGACAGATCCCTTAATCGGGCAGGTAGGTTAGAAAATTTAAAAAGGGAAATGGATAGGTTAAAGTTAGATATAGTGGGAATTAGTGAAGTTCGGTGGCAGGAGGAACAAGACTTTTGGTCAGGCGAATACAGGGTTATAAATACAAAATCAAATAGGAGTAATGCAGGAGTCGGTTTAATAATGAATAAAAAAATAGGAGTGCGGGTAAGCTACTACATTATTGTGGACAAGATAGACACGAAGCCCACGCCTACTACAGTAGTACAAGTTTATATGCCAACTAGCTCTGCAGATGACGAAGAAATCGCAGAAGTGTATGATGAAATAAACTATTCAGATAGTGAAGGGAGACGAAAATTTAATAGTCATGGGTGACTGGAATTCGGTGGTAGGAAAAGGGAGAGAAGGAAACGTAGTAGGTGAATATGGATTGGGGCTAAGAAATGAAAGAGGACGCCGCCTGATAGAATTTTGCACAGAGCACAACTTAATCATAGCTAACACTTAGTTCAAGAATCGTAAAAGAAGGTTGTATACATGGAAGAAGCCTGGAGATACTGACAGGTTTCAGATAGATTACATAATGGTAAGACAGAGATTTAGGAAGCAGGTTTTAAATTGTAAGACATTTCCAGGGGCAGATGTGGACTCTGGCCACAATCTATTCGTCATGAACTGTAGATTAAAACTGAAGAAACTGCAAAAAGGTGGGAGTTCAAGGAGATGGGACCTGGATAAACTGAAAGAACCAGAGGTTGTACAGAGTTTCAGGGAGAGCATAAGGGAACGATTGACAGGATTGGGGGAAGAAATACAGTAGAAGAAGAATGGGTAGCTTTGAGAGATGAAGTAGTAAAGGCAGCAGAGGATCTAGTAGGTAAAAAGACGAGGGCTTGTAGAAATCCTTGGGTAACAGAAGAAATATTGAATTTAATTGATAAAAGTAGAAAATATAAAAATGCAGTAAATGAAGCAGGCAAAAAGGAATACAAACGTCTCAAAAATGAGATCGACAGGAAGTGCAAAATGGCTAAGCAGGGATGGCTAGTGGAGAAATGTAAGGATGTAGGGTGAGATAGATACTGCCTACAGGAATATTAAAGAGACCTTTGGAGAAAAGAGAACCACTTGTATGAATATCAAGAGCTCAGATGGAAACCAAGTTCTAAGCAAAGAAGGGAAAGCAGAAAGATGGAAGGAGTATATAGAGGGTCTATACAAGGGCAATACTATGACAATACTATGGAAACGGAAGAGGATGTAGACGAAGATGAAATGGAAGATACGATACTGCGTGAAGAGTTTGACAGAGCACTGAAAGACCTGAGTTGAAACAAGGCCCCGGGAGTAGACAACATTCCATTAGAACTTCTGACGGCTTTGGGAGAGCCAGTCCAGACAAAACTCTGCCATCTGGTGAGCAAGATGTATAAGACAGATGAAATACCCTCAGACTTCAAGAAGAATATAATAATTCCAATCCCAAAGAAAGAAGGTATTGACAGAAGTGAAAATTACCGAACTATCAGTTTAATAAGTCACGGCCGCAAAATACTAACGCGGATTCTTTACAAACGAATGGAAAAACTGGTAGAAGCTGACCTCGGGGAAGATCAGTTTGGATTCCGTAGAAATATTGGAACACGTGAGGCAATACTGACCCTACGACTTATCTTAGAAGCTAGATTAAGGAAAGGCAAACCTACGCTTCTAGCATTTGTAGACTTAGAGAAAGCTTTTGACAATGTTGACTGGAATACTCTCTTTCAAATTCTGGAGGTGGCAGGGGTAAAATACAGGGAGCGAAAGGCTATTTACAATTTGTACAGAAACCAGATGGCAGTTATAAAAGTCGAGGGGCATGAAAGGGAAGCAGTGGTTGGGAAGGGAGTGAGACAGGGTTATAGCCTCTCCCCGATGTTATTCAATCTGTATATTGTGGAAGCAGTGAAGGAAATAAAAGAAAAATTTGGAGTAGGTATTAAAGTCCATGGAGAAGAAATAAAAACTTTGAGGTTTGCCGATGACATTGTAATTGTGTCAGAGACAGCAAAGGACTTTTAAGAGCAGCTGAATGGAATGGACAGTGTCTTGAAAGGAGGATATAAGATGAACATCAACAAAATCAAAACGAGGATAATGGAATGTAATCGAATTAAGTCGGGTGATGCTGAGGGAATTAGATTAGGAAATGAGACACTTAAAGCAGTAAAGGAGTTTTGCTATTTGGGGAGCAAAATAACTGATGATGGTCAAAGTAGAGAGGATATAAAATGTAGACTGGCAATGGCAAGGAAAGCGTTTCTGAAGAAGAGAAATTTGTTAACATCGAGTATAGATTTAAGTGTCAGGAAGTCGTTTCTGAAAGTATTTGGATGGAGCGTAGCCACGTATGGAAGTGAAACATGGACGATAACTGGTTTGGACAAGAAGAGAATAGAAGCTTTCGAAATGTGGTGCTACAGAAGAATGCTGAAGATTAGGAGGGTAGATCATATAACTAATGAGGAGGTATTGAATAGGATTGGGGAGAAGAGAAGTTTGTGGCACATCTTGACTAGAAGAAGGGATCGGTTGGTAGGACATGTTCTGAGGCATCAAGGGATCACCAATTTAGTATTGGAGGGCAGCGTGGAGGGTCAAAATCGTAGAGGGAGACAAAGGGATGAATATTCTAAACAGATTCAGAAGGATGTAGGTTGCAGTAGGTACTGGGAGATGAAGAAGCTTGCACAGGATAGAATAGCATTGAGAGCTGCATCAAACCAGTCTCAGGACTGAAGACCACAACATCAACACATCTCACTGAGGCCTCAGAACTTGAAATCCAGTCACAGGGAAACCTGCGAAACCACGCTGTTTCAAGGGGATAAAATCATTTCCACTAGTTTTCGCTGAAACAAAAAATCATTAAAGAAGACATAATCGTTCAATGTTCAGTTGACATGAAAGTAGATAAAGGCAATATTTTACTGCCTTTGGGCAAATGTACTGCACTTAATATCCCACCGCCATTACATCACTTAAAGTTGAGCTTTTTTCCACCCAAAACATCAAGATTCCAACCACTGCAGTCAGGGCATAACACAAAATTTTAAAACTCTCTGCCGCAGAGAAATCGTTTCGCTTGCGCTGGATAGTACTGAAAAAGGTGAGAAAGCGAACGTAACAGTTTTACTGCTTTAATCATTATTGATAATAACTGGAAAAATATCAGCCTTGTCACTATTTATAGTTGCTTCAGACAGTGCAGGTTTGTAATTCAAACGATGAACAGACACCAAAGTCGCGAGAATTAATGAATTCAGTCCCGTCAGACACAGCGTGGGAACTTCTAGCCAGGTGTGGTGAGTTAACCATTGACGATTTCGTTCATGCTGTCAATGCCATCGGTGTCCATGGTGTTCTGAGTACGAAGAACGGTCAGCTCCAATCACACTGGGCGAGGCAAGGTCATCTGTGCACACTCTACGGTCCTACGCCTCAGGACGGAAACGAAGGTTCATTTCTTCTCAGCCTTCACCACCACTGACAATTCGGTGCACAATGCGAGACGCTCCCTCAAAAGGAAATCACCAACTGTTTTTCAAAAGAACGTGTAAATTTTCTCTGGTATACATATACATACGTACATATGAACACGTATTATTTCCTCATCATTAAAATAAAGGTGAACTTGTAAACGTGCGTAATGTGTGTGTACTACAGTTTAATTCCAATCAGATTCCCGTTTATGTGAATTTCTTCCTCCGTCCATCTCAATTGTTTGACCAACTATTATTATATTATTCTGAACTTTCGGAAATTTGAACTTTTTCCTTGGTGCATTGCGTTTCAAATTGCTGATAGTCGATTATATGTACGCTCTCTACAACCTGCCGAAGTGTGTCGCAACATTTCTGGGATGCCTTGTCTGTGACAAATTATTAAATGCGATGCTGTATTGCTACGGTGGATGACAGTTTCAGACATGGGTTTCCATCTACGGTTCATTTTTCTCCGGGAAGCCTCTAAAATCACCATTGTTTTTCGATATACAGGAGTAAAATAAACTGCAAATCGAAGCCTGTGTGAGAAACAATCATCGGCTGAGGCAATAGAAGATCGCATTCATAGGCAGCAGCTAGCTCCATCGTCTGCATCGGCGATAGTGGCAATCAATCCCAACCACTGAATAACAAACAACATTGCGAGATGTAAACGTAGGCTTCCGCAGCCGTTGTCGCAGTCAATAGAATTCTTCTGGTTTTGTGAACGCATTGTCAACTATAAAATTCCGACGTTTCGGCGACTACTGCGAGGAGTCTTACAATAGTCGCCGAAACGTTGGAATTTCATAACTGACAATGCGGTCACAAACACAGAAGTATTTTATTGGCTACAACATTGCGAGATGTTCCGCCTACGGTCCGTCAGCCGATAAAGCCCATATTTGCCGCCAAACGGGTGGCCTAGCATCAGGCTGGCGTCTATAACTTTAGCACTCTCTAAGGTCATTGATTGACGTTTCAGGACACAGGTTCCTACCCTCGATTTGTCACCCCACTCCCCATTGTTGCCAGATGTATCCAATAAGACGGCGATGACGTCATCCAAGATGGCGGCCGTGACGTCAGCTGATGACATCATCCAAGATAGCGTCGTGACTTTTCAGGAAAGTACCAAAATATTTCATATATCAGCCTGAAACGCGGAAAATAAATAGTTGTGGTACGTGTTCAGCAAAATTCTATATAGCTGCGTGAAATGGACCAAAACAAATGTTATTCTATAAAGTGCTTCACGTTCCAGATGTGATGATTGATTCGCGATTTTCTCGTCTGTAACGTTTCAATATGAACCACATTTGGATGGGGAAGATTACGTATCCTAATAGGTCCAGAATATAAAAGTTCAAATTTACCACAACGACGTTTTCCTCTATTGGGTAAGCAGTGAGTGTAGTGAGTGAATACCAACACTTTTTTTGCCCTGTACGAAATTCCTGGAGGTTATTCATCTCCTTTTGTTGAGGTTTGAGGCGCTGTACCGCACGCTTTATATTGTTGAGTGCGATGTCTATAATTTCATGGCGACGTAATCTTCTTGCAGTAGGAAAAGAAACAATTTACGAATTTTGTTAGGTGGATCTATATTTTTAACACAATACACGGCGAAAACATGGTGGAGTCGTTTGGTATGGAATTGATGACTTTTTGAAAACCTGTACTGTGCTTGTCCCAATCAATATGTTTTTTTTATATTAGATACCACAAAGTTTTCCAATCTCTTTCATGATGCGCTCTGATGGGTTGGAAGAAGCATGATATCTGGAGATAAAAATAGGTGTAATATTTCTAGCTTGCAGTGTGCATTTCCATAATACTGATCAAAATTGAGGTCCATTGTCGGAGATTAGCTTCTGAACATGTCCATCATGAGGTAAAAAATGTCTAATAAAAGCATTAGAAACAGTTTTAGCAGTGGCTTTTCGTAACGGAGTAAAAGATACAAATTTCTAAGTTAGTTCCACAGTAACGAATATGTAACAGAAACCTTTAGTAGTTCTTCGAATGGATCGAAATAGATCAGCAGCTGCCATAGGTCTTAATTTCATGTGTACAATGGGGTACTGAGGGGCAATGTGAGATACTGTAGAAGATTTAGTTTTTCGGAAAATTTTTCAAGTCTCCAAGACTCGCCGAATACGCTTTTTCGTATTTGTGAATTAACAGTTCTGTTTTAGAACCAAAAAGTATTTGCGAGCAGAGCACCATAATGGGCGTAACTCAAGCGCGTATACCAGATTAATTTATTGAACAGTTCTTCCGGTAAGTAGAGTGTCCAATTATCGCTGTCAGGGCGAGCGCAGCGAAACAGAATATTATTGTGCACGGGGTAGTATGTTCTGATGTTGTCTGGCTCGTGTCACGCCACAGAAGTTTGATGTCTTTGCAGACGTCTTTGCTCTCTGGCGACGTCTTTTAATGATACTAAAATAAAATTTTCAAAACCTATCTGTTTAATGTAAAGAAGGCTGAAACTGTTTTGACAGAAATTAGCCGCGATTTCTTGCTGGTTACCATACAGGGAGCGTGACAGCGCATCTACAACAGTATTCTGGGTCCATGGGGATGTCGATAAGCGTAATAAATAAAGTTTAGCTGATAAAAGAAATTGAAAAGCTCTGTGACCCGTGTAAATTGTGTGTCTGCTGTAGAGAGAGTGACGAAACTTAGTGATAGCGCCGGCCGCGGTGGCCGTGCGGTTCTAGGCGCTTCAGTCCGGAACCGCATGACTGCTACGGACGCAGGTTCGAATCCTGCCTCGGGCATGGATGTGTGTGATGTCTTTGGGTTAGTTAGGTTTAAGTAATTCCAAGTTTAGGGGGCTGATGACCTCAGCTGTTAAGTCCCATAGTGCGTAGAGTCATTTTTTTTTTTTTTTTTTTTTTACTTAGTGATAGTCCAAACAACAGATAATGTTCTGAGTTCGGTGATAGAATAATTTCTCTCATCCGATGTGTGGATGCGACTAGCAAAGGCGATGTTTTTCTTAACAGTTGCACCCTTTTACTCTATTTCCTGAAATACATGGACACCAAGAGCAGTCTTGATGCCCTTTGTAACAATCGGACATTCTTTGTCGGGTCAGGATGTGATAGGAGTGGAGCGACAAGTAAAGCACTTTTTAGATTTAGAAACTCGGAACGCGCTTGGTCATCCCACGACCAGATAGTGCTTTTACCGCTAAGATGAGACAATCTATGGGTATCTAGTGCCGAGTGGTGTATGAAACGGCGAAAAAAGTTGATCAAACCGAGGGATCTGTGAAGTTGTTTTCTGGTAGACGGAACTGAAATTTCACGGATGGCTTGTAGTTTGTCGGGATGGGGCGTGATGCCGTTAGCCGAAATTACGTGACCTAGAAATTTAATGGAAGCCTTGCCAAAATGAGGTTTAGGGTAAGAAAAGTTTGCAACAGCATGCGAAGGACGGAATTATGGCCCGACCAAGAAAGTGCTGCAATTAGAATGTCGTCGATGTATGTGGTGATTCTGTCCTCTAATTCATTTAGAAGAATGGTGTTCATCGCACAGATGAATGCAGCGGAGCGAATTGTTAGACCAAAAGGCAATATACCAAATTGGTAGCAATTACCGAAACATAGGAAAACAGTGTATTTTCAGCAGTTAGGATGCATTTGAATTTGCCAGAATCCCGATTTTAGGTCAAAAGTAGACTAGATTGACGTTTCGTGAAATTTTTGCAAGAGCTCTCCCAGCGTTTGCGGAAGATCGGTTTCAGTAATGATGATTTCGTTGATCTGACATGAATCCGACACAAGACGAAGTGAGTCATCTTTCTTGTTAACAATGTGAAGATGGTTAATATACTGACTAACGGGTGGTTCAATGATACCTTGGTCTAACCTAGCCTAAAGTTCTTGCTTGACTTGATCTCTGTGGATGAACGGAATGGAATAATGTTTTGCCTTAAATCCTTAAATGTATCATGCTGTTTTACTTGGAATTCGTAAACAAAACTGGACATACTTCCTGGTACATTGTTATACTGCTGTAAAAGGATATTCTGCAACTGTTGGTGCTCATCGTCGGTCGAAACTTCAAATTCAGTTACCTTACTGTTGGTCTGCACAACATCACAGTCAAATTCATCAGGGATGTTATTACTATGGAAATAAGTGTCGCTAAAAGAATGTTGTCTGTCAGTTAGTATTCTTACATGCTGAAATGACCTCTTCTCTGTTAATGTCTTGCTCTTCAGCTGACAAAGTATTCTGAAAAGTGACAGCTAACTGTTGCGTATCATATTTCAATATAAGCAGTGACTTCTTAAAGTTAATAACAGCGTCATGTCCGACAAGGAAATCCATTCCAAGGATGTCGTCGGTAGTTAAAAGGGGAATGATCCAGCAATTAGCATCAAATGTGTGATCAGGAAGTATAAAAGATAGGTGGGTTTGCTGTTTCACATCTACTCCCTTGTTAGAGATTGCGCCTCGAACTTTCGTTTTACCAAGTGGAAACGTAGGACAGGTATTGTCGGCGTTGCATTATTGAAATGCTGTTTCATTTATCACTGGTACAGGTGAACCAGAGTCGATCACTGCAGAAAATAAATACAAGCCAATTTTAATTTCAGTTATAGGAACAGAAATATTCTTTTGAGTTTCGTGTCTCTCTTGCAATAGTGTGTCTCTAATGTCGTCGAAAGTTATGACGTTTTGCTGAACGGTATCATGTGTAGCAGAATGACATGTGGGTTTTCCGATTGAACAGCGTCGGTAGTTTCTAGTCATGCATTACTCATCGGCTGATTGGTAGCAGAAGATTGGTGTGGTAGTTCAATTATTTGTACTGTACGCCCGCATCTCGCGGTAGTGCGGTAGCGTTCTCGCTTCCCACGCCCGGGTTCCCGGGTTCGATTCCCGGCGGGGTCAGGAATTTTCTCTGCCTCGTGATGGCTGGGTGTTGTGTGCTGTCTTTAGGTTAGTTAGGTTTAAGTAGTTCTAAGTTCTAGGGGACTGATGACCATAAACGTTAAGTCCCATAGTGCTCAGAGCCATTGTACTGTACGGTTGTTTTGGTCTGCAGGATGCTGCGACAGGTGGGAACGAACATCAGGTTCATTAAGAATTAACTGAGGCTGCTGAGGCTGAGTCTGATGAAAGCTGTTGTTGCCGAAATTACGATTAAATTGGTGGTCATTTTCTTTACGTTTGTGGTTAAAATTACTATGCTGTTGATCGTTTCGATGTGACTGCGACCATTGGCTTTTGTGGGAGAAATTATTCCCTAGTGGTTGTGTAAAATTATTAGACCGGGCTGCCCGCCCCCGGTAGTGGCTCAGCGTGTTCGGTCAGAGGGCTTAGCCACCCTCTGTAACGAAAAACTGAGTGAGCGGATCAACGAACAACCAGAACGGGTCTCATAGGACGTCCGCCACGAACAAATTCGACAAACAATATAGAAGAAAATGGTATATGGTAGCTGAGTGGTCAGCGTGACCGAATGTCAATCCTAAGGGCCGGGTTCGATTCCCGGCTGGGTCGGAGATTTTCTCCGCTCAGAACTGTGTGTTGTGTTGTCCTAATCATCATCATTTCATCCCCATCGAAGCGCAAGTCGCCGAAGTGGCGTCAACTCGAAAGACTTGCACCAGGCGAACGGGAGGCCCTAGTCACACGACATTTGTTTTTTATTGGTCTGGGCTGTGCTGGCAAAGCTGGGCGGTGGCACATTGACCTTCGGTTGAGCTTGTAGACCGTACTGTTGTTCAATATTTATGGGCTGCTGCGGCTACGGCAAGAATTGTGGCTGAAAACTGTGACTGTTACCGTCGAAATTCTGATTTTTTCCTTCTGTTGAACATACTGGTTATCAAAATGTTGTCTCTTATTAAAATGTCCATGAAAATCGTTATCAGAACCAAATCTTTTATTTCTCTTGTTATGGAATGGGATAAATTGCTCGTTGTAACCCAATGAGTTGTTAGCTTGATTGCTGTTAGTAAAGTACTTATTAACAAATGAGTAGTCCATTTGCTGAATTTCTAATAATTGTAATAAGTCCCTGAATGCCGAATTACTTTACTTTTGCTATCCACTGAGAAGGGAAACTCGCAATGAGCGCGGAAGCTTTGATATGCATAAGTGTATGAGTGCAGATTGGATACGCGGTTCGGTCAGGTACTGGTTTTGCTGGACCATATACTCAAAAAACTGGGTGATAGTGGGAAGACTGGAGTGTTCAAAATTGGGTAACCTGATTAGCTGGTCTTTAATGCCTCGCTGAGTCGGAAACGACGGACCATATACTCAAAAAACTGGTGATAGTGGGAAGACTGGAGTGTTCAAAATTGGGTAACCTGATTAGCTGGTCTTTAATGCCTCGCTGAGTCGTTTCCGACCAATACGCACACAGAAATGCATTTTGGAACTCTTCGACGGAGTGATATTGCAGTTCTAAGGGTCTCACACGCACCGAAGGTTCTCCCTCGAAAACGCTACTTTGATGGCAGCGAAAACGAAAACTGCTGCACCCAGTCAAGGGGATGCAGGTCTGTGCGGTTGTTTCTACACACCTTGAATTTATTTGCAGATCGGAAATGTTCGTAGTTGAATCCTTCGTGTTGTAGATTTTGAGAAGATTCTGCAGCGTAAAAAAAACTGATTGTGAGATGACTGGCTTGCATCAGTGTGACACACTCCTTGTGGTCTGCTCATATTATTGTCAGGTGGAAAAGTAGGTGACTGCTGCTGTTGCATGTTAGTTTGAAACTGATTACGTGGAGAAAAAATTCTGATATTGGCTACTTCGTGCTCCAAGTTCGTTTAATGTTTGCTGCATGGACTGACATTCTTGAGATCCTATAAATGGAATGGGAGCTGTGATTTATTTTCAGTTTGGTTTTCGAGTGTTTCTAACGTTGGTAGCTCATCACATCTTTCTGTGAGTGTAAGAATCTGTGTGGAATCGTTTGAATCTAAAGCGTCGACTTGCTTCTGTAGTTTGCGTGTAGTTTTCTTGATCTTTTTCAAATCTACTCTAATTGAGTCAAGTTACTGCACCAGCTCTATTTGTTCGAGACGGGAGCTTAACGGCTCAATGACATCTGTGCACTTTTCTTCAACTTTCTGGATTCGTGCGTCAACAGTGGTTTTGAAATCAGTTACATCTGTCTGCATTTGCTTCTGTGATTGTTTTACTCTGTCAGCCTCGTTTGTAACGGAGTTTATACTAGCGTCAACATGGGTTGTAAGACAAGTGAGCAACCGCTGTGCTACTTCCTGTTTTTGTACTGCTAATGACTGTAACAACTGATTGTTTTCCTCTAGAGGAAGTCTTTGTATCGCTTTTATGAGCTCTCAACGTGAACTTTATGATGTACATCTAACCGAGTGTCTTGTTAATCTATTCTTTCGTTAACTGATTGGATTTCACCTGTAAGCTTTTTATAGGTTTCACTACATTGGTGTCTTAAATCATTAATGCCACCTCTCAAAGGTTTGCTACTATCTGCGCATTGCCTGGCTGTGGCTTCAATTTTATCGGAAAGACTTTTTTCACTGGCCTGTATCTGCCTATTTAAAACGATTATCAGTCGTTTCTTTGTACGATTTAAGCACGTGACGTGTCCTAGAAAATTATTCATCGAACTGAGTTTTCTGTTTAACCATCATTAAGACATTCTTATTAAATTGTTCATCGTACTGAGTGGTGGTGTCATCTTTTTCTTCTCGTATGCTGGAAAGTTGTTCATTGAACTCAATATTCAGTTTAACCATCATTTGCATGAGCTTCTGAAGCATCGCTCCCGTATTCTTTTCAACTGACTGTGGGGTGTCACCTGCGATGTGTACTGTGGTGTGAAGACATCTACAACCATGGACGTCTCGTTTGTTGCATTATCTGCATAACTACTGCTAATGGAATTTGACGGACTTTTAAAAACAGACTGAGTACTTTGTACTACTGTGTCCTCTGACATACAATTAGCATTCCGATTGACAGCACAAGAATTGGGTAGTTCATAGATCTGATTTGGTAAAAAATTGTGTTCTGACACCTTTGTGTTTTGTCAGTAAACTGTACATTACTGTGAGAAACGGAACTCACGTCTCCTGTGGTGCTTTGCAACTGTTGCACCGCACCGCGGAGTGGTTAGTATCATTCTCAACACTGTTGTCAATAAACGGAAAGTCGTCCATTTCGGTATCTTTAACTGCAACATTACGCGCCAGAACCTTGGCATTTTTGCGAGGCTTCGTAAATAACATGCACAGAACAAGCCAGAGACAAGAAATATTGAACAATCAAACCAATGGAAAACAAGGCGGAGCATAACATTGCCAAATAACTGAAAAAAAATTTGTGCATGTTATTAAACTGCTTTGCGCCAAAAAATCTAACTTCTTTTATCGCTACAGAGTTGTTCAGAGAACAAAATACATATGTACTTGATTATTTTAATATCAATGATCTCACAAAGCATGCGACTGGCAGAGCTGTCGCCAAGTGTAACGTGCTTTAAAAAATATTTTTTTTGAATTCTTACTTTTTTAATACCATTGGATGAATGTGTGTGCATACAAATATATAACTTTCTTTAAATATTACTGAATGAATGCGTGACTGTGGAATGGATACATAACTCGAATTATCGTGTAGTGTTTTGTAACTGCAAGTGATGTACATACTCTGTGTTACTGTTAGCAAAAACTTTATACGCGCTGATTGGGCAATACATCTACCAATACCAATAAAGAAATACAGTCACTGCAAAATACGTTCAGCCCCTTAGGCACTGAATCCTCTGGCCCTGTTCAAAACTGATAACTTTGGTCCCTGGGCACATAACAAATAAACCGAATTGTCTGACCTCTAAAGCAGCAACGGTGGAACGTGATACATCCTGGTCTCTGATAAAAAAAATGATAGCTACAGGTTCACCGGTGTACAATGCTGGCCGTAATATACACCTCAAAAAGGTTTTGCATCACCCCAGTTCCGTGAACTCCTGAAGATAGACGTTGACTGTGGACATTGTGTCACAGACACAGTCCCTTTGACTGTTCAGAGATGTCACTAAACCCACCGAAAGGCGTAAACAAACATGCAATTGGACAGAATTTGGCACGACATTTGCACGACATTTGCACGACATTTGCATAAGGAAAAGAGGCGGACCAATGCGTTATTGACTTTCTCAATTTGAGAACGTTTTTCCCTTTAAATCGTTCAATTTTTCTGAAATTTTAATCATTTGTTCGTCTGCACAAGCACATCTCATGTGTCAACTTGCGCCCCATTCGAATAATTCTGTAGTAATAAGACGTTTCTTACGTCTCAGAGAGCAGCGATAGGAAATGGGACGATCACATGAAATCTGTATTGTGGAGCGCTACTAAAGGACTTGGCGTTGTTGGAAGATTCAAATGGCTCTGAGCACTGTGGTACTTAACTTCTAAGGTCATCAGTCGCCTAGAACTTAGAACTACTTAAACCTAACTAACCTAATGACATCACACACATCCATGGCAAGATTCGAACCTGCGACCGTAGGGGTGGCGCGGTTCCAGACTAGCGCCTAGAACCGCTCGGCCACCCCGGCCGGCCTGTTGGAAGGGATCTGGGAAACTGCAGTGTACATACAGAGTGTCCCCAGACGAATGGTCAGTATTCAGGGACGTGACAGGAAGGCTTCATGTGGA
The DNA here is from genome assembly GCF_023864275.1 of Schistocerca cancellata. NCBI lineage: Eukaryota > Metazoa > Arthropoda > Insecta > Orthoptera > Acrididae > Schistocerca > Schistocerca cancellata. The sequence continues at coordinate 519,223,783 of NC_064634.1, read as the reverse complement.
CCTATAATCTACTTCCAAATTTTCCGACACAGAACAGTTTTAAGTGTATTCTTATTTTGTTTCTGTATTCTCCAATACAATGTCAGGTTTACACAAGTCCACCAGTACAACGGTAGTAAACGTTACAACGTGCGTTTTACAAAGTACCGATTCAAAAAAAACGCATTCACCTCTACTGACTGTCGTACGCCTCACGTGATATGTGCAGAACCTCGCCGTGTTCTGGTAGTGGCACTAGCTGCTACATTTCAACAGTTCAGAAGAAAAATGGGAACTTGGAAGAGTACTTGTGTAACGCATCGTCCTGAAAACTATGGTGAACACTGTGCCATCAGGAAAGCATTGACGGCATTATTCGACAGCACCAGGTGGACTACCTTCGTAGAAGCCGTCAACGTACACCATATCTGCATGTTCTTCACTAGTATAGCTGTGTGGTATTTAACGAGCGCGTGTACACAGTTAACCGATGCTTGTGTCGCTTACTTAGCTGAGTGAAATCTGGTTTCGCTGGATAGAGCGGATAAGATTATGGTTGTGTAGGTGGCCGTAATCAGTTACTGTTAGTTGCACAAAACACAGAAACTTTTATTTTCCTAAGAACCACTTAATTACACATTGCTTTAAAAGGATCAAATTAACACAATATGGCTGAAGGCCTAGTTAAGAAATCTTGTGATACCTCCTGGCTGAAGGCCCAAAACCACACCAAGAAGCAAGAACGTCTGAAGGCCTGAACACAAGTTATATAAATTGCTTTAAAGAAAACACGTGGCTGAAGGCTTTATTAAAAAAAAAATAGTTCACGCAACTACTCAGCCGAGGACCAAACAGTGGACATTGACCAACTCAGGGCCTGAATAACAAGAATTTAAGATAGAACAAACTTTTTAAAATTTTAGTTATTAAACAAATCAATCTTCAAACTTTAAGTCGACTGAAGGCATTATCTTAAAAATATTTTTCGAAAAAGCTCGGGTGAAGGCCACAAACTAGAACATTGAACAACTCAGAGCTTAAGGCCAGGATAACAAGAATTTCAGATATAAGAAACTTTCAAAATTTAGTTTTTAAACAAATCAACCTTCAAATATTAATTTAAGTTATCTGAAGGCCTTATTTTGAAATTAAAACAAACTAAATTTATAAACAGCTGAAGGCCTTGCACAGTACATCAGACTAAAATGAAAATCACAATCTAAAACCAACAGAACAGTGGTGCTCAGAAGTGTTGCAAGGGTCAGCCTGAGAAGGTAGCTCTAACGTAAGGTGATGTGAGACAGGCAGCCAAGAGTAAGGTTAAATAATCGGATGGCAACCCAACCCAGGGACGGCTGAAGGACTGACCAACAACCTAATCAATTCGCTTCCGCCCGACCAACAGTACGACAACGGAAAATATCAGCTGAGGAGGAAGATACCAGCAGAACCGTGTCTTTGAAATCGGCATCTTCAGCCAAGACACAATAACCACTCTTAAGAAAAAATATGAACAAACAACTAAAAGGCTGTCGAACTACAAGCCTTGCCAGACAGCATCAACATGGCGAGAAAAACACACTGCCGGAAAACTACGCTAACGACCAGGTCAGGTAACTGGGGTGTTAATGACCAAAAGGCATAATATACCGCTGGCGCACTTCACTGTTAAGTAACAACCAATTTACTAGTTAAAGACCATACAGGAAGACTGCTGCAAAATTCCGCCAACTCCATCACACCATTCGTTGCTGCTAGCCGGAACGGTCCAGGAAGCGACAACCAGCAATGAATGAAGAGATGTCGCAGCAGTTGAGGTTTCATTTTATGTTAACTGATCACTCAGCTTCAGTGTCGAGGTTCGGTGGGCGACGAACCTCGCAGCTCTCGCAGCCAGCGCCTCACAATCCGGCCGCGCGTGCACGCCGCCAGCGGCCCCGGCCTGACCTGGCGCCGCGGGGACTTCCTCCCTGCTCTGTCCCGACCGACCGACCGCCACACACACACCACCACACAGAAATATATGGCGGTCACACAAAAGATGGTACAGTAGTACTAGTATCGATAAGCGCTGCTGTTGCCACTGACGGAGGCAAGTCAGCAACTCGTTATGGTAGTAACTCAGGGAGAAATAAGACGGTACTCGATTGCCAAAGAACAAACGGCATCAACGCGAGGCGGGCACGGGTCACTGAGTGTTAATATGTTTGCCTACCATGCAGAAGGCTCGTGTTCGATACTCGACTGGGGTGGAGATTTTCTCTGCCTGTGGACTGGCTGTTGTTGGGTCCTCATCAGCATTTCATGATCACCAACACGCAAGTCACCCAATGTAGCGACGCCTGAAATAAGACTCGCACCCGGCGGACGAACTTTCTGGGAGGGGCCTCCCGGCCAACATTGCCACACGATCATTTCATTTAATTTTTTTTATCGGTGCTTCTCTCTGATACATCCTCAGTCGCTCACACTATTTCACTCCCAACACGCCACCTACAGATGTGAGTTCCACGAGCTAGTTTATTGACAGAAAGACTTCTCTAGCAAAAGGGTTGACAGCGACGGGGTTTTTTAGGCTAGAATAAAATGTCAAAGAGTACGGGTGTGAAAGACACGTATGTATGCGCCACTAGCCCATAAACAAAGGTACATCACATGTGATCCAATTCGGCAACCATTCAGAGTAGGACATGTGGCCTTATGACGTTTCCTGTCGCATCCAAAAACACTGACCATTCCTTCTCGGACAACCTAAATAAAGGGAACGTCAAGCAAGACGCTAGTGCCTCCAATTATATTGTTCCAGTATTTGGAGTTCTTATCGAACAGTCGTAACAGCAGACAAGGAACGAATTGAGAGGCCCGTTCCTAGGAACGTAACAAATCGTTACAGTCCACACGAAAGTCTAACAGAAATGGTCGGAGAAACGTTTTCGTGCAATTCTAGTGGTTAAATTTAGGGAACCCGTTGTGTAACTATACTGAGCGACTTCGCGCTGCCAGCATTGCGTATCTCGCACAAATACCGTAAGAGTATGATAAGAGAGATTGGAGTACGTACAGAGGCTAGAGGGTTACAAGCCGTCTGCTTTGTCTCCTTCCATTAATAAGCTAACAGTATCCACTCCTCTGGAGATATGCGGGACAGGTGGTTCTCATTGCTTTCTTTAGCTCTGATTTCTCGACTTGACTCTGGTATTGAATTGATAAAGATGCAGGGCAGTCTGTTTGAATTAATGTCGCTTCGGCCAAAGGAATTTGTACGTACCTTGCAGATCATTCCTCCAGGAGTAGGGGAACGACCGATGCATACAGTTCTGGGAATAACGGGGCAGTCCGCTCGCCACTCACAGGACTATGTCCCTGGCTTGCAGCCACTCGACTGAGGTATGCAGGACTCTCGTGTCACTCAAAGAAAGGACATGCCAGGCTTACTACTGCGGAAACGTAACCTGGTGGAGTTGCCGTCGGGTTCGCTTCGCGCGTTGGAAATTGTGAGTTGTACAGGGTTATTACAAATGATTGAAGCGATTTCACAGCTCCACAATAACTTTATTATTTGAGATATTTTCACACTGCTTTGCACACACAGACAAAAACTCAAAAAGGTTTTTTAGGCATTCACAAATGTTCGATATGTGCCTCTTTAGTGATTCGGCAGACATCAAGCCGATAATCAAGTTCCTCCCACACTCGGCGCAGCATGTCCCCATCAATGAGTTCGAAAGCATCGTTGATGCGAGCTCGCAGTTCTGGCACGTTTCTTGGTAGAGGAGGTTTAAACACTGAATCTTTCACATAACCCCACAGAAAGAAATCGCATGGGGTTAAGTCGGGAGAGCGTGGAGACCATGACATGAATTGCTGATCATGATCTCCACCACGACCGATCCATCGGTTTTCCAATCTCCTGTTTAAGAAATGCCGAACATCATGACGGAAGTGCGGTGGAGCACCATCCTGTTGAAAGATGAAGTCGGCGCTGTCGGTCTCCAGTTGTGGCATGAGCCAATTTTCCAGCATGTCCAGATACACGTGTCCTGTAACGTTTTTTTCGCAGGAGAAAAAGGGGCCGTAAACTTTAAACCGTTAACTTTTGGTGAATTGCGAATTTGCTGCACGAATGCGCGAGGATTCTCTACCGCCCAGATTCGCACATTGTGTTTGTTCACTTCACCATTAAGAAAAAATGTTGCTTCATCACTGAAAACAAGTTTCGCACTGGACGCATCCTCTTCCATGAGCTGTTGCAACCGCGCCGAAAATTCAAAGCGTTTGACTTTGTCATCGGATGTCAGGGCTTGTAGCAATTGTAAACGGTAAGGCTTCTGCTTTAGCCTTTTGCGTAAGATTTTCCAAACCGTCGGCTGTGGTACGTTTAGCTCCCTGCTTGCTTTATTCGTCGACTTCCGCGGGCTACGCGTGAAACTTGCCCGCACGCGTTCAACCGTTTCTTCGCTCACTGCAGGCCGATCCGTTGATTTCCCCTTACAGAGGCATCCAGAAGCTTTCAACTGCGCATGCCATCGCCGAATGGAGTTAGCAGTTGGTGATTCTTTGTTGAACTTCGTCCTGAAGTGTCGTTGCACTGTTATGACTGATTGATCTGAGTGCATTTCAAGCACGACATACGCTATCTCGGCTACTGTCGCCATTTTGTCTCACTGCGCTTTCGAGCGCTCTGGCGGCAGAAACCTGAAGTGCGGCTTCAGCCGAACAAAACTTTATGAGTTTTTCTACGTATCTATAGTGTGTCGTGACCATATGTCAATGAATGGAGCTACAGTGAATTTATGAAATCGCTTCAATCATTTGTAATAGCCCTGTATAAACAACGCTGTGATTCACCTCTTGACGTCAGACGGGAATTTGAGGGGAGAGTGCGCCCTGATTGGCCCCCTACTTAATATTTTCCGTGGTGGGAAATTATTTAACATCGCAATTTCACGTCATCGGCAGAAGTATACAATATTCGGCCCGATTGGTGCCTGCTGCCGCGCCGGCCAAAACGGGGGAGTCGGCGACACTCTTGGATCGGTCGTCCTAAAGGTGACTTCATGTGCTGGGTCACTGAGGTCTTTTTTCTTTTCATTTTTTTAAAGGAATGGTGGAGACCTCCACGCCCACACCGCCATGATGCCCAACGCAAAAAGGTCTACTGTCATCTATGAATATCCGTAAGTGAGGTATTGCGATGTTCGCGTACGTCTGGCTATTGGGTCGAAAGCTGAAGGAATGGTAGCGGTTTGAATGACAGAGGACAAAAAGGAGCCAAGAGAAGAGCGAAGGGGAAAAGACCTCTACTATATTCGTGTCGGCTAGTAAGAGCAGTAGCGGACCGCTTGCTATCTGCGACAGATCGTGCAACGGTTAGGTAAGTTATTGGTGGGTATCATGCAGTCGGATACTTCTGATGTGAGGCGGCTGCAGCTCGATACCGGAGTCGACTTCTCGACCAGCACCAGCATGCCTGTAACAGTTGGGTTCATCATCGGTTAGCGTCCGATAGGTCATATCCGGATTCACAGTGTAGGGTAGCGCTGGAGGTTTGTTTGTGCGTCAGTGTGCGAGATTCCCTGCTGTGGTCTGTTGGTGGGCTGTGATAGAAGCAGCGGTATCCAGTCAGTATTCCTCGTGTGCTGCGGCTTGCCGATGTTGTCGCTTGTGAGTGCAGGTTAGCTCGCCGTAGGTGGTTATGCCCCAGGCAGCAGTGTCTCTGGCCGCTGTCGAGAGGGCGACCATTCTGGTGTTCTGCGCTACGACGTCGTGCAGACGACTCGGCGTGATCTGCAGATTCCGGGCTGGTGCAGATCTCGTGCAGACCCACAACTCCACGACCATCGAGATGGCAAGAGACTGTACAAATTTTTTTTGTTTATTTATAGACGCAATCACATGTTTATGACACAGTCATAACCATGCGTTTGGCAAAGCATGACCCTGTGTTCGGTGTATGCCGCATTTAGAATCTGGTCGTTGTATGGCCGAAACCGGTTACGACTGTGTCATAAACATGTGATAGCGTCTATGAATAAACAAAAAAATTTTTACAAAAGACTCGATCACGCACTCCGTAGACAAAATGTCGTTTTTGACAAGAGACTGGTGAGCATATCAGTTTACTAATTTATAAGGACACGCCGACCCCACAGAGCCGTTAGATTCCAGGTACGATGATAGCTTCTTTTCATGTTAGTTCTGACAACCAAAAACTGCATAGTAAAATTCAGGTTCATGAGGTTTAATCACATCATTCAGGTAATGTGCAGCTTGAATGCATTATCCTATCGTAGATTTCATACTTGAGCTGATTAACTATCATGTTAGATTCATGTTGTTAATCTATTGGGTTATGTACAAAGACGAACTTACTCAACAAATCATTCAAAGTAGTTTCCTTTCATCTTACCTACCGTAAGCTCCCTTCATCTCATTTTCATCATAAATGTTTTTCTTAAACATAGTTATTAATTGATTTCATAGCAATTAACCACCTTACGATCTTACTGAAATCCCTGGACTAGCAGGGCAGAGCGGGTGATGTTATATTTGCAGAAAGGGGCCAAAATAAGTTGCTGTCAGTTACACTCATCATATAAATTTTATTATTAAAACACACAATAACATAAGGAAGAGTTAAAAACTCTCAAGGTTTTAACAAAGAACTCCTTTGATTTGATTTAATCGGCTGAAAGCCATATACGAAAATCCAGGGCCCAAGGCCTAAGCAAGGAATTGATGTACATGAGTTCTTCTAGAAGTTTCACTTCTTCCAAAAAAAATTTTTTTGCTTCAATAAAAATAGACTGAAGGCCACACATTAAGCAAGGACAGTGTTACGGCTTAAGGTCCAAACAAAGATTTTCAATGTTATTTGTAAATAGGCTGAAACCCGGCTGAAGGCCGCATACCAACCAACGTCTTAAAGCCTAGGAAGAAGAGCTTCCAATTTGAAAAGGCTGAAGGCCTTATCTTAAAATATTTCGTGTAAAACTCGGCTGAAGGCCTCATACTAAAGAATAACAATCATATGACTTAAGGGCAAGACAAAGATTTCGAATTGCTAATTTAAGAGAGATTAAAACTCGGCTGAAGAAAAAATGCCTCTGAGCACTATGGGACTTAATTTCTGAGGTCATTAATCTCCTAGAACTTAGAACTACTGAAACCTGACTAACGTAAGGACATAACATACATCCATGCCCGACGCAGGATTCGAACCTGCGACCGTAGAGGTCGCGCGGTTCCAGACTGTAGCGCCTAGTACTGCTCGACCACCCCGGCCGCCTCGGCTGAAGACCACACACACCATGCAGAAAAAAATTTTACGGTTTAAGGTCTAAAAGAACAGCCTTGCAATTTAAATAAGCTAAAACTGAAGGCCATACACAGTACTTAAAAATAAAAGGAAATGAGTATGTAAAGCAGAAGGAGCGGCGCTCAGAAAGTTCCAAGGGTAGGCCTGGGAAGTAACAGCAACGCACCCTTAGGTGAGACAGGTGGCCAGACCGACAAGCTCTTAATCGGAAGGCAACACAACCAAGGGACGGTTCACGACCGCCCGACAATCTGACCGATTTCCAACGGTCAGATCCAACTGCACAGACAATGCAAAATATCGGCCGATGAAAAATAAACCGAAATACCAATAACTTCAACTGGGCCTCACCAAGATCAAAGCATCAAACATCACGAAAGACGAGTTTAAAAGAATCCGAAAACACAAGTCACAACTGTCAGGCCACTACCAGAGGCTGCAGATTCTAGGCAAGAAAACACACGACTTGTTATCACACGCGTCATCGGCTGAGAAAATAACAATCCACAAATAACGAACAAATAGTACCAGTCGAGTTTTAAGAAAAGGTAACTAATTACTCAAGTTGAGGATCCTGCTTCGTAAGAAAGCGAAAGTCGGTCGCACAGCTAGCGTCTCCAGATGGAACAGCGCGTGCCCGCCGCCAAAAGCACCGGCCTGGCTTCGCTCTGTGGAGACTCCGTCGCTGCTCAGTTCCAATGAACCAACTAGGCGTTCGTCCTGAGGATCCAAGACGTCGTCGACTGAGACGACCGGCCGAGCAAACGACCAACGGTAGCCCACCTTCGCTGACAGGGGTCTCGGCGAATACTAACACCGTACGGACCCGACTGTTGCTGGCTGCCGGCGGAAGTGGCCGTGCGGTTCTAGGTGCTGCAGTCTGGAACCGCGAGACCGCTACGGTTCGAATCCTGCCTCGGGCATGGATGTGTGTGATGTCCTTAGGTTAGCTAGGTTTAACTAGTTCTAAGTTCTCGGGGACTAATGACAGCAGTTGAGTCCCATAGTGCTCAGAGCCATTTGAACCATTTTTTGTGCCGGCTGCCAACTCTTCCCCGACTGACAACTGGTGCCAGTGCTCAGCAGACCACATGTCGCGATGCGACCACCAGCCGGTCGACCGACTAACGGCCTTCCGTCTGCTCCGACCACGGTCCCTGCTCGTACTTGCGCTGTTTGCCTTCCGACTGACTCGTTAGCACCCTGGACTCGCATTCGGGAGGGCGACGGTTCAATCCCGTCTCCGGCCATCCTGATTTAGGTTTTCCGTGATTTCCCTAAATCGTTTCAGGCAAATGCCGAGATGGTTCCTTTGAAAGGGCACGGCCGATTTCCTTCCACATCCTTCCGTAACCCGAGCTTGCACTCCGTCTCTAATGACCTCGTTGTCGACGGGACGTTAACCACTAATCACCACCATCACCACACCACCGACTGACTCTGCCGACTCACTGCTCCGTGCCCGACTGCACTCCTGGTCCGTCTCCGGCTGAACCCGCTGGTAGTGGCTGCGCGGACCTCCCTGGGGCTCCGCCCCCGACTCCACTGCTGCTGCGTCCCGACCTCCCTCCTGGTCCTTCTCCAATTCACTTCCCTGCACACGAGGACCCGGAAATACTATCGGTCGCTCCAGAGCTGGTACGACAGTGCACTATCGATACGCGCTGCTGCTACCACACGCGAGCAAGTAAGGCAGGGAGTTAGTGACGCCAGTAAGTGGGATAAGAAACAAGGTGGCAGTACCGTAATAGAAAATGACAATCAATAAATGGCCTGAACACGAGCCGTGCACGGCTCACTTCGGGCCAAATTTCAGACTGCGTATTTACATTGTGTTAAGTGTATCAACATTAGGTCATAAGGGCTGTGCTGGAGTCTGGACCGAACGTGACTCTAGGAACGATTTCTAAGTTGACTGCACTGCAAGGCTCACAGACAGTCGTTTTCTGACAAGGTGTACCTACAGTCATGTACGGTACACAGGCATGTGGAGTGTTTCCGTAAAAACAGGAAGAAAGGGTAATCTCACATTATAACACTACCATGTCGTACATATCAGAATGTTCACAAAGTAGTTACTTCTTTATCCCTTCCAGGACGAGCGCATAAGATAAAATGCAGCCTAGGCATATCTTGGATAATTTAGTCTGTCCGCATTTCTCGCAAATTTTATATTACTAGACAGTCCTGAAGCGGAATTGGCTTCAAAAGACTTACGTCTGAAGTACACTGAAGCTACAAAGAAACTTGTATAGCCATGCATATTCAAATACCGAGATAACGAAACAGGCAGAATACGGCGCTGCGGTCGCCAACAGCTATATAAGACAACAAGTGTCTGGCGCAGTAGTTTCATCGGTTACTGCTGCTACAACGGCAGCTTATCAAGATTCAAGTGTGGTGTTATAGTCGGCGCACGAGCAATGCGACACAGTATTTCCGAGGCAGCGATGAAGTGGGGATTTTCCCGCACGACCATTTCACGAGTGTGCCATGAATATAAGGAATACATCAAATGTCCGACATCGTTGCGGCCGGAAAAAGATCCCGGAAAACCGGGACCAACGGCGACTGAGGAGAATTGTTCAACGTGACAGAAGTGCAACCCTTCCGCAAACTGCTGCAGATTTCGGTGCTGTGTCATCAACAAGTGTCAGCGTGTGAACCATTCAACGAAACATCATCGATATGGGCTTTCGGAGCCGAACGCCCTCTCGTGTACCCTTTATGACTGCACTATATTAAGCTTCACGCCTCGCACTGACCCGTCAACATCGACATTGCACTGTTGATGGCTGGAAACATGTTGTCTGGTCGGACGAGTCTCGTTTTAAATTGTATCGAGCGCGTGGACGTACTCTTGCCGGCCGGTGTGGCCGTGCGGTTCTGGGCGCTACAGTCTGGAGCCGAGAAACCGCTACGGTCGCAGGTTGGAATCCTGCCTCGGGCATGGTTGTGTGTGACGTCCTTAGGTTAGTTAGGTTTAATTAGTTCTAAGTTCTAGGTGACTGACGACCTCGGAAGTTAAGTCGCATGGTGCTAGAGCCACTCGAACCACCACTTGAGCCCACGTATTCTTACGGATTTGTGGATAGCCCTGCAGGTTTCACTGTCTCAGTTCCCTCCAGCAGTATCTCAGTCATTAGTCGAGCCCATGACCATGTCCTGTTGCGGCACTTTCGCGTGCTCGTGGGGGCGCTAGACGACGTTAGGTAGGTGTACCAGTTTCTTTGGCTTTTCAGTGCATATGGAGCCCACATAAGCTTGCAGAGTGCGTAATCAGAGTGGGGAATAAAATTTCGTCACCGTGTTGCAGATTTACAAAGAACTAAAGGAGGGATGGTGCTTATCTCCAGCATTCTTTAATATATACAACCGGAAGGTCTAAGACCTGTGGAATAGGATATGTGCAGAAATGCCAATTCAGATAAGAAAGGATCAATTTTTGTACTAAAAAATGGTTCAAATGACTCTGAGCACTATGGGTCTGAACATCTGAGGTCATCAGTCCCCTAGAACTTAGAACTACCTAAACCTAACTAACCTAAGGACATCACACACATCCAAGCCCGAGGCAGCATTCGAACCTGCGACCGTAGCAGCAGCGCGGTTGCGGACGGAAGAAGACCAAATTTCCCTGGAGAGGTGCGGTAAAGGAGGCCATAAGGAAAAGAGAAATTCAGGTTTCTATTCAGGTCCATGTTATTAGGGGGCGCCACCGAACTGTTGTGTCCCTTCATTCAGGACGCATGGTGCACTTGCATGAGATCGTACGTGTTGCTTCTCAGAAGGACACAGCGTCTCATAGGCGCAGTGAGTGTGTTGTGAACCTTCGCCACGCGACGCCCTTCTTGTCAGCTTCTGCAACGCGGCACGACTCTCACGGACACGTAGATGGCCGCAGTCAGCGGTTTGTGTTAGCGCTGAGAGGCGCTTACTCGCGTTAACCGGTCTTACTAATACTGGCGCGCTAAACTCCGGCTGAGTCAAGAACGAGGCCGAACTACGGCAGGTTACTTCTGTCGAGTCTGCGAAGACAACTGTTACGCTTTAAATAGACCGCCTCTGCACACAGCTAATGTGCTGGCAGCCTGCGACAGTTAGAAACTTGTCTCTGCCCCTGAAGGACAGACAGAGAGTCACCAAAGGAAGCACGTGGTCACGTGTTCACCACTCACGCCGATACTAGAGCTCTTAGTAGCTGGTGAGTCAGAGGGACTCCGCAGTGTATGCAAGGAGCCAGTCACCATACTGGATGTACACTCTAAGTCAAGAAAACGAGCTCCACGACGGAATGATCCGAAAGGGGCGAGAATCGGGAGTTGTGACGTAGATGCGCAGACAAACAAATGATTACAATTTCGGAAAAAATTGGATTCTTTATTCAAGAGAAAGAGCTTCACAAAGGGAGCACGTCAATAGTGCATCGGTCCATCTCTGGCCCTTATGCAAGAAGCTGTTCTGCTTGGCATTGATTGATAGAGTTGTCGGATGTGCTCCTGAGAGACATCGTGCCAGATTCTGTCCAACTGGCGCCTTAGAGCGCCAGAATCCCGAGCTGGTTGCGAGGTGCTGCCCATAACGCTCGAAACGTTCTCAGTGTGAGGGGATCCGGCGACTTGACTGCCCAGAGTAGGATTTCAGAAGCACGAAGGCAAGCAGAAGAAACTTTTTCTGTTTGCAGGCGAGCACTAGCTTGTGAAATGTAAGCCCAGAATGACTGCTATGAAGGGTAGCGAAATGGGGCGTAGAATATCTCTGACGTACCGGTGTGTTGTAAGAGTGACGCGGAAACAACCAAATGGATCTTGCTATGAAATGGAATGGCATTCTACAACATCACTCCTGGTTGTCGGACCGTACGGTGGGAGACAGTGACGTTGGTGTCCCACTGCTGTCTGGGGCGTCTCCAGGTCTGGAATCTCATTGACTGGAGTGTAAACGTCTTCAGTGGTGAGTCGCGCTTCGAACTGAGCCCCGGTCACCAGCGAAGACGGCCCTGGAGACGCGCTGCGCAGCGGTGTACAGCCCAGCCGAGTGACGCCCCGTCGCGTGGTGGCCTGGCGCCGCACTTGGGCTGTCGTCCACGGCACCGTCACAGCACAGCGGCGCGTCCGAGGTATTCCAAGTTGCCCGTAATGGCAAGCCAACGTGGCCTTACATTTCAGCAAGGTAATGCCCGCCCGCGCACGGCGGGGGTTTCTACTGCTTGTCTTCGTGATTAGGAAACTCTAACATGGTCAGCAAAGCCGCCAGATGTCCTTGCAATTGAGAACATTTGGAGTATTATGGACAGGGCCCTCCACGTATGTCGGGATTTTGGCGATCGCGTGCGCCAGTTGGACAGAATCTAACGCGATATCGCTGAGGAGGACATCGAAAAACCCTGTCAATCGACACCGAGCCTAATGACTGCTTGTATAGCGGCCAGAGGTGGATCAACGCTTTATTGACTTGCTCAATTTGTGAAGCTCTTACTCTCGAAAAAGCCATCCGATTTTTCTGAAATTGTAGTCATTTGTTTGTCTGTACGTCTATATTGCATGTACCAATTTCCATCCTATTCGGATAGTTGCTTTGTCGTGTGCCTTTTTCTGTCTCAGAATCTGTGTCTATCTTTTACTTTGCTTTCAGTCTTCGTTTCCATGTACTGCGGTATCCAACTCAGGACGACTCTATCGTTTGTTATAGACAGTACGATCGTACGAGATGCCAAGCAAAACCGAATTGAGGATTTCTTGCTGGAGAGGTTGCATCATGATATCTTGTATAGAGGGGTACACAGATGTTGAAGTAACTACACGCGTACCCCAGAGAAGTGTGTTGGGACCCTTGCTGTTCATGTTTTATATTACATCGTTGCACTCAATAATAATAGTAATCTTAGATTTTTCGCAGATGATGCATTTCCCTATAATAAAGCACTGTCTGAAAGAAGAAGCACAAACATTAATCCAGCTCTGCATAAGATTCACAGTGTTGCAAAGATTCGAAAGCTGCTTCAAGTATTTGCAAATGGGAAATTACCCACTCACAAAGCAAAACAAAAAAGAAAGGAAAACATAATAAACTATGACTTCAGTTTTCAAAAAATGTTCAGATGTGTGTGAAATCTTATGAGACTTAACTGCTAAGGTCATCAGTCCCTGAACTTACACACTAATTAACCTAAATCATTCTACAGACACCCATGCCCGAGGGAGGACTCGAACCTCCGCCGGGACCACTTCAGCTTCAGTGCGTTGCTTTTGTTCCCTGTGTCCTCGTACATTTTCTCAGCTTTTATCATACAGTGTAGTACAGTTCACACTTCTGTAAGCTAGCAAGCAGTTCAGGTCGGTGGAACCCCCTACACCTCTCAGGCGGCAGGCGGTCACGGAACCTGAGAACGGCGATGCAGGTACGAGCCGTGTCCTACTGGAGCCGACAGACGCCATACTGATTCATTATTCACAGTGCGAGGATTGCCGACAAGTGCATAACTTGGTTTATTAGTATTAACAATACAAATGTTCATATGTGCCTCCAACTAGACCGCGTGTAGTCAAAGGTTGTTGCTTACTGGCTGATGCTGACATTGTAAGGCGGCACCTCCGGCCGCATAGGAAGCGGGTGGTGGTGGGGGGGGGGGGGAGATATGCACCCAACCATGGTTATCGATACAAGCTTACCACTTACATATTTTGATTCAACATATTATACGATATTTTTTAAAGAAAAAGAAAAATAATCTGTGGGAATGACATGCACTCTTTTGAAAGGTTACATAGTTGTAACCTCCCCACAGTAAAAAATATATGTGTATGGCATTTACATTTAGTGTAACCTCTCCAATAGATAAATTCCGTAACCTACCAACAGTAAAAATGTGACTAATCTCTCAATAGAATTGTCGCTCACTTATAACCTTTCAACAATTCACTGTGAATTTAAAGTAGTGAATTTTGGACGTCAGCAGCGCTGCGTCATGGCCCTGAAACATCATTCTGAATAAATTGAAAATTCTTACCTCAATAAGGTCGCCGGATAACGCGTATATATCTGCTCCTATAAGAAATTGCAATGCTATAAGAATTGCAATGCTGGCCGATAGATTTGTCATGTATAAAAAGAAACAACTGATTTTCTTTACAATAATCAGTATGACCATGGATTGGAGAAATTAGTAGGTTCTTTAAATTGAAATGAATGATTATCAAAAGTAAATTTATTACCTTATATTATATCGCTCAGGCTCCGCCATCGTTCCCCACGACCGGTCCAGTCAACACGATACACTAGACTGCTAGCAACTGCTACACAGTTCCTACTGCATACAACACTGCTCTCTGGTCTGAGACACTCTTATAGCTTACATATCGCAGGCAGCGCGTGAGCAATCCATCGAAATTACATCTGCTCGAATACGCTAGCAACAAATTCCTTAATTATGGACCTCTTACATAGTGATCAGTTTTCCGTACGTAAGTGGGTACTGTGGTCAGTGCTACCGCAACCGGATTCAACCTTTGGTTTGTTTTTCTATATTCCGGACACATTTTCTAGGCGTCTTCACGCTCTAGTATCTGAAAGAATGCTAAAGGGCTGCAACATATCATTTTCAGTCGAACTTTTGTATTAGGTCAAATAAAACAAACGGAGGCTTTTTTAATAACGCAACTTAATTAATTCAGGACAATCACAAAGGGATAGATGGCGGTATTACGTCAGACGACTCAAAAACAAAAAAAGGGTTTTAAAAAATTAGTGCTCTCCATACTGGTGAGGTAAGAAGAATAATATTAATTATTTACATCAGACGGCCCAACAACAAAAAAGTTTTAGTAAGAAATGACGAAACAAGCTTCTGTCTGCCACTCTCACTGGCAACAGTGTCGATGTGTATCAGAACTGGTCCGACCGCTGCTCGGCAGGCAGAAGTGCTCCACGGGGCAGAAAGCACGCGACGGCCAGTTTCCCTGCCCCGGCCACGTCACCACGCCTTCCCCCACCGATCTGGTAACCTACATAAATTAGTATGTTATTTTAAGTAAAGTCAGTGATTGCAATACGAGTCACCATCATAAATGTTTACTAAATGTATTGATTCGCATTTGTATTTTAATCATTTCATTGCATTACAACAGCCTTAATTTGATTTCATATTACTTACTGCAGACCAGTACCACATTTGAAGCTGACCGCCTCTATAATGAGCACTCGTGACCCTATGGTACTTCTGGTTGACATTATAGCATACCAGTGGATCGGTGCTAGTTGCTCGAGCTCGCGAGTTGAGAGCATTGAAACGGAAACAACAGGATATTCCCCCTCTCACCGCTATTAATCCTCCAGTGGCTGCCGTACGCATTCCTCTCCCTGATGTAACAGGCCAGCTGTACTTAGCTCACGGCCGAATTTACCAACTTCAATTAAACTTAAGCACATCTTAAATTTTACTGTCTATGTGAGTATTTTTGTTCGTTACTTAGAAGGAAAAATACGCTCTCAAGAAGCTCTTAGTGCTAGCTCACGTTTCCGGATTCTGCTGTTAGTTGCCAGGAGCTTTTTCTTATAAAATTCCACTGAGAACCGCGGACGGCACCAACACAACTGATTCGGGCCGCAAGATGCAGCTGGCTCTCCACTGACTGCACACGGCCGGCATTGTCTACGCTGACAGCTTCCTAACCATATTTGCAGTAACTCGAAAATGAAGCTCAAACATTATTTAGAATTTTCTATAGCGCTATCATTGGTCGACTAAACTCATCAATCATCCTATTAAGTCAGGCTGAAGCTAGCTCTGCGTGTAGTGCGGAACTAATTTTCATACCGACAACAAGTAGTATATACGAGTGGACGGCACAGCCTGGCAGAACTGTTCTGTTTGCGTCTCCCCTTCTTGATTTTGCCACGCAGAGCTTGATCTGCAGTCACTTTCACCCTCCCTATTTGTTTGTAGTTCTCTGTAACCAGAGTTTCTGCATATAGAGACTGAGAACGTCTTTAGAGAAACTGTTTTCTAGATCAGTGTTTATTGTGCCAAGAATAAGGATAAAGACGTTCACCCTAAAATAGCACCATTGGTGCAGCAGCGTTGGGCCTATTAACTTGTCGAGATGTGATCCTGGCTGTTTGAATAGTGCTTTCCATATTACCTGCAACCTTCTTTCGCCTGATCGTACAGCAGGCTGAATTCTGCACCACGTTTTCAAAACTGAGAAAGTATCGATCAAGACTTCAGTTCCTTTGCTAACATCAATAGTCTCTTTTTGGAAAAAACCTACTGAGAGGTAATGTTTGGCTGGGAACATCAGTAAGGCACGCGAGAGTTACGGTGAATTCTCGATTCCTGATTCGATATAAAAGGGTCCTATCTGCAATGCTGGAGGTATCACTTGAAAAATGTGACTATAGCGAATTTCTTCAAGGGATGACACGATTTTTTTCAATGTTTTTTAGAAAAGACGCTACAGATGATGCCTTTTTACCCACCTTGTTTCACACATAGTGACTTGTTTGTAGCCTACATGCTTTATGAACACAGTATTCCTTTTTGGCGAAGCTGTAAAAAAAGAGACAACCTCTCTAATGATACCAAATGAAATTCGCATTAAATGTACGTCGGAGCACTTAGAAATAACGAAGTTCAAAGAAGAGTTAGTAGTAGCAGTAGTCACCGCTCCCACAACCTCGGGACTCATGACAGAGCATCCGTCTGTTGCAATACCGAGATCGAGATTAACGCTTTTCATAGTGTTTACTACAGTTTTACCTTATTTTGATCGAGTCATTTGGCGATCTTTATTCACTTCATCCACTTTATCATTGTCACAAATACTGGCGTCTTTGTCATCTTCAAAGGTCTCCTGTTGATCACTGTCACTTTCAGAAATTGAAGAGAAGTATTTGTTTACTTTACGTTTGTTGTGAACTTCGGTAGTTTGTTTCCATAGATTTTTCTCTGATTGTATCTCGATAAATATATCTCAGAAAAATAGTCATCTGAGTTTTGTGACTTATATCAATGGTCCCAATACACCCACTACTGTAGAATACAATTTCTTCGGCTCTCTGTAATATTTGCGAAATAATTTCTTCGCCACAGCATTCGATCAAATCATTTTGTACAGTTTCACTAAAGAATGTACCTCTTTCGCTGTCATAGCTATACTGTGCCGCTAATACAGTATCTCCACATTTCTCGACACGGACTTCCCTCAGTTCTTTTAAGTTACCATTATTTGATATTCTGGCATCTTTTAAGAAAATAGAGGCATCATAGCGATGCTCTCTAAAAGGTATGTTCTGCCTCTCAGGAAATATAATGTTTTGCAAAGAAAATGACGTCTTTTTTCTGTTTCGTTCTTTCTGATGATACAGCGTTTTTCTGTGGCATTCCAAGTCACCGTCTTTTCCTAGAAACTTAGAGAATTTTGTTAGGGGTACGGTCACTAGTGTGTTTAGCTTAATTCCTCTACGGTGCCCACGCTTAAGAGCAAAAAAAGGGCATATTTTGCAAAATAGGCCTTGTTGTGATTTGTGTTCTTTTTTCAAATATCGTTTTTCAACCTCCCCTCCCCTACTGTGATTACTATATGGAAATTTATATTCATGAGGAGACTCCCAGTGATTCTGAAGTAGCTTAGTCTGAAGGCTTAGTCCCAGTATCGAGACAAATGTCGTTTTCATAATTAATGCTTTGCGCTGAAGTATAATCTGTAGGTAATGGCACTCGAGAGCATCTAGGACCTCATTGAAGGCTCTGAATCCTCAAAATGTTCATCTGGTCTGGAATCTGAAAGTATACGTAGCGCTAAAATCATAAGTTAAGTGTTTAACCCTTTCGCCATACATGTCTATTGCAGTTAGCTCGCGCAAGCAGCTATTGGCATAAATTAACGCATTAACTCATTCGTAAAGTAATCGTCTATTTTGTACATGGGAGCTGGATTCATTAAAGAATCTGAGGTTTACTGGTTTCATACTGATGTGAATGTGAAAGGATAATTGCTCCGTTGGGCAGTGACATGAGCATAAGATTCCTAGATTGTAGATTCGGGTAACCAGAAGCAGGTGGCCCAGAAAATTTCCAAGCAGATACCGAAGAAAAGGAAATTACCGAAAGAAGGGAAAACCTTAAGGAAGGTACGTCTGTTTTATGCACGTATGTGCAGCCGTATCTATGACGGTTATGTAGAAAAAGATTTCACCCACACAGTGACACCAAACGATGCACGGTTATAAATACCCGGATCAGAATAACAAAGTGATTGACGTCTAGCTGTTTACAGGTAGCGCCTATAGCGGCTTCTGTAGCCAGCTGCAGACAACGCTCGTGGCCGGTATCATACATAAACAGTTATGATCCGTTTCACTGCGCGCTTTGTTTGCCTGTGCAGTAAATTTTGCGCTGCAGAATGTCTGAAGCCTGTAGTGGAAGTGTGCAAAAAAGAGTGGTTTATGAACGGTAAACTTTCTGCTCATGTTATGCATGATCAGACACATGGGTTTGTGTGGTCTGTGCAGGAATATTTCGAGAAGCGGAGACGATTGTGCGACTCTACTGCCGCCAACAGTGGTAGTTGAAAGAACTGCAGACGCTTAGAAGATACACAAAAACACTGTCGTCTAAGTTTTTGAGGAAAAATACAGAAGTGGAAATGACTGGTTCATCCAAACTGCGGACATCCGGAAAGAAGAAGACATAAGCACGTGTAAGCAAACTGGACTCTTCTCAACATGATGTCCTTCGTGCCCACGTATATGGATATTACGCAAGAAAAGAACAACCAACTATAAAAAAAGAAAAAAAACACTATTCGTTACTCTTCGCAAGGCAGCAAGACTTCTTTAGTAATATCTGACAGAGCCCACGGTTTTCGGTACAAGAAAATTGACTGACGGAGACTTATTGTAGAGAGGGATGACATGTTATTCCGTCAGGAAAGGCTGGACAGATGATAGCCTATGTGGAAGTTCTGCTATTCCAGTGGGAAAGGACGCAAAGATCGTTATCTTGCATCTGGGTTCGTACCTAACTCTCTCCTCGCTTACAAATCGAGGAAAACAAGTGATTACTACGAGGAGATGAGCCATGACATTTTTCTGGTCCAAAGAGCAACTACTGGAAAAATTAAATCGGTCGCCTGTCATTGTAATCGAAAATGAGCCATACCATTCTGTGATTAAAGATTAAGCACCGACGATGAAAACGAAAAAAACCGATATTGTTGAATGGATGAAACGCGGCACTGTGAAAACTTAGGACGATTTAAATAAGTGGGAACTCTTAACACGCTGTGGGGAAAAAAGGAAAATAACAGTTTCAACAAGATGTTGTGGGCGAGGTGGCTAAGAAATACGGTCACAGGGATCTTAGGCTTCCACCAGACCACTGCCACTTCAACGCCATCGAAATGGTTTGTGCAGAGATTAACTATTACGTGGCAACAAATAACAAAAGCTTCGCTGTCGCCGAAAGTGGTAGAGGAAGCAGAGACGCAAATAACGCCATAGAAGTGGAGTAATGTTGTAGGCTTCACAGAAACGGTTATTTAGGAAGCATGAAAAAGTGAAGTAAATGTAGGAGCTACGCTACTGGCCATTAAAATTCCTGCACAACGAAGATGACATGCTACAGACGTGAAATTTAACCGACAGGAAGAAGATGCTGTGATATGCAAATGATTAGCTTTTTAGAGCATTTTCACAAGGTTGGCGCCGGTGGCGAAACCTACAACGTGCTGACATGAGGAAAGTTTCCAACCGATTTCTCATTCGCAAACAGCAGTAGACTGGCGTTGCCTGGTGAAACGTTGTTGGGATGCCTCGTGTAAGCAGACGTTTCCGACTTTGATAAAGGTCGGATTGTAGCCTATCGCGATTGCGGTGTATCGTATCGCGACATTGCTGCTCGCGTTGGTCGAGATCCAATGACTGTTAGCAGAATATGGAATCGGTGGGTTCAGGAGGGTAATACGGAACGCCTTCCTGGATCCCAACGGCCTCGTATCACTAGCAATCGAGATGACAGGCATCTTATCCACATGGCTGTAACGGATCGTACAGCCGCGTCTCGATTCCCGAGTCAACAGATGGGGACATTTGCAAGACAACAACCATCTGCACGAACAGTTCGAAGACATCTGCAGCAGCATGGACTATCAGCTCGGAGACCATGGCTGCGATTAGCCTTGACGCTGTATCACAGACAGGAGCACCTTCGATGGTGTACTCAACAACGAACCTGGGTGCACGAATGGCAAAACGTATTTTTTTTTTGGATGAATCCAGGTTCTGTTTACAGCATCACGATGGTCGTATCCGTATTTGGCGACATCGCGGTGAACGCACATTGGAAGCGTGTATTCATCATTCCCATACAGGTGTATCATCCGGCGTGATGGTATGGGGCGCCATTGGTTACACGTCTCGGTCACCTCTTGTTCGCATTGACGGCACTTTGAACAGTGGACATTACATTTCAGATGTGTTACGACCCGTGGCTCTACCCTTCATTCGATCCCTGCGAAACCCTACATTTCAGCAGGATAAAACACGACCGCATGTTTTAGGTCCAATACGGGCCTTTCTGGATACTGAAAATGTTCGACTGCTGCCCTGGCCAGCACATTCTCCAGATCTCTCACCAATTGAAAACGTCTGGTCAATGGTGGCCGAGCAACTGGCCCGTCACAATACGCCAGTCACTAGTATTGATGAACTGTGGTATCGAGTTGAAGCTGCATGGGCAGCTGTACCTGTACACGCCATCCAAGCTCTGACTCAATGCCCAGGCGTATCAAGGCCATTATTACGCACAGAGGTGGTTGTTCTGGGTACTGATTTCTCAGGATCGATGCACCCAAACTGTGTGAAAATGTAATCGCATGTCCGTTCTAGTATAACATATTTGTCCAATTAATACCCGTTTATCATCTGAATTTCTTCTTGGTGTAGCAATTTTAATGGCCAGTAGTGTAATACTGAAAATATAACCGTATCGTTCGTCAATTCCAGTGACTCTTCCACGGACCAGAGCTCAGCTAACGACAGTATCGAGGGAAAAAGTGATTCTGAACGAAGTAGTATTTACCCTTGGTCGTAATTGTCTTTCTTTTTGTGTTGGTGTTTCATATTTTTGACAGAATGGTGTGTACGTTTCCATAGTAAACCTCATCGCATTAATAGGGAATACTCCTCTGCACAAATATCACGATCTAAGTGCACGCTACAGTGGTGGGTAACTACTCAAGAAGTTTATATTATTTTAATGTCGTTAGTTACTCTGTTTGCTTGAACGACTCAGATCCATTTTAGTTCCCCTTTGGTATCCAATACGACAGCCGAATGTAATTAATTCTAATTATTATAAAAGACAGTGCGTTACCCGTTGCTTTTGTAGAGCTGTAGAGATAATAGGGACACGGTATCATTTTATACGTAGGAGTGCGTTCGTCAAGCCACAAGGATATTACGATCCTGTATAGCGAACTCAATACCGCACGTTAAAAGGCCATGTGAGAACGTTGTGTAATTATAAACCGAGAAGCCGTTGCTGCTACAGCCGTACTGCAAGCACACGCATCGGCGAACAGACGACATCGGCCCCTACCCTGATCAACCGTGCTTCGCGTCACTCACTTTGTTATTCTGATGCGGGTACAGACGTTCGGAAAAATTCAAGGAAAAACACACTGTCATTCGCTCAAGAGGACTCACTACGTCAACGAGTACCTCTATCCACGAAAGCTCAGTTAGCTGCCTAAGTAAATAGAGTAAAACTGATGCAGTTTCATCAAAAGTTTGATCCATTTACCAGAGGAAGATGATGGGTGAACATCAAAAAAATTCGTGCTTATCAAGTACAACGACTGATGTAGAAATTCTCTGTAGTTTCTAATTTTTCTTTACAGTAGTCAGCTATGGACGAACACGTGTAAAAATTTGCGAGTGATCTCAAATAATGTTACTTTAGTAACATTAATTCCGAAATTAAGTAATATAGGAAATAAAATTATAAACAGACGACCAGTTGCAATGGATAAAGAATTCTTTACCTAGGTTTCAACAAATTTAAATTTGTCTTCTTCAGAAGGTGGCCTAAGGGCAATGAACATATTAACTTACATTAGAAAGGTATGAAACTTAAGTCAAGAATAGATTTTAACACAAATTAGAGAGCTGTTGCGTTACAGAAATATGAGAACGACGACTGGTACTTACAATTTTACATTAGTATGGACTAATGTACCATCGCCGTTTTTACAAATGTCGGCATAGATCCATTTGTCAAAATTAAAATGTAGCCCTAGAAATTGGGTTTGTCACGTAAATATAAGTTAGTACATGGATGTTGCAGAGCTCACAACCGACTGAGTGTAATCGACCAGCGTAGTTACTCTGCGGCCAGGGCAGGTGGCGCTCATGGCGCGAACCATGTGCCAATTGGCGTACAAAAGCAACGTGTAAATTATCAGTATTAATAACGTCCTTAGATAAAGTAACAATAAAAAGAAGGAAAGCGTTTAACACTCCCGTTATAACAGTATGGGAGCCTTGGTACAATTAATGTAGTTATACATCAAAAAGGCAGGTGGCGCTTACGCCGAGAGAGTTACGCACTGTGGCATATACAGCCAAAATATAAAAATTACATTACTATATTAGTGAAGCCCACAAACGGTATATATGTCAGAACTTTAAAATTGACAATAATGGCTCTTAAGACAGAATTACGAACTCTGGTCCACAATCCAGTTAATACACATTCGCAGGGAACCAACGTTTCAGAGCCAGACAGAATCACATAAGGGCCGATGTAGTGGCAGCCATACATCGTGAGAAAACCACATTACATAATGGGTAGTGAGCTTTAAAGCATTGAAAGTGCATCATAGCTTACCGAGAAAATAGACCACTGAGGTCTATTAATGTTATACCATAAACAGTACAGGTTTAAAGCCTTCGAAAAATTATCTACAAGCAAGGTTGTCTACGAGCAGTAACACGAACCCAAGTCACTGGAGAATCGCGAGATTTCACAATGATGGAGGTTTCTCTAAGCGAATTGCAATACACTCAACTTAAAGACGCAGGATCCGGTTTCGACGAGCTCGTGCATCCTCCTGACCACTGCCCTTCGACCCGGCAGTCCACACACGCCGCCAGCGGTCCTGGCGTGTTGTCGCCCTGGGCGGACCTCGCTGCTCCTCGTCCCCAACCGAACTCCACACTCACACCACCCAGAAGAAGTTCGAGGTGGCCCCAAAGATAGGGCAGCGCCGCTGCTGTCACTAGCAGCTTACGAAACCGAGTGGCGCCAGTGAGCACGAGAAGAAGGCAAACAACGCAACCATTACAACTAGACAACATGGTCTGGCAGAAACCTACACACAGCACCAACAACGTGAACTGTAGCATGGCTCAACCTCCCCCTAGCATGGAACCCCCCCCCCCCCCGGGGCGGGGGGGAGGTGTGTTTGTAGACCCAACTAGCGGCTAACCAAACTTAATTAGATTGAGATGGACCCGGGATTGCTTACCGGTACATTTGTCCTTAACCAGAAGATTAACTGGGACTAAAATATACATAATCCTATACCGAACCAGAAAATGGGGCATAAATTTACCAAGGTTGAAGACACGCACCTCCCTCCCAGGAAAATTACGGACATACAGCTGATCTCCCCACTTACCCCTGAAGGCTCAGTTATAACGATCAGCTTGTTTGTTGTGGGCCCTGAGAATGTTGCGCCTGGCACGATTCCAATTTTCCTTAACGACCTGAGGGGTGATCTCCGCAGGAATTAAGTCTTGAAACCCCCGTAAGTTCGAAATTGGGGAATTAACAGGATAAGCCAACACCAAGGAAACCGGAAAAGCCTTCAAAGCCTCAAGACTAGCAGTACTGAAGGCAAAACTAAGCCAAGGTAGACTATAATCCCATTTACTGGGAAACTCGTGATGAAAGACAATCAGTGCGGATTTAAGGTTACGATGTGCTTGAGGAGACCAAACACACTAAATACGTTAGTTAAATGCGCAATGGTAGTGTCAGCGATCACATTACGACTCGGAAGAAGTAAGGTATACATCGAAACGCGTCGATAATGACTAATACATACCGAGGGCCTCTTTTGGTGCAAGGTAAGGGCCCCACATAATCGTATCGAGTTTGTCCATGGGGCAAAACTCACACTCAGAACCAAGGAACTCCTGCTGAAGAGCGTTATTCGGTTTGGCCACACGACAGAACTGACACTGAGAAACCATTTCTCTAACGTCTCGGGTAATAGATGGCCAAGTCAGATGCTCCTTAATCTTCTGCAATGTCATATAGATTCCTAAATGCTCGCCAATCAACGAGTTGTGAAAATAATGGAAAACTGGGCGTATTAGGGTGCTTGGTAGCTCTTTGGTAATTCCCATTCTTCTACACAAAATTCTCATGCTGATGATGTATTCATCCAAATGCTCACCCGCCGAAAGCCGTTTCTTAACCAGCCCACAATTGGGGTCCTAGTCCTGATGATCGGCAATGTCACTAAACAAATGAGGAATATCGCCTAACATGACACAACTAAGATTGCGTTCCGCAACTTATTGGGCACCCTCACTAGATGCTTGTTCAGTAAATATACGGCTAAGGATGTCCGTGAGCGCATTCTCAGTGCCTGTAATGTGCTTAACCTCGAACTGAAACGCCGAAATGTGTACTGACCACCTGGCGATATGGCCAGCTTTACGCGGACTGGCTAGCACCCAGCTTAACGCTTGTCTAGTAACTCCCTGCTCAAGTATTTTGAAGATCTTTTCCCTTAGTATCTTCATCGTAGGCGGTGAGAGGCGATATGGGGACTGCCTAACGAGAATATGGTCAGACAAACGAATACTGTAGTCAAGAACATCAGTAACCTCGAGTCTATCACAGAGAAGCTCTGGGAACCTCTCCAACAAACCTCTTAGTTCAGATTCCTGCTGGGAAGGCAGAGGGGTGAGATCAAACTCACTAACCTTAGCGTCAACAGCCAGCATTCCCGCATCTCGATGCACCCTACGTTTAGTACACTCACAGAAGCCAGATTTCTGATCAGAAGCGAACTTAAAGGAAAAGGTGTACCCTGAATAATCCAAGACAAGACCAGTTTTACCGATGAAATCACATCCCAAAATCAAATCGACAGGCAGCTCCTTACCCAAGGCCAAAGACGAGGGCCACGAGAAATCAGCAACCGAGATACTGCCTCAGACCCAACCCTGCAGAGGCAACACCTACCCACTGGCAACCTGACATCTCTGCACCGAAGGAGGGACTGGCCTAAGACTCGCAAGATGACCAAATATAAGAAACCTTTCCAAGCTCAACAATGAAAAGGAGCTACTAGTATCCAAAAGGGCACAAATAGGTTTACAATCTACTCGAGAACAAATATAAGGCAGTGAGGGTGATGACCGAGCAGCGACACTGGCACAACAGGGTTTTAAAGCCTCGACCCCGGGGTTGCTGGCCAGCCGGGCGTCATTTATTGACTCTGGGTGTCTGCGGCGCCTGTTCGACCGCACCTAAAACAACGCCGTGATTCCCCTTTAGCAGACTCAGCTGATGTTGGTAATCCGGAGTTCCCCTCAATAACGCCCACGGGATGAACATTAACTTCACGATATCTATCGTCCGAGAGCGGCAACGAGGATATCGCTATAACGGCGGCACGAAATTCTTCCCAAATAGAGGCACGACCACGAAAAACAAAGTGTGACTTACCCACCGCTCGCATTCCCCTCAGGACAATTGAAACTGATTCCCGCCCTGACAAATTAACTATCAATTCCAAGCAGGCCGTCCTAACTCTTTCCACGTATTGATGTAATTCCTCTTTATCTTGCTGCATCTGCCAAATATAGCGACATGCGAGTTGATTGTGAACTCTCGTGGTCAATCTTTCGCTGATTACAAGTCCCCACAACTGCTGCAAGGACAACCCTTCTGCCATGGCCCTGGATACCAGGGTCCTCAATTCGCCTCTAGCTAAAGGATACAATAGAGACAAAACTACTTGAACACCAAACACATCAGCGCGTTGCTCAAAGCGAACCATCAACCATAACAACCTTTCAATTTTCTCGAGTCAGTCTAAAACTAATTCTGTGATGTCTCGAAACAGATGCAACAGGGGATTAGTAACTTAGCAAATGCCCGGTCTAACCCCTCGGACGAGGGGCTAGACCGACGCGAGGAAATACACACTGCCGTTACAGACACTAAAGCCCAGGGCAGGTTGTCGCTCTGCACGGACCTCGCTGCTCCTCGTCCCCAACCGAACTCCACACTCACACCACCCGGAAGAAGCACGAGATGGCCCCAAAGATAGGGCACAGAACTACATATCGATAAGCGCCGCAGGCGGCCGTGGTGGCCGTGCGGTTCTAGGCGCTACAGTCTGGAACCGCAGGACCGCTACAGTCGCAGGTTCGAATCCTGCCTCGGGCATGGATGTGTGTGATGTCCTTAGGTTAATTAGGTTTAAGTAGTTCTAAGTTCTAGGGGACTGAAGACCTCAGAAGTTAAGTGCTCAGAGCCATTTGAACCATTCTTGATAAGCGCCGCTGCTGCCACTATCGGGCAGGCAACGCTTACGAAACCGAGTGTCGACATTGAACACGAGAAGAAGATAAACAACGCAACCATGCCAACTAGATGACACGGTCTGGCAGAAACGTACACACGGCAGCAACATGATCCGCAGCACGGCTCACATGTTGTGTTACGTGATGGGCAATCCTGTCGTTTATTGCGGGCAAGACATCACTAAATTCACGGGTCTATTTACCTGTCTACGTGGCTGTCCGCGCGGCTGTGTACGCGCTCGGTGCTGTGGTTGCTTGGTGCGGTCGCGAGCAAGGGCCAATTCGACCCGACAAATCGGGGCCTGGTCAAACTTATCGACTGCTATGGCGCACGAATCATATTGCTTTCAGATCTGCAATACTTGAGGAAGTGGCAGATCAAAGTACTTTAGGATCTGTGCTCGTATTGTACTATCCGGGACACTGAATGTTAGCGCATCCCTAATCGTTAAATCACTGTAAAATTTGCCACAAGTACACTTAAATTTACACTTCTTAGTCATGCCCATTATTTGTGTGTACCACTGATGGTACGTCTATTCCGGATTTTTCTGCAAGCAAGAAAACTTATATCTGGCAGCAGCTACTTGAACTAGCTGGGCATAGTACAGAGTGGTTGTTTCGTCATAGCTGAGTTCGTCGGGAGACACAGTTGGGAATAGATTTTGCTTTAACCTGAACACTGGAGACCTCGCAATCGAAAGATAGTATTGTAGGCTTACAGTACCTTCAACACGATGAATGACAATGTGCCAGGTATTGGAGGCATTTCTCTTCGGAGTGGTTAAGTTGCCGGAACGTTGGTACACTGGTCGGCGGCACTTGTTGGGCTGGTCGGTCAATCGGTTGTTGCTGTGCAGCCGATGCAGCTTATGCAGCCGGAAGTTGTTCCGTCGTCAGCGAGGTAGCAGTTTTTTGCTTCTGAAACTGAGAAAAGCTTGTATTGGATCCATCACACTGGACGTGTGCAGCTGCGGCGCGAGTGCACGGTGTGGAGGGGGCGGGGTAGCCGTGTTCTACACAAGTGTGTTACAGCAAAAAAGTCAAGCAAAGTCTCTAAAAGGAGAAATTTGATTAGTTCTGCGGCTCCCCTCCTGGAATACATACAATAAAAGAGCAACACATTAGCAAATAGAAATGTGCACCCCTGCGCGATAAAACACAAGAAAAGTAAGCAAAATCTGGACCGAATTATACTAGTCACCAGTTTTTGCCTCATCTCTTTGTCACTGTAGGCTTGTACCATGGGAAGCAAATAGAGGATGCTGTTTAGTGGCTGGTATCCTGTTTCTATAAGACAACTGCAGGTATTTATTAACAAGGTTCCTTATTAACATAAACTGGAAGCTCCTTAACTTGAGATAATCCAGGTGTTGTGGTACAATCTCTCTGTAATAGTCCACGTTAGCCTCACTGCTGGTCAAGTACAAGTCCCGCTATGTACACTATTCTACTAGATACTGACTGACTCTGAGCTAGAGGCTGAGCTAGTTTCAACTGTGACTCCCACTGGGCTGTGACTGGTGACTCAACTCACTGGCACACTGGATGACTGAATGGGCCCTCCGGTCCACGGCGGCTGTCTAAATACTGGCAGCTGAGGAGGTGCTGGCGGCGCGTTTCTTGTGAGCTTGTCTTTGCTCTCTCTGCTGATAGGCTCGCTTTCTCTGGCGTCTATTATCGATCTTTTTGCAGCCTCTTTGACGATCGGAGTGCTGGTGACAGCTTACGCCAGCACAAAAATGGCTTCTGTTCTTCAAGTTCTGTGTTCTTTGCCTGGGTCTGTGTGGTGTGCGTACTGTAAGACCTTCGGTACACACACCATCAGATTATTTGACTCGTCACTCTAATGAAGTAGGCGAGTGTCCGCAATATGTTTCGTGGTCTTATTGTGGCGTGTTTATCTTCTGCCATTAGGTCAGACGATAGAAATGCCACTTGCACGATTAGAGTAGCATATTAATGGTGACCAACTTTAAACAGAACTTGATTAATTTTCACACAAATTTATTAAAATAATAACACGGATAGAAATTACTTAATACAGACAAATGCAGACTCGTACAGACTAATGCAGACTAATGCAGACAAATTCAGACTGACTAATCGGAGGTCTCTACACTCGTTATAATACCTCGAGTGTTCAGGTATCACTGCGCGAGTGTGGTTTGCGAGGAGAAAAGGTTCTACGTTAGCAGCAATCTCATTGGCTGTGTTACATATTAATATGCGGATCGGCGGAAGCAGAATTTGGTCCGTCTCTAAGACAGCGCCATCTCGTAGTGCGGGGATGGACGAGCGCTGCTCCTGCGCTGTTGTGCTTAGCGGGGCGCGCTCTAGTGGGGAAGTTGTGTACGCGCTGACTACGCGGAACTATGCGCACAACAGTCTGATCATTCTCTCGCTGTCTGCTTGGGTCGCAAGTGTGTTGTGGGTGTTTGTATCTCCTCTGGGTCATATTAGTGTTGATGTTTGATCTTACATGGTTGAAGTTGTGTTGGTTTGTCTGTTTGTTTGTGTTCTTTTGGAATCATCAGGTTTCCACTTTTCTTGCTTCTGTGCAGTTCATCATCATGCATTGTGATATTGCGTGCTGTGATATTTGTGTTTGTGAACCCCTCTGAAATGAACATCACTGGTTTGATGTAGGTTTTGCAGTTCTCAGTTTTGTATACCCTGTTGTGTTTCAGTGTGTTCTCTCATGGCGCTTATTCGTATGTCTGTGTTTTGGGTGTGTCCTTTGGCGTCTGTGTAAGTTCCGTGATCTGTATAGCTGTTGGTGCATATTTCATCATTAATTTCATGTTGTTCTTGTTTGTGGTGTCTACACTTTCCACAGTAATTACTAACTAATTCTGTTACTAATTCTTCTATCCTTAACAATAAGTACATAAACACAAATGCATAGCAGTTGTGTTTGATACATGAAATTACATGCCATGGTGCTCTATCTCTGTGAACAAAACACGCTCTCTTCCACATACACAACATATCTCAAGCAGATGTATACACAGGGATTACAGTGCCTCACAAACACCTAACATAGAATCACTACATTTATAAAACTGAAGACGCTATTTATGTGCAAGATGTGACAGAGAAATAGAGTACTTAGCATACATCTTTGTTCATCAAGAGGAGGGTGTTGAAATAGCCTTTCCATGACTGATTCATCACACATGCGTTGGAAGTCCTCTGCTAATTGTGAGATGAAGAGGTTTTGCTGTTAATGACTGCATGCTCTAAGTCACACACTGTACACGCTGTTATATAAGAGTCGATCGCAAGTCATGCCATAAAATTGACGTACCCCAAGAGAACAACAGAAGAAAATGTTTAAATACATGATAAATGACCTGCAGGAACATCTCCCTCTCTCGCTCTAGAATGCATCATCAGTCTACCATTAAATCTTACCTCATTAAAACTCCTCTTAATCCATCACTCCTTCGACTTTCTATCATCCTTTAACAAAGTCAGTTTTGAGGTAGATGGTTATTTGTTCCAGGAAAGCATCAAAGACTGCAGTGAACGTGCATGTATCATTGTTACCCAGTAAAAATAGAGCGGAATGTTGTTAAAAACGATACAGCAACTGTTCTGTAAGGTATTTGTTACCTACTCCGCATGGTTGTGATTAGTGGAGAATACAGAGAAGCCCATTGTGAATACCGGTTTTCAGGGTTTAAAATACCCAAACAGTCCTGCACAGGGCCGAACACGTGACACATGATCCATTCTGTAGTTGTGTATTGCAGCCTCCTCCAACCCCCCCACCCCCCATCCCCAGCTGGTAATAGTACGCTCTTTAGCTAAGGACACTTTACATAAATATTTGCCAAACGAAAACTTTGGGATCAGACCCAGGCTTGTGATCCGACATATATAAATTTATTACTCTATATTTGGTGATTAGCCACGTTAAACATCCTATTCCAACTGTCTTATCGCTGTCGACGAGAAACAACGATTTCCCTTTTTCCCTATGCTCTTATATCAACTTTTTTTGTATTCCTCTTGCTGTCACAAACTCGTTCCCATGCTATATGAAGCAGAAGACATGAAGGTACTCTCTCATTCCCGGTAATTACCCCGAATTTTGGCGTATTTTCCATCAATTTGTGTATTTTATTTCAATTTTCGTAATTTTATCGATTTTATGTCACTTCTACCCATGCGACCAAGGCATCACTTCTCGCCACGTATTATAAAATTGCTTGTAGTAAATGGTGCACAGTTGTCAACACGTAGCGCAAATGCACTACTTTTTTGTGTGTGCGAGCGCCGGTGTTGGTTTCACATGGGGTCCCCGTGGCACAGGGTAGGTTCGGTATAGGACCAGGATCGTGGCTGCAATTGCAGTATTTAACTGTAATTACAGTGGTAAATTTGTGGCTGGGTTCCTAGGACGACTCTGCCGGTTTTTGGGGTTCATGGTAGAGGTAGCCAGTGATCGGAACGAACTGACATTTCCGGCTTAAGGCCGTAGTGAGCGGCGGGTTCAAAGGAAAGTGCTGGCCAGCCAGGTAGTCGGCTCTTGTCTGCAGCTGTGGAGACGTCCCAGCGGCGGCCCTTCCGGCGCTCTCTGGATAGCTCAACAGTGAACTTATATTGATCATGCGTTTGGATGACCCTGTACACACATCTGTTGCATGTATTATCCACGGAAGATTGAGCAGTTCAGTACGGGTCACTGCGCTGGACATATTGATAATATCTGAATTCCTACCGTAGCAATCGTCCTCGGAGACCCTCCATAACTGGCTGCAATCTCAGCGGCAGTTTTCAACGACCTCTGAAAGTTGGCGCTGGTGGTGTACAAGGGAAGGTCACGCTGCATGTGGACGGACATCTGGGGGTGAGTGGGCTGTATGTACGAGTGTTTTCAGCGATTTCAGGCACCTGTCCTTGACAAGTACTACGATGTTGGTTTAGTGCTTCTCAATACATTGCAGTGCACTCTGTCTTGTAGTGCTATTTGTTGTTGTTACTACACTATCATGTGGTGCATCCTTCCGTCCTCCTCCTTCGTCGTGGTATAACTGAGAGAACAAGCTTAGGATTTCTATAGTGTTTTACAAAATAGACTTAGCAGACCTGTAGTAGTCGGGAATTCCACAACCGTGGTGGTGTAATTTCAGTCTGAAATTTGAAATTCATCATTTTATACAACCGAGATGTCAAATCCCTAATGGGTCATTTTATTGTTTTCGATAATGGTACTGAGAGCACACACATCAATCCAGTCCCTCTGCAGACTGTTTAAGGACACAGCATGCAACTGAGCCCAAATTTCGAATTTTCAGCTATCTCCAACGTAATGAACCTCTTGTCAAATGAGCTAACTGTACCATTATTCGCCAACAAGAGATCATGGGCAAAAGAAATCTGGTACGGTTTGCGAATCGAGCAGTTGCAGGATGGAATCCCACCACATATACCAGTCCTAGTATCCACCAATAAGATGCAAGGAAAAACTGCCCGCAAACAAATGGTATCAATTTACTTAGTTAATTAGTCAACTGAAGACTGAAGGAATATTTCCAAGATATCCACAGGTATGGACTACTCTGTTCAGGACAAAGGTGTGGCAAGTGTGGCACGTGACAGATGGTTGCTGGGCAGGAAGTAGCCACCTGCAAGAGAGAGAGAGAGAGAGAGGGAGAAAGAGAGACAGAGAGAGGATATGTTTCAAGAGGAATTTCCGAGGTATCAATATCAGTGTCGCCGCCAGCTGTATCAAAGTGTTGTTACCAACTGATGCTTTATCTGACTGAAAACAGCCAGAGCGGTGAGGGGGGAGTAAAGGAGCGGATTGGAGGGCGGAGGCGCAGGGTGGTGGTTTCCTCTCGCAGCGTCCTCTGCTGGTGCTATTGTAAACTAACTCAGCCAGTATCTACACAGCAGGCGAGCACAAAGAGCAGCTGCTTCCACAGACATGCTGTAGGGGCAACCGGAAGGAACCACGAGAGGTGGCAGATGATCGTCCCACAAACAAAGGGGACCACAGTTGTGGAGGTGACCTGGATGCTGAACGGTCATAAGAAAAATAGACACTACAGTCTGCTGTTTTACACAGATTTGTTGGAATTCTCTGAAGCAGTGGCACGCAACCACGACACAACTGACAGTGTGACGGTAGCCTGGTGAAGTGGTCAGCGCATGGGTGCGAAATGTCCTGGCAAGCCGGCCGGGATGGCCGAGAGGTTCTAGGCGCTACAGTCTGGATCCGCGCGACCGCTACGGTCGCAGGTTCGAACCCTGCCTCGGTCATGGATGTGTGTGATGTCCTTAGGTTAGTTAGGTTTAAGTAGCTCTCAGTTCTATGGGACTGATGACCTCAGATGTTAGGTCCCATAGTGCTCAGAGCCATTTGAACCATTTGAGGATGACTTGGTGGAAATCTTAATTCCAAAAATGTGCATTTCGGCTATGCTGCAAACGTTTCACCTCCACAATCACCTCGACGTAACGCAACGGTTTCTTCATCAAGTCACTGGTTGCCATGTTACAGAATACTGTGGGCGTGGGGATGGGTGACATTTTGTAGCTGGAACAAGCAACCACGTATGAGTCTGTGCCGCTGAGTTTGAATTGGGATGCTGTCGTGCAGGAGGTAGTCCTCCTGGGACAGCTTCCCACGAAGCTCCGTCTCGAAAATCTGCCGTAACCTCGTCAGGAGATTCCAGTAGAGACGGTTTGTTTCTCCATTACGAGCATAATCCGCTAACACCACACAATTCGAGAATAAGAAGGAGCATCACCTTGCGTGATGATGCTTAGGTCTTCGCAGTTATGAGCGGAGTTGGATGCCTCTCTCCCCACTCCATCGTCCGCTCCTCCGCCTGGGGGTCACAGCGGTAGCCCTGGCACTCGTCCGCAGTGGCCAGGCAGCTGAGGCACGCAGCTGGGTGGGCCTGCTGTAGCTGCAGCGTTTCCTCCCCTCCCACGTGTCGGCGGGCTGTCGAAATGGCTGTGAGCTGTCGCGGGACCCAGCAGTCCTGTTCATTACGTCGTGCAAGGTTTTCAAGGGTGCTCCATAACTGCTTTTCAGTGTTTCCACTGACACCTCGATTGCGATACGCCGCATTTCGACCGCCAGGGTCCCGAAGCCTCTTGCCACTCCCACAAAGACGCTCTGACTCTCCTTTCTCCAGCACACAGACTTCTTTGACCTCACTGGAAGCGTCTTCGCTGCCTAACCACTGTTAATGTGATGGTTAAGTTTTGCTCTACACTTCCAACAGCTGTAAATGAACTGTTGAAGCACTGCTGTCCATCTAGTGCAGAAGTCGAATTACTGCCCGATACCTCACTCTGTCACTGGTAGCGAATAAGATACGTACCAACGTTTTCTGGGTAGGCAACACAGCTTCGACAAATATGAAGTGTACATGGGCAGGAAGAAGATTGTTGCATCCAGCTTATGACGACAGTGTCAAGGTCGAGCAGTCAGCACTTGTGAGTGGGCACCCTGGTCTGCCGTTAAATGACAAAACAGGAAATTAAGTCGAATAAAGAGAATATATTTCGGTGTACGGAATACAAGGGGGGGGGGGGCGGGGGAAATTTCCTCGTGCAGGCCAGTCTAGGAGGACGAGCCGACTAAATAAGTGGACAACGAAAGGGGAGGCGGTTCATGTTAATTTATGTTGGTGGCCGGTCATGGAACGCAGAGCGAGAGTCTCTGCCTCACAAGAAAGACGTCTGTTGTGCTCGAGGTCTGGACCACAAGAGAGCGAGGCAACTGTGTTCTGCACTGCAGAGCCCTCCGGAGTCCACACACGTAACTTATATCCCAGGTACGCTATTGGCTAGAACCGATGGGGTGGATTCGCTAGCAATTTCGGCAGAGGGCTCAAGGCGTCTGGACAGAATTGCCTCGGTTATGAAAGCCGTCTTGTGTCACGCAGGCACAGCGGCAGGTACTCTGGGAGAAACCTTGTGACGATTTGACTGGGACCTTTCAAATAAATTTTTTAAACCAACTGCCTGAAACATTCCTTGACTGGCTGCCACCTTCTACAGAGGAAAGACAGCGTCCTACCAAACTGCAGTTTGAAACTGTATTTTAAACACTAGTAGTTTCGAGCGTGGCTCGTTGTCATGTGGGTACATCATCCTGGTCGAACAGGATTGGCGTGTCGTATTACGCACAACCACTCATGCCACGGGATTTGTTTGACCACATCTGTATGCTCTTGAGAATCAGCCACGCTCGGAACTGGAAGTGTTTAAAATATACGCTGAGACGCCAAAGAAACTGGTATAGGCATGCGTATTCAATACGGAGATATGTAAACAGGCAGAATACGGTGCTGTGTTCATCCATGCCTATATAAGACAAGTGTCTGGCGCAGTTGTGAGATCGGTTATTGCTGCTACAGTGGCAGGTTATCAAGATATAAATGAGTATGAACGTAGTGTTCGAGCGATGGAACACAGCATCTCCTAGGTAGCGATGATGTGGGAATTTTCTCGTACGACCTCTTCACGAGTGTACCGTGAATATCAGGAATCCGAGGAATCCGGTAAAACATCAAATCTCCAACATCGCCGAGTCCGGAGAAAGATCCTGCAAGAAAGGGATCAGCGACGACTGAAGAGAATCTTTCAAATCTGACATAAGTACAACCCGTCCGCAAATTGCTGCATATTTCATGATGGGCCATCGACAAGTGTCAACGTGCGAACCATTCGATGAAACATCATCGATATGGGCTTTCGGAGCAGAAGGCCCACTCATGTACCCTTGATGACTGCACTACACAAAGCTTTACGCCTCGCATGGGCCCGTCAACACCGACATTGTA
The DNA here is from genome assembly GCF_023864275.1 of Schistocerca cancellata. NCBI lineage: Eukaryota > Metazoa > Arthropoda > Insecta > Orthoptera > Acrididae > Schistocerca > Schistocerca cancellata. The sequence goes on along the minus strand of NC_064634.1, from coordinate 519,188,062 downwards.
TTGTTGATGACATGTCGTCTGGTCGGACGAGTCTCGTTTCAAATTGTATCGAGCAGATGGATGTGTTCGGTATGGGGACAACCTCATAAATCCATGGACCCTTCATATATGCAGAGGACTGTTCAAGCTGGTGCAGGCTCTGGTCGTGTGGGGCGTGTGCAGTTGCAGACATATGGGACCCCTGATATGTCTAGATACGACTCTGACAGGTGACACGTACGTAACCGTCCTGTCTGACTACCTGCATCCATTCATGTCAATTGTGCATTCCGACGGACTTTTGCAATTCCAGCGGGACAATGCAACACCCCAGACGTCCAGAATGGCGACAGAGTGACTCCAGGAACGCTCTTCTGAGTTTAAACCCTTCCGCTGACCACCAAACGCCCCGGACATGGACATTCTACATCTACATCTACATTGATACTCTGCAAATCAAATTTATGTGCCTGGCAGAGGGTTCATCGAACCACCTTCACAATTCTCTATTATTACAATCTCGTATAGTGCGTGCAAAGAATGAACGCCTATATCTTTCCGTACGAGCTCTGATTTCCCTTATTTTATAGTGGTGATCCTTCCGCCCTAGGTAGGTCGGTGTCAACAAAATATTTTCGCATTCAGAGGACAAAGTTGGTGACTGGAATTTCGTGAGAAGATTCCTTCGCAAAGAAAAACGCCTTTCTTTTAATGATTTCCAGCCGAAATCCTGTATCATCTTTATGACACTCTCTCCCATATTTCACCATAATACAAAACGTGCTGCCTTTCTTTGAACTTTTTCGATGTACTCCGTCAGTCCTACCTGGTAAGGATCCCACACAGCGCAGCAGTATTCTAAAAGAGGACGGACAAGCGTAGTGTAGGCAGTCTCCTTAGTAGGTTTGTTACATTTGCTAAGTGTCTGCCAATAAAACGCAGCGTTTGGATAGCCTTCCCCGCAACTTTTTCTATGTGTTCTTTCCAATTTAAGTTGTTTGTAATTGTATTACCTAGGTATTTAGTTAAATTGTCGGCGTTTGGATTAGACTGATTTATCGTGTAACTGAAGTTTAACGAGTTCCTTTTAGGACTCATGTGGATGACCTCACGTTTTTCGTTATTTAGGGTCAACTGCCAGTTTTCGCACCATTCAGATATTTTTTCTAAATCGTTTTCCAATTTGTTTTGATCTTCTGATGACTTTATTAGTCAGCGTCATCTGCAAACAACCGAAGACGGCTGCTCAGATTGTCTCCCAAATCGTTTATATAGATAAGGAACAGCAAAGGACCTATAACACTACCTTGGGGAACACCAGAAATCACTTCTGTTTTACTCGATGACTTTCCGTCAATTACTATGAACTGTGACCTCTCTGACAGGAAATCGCAAGTCCAGTCACATAACTGAGTCGATATTCCGTAAGCACGCAATTTTACTACGAGCCGCTTGTGTGGTATAGCGTCAAAAGCCTTCCGGAAATCCAGGAACACGAAATCGATCTGAAATCCCTTGTCAATAGCACTCAACACTTCATGTGAATGAAGAGCTAGTTGTGTTTCACAGGAACGATGTTTTCTAAACCCATGTTGACTGTGTGTCAATAGACCGTTTCCTTCGAGGTAATTCATAACGTTCGAACACAATATATGTTCTAAAATCCTGCTGCGTATCAACGTTAACGATATGGGCCTGTAATTTAGTGGATTATTCCTACTACCTTTCTTGAATATTGGTGTGACCCGTGCAACTTTGGGTACGGATCTTTCGTCGAGCGAATGGTTGTATATGATTGTTAAGTATGGAGCTAATGCATCAGCATACTCCGAAAGGAACCTAATTTGTATACAGACTGGACCAGAAGACTTGCATTTATTAAGTGATTTGAGTTTCTTCACTACTCCGAGGATATTTACTTCTACGTTACTCATGTTGTCAGCTGTTCTCGATTTGAATTCTGGAATGTTTACTTCGTCTTCTTTTGTGAAGGCATTTCGGAAGGCTGTGTTTAGTGACTCTGCTTTGGCAGCACTGTCTTCGATGGTATCTGCATTGCTATCGTGCAGAGAAGGCACTGATCGATTCTTGCCGCTAACAAACTTCACAAACGACCAGAATCTCTTTGGATTTTATTGATGATATCTGGGATGCCTCGCAACGTGCTGTTCAGGACAGACCTCCATCCCATCGTACTCTTACGGATCTACGGACAGCCCCGTGGTGTTCATGTTGTCTGTTGCCCCCAGCACTACTTCAAGCGTTAGTCGAGTCCATGCCACGATACGCTGCGGCACTTCTGCGATACCAGGCAGGTGTGCCAGTTTCTTTGCCTCTTCTGTGTAGTACAGTTTTAATATAGAGACTTACGAGATAATGTCTTCAAAAATATGTATGACTCAGTGGACACAAAAACGCTTTATTAACAGTTCATATTACTTATTATTCTAACTCCCATCGATAGCGAAAATATTTCGTTATCGCCGAATTATAGTGCAGTATCCTCTGCGTTCTGCGCAATTTTGACACTGTAAAGGCCGACGAAGTTTACGGAGAAGCCACACGGGAAGAAAAGTCAAGTTAGTGCAACATCTTCAGCACATCCGCCAACAGACAACTTTAGATAAAGGGAGCCAAGCCAAAATAAAACTGCTTATTATTTCAAAAGTAAGGGCTATAACTGTTAATACATTCGACCTAGTGTGAGGCAAGGCGGTCAGTCCCTTTGCGGTCGCCCACGGAACCATGGCCATCATCCTACCCAGACGCGCACCTCTTCACCGGAAGCCGACCCACAGGTTGGCAGGTTGTTTCGTCTACGCTACAGAAGTTTCACCGCAAAGCCATTATACATGCTCCACACAATTGCGATCTGTCCCTAAGCGATTTGTTTTGGAGTCCTGAAAAAGGACATTCAATTTGATTCGGGCGAAGAGGTGCACGCCCACCCAACAACAAACATTTTTTCAACGAAGGCACTGCCCGTCTTCTCTCGCACTGGCATGTGTGTAGTAACAGTTATGGCGACTACTTGTGAAATAATAAACAGTATACTTACTTTTTGTCATCTGTCTCGTTTTCATTTCACTGGTTTTTATAAGCTAGGCCCAAACTAAGATCAGCAGGCGCTAATAATGAATCGAGGGTTGGCAGATATGTAGAGATGGAAAGAATAGTAACAAATCTGGAGAAATGAATGACAACATCAAATGACTCGAAAAGCTGTGACGCAAAAGAAAAAGGTAGCATGACCGGCCCTCGTGTCCGGATGTAAACTTTGTTAGTGATTAACAGGATCGGCGTAGTGCTGGACTTGAACAGCAAAAGATTTTCGGGGAACATCACAGTTCTAGAAAGAAACGTGAAGCGTTCGTGCCCCAGGTAACGATGGCTAAGAGCAATTATTAATCAACGAAGGCAGATGCTTGTCTATTTGGAGCGCAGGTGTCAAGATATTGACTACCTGTCATGTTCTAGACATGGTGTCTAGCGTACTCCTAGCGATCGATTTATATATATATATATGTGTGTGTGTGTGTGTGTGTGTGTGAGAGAGAGAGAGAGAGAGAGAGAGAGCTCTACAGAACGGATGTATTCGGATAGCAGCTGTTGCGACATTTCTGACACGGAACATTGTCCAGATTCTCTAAGTGATATACGTACAAGAGCTGAGCACTTCCCGTGGAGCTCGTAGCAGCTGTTTTGTAAAAGAGAAACAGTAAAATTCTCAATCACGCACCACTGGTTTTCTTCACCGTTATAATACGGAGCATGATTGCAATGTATGAAAAACTACTCACGATTACAATCTACTCAAGGCAGCAATTTTTACAGTGTCCCAGCAAAAAGAAAAAAAAATGGGTTGCTCCACACTGGGAGACTTTCATTTAAAAAACACATTCACATGCAGGTATAAGAGGTCCTCTTCTATCGATATGCATACAGATATCAACCAGTTCTGCGAGGTAAGAATATACCTTTTGTTTTTCACTGACAGAGGCTTGAAGCCGGCTAGTGTTCAGAAACCAAAGTACACGCCTTGTTCGCTTTCTCCTTAGTTTCCTTGTGTTATAAAAAGGAGGACGTAGGAGGCCACAGCTATAATCTCAATCCTTGACACAACAAAGTCATCCGTTTGTAAGCTCAATTTAGCCCTAAAGAAAAGAACTTTATAATGCTGGTGCGCATTAGGTTGAATACGTAGAATAAAGCTCATTTTAGATGTAATGCAACATCTGCAACACAGGACGACCGAACCAAGCATCGTCGCTTGAGCATCGTACAGATTACCGTAAGGAGAGCACGCCAACAGGCATCCGTGGCGTAGAGAAACAGCTGAAAGAGTTGCATACAGACAAGTCGCCAGCTCTGGATGGAATCCCAGTTCGGTTTTACGAACACGACTCTGCTGCACTGGCCCCTTAGTCAGCTTGCATTTGTCGCGAAACTCTCGCCCGGCACAGTGGAAAAAAGGGAGACTCCTGTATATAAGAAGGGCAAAAGAACGGACCCGCAAAAAATGACGACGAGTCTTCTTTACATCGGTTTGCTGCAGAATACTTGAACATATTCTCAATTCGAATGCATTTCCACGAGAGGGATAAGCTTCTGTCCGCAAATAGGCACGGTTTCAGAAATCATCGCTCGTGCGAAACTCAGCTTCCCCTTTCCTCACATGAGATCCTGCGAGCTATGGATGAAGGAGAGCAGGGAGATTCCATATTTTGCAAAAACAGACATAATGTCTGATGGAATAACCGCAATCACTGGTTTTTCCAACTGCAAAAAAAAATGCAATTTCGGTTACAGGAATGACCCATACACAGCAGCCTTCACATGCTGCGTCACAGCGGTAGCATCTAGGTCATTCTGAGGTTCTGACTGTTTACTAGATGCCTATGGCTTTCGAGAACGCCAAACGCGATCTCCGGCATAACTGCGATATGGAGGGAAATTAAAATTGAAATTTTTCCGGATTTAAGCGCAGTTCCCTGTGTAGTGGAACGGCAGAAAAATAGTCCGGAGGTTGTTCGATAAATCCCGCGCCATGAACGTAAGCGTGAATTGCAGAGCAGTCATATGTATGTAGACTGTAGCATCAATGAGTCAGAATTGAAATTATTCTACTCGTACAAGTACCGGGGCGCAGTAATTTGTTGTGATACGTAGTGGAATTACCATATAGGCTTAGCCGCACTTCAAGAAGATGTGAAACTCTAGTTCTTTGGCAAAATCGGAAAATGCTTTCAGCCTGCTAAGGAGACTGACTACAACACGCTCGAGTGGCCCATTCGACAATATAGCTCTACTAAATGGGACCGAAACCATATAGGAGTGACGGAAGATAGAGAAAGAACATAAAAATGAGGGTTTCGTGAGTGTTCACAGCTTTCCTTGACACGCGAAAGACCGGCAAGGGAATGCTACAAAATTTGTAATCGCTGACGCTTCAAGATAGACGTCGATCATTGGCAGAGAGCATACTGCCAAAGTTTCAGTAACCACTGCTGACTAAAGACTGTAGAAACATACCTGAGGCCCATACGTATCGCACCCAGCGCAATACGGCACCTACTCTACATGGCACGGTTTCGACACGTCCTTGACAGGTTATGTGGCACCGGCTATCTACACGCAACTCCCGTAAATTGCGGGCTGGTGATTTGTAAACGTGGAACTGGCGCCCGATAGCATCCCGGCTGTGTTTCATCGGTTTGAGATCAGGCAAAATTTGGTGGCCAAAGCGTCCGTGTGACATCACTACCTTGTCCCTCAAACCGCCGTAGTGTGGTTCCGGGCAGCTATCGTGCTAGAGGATACCGTCGCCGTCGGGGAAGAAATCAACCGTGAAGAGATGCAGTTGGTCAAGAGTTGTCTTACTGACTTTGATTGCTACCGATCGTCCCTCGGAAGACGAGGTCAATGTCCCCCAAAAGCCTGTGTCGGTGGCACGGTGCATGTTTCGAGCAGCGGTTTGCCTGCATGATGGAGGCGAGGTGTAATAGGGTTCTATCTGTCCAGTCCACGCGTATCCATTGATCCACGACTCAGTATGGACGATCCCCTGCCAACTGCAGTCGTAACTGACCCATGTCCAGCACCTCGCCGCCTACTCGCGGTGTCACTGTCGTTCAGACACTTTGCACAGCGTCACAGTTCTGAGGCGCCTATTCCTAGGCACCGGCCCACAACAATCTTCGCTTTGTCAGAGTAGCCTCTGCCAAAGGATCCCCGTTATTTCCGGCCACTCTCGATACCGGAATTATTCCCCCATTCGTCCCCACTCCGCTTCGCCACGAGCTGACATTCCGTCTCGCCGTGGGCAGTGGTCAAATCAAATCGAAATCAAATCATTTTATTCTATCTTCAAACATTTTAAGTGTTATTCATGTCGTCGTGTGGGAATACATTACATACAATACATAAAAACAAATGCATAGGAAATAAATGGATATTTTATACAAAGACTATCAGCTGCAGTATTTTCATTGACGTATTAACAAGCCGGAATTACAGGTGTTTAGCATAAGAGAGTCAGTAAATAAGTTTATCTTTTTAGCATGTACAAAACTCGTCTAGTGTATAAAAAGCTGCATCTTTCAGTCTGTTCTTTGTACCATTTTTAAAAGTAGATAATGCCTGTAGAGGCAATGATTTTAAAAGTTAACTCTTACAGATTGATAGTTGTTCATTCTATTATGAAGTCAAGATCCAGGTGTGTCTATGGTTTCTTTTGCTCGTATCGCATAGCTCAATTGATTTTCTTAGGGCACATGTGTGTTGATTTTCTTGTATATGTAAAAGCAACTCAGTATAAATGATGTAGTATTTTCAGCTTTTAAAAATGCACTCTGCACGTAGCCCTACTATCAGAAATTCCTAAGATGCACTTCATGGTCTTTCCTCACCTAATAAATATTTTCTATGCTCCTGCTGATTACACCATAGCAATACTCCATATGTTAAATGTAAGTGAAAGGAAGCATGAGATGAATTAAGTAAAATATTATCACTAACTGAACTTCTAAGTTTACATGACAAATATGAGACTCTTCCTAGCTTCGTGCATATAAAATTCGTATGTTTTCGCATGTTAATCTTGAATCAAGAGGAATACCAAGGAGCTTTCTTGATTTATTACCTATGTCTACATTACATGGACTGAAGAGAAGATACGAGTATATTGTTTTGTCAGGATTAATTCTGAATTCACTGATTTCAAACCGCCGGCGGCGGTGGTCTAGCGGTTCTGGCGCTGCAGTCCGGAACCGCGGGACTGCTACGGTCGCAGGTTCGAATCCTGCCTCGGGCATGGGTGTGTGTGATGTCCTTAGGTTAGTTAGGTTTAAGTAGTTCTAAGTTCTAGGGGACTTATGACCTAAGATGTTGAGTCCCATAGTGCTCAGAGCCATTTGAACCATTTGATTTCAAACCAGTCATTAGCTGCTCTCAATTGTTCTTCATTTTGTGGTTTTACTGTGTCTGAGTCCTTCCCTACTATTATAAAAGTAGTATCATCAGTATAAAAAACTGATGCACATTTTACTATACTTGGAATATCATTCCATAAATGATAAAAAAAATCCCAGTACAGATCCCTGTGCAACACATCTATTATATTTAGTGCACCTGATTTTATGTTGTTGCAGTCCACCATCTGTTTTCTATCATCCATGTAACATTCAATGATAGAAAGCAGTTTATTCTCATGCCATATTGCCATAGCTTTTGTATTAAGATTCTGTGATTTACCTGGTCAAAAACCTTACCAAGATTCACAGTTATACCAAGAGCAGACAATTTGGATTCAAAGGAGTTTAATATAAATGATACAATGTTTTCGACTGCCTTAACTGTACACAGACTTGGTCTGATTCCATATTGGGATTCTGACAGAAATCCATATCAACCAAAAGACATAGAAATTCGTAATGCCGGAAGTATTCTACTATTTTTTTTAATACAGGTAGAAGGGATACGGGACGGAAATTGTCAGGGCTTGACTTGTCAGCCTTTTTGTGTAAGAGCAACACAACTACTGTGCAAGGCATGGAGGAAAGCAGCCCTCTTCAAACATCGGATTAATCAGCGTACGCAGAGGGAACCATCTCTTTAATAATATTATTGGATAAGACATGACAATGTTCAGTTTTTGAACAGCTTAATTTTGCTGTATTTTTGCTGATTTTTTGGGCCTTAACTGTTTACCATTTACAAATTTTTGATACATTTTGTGACTGTTTCCTAAATACGTTTGTAACATCGGGTGTAATACTGAGATCACTTGAAAGACTTCTGTGGTTGTTGCTTTTACCTATTTCACCCGTCGCAGCCTTCCATACAGCTTTGCACCCATTATGGGCGTTTGCCTGGCCTTTGGCGTGTCTAATCCCTGCCCTATATTTACTTTTTATTTTTATGTATTTCATTTTAGCTTTATGACAGCTCTTTGCCTTCTCATGATAGATAAAGTAAGGAATGAGGAGGTTCTGCGCATAATCAGAGAGGAAAGTAATGTGTAGAAAACACTGATAAGGAGACGGGACATCTGTTAAGACATGAGGGAATGACTTCCGTGGTAGCAGAAGGAGCTGTAGAGGACAAAAACTGTAGAGAAAGACAGAGACTGGAATACATCCAGCAAATAATTGAGGACGTAGGTTGCAAGTCCTGCTCTGAGTTAAAGAGGTTGGCTCAGGAGGGGAATTCATAGCGGGCTGCATCAAACCAGTCAGAAGACCGATGATCCAAAAAGATAGTTCATAGTTTTTGTAATTTAGACGTGAACTATTTACATATAGATATCGGTAAAGGCTTTACTGCTGAAGATCTATGTACAGTATAGTAATAAATTGGCTAAAGGCATCATCAATATTAGCACTTTCAGAGAGCACTGCACGCAATTTTATCGTTTGTAGCTCGCTTCTGTAATCAGAAACATTTGTGTCATTAATTATCATGATTAAGATTCAGTAGGATGCCTTTATCGTCAGATAAGAAGTGAGTATCAAATAACTTTATATCAAAATTGTATTTATAACTATTGGGTATAAGAAGATTATAGAGTCAGAAGTACTGTCTTGTTTGGTTGTAATTAGCATGTAACTTTAACATATTAAGGAAGTTGAGGTGTTTTGAAGACGTGATTCCGATATCAATGTTGATATCTCTCCCAATTAAAATTTTATGCTTAGTGTATTTTGCTAACATTGTGATCAGTCTTTCTAGAGTCTCGATGAATAATTCAATGCTACCATCTGGGATACGATACAATGTTACTGTAATAAGTTGTAGAGAGGACGGTACTGTAGCAACAACTTCAAAAACATTTCTTTCACAAATATTATTAATACGAAGTACATTATATTGTGGATCTAAGCTATTGTTAACATAAATTGAAGCACTACCAAAATTCCGATCTTCACTGCAGTAGCCAGTAACTAGACCGAAATCAAGCGGATCGTAGAACTGTACTTGCTCCTCAGTTGGCCAGTATTCGTTGCACTTAAACTGCATATCGTTTGTACTGAAAGGTCATCAACTTGTTTCAAGATCAATTGTTTGTGTGACAGATTAATAACTAATTTACACCAGACACTGAAGTATTAAATTTGGTTACGTTCGGTTTTCTTCCGACACAGCGTTTTCGCTCACCAGCACGTGCTCAGTGCAACTGCGGACAGATGGTGCTGCGTTAGGGTTCTGTCCAATGACTGTATGCTGCTAATGCAGTGAGGACACGGAATGGGACAACAACACTGTATACAGAAAAGACTTATGACACAAATTTATGTGAAACCCTGATCAGTTACGTATACACGGCTGTTGGCATTATCTCTGTAAAGCAAAGCAAGAGGTCGTTACATGCGCAATTTACGATGTACGTATGCATGCAAATGAACGACAAAACGTCCGAGAGGCTATACCCAACCTTGAGCAAGTAAGATTCCTATCTGAAATTAATTACAGTCCCTGAGGCTACACATTTTTCCGTGTAATGGCCATTTGAGGTTATCTGTTCTTAATATCAAACTTAAGAAATTTCCTTTACTTGTGTTTCAAAAAGCTAGCAAATAAAAAGATGGAGAAGAGGAGGGAATGATGTCTTCACTTATGGGCGGGCCTTACAGCTTTCAGAACAGAAGTTTCGGGAATATTTCACAACGAGATCAGTCACTGTGATGGACACATTTATTTCAACACCGACGCGTGCTATGGCCAAAATAATAAACCGGAGAAAATTGGTGTAGTTATTGGTAAAGTGCGAAGCATAAGCAAGGTCACGTGAATGAACTGAATCGGAATATGTTCGCCAAAAGGTTACTGGTACAAACAGTTTTTGTCATCCAAAAGCCGAGAGCTTACGAGAAATAACCGCACCTCTGCCCCGAGCTAAGCATGATTACATTATTCTCGCTTCCTCATACACAAAGGATGATTTCTCTTCGTAAATAAACAATATGAAAAAAATAAACTATATGGGATGGACATAGGTAGGACCCAACACCACACTATGCAGCCAGCTATTCCCTCTTGACGGATCACATCACTTTCTCCGCAACAAGGTTTTGTAGGCTGTTTACCAACTCGCACTCCAGCCAGAGTTATGTACCGGTGTCTGGAACTCTATAAATTTTAAGACACAACGGGTCACACAAAAACTGACTGGGTGCTACACAACCATATTCATCTGAGGTCTCTGCTGCGATAATCACTCGAAATGGTCGTGTAGGGTCCAGGGTCTGACATTCAGTACCCAAGAATTCTGTGCTCATAAATGTGTGGAGGTTCAGAACTGTCCACGTGTCTCGCCTACTCCTTCGGGCCAAGGAAAACCACACGCACGGAGGCCCTATTAGAGCTGCGCTATACCAAAATTTAGGTTCGGTAGTTTTGGTACAGTACATAAGTGAGGTAGTAATGGTAACATTACCGGTAATCTTGGTAGCATTGGTAGGGAGCTCCTGGGACGTCTGTATTCCTGATCGGAAAGTGAGCCATTACTGGACTGAGCACTGGGCTGAGAAGCTGGAGGGTCATCGCTCAGAGAAGTAAGGGAAGTGTGTCGCGACTCTCGCTGTTCGTGGTGTACATTAAGGTGGAACAGAATACTAATAGCTGCCCCTGTCTTTCCGCAGACGATGCCGCTTATAATGAAGCAAGAAATGTGGTGCATGTGGCGCAAACCCGCGACCGGACTCTCGACATGAGTGCTTGTGCAGGCCAGTAGGAGCGGGAGCGGGGGGGGGGGGGGGGGGGGGGGCGCTCCCTGTCCTGCCAAATCCCGCCTGCCAAATCCCGGGAGAGATCCGCGGCAGGCCGACTGAGTGGACCTGCGATCATCCTGGAGGCAAAGGAAAGAGGAAAGGTCGCCCTCACCCACCCAAATTCTAATCTGGGATTGAACCCAGGGCCTCTAGGGCTAGAGTCCAGTCTTCTACCAGCTACACCATGTACTTCTTGAAAATTCATCCCTGTGTTTGTTCGAAAGTTCTTTGCAGATGGCGTTATCTAAAACGAAGTGCTGTGTCAAAAAAGCTGCAGAAAAATTTCAATCGCACCTCCATAAGATTTCACGCTCTTGCGAAGACTACTCTTAGACCCTCACTTTCCTACAAAGGCTTCGCTATAAATACAACCAGTAACAGGGGATACTGAACGTATACAGAGAAGGGCTGCAAGAATGGTCACGGGTTTAATTAATTCATGGAAGAGTGCCACAGAGATACTGATGGCACTGCACTGGCAGACTCTTGAAGACACACGTAAATTATTCCGACAAAGTGTATTAGCAAAGTTTCAAGAACCGGCTTTGGATGTTTACTCTAGGGGTGTACCACAGCCCTCTCCGTATAGCTCACACGTGGATCGTGAGGACAGGATTTGAGTGGTTGTCGGACGCAAGGACGCATTCAGTCATTCTTACCGCGCTACATGCGTGAACATGGCGGGAAGAAATCGTAATAACTGGTGCAATGGGATGTGCCCTCTGGTTTGCACAGTATACATGTAGATGCAGATGTAGCAGGTAGAACTTTAAATGGCACTCGGATGCAAAATTATGCATTTTACAAAACATAAGATGTAATATCTTACGACTGCAATATCAGTGATTCACAATTGGAATCAGTCAATTCGTGCATTTCCATGTGTGTAGCAATTGGTAAGGATATGAAACCGAACTTCCGCGCTGGCCCAATCATAGGTAAGGTAGATGGCAGACTTGGCTTCATTCCCGCGGCACTGGGAAAAGGCTGTCACTATATAAGGGAGAATGCTTAAAAATCACTGGTGCGTCCTGTTTGTGAATATTGGCCGAGTGTGTGGGATGTACACCAGACTGGACTAACAGGAGATGCTGGAAGAACAAAAAGAAGTGCAGCGACAATGCTCACAATTTTTTCTGGCTTAACGGAAAAGCGTCATAGAAATGTTAAAGAACTTGGCTGAAGCAAATTATTCCGTTAAAGCCTACTTCCAAAATTGCAGGAACCACTATTAAGGGAAGAGTCTAGAAAATGGAAGTTTCTGGTAAGGTCTTGAGGCCATCGGTCCCTAAGCCTACACACTACTTATTCTACCTTAAACTAACTTACGCTATGGACAACACACACACCCATGCCCGAGGGAGGACTCGAACCTCCGACGGGGGGCAGCCGCAAGAACGGTGACAAGGCGCCCGAGAGACTAAAAACGTTCCTCATCCCTCTACGTATAGGCCCTAATGGGACTGCAAGTCTGATCAGCAGTCATTCTTCTCGCACTCTGCACGTGAATAGGCCGGGAAAAAGCCCTAACATGTCGTATGATGGTAAGTTCCTTCTGCCCGCAGTTCACACTGGTTTGCAAAATATATATATACTATGTGATAAAAAGTACCCGGATACCTGACTGAAACTGACTTACAACCTCGTGCCGCCCTCCGTTGATAATGCTAGAAGCCTTGATGACGGCTTCCACTCTCGCAGGCATACGTTCAGTCAGATGCTGGACCGTTTCTTCGGGAATGGCAACCCATTCTTTACGGATTGCTGCACTGAGGAGAGGTATCGATCTCGGTCGGCGAGAACTAGCACAAAGCTGGCGTTCCAAAACATCCCAAAGGTATTCTATAGCGTTCAGGTCAGGGCTCTGTGCAAGCCAGTCCATTACCGGGAAGTTATTGTCGTGTAACAAATGGTTCAAATGGCTCTGAGCACTATGGGACTTAACTGCTGAGGTCACCAGTCCCCTAGAACTTAGAACTAATTAAACCTAACTAATCTAAGGACACCACACACATCCATGCTTGAGGCAGGATTCGAACCTGCGACCGTAGCGGTCGCGCGGTTCCAGACTGTAGCGCCTAGAACCGCTCGGCCACCCCGGCCGGCGTCGTGTAACAACACCGACACAGGCCGTGCGTTATGAACAGATCCTCGATCGTGTTGAAAGATGAAATAGCCATACCCTACTTGCTCTTCAACAGTGGGGAGCAAGAAGCTGCTTAAAACATCAATGTAGGTCTGTGCTGTGATAGTGCCACGCAAAACAACAAGGGGTGCAAGCTCCCTCCATGAAAAACACGAATACACCATAATACCACCGCCTCCGAATTTTATTGTTGACATTTCACACGCTGGCATTAGCATTGGCCATTCCCACACCCTGCCATCGGATCGCCACATGGTGTACCGTGATTCGTCACTCCACACAACGTTTTTCCACTGTTCAATCGTCCAATATTTACGCTCTTTACACCAAGCGTGGTGTCGTTTGGCATTTACTGGCGTGATGTGTGGCTTATGAGCAGCCGCTCGATCATGAAATCCAAGTTCTCTCACCTCCAGCCTGTCATAGTACTTTCGGTAGATACTGATGCAGTCTGGAATTCCTGTGTGATGGTCTGGATAGATGTCTGCCTATTACACATTACGACCCTCTTCAACTGTCGGCAGTCTCTATCAATCAACAGACGAGGTCGGCCTGTACGCTTTTGTGCTGTACGTGCCCTTCCGCGTTTCCACTTCACTATCACGTCGGAAAAAAATCTCTCGTACAGATATATGACACAAGTGACACCCACTCACCTGACCACGTTCGAAGTTCGTAAGTTCCGCGAAGTGCCCCATTCTGCTCTCTCACGATGTCTAATGACTACTGAGGTCGCTGATATAGAGTACCTGGCAGTAGGTGGCAGCACAATGCATCTAGTATGAAAAATGTATGTTTTTGGATGTGTCCGGATACTTTTGATCACACAGTGTAGACATGTGCATGTAGGCAAGAGCTTCTGACAATGGGGAACACCTGACTACTTTTACACCCTCACTCTCCTACCGTAGTTTAGCTATAAACACAATAATACGAGCACTAGAATCGCAACAGTTTTTACTACTTCCGTATTTTTGGTCTTAGGATTTTTTATACAAAATCGCATGACTATGATCTACATAGGAAAGCCTGTTAATACACTGAAGCGCCAAAGGAACTAGTATAGGCACGCGTATTCAAATACAGAGATGCGTAAACAGACAGAATACGGCGCAGTGGTCGGCAACAACTATAGTATGACAACAAGTGTCTGGCGTAGTTGTTAGATCGGTTATTGTTGCTAAAATTGCAGGTTATCAAGATTTAAATGAGTTTGAACGTGGTGTCGTAGCCGGCGCACAAGCAACGGGCCACATTAAATCCGAAATAGCCACGAAGTGGGGATTTTCCAGTACGACCATTTCACGAGTGTACCATGAATATTAAGAATCCGTTAAAACACCAAATCACAGACATCGCTGCGACTTGAAAAAGATCCAGCAAGAACTGAAGACAATCGTTCAACGTGACACAAGTGCAGCCCCTCCGCAAATTGCTGCTGATTTCACTGTTAGGCCATCAACAAGTGTCGGTGTGCGAACCATCCAACGAAACATCATCGATATGGGCTTTCGGAGCCGAAGGCCCATTTGTGTACCCTTGATGACTAAACGACACAAAGCTTTACGCCTCACCTGGGCCTGTCAACACCGATGTTGGACTGTTGATCATTGGAAACATGTTGCCTGATGGAACGAGTATCGTTTCAAATTGTATCGAGCGGTTGGATGTGTATGGGTATGGAGACAACCTCATGAATCAATGGACCCTGCATGTATGCAGTGGCTGTTCAAGATAATGGATGGTCTTTAGTGGTGTGGGGCGTGTGCAGTTGGAGTGATACGGAACCACTGATAAGTCTAGATACGACTCTGACAGGTGACACGTACGTAAGCATCCTATCTGAGTAACTGCATCCATTCATGTCAATTGTACATTCCGGCGGACTTGGGCAATTCCAGCAGGATAATGCTATACCCCACAGGTACAGAATGGCTACAGAGTGGCTCCAGGAACACTCTTCTGGGTTTTAACACTTCCGCTGCCCACCAAACCCCGAAGATATGGACATGAAAGAGCATACAACATGCTGTTCAGAAGAGATATCCACCCCATCGTACTCTTACCGATTTATGGACAGCCCTGTAGGATTCATGGTGGCAGTTTCCTCCAGCCCTACTTCAGACCTCAGTCGAGTCCATGCCACCTCTTTTTGTGGCTCTTCTGCATGCTCGTGGAGGCCCTACGCGATATTATGGAGGTGTACCAGTTTCTCTGGCTCTTCAGTGTATAAATGAGTGTGTGCTCTAGTGTTGATAAAATATACATTGAAAAGACTGGAAGAAGAGCTTCTGCTGTAAATGCACACGTGATCACGTTGTGTGTCCCTTGTCGCTGATTACTAGCATCGATATGTCATAAGAAAACTATACATGATAGGAATTTCTCACTTCGACACATACGAGATGTAATGGGTAAAAATGCAATATTTTTATATGTGGTACCTTAAGACGTACACAGATCGTGTGTTGGTTATTTTTTCTCTGCATCGATGAGTCTTACCACAAACAGGTCGCAAACTTTACGCCCTGATGTTTTCTGATTGGTCGTAACTGCAGAACTACGCCAGTCAGTGTGGACCAGCCGTTTGGCGCCCAGCGTCCACATTTCCAATACCTTTCCTGCCGCCCAGGGCAAAATAAGCATTAATGAGTGGCTGTTATCACATGTACTTGGAGTACTAACTGACCTACAAATATACTACTTAGAGTACTAACTGACCTAAAAACATACTACTCCTTAAAGCTATAATTATTAGTATGCAGATGACTTATATGCGGATTTAATGTCATTGAGTACACAGTCCTTAGTCGCCAACACAAATATATGCACTTGTACCCGTTACTCCTTGTATTCTGTCAAATTGTTTTGTCAATAAACCTGATAGTCGTGTAATCAAAGGTCGTAACTTGAGTGTTCATTGCTGATAATAGTTAAACGCTTTTTTAAATTTTCCAATGTACCATCTATACATGAACGTAACACTAAACAAAATCCATGCTCTTCTCCTGTTTTGCTTATAGATTTAGCATTCTGTAGTGTAGAAAAATCTTTCTTGTTGGTGTTTATGAAGTCGCATAATCTTACAGTTTTCGCAGCATTTTTTGTCTTTGTGTCTTGTTTCCACTGCTTTTTGGGAATACGTCTTGCACGTACATGTGTTTTGATAAACTGCATTTCGTAAATTACGAGTATGTCCTATAACCACTGTTTATTTGCGAAATGTGAGTCAAATTAGTTCGTCTGATCACTATCTAATCAAGGCGCAGCAGTTTTTGGATTGTCTCTCCTGGAAGACAACCTAAATTGTACGAAATATTCCAGTCTGGCAGCTGGTCTGACTGCGATGTGTGTATTCTATCGAAACTTGTAATGTGTTACAGCGTTCACCAGTTCTATGACTGTTCCATTCATTCAGCTGTGCGTTACAGAATATGTGTGCCTAAAACAAATACTGAATCATTTAACTTGTTTCCTAAATTATACGACAGGGCCGAGAAACTTCAATAACGGTTGCCTTAAATTTAATTTCGAAATTGTATACCTTCGTAACAAATTTGGGCATTTTTAATGAAAATAAAAAACAGTTTTAAGAGAAGAAAGTTTATCATATCAAGTTAAGCAACATATGCAGTGTAACAGAAAATGAAGTTCACATAGATGTAGAAAACAGAAGTAATTATTTAATAGTGGTACTTATGAAGACACCAGGATATGAAGACGGCAGGCGGCGACGGTGGCCGAGCGGTTCTAGGCGCTTTAGTCTGGAACCAAACAACTGCTACGGTCGCAGGTTCGAATCCTGCCTCGGGCACGGATGTGTGTGATGTCCTTAGGTTGGTTAGGCGTAAGTAGTTCTAAGTTCTAGGGGACTGATGACCTCAGATGTTAAGTTTCTTTTTATACTTCTAAGTATGTATTGTGGTTTGTGTTTTGTAGTGTTGCCAACCTAACTTTGCCACAGGTTTGACCTACAGCTTTTTACTCTCTTTTGGATTATTTTATGTTTGTAATTCTATTTAATTATGTTGTTATGCATTTATTTAATGTGTAAGAGTAGGGAAGGAATAGTGATGGAGTATTTTTTGTTTTTTGTTTTATTTGGGGGAGGGTGGGAGGGGAGAAACCATGATGAGTGGACATTAGTGATGGAGTGTGAGTTGGAGGAGAAGATGAAAGAAGCGAAATGAAACTGGGAGGGGGAGGGGCGTTGGGTGCGAGAGTTGGTGGTGGTGAGGGAAGGAAAAGAGTCTTTTCTTTTTCTTGTAATTTCGTCACTTATTTTATGTAGAGCCTGGTTTCCAGTATTTATTTGGTCATTGAGCAACTGTTTATTTTTTGTTCATGCTTTGTTTTGTGTTAGCAGCCAACACCGTGTTACGAGTCGAGGCCGAAATGCACGTGTTTTAGCTGACGCAGGCTGGCGTGAGGAGCGAAGAACTATACTGACGTGAGGTCTGGAACATGACAAGGAATGAGAATTCAGAAAGCGGACGTAATTAGTTTGATACTTAACTTTAATCCATTAACGATGAACGTCGCTCTTGACGGTACATTGTTCACAATATTATCTGTTCTTGAAGATAGTAATTATAGTAACTGAATATGACGCCTTCCTAGGTCGTAGCAAATGACGTAGCTGAAGGCTATGCTAAACTGTCGTCTCTGCAAATGAGAGCGTATGTAGACAGTGAACCGTCGCTAGAAAAGTCGGCTGTACAACTGGGGCGAGTGCTAGGGAGTCTCTCTAGACTAGACCTGCCGTGAGGCGGGGTTCGGTCTGCAATCACTGATAGTGGCGACACGCGGGTCCGACGTATACTAACGGACCGCGACCGATTTAAAGGCTACCACCTAGCGAGTGTGGTGTCTGGCTGTGACACCACACTTTGTGTTGTGGAAATTGTTTTGGAAAGGGAGGATGTGTCTGTCTTTACTGATTCTTACGATATTCATCTCTTTTTCAATTTTGCTTCGTCTATACCGCGCAGGATTAGCCGAGCGGTCTGAGGCGGTGCAGTCATGGACTGTGCGGCTGGTCCCGGCGGAGGTTCGAGTCCTCCCTCGGGCATGGGTGTGTGTATTTGTCCTTAGGAAAATTTAGGTTAAGTAGTGTGTAAGCTTAGGCACTGATGACCTTAGCAGTTAAGTGCCATAAGATTTCACACACATTTGAACATTTTTGCTTCGTCTATGGTGCTCTTGTTTTGGATCATCTGCAAATGCTGAATGGGTTGTACCCTATTTAAATGCTGTTACATGTTCTTTATATCTTGTGTCGAATGCCTGCCACTCATTCCATTGTACACTTTTCACGGTTTCTGCAACTGAGCCGACAGATACCAGATTGTTGGTATCTGTCTGGTTTTGATTTCAGTTTTGGGATGTGTTTTTGTACTGAATTGTTTGTTTTATAAGCAATGTTTATGCCTTGTTTTTTGAATACGTTACATATTTTATGTGTGAATTTGTTGTGGTAAGTCATTGTATTTTATTGTATGCAGAAACTGTGGCTCTGATGCATGTATGCTTCAGTGTTGCAACATAATACGGTGGAGGTGGGTGGGAAAATTCGCCAAAAGGATGGATGGCAGATGGACCTTACAAGTTCTTTGCTAGATTTCAAGAGAATTGAGACGGAGAAAAGGCAATTCTATAGCTAAGTCCATTAACGCGTAGACTGGTGGAGATGCAGTTCTTAGACAGCAATAGATGATACAGAATGGATTTTTCAATCTGCAGTTTGGTACAAGCTGTTTGGGTAATTAAAGCTGTTTGCTGCACCCGGAAATGGCACATCTGACATCCGCGGGAAAATGCTCAGCCGAGTGCGCTATCCAAGAACTGCCCACCACCCACCTTCGCACATCAGTCGGTAGAGTTCTTGTCCACGAAATTCGATGGTTCCATCTTCGAGTCCCTGCACATAGTTTTAATCTGCCAAGAAATTTCAGTGATTTTGGTGATGATACTATTATCCGAATGTAAAAATCATTTTAGTTACTAAATCTTGAGTTCAGTGCAATAGTCATTACATGAAAATAAACTAAATTTGAAGGAAACATTACTTTCTTGATACGGAATAAAATTGCAGAAAGCTTTTACTTCGAGAGGTATTTCGCACACTGAATCTATTGGATTTTGCAGTCGATTCGAAAAATGTGTGTGACGTGCTGTATTTCTATCCAGTGGGATGTTAAGGTTGTGTTGCAGTGGGCGTCGCAGCAGTACTCATCTTGACCCAGCAGCCATAAATATTTAAAGACTGGCTTTGTGAACCTTGAGTGTCATTCTTTTAGCGTCATCTGAAGAATAAGCTGTGAGTTGCTTGATTGTTCTGTAAGAATGACTTCAGCCGGCACCTTGCTTTGCCCTATGGACTTTTACGTCACTAAAATACCTGGAAAGTGGAAGGTGATCGGCATCGGCAGTTAGGCTCTCTGTATGAGAGGTAAGCAAATATACCCGTGCGCCGAGTACAACTCATCACAAAACGTTGAAAGAAAGGCTTTCAGCACCGCAAGAACAGCGGAAATCCCCGAAAACTTTGGACCCGGATTAGCATCAGCTGGAAATGACATTTGGCAGTGATGTTTGATCGATAACTGAATGTCCTCCATCAGTGTCACAGGTGGGATCCTAACGCTCACATTTCGTCGCTGTTTTCAGACTATATTTTGTGGCAAAGAAGTTTTCAGAACAATCGATCATGTGTTTCTGCTGTATTTTCGTGGATGGAAAGATTTTCATGTATCACTGGCAGGAAAATTCCCCCGTAGAGGTCAGATCGTTAAACGCTCGTTCTGGGGACACGGGATCGGATTCAGCAACCGGGATGTGGTTTTAGGCAGTTTCCCACATCGCACTACGTGGGTGACGGGCTGGTATTCGCATTTCGCCTCAGACACACGATTCGCAGGCATTTACAAAACGTTCTCACACTTGGACATGCGATAATAGTGCACGCAAACAGATGGGGTGGACAAATTTCGGTCTAGAGGAGGAAGGGATGGTGATAGGAAGGGAATCTGGCTACATGCTACCACTAACGAAATCTGAAAATAAGTGGCTGACCCCGCTCAGAGACTGGAAAACGCAAAGAACGGGAAGGAGACTGAGAAGGAACATTATTTCTCAGGTATTGGATGCGAATATTCCAAAGGAGAACATCTTCGTTTCATTTGATTAAAGAAAAAAAAAAGCAGAGTGCATTTAGGCTATTGTTTGCTGCAAAATGCAGGTGAAGTTCATCACCGCAGTGGACGCAGCTCCCAATTTGACTGATTTCCATTACTCAGGAATTTATACCGAGAAACTACAACAATTCATAAAAATATACAACGGTTGACACGAGCCGAGCGGTTCTAGGAGCTTCAGTCTGGAACCGCGCGACCGCTGCGGTCGCAGGTTCGAATCCTGCCTCGGGTATGGATGTGCGTGGTGTCCTTAGATTAGTTAGGTCTAAGTCGTTCTATGTTCTAGGGGACTGATGACCTCAGCAGTTAAGTCCCATAGTACAAAATTGTTAAGGCTTTCGTGGCTACTTGTTGACAAACTGCCTATTGGCTTCTGTCTCGGGTTCTTCGGCCGACATTATCTAATGATTTTTCTGACGTTTCGCCAGCACGAGTGGCTGGCATTGTCAAAGCTTCACCCTCCATTGCCGGTGGTGAACTGGAGCCGAGCTCGCGGCTGCAGACTATATGTACCTGGCGCGCCAACGTCCGAGGGCTTCTCCGCGGTCATTTCCGGTGCGGTTCTCCTCTTGCTACCTGCGACGGTCATTCGTTGCAGTACCGGAAGCCAGGATCCGTTTACCTCAAGGCTTTCCTCTTTCTTGTTGAGACTGTTCGCGTGTTTTTGTATTTCTACAGCTTCTCTGCTGAAGAAACTGAAACTTGCACCAAACGACATCCTGGTCAGCTTTGATGTTGTTTCGTTATTTACGAAAGTGTCGCTCAGTGACGCTCTGGAGCACATCGGTTCCATGTTCCCGCAAGACATCAAAAAGCTCTTCCATGCATGTCTACATCTACATCTACATCTACATCGTACTCCGCAAGCCACCTGACGGTGTGTGGCGGAGGGTACCTTCAGTACCTCTATCGGTTCTCCCTTCTATTCCAGTCTCGTATTGTTCGTGGAAAGAAGGATTGTCGGTATGCCTCTGTGTGGGCTCTAATCTCTCTGATTTTATCCTCATGGTCTCTTCGCGAGATATACG
The DNA here is from genome assembly GCF_023864275.1 of Schistocerca cancellata. Taxonomy (NCBI): domain Eukaryota; kingdom Metazoa; phylum Arthropoda; class Insecta; order Orthoptera; family Acrididae; genus Schistocerca; species Schistocerca cancellata. Next base: position 519,166,446 of record NC_064634.1, on the reverse strand, counting down.
TAGGAGGGAGCAATATACTGCTTGACTCTTCGGTGAAGGTATGTTCTCGAAACTTTGACAAAAGCCCGTACCGAGCTACTGAGCGTCTCTCCTGCAGAGTCTTCCACTGGAGTTTATCTATCATCTCCGTAACGCTTTCGCGATTACTAAATGATCCTGTAACGAAGCGCGCTGCTCTCCGTTGGATCTTCTCTATGTCTTGTATCAACCCTATCTGGTACGGATCCCACACTGCTGAGCAGTATTCAAGCAGTGGGCGAACAAGCGTACTGTAACCTACTTCCTTTGTTTTCGGATTGCATTTCCTTAGGATTCTTCCAATGAATCTTCGTCTGGCATCTGCTTTACCGACAATCAACATTATATGATCATTCCATTTTAAATCACTCCTAATGCGTACTCCCAGATAATTTATGGTATTAACTGCTTCCAGTTGCTGACCTGCTATTTTGTAGCTAAATGATAAAGGATCTATCTTTCTGTGTATTCGCAGCACATTACACTTGTCTACATTGAGATTCAGTTGCCATTCCCTGCACCATGCGTCAATTCGCTGCAGATCCTCCTGCATTTCAGTACAATTTTCCATTGTTACAACCTCTCGATACACCACAGCATCATCTGCAAAAAGCCTCAGTGAACTTCCGATGTCATCCACCAGGTCATTTATGTATATTGTGAATAGCAACGGTCCTATGACACTCCCCTGCGGCACACCTGAAATTACTCTTACTTCGGAAGACTTCTCTCCATTGAGAATAACATGCTGCGTCCTGTTATCTAGGAACTCCTCAATCCAATCACACAATTGGTCTGATAGTCCATATGCTCTTACTTTGTTCAATAAACGACTGTGGGGAACTGTATCGAACGCCTTGCGGAAGTCAAGAAACACGGCATCTACCTGTGAACCCGTGTCTATGGCCCTCTGAGTCTCGTGGACGAATAGCGCGAGCTGGGTTTCACATGACCGTCTTTTTCGAAACCCATGCTGATTCCTACAGAGTAGATTTCTAGTCTCCAGAAAAGTCATTATACTCGAACACAATACGTGTTCCAAAATTCTACAACTGATCGACGTTAGAGATATAGGTCTATAGTTCTGCACATCTGTTCGACGTCCCTTCTTGAAAACGGGGATGACCTGTGCCCTTTTCCAATCCTTTGGAACGCTACGCTCTTCTAGAGACCTACGGTACACCGCTGCAAGAAGGGGGACAAGTTCCTTCGCGTACTCTGTGTAAAATTGAACTGGTATCCCATCAGGTCCAGAGGCCTTTCCTCTTTTGAGCGATTTTAATTGTTTCTCTATCCCTCTGTCGTCTATTTCGATATCTACCATTTTGTCATCTGTGCGACAATCTAGAGAAGGAACTATAGTGCAGTCTTCCTCTGTGAAACAACTTTGGAAAAAGACATTTAGTATCTCTGCCTTTAGTCTGTCATCCTCTGTTTCAGTACCATTTTGGTCACAGAGTGTCTGGACATTTTGTTTTGATCCACCTACCGCTTTGACATAAGACCAAAATTTCTTAGAATTTTCTGCCAAGTCAGTACATAGAATTTTACTCACCACGAACTATTTTACGTGGAATGGCGATTTCTACGAACAGCTGGAAGGCGTCGCCATGGGTAGTCCTTTCAGTCCAGTGGTGGCCAACTTCTTCATGGAACAATTCCAAGCACAGGCACTGGACTCGGCGACTTGCAAACCTAAGGTGTGGTACAGGTACGTCGATGATACTTTCGTGGTGTGGAGCCATGGTGAAGAACAGCTCGGTGACTTCCTAAGACACTTGAACAGCCTCCATGCCAACATAACATTTACCATGGAAGTAGAAAAGGACAAGAAACTGCCATTTCTAGATTTGCTGGTCACAAGGGAAGGCGAAAACCTGGGACACAGCGTGTATCGAAAACCACACACACGGACTGATTCCTGCACAAACTGTCAAACCACCACCCGAGCCAGAAAAGAGGCATGATTAGTACGCTCGTAACGAGAGCACGACGAATATGTGAGCCGCAACACCTCAAACGAGAAATGCAACACCTGGAAACTGTTCTGAGGAGCAATGGGTACTCCACAAATTACATTAGAAGTGTAACAGAGCCAAACACTCGGCGAAGTAAGGAACCAGAAAAAGAAATGTCGGGTACGGCCTTTCTGCCATACATTGCCAGAGTGACGGACAGAATCGGCCGTATATTTCGCAAACATGGCGTAAAGACGATTTTCAAACCGACAAGGAAGATCAAAGAGTGTCTTAGATCGGCGAAGGAGAAAAGAGACCCACTTAAAATGTCGGGAATATACCGTATACCATGCACATGCGGAAAAGTTTATGTCGGAATGACTGGACGATCAATTAAATCCAGGATCAAATAGCATAAGCGACATTGCAGGTTGGGGCAGGTGGAGAAATCGTCCGTGGCAGAGCACGCACTGAATGAGACCGACCACGTAATAAAATTCGCCGACACGGAAGTTCTGGCTGTAGAGAAGCACTATCACACGCGCTTGTTCAGAGAAGCTGTAGAAATACAAAAACACGCGAACAGTTTCAACAAGAAAGAGGAAAGCCTTAAGGTAAACGGATCCTGGCTTCCCGTACTGCAGCGAACGACCGTCGCAGATAGCAAGAGGAGAACAACACCGGAAATTCCCGCGGAGAAGCCCTCGGACGTTGGCGCGCCAGGTACATATAGTCTGCGGCCGCGAGCTCGGCTCCAGTTCACCACCGGCAATGGAGGGTGAAGCTTTGACAATGCCAGCCACTCGTGCTGGCGAAACGTCAGAAAAATCATTAGATGAACGTCGGCCGAAGAACTCAAGCCAATAGGCATGAAGTCCCATTGTGCTCAGAGCCATTTGAACCATTTTTTTGATTGACACGAAATAGGGTTACGGTGCTAGCATAAAATCGGTGCAGAAACTAGGACTGTTGATGTTTTTAAAAATATCTGGAATCCGATACATCGATATTTAAAAAGAATCATTATAGGCCCTAGTGTTTCGAAATATTGACCAAAAGTGCATCGAAGTACTGGTCTCTAAAAATATCGCCTGCACATTGTAAATTAACTGCGGATTTTAGATGTGCACATTTAGGTATTTATTTATTATTATATACTTTGTACATCAGCAAGCCAGCTGCCTGTATATCTTCCATAGAGCAGAAACTGAAAGGAAAAGATACACGTTCGCGCTTGGCGATAACCAATGTGCTAACAAAGGTAACTGCATGTAAGTGGCAGAATGAAAGGTGCCCGATGGGTCCGTCGTTCAGTTTCGTCACATTCCCTATTTGCACGGAACACTTCATGTCGGCTTCCCTGTTTCTTCATTTCCGCAAACACCAGCGACCTAATAGTTGTAGTGTCAAACTTGCATGGTGAAGCTAAAAGTTGCAGTGTCTGTTAGCAGAGCCGAGCGGCGACTTTGTCAACATCCCCCACCCTCCCCCCACGTCTCCGTCCACAATCTTGTCGTTTAGATTTTTCTTCATCATTTTCAGCAACTTGTTTTTGAATGATGCCGATGTGAAGAAATAGCACGCCAGTTTCGAGAAATTGTTTTTTTAACGCAACTGATGTGCTATTTCTTCACAGCGGAAATATTGCTATTCCATTCACACCGCCACACCCTAGTGCAATTGTATTTTTGGAAAAAATATCGCTATAGAGATATTTTATCAACAGCCCACGCAGAAGCCTGCCACGTGGGAAGTATGATCAGTGGAATCTTTTTGTTCGCTGTACGTAGTAGAGAAGCTGCATGTTTGGGAGTTGTTGGCAGCTGATTCTGACCTAAGAGAGAGAGAGGAAACATACCTGAGCCGTGCGTGGCTCGTGTTCCCGCCGTCATGTATTTTACACCCTGTTTTTAACGTACTTCCACCTGACTACATTAATTTAAATTACTACTGTCACTGAGTTGCTGCTTTGCCTGACCGTGAGCGGCGGTAGCAGCGCGTATAGATATATCCCCTCTTGTCGTATCTTTGCTCGACCGCTATTACTTCCCGGTCGTCGTCTGTAGTAAGCGAGTTCGGGTTGCGAGTTCTGGTCTGCCAGTCTGTTGGAACGTGTCTGGAGCACAGTTCGGACCCAGTCGGGGAGTTGCAATGCGGCACTAGTGGAGTCGGGTTGGAGCAGCAGTGAGGTCTGCGTCGACATGGCTCGCCCGACCACTGCCGGTTTTGGTGGATCGTCGGTCGGTCGTCCTACCGGATGACGCGGCTCTCCGATCGTTCGTGAGTCGCCTGTGTGTGTGTGTGTGTGTGTGTGTGTGTGTGTGTGTGTGTGTGTGTGTGTGCATCGACTCCCAATTTGTCTTCGTGTGTGCTTAGTTACTGTTGGGTATCGTTCAGGTCTTCGTGCAAGTGTTTGCAGGTTGTGTGCGTAGTGGCGTTATTTCCACTGACGACTATTTTAGCCGTTGTCGGCATTCTGCGGCTAGTCGGCCGGTTGCTGTGGACCAGGGAAGTTTTCTCCGCGCGGTGCAGTCGGCTGGGTCCGCTGGTAGCCCCTGCGCAGTGTCGGAGCGTGTGTGGAGCTGTTCGATCGCTACGAACTTCGTGGTTCACCGACCCAGGACGTCAAAGTTGAGTAGTGGTTTCAACTACCCAAGCCACGTCCATTCGTGTTGTGGGGTTCGTTTCGGTGGTTCACTGCTGGGGAGGTTTTCCTGTGAGCAACACCGAGTGTGAAACTTCCTGGAAGATTAAAACTGTGTGCCGGACCGAGACTCGAATTCGGGACCTTTACCTTTCGCGGGAAAGTGCCGTACTTGCCCGCGAAAGACAAAGGTCCCGAGTTCGAGTCTCGGTCCGGCACACAGTTTTAATCTGCCAGGAAGTTTCATATCAGCACACACTCCACTGCAGAGTGAAAATCTCATTCTGGAAACACCGAGTGTTTCTATTGCTGAAATTTAGCTGCCATGCCGTGCAATTAACTATACTGGTTGACTAAAATTCAAGTGCACCAGCGGAATTTTCTGCCTTGTGACCGTTAGTGTTCTCGTTACCTGCCCTGGCCACTAACGTAATTCAGGCAGCGTCCTTTCCTCTCCTGTTTTTGCTGTCCAATATGGTGTGTAGTTTTGACAGCTAATACATATTTCATTGTTGATAATCACGTTTGTAACTTTTGGTGTTTGAGTTCTCATGTCCGATTGGTGGCAAACAAGTCGTTGTGTCGGTCGGTTCGTGACTGTTCCCTGGTTGGGTTCGGACGAATCGAGTGTAGTTTGGCTCACCGCCTGTCTCGCCTAAGTGAAGGAGGGCAGACCGATCCCCTGGAGGCTCCTGAGTGCTGTTCCCTTAATTATTCTTTGGCAGTGTTAATGTTATTGCAATTTATTTTAAAAGAGTTTTTGGGGCTTTACTGTATTTTATATTTTCAATTGGGCAAGGTTAACTGAGAGCCTTCAGCCCTGGAAACATGTTCTCAGAGTTTCCTTCAAGTCCAAACATTAGTGCCTTCTGCTCTTGAAAGGTTATTGTAATTTCCTCTGAAAGATTTTACAAGTTATTGTGGGCCTTCCGCCGTTGGTGTTGCAAAAGGAAATTTGTAAACTTAATGTATTGTTTTACCGATTGTTGCAATATATATATACTTCCTTAATTTTCAGAATTTAACTTTGCAGCCTTCAGCCATCTTATTGCGTTTGATTATCTCTTTCTGTGCACCTTGGAGGCCATCAGCCCTTTTAGCATCTTAAAACGTTGTGGCCTTCTGCCTTCAGTAATCATCATAGTATATTTGGAATTCTGAATATTTAATCCGGCGGCCTTCAGCAGCTCCGCATGGTGATCTCATATATGTATACTATTTAACTGTGTGGCATGTATTTTCAAAATAGAACTTATTCTAAAGCATCTGTTTGGAGGCCTTCAGCCGCGAAGCAAATTTAATTCTTTTGAAAGTGTATTTGTGAACTAAATGATAATAAATTACAATTGTGAAATGAATCCGACCGCAACTCCCTTGGCCCTTTGCAGAAACCTTATTACCTGTTAGCCCTGTGTGATTTAGCGGGCGTTTCAATACCTGGAGCAGCCGAATTGGTCGGATGGCGTTCTTCACAGACGCTTGAATGTTCGCCTTTCTAGTGTTCGTAGAAACTATTTTTCACTACAGGTTCGGTTTCCAGAATATGCATTCAAGGATGGCCAACGACTGCAACGGCACTAATGAAAGAAATTTGCTATTACTCAAAGAGGTAGTACTGCGAGTATTCTCTATTCCTTCTGCAGTCACTGCAAGGGAAATACTGTGGAATACTGTGTGGAAAAGGCGACGTCACGGAGGTAAACACGGAAGCCGATCAGGTAGCGCACGTCTATGCAGATCACGTCTCGCCCCAAGGGCAGCCTTCGCAGGGTGTATGACATTTTCAGTAGAAGTTTTGTGATTTGGGGGAAAGCCTAAGGCCATTGTCGGCTCTCAAACGCCAGGAAATGGGAGTTCTTGATAGACGTTAGCGTTCACAGAATGGTCTGTTTTTGAGCTGACACTGCGACAATCGCACTGTAAATATAATGTCAAGTTAATACTCGTCTATTCTACTACTCCATCTCAGTGTGATGCATAAAATTATATTATTGTGATAGGTCGATGAGGATGACAGGAAAGAGATGAGGAAAGACGGGAAAGATCAGAAAGACTGAAAAGATACTTGGCAGTTAGGAAAGAAACATGCGCTTACTGAAGAAGAGGACCAGGAAATGATTGACTAAAGTGGTCCAATGAGGCCGTAAGAGCAAATAATAATAATAATCATAATATGATAGGACTACGAAATTTTTAGTCAGGATCGTACGATGATGCGGCCTATGAAAGCTATTATAAACCATCAACAAAACTCTTCTGGGTGTGTAACTGCATTGTCAGTGTGTAGAACTTCCGACGTCTCGGCCATTATTGGAAGTGACATTCCTCAGGATGTTTTTCACTAACCTAAAGCTAGCCTGAAGAAAGCCATTTGCAATACAGTCCGAAGCGTCGGAAGTTTCACACAGTAACAATAGCCTCACACACCCAGCAGAATATTATTGACTGTGACAATGGCTACAGAAGGGTACGCATACAGTTATTTGGCTGATCTATTATAGGTGGTAAAATCTTGTTTTTTTGTGTCGTTAATTACGGAACGTCCTTAAAAATGCCCAAGAATGGCTCTGTGCCACGATTTCCAAAATGTTCTTTCGCCCTGAATCTTTCACATAGGCAAAATTCGTGTCAACACTAATTAATCTAACACCGAACATCCAGTACGAGACGATAATGAAGCTGATACCGTGCCATGATTCACCTGTCGTCCGCGCCCACATCTCACGAATGCCACTGACCAACAGTAACTGCCAACTGCAAGTGACTCAAATAAGACGCTCAACGCGCGCCCACTTAGAACAACAACGATAAAACCCGAAAGATTACTTTTCGCCACTGGGAACAGCTTAACGAAAAGTGGCTGCACGAATGCCGATAAATGCCACCAAAAGAACGGATGAACTTATTAAAAAGTATACCAAAAAATAATAAATATTATCAGTTTACTCATCTTAAGTGGTAAAGGGCGATCTGCAATAATTACTTGAGGGAAGACGAAATTCTCAGCCAAGGTCGCTTGCAAACGACCTACCGGTGCGGTAGGCCCGGTTACCATCTTCAGATCTGTGAATAAATTCATAAAATAATATGAACTCTCAGCTGTTATACTTAATAAGTGAACTGAAGGTGGACAGGGTATAGCACTACCTCCACTAACAGTTAATTAGTTCAAACATTATCACGCCGAGCACTCAAAGTATGATCTTTTTATTGCGCATCTAAAAGGTCTTTAATGTGGCAAGTATTGCTACGTCAATTGATTACAGTTACTGAAGAAAATTAACAATAATATCACTTATCTCGTATTTGCAATCCAACGACGATCTCGCTCTGGCTTTGGCTCGTAATTAAAAATGTTGCCTAGGTAGCATGACTATCGCTGTTGGTGCGAAAGGCACTCGGATGTTAATTGCGCCGACTCGAAGAACTTACGGAGACAATCTTTCAGGATTAATTTGATGATTTATGTTTTTCATTGCAATGTGCTTCATACTTTTTTAAACAATGGTCACATGAAAATAATTCTTGACACTCACTTTTCACAAAAATTCGCATTTATTAAACTTTTTATTCTTTCGCACGTTCAAAACATTACTTCATCGTACAATTTCGCAGCCGTTACTGCTCTTAATAAAACTCACAACATTTTTCATTGTCCACAACTCAGACTCATCTTTTCATTTCCAACACAAAGTCAAGACTGTTCATACTCAACTCAAAATCTTGACTACTCTGTACACTTCCGCGCCAAAAAGTCAGAAGCCCGTATCAGAGATAACAATAAGTACAAAGATATTCACAGTAGATATTATATAGATTTCAACACCTCAAAACATCGACGTACATACATATAAAAATGAAACCAAATTTGAATAGAGTGAAAAATATGAGACATTACGTAGAAAAATATTCATTAATCTACGGTATCGAGAAATAGGGTTGGCTGGTGGTAATGGTTTCGCAAATAAAGAACCATTCAAGGGGAAGACAGGAAAGGAACAGGAGTCAGATGCATCGGGACATTACGTGGAATCAGCGGCGACGACTCAGAATGCGCCCCGGATCGGACTGTGTTCACTAGGCAGGCGCCTCAACCACTGCGCCATCCGCAGCACTCAGTTACGGCAACGGCGGAGTCCGTGTCTTCACGCCTCACGGCCCACCCACACTGCCACCGAGGCCACCTACGCGCAATCCCTGTGCATTTCCTCCATATTCGCTCTCTGAGATTCCCACAGGAGTTCGGATGTATCTGTGCACACGCACTCAACAAGGTCGATCCTTTGCCCAGCTAGGCCAATCGAATTGTGTGAATGTCGGACCTGCCCGGAAGAACAGCCACCACTCAGAATCCGCAGCTGCAAGGTGGATAGGGGAAAGTGTGTACCGGACCAGGAAGCTTGCCGAGATGGTCCGCGCAGTTGCGCTAACGCTGCGGCCCTGATGGTACAGTGGTTAACGGAGCTGCCTAGTAAGCAGGAAGTCCCGGGTTCTAATCCAGATCCGGTACACATTTCACTCGTCGCCGCTGACTCCGCGTGATGTCCCGATTTGTGGTGGCCAAGCGGTTAAAGGCGCTACAGTCTGGAACCGCGCGACCGCTACGGTCGCAGGTTCGAACCCTGCCTCGGGCATGGATGTGTGTGATGTCCTTAGGTTAGTTAGGTTTAATTAGTTCTAAGTTCTAGGCGACTGATAACCTTAGAAGTTAAGTCGCATAGTGCTCAGAGCCATTTGAACCATTTGTCCCGATGCAGCTGACAGTAGTGATCCCCTCCCTTTCCCTTTCTTTCTTCCCGTCTCCACCTTCAATTTACATATTCGTAAAATATGAAATTATACAGAGATAAAATTTAGCGTAATAGCAACCTTGTTGTTCCATCATACCTCGATAGAACGTTATTTCATGTGTGCTATACCAGCTGTGCAAGTACTCTTTCTATAACATTATCAGGTATGTGACGGACGGGTAAAACCATGCGTCGGCAAGTCAAGGTTAAAACCACAATACAACAGAGTAATTCGCCAAATGCCCGTGTCCCATACCAAGCAGTTCTGTGTACTTTACTGCAGGTACAGTAACGCCAGACTGACGAGGTGGTGGCCGTTACTGGCCGGAAAGTTGACAGCTGGCACCTGGAGGTGTTGCTAGGGTATTCGTGCACTTATTGCTGAAAATTATTTATGTGTGTTAATTATAATTCCTGTTTCGTGTCGATAGAATATCACTAAACATATTACCCTCACGTTTAGAAAAAAAACAGAACAGCATGAACGACTGGAGATACGTCATTCATACTGACAGGACACGTAAATTAGTATGTTCTCCAAAAATGATTAGCATTTGAACCACGCCGGCCCCTCGGTTGCATGTCAACATCGATATCGCGGCGCTACTCCACCTATCGGTAAAGAGTGGCTGCGACTCTAGTTATCGCTGTAAATCGAAGGTAATGGATCAGTGTGACTCGAGCAGACGTGCAGGATGCCTCGCAGACGTATTCCCGAACCCTGACGTTGAAGCAGTGAGTCTAAAAGAGGGCACATTATTGTAATGAGAGAGTGTGATGCATCCATTCGGGAAATTGCTGCTCGTGTATAACGAAGTGTTTCGGTAATGCCATGGGGTGTGCAGAATAGACGAGACGAGATGGGTGAGGTCGCACCACCCAGACCACGCTCCGAGGTGATCGACACCTCATGCGACTGGCACTGCAGGACACATCTGCGTCCTCCTCGGCTCTGGTGCCACAGTGGAACAGTGTAACACGTCGTACACTATCACGGGTGGCAGTTTGTCGCCTTTTATTACGGCATGTGTTCTGTGCGTGTTGTCCATTTCTCCGCCTACCTTTGACAGATGTTCAGAAACATTCTAGACGGCTATGAGGTATGGAACGACGTCACCTGAGGCCAAGAATGGCATTAGATATTTTTTTTTTGAACGAATCCAGGTTCCCTTTGTTTGAAAATGGTGGCCGTAGTTTGGTTTGCCTCAGACAGGGGGAGTGGCATCACAGTGACAGCATTTGCACAAGACATACCTGGTACAACGCCAGCTCAAGGCCATTTGGTGGTGGGGGGTAGAGGACGGGGTGCTACTGGGTACAACCACAAATGGTTTGTGCGTGTCCAGGGCACTGTGACCAGTGTGACCTACGTGAACGACATCCTGCAACCCGTAGCCATACCCTTTCTACACAATTTTTCAGCACGACATTGCACGACCATATGTTGCTGCATGAACAAACCTGTCTTCTTGGTGTTACACGATGTCAACCTTTAGTCCTCGCCCGCCAGATCGCCAAACTTGTCGCAAATCGAAAATTTGTGGGATATGGCGAAACAACGGGTGCAGTGCTGTGACACAGTGTCAACCATTACAGATGAGCTTTGGAACCAAGTGAATACAGCATGGATGCCTATACCACAGGTCACCATTCACGCGTTTTGCGCGTCGAGGCATCACTGGTGGAACGTGCTGTCAGGGCCCATGGCGGACCCTGTGCCTACTAGGCAACAAGACATAAGCTGAACCGAGGTGACTGAAATGCTAATCGTTTCTGCCGAACATACTAATGTACATGTCCTGTGAATGTGAACGTCCTATCTCTAGTCATTCAAGGTATTCTGTTTGTTCTGAACATGAGTGTATTCTAAAATTATTGTAAAAGAAGCTAAAAATTATTATATTAATTTACTCAAGTCCGCCTATGTAGAAGCTGCTGCTTTTCCCATGAACTGATTTACAATAAAATGGTGTATGACAATATTTTGCAATTCATAAACACCTGTAGATGAAATGGTAAAATTATTGAAATTAGAAAAAGGGTACTTGTACTGCTAGTATAGCAGACATGTAACAATGTTGTATGAAGGTGTGTATGCTGTAAGACGGTTATTATTACACTGAATCTGCTATTCTACTAAATTTGATCTCTGTTCACATCGACGTGGAAGATTCCATAGGTTTCCCTGCTTGTTATGTTCGTTTCTATGCTGGTACTGTGGGTGACCTTCATGATGTAATATATAAACGGTCCATCACAAAGGACTTGTCTTATCGACGGATATCTTGATCGACAAACAATGCAACTCATGAATAAGCAGACAGATCTGCAAAACCTGAGGACATTACAGTACGTCTGCGTGGGTTCAACTTGCCAGTTATAGACTGGTAGAGTCGTGCTATCAAAACTGGTACCAGAGACAGAAATTCGTGTGACGTTATAGTGAATGTTTTGTCCGCATATTTCTTGGGGGAGGGGGGGGTCATACTTGGAGAATCAACTGGTAAAGCTATCGTCTTTGTTAGACCTCCTAGCAATAAACAGACCTGAACCTCTCCGATCAGTTAACACAGATGATGGTATCAGTGATCGGAAGGCTATGATAGCAACTATGACTACGTTTCGTACAAATCATCTTAAGAAAGTTAGGAAAATATTTTTGCTCAGAAACAATTACGGTATACGTTTCAGGGTGTCTGAGCAGTCAGCCTCATTTATTCAGTGCTAGGGACGAAGATATGGAGCACAAATGGAAAAAGATTCTAAAGCATAGTTCAATATGTCTTAGACGAGTACGTTCCGAACAATTACTTAAAGGCTGGGAAAGACCGACCATGGTTTAACAGCCGTGTTAAAAAACGGCTACCTAAACAAAGAGAGCTTCATTACAGATGCAGTAGAAGCTGACATACAATAGCTGAACGATCAAAAATGAGCGTATAGTGACAATGAGGGAAGTATACAGTGACTTAGAAACTAAAATTTTGTCAAGCGATCTGATTATAAATCTTAAGACGTTTTGATCATATGTAAAATCAGTAACTGATTTGAAACCATCTATGTAGTCACTCATAGACCATACTGGATCCGAAACGGAAAATGACAGAGTGCAGTCCACAATACTGAATTCGGCCTTTCGAAACTCTTTTAACGCGGAAGGTCGTAACTTGGTCCTTCCTCTCAATCATCTACGAATTTTGGAATGGAATATATTGACGTAACTGTTGGTGGAATAGAAAAACAATTACAACTGCTCTGTAATGGAAAAGCATCAGTACAGAAGAGATATCTGTAAGATTCTACAAGAGATTATGCGAAAGGGCTTGCTGCCATTTGTAATGAGACACCCTCCTCTAACATTACCTTTTTTTTATAGAGATAACCGATACCATTAATGCTATCGATTCTTGTGTAGGTGAACATTATCAGAGCTGTTTAACTAAAACAATTTCATATGATTCTGTATACGATGTATTATATTGCTGGCTAAGATGTATAAAAATAAATTAATTTGTTAGTATTCTGCATGTACAGTTATATATATATATATATATATATATATATATATATATATATATATATATATATATATATATATGTTTAAAGGATTGCTTTTAGCACTCATGTGGATGACCTCACACTTATCATTTCATTATTTAGGGTCAACTACCAATTTTCACACCATTCAGATATCTTTTCAAAATCGTTTTGCAATTTGTTCTGATCTTCTGATGACTTTATTAGTCGATAAACGACAGCGTCATCTGCAAACAACCTACGACGGCTGCCCAGATTGTCTCCCAAATCGTTTCTATGGATAAGAACAGCAAAGGGCCTATAACACTACCTTGGGGAACGCCAGAAATCACTTCTGCTTTACTCGATGACTTTCCGTCAATTAGTACCAATTCTCTGATGGGAAAGCACAATCCAGTCACATAACTGAGACAATGTACCATAAACACGCAATTTTACTACGAGCCGCTTGTGTGGTACAGTGCCGGCTGGAGTGGCCGAGCGGTTCCAGGCGAGCTATTTGAACCATTTTTTGTGGTACAGTGTCAAAAGCCTTCCGGAAATCCAGAAATACGGAATCAATTTGAAATCCCTTGTCAATAACACTCAACACTTCATGCGAATAAAGAGCTAGTTGTGTTTCACAAGAACGATGTTTTCCAAACCCATGTTGATCGTGTGTCAATAGACCGTTTTCTTCGAGGTATTTCATTATGTTCGAACACAGTATATGTTCCAAAATCCTGCTGCATATCGACGTTAATGATATGGGCCTGTAATTAAGTGGATTGCTCCTACTACGTTTCTTGAATATTGGTGTGACCTGTGCAACTTTCCATTCTTTGGATACGGATCTTTCGTCGAGTGCTAATTCATCAGCATACTCTGAAAGGAACCTAACTGATATACATTCGGGACCAGAAGAGTTGCTTTTAATAAGTGATGTAAGTTGCTTCACTACTATGAGTATATTTATTTCTTCGTTACTCATGTTGGCAGCTGTTCTTGACTCGAATTCTGGAATATTTACTTCGTCTTATTTTGTGAAGGCATTTCGGAAGGCTGTGTTTGCTTTGGCAGCACTGTCTTCGATAACATCTACATTGCTATCGCGCAGAGAAGGCATTGATTGTTTGTTGCCACTAACATACTTCACATACGACGAGAATCTCTTTGGATTTTATGCCAGGTTTCGAGACAAAATGTCGTTGTGGAAACTGTTATAGGCATCTCGCATTGAAATCCACGCTAAATGACTAGCTTATGTAAAAGATCGCCAATCTTGAGGGTTTTGCGTCTGTTTGCATTTGGCATGTTTGTTTCGTTGTTTCTGCAGCAGTGTTCTGACCCGTTTCGTGTACCAAGGAGGATCCGCTCCGTCGTTTGCTAATTTATTTGGTATGAATCTCTCAATTGCTGCCGATACTATTTCTTTGAATTTAAGCCACATCTGGTCTACACTTGTATTATTAATTCGGAATGAGTGGAGATTGTCTCTCGGGAAAGCGTCAGGTAAATTTTTATCTGATTTTTTGAATAGATACATTTTTCGCCTATTTTTCGAGGGTTTGGGGATTACAATATTCAGTCTCGCTACGACAACCCTGTGTTCACCAATCCCTGTATCCGTTTTGATGCTCGTTATTAACTCAGGATTATTTGTTGCTAAGATGTCAAGTGTGTTTTTATAACCGTTTACTATTCGCGTGGGCTCATGAACTAACTGCTCGAAATAATTTTCAGAGAATGCGTTTAGTACAGTTTCGGATGATGTTTGATGCGTACCTCCGGAATTAAACATGTATTTTCGCCAACATACCGAGTGTAAATTAAAGTCAAGAAATATGCAGGAAAATCTGCATCAGTTATTTAGTCATCAGGAACCCACAACGTCAAATCAAAATTTCAGTCGTAAGAATGTACCCCAAGACGCAAGATTGGAGCCAGCAACAAGAGAAAATGAAGATAAGTAAAAAGTTTTTCTTTCGCGGGCAAGTGCTCTACCATCTGAGCTACCGAAGCACGCGAAAGGCAAAGGTCCCGAGTTCGAGTCTCGGTCGGCCACACAGTTTTAATCTGCCAGGAAGTTTCATATCAGCGCACACTCCGCTGCTGAGTGAAAATCTCATTCTGAAAAAGTTTTTCTTTTGCATACCTTACGCCTCTCGAAGCTTTTGAAAATAAAGAAGAGACGAAGAGAAATTTAATGGCAATGTGTGGGAGGGTAAGATTACAGCTTCTAGCAGCAGTTTATCATAGATTCTTGGAGCAACGAGGAGTACATAGTGATAGGAAAACAGCGCAGGTTAATCCCTTTTCCAAGAAGGGTCGTAGTACAGATTCGCATAATTATAGGCGTACATAGTTGACGTCAGTCTGTTGCAGAATTACGGGATCTGTTTTATGCTCACGTATTGTGACGTTTTTGGAGAACGAAAATCTAGTCTATAAAAGCCAACATGAGTTCGGAGCACAGAAGTCGTGTGACACTCGGCTCGCTCTGCTCCTCCGTGCGGTGCACAGCGCGGCAGACAACGGCGCGGGGGTAGATGCCGCGTTCCTCACGCTGTCTCGCACTGCCGTTTAGTGACACAAATTCGACCTTGCCGAGAATCTGACCAGATTTGCAACTGGATTCAAGACTTCCAGGCAGACAGATTTCATGACGTTACTCCCAACGGATCAAATTGACACGTGTAAAGGCAGTTTCGGGGGTACCGGATGGCAGTGTGGTAGGAACATTAAGGCCGGTTCCCACTAGGGCTGCCGCGCGTCAAAACCGCGCGTCAGCGGCGTGGTTGCCATGGAAACGGCGTCAGCGGCACGGCGCGGCGGGCTCTGCGTCGCGGTTTGCCCATGTCGAACCGCTTCCGCTGCTGCGTGAGGCGCTCCAGGTGCGCGCCGCCAATCACAGAACGCGCTGAGCGTGACGTCAGGTACGGCACCCCGGGCCACACGAACTTCCGCCGAAGCGCTGGCGCGGACGCGGCGGCAGCTATGAAAAACATATCATCCGATTCCAAGGAAACTATTCGGTAGAAAAATTTGATTCTTGGGCATGTTATAGCCTGATATCTTCTCTCGATAAAGGACCGAATTTCTTTTCGTTATTCGTCGTAGTTACTTGCTGTATCGCATTTACGTAAACCTTTACACGAAATTTTAATGAGTGTGCAGAGGTGAAAACGCATTGCGTGGACTTTGCGTACAGTTCATTTTAGGTTATACATTATTGCGTATGAAATTTAGTCAACATATCGAAATTGTTTTTAAAGCTGAGAGCAGATCGATAGCTATCACCGTTCTCGAGATATTGAGTGATATGTCGGCGGACGGGCTGTGCCGTGACCGACCGCGGCTCGCTCGCGACGCGACCGATACTTCGTCCTGCTCGTCGTAAACCATGTGGTTGTTATCAACCGCAAATTTCGTAAACGTTTCAAGAAATCGAAACTTGTTTTTTTGCAAACGATAACTTGTGAAAAGTCATGTATTTCGTCGCATGATAAATATCCTAAATCTGTTTATCTACCGAGATATGAAAGTAACTACAGTTTTTCAGAAGGGATAGATGAATTTCTTTAAACGGCATTAATAGCATGTCGAATGAGAAGTTAAACCGAAACTAATTTGCTGGTATGTCATAAGATGTAATTTACTAAATATGTAGAGCTACTGATTATTTCCTTTCTTTTTTCTTTATCCAGTGTACTTTACTGATTCAAGACGCGTTTCGCCTTTTACTTTAAGGCATCTTCGGTGGAATCTAGAATGATTCAGTTTTGTTTTGATATGTGATACTTGCAGATTATAAAACAGTTCACATCTTTTTTTACGTGAATGACTGATTACTTACAGTGAATCGAGTTTTTGGCGGACATATACGTTTCCCCTCACCTGGTCACATGCCTCAGGTTGAACTAAAACTTAGATTATGGAACATAAGCACATTTTCATGTTCGCTCTTTTTTCTTCTGTCACTAGCAGTAGTCGTTTTAATGAAAACTCTGATTTGACGTCGTAACTACAGTGTGTTCACCTCATGTCCCTTCCTGTCTGGTTTGTTTATGTACATGTTGCCAAACTGCAGAATTATATGCTGAAAACTAATCTGTATGTGTGTATGGCTAGCCGGTGATAGTTATAGAAAGTTGAAAGTGAATCCAGTAGTTGTCAGACAGTGGTTGAAAGATTTGGTGTTCAGCTGATTTCAGTTTTGGTTTAAATGTTTTGTGGAGGAGTGCATGGAAGAGTAAATTCACTGCTTACATTAACAGATAAAATAGTAGAATAGTATTTCAACAGATGATTATTATCAGAATAGTATTAACCAACCCCTTTGTCCTCACTCTTTGACGCCCCATAATACGTCCTGTCAACTAACCCCTATTGTTGTAAAATAGTACCCAATCATTACAATTTATATTCCATGTGAACAAATTTTCTTTTTCAGAACGCTTTTCTTGCTATTCACAGTCTTCATTTTATATCCTCTCTACTTCTGCCTTCTCAATTACTGCTTCCCTTTCAAGTCATTGAAGTCTTAGAAATGCAGTTTGGTTTCTGTACAAGTTGTAGATAATCTCGTGTCCCTGTGTTTTATCGATGACATCTCCAGAGCTTCAAAGAATGTTTTAATTAAGATTGTCAAAACCTTTCTCTAAACATGCAAATGCTATAAACACAGTTTCGCTGTTCTTCAGTGTGTCTACTTAGTTAAGTGGTAGGATCAGTATTGCGTTGCGTGTTCAGACATCTCACAGGAATCGAACATTGTACTTATGTTAGTTTGTACAACCCCTCCCCCTCTCCTGTCTACATATTCCTTCCACTATGTAGCCTTCTCTTATTTGCTTAGTTCTGCCAAATGAGTTCTTGACAGTTGCTTCTCCTTTGAGCAAAGTTTTCTTTGTTCTTTCTCATTTTCATTCCCTTATGTTTTCCAAGTGCAAAATCACGTTGCAATTTTGGACTTTCTGTCAACGTCATGTTTAGACATTTCTATTTCCAATGGCCTACTTTATTTGCTGCATTTTTATATTTTTCCCTGTTGTCAGATTTAATATTTCTAGCGGATTCCTTCCTCTGTTTCAGTCAGTCGTTGCATTACGCTAACTTTAAGAGTATCGAAAAACTGTGGGTCTTGACTTTTTCAAGTTCCATTTCCTTAATTTGCTACCGTTTACTGTCTCTTTAGTTGTAAACTGCAGCTCGTAACTAATAAAGTATTGTAGGTTTGCATCTGCACCGGGAAATGTCTTATAATTTAAAATCTAGTTTCAAAAACTTTGTTCCAAATATGTATTATTCTTTCATGATTCTTAAGCAATGTGCTAGATAGTGAACAATGATGAACGGTAGTCATGAAATCTGCTTATGGTGAAATGAGAAAACATGCATAATGGAATATGTGAAAGAGTACATTGTACAGAAAATGAAAAATTGGTATGTCCTCACCCAACTAGATATAGTTTTTCAAACGCACCGCGCGTTTCAGAGGGTCCTGCCCCGTACCTCAGTGGCTGTCCGTCATTGGCTACCGCTAACGTCTGCCGCTTCCAGATGGGAACGCCAATTCCGCGAGCCGCCGCGTCAACGCGGAAAACGCTTGCCGCTGCCGTTTCCGCACGCCGCGCTGCCGCGCTCTAGTGGGAACCGGCCTTTAGATGTTCACAGTGTATATAAAGGATTTAGTAAAATTCGTCGGAAGTTCGCAGGTGATGCGGCTGTCTATAAGAATGCAGCAACGCCAGAAGACAGCAACAATTTTCAAAAGGACCTACAGAGGTTTGATGAGTGATACAGGGAATGGCAATTAAACCTGAACGTAAATTAACAACACATATCGCGCATAAATATCGAAAGAAATCAACTGAACGTAAATAAATGAAACATACTAGCATCCATTATCAGAAGAAATCCAATGCTGTAAAACTATATAAGTGACAGACCAATTGCTGGAAACACTAAACACCGCAAAATATCTAGGAGTATCTATCCGGAGCGAACTTAAGTGGAATGGCCACATAAAACAGATAGTTTCTGACAATGAATGTTCCCACACGCCATTCGCAAATGGAAGGGAAAGCAGAAAGGCGGAAGGAGTATATAGAGGATTTATACAGGGGCGATGTTGTTGAGGACAATATTATGGAAATGGAAGAGGATGTAGATGATGGGAGATATGATACTGCGTGAAGAGTTTGACAGAGCGCTGAAAGACCTGATTCGAAACAAGGCCCCGGGAGTAGACAACATTCCATTAGAACTACTGACGGCCTTGGGAAAGCCTGTCCTGACAAAACTCTACCATCTGATGACTTCAAGAAGAATATAATAATTCCAATCCCAAAGAAAGCAAGTGTGAAAATTACCGAACTATCAGTTTAATAAGTCACAGCTGCAAAATACTAACGCGAATTCTTTACAGACGAATGGAAAAACTGGTAGAAGCCGACCTCGGGGAAGATCAGTTTGGATTCCGTAGAAATGTTGGAACACGTGGGGCAATACTGCCCCTACGACTTATCTTACATGGGAACCTCACCATCGCACCCCCCTCATATTTAGTTATAAGTTGGCACAGTGGATAGGCCTTGAAAAACTGAACACAGATCAATCGAGAAAACAGGAAGAAGTTGTGTGGAACTATGAAAAAAATTAACAAAATATACAAACTGAGTAGTCCATGCGTAACATAGGCAACATCACGGACAGCGTGTGCTCAGGAGCGTCGTGGTCTCTTGGTTAGCGTGAGCAGCCTGCGACCGGGCCTCGGGTTACGACACCTGATCGCTCGGTCTTCCCCGCCCTCCCCCACCTCCTTTAAAAAAAAACCTGAGAAAAAGCGGCTGTTAAAAAAAGAAAAAAGTAGCTGCGGAATGAGAGGTCATTCGTTCAAGTCTTCCCCGAGTTAAAAAGTTTAATTTTTTATTTTCAGGCAATTATCAAAGTTCACACACTCATACATAATTAACTTCGCTCTCCAAAATTCCAGGACATGTTCAGATTTGATTGGAAATTTGCAGGATTTGACGGTCTACACATGGAAAAATTTGAAAACGTTAAAAGCATATGTATTGACAGAGCACAGGGAAAACTGTGCGACTGTGGAACTGTTGCATTCATTTGTTGCAGTTTATGTGACAAACTCTTACGTTTTCATCACTTTTTTGGGAGTGTTTATCAAATCCACAAGAAAACCTAAATCGGGCTAGGTAGAAGAATCTTTTTACCCATTTGCCAAGTTTACAAGTTAGGTGGGTCGACAACATATTCCTGTCATGTTACGCACATACCGTCACCAGTGTCGTATAGAATATATCAGACGTGTTTTCCTGTGAAGGAATCGGTTGACCTATGACCTTGCGATCAAATGTTTTCGGTTTCCATTGGAGAGGCACGTCCTTTCGTCTACATATCGGACGGTTTTGCGGTGCAGTCGCAAAACACAGACACTAAACTTGTTATAGTGAACAGAGACGTCAATGAACGAACGGACAGATCATAACGTTGCGAAAATAAAGAAAGTAAACGTTTCACTCCAGGGAAGACTTGAACCAAGGACCTCCCGTTCCGCAGCTGCTCACGCAAACCACGGGACCACGACGCTCCTGACCTCACGCTCTCCATGATGTTCCCTATGTTGCCCATGGACTACTCAGTTTGTATATTTTGCTTATTTTTTTCATAGTTCCACACAACTTCTTCCTGTTTTCTCGATTGATCTGTGTTCCGTTTTTCAAGACCTATCCACTGTGCCAACTTATAACTAAATCTGAGGGGGGTGCGATGGGGAGGTTTCCTTGTTAGAAGAAAGATTAAGGAAAGGCAAACCTACGTTTATAGCATTTGTAGACTTAGAGAAAGCTTTTGACAATGTTGACTGGAATACTCTCTTTCAAATTCTGAAGGTGGCAGGGGTAAAATACAGGAAGCGAAAGGCTATTTACAATTTGTACAGAAAGCAGGTGGCAGTTATAAGAGTCGAAGGACATGAAAGGGAAGCAGTGGTTGGGAAGGGAGTGAGACAGGGTTTTAGCCTCTCCCCGATGCTATTCAATCTGTATATTGAGGAAGCAGTAAAGGAAACAAAAGAAAAGTTCGGAGTAGGTATTAAAATCCATGGAGAAGAAATAAAAATTTTGAGGTTCGCTGATGATATTGTAATTCTGTCACAGACAACAAAGGACTTGGAAGAGCAGTTGAATGGAATGGATAGTGTCTTGAAAGGAGGGTATAAGATGAACATCAACAAAAGCAAAACGAGGATAATGGAATGTAGTCGAATTAAGTCGGATGATGCTAAGGGATTAGATTAGGAAATGAGACACTTAAAGTAGTAAAGAAGCTTTGCTATTTGGGGAGAAAAATAACTGATGATGGCCGAAGTAGAGAGGATATAAAATGTAGACTGGCAGTGGCAAGGAAAGTGTTTCTGAAGAAGAGAAATTTGTTAACATCCAGTATTGATTTAAGTGTCAGGAAGTCGTTTCTCAAAGTATTTGTATGGGATGTAGTCATGTATGGAAGTGAAACATGGACGATAAGTAGTTTAGACAAGAAGAGAATAGAAGCTTTCGAAATGTGGTGCTATAGAAGAATTTTGAACATTAGGTGGGTAGATCACGTAACTAATGAGGATGTATTGAATAGGATTGGGGAGAAGAGAAGTTTGTGCCCAACTTGACTAGAAGAAGGGATCGGTTGGTAGGACATGTCCTGAGGCATCAAGGGATCACAAATTTAGCATTGGAGGGTAGCGTGGAGGGTAAAAATCGTAGAGGGAGACAAAGAGATGAATACACTAAGCAGATTCAGAAGGATGTAGGCTGCAGTAGGTAGGAAGTAGGTAGGAAGAAGCTTGCACAGGATAGATTAGCATGGAGAGCTGCATCAAACTAGTCTCAGGACTGAAGATCACAACAACAACAACAATACAATAATTTTATCTTATATTCCCACAATTGGGAACACATACACTATTTTCTTGTTAATTTATCTACTTTTGTTTCATAAATGGAGTTTTACTCTAACAATTTAACCAAACCTACGCGTCGTGGGCGTGACCTCCTGTAGCATAATTACAGCTACGTTGGGATGAGCGTTTCAGTCAACACACGCAACTCTGTGTGTAGCTACAGCATCTACATGCCGCTACCACGTCGTAATGCTGATTTAATTTTTTTTTATCTACTAGATCTTTTAATAAATTTAGCTTACTAAGGTTTCTGAAAATGTTCTTATAGTGTCTGAAAATGGAATAGGACTAAGTCGATTGTGAGAAGTCCTCATGTGGCGTTTTCCGTGTATTTCGACTGAAAGAAAGTAGTCTAATTTGCCACTGCTAGTTTCTGTAGTTGTGGGCTCGCAAATATTTGCTTCTGTTGGCGAAATCTGTAGGTTCGGCTCCATGTTTACATAAGACTGTAATTAAAGATCATTTCTCCAATCCTGTGGGGATTATGGCAAAAGGAAAAAGGAAAAATGGTAGAACTCAGTATATAAGAACTTTTAATATGTAATCTAATATGTAATACTTGAAATCTCGCATGGTATGTAAAACAAAGATAATATGGCCACATCGATAGTAAAAATTGGCCATGGTTATTGTTAAAGGAAGTCTAATCGACATAAGTTGAAAATTCTTTGTTTAAAAAAAATAGAGGCAAATACTTTCGGTCAGGAAAATAGATCGAAGAATTCATTACTGAAGATAGGGAGTCAGTATTTATCAGTGGAAATTATATTTATTAATGGCTCTGCGCGAAATATCGACAGATATATTTAGATGCATGTTCTCGGTGGAGGCAAATAAATGAGGCGTGAATCGTTAATAAATTCTAAGAGATCTTTTAGAAAAGTTCATATTTAATCTTTTGTAAAAATAGTTTGTCTTATTATTCGTCAAACAAAAGTTATGATTTAAAAGACTTTCATGCTTCTCTTAATGTACAGAAGATGGGTGCGGTTACTGCAAGAGGTTGTAAAAGAAAGGAAAATACGTCCAGAAAACGTGAAATAAAACAGAAACTAATATGGTTGGTGAGTACAAAACCATGGATTCATATCCAAATCTGTAAAATTAAATTTCGTCAGTATTCAAGCCTATAGCAGATGTTCATGGCAACAGGATTAACTATGCTTGCAGTGTGGCGTGCAATGAAGTTCACTTACAGGCGAAAGCGTCACGTAGCACTTCGTATTTCACGCCAGTCGTATGAGTCTAACAAACAAGTGGTATGTGTTGATGGAAAATGGCTTTCCAAATCTGCTGGAGGAAAAATTACTGACAAATGTGTGGCTGTGTGTGCACGAGATTTGGGATCTTATGAAGCTATTGGCGGTTGCTCATGGATTAGTCGACGCCACAGAGACGTGTGGAAAGGTATTCGCGAAACCTATTACGCCTCACTCCACAACTGTCTCTCGACACATAACAGAAAAAGCGAAAAACTTTAGAAAGAAAATTGTGCTTGAAGTAATTTATTACGTGAATGGAGGTGAATGCGCGGCAACCACCGATATATGGCCATGTAGCGCAAACAGTGGACAGTACCTAACACGTAGAGTTTCTCATTTTGTTAACGGGAACCTCAGCTCACTTCTCTTGTTTGGAACCATGTTTCCAGATGACTCTAAAACGGGTGAAAATATTAGAGAGGAATTCTTGAGACGATTTATCTCCCTTGGTATTCGCGAGAATAGTCTCAAACATGACCAAGTTGGCAACATTACTGCTACTGTTCGTAGATATTCTAGACGATTTGTTCCTGTCACATGCTGAACATATTGCTAAGAAATGGGTTTAATGTGCGGTATATGTCATACAACTGCCCCAAACTTCATTTTGTAATAACTGCAGTGAAGGAACTTTGGACATTTGCAAAGCAAAGTGGCCTTGTTCATAGCCTAGAGAGAACAATGGAGCAGTCGAACGATACTCGCTCGATCATGCGATTCACAATACTTGAGTCGGTGAAAAGGCAGTGTTCGGTATTGTGTAAGAAGCTCCCTGAGATCTGAGAAACAGAAAGAACACAACGAAATGACATCACGGTGATCTACGAAATGATTTCTGTTCTGACGGTATGTAATGTTTTTATATTAAACTGCCATACATTAACGTGTAAATTAGTTCAGGAATCGGAAAGCAGAAATTTTTCTTACGTTCCATCAAGGAGAGCTCAAAAGAGTTGGAAACGGAAACAACTGCCTTTACTGCACCTCCTGTTGTTAAGGAAAATGACGCTCAAAAACACTTAAGTGAGAAGCCTGTGAAATAAAACTTGCAAATCCGCCTGAAAAATTAAGGAAAAGGCACCACGAGCTAGCTACTTTCCTGTGGGCACCGTTTCGCTCTCTGAAACTTATATCTGAATCTCAGAGGCGTGAAGTCGTGGGAGAGTTAATGCGTAAAATTCAATAACTACTACTTCAATAATTTCGAGTGACCAGTCACAAAAGAACGTTCTCACGTGAAGCGCAGTCTACCAAACAAAACTAAATTCGGTCACAGAAAAGACAGTCATCTCAGGTATATCGTCACCTGAAGAATAGCCAAATATACGTGAATGGTTTGTCAGACTGTGCAGACAGAACCTGGGAGTAACTCTGGTGACGTCCCGTAACGCTGAAAACTAATTCAAGTATTATTAAGAACGGAATATTTGCTTTTGTTTTCAGTAGTACTTTTACATTCTGCAGATTTGCCAAACGGTATGTTAAAAGTCTTTGTTGTATCATCGTGAACAAAAGGATAAAAGTTTGCTTTGTGTGCAGATATTTCGACTCCCATGCAGATAGGTACTTAATCCAGAATTGTAAATTGGTGGAAAATGTGGCTTCTCATTTGAATTAAAACAGACAAATATTTCCGACTCTCCAGAAGACGGTCAGAAAAATTTCGTGTGTATAATCATCCAGCTTTGTCTCTGCAGATTTCATTCTATGAGGTGCACGACGGTCACTGTTGGACCGAACAACGTTTTTGATCTTCTCTTTCTTCGCAGTAGCTCCAATATCACAGAAAATAAATGAAAGTATATGATGTAAAATTTTTTTTCACACCACGTTAGTTTAGTCCCATTAAACTCTAAACCAACTAACCAAAATATCAATTTTTTTATTTTCTTGCTACGTCGGCTGTAGATTGTATTATCTATTTGTACTGTAGCTTCCATTTATGCGAACTGTTCTGAAATTAGTGTCGGTTTATTGCCGCCAAATAAACGAATCTGTTTGTTTTGTGAATTATTATTGCATTGTAGGCATTTTGTCACTCAAAGTCATCAAGTTTTAAAGTTAGTGCAGTGATAATCTAACATGAAAACGCTTAATTTGGATAATCCATTGACATGAAACAGTACTGCGGACCCGGCGTAATGGCATAGTCAGTTTTTCTGTAGCACGAAATAAAATGTTTTCACAGGTCAGTAATCCGCTTCTCAGGAAAATTAGATTCACACTACCACGTTTATGGGACTATATGTAAACAGATGAGCATATTGACACAGATGATGAACACTGCAATATCACGAGATACACGTGCGGCATAGAACCATATCAGATGACTGCAACAATACTGCGAGTAATACGAACATGGAATTTAGAAATAAGTTAGTAATAGAAATAAAACAACGAATTTTCCTGTTTATACAAGTAAAACAAGTAATTATTTAGTTCTTTGGATCGTTACTTTCAAACATGTAAATGTGTAAATTGTGAAATGTGTAAGATTGAAACTGTAGAACATGTGAACTTTATAAAATTGTGCATAAACGTACGAATGCAGTGTAATAAGACGTAAATAGCCAAACACAAGCGCACAACACAGATAAGAAGAACCCTGCGGGGAGACGAGGCTCGAGATCTCCTACCGAGGGCCCTCTCCCGCTTACGCCACGGTTAGTTGTCATACCTTATACAAAAATTACTCAGAGTTAATACCACAACGTACATACATTTAGTAGTAGCTATAGAAGAACAGAACATGCCAATTCAGGTGAGACAGGTTCGAAGTGCTTACCGAAGCCTTCCCGCTTGAAACAGGCATGTGAAACTATCTAAATCTTTCCATTAGTGTATACTTTTTTCCTTAAGAATAATAATTTTTTCCCTATTTTACTTTCTTAAATCAACAATTTAATATACAGGGTGTAAATGTTAAGCTGACAAACCAGAGTAACTCGAAAAATAAGCTTCACACGAAAAAATGTATAGAATCCAGATGATTTTCGCGGCGGACATCTGCTGGTGCCGACCCCAGCCCTCTAGGGGTGGGACGGGAGGCAACCTTAAAATTTCAAACGGGAACCCCCATTTTTATTGCAGAATCAGATTCTACATAAAAAACTATGTACATTTTGTCTTAAACATTTGTTTTGATTTGTGGTAGTTGGCGCTGTAATTGAAGGAAATCCAAGTTCTCATTTTTGCGTGGAAAATGGTTACGGACAGACAAAGACTACTTCTTTACTTCGTAAATTTTGATTCGTTAAAACTAAAACTCTCCCTCTCTCCCCATAGGGTGGGGTTTGAGAGAGAGGAATTAGAGTTTTACAAATATTAACCCAAATATTAATTTTTTTCCCGCAGATTCGGATAAGTTTTGTTTGTTTCGTGGTAAAACTTTAATTCCTCTCTCTCAAACTTAAAGAAAAATAATCCAAGACTGCCGGCCGGGATGGCCGAGCGGTTCTAGGCGCTACAGTCTGGAACCGCGCGACCGCTACGGTCGCAGGTTCGAGTCCTGCCTCGGGCATGGATATGTGTGATGTCCTTAGGTTAGTTAGGTTTAAGTAGTTCTAAGTTGTAGGGAACTGATGACCTCAGATGTTAAGTCCCATAGTGCTCAGAGCCATTTGAACCATTTTAATCCATGACTAACCCAGTTTTATTGATAAAATCAACCCCAAAATTAAATCGACCGGCAGCTTCTGGACCAAGGCTAATGACAAGGGCCAGGGGAAATCCCCAACCGATATACTCCTCCGGACCCAACCTTGCAGAGGCAACACCTGGCCATTGCACCAGAGAAGGGACCGACAGAAATTTCGTAAGATGACCAAATTCAAGGAACCATTCCAAGCTTAATAGTGAAAGTGAGCTACCAGAATCCAAAAGAGCGCAAATCGGTTTACCACCTACTCGAGAACAAATATAAGGCACGGGCGGTGATGAGGGAGCGACAACACGGGTACGCCAAGATTGAAAGGCTCGATCCCGAGGTCGCTGCCCCGCCCGGCGTCATTTATTGGCTCTGGCAGCGCCGGGGCTGAAGGCAGGAGCGCACCGAATGAGCCGTGCTACCGCACCCGAAGCCACGCCGCGGCCCCCTTTTAATTACCTCAGGCGATGCAGGCGAATCAGGACCTCCCTTGACAACGCCCGTAGGCTGGCCCTTAACTTCACGACATACATTGTCCGCAAGCGGCAACGCAGATATCTCTACAACAGCGGCACGGAGCTCTTCCCAGGTTGAAGGACGATCACGAAAAACAAAGTGCGACTTATCTGCCACTCGCATTCCCCTAACAACAATGGACACCAAGTCTCGGTCTGGAAAATCGACCAACAAGGTCAAGCAGGCCATCTGAACTCTGTCGATAAACTGATGTAACTGCTCTTTATCCTTCTGCATCTCTCAAATGTAACGACACTCAAGCTGTTTCCGAACTCCGGTGGTCAATCTCTGGCTAATCACGAGCTCCCTCAACTGCTGTAAGGAGACCCCTCTGTCTTCTGCCTGCCAGGAGGTTCCGCAACTCACCTCTAGCTAACGGGTACAACAGTGACAAAACCATTTGGTGCGAAACACGAAAGGCAGCAGCATGTTGTTCAAGAGGAACCAACAACCATAATACGTTTTCGACCTGCGCAAGTCGATCTACGACTAATTCAGTAATATCTTGAAAGAAATATGCCAGAGGATTAGGCAATTAGGCAAACGCTGCGTCTAACTTAACAGAAGACATAACAGCACCACCTCGGGGCTGGCTCTCGGTTCCCCCTCGATATAGCAAGTCCCGCTCTTTGGTCCTCTTGCCATCCAATTGTAAACATGTAAGCTTAAACTGCAATGCATTAACCAAAGACGCCAATTCGACGTTTAATTTTTCATCATGTTCTTCCAAACCTAACACGTTATCCGGTTAGTTAAATGCACTAACTGTGTCCGCAACCTATCCAAGTGACTGTCACTAGGTTGAGTGCCTTCCAAAAGACAAATGGTGACCTCAAGGCCCTTAATGGCCTTAAATAAAAATTCCAAGGCTGCTTCTGTCTCACCGCCGGCGTGACGTCAACCGGGTAAAGAACGGTAGCACGCAAGCGGGCCACGAAGTCCGGAACACTGCCCTCAATAGGCTGACGCCTTATCGCCAACTCATAAACGAGGTGGTCCTTCCCCAACAGGCCGATCCCCGGGCACTGCCTGACCGCCATTTCAATAGGCACCTGAACCTATCAACAACCAAAGCAATATGGTGCAACACTAACAGAAATAAAATTCAAACTAACAGTAACTGGAATGGCAATATCACAAACGTTACCATGATCTGATACCAGTTGAAGTCTGGTTTCGCAGGGCAGAGCGGATCAGGTTATAGTTGTGGAAACGGCCAGAATCAGGTTCTGTCAGTTGCACAAAACATACAAACTTTATTTTCTTAAAACAATCACACATGCCCATAAAAGCATTCAAAAACAATACGGCTGAAGGTCTGAACGCAAGTTATTAAAATTGCCTTAAGGAATACACACAGCTGAAGGACTTAGTTACAAAATTTTACATGAAAACTCGGCTGATGGCCACACACTGGAGATAGGAGAACTGAGGGCTTAAGGCCTGGATAACAAGAATTTCAGATAGAGAAGAAAATTATAAAAGGTTTTAAACAAGTGACTTTCCAAATTTTAATGTAAGATGGCTGAAGGCTTTATCTTAAAATATTTCACGTAAAGTTTGGCTGAACGCCACATGCTGAACATAGAACAACTCAAGGCTTAAGGCCTGGATAACAAGAATTTCAGACAGAGAAAAATATTTTTAAAGTTTTAAACAAGTGATTCTTCATATTTTAATTTAAGACGGCTGAAGGCCTTATCTTAAAATATTTCACGTAAAGTACGGCTGAGGGCCACATACTGAACATACAACAACTCAAGGTTTAAGGCTTGGATAATAATAAGGATTTCCAATGGGAAACCTCCCCCCTCCCCTTTTTTTTAAAAAAAATTAGTTTAAGCAAGATCTTCAAGGTTTTAATTTAAGATAGCTGAAGGCCTTAACATTAAAACAAACTAAGTTAATAGACGGCTGAAGGCCTCGCACAGTACTTGAGACTAAAAGAAAATATCAATGTAGAACAACAGAGCAGTGGTGCTCAGAAGTGCTCCTAGGGTCGGCCTCAGGAGGTAACTCTGACACATGTTTACGTGAGATAGGCAGCCAAGCGTAATACTGAATAATCGGCTGGCAACCCAACCCAGGGACGGCTGACAGCCTGATCAACAACCTAATGAGTTCCCTTGCGCCCGACCAACAGCACTACGATGGAAAAATCAGAGAGGACGAAGATAGCAGCAGCAGCAGCAGCACTACGTCTTGAAAATTGGCGTCTAAATACAGACAAAACACAGTAAACACTCAAAAATATGAACAACAACAAAGGCTGTGGAACTAAAAGCGATGCCGGACATCATCAACACGGCAAGGAAACACACACTGCTGGAAAACTACGCTACCGACTAAGGCAGGTAACTGGAAGGTTAACAGCCACAAGGCACAAGATACCACTGGTGCACTTCACTAATAAGCATCAACCAATTCAATAGTTAAATACCTTACAGGAAGACAGCTGTAAAATTTCGCTGACTCCAACAAACCATAGGTTGCTGCTTACAAGCCGGCCACTGTGGCCGAGCGGTTCTAGGCACTTCACTCTGGAACCACAAGTGTGCTACGGTCTCAGGTTCGAATCCTGCCTCGGGCATGGATGTGTGTGATGTCCTTAGGCTAGTTAGGTTTAAGCAGTTCTAAGTCTAGGGGACTGATGATCTCAGATGTTAAGTCTCCTAGTGCTTAGAGCCATTTGACCATTTTTTTGTTGCTTGTAGGAATGGCCCAGAAAGCAACAACCAACAATGAATGAAGAGATGTCACAGCAGTTGAGGTTTCATGTCAGGTTAAGTGATCACTCAACTTCAGTGTCCAGGTTCGGTGGGCGACGAACTTTGTAGCTCTCGCAGCTAGCCCCTCACAAATCCGACCGTGCATGCTCGCCGCCAGCTGTGCGCCACGGAGACTTACTGGCTGCTCTGTGCCAACCGACCGACTGCCACACACACCACACACGGAAGTATAGCTTTCACACCAAAGATGGTACATTAGTACTAGTATCGATAAGCGCTGCTGTTGCCACTGACGGAGGCAAGTCAGCAACTCGTTATGGCGGTAACTCAGGGAGACATAAGACGCCACTCGATTGTGACAAATGCCAAAGAACAAGACACCAACTCGAGCCGGCCACGGCTCTTAATGCTCAGTCTGGTACTTCGGGTCTGGTCATGCTGAAAGCAGTCGTGTGCCATCTTTGATTAGTTACGTTGCGTGTTATGCTTAAGACTAAATTCATAAAAGTTACGACTTCATTCAGATCATTTCCTGTGTTTCATCCACACTGAGATCTTTTCGAGTGACGAACCAAGTGCAGAAAGTAGTAGTTAGCTGGCATGTATTTGTAGAGTTTCATTCCGTGTTCAGATCAGTATTTTCCATTTTTGAGGCACGACTTTTGGTTCGGTCTTCCCATAACGTGTACACGCAATAATGGTGCTGTATGTGGATACTATCTCACTCTGTGGAATACCATTAGGGTATACATAAAGTCCAGGAACACTTTAAATTATTTATTGCACAAGAATTAGACATTGTATAGGTGTCACACATATTGAATTTTGAAGAGGAACTCTGAAAGCTTTTTGTTTTTACAAACATTCGATATGAGAACCATAAGTGACCCGACAGAAGTCAATACGGTAATCGAATTCTTGCGATACCCGTCCCAGCATGGCATCGTCGACTGTGGCAGTCACTTCCTTTATTCTCAACTGAAGCTCTGCTACATCACGTGGTAGAGGCAGTACATACACCAGATCTTTAATGTGTCCCCACAGAAAAAAGTCACATGGAGTGAGATCTGGTGATCAGGGAGGCCATTTCATGAAACAGCTGTTCCCTTCTGTAGCACGGCACCTGAACTCGTCCTGTTTGCGATTAGAGTTGACTATCGGCAAATTACCAAACTACGCTGTGGCGGTATACATTAAAAAAATTTCAGGGTTTCTCTTCAAAATGACATATGTATGATATCTGTACAATAATTGGTTCTTGTGCAATAAATAATTGAAAGTGTTCCTGGACTTTATGTACACCCTATATTCTAAGCAGAGTGAACCCCAAATCTAACAGCATTTCTCGGCTGGTTTGATGGTTGTGAGATTTATCACTTTTGGTGGAAGGGCTTTGACTTTGAGATATGAGTTACTTCAGCCACATAGTTCGACTGGTGGCAGACTGAACTACTTCTTTCTGTTGCTCACCTACTTGTGGGATTGTTAAATGATTAATGGAGCATTATCATCGTTCTCCATAGTTTCCATCTTCTCTTATCTCCATTTTAAGTTCATCGTGCTGCTTTTTCCGTGTGACTTGTGCTTGGAACTTGATCATTATGAAAGTAAGGGACTGTAATTTCATTTTGGCTTCAGTGTTTGTTCATGTATTTAGTGTGGGATGTTAAATACCATAATAAATGCCCATATTGGCGAGAAATGTGTATTTTTCCGCTTCCAGAATATTATATCACCTGAAAGATAAGGACGAAGTTTATTAAGTTCGGTATGAGAGTTAAGGGAGCTTCTTGTTTATGTGAGCCGCGGCACGCCTACGTGCAGTGGGAACGCATCACGTTCCTCTGCGTTATCCAATATCAGTGTATCTCATGAATAGTTACTGCACACGCTGTAGACGTAGGTAAGATATAATTAATGTAGCTACTTGTTCGTACGCTCATTGAGTCAGCGTAAGTGCTGTAAGTACATAGAATATTGCAGCTTGCTTGTCTACTCGACGCAGAATTCACTACACGGCCTCCAAACTCGTTCGTGCAAGCAGAGAGGGACAGCGGCACCTTGTAGGGGACACCGAGGCAGGTCGGCCCACTTCTTCTTCTTGATTTTTTTCTCCAGCTTGTGTTTTAAATGTTTTCACTGACATCTTTATGTGGAAATATTGGTACCTTGTTTTAGCAGGTTTACAGCTTAATAGTTACGGCTTCTCACTGTATAATCATACAAAGTACTTAGCAGAGTAACATTAGCAGAGTTAGTCTCCCAAACCCACGGGCGAGGTAGCCCAACAGTTAGGCCAGGTTAGCCCATATGATTTTGTCATTTAATTTACTCAGTACAATCGTTTCTTTAACTGAAAATATATCGACTATAATACTCACAGTTTATTTTAATATTGATTCCTACAGCTTTAGAACAAGAACTGCAATCATAAATTGTGTTACTACTGCGTGACGGACAGTATGTTTCAAATGGCTCTGAGCACTATGGGACTTAACATCTGACGTCATCAGTCCCCTAGAACTTAGAACTACTTAAACCAGACTGAAGTGCCTAGAACAGCTCGGCCATACCGGCCGGCGACGGACAGTATGTCCAGAATTTTTATCAGCCTTCGTATAAGATCCCGACATGCTCTTCTCAGTTCAAACATCCATAAAACAATCAATTTTCATTTCCATTTTAACACGTGGAAGATATTTCCACCGCCTGCAACTTGTAAGTTGAATCCATAAATCACCTGGAGTCCTGTGAGAAAATGTTTTATGACACCTAAGACACAGGGCATCGTTAACTTTGTCTTGAAGAACCTTCTTAAGAAAACCGCCTTTCTTTCTGCGTTTCATTTGAGTAACTTTACGTGTGATTTAATTTGAGCATGGCCATTTCCTTTAGAAAGTAGTTTTCCACGCAGAAAATTCGTATTTCTTTTTGAACTGTTTATTTTCCAGTCTGTGAAGGCTTGCTTTTCGCATTGTAATACACGTTTCACTGGAGTGTGTGTCATTGTAGTTGAAGCTGCTTTCTCGTTTGTTTGCTTTTTTTGGTTGCTATTTCTCAAATGGCCAGATTTCTTGGGGCTTTGGAAAGCACGGTTGGTCGGGTGATGTGACGTTCAAATCAACGGCGCTGTTACTGACAGCGTACGTGGAACACAAGTTGAAGCGCCAGAAGCGCCAGAAGCGCCAGCTACGGCAATTAAACTACAGCCAGTAGCATTAGGATCGGGTCTGTCTACTATGTACGAAGGCATCGTCAAACATAAAAAACTCGAAAAGAAAAAAAATCATAGTGCATATTGATGTTGTCGAATCTGTACTCAACGGGCTTTTGCACAGTCTATCTGTCTCTGTACGACGTGGCAACAACACAGTCGACTATCTACGATGGATTGGCCTGTAATGTCTACGGATGCAGATCCGGTCCTAAATGTTTGGTCGTATTTTAAGATGAAGCATTAAGGAGAGCAAGTACATACTTTGAAGCAACCGTTACATAAAATCAGGACGATATGGAGATCGTTACTGAGAAAATATGCACAAAATCTGGTAAAAATCGTACCAAAAATGTGCCAATCTGTAATCGATAGTGGTGGCGATTGGTTTAACTATTAGTAATAACACGTATTTTCGTGTAAACGTATATTTACAATAGTTTCTTTTATTTCATACACTTTCGTACACTTTCTTGTGGAACTGATTGTACTTGCAGTAGTTACAAAAAGAGAGGGGTAAACTGGCCGTGTGGGCCGACATACCCCTGTTTAATCTTTGTTGATCCATTATGGACTGTGGGACAAATTACTGTATCAAGAAATGCCCCTGTTTAAGTGGGCCAATGTGCCCCATCACCATACTGGAATTGTTTTAGTTCGGTAACGAAAACATTTTAAAGATTTATCACTGTATATACCGTGTAGACATAATCGTTAATCTGTGCAGTTAAATCTTTGTACTTACTTGTTCAGTAAGAGAGTTTTCTAGGACTAGACAACTAAATATCTTGAAGAAGCCAAATTTACTTTCACTTACAAGAAATCATCAAATATGCACCCTTCTTCGCTCGCCGGTCTACCTGCAGTGACGCGTATATGGAAACACGACGGTAGTGTTTGTGTCAGTAGGTGGTGTACTCTAACGGCAGTTTAACGGAACACTAACAGTTGGCCGTGGTGCCCCATTGGCCGATTTAGCCCGGGTCTCCGACGGGTTAGGCAGCGTGCACGTGGCACTTCCAGCCAGGCTGAGATCGCACATGCTGCTTGCAGGTGTTTCTTTTCTTATGACCGATCGGCCTTTACTTTTCGAATACACTTCGTAAATATCAGGTCATAAACATATGAAGGAAGCGTCATGACGGATGAAATAAATGCTTTAATAAATAAATAATTGCGGTATGTTAAATAGGACGCATTAGTTACAGCGGAGTCAAAGAGTCGTGCCTAGAGAAGAGATACGCAGCTGATAAAGTGATGCAGACTGCATGACAGGCCGCCAGGTGAGGCGCTGCAACGCTAAACGCGAATGCCGGAATCATCACTACGCGATGGACACGCTCAATTTCCTTCCGAATTCTTCTCAAACCCGAGGCTGCTGTTAGTATTAATGATCTCCTTGACGGAACTTGAAATCAGTATCTTTCTTTCTTCTGCATTTTTTCGACGTACGATGTTACTAGATACAGCTGTACTACAGAGACTGCCTACTTCACTCTTGTCCCTTCTCTTCTGGAATGTTGCTGGCTGGTATGGTGTACTAAGCAGATGGAACTGACATAGGACGCTCAAAACTTTTTGAAAAGCGCAGCTCGTTTTGTTTTATCGCGAAATGGGGGAGGTGCTATCACGGATGCTGGGGTGGCAAACATTAGACAAATGCGAAACTGGATTAGACAAATGTGTTCTTCGTTGCGACTAGGTCTTTTCACGAAAGTTCAGTCAGAAATTTTCTACTGCGAATGCCACGATATTTTTTTAAGTTCCACCTTCTTAGTGGTATTGATCATTGAGATTGTAACGTTGTTGCTTTAATTTGTGGTGTAAGCGGTGCTGATAGACAATAAAAGCGGGTTAAAAGCTGTGAGCTGTCTGGGGAAGTTAACCTTGCATTACTGCGCAACTGTTTCACCAGGTATCCAGTCTAGCTTACCAAATTCCCAACCAGACAAACATTAATTATAATCTTTTAATAGTCATACGACAACCGGTGATATATATATATATATATATATATATATATATATATATATATATATATATATATATAAAGAGAATTTAAATAAAAAGAAATAAATCAGTTTATATTTGGAAATTTATTTTAACATTGATCATTGAAATTTCAGCATATTAAACTTGATTCATAACTAAACTGGTGCCTTATTTAGGATTGTGAAAATGTGAGTTTGTACTCTTACGGAACACATTAAATAGGGAGCCAAGATTGGGAAACTGCATACAACACTGCATTCATAAAACAACACACGAAGAACGTTGAAACATATGCAAGAGGAAATTAACCACAACCAACCGATTCAATTTTCACCCAAAGAAGTTACGTTCGTAGCACAATCCTGTCCGTCATGTAATTACCACACACTGGTGTACTAAATTCATACTAACTCTCTGTGAAATCTTCCCGAAAAGAATAGCTGAGGGCTACTTTGATGATTACACCACATGCTTCACGTGGTCAATTTGGTTTACACAATGAGTGTAACTCCACAATAATTTTGATAATTAAAATAAAATAGATCGGAAAGCAATTTACAAAAGGAAAACCTCGAACTGGTTACTATCGTCTTACTATTAACCTGATGGGTCAAACAATTGTATAAGCACGTGGTACTGGTCTCACAAAGTACACCCCACGTGGGTTGAACATAAAGAAAAGTTGCTATATTGAAAAATATTGTCAAGACGAGACGTTATAATCTCACGCACACTCGCATTTAAGATTGGTGATCTGAGTTAGAGTTACTGATCAACACGTGGTTCCACTTTACTCACAAAGTAGTGACAAAGCAACTACCGGAATATATTCTGAACTTCACACGAGAATTACACTGCGTTGCAATTTAAGATAACATTAGAAATTTTAGAGCTAAACCTGAAATAAAGGTGATTAAATTTTCAGTTAGGCTGAACTTAAGAAATCCATTGTCCTACGGACTTAGCAGACACGCGCTTAGCCGGAGATCTTACCACTTCAGACGCTCGCCACGGACAGACTGATGTGGTCCCTTCCTGAGGGTGGCTCACAAATACAAACGGAAGTGGCCAGAGAGGCAGCTTACTATACCAACATGACAAGGGACATACAGGACGATACTAAGGATAGAAACCTCTTTGCTTTTAGAAAGCGTAGCTACCTGTTCCGACGTTGGTCCTACTGTTCTCTAGCAGACAGGCTTGTCTGGTACCATCCAGCATGCAACTAGAAATACATTTGCTCATTCATTCTCTCACACAGAAGGGAAGGGGGATGACAGTATCTTATCATATACAGTATATAAAAGAAAGCGGATGTAGGATCTGTATGAGACTGTGTGACATGAATTACATCTAAACTGTGTTTTAAAGTGTAGTAGTGTGACAGATCGTTCTTGTTTATGTGTAAAAGTAACACGTTCCACTGCTCAGTCTCCTCCCAGATAGTCAGAAACACCACAGTACATTTAGAAGAAGAATTTATGCCGTAAATGACAACAGATTTAAGAAATTAACATGAAAGGAATCCAACAGAGACCTTTCAAGATAAAATAGAGCAAATAAGAGCTTTCGCTGAAAGGTTTAGGTGTTACTATTCCTATGTGCTGTTCGCGGGTGGAAAGGAAAAGATATACCCGCAAGTGTTTTGTGATTACTCTGCTAAATAATTAAGTGTGAATTTCAAAGTAATCATGTGAAAGGAAAATGCCCTCCCATTTTTATCGGCAATAATGTCCATCAAAATCGCTGATCACAATATTTAATCTGTGAAGCTTCTTACGGCTGACTCTTCTGAGTAAAGGAAAAAGTCTGAATTTTGAAAGTGCGAAACCAGGGATCCCGCCACAAATAAAATTCACTCAAACGTACATTAAAGAACACTTATTAGCTAACTGTATCGCTTTCTGCGCGTTACGAGATTCCTGTTACTAACTTAATGAAGAGCAGAGAAAATGCGGTATGTCGTTGTAGAGGGGTGCTGGTTATTCAAGCGGGAAGGGAAACCGTTCGATGAATTGCTGAATACAACATGCGAAAGCCATTTCTCCAATAAATGAGGTTGTCGCAAAGAAGAAAGAGTAATTATTTTTATTTGCTTGGCACTATCATGATCCAATAACGTTATATTCCGGTTTTACATATTATTCTGTTCCATTACTCTCACTAATTCCGTAAGTGCATGTTACCCACAATAAAAGGGACGCAGATATATCCATTTTGGAATCTCACACCAAAAAAGTTACATCCACGCTGAGAACAAACTGTTTTGCGGAACATGAATTCTTGAATGTTTAACTTATTATTTATATTTATATGCATAACCAGTAAAAACACCACTCCCGATTCATTTACATTCCCGTCCATCTGTGCTACCAAATACCTTCACAAAACTTTGAGTCATCCACTGAAGTAGTGTCTTTACTTTGCCTGCTGCTACCAGCCAATGGCACAGATTATCCCAAAGCCGTACACACAACACGTACGTGTCTTAGTGATGCACGTAATGATGATGGACGGCTAAACCTCTGAAACATATAGTGGACATGTACTTAACTGCGGCTAGTGTAATTTCATTTGACGTCAGTAACAGCCACGGTAGAGCAATTCCTAATGACGTAATATGTCCACCTCGTAGTTGCTACTCCCCCGAGTGGTCCGGTAACAGCGATGGTATGTCGCAGACACCTGCCGACTAGTCTGAGCTCTGCTCAGATCGCGTCTAGGACGGACATTCCGGTGAGCTGGTGTCGGTAGCAGTCTACGAATCGAAATGCCAGCAGCGTGACCGTCGTTTTCGTCCTCGCCTCTTGCGGTGCCTCCTATACGGGGGGACAGGAGGCTGCTGCCGAGAAGTAACGGGCCGCGCGGTCAGGCGTGTATTCTTAGCAACGGCGGCTGCTCCAGCCCTGAATTCCCGTCGCTAAGTCCAGGATCTAGGGCTGGGGTTTTCTGAACTGCTGCTACCATCGCGATAGACTACGCCGTACGCCTGGATCGCGGAAAAGTTTCAACGGCGGAAATTTCGCCTCTAACAGCCCGTGTCGGCCTTCTACCACACACGGTTGCGTTCGTTCGAGAGAAATTATTGACATGCAACTTCTGTCGAAAGTAGCGAACGGGCGCCTTCAAGGCGATGGCCGAGGACACGCCGTGTCCGCAGTGGAATGCTGCGGAGAGAACGGTTCTCCAGGAGTCAACGGTCCGCCGAGGGCTGGGAAACCGGCGGCAGTCAGCAGCGTGTGTGGAACACCCGCGCTGCCGACGTTGCTGTCTTGCGAGGTGGCGAAAATCTGAGGGAGCTGCAGGCTCTG
The DNA here is from genome assembly GCF_023864275.1 of Schistocerca cancellata. NCBI lineage: Eukaryota > Metazoa > Arthropoda > Insecta > Orthoptera > Acrididae > Schistocerca > Schistocerca cancellata. The sequence continues at coordinate 519,127,870 of NC_064634.1, read as the reverse complement.
CGTCCCATACAAAATGCTCAAAATACGATCCGCACCAGTTGCGTTCCTGCGAAAGTGAGCGGAATTCCATTTCAGGGGAGCAGTGAATGGGGGAATAAGTCTCACGAAATATTTTAAAATATTGTAACTTCATTTCGAAAAAAAACGGAATGTAGGCAGCGTGATCGAAAGCATACATCTATGGACGTCTGTGAAACCAAAATATGAGGCTGTGCAACACTCACTAACGTTTCTTCCAGCCTGTGCATTCTAACATTCGCACATCCTCCTAAGTGGAAAGAGTGTCCAACGGTCTTAGATGCTCCTAAGTGGCAACCAGGCCCCTGGAGGAGACGAGATTCCGTCAGAATTACTTAGTCTCTTTGTTGAGCCTGTCATGGCAAAAAAAAGAAAGGTCTGGCGTGTCATATATATGAATATATGAAGCAGGCAAACTTCTGAAAGAATGCAATAGTACCATTGCCAAAGAACGAAGATGCTACCATGTGTCAGCACTATCGAACCATCTGTGTAATAAGACATGATTGCAAAACATTGACACCTTTTAGTTATAGAATAATAGGAAAACTGGTAGAAGCCGATCTTTCTATGTATCAGGTCCTGATAAATTATTAAATGATCAAACGGACCAGAAACGTAAAACTTATATACACTACTGGCCATTAAAATTGCTACACCAAGAAGAAATGCAGATGATAAACGGGTATTCATCGGACAAATATATTATACTAGAACTGACATGTGGTTATATTTTCACGCAATTTGGGTGCATAGATCATGAGAAATCGGTACCCAGAACAACCACCTCTGGGCGTAATAACGGCCTTCATACGCCTGGGCATTGAGTCAAACAGAGCTTGGATGGCGTGTACAGGTACAGCTGCCCATGCAAACACGATACCACTGTTCATCAAGAGTAGTGACTGACGTATTGTGACGAGCCAGTTGCTCGGCCACCATTGACTAGACCTTTTCAATTGGTGAGAGATCTGGAGAGTGTGCAAGCCAGAATGGCCCGTACAGGACCTGCAACATGCGGTCGTGCATTATCCTGCTGAAACGTAGGGTTTCGCAGGGATCGAATGAAGGGTAGAGCCACGGGTCGTAACACATCTGAAATGTAACGTCCACTGTTCAAAGTGCCGTCAATGCGAACAAGAGGTGGCCGAGACGTGTATCAACTGGCGCCCCATACCATCACTCCGGGTGATACGCCAGTGTGGCGATGACGAATACACGCTCCCAATGTGCGTTCACCGCATTTTCTCCAAGCACGGATGCGACCATCATGAGCTGTAAACAGAAGCTGGATTCATCTGAAAAAATGACGTTTTGACATTCGTGTACCCAGGTTCGTCGTTGAGTACACCACCGCAGGCTCTCCTGTCTGTGATGCAGCGTCAGGGGCAACCGCAGCCATGGTCTCGGAGCTGATAGTCCATGCTGCCGCAAATGTCGTCGATCTGTTCGTTCAGATGGTTGTTGTCTTGCAAACGTCCCCATCTATTGAATCAGGGATCGAGACGTGGCTGCACGATCCGTTACAGACATGCAGATAACATGCCAGTCATCTCGACTGCTAATGATATGAGGCCGTTGGCATCAAGTACAGCGTTCCGTATTACCCTCCTGAACCCACCGATTCCATATTCTGCTAACAGTCATTGGATCTCGAGCAACGCGAGCAGCAATGCCGCGATACGATAAACCGCAATCGCGATAGGCTACAATCCGACATTTATCAAAGTCGGATACGTGATGGTACGCATTTGCCCTTCTTACACGAGGCCTCACAACAACGTTTCACCAGGCAAGGCCGGTCAACTGCTGTTTGAGTATGAGAAATAGTTTGGAAACTTTCCTCATATCAGCACGTTGTAGGTGTCGCCACCGGCGCCAAACTTGTGTGTATGTTCCGAAAAGCTAATCATTTGCATATCACAGCATCCTGTTCCTGTTGGTTAAATTTCGCGTCTGTAGCACGTCATCTTCGTGGTGTAGCAATTTTAATGGCCAGTAGTGTCGATAACTTCACTGAAATCATACAGCACGATTCTGGATAGTTAAAAAAAATTAAAAAAAGAGATACGTACTACGGAAACATGACAAAGATGATACTACCACGCCATAGATCATTGCGATACATAGGCAAATAAATAAACAAATTGTAACCACATAGCATCGCTGCATTAACTGTTTGTTAACGGTAGCTGTCAAAACAACAGAAGTATACGACATCGGCAGAAGACCTAAGATGACATTTTTCAACTACAACAATTATAAGTGAAAATAAAATTAAATGATTAACGAATAAAATTAGTCTTTATGTCCATTATGGACTAATATCTATGTATAAAATGCAGCATCCTGAGAGACTGACTGAGTAACTGACTCTTCACTGCCCAGCGCAAACCACAAAGGACAGACAGTTGATATTTGGAGAAGCTGTGTATCTTACACTGTGGGTGTCGTCTAAGAAGGGATGTTTCGAAATTCCATCTGAAGCGGTTGAAATAGGAGTTGAAGTTTTTTTTTTTTTTTTAATTTCACCATTAAGGTCAGAGGTAGAGTAATATGTGTTTCAGCATTTTTGGAAATTTAACCCTCATCATCATCATAAGTCGTTGTGCTCACTGCTGAGCACCGTGACCCCATGAACCAAGTGTCTCCACCCCAGACGGTTGCTCGCCTATCTTTGTGCTTGCTGAAGAGGTAGACCGGAGATCTTCTTGATTTGATCTATCCATCTGCTCGCTGCTCTTCCTCTTGGTCTCGTGCCCTCGATCTTTCCTTGCAAGATTATTTTCTCTAGATTTTCTCCATCTCTTCTCGCAGTATGGCCAAAGAAGTGGAGAATTTTTTTGGGTGACTCGAGAAGAAAGGCGTCTGAAGATATCGAGTTGTTCAATAATGGACACATTTTTTCTTCTTTCTGTCCATTTTATGCGTGGCATCCTACACCAGCACCAAAGCTCAAAAGCATCAATGCGCTTTTTTGTCTCTGGCCTTGAGTGTCCATGTTTCGCAACCATAAAAGAAGACAGAAAACACGAGTGTCTCAACTAGCCGGATCTTCGTGCTATTTGTTATTGCTCTGGTCCGCCAGATCTTGGTGAGCTTCTTCACTCGCCCTAGCGTGATGCGTGTTCTTATCTCATCTTCACAACTTCCCGTGCTGCAGGTGGTTGACCCAAGACAGATGAAGGGATGCACGACTTCCAGTTCCTTTAATCGACCTGTGAGCTGGATCTGTTCTTCTCGATCAACTTGATGAGGTGAAATAGTGGCTGAAAGCGCTTTTTTAAAATATGTTATTAAAGAACCGCTAAAATATTTTTAAACTTACATCAGCGAACATTGATATTTGACTTCTCGATTAGAAAAAAACACACGTGTTTCAATGTTTTGTAAAATTGATCCTTTAAGAGGGTGAAATAGGGAACGAGAGGTTTTATGAAACTATTCTATTATGAAAGCATTTTTAAACATAAAACTATGAAAATGTAAATTTGACTTCTCAATTAGAAATAAAAAATACGCGTTTCACTGTTTTTGGAAATTCAAGCCCTATGGGAGTGAAACGAGGGATGAAATTTTTTATGGAAATATTTCATTTTGCAAACATTTTTGAGCTAAATCTACGGAAAGTTGTAGTTGGCTTCTCTGTTAGAAATAAAACATACGCATTGTCACTGTTTTTGGAAATTAAACCCCTAAGGACGTGAAATAGGGGGTTAAATGTTTCATGAAAATATTTCATTGTGAAAGTATTTTTAAAGCTAAATCTTTGAAAATGGTATTTAGCTTCTCGGTTGGAGATGAAAAAGTAAGTATTTCAGTGTTTTTGGAAATTCGAGCCCTGAGGGGGTGAAATAGGATCAGATTGATTCACTGACTCGTTATCTCCCAGCCGAAAGCGCTATGGATAGAAACTTTAAGTTAGGGGAGGGTGTGGATCTTATAGACATCGTTTAGGAAGAGACTGTCCAAAATTCACCTCCTAAGGAGGTGAAAAAGGCGATGAAAAGGTTTTTGAAAGGTTGTCGCTATTAAAGGAATTTGAAGTTAGAACAGCGATAACTGGTATTTGGTTTCTCAGTCAGAAAATAAAATAATACATGTTTGAGCATTCTTGGAAATTCAAGGAGGTAAAATAGTGGGTGAAAGTTTTCTTGAAATAAATGATTGCTAAAGAACTAGTAAAGGAATTTTAAGGCAACATTTACGACAATTGGTATTTGACTTCTCGGTTAGAAATGTTTTAATAAGAAAAATACGTTTCATCGTTTCTGGAAATTCAACCCTCAAGGAAGGGGATGAAAATTTTTAAGAAAATATTTCAGTAAATTCAAAAAATTTTAAAGCTAAATTTATGAGAATTGGTACTTCACTTCTCGGTTAGATAGAGGAAGTGTTGGGTAGAAGATGAAAATTGCTACGAAAATATCTCCACAAGAACGCAAAAGCCATGATTAACAAAAAATTTGGACTCCAGTTAGCAGAATCGCATTTTGGTTAGAAGCACATTCGGAAAAGGCCACGCTTAAATGGCCTTAATTAACATGAAAAGCTAGAAGGTGTTGCAATTTGTGAACAACATAAAATTCAATTAAAATGAAGACAAAAATATCTCCACACTCTGTACAGTCTGCGGCAGCGAAACAGCGAGCGCCAAGCTAGTGAGATTACGAGACGGCGACGTGACGTGGATGTAAGCACCAGCACACAACCAAACAAAGCAGTTGGTAGTTACGATTTGACAACTGTTAACAAATCGTAATGAATCATGGATCTTGCCATTGGTGGGGAGGCTTGCATGCCTCAGCGATACAGATAGCCGTACCGTAGGTGCAACCACAACGGAGGGGTATCTATTGAGAGGCCAGACAAACGTGTGGTTCCTGAAGTGGGGCAGCAGCCTTTTCAGTAGTTGCAGGGGCAACAGTCTGCATGATTGACTGATCTGGCCTTGTAACACTAACCAAAATGGCCTTGCTGTGCTGGTACTGCGAACGGCTGAAGGTAAGGGGAAACTACGGCCGTAATTTTTCCCGAGGGCATGCAGCTTTACTGTATAGTTAAATGATGATGGCGTCCTCTTGGATAAGACATTCCGGAGGTAAAATAGTCCCCCAATCGGATCTCCGGGCGGGGACTACTCGAGAGGATGTCGTTATCAGGAGAAAGAAAACTGGCGTTCTACGGATCGGAGCGTGGAATGAGAGATCCCTTAATCGCGCAGGTAGGTTAGAAAATTTAAAAAGGAAAATGGATAGGTTAAAGTTAGATATAATGGGAATTAGTGAAGTTCGGTGGCAGGAGGAACAAGACTTCTGGTCAGGTGACTACAGGGATATAAACACAAAATCAAATAGGGGTAATTCAGGAGTAGGTTTAACAATGAACAGGAAAATAGGAATGCGGGTAAGCTACTACAAACAGCATAGTGAACGCATTATTGTGGCGAAGATAGATACCAAGCCCACGCCTACCACAGTAGTACAAGTTTATATGCCAACTGGCTCTGCAGATGACGAAGAAATTGAAGAAATGTATGATGAAATAAAAGAAATTATTCAGATAGCGAAGGGAGATGAAAATTTAATAGTCATGGGTGACTGTAATTCGTCAGTAGGAAAAGGGAGAGAAGCAAACGTAGTAGGTGAGTATGGATTGGGAGTAAGAAACGAAAGAGGAAACCGCCTGGTAGAATTTTGCGCAGAGCACAACCTAACCATAGCTAACACTTGGTTCAAGAATCATAAAAGAAGATTGTATACATGGAAGAAGCCTGGAGATACTGACAGGTTTCAGATAGATTATATAATGGTGAGACAGAGATTTAGGAACCAGGTTTTAAATTGTAAGACATTTCCAGGGGCAGATGTGGACTCTCACCACAATCTATTGGTTATGAACTGTAGATTAAAACTGAAGGAACTGCAAAGAGGTGGGAATTTAAGGAGATGGGACCTGGATAAACTGACTAAACCAGAGGTTGTACAGAGTTTCAGGGAGAGCATAAGGGAACAATTGACAAGAATGGGGGAAAGAAATACGGTAGAAGAAGAATGGGTAGCTTTGAGGGATGAAGTGGTGAATGCAGCAGAGGATCAAGTAGGTAAAAAGACGAGGGCTAGTAGAAATCCTTGGGTAACAGAAGAAATATTGAATTTAATTGATGAAAGGAGAAAATATAAAAATGCACTAAATGAAGCAGGCAAAAAGGAATATAAACGTCTCTAAAATGAGATCGACAGGAAGTGCAAAATGGGTAAGCAGGGATGGCTAGAGGACAGATGTAAGGATGTAGAGGCTTATCTCACTAGGGGTAAGTTAGATACTGCCTACAGGAAAATTAAAGAGACCTTTGGAGAAAAGAGAGCCACATGTATGAATATCAAGAGCTTAGATGGAAACCCAGTTCTAAGCAAAGAGGGGAAAGCAGAAAGGTGGAATGAGTATATAGAGCGTCTATACAAGGGCGATGTACTTGAGGACAATATTATGGAAATGGAAGAGGATGTAAATGAAGATGATGTGGGAGATATGTTACTGCGTGAAGAGTTTGACAGAGCACTGAAAGACCTGTGTCGCAACAAAGCTCCGGGAGTAGACAACATTTCATTAGAATTACTGACAGCCTTGGGAGAGCCAGTCCTGACAAAACTCTACCATCTGGTGAGCAAGATGTACGAGACAGGCGAAATATCCTCAGACGTCAAGAAGAATATAATAATTCCAATCCCAAAGGAAGCAGGTGTTGACAGATGTGAAAATTACCGAACTATCAGTTTAATAAGTCACGGCTGCAAAATACTAACACGAATTCTTTACAGACGAATGGAAAAACTAGTATAAGCCGACCTCGGGGAAGATCAGTTTGGATTCCGTAGAAATATTGGAACACGTGAGTCAATACTGACCCTACGACTTATCTTAGAAGCTATATTAAGGAAAGGCAAACCTACGTTCCTAGCATTTGTAGACTTAGAGAAAGCTTTTGATAATGTTGACTGGAATACTCTCTTTCAAATTCTTAAGGTGGCAGGGCTAAAATACAGGGAGCGAAAAGCTATTTACAATTTGTACAGAAACCAGATGGCAGTTATAAGAGTCGATGGACATCAAAGGGAAGAAACGGTTGGGAAGGGAGTGAGACAGGGTTGTAGCCTCTCCCCAATGCTATTCAATCTGTATATTGAGCAAGCAGTAAAGGAAACAAAAGAAAAATTTCGGAGTAGGTATTAAAATCCATGGAGAAGAAATAAAAAATTCAAGGTTCGCCGATGACATTTTAATTCTGTCAGAGACAGCAAAGGACTTGGAAGAGCAGTTGAACGGAATGGATAGTGTCTTGAAAGGAGGATATAAGACGAACATCAACAAAAGCAAAACGAGGATAATGGAATGTAGTCGAATTAAGTCGGGTGACGCTGAGGGAATTATATTAGGAAATGAGACAGTTAAAGTAGTAAGTGTAGTAAGTGTTATTTGGGGAGCAAAATAACTGATGATGGTCGAAGTAGATGGGATATAAAATGTAGACTGGCAATGACAAGGAAATCATTTCTGAAGAAGAGAAATTTGTTAACATTGAGTATAGGTTTCAGTGTCAGGAAGTCGTTTCTGAAAGTATATGTATGGAGTGTAGCCATGTATGAAAGTGAAACATGGACGGTAAATAGTTTGGACAAGAAGAGAATAGAAGCTTTCGGAATGTGGTGCTTCAGAAGAATGCTGAAGATTAGTTGGGTAGATCACATAACTAATGAGGAAGTACTGAATAGGATTGGGGAGAAGAGAAGTTTGTGGCACAACTTGACTAGAAGAAGGGATCGGTTGGTAGGACATGTTCTGAGGCGTCAAGGGATCACCAGTTTAGTATTGGAGGGCAGCGTGGAGGGTAAAAATCGTACAGGGAGACCAAGAGATGAATGCACTAAGCAGATTCAGAAGGATGTAGGTTGCAGTAGGTACTGGGAGATGAAGAAGCTTGCACAGGATAGAGTAGAATTGAGAGTTGCATCAAACCATTCTCAGGACTGAAGACCACAACAACAACAACAACTGTTAGCAAAGCCTGAAGACGGCCATAGAGCTGAAATAGGTCTATTGCTACTGTATGTTGTACAGCAATAAATCAACATCAATTAGAGCAGCATTCTGTTCCAATATTGTTATTATAATGTAGCGGAGTTCAGTTTGGATTCTGGAGAAACGTAAAACCAATTGAGGCAATATTGATCCTTAGTCTCATCTCAGAAGATGGGCTGAAGAAAGCGGATCTACACTTACGGGCTTAATCCGCCTCGGCAGCCGAATCAGTCGCGCCAGTTCCTTCCGTGCGGAAGGACGCACATTCGATTCCCGGTACCTCCTCTGACCTTTTCTGAGGTCGGCGAGGGAGGGTGGGGGTGGGTCTGGAAAGCATCCTCTCAACCTCACGATGCCAAATGAGCGACACCATCGGGATTCGTCTATTGGCGGTAACGTCTGCAGGACTGAGGACGTGTTGGTGACGTGTCCCACGATCGTGAACCACTCCTCTTACTGCCTGGTGGGCACCTGACGGCCAGTCGCAACAAGAGTCAGGTCTAATACGTGAGAAGTATTTACGTTTATAGATTAAAAAACAGCTTTGACATTGTTAGTAGGATGGAATGGGGTCCTGGACATTCCGAAGGCACCAAGAGTAAAATACAGGGTGCAAGACGTTATATACAGCATGTACAGAAACGAGACTGTAGTTGTAAAGAGTCCAAGGAAGGGAAGCAGCAGTTAAGAAGGGAGACAGGGTTTAGTTACCCCCTGTGTTATTAAATCCGTACGTTCAGGTACTCACATTGAGTGAAGAGTAGGGCTGAACAAAAATGGCTGACAAGCCACAATGCATCTTGTAGAGGATATAGTATGGACGTATAGGAATAATTGATGTCGGTTGATGGTTTTAAAGTAATTCACACGACATTAAAGCTCCGTGGAAACGCGTCGATTCACTGGAGGCTAGTTTATCCCAGGGAAGTATTCAGAACTGACCATGGCCGGCTGGGGAGTGGCGAAGGGAAGCAACAATAGGGCGGCTGAAGCTCTGAGAAAGCGGTAATGGGGCGCAGCCTCCAGATGCCTTAAGATGAGTGACAGTGAGTGGATGGTTGACCCCATGCTGGTGTACCGGGAAGCAGACGGAGAACTTGTACGCCTGTTGATAAATGTCCGTCGTCCCATTTCCAGTGAAACATGCGAGAAAGTCGCTTAAAGCTACGGTGGAGCGGTCAACAGAGGTCAAAATATGCGTGTTCGTGACTATAGCAACTTCACGCTGAATTCACGGTCCGCAGAGTCTGGAGTAAATCAGGTGAAGAGCGACAGAATGAAATACGCCGGCCTCCGATGGGAATGTAGGACCGAGAAATTTGAAGCACTCTTCTGGGAGTCAGAATTCCGGAAAAATTGGTGTTTGTGCAGACGCTAACCTTGATGGGTGGATTGGGAGGAGCTAAATACCAGAAGTTGAGAGGACGGGAAATTTTGTGGGAATTTTGGTTCATGGTGTGGGTTCCAGGTATCATGTCCTAGTTCATTAACCATGGGCAATGTATGAGTGGCCAAGTAAGTCGTCCTGACAGGCGGGGTACCAGTTACTTTGGAATAAGGCTGGGCATCTCGGACATATTCCGAATCGTGGCCATCTTTGTGCTCAGATGGCAAAGACTACCAAATCCACGGGTTAGTCCTTCAACTGTTTGGGGTAAAACTCAATGGGACCCGGGGCAAGTGAGGCTAGCAACCTGCTTCCCTGGTACTATAAATATGATGATGGCAACAACCAGAGCAAAATGCCTTGGATCTTTGGAGGTGACAGAGTCCCACCTCTAATTGACAAACCAGGGACTCCTAAGATACGACTCAGCAAACGAATGGTAACGAGATGGGGAGCTATTAATATCAATGGGAGCTACTCTGGGAAGAAGGTAGAGCTGGCAGAGGCTGCAAGTAAGATGGGGCTGGACGTTTTAGCTGTTAGTGACATTCCGATAAGGGGTGAGAAAGAAGAGGAAGTGGGATAATACAAGGTCTACCTGTCAGGAGTCAAAGCAGGAATAGCACAATGGGGTGTAGGGCTTTACATCAGGAAAGAAATGGAACCCAGCGTAGTTGCAATAAGGTATGTAAACGAACGACTGATGTGGATAGATTTGACAGTGTCTAGCAAGGAAATTAGAATTGTGTCAGTATATTCGCATTGTGAAGGGACATATCAAGATAAGATGGATAGTTTTTATGATGCACTCAGTGATGTAGTTGTTAGAGTAAAGGACAAGGACAGTGCTCTGTTCATGGGTGATTTTAATGCCAGGATTGGAAATCGAACAGAAGGGTATGAAAAGGTTTGGGTAAATTTGAAGAGGATATGGAGGCCAACAGGAATGGGAAACAACTCTTGGATTTCTGTGCAAGTATGGGCTTGGTAATCAAAAACTCCTTTTTTAAACATAAGAACATTCATCGGTATACTTGGGAAGGCAGGGGAACCAGATCTGTCATTGACTATATAATAACAGATCAGGAATTCAGGAAGGCTGTGAGGGACACATGTGTATTCAGGGGATTCTTTGATGACACTGATCACTACTTAATCTGCAGTGAAATTGGTATTGTGAGGCCGAAAGTGCAGCAGGTCAGGTCCATATGTAGGAGGATAAGAATGGAGAAACTTCAGGACAATGAAATCAGATACAAGTACATAACAGTGATCTCAGAAAGGTACCAGTTAGTTGAATGTAGTAAATTGCAGTCACTGGAAAAGGAATGGACAAGGTACAGGGACACAGTACTAGAAGTGGCCAAAAAATGTCTTGGAACAGTAGTGTGTAAAGGTAGGATGAAGCAAACAGCTTTGTGGAATGACACAGTCAAGGCAGCCTGTAAAATGAAAAAGAAGGCATATCAAAAATGGCTACATACTAGAACTCAGGTAGACAGAGAAAGTTATGTTGAAGAAAGAAGCAAAGCCAAACAGATAATTACAGTGTCCAAGAAGAAATCTTGGGAAGACTTTGGAAACAGGTTGGAGACCTTGGGTCAAGCTGCTGGAAAACCATTATGGAGTGTAATTAGCAGTCTTAGAAAGGGAGGTAAGAAGGAAATGACAAGTATTTTGGACAGGTCAGGAAAACTGCGGGTGAATCCTGTTGATGCCTTGGGCAGATGGAGGGAATATTTTGAAGAGTTGCTCAATGTAGGTAAAAATACGTTCAGTAATGTTTCAGATTTCGATGTACAATGGGACAGGAATGATGATGGAAATAGGATCACATTTGAGGAAGTGGAGGAAATGGTCAATAGATTGCAGTGCAATAAAGCGGCTGGGGTGGATGAAATTAAGTCGGAACTCATCAAATACAGTGGAAAGTCAGGTCTTAAATAGCTACACAGGATAATTGAAATGGCGTGGGAGTCGGGACAGGTTCCACCAGATTGGAAGAAAGCAGTAACTACACCAATCTTTTAACATCGAAACAGAAAAGATTGTAACAACCACAGAGGTATCTCTTTGATCAGCGTTGTGGGTATAATCTTCTCAGGTACTGTTGAAAGGAAAGTGCAAGTATTCGTTGAGGTCAAATTGAATGAAAATCAGTGTGGGTTTAGGCCTCTTAGAGGTTGTCAGGACGAGATCCTTAGCTTACGGCAAATAATGGAGAAGTGTTATGAGTGGAACAGGGAGTTGTATCTATGTTTTATAGATCTAGAAAAGGCATAGGACCGGGTTTCTAGGAGGAGGTTATTGTCTGTTCTACGAAATTATGGAATAGGAGGCAAACTTTTGCAAGCAATTAAAGGTCTTTACATAGACAGTCAGGCAGCAGTTAGAGTTGACGGTAAACTGAGTCCATCGTTCAGAGTAGTTTCAGGGGTAAGACAAGGCTGCAACCTGTCTCCACTGTTGTTCATATTATTTATGGATCATATGTTGAAAACAATAGACTGGCTGGGTGAGATTAAGATAGGTGAACACAAAATAAGCAGTCTCGCATATGCAGATGACTTAGTTGTGATGGCAAATTCTATTGAAAGTTTGCGAAGTAATATTTCAGAGCTAGATCAGAAATGTAAGAACTATGGTATGAAGATTAGCATCTCCAAAACAAAAGTAATGTCATTGGGAAAGAGATATAAACGGATTGAGTGCCAAATAGGAGGAACAAAGTTAGAACAGGTGGACGGTTTCAAGTACTTAGGATACATATTCTCACAGGACGGCAACATAGTAAAAGCACTGGAAGCGAGGTGTAGCAAAGCTAATGCAGTGAGCGCTCAGCTACGATCTACTCTCTTCTGCAAGAAGGAAGTCAGTACTAAGACTAAGTTATCTGTGCACCGTTCAATCTTTCGACCAACTTTGTTGTATGGGAGCGAAAGCTGGGTGGATTCAGGTTACCTTATCAATAAGGTTGAGGTTACGGATATGAAAGTAGCTAGGATGATTGCAGGTACTAGTAGATGGGAACATTGGCAGGATGGTGTGCACAATGAGGAAATCAAAGAAAAACTGGGAATGAACTCTATAGATGTAGCAGTCAGGGCGAACAGGCTTAGATGGTGGTGTCATGTTACACGCATGGGAGAAGCAAGGTTACCCAAGAGACTCATGGATTCAGCAGTAGAGGGTAGGAGGAGTGGGGCAGACCAAGGAGAAGGTACCTGGATTCGGTTAAGAATGATTTTGAAGTAATAGGCTTAACATCAGAAGAGGCACCAATGTTAGCACTGAATAGGGGATCATGGAGGAATTTTATAAGGGGGACTATGCTCCAGACTGAAAGCTGAAAGGCATAATCAGTCTTAAATGATGATGATGATGATGATGGTTGTTCACTTCCCAGAGCAGGCATTGGTCGGCACTGCGAATCGACGCATAATTAACGCAACTTGCGCTGCAATTGGCATAAGTGATTTTGCTGGAGGGGAAACCGAGGCGAAGAGCGGACTGGAAGTCTCCGTAGTGGTCTTCCGTTCCCAGCTTGCCTAGAGTGCAGACGTGGCGTTCTTTACTCAGCTTGCCTGAGAGAGTGTGAGCATCTCTGCAGTTTGGGACTTAGCAAACGGAGGGATTGAGCTTGGAGGTAGAAAGTTTTGGTTCAGCTATGTACTGAGCAAGATAGCTAGGAGTGAATAGATGAGCGCAGCCTTGCAGCACCACGAGGTCGGCTGACGTCCACATAACGACGCCGTGCCGCCACGCTGAACTCGGTGATATTGCGCCCGCTCCGGCCACTGATTAATTTGTTGGATCACGTCGGCTAAGTTTCCACGAGGGTTTCATGGGCCGTGTATTGTAGAATTCTTCTCGCACTTCGCATTACGCCTGGGTCAGTCGATAGGAATTACTTTTGATTTATCGCGCTTTACTCACGCAAACGCAATTTATTGCCACTGCCTGTTAGGAGAGTCATGTAATGTGATAATTGAAGGTCGTGAGTTAAAATAAATCTGTGCTAATAGACTGCACCTGTTTTCAATCAAGTAGTTGAAATCCCAAGTCATTTTTATAATTAATTTTATGTTCAACATTTGCATCTGGTGTTCAATAGCTGAATATAACATCAATGTGCACCCCTTTTTAATTAAAATTCCGAATCAATTAATATCAACACTGCCACCGCAGTTCAATCAGGAGTCACAGGGCCTTATTACTTTCTTTGCGTTATCCGACATTGCGGCAGATTTGCACTCTCTGTTGATCTGTTAGTCAATTACCTGGGGTGAACACACACCAAAACCAGATAACTGACGGGTGGGGTGTTACAGTATTTATTAAAGAGCGGACAAAGGTTCAGGACAGTCTATTGTCCTTGGGGTAGGAAACGCCCCTAAATGCGGAAGAATCAGCAATGATCAACGGCATGAGGATGCAGAAGGCAATGGAATCCACTGCATTAAAGACAAATAACGTGTATCCACAGCACATGTGGCCTCTAATTGACAAAGTCTCATGATGGTCTCACCATTGGCAAAAGATTCCGGAATAGTTCCCCTATCGGATCTCCGGGAGGGGACTGCCAAGGGGGAGGTGACCATGAGAGAAAGATCGTATAGTCAACGGAAGGGTAATGTTCTACGAGTCGGATCGTGGAATGCGTGCGGAACGATTTGAAGTGGAATGATCATATAAAATTAATTGTTGGTAGGGCGGGTACCAGGTTGAGATTCATTAGGAGAGTCCTTAGAAAATGTAGGCCATCAACAAAGGAGGTGGCTTACAAAACACTCGTTCGACCTATACTTGAGTATTGCTCATCAGTGTGGGATCCATACCAGATCGGGTTGACGGAGGAGATAGAGAAGATCCAAAGAAAAGCGGCGCGTTTCGTCACAGGGTTATTTGGTAACCGTGATAGCGTTACGGAGATGTTTAACAAACTAAAGTGGCAGACTCTGCAAGAGAGGCGCTCTGCATCGCGGTGTAGCGTGCTGTCCAGGTTTCGAGAGGGTGCGTTTCTGGATGAGGTATCGAATATATTGCTTCCCCCTACTTTTACCTCCCGAGGAGATCACGAATGTAAAATTAGAGAGATTAGAGCGCGCACAGAGGCTTTCAGACAGTCGTTCTTCCCGCGAATCATACGCGACTGGAACAGGAAAGGGATGTAATGACAGTGGCACGTAAAGTGCCCTCAGCCACACACCGTTGGGTGGCTTGCGGAGTATAAATGTAGATGAAATGTAGATGTAGAACCCCAGTACTTGTCTAATCCATGTCACGCAGCATCGCTTCTGCACAGCGTTCGAAGTCGTTAAGTATGTGGTCATTACGTTTTGTCTCATGAGTGTGGGGTTACAGACGAATTAAAACAGGAATCGCCTGGGTTTCAATTCAGTCCATCAGAGTCGTGACGTTGAGGTCGGAAAACGACTGATGCTGCACTCAAGAGCCAAAGAAACTGGTACACCTGCCCAATTTCGTGAAGGGCTCCCGCGAGCACACAGAAGTGCCACGACACGATGTGGCATGGGCTCTACTTATGCCTGAAGTACTGCTGGAGGGAACTGACATCATGAATCCAGCAGGGATGTCCATAAATCACTAAAAGTCAGAGGGGGTGGAGATCTCAACATCACGTCGCAAGGAATTCCAGATATTCTCAATAATGTCCATGTCTGGGGAGTTTAGTTGACACCGGAGGTGTTTAAACTCAGAAGAGTGATCCTGGAGCCACCCTGTAGCAATCCTGGACGTATGGGATGTCGCATTGTCCTGCTGGAATTGACAAGGTCTTTCGGAATACATAATGGACACGAATGAGTACAGGTGATCAGACAGGATGCTTCCGTACGTGTCACCTGTCAGAGTCGTATCTAGATGTATCAGGGGTCCCACATCGTTCCAACTGTATGCGCCTCCACCTATCTGAACAGTCTCCTGCTGGCATGCAGGGTCCATGGATTCATGAGGTTTTCTCCATCCGCTCGATGCAATTTGAAACGAGACTCGTCCGACCAGGCATCATGTTTCCAGTCATCAACAGTTCAGTGTCGGTGTTGACGGGCTCAGGCGAGGCGTAAAGTTTGGTGTGGTGCGGTCATCAAGGGTACACGAGTGGGCCTTCGGCTCCTAA
This sequence comes from Schistocerca cancellata, assembly GCF_023864275.1. Classification (NCBI taxonomy): domain Eukaryota; kingdom Metazoa; phylum Arthropoda; class Insecta; order Orthoptera; family Acrididae; genus Schistocerca; species Schistocerca cancellata. The sequence goes on along the minus strand of NC_064634.1, from coordinate 519,112,247 downwards.
AGCCTATATCGATGTTTTTCTTGAATGTATTGCACGCTGACACCTGTTGACGTCCCAGCATGAAATATGCAGCAATTTGCGGGAGAGTTGCACTTCTGTCACGTTTGAACGATTCTCCCCAGTCGTCGTTGATCCCTTTCTTGCAGGGTCTTTCTCCGGACGCGGCGATGTTGGAGATACGATATTTTACCCGATTCCTGATGTTCACAGTACGCTCGTGAAAATCCCCACTTCATCTCGGAGATGCTGTGTCCCATCGCTCGTGCACCGACTAAACACCACGTTCAAACTCACTTAAATCTTCATAACCTGCCAATGTAGCGGCAGTAACAGGTCGAACAACTGCGCCAGACACTTGTTGTCGTATATAGGCCTTGCCTGCCGCGGCGCCGTATTCTTGCTGTTTACGTATCTCTGTATTTGAATACGCATGCCTGTATCAGTTTCTTTGGTGCTTCAGTGTAGAACGCTCATGAGCAGGGCATACATTTAGATTCCTGACTCACAGGTTTAATATACGTCGAAATGTTCTGCTTTCTTTTTTTCTTGAGTACTACTCTTTTCAAAGTTGTGTTTATAATTCTTCCTATGCATTAAAGGAATAATTTCCATGGAGTAGTCCTCTAGCGTTTATTACGTAATAGTAACGTTTTAGTCGTTTCTTTACTTGTACCTTTGAGATGAATAAATCCATAACGTATGGTTCGTTACCACAACAGTGATTTGCTAGTATGTCATCTACACTCCGTCATTTACTTTGTGTTGTTATTCACCTTTTTCCCTATTGAAACAAAGAGGTCCTAGAAAAGATTTTCTGTCATTGAGATGAAATGTGTCCGCTGAATGTTTCTAAACGACTCCAGCTATCCCGTAAACAATCTGCTTAAAAAGTTTCAAGAACCAGCATTAATTGAGGAAACTAGGAATACACTAAAATTCCATACGTATATGTGCCATAGGGACCGCGAAGACAAGATATGATTAATCAGAGCGGGGACCATAGCGGCAAATAAGGAGGTATTCTTCGCGCGCTCTAAATCCAACTGCAACGATAACAAGCTCTAATACTGTGATTCTTCAATTTATCCAGGCGTATTTTATGACGAAACAAATCTCGGGTGAACAGACTGGTATGAGTGTGCATAGGACACAATATTCCGGCAACCGACCACGTTGCCATCATCTGCTGCGCTGATGTGGCACTTGATGATGGCAACGTGGTCGGTTGCCGAAATATTGTGTCCTGTGCACACTCACACCAGGCAGTTCACCCGAGATTTGTTTCGTCAATCTCTAGTGTTGTGAGAACTACCTTCTGCCATGCTCTTCAGAGTGGTTTGCACAGTATGTAGATGTAGAACGATGTATTTATTTCTTACTTTGCTCGCAGACGCGATCGTCAAAGAGTAATTTACAGCTGTGAGTTTTCTTCGACAACAAAATTTACCTCTCTGAGCTTTCGTAGACTTCTTTCTTCAAATGATCTCGCACTCAATATAATTATGGGGTGAGTCACATAAGATGTAACACACCCCTTTTATTTCATTAACTGCTCCAGATATTGGAAAGAGGTTTTCTGCAAAGTGTGCTAATGGGCATGTACTTTGGCATGTGATAAAGCGTCTTAACTCATGTATAGATCGAGATATTGAAGCATGTGTGAGTTTTTAAATATAATGCTATACTTCAAATAAGGGCACCGGAAAGCGCTTGAAACGTGACTGCAGTTTAAGAGGCTTGTTATGTTGAATCTGAAACTCTCCTTAAAATAATCCGAGAAATGAAATAAAGCTGGAAAGTAATGCGACCAGTTAGCTATTGCGGTTTAAACACCGCCAAGCAGACATTTCTTATACGACGTAAATACAAAGTCAGCTACGATTTTATTATATAGGGCTACGGCATATGTTAGTCTCTGGCTCATCAGATGGGGCTTAGGAAAATTATTTATTCATCTTTTAGACTTGCAGCTTTTGTGTTTGGCGTATTAGCAGTAAAAGTGTCTCAATATAAGTTCGGCCACTGACGCGATTTCCATTTGAACTCATTACGTTGCTACTTACTGGTTACAGCCGAAACAGGATCATCTCTTATTCATACTCCACACAGATAAACAGCCCTAAGAAAGCGAAAAAAATCACAATATTAACTTTATCAGATTTGAAAAGAAAATCGTACTTGTCTGTGCCTGGAGTCGCCTGAATGCTTCTTAAAAGTAAACGACCTGCTGTAGGACAAAGAGAAGTGTGTATAAATACTACTATTAGAAGGAATAGTCTTTGAATAAACTAAACATTTCATCCTCCCCCCATGAACCATGGACGTTGCCGCTGGTCGGGAGGCTTGCGTGCCTCAACGATACAGATAGCCGTACCGTAGGTGCAACCACAACGGAGGGGTATCTATTGAGAGGCCAGACAAACGTGTGGTTCCTGAAGTGGGGCAGCAGCCTTTTCAGTAGTTGCAGGGGCAACAGTCTGCATGATTGACTGATCTGGCCTTGTAACACTAACCAAAACGGCCTTGCTGTTGTGGTACTGCGAACGGCTGAAAGCAAGGGGAAACTACGGCCGTAATTTTTACCGAGGGCATACAGCTTTACTGTATGGTTAAATGATGATGGCGTCCTCTTGGGTAAAATATTGCGGAGGTAAAACAGTCCCTCATTCGGATCTCCGGGCGGGGACTCCTCAGGAGGACGTCGTTATCAGGAGAAAGAAAACTGGCATTCTACGGATCGGAGCGTGGTATGTCAGATCCCTTAATCGGGCAGGTAGGTTAGCAAATTTAAAAAGGGCAATGGATAGGTTAAAGTTAGATATAGTGGGAATTAGTGAAGTTCGGTGGCAGGAGGAACAAGACTTCTGGTCAGGTGACTACAGGGTTATAAACACAAAGTCAAATAGGGGTAATGCAGGAGTAGGTTTAATAATGAATAGGAAAATAGGAATGCGGGTAAGCTACTACAAACAGCATAGTGAACGCATTATTGTCGCCAAGATAGATACGAAGCCCACACCTTCTACAGTAGTACAAGTTTATATGCCAACTAGCTCTGCAGATGACGAAGAAATTGAAGAAATGTATGATGAAATAAAAGAAATTATTCAGATTGTGAAGGGAGACGAAAATTTAATAGTCATGGGTGACTGGAATTCGAGTGTAGGAAAAGGGAGAGAAGGAAACGTAGTAGGTGAATATGGATTGGGGCTAAGAAATGAAAGAGGAAGCCGCCTGGTAGAATTTTGCACAGAGCACAACTTAATCATAGCTAACACTTGGTTTAAGAATCATGAAAGAAGGTTGTATACATGGAAGAACCCTGGAGATACTAAAAGGTATCAGATAGATTATATAATGGTAAGACAGAGATTTAGGAACCAGGTTTTAAATTGTAAGACATTTCCAGGGGCAGATGTGGACTCTGACCACAATCTATTGGTTATGACCTGTAGATTAAAACTGAAGAAACTGCAAAGAGGTGGGAATTTAAGGAGATAGGACCCGGATAAAACGGAAAGAACCAGAGGTTGTACAGAGTTTCAGGGAGAGCATAAGGGAACAATAGACAGGAATGGGGAAAGAAATACAGTAGAAGAGGAATGGGTAGCTTTGAGGGATGAAGTAGTGAAGGCAGCAGAGGATCAAGTAGGTAAAAAGACGAGGGCTAGTAGAAATCCTTGGGTAACAGAAGAAATATTGAATTTAATTGATGAAAGGAGAAAATATAAAAATGCAGTAAATGAAGCAGGCAAAAAGCAATACAAACGTCTCAAAAATTAGATCGCCAGGAAGTGCAAAATGGCTAAGCAAGGATGGCTAGAGGACAAATGTAAGGATGTAGAGGCTTATCTCACTAGGGGTAAGATAGATACTGCCCACAGGAAAATTAAAGAGACCTTTTGAGATAAGTGAACCACTTGTATGAACATCAAGAGCTCAGATGGAAACCCAGTTCTAAGCAAAGAAGGGAAAGCAGAAAGGTGGAAGGAGTATATAGAGGGTCTATACAAGGGCGATGAACTTGAGGACAATATTATGGAAATGGAAGAGTATGTAGATGAAGATAAAATGGGAGATACGATACTGCGTGAAGAATTTGACAGAGCACTGAAAGACCTGACTCGAAACAAGGCCCCCGGAGTAGACAACATACCATTAGAACTACTGACGGCCTTGGGAGAGCCAGTCCTGAGAAAACTCTACCATCTGGTGAGCAAGATGTATGAGACAGGTGAAATACCCTCATACTTCAATAAGAATATAATAATTCCAATCACAAAGAAATCAGGTGTTGACAGATGTGAAAATTACCGAACAATCAGTTTAACAAGCCACAGCTGCAAAATACTAACACCAATTCTTTACAGACGAATGGAAAAACTAGTAGAAGCCATCCTCGGGGAAGATCAGTTTGGAATCCGTAGAAATACTGGAACACGTGAGGCAATACTGACCTTACGACTTATCTTAGAAGAAAGATTAAGGAAAGGCAAACCTACGTTTCTAGCATTTGTAGACTTACAGAAAGCTTTTGACAATGTTGACTGGAATAATCTCTTTCAAATTCTAAAGGTGGCAGGGGTAAAATACAGGGAGCGAAATTTGTACAGAAACCAGACGGCAGTTATAAGAGTCGAGGCACATGAAAGGGAAGTAGCAGTGGGGAAGGGAGTAAGACAGGGTTGTAGCATCTCCCCGATGTTATTCAATCTGTATATTGAGCAAGCAGTAAAGGAAACAAAAGAAAAATTCGGAGTAGGTATTAAAATCCATGGAGAAAAAATAAAAACTATGAGGTCTGCCGATGACATGGTAGTTCTGTCAGAGACAGCAAAGGACTTGGAAGAGCAGTTGAACGGAATGGAGGGTATCTTGAAGGGAGGATATAAGATGAACATCAACAAAATCAAAACGAGGATAATGGAATGTAGTGGAATTAAGTCGGGTGATGCTGAGGGAATTAGATTAGGAAATGAGACACTTAAAGTAGTAAAGGAGGTCTGCTATTTGGGGAGCAAAATAACTGATGATGGTCGAAGTAGAGAGGATATAAAATGTAGACTGGCAATGACAAGGAAATCATTTCTGAAGAAGAGAAATTTGTTAATGTCGAGTATAGATTTAAGTGTCAGGAAGTCATTTCTGAAAGTATTTGTATGGAGTGTAGCCATGTACGCAAGTGAAACATGGACGGTAAATAGTTTGGACAAGAAGAGAATAGAAGCTTTCGAAATGTGGTGCTACAGAAGAATGCTGAAGATTAGATGGGTAGATCACATAACTAATGAGGAAGTATTGAATAGGATTGGGGAGAAGAGAAGTTTGTGGCACAACTTGACTAGAAGAAGGGATCGGTTGGTAAGACATGTTCTGAGGCATCAAGGGATCACAAATTTAGTATTGGAGGGCAGCGTGGAGGGTAAAAATCGTAGGGGGAGACCAAGAGATGAATACACTAAGCAGATTCAGAAGGATGTAGGTTGCAGTAGGTACTGGGAGATGAAGAATCTTGCACAGGATGGAGTAGCATGGAGAGCTGCATCAAACCAGTCTCAGGACTGAAGACCACAACAACAACAACAAAGGATCCTTCTTTCTATGTATTCGCAATACATTTGTCTATGTTAAGGGTCAGTTGCCACTCCCTGCACCAAGTGCCTATCCGCTGCAGATCTTCCTACATTTCGCTACAATTTTCTAATGCTGCAACTTCTCTGTATACTACAGCATCATCCGCGAAAAGCCGCATGGAACTTCCGACACTATCTACTAGGTCATTTATATATATTGTGAAAAGCAATGGTCCCATAACACTCCCCTGTGGCACGCAAGAGGTTACTTTAACGTCTGTAGACGTCTCTCCGTTGATAACAACATGCTGTGTTCTGTTTGCTAAAAACTCTTCAATCCAGCCACACAGCTGGTCTTATATTCCGTAGGCTCTTACTTTGTTTATCAGGCGACAATGCGGAACTGTATCGAACGCCTTCCGGAAGTCAAGGAAAATAGCATCTACCTGGGAGCCTGTATCTAATATTTTCTGGATCTCATGAACAAATAAAGCGAGTTGGGTCTCACACGATCGCTGTTTCCGGAATCGATGTTGATTCCTACATAGTAGATTCTGAGTTTCCAAAAACGACATAATACTCGTGCAAAAAACATGTTCTAAAATTCTACAACAGATCGACGTCAGAGATATAGGTCTATAGTTTTGTGCATCTGCTCGACGACCCTTCTTGAAGACTGGGACTACCTGTGCTCTTTTCAATCATTTGGAACCTTCCGTTCCTCTAGAGACTTGCGGTACACGGCTGTTAGAAGGGGAGCAAGTTCTTTCGCGTACTCTGTGTAGAATCGAATTGGTATCCCGTCAGGTCCAGTGGACTTTCCTCTGTTGAGTGATTCCAGTTGCTTTTCTATTCCTTGGACTCTTATTTCGATGTCACCCATTTTTTCGTTTGTGCGAGGATTTAGAGAAGGAACTGCAGTGCGGTCTTCCTCTGTGAAACAGCTTTGGAAAAAGGTGTTTAGTATTTCAGCTTTACGCTTGTCATCCTCTGTTTCAATGCCATCATCATTTCGGAGTGTCTGGACATGCTGTTTCGAGCCACTTACTGATTTAACGTAAGAGCAGAACTTCCTAGGATTTTCTGTCAAGTCGGTACCTAGTATTTTACTTTCGAATTCACTGAACGCTTCACGCATAGCCCTCCTTACGCTAACTTTGACATCGTTTAGCTTTTGTTTGTCTGAGAGGTTTTGGCTGCGTTTAAACTTGGAGTGATGCTGTCTTTGCTTTCGCAGTAGTTTCCTAACTTTGTTGTTGTACCACGGTGGGTTTTTCCCGTCCCTCACAGTTTTACTCGGCACGTACCTGTCTCAAACGCATTTTACGATTGCCTTGAACTTTTTCCATGAACACTCAACATTGTCAGTGTCGGAACAGAAATTATCGTTTTGATCTGTTAGGTAGTCTGAAATCTGCCTTCTATTACTCTTGCTAAACAGATAAACCTTCCTCCCTTTTTTATATTCCTATTAACTTCCATATTCAGGGATGCTGCAACGGCCTTATGATCGCTGATTCCCTGTTCTGCACTTAAGGAGTCGAAAAGTTCGGGTCTGTTTGTTATCAGTAGGTCCAAGATGTTATCTCCACGAGTCGGTTCTCTGTTTAATTGCTCGAGGTAATTTTCGGATAGTGCACTCAGTATAATGTCACTCGATGCTCTGTCCCTACCACCCGTCCTAAACATCTGAGTGTCCCAGTCTATATCTGGTAAATTGAAATCTCCATCTAAGACTATAACATGCTGAGAAAATTTATGTGAAATGTATTCCAAATTTTCTCTCAGTTGTTCTGCCACTAATGCTGCTGAGCCGGGGGGTCGGTAAAAGGAGCCAATTCTTAACCTAGCTCGGTTGTTGAGTGTAACCTCCACCCATAATAATTCACAGGAACTATCCACTTCTACTTCACTACAGGATAAACTACTACTAACAGCGACGAACACTCCACCACTGGTTGCATGCAATCTATCCTTTCTAAACACCGTCCGTACCTTTGTAAAAATTTCGGCAGAATTTATCTCTGGCTTCAGCCAGCTTTCTGTAGCTATAACGATTTCAGCTTCGGTGCTTTCTATCAGCGCTTGAAGTTCCGGTACTTTACCAACGCAGCTTCGACAGTTTACAATTACAATACCGATTGCTGCTTGGTCCCCGCATGTCCTGACTTTGCCCCGCACCCGTTGAGGCTGTTGCCCTTTCTGTACTTGCCCGAGGCCATCTAACCTAAAAAACCGCCCAGCCCACGCCACACGACCCCTGCTACCCGTGTAGCCACTTGTTGCGTGTAGTGGACTCCTGACCTATCCAGCGGAACCCGAAACCCCACCACCCTATGGCGCAAGTCGAGGAATCTGCAGCCCACACGGTCGCAGAACCGTCTCAGCCTCTGATTCAGACCCTCCACTCGGCTCTGTACCAAAGGTCCGCAGTCAGACCTGTCGACGATGCTGCAGATGGTGAGCTCTGCTTTCATCCCGCTAGCGAGACTGGCAGTCTTCACCAAATCAGATAGCCGCCGGAAGCCAGAGAGGATTTCCTCCGATCTATAGCGACACACATCATTGGTGCCGACATGAGCGACCACCTGCAGATGGGTGCACCCTGTACTCTTCATGGCATCTGGAAGGACCCTTTCCACATCTGGAATGACTCCCCCCGGTATGCACACGGAGTGCACTTTGGTTTTCTTCCCCTCCCTTGCTGCCATATCCCTAAGGGGCCCCATTACGCGCCTGACGTTGGAGCTCCCAACTACCAGTAAGCCCACCCTCTGCGGCCGCCCGGATCTTGCAGACTGAGGGGCAACCTCTGGAACAGGACAAGCAGCCATGTCAGGCCGAAGATCAGTATCAGCCTGAGACAGAGCCTGAAACCGGTTCGTCAGACAAACTGGAGAGGCCTTCCGTTCAGCCCTCCGGAATGTCTTTCGCCTCCTGCCACACCTTGAGACGACCTCCCACTCTACCACAGGTGAGGGATCAGCCTCAATGCGGGCAGTATCCCGGGCAACCACAGTCGTAGTCCGATCGGGGGATGCGTGGGACGAGCTGGCCGTCCCCGACAAACCCCCATCCTGACCCCCACAGTGATGCCCATTGGCAACAGCCTCAAGCTGTGTGACCGAAGCCAACACTGCCTGAAGCTGGGAGCGAAGGGATGCCAACTCAGCCTGCATCCGAACACAGCAGTTGCAGTCCCTATCCATGCTAAAAACTGTTGTGCAAAGAACGTCTGAACTAATCTACAGTGAGCGCAAACAAATCGACACAAAATTTAAACGGTTATTAAAATACCAGATTGCCTAGTAAATGCAGTAATGCTGCCACTTGTGCACTGCTGACACAGTGCTCGGCGGCGGAAGGAGACTACGCGATTTTACACTATTCAGGTACTAAAAAGCGATGCTACAACTCTCAAATACTATAATACGCCCGAAATTTATGAATTAAACAATGCAAGTACCAAAAACACGCAAAGAAATTAAGAATTAAACTATGTAACAAATGAGTGAGCTAGGAGTATACGACTTGCTGCTGCAGCTGCTTATCCAACGGCGGCAGGGAGCACACTGACTGTGACCAACCGACACTGGCCGTTCAAAACAAAAACAGAAGACAGACGACTACGCGATTTTTCACTATTCAGGTACTAAAACGCGATGCTACAACTCTCAAATACTATAATACGCCCGAAATTTATGAATTAAACAATGCAAGTACCAAAAACACGCAAAGAAATTAAGAATTAAACTATGTAACAAATGAGTGAGCTAGGAGTATACGACTTGCTGCTGTAGCTGCTTATCCAACGGCGGCAAGGAGCACCTGTTGTGGCAACAGGTGTCAGCAGGGTGGGGTAGTGAATGTTTCACACAGTTGGTCAACTGGATGATGGCGTACCCAGAGACAACCACACACGGGCCACCAGGAACAGTCCATGAAGGCGGCTTATTTTTTCTGGATATTCAATTTCCCTAGAATAACCATTCAAACCTCGAAAGGTGACATTTGGCCGGGGGGGTAATCTGCTTAGATATACTGAAGGAAAATTCCTCACCTGCTCCTACAATATCGAAAGTATATCCATTTGTTTACTCCTTACTGACTGCAACCCAGCTGACCATCTTCTTGGCAGCCTAGTAACATATTATTTGCAGAACGGAGAAGAACATCATCGCATTGTAACGATTTTGACAAAAAGTTACGCAACACGGTGTTTCAAAAAGTTGATCTTCCAGTAACTTCCTGTAAAGACAAAGTGATAACTGGCAAACACATCTTATTCAGTGTAGCATATGTTTCATTGGCAAAAATATAATCGTGTGTATCTCACAGTGTATGCGTGTGTTCTCACTGTTCGGAACTACTGCGAAAATGAGATGTTTTGAACATAGGTAATCTTTTATTCGTAAGGTACTATCAAAACAAGAATAGGGAAAAGGATAGTAAACGTAATTGCGAGGCTTCAGAATACATAGCTTTCTGTGGATTGTTTCCTGTTAAATGTGTTCTGAAGTAGCATTGAGATGGGCAATATCCTGAAATATCAAACCCGTACCTCATTGCAGGTTTGTGGTTTCTTGGCGGTGTAAGAATTTTAAGCTCTTAAGTCAGTACAATAAAAAGATACGTCCATTTATGGAACATGTTTTGGTACTTGAAAACTCACTCATCAAAACCCACAGGGTACGTCCCGTTGACTTGGAGTTATGAAATTTGACAAGAAGTATGGTTCACAGCACAAGTAAATGAAGGAATCCGTAATTACATAACACGAAAAATTTCTTTTTGCTTTTTTCTATCCGTCTGTCTGTTTGTCTGGCCTTCCGTCAAGAACGTTTTTCTCTGTAATAGTTTGGCATATCACATCGGCAGTCAGCATAAAATATTCGGCGATGAGGACAAAGATGTTGAGAACAAATGGTAAAATTTCAAAGGCATCGTTCAATATGCCCTAGACAAGTACGTTCCGAGTAAGGTTTTAAGGGATGGGAAAGATCCACCATGGTTTATTAGCCGTGTTAGAAAAACGCTATGTAAAGCAAACACTTCGTCTCAGCTTCAAGAGAAGTAAAAACCTAGCGGACAAACAGAAGATGAAAGAAGCGAACATGAGTGTAAGGAGAGCAATGAGAGAAGCGTTCAATGAGTCTGAAAAAAAAGACGCTGTCAACCGACCTGAATAAAAACCCTAAGAGATTCTGGTCGTATGTAAAATCTTCTATTCATTCTCTCAGCGATCACACCGGCACCCAAACGGAAGATAACAGAGGGAAGGCTGAAATACTGAATTCGGTCTTCCGAAGTTGTTTCACCGCGAAAGATCGTAACACTGTCCCTCCTTTCAATCGTCTTACGAACATCGAAGTGGAAGATTTGAGATAACCGATCGCAGAACTGAAAAGCAGATACAATTGCTTAGTAGCGGAAAGGCTTGAGGAGCAGGTGAGATACCTATAAGATTCTATAAAGATTACGCGAAAGAAATTGATCTCCTTCTAGCAGGAATTTACCGCAAATCGCTTGAGCAACGAAGGGTACTTAGCGACTGCAAGAAAGCGCGGGTCATTCCCGTTTTTAAGAAAGGCCGTAAAACAGATCCACGCAATTATTGACCTATATCGTTGATATCAATCTGTTGTAGAATTATGGAACATGTTTTATGCTCAAGGATTATGACATTTTTGGAAAATGAACATCTCCTCTATAAAAATCAACATGGATTCCGCAAAACAGACATCCTGCGAAACTCAGCTCGTTCTGTTCCTCCATGAGATCCACGGGGCTCATGTTGATGCCGCATTCCTTGATTTCAGAAAGGCATTTGACACCGTTCCGCATTGCCGTTTAATGACAAGAATTCGAGCTCATGGAGTATCGGAGACCCTGCGATTGGATTCAAGTCTTCCTTGCAGACAGAACTCAACACGTCGCTCTTAACGGAACTAAGACGACACATGTAAAGGTAATATCCGGAGTACCAATGGGAAGTGTGGTGGACCGTTGCAGTTTACAATATACACTCCTGGAAATTGAAATAAGAACACCGTGAATTCATTGTCCCAGGAAGGGGAAACTTTATTGACACATTCCTGGGGTCAGATACATCACATGATCACACTGACAGAACCACAGGCACATAGACACAGGCAACAGAGCATGCACAATGTCGGCACTAGTACAGTGTATATCCACCTTTCGCAGCAATGCAGGCTGCTATTCTCCCATGGAGACGATCGTAGAGATGCTGGATGTAGTCCTGTTTAACGGCTTGCCATGCCATTTCCACCTGGCGCCTCAGTTGGACCAGCGTTCGTGCTGGACGTGCAGACCGCGTGAGACGACGCTTCATCCAACCCCAAACATGTTCAATGGGGGACAGATCCGGAGATCTTGCTGGCCAGGGTAGTTGACTTACACCTTCTAGAGCACGTTGGGTGGCACGGGATACATGCGGACGTGCATTGTCCTGTTGGAACAGCAAGTTCCCTTGCCGGTCTAGGAATGGTAGAACGATGGGTTCGATGACGGTTTGGATGTACCGTGCACTATTCAGTGTCCCCTCGACGATCACCAGTGGTGTACGGCCAGTGTAGGAGATCGCTCCCCACACCATGATGCCGGGTGTTGGCCCTGTGTGCCTCGGTCGTATGCAGTCCTGATTGTGGCGCTCACCTGCACGGCGCCAAACACGCATACGACCATCATTGGCACCAAGGCAGAAGCGACTCTCATCGCTGAAGACGACACGTCTCCATTCGTCCCTCCATTCACGCCTGTCGCGACACCACTGGAGGCGGGGTGCACGATGTTTGGGCGTGAGCGGAAGACGGCCTAACGGTGTGCGGGACCGTAGCCCAGCTTCATGGAGACGGTTGTGAATGGTCCTCGCCGATACCCCAGGAGCAACAGTGTCCCTAATTTGCTGGGAAGTGGCGGTGCGGACCCCTACGGCACTGCGTAGGATCCTACGGTCTTGGTGTGCATCCGTGCGTCGCTGCGGTCCGGTCCCCGGTCGACGGGCACGTGCCTCTTCCGCCGACCACTGGCGACAACATCGATGTATTGTGGAGACCTCACGCCCCACGTGTTGAGCAATTCGGCGGTACGTCCACCCGGCCTCCCGCATGCCCACTATACGCGCTCGCTCAAAGTCCGTCAACTGCACATACGGTTCACGTCCACGCTGTCGCGGCATGCTACCAGTGTTAAAGACTGCGATGGAGCTCCGTATGCCACGGCTAACTGGCTGACACTGACGGCGGCGGTGCACAAATGCTGCGCAGCTAGCGCCATTCGACGGCCAACACCGCGGTTCCTGGTGTGTCCGCTGTGCCGTGCGTGTGATCATTGCTTGTACAGCCCTCTCGCAGTGTCCGGAGCAAGTATGGTGGGTCTGACACACCGGTGTCAATGTGTTCTTTTTTCCATTTCCAGGAGTGTATATAAATGATCTAATTGAAAGCGTCGGATGCTCTTTAAGGCTATTCGCAGACGATGCTGTTGTCTATAGCGAAATAGCAACGCCAGAATTTGCAGAACGACTTGCAGAGAACTGATGAATGGTGCACGTTCTGGCAGTTGACCCTGAACGTAAATAAGCGTAACATATTGCGCATACATAGGAAAACAAATCCACTACCGTACAGCTACACTATTGATGACAAACAGCTGGAGACAGGTATAACTATCCAGAGCGACCTTAAGTGCAATGACCATATGAAACAGATATTGGGAAAAGCAGACATCAGACTCACATTCATCGGAAGAATCGTAAGGAAATGTAACTTGTCCACGAAAGAAGTGGCTTGTAAGGCGTTTGTTCGCCCGCTTCTTGAGTACTGTCCATCTGTTTGGGATCCCTATCGACTGGGACAGATAGAGGAGACAGAGGAGATCCAACGAAGAGCGGCGCGTTTCGTCACGGGATCGTTTAACTGGCGAGAGAGCGTTACGGAGATGCTAAGCAAACTCCACTGGCAGACGTTACAAGAGATGCGTTGTGCATCACGGAGAGATTTACTATTGAAATTTCGGGACAGCACTTTTCAGGAGGAGTCGGACAACATATTACTTGCCCCCACATGCATCTCACGTATTGATCACGAGGAGAAAATTCCAGAAATTAGAGCTAGTACAGAGGCTTGCCGACAATCATTCTTCCCACTCACTATTCGCGACTGGAACAACCATGGAGGGATCAGACAGTGGTACCGAAAGTACCCTCTTCCACACACCATTAGGTGGTTTGCAGAGTATGATGTAGATGAAGTTCAAAAATATGTCAATACTAAGGACGACGATCCGTTGGAGTGTAAAAATTTTAAACTTGTAAGTCAGTGCAATCAAAAGATTCGGATAAACATTTGTGATATTTTAACACTCGAAAAGTCACTGATCAAAAGGTAGAAGTTGCTTCCCGTTGGCCTACAATCATGAAATTTGGCAATAAGGAAGGTTTCATAGTAAAAGTTAAAGGAAAAATCCGAAAATTCTTGATTCGTAATTATACCACACGGAAAAATATTTCTCTTTTCATTCGCCGACTGGGGTGGCCGAGTGGTTCTAGGCGCTACAGTCTGGAACCGTTCGACCGCTACGGTCGCAGGTTCGAATCCTGCCTCGGGCATGGATCTGTGTGATGTCCTTAGGTTAAATAGGTTTAAGTAGTTCTAAGTTCTAGGCGACTGATGACCTCAGAAGTTAAGTCCCATAGTGCTCGGAGCCATTTGAACCTTGAACCTCTTGTCATTCGTTATCCGCCTCCAAAACTGAAATTAGAACGTTTCCGAATGTCTTGGAATCCCTGGGATCGATGTCTTGCCAGTATCAATGTCAATAATAGGCAAGAATCATAAATTTCCTGTGTTCCCTGGGTGGATGGACCGGCTGAGTCCGTGAGGAACCTTCAGTGCGCGGCTCCTACTCGCAGCTGGTCAATTTTTCATTTTCTTTTTAATTCAGACGATCTTTGTTTAAGATCTTTTATAGGAGATCGGTAATTAAGAATTTATATTTGCAATGAAAACTGGATTTTTGTGTGTGATATGTAGTTAGAAATAATAAGACACGCATTTTTCGTAATAATGATAATTATATGTTTGTTAATTGTCAACTGTTTGATGAATTTTATTTTTAAATGATGTAGGTACTGGAACAAAGCGGAAAAACGAAAAGAATAACCAAAAAGAGGATCGAACAAGCGATTGTAAGTCTCGGGCGCTAACGATTTTTGTCATTTTTATGTATTTTACGCTTCACAGAAATGCTTGTAGAAGGTGCACCATTGTTTAAAAATTTGCACCGTCTACGAATCGAACCCTAGCCATTCACTTGGCAGCCTGACACACCATCACAGGGGCAAGCTGCCTGTAGGAAAGTCGATCTACTTCAGGGTACTAAAGAGACGCCGAAAACTTCAAAGTCGATTTTCTCGATAATTTTTCGCAGTTGCATCGTCTAACTGCTTTGTGTGACTGATATTTGAGTTCAATATAAAAAATAAAAAAATTTCAAAACTCTGGTTGCTGTGTGGTCTCCCTGTTAGTGTATTTCTTCTTCCAAACATTGAATTTCGAATATTCTGTCGTTTCCGGAAAACAATCAAGGCGAATGCCGAGTCTCTTTCATCGAAGACGTCAGAGCCCATTTACACACCACGCTGTTGAACCATGAAACTGGACTCTGCTTCTGTCGACGGGAGGCTCAGACCTAGTCTGCTTTCATTACAGCTGCCTCAGACTCTCAGGAACACTTAGCTTCTGTCCCACACTTTCCTCTCTCCTAAATTTGCGAATAGTCGTGTACCTTCAGTTACACTGCTATTACCAGGACCGTAAAGTTACCGAAGTAATAACTTGATCTACGTGATTATTCTGCAATTAACAATTAGATGTTAGGCACAGGATTCCATAGAAACACTTTTAGACTATTACTTGACTGTTACACTCTGGAACAATATCTTATAGTGACAGCTCTCATTTCTCTCTTTTATGATGATTGTCATTCCTCCCTATGTATCTTAGAATCAACAAAATATTTTGGAAATCTCAGGAGAAAGTTGGTATTCGAAACACATCTCGCTGCAACGAAAAATTTATCGTTCCAACGATTGCCACGCTAAACCGCTAATTTTATCCGTCGCACTCTCTCTCCTATTTCGTGCTATTAGCCTACAGAACTAGCAACCCTTCCGTGAACTTTTCCGACGTCCTCCATGAATCCTATCTCGTGAGGACTGCACACCTTTCGGGAATATTACAGAACAGGGTGAACAGATGCGCGGGCAGTCTCTTTAGAGGATTTGCTGCCCTCGCAATAAAACGCGGTCTTCGGTTCGACATGTTCACAAATTATTCTGTGAGATGGTTTATACAATCCCACGGCATTTAGTCGAACAATTGGCGTGTGAAAATTTTAAACTTGTAAGTCAATGCGATCAAAAGATTCGGATAAACATTTATGATATTTTAAAACTCGAAAAGTCACTGATCAAAAGGTACAAGTTGCTTCCCGTTGGCCTACAATCATGAAATTTGGCAAGAAGGAAGGTTTCGCAGTAAAAGTTAAAGGAAAAATCCGAAAATTCTTGATTCGTAATTATACCACACGAAAAAATATTTCTCTTGTCATTCACCGACCGGGGTGGCCGAGCGGTTCTAGGCGCATTTGTGTTGGTTATCGTGTTACTAAATGTGATGGAATTTTGGTAGCACTCTTGTGGGGTTGTTCAGGTTCAAATGCCACTTCCCGACGCAAACAATCATTCTGCAGTGTCAGAGAGTGATGATTTATTAGCAAGGACCTGTGGTGCACACGTCCCTTCGTTTGCCGGACGCAGTTTTCTTTAGACGTCAGTGAGCTGAACGCTCGCTTTTCGCTCCAAGTCAGCAAATGTTGCGTCACCTCCGACAGCGGTACTAGCGTTTTCACTCGCGAAGGACAAGGCTGTGTCGTGCAACTGAGTTTGCAAAAAGGAAGGAAAGGAAACCGAAGTTGAAAGAAACCTTCGGAATTTACATATCCACTGTGTAATTAACGCGGCCTGCTCCTATTGCATAACGCGCAGTGTGCCTGACTTGCGAGACGGGGAGGTGCCAGAGAGCCGGATTGAATGCACGCCTTAACCACTGGTCGGCCTGAGCGTGGTTTTCAGGCGGTTTCCCAACGTCGTTTTGGCAAATGCTGCACTGGTCCGCAAATTCCGTCTCAGAGAATGCGATACACTAACCCTTAAAATACGATAACACGCACAGCAAAGTGTACGTGTGGGTTGAGATATAGACAGTGCACACGACTTCCCTCAGCTTATGCTGACGATAGTGGCCTCAGAAAGTGCATCCAGTAACAAAGTTTGGTAATAATACGAAGCTTCATCGGATATTCACTGTGGTTGCCATTTTGCGCCCGATCGGACCTTACATTCCGGAAAGTAAGGTCCGATCGGGCGCAAAATGGCAACCACAGTGAATATCCGATGAAGCTTTGCACAGATGTGTTGGGCAGTGTCTCTAGTATTCCCGTCGACCGCGTCACGTCGCGTGTTTCACTTCTGAGAGAGCAGTGACCACATATAGGTGCCTACTCCCACCACGTATGAGTGCTCGGTGAGAGATTTCGCCTGATGTCACGCAGCCCACATAACACAACTGTCATACATTTCCTACTTGATGGGAGTTCTCGGCCACACTCTGCAGGGGCAATGAAGACGCTCCTGCGGTGTTTTCGATTGCGAAGTGTTCGAACACCCATAATGCAGTCCGTAATTTGCTCCCCCTGAGTTTCATCTCTTCTCACATAAACCGCTGCCTACGAAGAAAACATATTGGCTCAGATAACGAGCTGCAGACCAGCGTAAAGACTTGGCGGCAATCACAGGCGGCTGCCTTCTATGATGAGGGTATTGTAAAGTTGGTGCAACGCTAAGAAGAATTAACTCGGAGTGGTGACTATCTAGAGAAGTAGCTGGAAGGTGTAGCTAACTGTTGCAAATAAAACCATTTTTGATATTCACAGTGGTTTTATTTCGTGACCGGTAGGACGTTACTTTACGAATAGCCCTTGTAATAAGAAACAAAAATGAAATTTATGAAATGTTGAAAGAGTGGAACTTGTGTTAGTCAAGATGAGCACTAGAGAAAAGAAAGAACTATATAATTACAGCGACAGTTTGACATTTCTCTGAGAACTGTCACTATCTCAAAACGAATTCTCAGTTATGCCGCTCTCCGTCTTACTGCACCGAGAAGATTCAGTTGGTGACTAGAACCAGACAGGTACCGCGACGCTTCTTACTTGCCGTGACGTTTGTACACCGCACTTGTCGTTACCCGTGACCATGACGGACAAAGCACACCCCGCCCCACATCTGGAACAGAGGTCATTGAGTTAGAGACTGGTTTCATTCATTTCTCACATTTCAGCTGTGCTCCCATTGCATCACAGCTCGTGCATCCCATATGCCTTACGGACACACGTATCCAGAGCTGCAGCCTCTGCAATGCTATCCTTTTTTCATCCCTTCAGCTACAGATTTCAGTAATGACGCATATCTTAATATGTGTCGACCATTCTGCCGCTTCTGTTCATTATGTTCTTTATTAAGAAATTTTTCCTTTTGAGTCACTGCATGTTGTCAGCATTTCTTACTGGTGCGTTGCTCACATAGTTACAGGGGTGACAGTATTGAATTATACGAAATAAAATCGTCGTAACTTCTGAACGGTTTGCGTTAGGACGTTCAAACTGCAGTGCTTACCGCCGGACGTCATGGGAATTAGTATAGTGGTTTACCGACGAAGCCCACTTTCATTTGGATGAGTTCGTCAATAAGCAAAACTGGCGCGTTTGGGAGACTGAGAACCCGCGTTTGACGATCGAGAAGTCTCTTCACCCTCAACGGGTGACTGTGCGTGTGCAGTGTATAGTCATGGAATGATCGGTGTAATATTCCTTGATGTCACGTTACTACCGAACGGTACGTGCAGATTATGGGAGCACAATTCATCCCTATTATCCAAAGTGACCCTGGTTTCGAGAAAACGTCGTTCATGCAAGACAGAGCTCGATCCCATCCAAGCAGGAAAATGTTTTATGTCCGGAGGAGTACTTTGGGGATCGCATTCTGCCTCTGGGGTACCCAGAGGCCACTGCCATGGGCGGATCTGAACACATGCGACTCCTTTCTGTAGAGCTGTATTGAGATGCACAGCAGTAACCCCAAAGCCATCACTGAACTGGGAACAGCCATTCAAGACGTGATCGACAGCATCAATATTCCGACCCTTCAGCGGATCACGCAGAATTTCGCTAATCGTCTGCACCACTTCATACCCAGTATTCCACATCGAATACGTCACAACCTATATCTGAATAACTGCAGTGACGTTTACGTGTTGAATAAGATGTGTGCACGCCGTAATTTTTAACATTTTTATCATGTAGTTCAATAATTGTCACCCTGAACGTAGAACCGAAGATGATCGAGTGTGCCCGAAACTAGTCATACTCTAGAAATATGTGCAACATTGAAATAATAATAGCAGTAGTAGTAGTTTTCTTCATTCCGTGATCGTTTTTATAAGGGAATAATGGGTGTCATGATTCTACAGTTTAACAACAAACAATCAGATAAAATAATATAGTTTGTGTTACGGAGTAATTTTATATACTTACAGGACTGATTGACAGTGAAGGGATGACTGTTCGGCTTTGGTCTTGTAGTAGGAACCATCCCCGCATTTCCCAGAAGTGCTTTACGGAACTGAATTTTAAAATCTTCCCAGCCTACTGAAGTTCAAACAAATTTCGGGCTTGCAGCCGGTTGTCGTTTAATGCATCACACGATATTTCGACTAGGCACCTGCCATCCATCTTCAAGTGAGCCATCGAAGACTGACGAAAACTCGTTTCGTTGCGCAATATATAGCACGCTGCAAATATTCCGCACATGTGTCACTATCCAAGTTGACAGAACTCAGCTGTCCTCTGCCTTACCGCTCGCCGCGGCCGTTGGCGCTCTCTTCGTCTTCGATTAGAACAAGTCGCGAAGATGATGGGATTCCGTGCACTATCCGACAGGGAGAAAACGGCGGCAAAATACTTAGCTTTTCATCCTTTTGTGGGCAACATTTCATTTAAAACAGCAAGAATTCTGTGTAAATTTCAGGTGAAAGTGGTTTTCCGTCAATCATCTGAGACCGCAGACGTTTTTGGGTCAGTGAAGGAGCACTTGTTATTGCGGAAGGCCAGAATAATTTACAAAATATCTCGTCCAACGTGGTATGGTGTACAAAGGGTAGGCCACATTCAATAGAGTATGACAGGACTATAATTCTGGCCTCAGCGACATCTTTTCGGAACTCCAGCATTAAAGAATCCGAGGAAATACGTTCGGCGGAATAGCTAGTGGACCGTGATAGTGTTCACCAGTTGGACAGTGCGTGAAACATCATCATCTCACCGATTTTTTCTAATCGAAGACGACAGGAAACGAGGGCGCTACTGCGGGAAAGTGTGGTTCGTCTGTCAACTTGAGTTTTGTCGCAAACGTAGTTTAGGAAAACCACGGAAAACCTGAGTCAGGGTGGCTGGATGGAAAATGGCACATCCATCCTCCCGAATACTCGGCTAGTCTGTTTAAAACATCACAACCGTATTCCGTTTGTGCCTAGTGCACAATAATGCTCTCCAAAAAAGTTATTTAATAATGTAAAGAGCTGATGCTACAGTCTCCACTCATTTCTCACCTCCACTCGCTGCTCACATCGCCCACACGTTGTTTCGTAACGACACGGCACGCGCACTACCAGCTGACACCAGGACCACAGCGCAGGCGTTAGCTTTCCATTTTGTGTACTACAGCCTCCCAGTTGTTTGCCTGAATGGCCAGTCAGCATCGCTTCGTATGCAGTGAGCTGTAGAGCCCAGAAAGAGCATAATGCGTTACTGTCACACGTTGTAGTTCTATTGTGGCTGAGATTTTTCAGGAAAAAAAAACTTTACAGTGTAAAGGTGTTGTCTGACGTTATAGTGATGTTTTCGTATGATTATTCACTTGTGCAACATTTTTGCCAAACTCCAAAGTAATCCATCATTGTGTAGGATCTGTTTGTGAAATGCTTCTTTTAGTTGCTATTTTTAAATAAGTTTGTTTCAGTGACCTGCTTGGGTAAAATATTGTACAGTTTCATTATTTGGCAGAAACTGCTTTTTTGTGAAGATTTTGTGGTCAGCTGTGCTGCAATCACATCTTCTAACGGATGCTTCTCTCGCCCCAAGCTTCCCCTCCTTCTGGACTTTAGCAGGCAGCTATTTCTTTTCACAGGGGCCCCTTCGCCATGTGCTTTCTTTGCTACAATGTCTTTCTTGCGCCTTCCTTTCCTACCTGTTCTACTTTCGAGACACTGAAAGTCGTTCATGTCGCCAATAGTCTCTTGCGTAATATTTGTCTACGTTAACCAACACCTCTCACCAGGGAACAACACAGAAACTTAGAAAATTTCAGGAATGAGTATTGAATGGAGAATGTAGAGATATTCTTCATTCCCTACGTATCATTCTCGCAGGGACCGTGAAGATAAAATTGTAGAACATACAGAGTTAGGTTTTAGTTAGTGTTTACATGTTTCACTGATCGCGTGAATGATTCTTTAATCGAAATGTTGTGGAACGAGTCACTTTGTGGGATATGATTAGTGTTAAATTTAATGAACGGATTCTTTTCTAGGCCTACTCATGCAACTGTATTAAAAATGCTAACTTTTTCTACAGGCCATCAGTTTTTCAATCAAAATTAGGCAATGGAGTAGAAGAGATTGTCCAACAGATGTGACTTTACGTTAAATGTAAGACTTGCTTTTACGTGATTAGGCAACTGACCAAAAATTAATGTTGCTACATGTTGAACTCCTTTCGGAGGACTTCAATAAAGCTTCAATAAAGGGTAATAAACGTCTTTTTCCGCTAATTTTAATTTTGTAGGTACGGACACCATTATTCTCTTCAAACGGTGATGGATTATTTATGACGAATTTCACAAATGAGAATATGTATTTCAGTGGTGGATTTAAAATGCCTATTTCCTTGAAGAGGAACGTACATGATGAACGTGGCTGAACAGTACATATTATGCTTACTGCTCATTTTTGTGTAAACAATTGTTGCTTAGTAGCTGATGAATTACCGCAGTGATTGATTCCGTACGAGATTAGTGATTGAAAATATATTAAATATGTCAGGAGGTTGATTCGTATCTGTATAGGACTACCAATTATACGAAGGGAAAAGCAGCTGAAGTTAACTGTTTGAGCAGCTCTGTAACATGCATCTTCCAGTCCAAGTTTTTGTCGCAATGTACACCTCAAAATTTGGAGCATTCTACGCTTTTAACTGAGTCCTGTTCATTTGTTACGTTAACTGTTAGTATGTCTCCCATTTGTTGTACAGACATGAATATAGAGTGTTCTCTAACTTTAGTGGAGAGATCATTTTCAGAGAACTGCCTCTTAATTGTTTGAAAAAATCGTTAACAAACTGTTGTGTTCCTTTCTTTCTAATGCGATTCAATATAACACTAGTATCGTCTACAAAAAGTACCAGTTCCACGTGATGTAAGGAATAGCACTGGATACAAAACTGACAATTCCACACGGTGTGTCGCGGAGAGTACCCTGTACCATTATTAGTTATTTCCTATCCAGTTCTGTTAGCAAATAGAGCGAAGGTCCATATGTCACCTCTGAGCCCTAATTTCTTGTATCTTATCTTAGTGGTCATTGCACGCAGTGTGTGTTGGTGGCAGTGGGATCGTTCTGCAGCTTCAAATGCTGGTTCTCTAACTTTTCTCAGCAGTGTTTCTCTAAAACTTCAAGGATTCCCATTTGAGTTTCCCAAGCATTTCCATAACAGTTGTGTCTTGTTGAAACCTACCTAGCAGTCCGCCTCTGAGTTGCTTCGATATTTCCTTCAATCCCAACTGGTACGGATCCCAAATACTCGAACAATACTCAAGGATAGGTCGGGCTAACGCTCTATGTGCGGCCTGCTTTACAGATGAACCACTCTTGCCTAAAATTCTCCCAGTGGGACTCTATTCGTGATTTCCTCTGAGTCACTAAAATTTTCTCTACCTCCTACATTTTTTAAATTATAAAGGGCTACTTTTTGAATTCTGCTTGTTAAGTTTAAGCAATCATTCTTCATCACTCCGTACGGGATTGCAACTGGAAAAAAACGGAACATCTGTTATCACGGTAAGCACCCTGTGCTACGCACTTCACAGTGCTCTGCAGAGCATGTTTTAGATGTAGAAAGAAGGCAATGTGATATTTGCAACAAAGCGACATACATCGTTTACTAAAACTACAAGCAGAAACCTACATTGCACTCGAGCAACTAAATTTGAGAAAGCCACCTAGCCGCCTTCCACTTTGATAACGACAGTGAAGAGTAGCGGCGAGGTATCCGGCAGACACAGAGAGCGTTAGGGGAGCCATCGTGGTCTACAAACACCAGTTACTGCCAGCAAGTCACGGACATTGGTCCAAGGCGCGCATCTGCCTCTCGATGGCGTCTCATTTGGACGCAATACGAATGACCTCAGGTAACGCACCGAAGGTAGCAGGGGGCAGATAATTAGTATTAGTAGCTGTAGTAGTACTTATCCGCGGATCTCTTTTACAAGCGTACTGGATATATCTTGATATTACAATTTAAGAACAACAAAAATAAAGTAGATCACGTATACAGCCATTTACATATTTGCGTGTCTAGCATGACGAGGATGGGCAGGTAGCCGGCTGTGGCCTCATGGTAGGAACTATTACTGCATTTGCCTGAAGTAATTTATGGAAGGCACGGAAAACCTGAATCACCACGACCGGATGAAGACTGAAGCCCTCACTGCCTTACAAATAAATTATTTACTAATATAAAAGACACCTGCTGCACCCTTCATTCTTCTTTGTAGCGGCCAGTCACTGTACACGGCACACTCACTATAATCAGTGTGCTCCCTGCCGCCGTTGGATAAGCAGCTGCAGAGCAAGTCGTATACTCCTAGCTCACTCATTTGTTATATAGTTTAATTCTTAATTTCTTTGCGTGTTTTTGGTACTTGCATTGTTTAATTCATAAATTTCGGGCGTATTATAGTGTTTGAGAGTTGTAGCATCGCGTTTTAGTACCTGAATAGTGTAAATTCGCGTAGTCGTCTGTCTTCTGTTTTTGTGTTGAACGGCCAGTGTCGGTTGGTCACAGTCAGTGTGCTCCCTCCCGCCGTTGGATAAGCAGCTGCAGCAGCAAGTCGTATACTCCTAGCTCACTCATTTGTTACATAGTTTAATTCTTAATTTCTTTGCGTGTTTTTGGTACTTGCATTGTTTAATTCATAAATTTCGGGCGTATTATAGTATTTGAGAGTTGTAGCATCGCGTTTTAGTACCTGAATAGTGTAAAATCGCGTAGTCTCCTTCCGCCGCCGAGCACTGTGTCAGCAGTGCACAAGTGGCAGCATTACTGCATTTACTAGGCAATCTGGTATTTTAATAACCGTTTAAATTTTGTGTCGACTTGTTTGCGCTCTCTGTAGATTAGTTCAGACGTTCTTTGCACAACAGTTTTTAGCATGGATAGGGACTGCAACTGCTGTGTTCGGATGCAGGCTGAGTTGACATCCCTTCGCTCCCAGCTTCAGGCGGTGTTGGCTTCGGTCACACAGCTTGAGGCTGTTGCCAATGGGCATCACTGTGGGGGTCCGGATGGGGGTTTGTCGGGGACAGCCAGCTCGTCCCACGCATCCCCCGATCGGACTACGACTGTGGTTGCCCGGGATACTGCCCGCATTGAGGCTGATCCCTCACCTGTGGTAGAGTGGGAGGTCGTCTCAAGGTGTGGCAGGGGGCGGAAGACATTCCGGAGGACTGAGCGGAAGGCCTCTCCAGTTTGTCTGACGAACCGGTTTCAGGCTCTGTCTCAGGCTGATACTGATTTTCGGCCTGACATGGCTGCTTGTCCTGTTCCAGAGGTTGCCCCTCAGTCTGCAAGATCCGGGCGGTCGCAGAGGGTGGGCTTACTGGTAGTTGGGAGCTCCAACGTCAGGCGCGTAATGGGGCCCCTTAGGGATATGGCAGCAAGGGAGGGGAAGAAAACCAAAGTGCACTCCGTGTGCATACCGGGGGGAGTTATTCCAGATGTGGAAAGGGTCCTTCCGGATGCAATGAAGGGTACAGGGTGCACCCATCTGCAGGTGATCGCTCATGTCGGCACCAATGATGTGTGTCGCTATGGATCGGAGGAAATCCTCTCTGGCTTCCAGCGGCTATCTGATTTGGTGAAGACTGCCAGTCTCGCTAGCGGGATGAAAGCAGAGCTCACCATCTGCAGCATCGTCGACAGGACTGACTGCGGACCTTTGGTACAGGGCCGAGTGGAGGGTCTGAATGAGGCTGAGACGGTTCTGCGACCGTGTGGGCTGCAGATTCCTCGACTTGCGCCATAGGGTGGTGGGGTTTCGGGTTCCGCTGGATAGGTCAGGAGTCCACTACACGCAACAAGCGGCTACACGGGTAGCAGGGGTTGTGTGGCGTGGGCTGGGTGGTTTTTTAGGTTAGATGGCCTCGGGCAAGTACAGAAAGGGCAACAGCCTCAACGGGTGCGGGGCAAAGTCAGGACATGCGGGGACCAAGCAGCAATCGGTATTGTAATTGTAAACTGTCGAAGCTGCGTTGGTAAAGTACCGGAACTTCAAGCGCTGATAGAAAGCACCGAAGCTGAAATCGTTATAGCTACAGAAAGCTGGCTGAAGCCAGAGATAAATTCTGCCGAAATTTTTAAAAACGTACAGACGGTGTTTAGAAAGGATAGATTGCATGCAACCGGTGGTGGAGTGTTCGTTGCTGTTAGTAGTAGTTTATCCTGTAGTGAAGTAGAAGTGGATAGTTCCTGTGAATTATTATGGGTGGAGGTTACACTCAACAACCGAGCTAGGTTAAGAATTGGCTCCTTTTACCGACCCCCCGGCTCAGCAGCATTAGTGGCAGAACAACTGAGAGAAAATTTGGAATACATTTCACATAAATTTTCTCAGCATGTTATAGTCTTAGGTGGAGATTTCAATTTACCAGATATAGACTGGGACACTCAGATGTTTAGGACGGGTGGTAGGGACAGAGCATCGAGTGACATTATACTGAGTGCACTATCCGAAAATTACCTCGAGCAATTAAACAGAGAACCGACTCGTGGAGATAACATCTTGGACCTACTGATAACAAACAGACCCGAACTTTTCGACTCTGTAAGCGCAGAACAGGGAATCAGTGATCATAAGGCCGTTGCAGCATCCCTGAATATGGAAGTTAATAGGAATATAAAAAAGGGAGGAAGGTTTATCTGTTTAGCAAGAGTAATAGAAGGCAGATTTCAGGCTACCTAACAGATCAAAACGAAAATTTCTGTTCCGACACTGACAATGTTGAGTGTTTATGGAAAAAGTTCAAGGCAATCGTAAAATGCGTTTGAGACAGGTACGTGCCAAGTAAAACTGTGAGGGACGGGAAAAACCCACCGTGGTACAACAACAAAGTTAGGAAATTACTGCGAAAGCAAAGAGAGCTTCACTCCAAATTTAAACGCAGCCAAAACCTCTCAGACAAACAGAAGCTAAACGATGTCAAAGTTAGCGTAAGGAGGGCTATGCGTGAAGCGTTCAGTGAATTCGAAAGTAAAATACTAGGTACCGACTTGACAGAAAATCCTAGGAAGTTCTGGTCTTACGTTAAATCAGTAAGTGGCTCGAAACAGCATGTCCAGACACTCCGGGATGATGAAAGCATTGAAACAGAGGATGATAAGCGTAAAGCTGAAATACTAAACACCTTTTTCCAAAGCTGTTTCACAGAGGAAGACCGCACTGCAGTTCCTTCTCTAAATCCTCGCACAAACAAAAAAATGGCTGACATCGAAATAAGTGTCCAAGGAATAGAAAAACAACTGGAATCACTCAACAGAGGAAAGTCCACTGGACCTGACGGGATACCAATTCGATTCCACACAGAGTACGCGAAAGAACTTGCCCCCTTCTAACAGCCGTGTACCGCAAGTCTCTAGAGGAATTGAAGGTTCCAAATGATTGGAAAAGAGCACAGGTAGTCCCAGTCTTCAAGAAGGGTCGTCGAGCAGATGCGCAAAACTATAGACCTATATCTCTGACGTCGATCTGTTGTAGAATTTTAGAACATGTTTTTTGCTCGAGTATCATGTCGTTTTTGGAAACTCAGAATCTACTATATAGGAATCAACATGGATTCCGGAAACAGCGATCGTGTGAGACCCAACTCGCTTTATTTGTTCATGAGACCCAGAAAATATTATACAGGCTCCCAGGTAGATGCTATTTTCCTTGACTTCCGGAAGGCGTTCGATACAGTTCCGCACTGTCGCCTGATAAACGAAGTAAGAGCCTACGGAATATAAGACCAGCTGTGTGGCTGGATTGAAGAGTTTTTAGCAAACAGAACACAGCATGTTGTTATCAACGGAGAGACGTCTACAGACGTTAAAGTAACCTCTTGCGTGCCACAGGGGAGTGTTATGGGACCATTGCTTTTCACAATATATATAAATGACCTAGTAGATAGTGTCGGAAGTTCCATGCGGCTTTTCGCGGATGATGCTGTAGTATACAGAGAAGTTGCAGCATTAGAAAATTGTAGCGAAATGCAGGAAGATCTGCAGCGGATAGGCACTTGGTGCAGGGAGTGGCAACTGACCCTTAACATAGACAAATGTAATGTATTGAGAATACATAGAAAGAAGGATCCTTTATTGTATGATTATATGATAGCGGAACAAACACTGGTAGCAGTTACTTCTGTAAAATATCTGGGAGTATGCGTGCGGAACGATTTGAAGTGTAATGATCATATAAAATTAATTGTTGGTAAGGCGGGTACCAGGTTGAGATTCATTGGGAGAGTCCTTAGAAAATGTAGTCCATCAACAAAGGAGGTGGCTTACAAAACACTCTTTCAACCTATACTTGAATATTGCTCATCAGTGTGGGATCCGCACCAGATCGGGTTGACGGAGGAAATAGAGAAGATCCAAAGAAGAGCGGCGCGTTTCGTCACAGGGTTATTTGGTAACCGTGATAGCGTTACGGAGATGTTTAACAAACTCAAGTGGCAGACTCTGCAAGAGAGGCGCTTTGCATCGCGGTGTAGCTTGCTCGCCAGGTTTCGAGAGGGTGCGTTTCTGGATGAGGTATCGAATATATTGCTTCCCCCTACTTATACCTCCCGAGGAGATCACGTATGTAAAATTAGAGAGATTAGAGCGCGCACAGAGGCTTTCAGACAGTCGTTCTTCCCGCGAACCATACGCGACTGGAACAGGAAAGGGAGGTAATGACAGTGGCACGTAAAGTGCCCTCCGCCACACACCGTTGGGTGGCTTGCGGAGTATAAATGTAGATGTAGATGTAGAATCACATTTTTTCATAACGCTAATGACACAGCATCAGCTGACGTCAGGACCATCTTGTGTACTGCGACCAGCCTGAAAGGCTGAGTCTGTTCTCCTCCAAAGGGAGCATGAAGTTCAACTCAGGACGAGGATAAGGTCTTCGTATTATACATCACGCAGCTTTGGCAGTATTTTATTCCAGAAAGAGAAAAAAAGGAAGGAAAAGTAGCGTGAATATGTTATGGCATTGATAAAAGTTGCATTATCGTTACTATTATTTAATTTTGATATTTTTTTAGCAAACAGTTACTCTGTGTTACTTAGGTAATACTCCAATGTATAGAATGTATTGATCAACAGTTACTTTCAAAAGAAAGTTAGCTTAGAAATCTCTTTAACTGTCTTGAGTAAATTATTGTGTAGTTTTATGTATTAGTTGAAAATTCTTTTTTGAGTTATCTTTATTCCTCCTTTATTAATCAATCTTAATCAATCTTGTTCCATGATCATGGACAGAGATGTTTGTACAGTAATTATCAATATTACTTTCAATGTGTATAACTTAACACTACCGTCTGCTACTATTATACGATAACCTCAAAACTGAAGGCAGTTCGTATAGTGAAATTATTCTTATTCAAGTAATTATAGTATGAAGAAGCAGAGCAGTGTTACCCTCTGAGAGGAATTTTGTTATGTTGACCGTGTTGTACCTAACGGAGGTGGCTTATCGGAAGTGAAAGTCAAAATTACGTAAATATTCAAACAGTAACAAATAATATTTTACCTAGCTACACTGTTTAAAAAATAAAGAAAAACGGTCGCCAGCCTAATTAGGCAAGAGAATGATTAACATTCTTGTTTAAGAAAGTAGGTATGAGTAACTTTAACGGACAAACACAACCTATATTTTGCCACACGCTAGTTCAAATGGTTCAAATGGCTCTGAGCACTATGGGACTCAACTGCTGAGGTCATTAGTTCCCTAGAACTTAGAACTAGTTAAACCTAACTAACCTAAGGACATCACAAACATCCATGCACGAGGCAGGATTCGAACCTGCGACCATAGCGGTCTTGCGGTTCCAGACTGCAGCGCCTTTAACCGCACGGCCATTTCGGCCGGCCACACGCTAGTGCAATGAACTCTGACACCTGCATATGTTAACGTTAAGTCTGCAGTTAGAGTAGAACAAACTATTTGCATAAATATAACAGATAACAGATAACAATACACACTATCACTTTCTCGGGAATAATTGTTGTTGTTATAGGGACGAGACTCACGAATTCTTCGCCAGTGCTCTTCATCCTCTACCCTTCCTAAGAACGCAGAAAAACTTCTATGGGTACTCCTAACATATCTTTTAGAATCCTCAGGCAGTTTCTGCCAAAGAACCCAAACGATCTCGGCTTCAGTCCTTCTTGCTTTTAGGTGTATCAATTTTCTATACCACGATTCGCAAAACTCTTTCATGGTTTGTCTACCTCTGGTATCATACAGCCTGGTATCATACAGTTAGGAAGTCACGCCACAATCGGTCTTGCTTTTGTTCTGATCAGTATTCGTCAATAAATTTTTGTTTAAAGCTTTCAAAAGACATCTTCTCCCTTTAATGCACTGACTACAACATTAATTTTTTCCTGGTCAGATAAATATTCAGGAAAGTTCCTTTCTCAATTCTTTACAAAATCACGGGGGTGCCATTCGTTGTGTCTCTTTTCCTCGCCCTCTAATATTTTACTGAAAGGCATTCTTTCAGTAAAATATGTAGGATCTGTTTGTATTTTTCTTTCCAAGTCATACATTTTGCTTTGGATTTGTGAAGTGTTATGGTCACACTTCTTTTCGCAAGTAACAATCTGTTTGGTTAGTTCTCTACTTGTTTCTGTTACAGATTGTTTAATTTGTGCAAATTCCGCATTACATTCTGTTTGTATTTCGGATTTAATACCGAATACCTTTTTGTCCACTTTAGTACTGACTAGGGGTTCTATTTGATCTTGAATTTTAATTACTTCAGTGTCAAATCTTTCGTTAATGTTATCAATCTGTCCTTGTATGTTGGAAATATTGCCATAGATTACAGTAATTTCTCTTTTGAGGTTTTTAATTTCATTACTCACAATATCTACTTTTACATCAACCTTCTCGATTTGTTCACTAAGATTCTTGCTTTGCGCTTGCATTTGTCGATTGATATCACTACTCTGTGCTGCCATTTGTGCCTTAATATTGTCATTTTGCGCAGACAGAATTCTAAGCAAATCAGTCAGGTCTAGTGTCTTTTCACTTTTATATTCTACTTCCCTTTCAGTTTTTGGTGATTCGAACATATCCCTTGACTCATTTGCATAGCCACTGTCTTCAGTGACATAGCCTATTTTGTCATGTTTAGTACGTGCGACATTCATTGCTTCAGTCTGTTTATTTACGTCCGCGTGATATCTTACGTAATTTATTTCGCGCATAGTGCCATCTGTTGGTGTGTTGCCTGAACTGTTCTCAGTTTTATTCTGTTCTCGCGTGTCTACATTTATTTCTAGTTTTCTGTCCATTTTAGTTACTACTAAGTACTGATATCTTTAATTTTCAATTTAAGCTGAACTTTCACTATTCGTTCTGTCAAATAAGTTACAGGTTCGTGTCGCTGAACGTTTTATGCTCATTTTACTTTTGTAAAATGCTTAATACCTACAATTTTTCCATCCGTAGCTGTAAACTGACCAACGTCCTGTCGCGCGGCGCCACATGTAACACTACCGTCTGCTACTATTATACCATAACCTCAAAACTGAAGGCAGTTTGTATAGTGGAATTATTCTTATTCAAGTAATTATAGTATGAAGAAGCAGAGCAGTGTTACCCTCGGAGAGGAATTGTATGTTGACCGTGTTGCACCTAACGGAGGTGGCTTATCGGAAGTGAAAGTCATAATTACGTAAATATTCAAACAGTAACAAATACTGTATAAAAATACAGAAAAACGGTCGCCAGCCTAATTAGGCAAGAGAATGATTAACATTCTTGTTTAATAAAGTAGGTATGAGTAACTTTAACGGTCAAACACAACCTATATTTTGCCACACGCGAGTGCAATGAACTCTGACACCTGCATACGTTAACGTTAAGTCTGGAGTTGACAGAGTAGAACAAACTATTTCCATAAATATAACAGATAACAATACACACTATTACTTTCAGGGCTTATTCAAACTGAATGGTCTTTATAACATTACTATTAATATTCACTGTAGAATCATAAATTGGACATAGGTTCAGTATTACTTTTCACACATTTTCCAAGCTGACATAAAATTGTAAATGTATATCACTGCAAAATTATGAACTGATCACAGGTCACAGAATGAAAGTTTATTGGAATTCACTAACAGGTTACTTCTCATTGTCTTTTGAATAAAGAAATTATTCTTTTCATAAATAGTGGTCTTTCTATTAATTGTTATTTATCATGAGCATAAAGGATAACCTGTGTATCCTATTACACCATTAATATGCACTTTCAATACACAAAAGAAAGAAGTGCTTAGCAAGCATGAGTATATAACTTTCCACAATTGCAGTTTTCCACTTTTACTACAGTGAGACACAAAATTAACATATTTGTAAGATACTGACTCACCTTTTGCGATTTACAACAGGCAGCAATGTGATCGTTTCCTAAGTTAAACTGTATAAGCCTCAGTCTTAAGAACTTTTAGTTTTGATGTTGGCAACAACATATTAATAAGCAGTGTTAATAGGAAAATTATTTTCAGCAAGGATCATTTACTTTAACTCACTCTCTTACCACATTAACTTTCTTCTTACTATATTCAAGAGGCATTAATTAGTGGAACACTGGGCTTTAATGTTCTTTCAGTAAGGACACTCGGTAATCACTTTAGTTCAAACGGAGAGGAACATGAGAGGTGTTATCATAAGGAAAAAAAATCGAGGTAGGTACATAAATTCAGTTATAAATTACCTTATATTTGAGCACACTAAAATATTCAATGAGCTGATCCTTCACTGTACATTCCTATAGTGCTTCTGTTCCATTACAGTGATGACGCAAAGTGGTGGCGAATGCATGTTGATAGGTGGATTTGCAGGTAGAATTGCCGGAATCTGTCATTTCTTGGTGGTGATGATAGTCATCAGTTCCAGAAATGCTCCAGATCTTTATATATCCATCCGAGGCATTGGAAAGTGGCACGGAAAGCCTCTCTCGGAACCAGCACAATATGCAGCCTTTACATGAGCCATTGACAGTTTGATAGCTCGTCCCCGACTGACTCTTGGTTGCACCTTTTCTACCTAGGCCAACCACAATTTGCGCGCACTACTAAGTTCCGTTCCCGAGGGGAACCACACTACCTTTTACAGACCACATAACTAAGAATCCTGAGTGAAGGTCAGCAATTTACATAACAGCAAACAAACATTTTAAATGAAACAGAACATTTGCACATATTGACATTTCTACAAAAAATTATTCACACAGAAATTATCATTATATACAGTAAGTTTTGTTCCCTCCAAATGGAACAAAGAATTTAAATGACAGATATACTACACTGCATAGAATCAAACCACGACATCTAAGTTTTAACCAAGAAAGGAGTATACAATTTTATGTTATCGATTCAAACACATTTACAGATACTGAATGTTATAACATTAAACCAAAGCAAAAGGCTAAATAAATCCGTACAGCATTAGCGCTATGGTGTTACAAGCTCCTAACGGGAACCAGATCACGTCTTGCTCATAAAGGACAAATTTCCGAAACGTCAAATACTCCGAAATCTGGAAAACCTGC
This sequence comes from Schistocerca cancellata, assembly GCF_023864275.1. NCBI lineage: Eukaryota > Metazoa > Arthropoda > Insecta > Orthoptera > Acrididae > Schistocerca > Schistocerca cancellata. The sequence continues at coordinate 519,079,381 of NC_064634.1, read as the reverse complement.
ACGACTGGAGGAGAAATAGACATCAGACGTCCGCAGAGTGGCGATCGTATCTTTCCAGGTCCGCAGAAGGCTGCACGTCCCCGGGTCGTTGTATTCGTGACAGCCTGTGCGGCTCTTCTTATCTCCGCTTCGGAATCCCATTCTTATGCGTCACGTTTGCGCTGACCTACGCCGAGGGTCGAACACAACACAAGCGAACCGCAACGCGGATGCTGAACACGAAGGTCGGAAGACTGTTCCGAGTAATGCAAGTCAAGCAACCGAAGAACTGGCTTGCATCGCTCCAACCAAGGTTTTAAATGAATTGGAGGACAACTCGCTTGCTTTCCTTAGTAGGCTAAACACACGATTTCTGCAGATACGCCATTTACTGGAACTAATCTTTCACCCTTCATCGGAGTGTGCGCTGATTTGAAACTTTCTAGTAGGTTATAGCTGTGTGCCGTACCGGGATTCGAAGCCGAAAATCTTGCCTTTAGAGGGAAATGCTCCCACCAATTCTTTCTTTATTTTTAATATTTTAGGCTCTTCCTCCGCCCCTTATTGCGCACTTTTCTCCAAGCAAATTCACCTTCGTCATCGTGTGCTTTTTCTCCCATGAAACATCATGCCAGTCTGGTACTCCTCCCTGGCATAAATGTACTTCTTACTTCTTTCGTATTCTTTAGCTTCTCCACCATGAGAAACATTAATAAATGAACAACTACAATCATAATAAGTGAGAGAATGAAATCAATTTGTATCTCTTGTAAAGGAATACTGTATTTCTCAATTTTGTTTTTATTTTCTAGTTTTAACGTCACCTTTGAAGAAATTTTCTTGCGGGTGGGGAGTGAGGAGGGGCGGGCGGGGGGGGGGGGTGGCGGGGTGGTTGAGGGGAGGATGTATTCGTCTTCTCAATGATCTGATGCAAGCCACTACGAATTCCTTTTGTCTCCCTACCATTTCGTCTCAGAGTAGCAATTATTTGTTTGATATATCCCAATCTCATTCTTCCCCTGCAGTTTTTAGCCTGTAAAACTCCCTTTAGTACCATGGAAATTATTACCTGACTCACTAAACCATTTCTGTCACCTCGGTTCTTCATGTTGTCAATGTCTTCCACAAGTTCATTTCCTCGCCGATTCTGCTATGTTCCAAACGTTGCTGTACCCGGCCATGCTTTGCTTCGGATCAATAAGCTTAAATGATAGAGAAAGAGAAGGGGAAGCACAGATTTCTAATATGCATAACAATTGGATATATGTCCCAGTCTCATTATCTCCTCAGTATCTGTCCATCTACCCCTTTACCTTTCTCTGCCTTGCTTCTTCTCCTTCGCCTTCTCCCGCCCTTCTTCTGTCCACTTACTCCTCCCTAGTTCTCCTCCTGTCCCCTCTGTCCATCACCTTCCCCTCCCTCTCTCAGCCCGTCTTCTGTTGCCCCCTCTCTCTGTCCATCTTCTCCTTCCTGTTTTCTATGTCCATTTCCTCCCCTCTCTCTGTTCATCTCCTCTTCCCCTCTCTTTCTGACCATCAGCCTTGTTTATTGTTATTGCAGGTTCATATTCTGTCGTAGTGTTCTAAACATAAACTAATAAGACATACACTCCTGGAAATGGAAAACAGAACACATTGACACCGGTGTGTCAGACCCACCATACTTGCTCCGGACACTGCGAGAGGGCTGTACAAGCAATGATCACACGCACAGCACAGCGGACACACCAGGAACCGCGGTGTTGGCCGTCGAATGGCGCTAGCTGCGCAGCATTTGTGCACCGCCGCCGTCAGTGTCAGCCAGTTTGCCGTGACATACGGAGCTCCATCGCAGTCTTTAACACTGGTAGCATGCCGCGACAGCGTGGACGTGAACCGTATGTGCAGTTGACGGACTTTGAGCGAGCGCGTATAGTGGGCATGCGGGAGGCCGGGTGGACGTACCGCCGAATTGCTCAACACGTGGGGCGTGAGGTCTCCACAATACATCGATGTTGTCGCCAGTGGTCGGCGGAAGGTGCACGTGCCCGTCGACCTGGGACCGGACCGCAGCGACGCACGGATGCACGCCAAGACCGTAGGATCCTACGCAGTGCCGTAGGGGTCCGCACCGCCACTTCCCAGCAAATTAGGGACACTGTTGCTCCTGGGGTATCGGCGAGGACCATTCGCAACCGTCTCCATGAAGCTGGGCTACGGTCCCGCACACCGTTAGGCCGTCTTCCGCTCACGCCCAAACATCGTGCACCCCGCCTCCAGTGGTGTCGCGACAGGCGTGAATGGAGGGACGAATGGAGACGTGTCGTCTTCAGCGATGAGAGTCGCTTCTGCCTTGGTGCCAATGATGGTCGTATGCGTGTTTGGCGCCGTGCAGGTGAGCGCCACAATCAGGACTGCATACGACCGAGGCACACAGGGCCAACACCCGGCATCATGGTGTGGGGAGCGATCTCCTACACTGGCCGTACACCACTGGTGATCGTCGAGGGGACACTGAATAGTGCACGGTACATCCAAACCGTCATCGAACCCATCGTTCTACCATTCCTAGACCGGCAAGGGAACTTGCTGTTCCAACAGGACAATGCACGTCCGCATGTATCCCGTGCCACCCAACGTGCTCTAGAAGGTGTAAGTCAACTACCCTGGCCAGCAAGATCTCCGGATCTGTCCCCCATTGAGCATGTTTGGGGTTGGATGAAGCGTCGTCTCACGCGGTCTGCACGTCCAGCACGAACGCTGGTCCAACTGAGGCGCCAGGTGGAAATGGCATGGCAAGCCGTTCCACAGGACTACATCCAGCATCTCTACGATCGTCTCCATGGGAGAATAGCAGCCTGCATTGCTGCGAAAGGTGGATATACACTGTACTAGTGCCGACATTGTGCATGCTCTGTTGCCTGTGTCTATGTGCCTGTGGTTCTGTCAGTGTGATCATGTGATGTATCTGACCCCAGGAATGTGTCAATAAAGTTTCCCCTTCCTGGGACAATGAATTCACGGTTCTTATTTCAATTTCCAGGAGTGTATATATAACTTTCCTGTTTGCAAAGGACATTTCACTAATGTACATACAATAACACTTCCATATTAGAAAAATTTGATTATTACATACAAACACGTAACATAGATAATTAAAAATACGCGCGTATATCAATGGAATGTTGTGTCAGAATTTCGAAGCAGTCGGTCAAGAACTATTTTGAACAAACCAACATCTAGATTTTATTACATATATATTATGTATACCAGACGGCGTTCCACTAGGTGCATAAAAACACTTGTGTATTCGAATGCAATGTTATGTCAACATTTCAAAACAATCCGCGATGAACTTACAGAGATTTCAAATTTTAAAGACTTACACATCTACGTTTGTACTTATAACGCAGTTGTGGCCATGAGTTCAAAGACTGGTTTGATGCAGCTCTCCATGCCACTCTATCCTGTGCAAGGCTCTTGAGCTCCGAGTAACTACTGAAACCTACATCCCTCTGAATCTGCTTACTGTATTCGTCACTTCGCCTCCCTCTACGATTTTTACCCCTCCAGTACTAAACTGGTGACCCCTTTGTAATCTACTCTTTCTCCTTTCTTGTCGCAACTGTCTTTGTGGTTAACTCTTTTAATAACTTTCGAGAGGAGGAAGATTTACCATAAACTTTATACTTATCTTCTTTTCTGGTAGTTGGCTCCAGTTCTTCATGTCTAGGGGTCTGACTCTTGAAGCTGAAATTTTTTACGTATTAAGTTCCATGTTCCAACTAACCTAAATAATTTTCATGAATGCCTGTGGAGATTTTTTTATGTTTATTTGTTTCACATTTTACTGTATCACACTGTCTCCTGAGTTTTCACATTGACATTGACAAAGCCCTTGAAGTTCCATTGTTCTTCCAAAACTCAAAAACACCTCCGGTCACAACAGAGGCGCGTCCAGTACTGCTTCACTCTGCTGTAACAGCAATATTCCACAGGGTGTACAATATCTCTTGACAAATGAATTTCTAGTAGCTTATATTATTGTTTTATAAATAAATCCGGAAATAACTTAATAAGCAGTGCCAAATTGCGTCATTAATAAAAGACTAATTAAGACTGCCAAACATTTCGTAATTTCAAATGTTTCTAAAAAAAGATATTAACTGTACATACAGAGCTAGTATATATTGACTGTAACAAATTAAATTACATGTAATTTTTCAGAAAACCAGTTGAGATAATATCGACCTGTTTAAAGTTCCAAAAATATTTCTGGTGTCGACTACTCCTGTTGAGGAAAAGTAATACTAGAGGAGGATGTCCCTTTGCACATTGATGCCTACCAACCGATCCCTTCATCTAGTCAGCTTGTGCCACGAATTTTTCTTCTCCCCAATTCTATTCAATACCTCCTCATCAGTTACGTGATCTTCCCATATAATCTTCAGCATCTTCTGTAACACAACATTTCAACAGCTTCTATTTTATTCTCGTCTGAACTGTTTATCGTCCATGTTTTACTTACACACATGGCTACACTACATAGAAATACTTTCAGAAAGGACTTCCTGGCATTTAGATCTATACTCGATGCTGAAGTATTTCTCTTCTTCGGAAAAGCTTTTCTTGCCATTGCCAGTCTACGTTTTATATCCTCCCTACTTCGACCGTTATCAGTTATTTTGCTTCCCGAATAACAAAACTCATTTCCTAATCTAATTCCCTTATCAACACTTGATTTAATTAGACTGCATTCCATTATCCTCGTCCACCTTTTATTGTTGTTCATTTTATTTTCTCCTTTCAATATACTGTCCATTCTGTTAAACTCCTCTTCCAAGTCCTTCGTTGTCTCTGACAAAATTGCAATGTCATTTCTTCTGCCTGGATTTTAATTCCTACTCTAAATTTTGCTTTTGTTTTCTTTACTGCTTGTTCAATATACAGATACAGGCTACAATCATGACCTCACTCCCTTCTCAACTACTGCTTCCCTTTCGTGCCTCTTATAACTGCCGTCTGGTTTCTGTACAAATTGTAAATAGCCTTTTGCTCCCTCTGATTTACCCCTGCCACCTTTAGAATTTGAAACAGAGCATTCCAGTGAACGTTGTCAAAAGCTTTCTCTGAGTCTGCAAATGCTATAAACGTAGGTTTGGCTTTCCTTAACCTATCTTGTATGAGAATTCGTAGGGTCAGTATTGCCTCGTGTGTTCCTACGTTTCTCCGGAATCCAAACTGATCTTTACCGAGATCGGCTTCTACCAGTTTTTCCACTCTTCTGTAAAGGATTCGTGTTAGTATTCTGCAGCCGTGACTTATTAAATTGATAGTTCCTTAATTTTCACACTTGTCAGCACCCGCTTTGTTTGGAAATGGAATTATTATATTCTCCTTGAAGTCTGAGGGAATTTTCCAGTCTCATACATCTTATACAACAGATGGAAGACTTTTATCATGTCTGGCTCTCCTAAGGCTATCAGTAGCTCTAACAGAATGGTATCTGCTCTCGGGGCCTTGCTACTGCAAATGTTCCTAATCGCAAGTCTCCGAAATTTTTTGACCGAACGCTTTGAAATTTTGACACAACATTGCATAGGAATACGTGTGTGTTTTTATATACCTATAGTTTAATGTATGTAACGTATATCTTTTATAAATTTAATAATAGGGAAACTTTGTTAGATGTATGTGAAGAAATTGATGCCTGAAAACACACCTGTATTAGAATGCAACGTCGAGCCAAAATTTCAGAGTAATCGGTCAATAATTTTCGGAGATATACGAGTTTGAACAACCGAACATTTACATTTTTATTTATATAAATTAGTACCTATGTTTGACGCTAGCAGAGTTCTTTTCGACGTGAGTGCCGTTTGTGCCTTTGCTATATTGCTTTTCATATCGTCCTTGTTTCATCCGTCATGTTTCGATGTCCAGTTCGCCGCTAACATCATTTCCGCTGTCCCTCGTTACTTTTTCCTTTCTTCCGTTTATTCTCAGTTTATAGTGTGTGCAGATTACACCGTCCATTTCATTCAGCACGTCTGAAATTTTTCCTGACTTTCACAGACGACAGCGAATCTAATCATTGATATATTTTCACCACGAAGTTTAAGTCCACTTCAAAAACACTCTTTTATTTTCTTCATTCCTTCTTCGATATGCAAGCTGGAGAGTAATATAGAAAGAAGCCTTACGTTACGCCCTTTATATCCGGTCACTTCTCTCTTACTGTTCCATTCTCAGTGATATTTCGTTGTTCTTGTTCACACTGTTTATTACCTGACCCTCTCTATTTTCCCGACGATTTCAAACACATCCTACCACTTTACGTTGTCTAATGTTTTTTCCTGATCGATAAATTCAATGAATGTGTTTTGAAATAAGTCTTGCTTCCATTAGGAATCGTAACGCCAGTAGAGCCTTTCTTTTTCCTAAAATCAAAACTCGCACCTGTCAGTTCCCGAGCTTTCTTTTCCATTCTCCTGTACATTTCTCAGGTCAGCAAGATGCTTCAGCAGACAAGCTGACTGTGTGACAGTGAATCGCAGTTTGGTTTCCGAAGTGGGAGAAGTACGCAGTGAGCCATAGTAGAATTCACAAAAGTGGTACTTGTTCTTGACAGAGGTGAGTGGGTAACAGACAATTTTTGGATTCTTCTAAGGCTTTTGATGCTCTTAACGACAAGATTCTTCCAAATAAGCTAGAAGCACTAGGAATAAGAGGGTAAGATACTGGCTGGTTCTGATCATATCTGCCAGACAGCGTACAAAGAGTGGAGATAACACGCTCAAATAAGTCTGACCGTTTGGCAAAACGCTTATCAGAATCAGAATACATTAACATAAGAGTTGTTTGGGGTAGCGTGTTAGGAGAAATACTGTTCCTGATATACATCAATCAATTCCCTGTATTGTTGGGAAAAATTCTCTTTGATGATCACAAAAATATTATAGACAATCGGAAAACAAGACGATTCCTTGCAGAGAAAATAAATTAAACCCTAAAAGAAGTTTACAATCCGTCAATAAGCGACAAAGTCGCATTGAATGGGAAGAAAACTATTGCCATGAATTTCAGTTTGACGAGGACAAAAGACACTGTTAAATTTAATGTAGATGGCACCTCTACAGATTATACAACAATTAAAAAATTTCTAGGAATGAATTGTGATTCTCAGACGTAGGGCTGTGAACACAGGAAGAACAGAATATCGTCAGCATGTTATGTGCTTAGAGAACGATCATTAGTGTGTAACTGCCAGTGTATTTTAGTTACATACTATTCATACGAGCACCCAATTCTTAACTATAACATTCTGTACTGGAGAACAAATGCACAAATTACGAACAAAATTTTCGAACTGTAGAATAGGTCGATAAGAATAATAACCAGAAATAGTATTCGAGCTGATTGTAAACCGTTCAAAACACTGGACACTATAAATGCATCATATGAGTATATTTAGCAGTCAGTTTGTAACACCATAGCTTTGACACTACATACCTATTGTTCATTCATTTAGCTTTCTATTTTGTTCAACATCCCTTCGTTGAACTTATGTAATTAGTATGCGATTAATTCGATACTGTAATGAACTATAATCTCTCTAATGATCTTTTGTCTTCCTCATATAATCTTTGGTTACCTTTAAAATTAAATAATTTTGTGTAGAACTACCAATATGTGCGAATGTTCTGTTTTATTCAAAATGTTTGTTTGCTGTTATGTAAACTGCTGACCTTCACTTAGGGTTCCTAGTTATTTTGTATGTAAAAGGGAACGGAACTGCGTGGTCTCAGGCGTCTAGTCACGGTTCGCGTGGCTCCCCCTGTCGAAGTTTTGGCTCCTCCCTCGGGCGTGGCTGTGTGTGTGTCCATAGCGTAAGTTAATTTAAGTTACATTAATTAGTGTGTAAGCCTAGGGACCGATGACCTCAGCAGTTTGGTCCAAAGTCCTTACCAAATTTCCGAGTTGTTCTCTGCGTTGCTGTCCGCCGCGGCCGTCGACTGTCTGTATTGTCTTCGATTCCAGTAAATCGGGAAACGATAGGATTCCACACGTTATCCAGCTGGCTCCAACTGCCTCTAGAGACCGATTCCCAAGTTGATGCCATATTTCTCGACATTCGAAAGGCGTTCGACTCAGTTCCGCACTGTCGCTTGCTACAAAAAGTGCGCGCTTACGGTCTATTCGATAACATATGCGGATGGATAGAAAATTTTCTAACAGACAGAAAGCAGTATGTCATCCTGAAAGGGGTGACTTCAACAGAAACAAGCGTAACTTCAGGTGCGCCCCAGGGCAGCGTAATAGGTCCTCTGCTTTTTACGATTTACATACACGATATGGTTGATGGTATTGAAAGCGGCCTTAGAGTGTTTGCTTATGTAACTGTAGTCTACAGGAAAGTAGTATCACACGAAAACTGTGAACAAATCAATGAGGATTTGCAGAATACAAATGCGTGGTGTAATGACTGGCAGTTATCTCTCAATATTAGTAAGTGTAGCCTATTGCGTATAACAAGACGAAAATCCGCATTAATGTAAGAGTACAAAATAAATGCCCAGTCTTTGGAAGCGGTAACGTCCGTCAAGTATCTGGGTGTGACTACTCGAAATGATCTCAAATGGAATGATCAGATTACACAAGTAACGGGTAAGGCGAACTCTATATTGCGGTTTATTGGTAGAATCCGGAGGCGATGTAGTCCTTCAACAAAGGAAATAGCTTACAATACGTTAGTTCGTCCAGTCTTGGAGTATTGTTCGTTCGTCTGTATGGGACCCTTACCAGCTGGGTCTTATTCAAGAGATTGAGAAGGTCCAAAGAAGAGCGGCAAAATGCGTGACTGGTACATTTAGCCATCGCGAGAGCGTTACAAATCTCATAGAAAGTTTGAAGTGGGACACACTTGCAGACAGACGACGCACTAAACGGAAGGGGCTGCTCACTAAGTTCTGAAATCCGATCTTCACCGAGGATGCAGAACATATATTATCACCACCATCTTTCAAATCGCGCAGTGATCACCATTCAAAGATAAGGGAAATAAGAGGTCGTACTGAGACGTTCAGTCGTTTTTCCCTAGTGCGATCCGCGAGTGGAACAGAAGGGGGGAAATATAATTTTGGTGTGAATTGTGCCCTCCGCCACACAGCGCTTGGTGGCTAGCGGAGTATATATGTAGAGGTAGATCCACCTGGGTGCAGCTGCTACGATTCATCAGTTGTTCCGTCATATGTATTTCCAAATATACATTAATAATGATGTCGCTGAGCCCAAAATAGACAGTTAGGCGGAGATGCAATGTTCAACAATATTTGGTTGCAATAGGCGAGTGCAGCACTGATGTTCGGTGGAACGTTGTTCCGCAGTGCGCGCTGCCTGACCTGTATAAGCCGTACCGCAGTTTTAGCTTTCCTCAGTAATACGAGTAAATTGTCCTTTACTGATCCCAGCGGGTCGGAAACATTAGACGGTGGGCGGAAAACTACTTTCAGCGGAGAATCGCGGGTGATTGTTGCTGTTTTAAGCGAATTATAGCCAACAAAGGGAGGAGAAGCCAGTGATCTTGCCCGCGTATTCTCCTCTCTGTCCAATTCCCTGTACTTGGTTTTAAGTGATAGTGCCCTGTTAGTCTGCCAGGTGGAAGACGTATTTTCCCTGAACACTGTCTTTACGGGGGCAAGCTCTTTAGGTAAACGACCTGCACCTGAGATGGTGTGAGCTCTGTGTGCCAGTGTTTTAGGCACACGCATAGTTTGCGACGGATGATAAGAAATCGATGATCGCAAATACAGGTCAATATGTGTGGGCTTACGATCAACTGATCGTAAGCCCAGAGACGCATCATTCTTTCCTTCCAACCAAAACTTACATAAAAGGTAGGCATCTGCACCAGTAGGTTATTAGGGTGGGTTCAAACACCGGTCCAGTTCTGACCAGTTTCTTATCTCGAGGTGACTGATAAAAACGTCCACAGTCAGGCTACACAAACAGGTGCATTGTTTTCATGTCCTCCCCCTCTCCACCTCTCCACTCACTCCAGGTAACCACCAGAAATTGATCGAGGTCACCCTGGGAACCCACCACAAGTCTAGGGCAATAGCACGAGCTATATTCAGATTGATGCAGGGGATAAAGGGGAACCTCCCTGCCTTACCCAAGCAACTAAGGCATGTGGACTAGACAACACGACAGTGGGTTGGTGATGTAACACCTCCCTGTCTCTCTCAGCCTATGGGAGCCCAGAAAAATGGCGGGAAACCCAAGAGACCAGCAAGATTCGAAATGCCCTCCCTCCTTATCACTCTTTACAACTAGGGAGAGGTGGAGGTTTAAGCAGTAGCAGATTAAGTACTGGTTTACCAACAATAGTTTTCTCTCTATACAGATAATGCAATTATTGCATGAGCCTAGTCAGTTGTACTCTGTAGCGAAAGGATTTATAAATAATAAGAATGATGTAAAAAAAACTGGTTTATCAAGAATGTCTTTTATATAATCAATTATTAAGAATAATATTTTTGTTTATTTACAAGGTTACTTGTCAACAAATTATTTCTTCTCGTAATTTGCTTATAGATTTGTCTTCAAAAGTTATAATATCAGGTACTATTTGCACTACACAATAAGAATTTAAATTCTATGTTTCAAATATAAGCATTACATTCTCATTTGTTTCGTATAGGTAAGAAACTACCTAGTTTCAACTGTTTCCAAGGTCACCTAACTACCTAAAGGCCTACATGTAGACAACCGTATATAGGAGACTTTTAGAATTTTCGGCGAGGCTAATCCCGCGCCGTGGTGGACGTCTGCTGGGCTGAGAGGCCGTTCCAGGCGTCACCGCCACTGGAGAAGCAGCGCGCCTCTGCCGTCACGGCTGTGGCCCACAGCGGCTGCCGGCGCTACACGTGGCTGCCGCCAGCAAGGCGGAGGCCGCAGCATGCGTGCCAGCGGCCGGCCGCGCACCATTCGAGGGGGGGGGGGGGAGGGGGGGTTCTGCCTCGCCGAGCCACGGCGAAGCGTTCTTCACTGTGACCAATCTTCCCACTTGGCCCCTAGGCCTGTCAACACCACCAACCACCCTACTGACAGCAACCGCACTCTTCAAAATATTAAGAGTCCTCTTTCCGTTTAGGTGTAGAGGTATCAATCTAAATTTATATCACACACTAAGTTCTACGAACACTTGCCGGTATAAACATTCAAACTTCTAAGCCAATGCAATCAAAATATGTGGCCGTTTTATCACACATTTCAATACTTACAAACTCATCAAAACCCAAACGATACTTCGTGTTGACCTAGAACCATAAAACTAGGCAAGATGCAAGGTTTCATAGTACCAGTAAAGTTGATTTGTATTTATATCACATGAAAAAAAATATTTTTCTCATTTTTCATCCATCTGTGTGTCTGTCTGTTAAGACCCCTTTTCTCAGGATCAGATAGAGCTATCACAGTGAAACTATGTCAGATGCTAAGGTCTATGTTCTAATGTTGGTGTAAAAAGTTTTAAGGCTATAAGTCAATGAAATTTTAAGGTTATAAGTCAATGAACCCCCCCCCCCCCCCCACGAACCATGGCCCTTGCCGTTGGTGGGGAGGCTTGCGTCCCTCAACTATATAGATAGCCGTACCGTAGGTGCAACCACAACGGAGGGGTGTCTGTTGGGAGGCCAGACAAACGTGTGGTTCCTGAAGAGGGGCAGCAGCCTTTTCAGTAGTTGCAGGGGCAACATTCTGGATGATAAACTGATCTGGCCATGTAACACTAACCAAAATGGCCTTGCTGTTATGGTACTGTGAACGGCTGAAGGCAAGGGGAAACTACAGCCATAATTTTTCCCGAGGGCATGCAGCTTTACTGTATGATTAAATGATGATGGCGCCCTCTTGGGTAAAATATTCCGGAGGTAAAATAGTGCCCCATTCGGATCTCCGGGCGGGGACTACTCAAGAGGACGTCGTTACCAGGAGAAAGAAAACTGGTGTTTTACGGATCGGAGCGCGGAATGTCAGATCCCTTAATCGGACAGGTAGGTTAGAAATTTAAAAAGAGAAATGAATAGGTTAGTTATATATAGTGGGAATTAGTGAAGTTCGGTGGCAGAAGGAACAAGACTTTAGGTCAGGTGAATACAGGGTTATAAATAGAAAATCAAATAGGGGTAATGCAGGAGTCGGTTTAATAATGAATAAAAAATACGAGTACAGGTAAGCTACTACAAACAGCATAGTGAACGCATTATTGTGGCCAAGATAGACACGAAGCCCACGCCTACTACAGTAGTACAAGTTTATATGCCAACTAGCTCTGCAGATGACGAAGAAATTGATGAAATGTATGATGAGATAAAAGAAATTATTCAGGTAGTGAAGGGAGACGAAAGTTTAATAGTCATGGTTGACTGGAATTCGAGAGCAGGAAAAGGGAGAGAAGGAAACATAGTAGGTGAATATGGATTGGGGCGAAGAAATGAAAGAGGAAGCCGCCTGGTAGAATTCTGAGCAGAGCATATCTTAATCATAGCTAACTCTTGGTTCAACACTCAAGGAAAAAGGTTGTATACGTGGAAGAATCCTGGAGATGGCTCTGAGCACTATGGGACTTAACATCTATGGTCATCAGTCCACTAGAACTTAGAACTACTTAAACCTAACTAACCTAAGGACATCACACAACACCCAGTCACTACGAGGCAGAGAAAATCCCTGACCCCGCCGGGAATCGAACCCGGGAACCCGGGCATAGATACTAAAAGGTATCCGATAGATTATGTAATGGTAGGACAGAGATTTAGGAACCAGTTTTTAAACTGTAAGACATTTCCAGGGGCAGATGTGCACTCTGACCACAATCTATTGGTTATGACCTGTAGATTAAAACTGAAGAAACTGCAAAAAGGTGGGAATTTAAGGAGATGGGACCTGGATAAACTGAAAGAACCAGAGGTTGTACAGAGTTTCAGGGAGAGCATAAGGGAACAATTGACAGGAATGGGGGAAAGAAATACAGTAGAAGAAGAATGGGTAGCTTGGAGGATGAAATAGTGAAGGCAGCAGAGGATCAAATAGGTAAAAAGACGAGCGCTAGTAGAAACCGTTGGGTAACAGAAGAAATATTGAATTCAATTAATGAAAGGAGAAAATATAAAATTGCAGTAAATGAAGCAGGCAAAAATGAATAGAAACGTCTCAAAGTGATACCGACAGGTAGTGCAAAATGGCTAAGCAGGGATGGCTAGAGGACAAATGTAAGGATGTAGAGGCTTATCTCACTAGGGGTAAGATAGATACTTGCTACAGGAAAATTAAAGAGACCTTTGGAGAAAGGAGAGCCACTTGTATGAATATCAAGAGCTTTGATGGAAACCCAGTTCTAAGCAAGGAAGGAAAAGCGGAAAGATGAGAGGAGTATATAGACGGTCTATAGAAGGGCGATGTACTTGAGGACAATATTATGGAAATGGAAGAGGATGTATATGAAGATGAAATGGGAGATATGATACTGCGTGAAGAGTTTGATAGAGCACTGAAAGACCTGAGTGGAAACAAGGCCCCCGGAGTAGAGAACATTCCATTAGAACTGTAAGTAGGCTGTTTAGGTTTTCATATTGGTAACGCCACGTAGCGCTCTGTATGAAAATCATTGTCTGTGCTGTGTGCAGTCTGTGGCTGGTTAGCATTGTTGTAATATACGCTATTGTAGCGTTGGGCAGTTGGCTGTTAACAGCGTGTAGCGTTGCGCAGTTGGAGATGAGCCCGCAGCAGTGGTGGATGTGGGTAGAGAGATGGCGGAGTTTTGAGAGCGGATGATCTGGACGTGTGTTCATGAGAAAGAGTAAATTTGTATTACTGGATATCATGAACTGATACATATATATGATGTTTTTCGAACATTATTAAGTTAAATACATTGTTTGTTCTTTATCAAAATCTTTCATTTGCTAACAATGCCTATCAGTATTTAGTGACTTCAGTAGCTACAATCTTTTATTTAGCTGGCAGTATTGGCGCTCGATGTATTGCAGTAGTTTGAGTAACGAAGATTTTTGTGAGGTAAGTGAGTCATGAAAGTATAGGTTATTGTTATTCAGGGCCATTCTTTTGTAGGGATTATTGAAAGTCAGATTGCGTTGCGCCAAAAATATTGTGTGTTAGTTTAGTGTTGATCAGAATAAGTAAAGAGAGTAATGTCTGAGTACGTTCAGTTTTGCTCAGCTGTTTGAAAAGCAAATAACGCAAGAGGTTTACCAGCACAGTAATTCATAAATTTTTCCAAGGGGACGTTTCAGAACTACTGACAGCCTTGGGAGAGCCAGTCCTGACAAAACTCTACCATCTGGTGAGCAAGAAGTTTGAGACAGGCGAAATACCCTCAGACTTCAAGAAGAATATAGCAATTCCAATCCCAAAGAAAGCAGGTGTTGGCAGATGTGAAAATTACCGAACTGTCAGTTTAATAAGTCACAGCAGCAAAATATTGACGCGAATTCTTACAGACGAATGGAAAAATTGACAGAAGCTGACCTCGGGGAAGCTCAGTTTCGATTCCGTAGAAATGTTGGATCACGTGAGGCAATACTGACCCTACGACTTATCTTAGAAGAAAGATTAAGGAAAGGCAAACCTATGTTTCTAGCATTTGTAGACTTAGAGAAACCTTTTGACAATATTGATTGGATTACTCTCTTTCAAATTCTGGAGGTGGCAGGGGTAAAATATAGGGACCGAAAGGCAATTTTCAATTCCTACAGAAACCAGATGGTAGTTATAAGAGTCGAGAGGTATGAAAGGGAAGCAGTGGTTGGGAAGGGAGTGAAACAGGGTTGTAGCCTATCCCCGATGTTATTCAATCTGTATATTGAGCAAGCAGTAAAGTAAACAAAAGAAAAGTTCGGAGTAGGTATTAAAATCCATGGAGAAGAAATAAAAACTTTGAGGTTCGCCGATGACATTGTAATCCTGTCAGTGACGGCAAAGGACTTTGAAGAGCAGTTGAACGGAATGGAAAGTGTCTTGAAAGGAGGGTATAAGATGAACATCAACAAAAGCAAAACGAGAATAATGGAACGTAGTCGAATTAAGTCGGGTGACGCTGAGGGAATTAGATTAGCAAAATGAGACACTTAAAGTAGTAAAAGAGTTTTGCTATTTGGGGAGCAAAATAACTGATGATGGTCGAAGTAGAGTGGATATAAACTGTAGACTGGCAATGGCAAGGAAAGCGCTTCTGAAGAAGAAAAATTTGTTAACTTCTAGTTTAGATTTTAGGGTCAGGAAGTCGTTTCTGAAAGTATTTGTATGGAGTGTAGCCATGTATGGAAGTGAAACGTGGACGAAAATAGTTTAGACAAGAAGAGAATAGAAGCTTTTGAAATGTGGTGCTACAGAAGAATGCTGAAGATTAGATAGGTAGATCACATAAATAATGAGGAGGTATTGAACAGAATTGTGGAGAACAGGAGCTTGTGGCACAACTTGACTAGAAGAAGGGATCGATTGGTAGGACATGTTCTGAGACATCGAGGGATCACCAATTTAGCATTGGAGTGCAGCGTGGAGGGCAAAAATCGTAGATGGAGACCAAGAGATGAATAAACTAAGCAGATTCAGAAGGATGTAGGCTGCATTAGGTGCTGGGAGATGAAGAAGCTTGCACAGGATAGAGTAGCATGGAGAGCTGCATCAAACCAGTCTCAGGACTGAAGGCCACAACAACAACAACAAGTCAATGAAGTCAAAAGATAGGGCCGTTTGTGTGGCATATTACGACTCTGGTGACCTCACTCATCAAAAGCTATGGGGTACCAGACGGACGGTCTACCCGACGGGAGGCCCTTGTGAGACGACATTTCATTTGTACCTCCTGTTGACGAAAAATCGTAAAATTTGGCAAGAAGCAAGGTGTAACAATGAATTATCCGAATGTTGTTGATCTAAAATTGCATCAGATCCCTTTTTTAAGCCATTAGTTGGCCATTTTCTAAGGAATGGGTAGAAATATCAAGTTGAAATTTGTACCAAATACTAAGGTCTACAGTCCGTTGGCGGTGTTATAAATTTAAGCTAAGTCACATGTTTTTAAATCGCAAACTCAGTCATCAAAAGCTATAGATCAACAATCGGCAGACACGTCGGGAATCGTGGTGTGGTGGTGGCGGGTCGAATTTCGGTCGGACCACTGATTTATCAATCTAGAGTTTTGCCTAGCTTTCACCTCTCAACGATGTGAGGAATCGCCGGAAAGAAAAAGTGGTTCGGATTCCTCGTTTGACTGTAGGTCCCTTTACCCAGGATTGGATAACTGCAGTATTTTAAGGACACGTCAAATTGATGTCCAGTAAAAGGATTTAGACCAGACCATTGTGCCACAGGCAATTATTATTATTTCTTTCCTTTCTCAGACGCTATGTCTGCTTAAAAATGGAAAGTAACACGGACCTTGATCAAGCGCGACTTCCTTTCAACAGTACGGTATATGTTACATTGCATTTAGGAACATCTATCAATAATTACAGATTTCTGTAGTTGTATATATACGTTTGGATGTAGCTGTATTGCGTTGATGTAGTGGTGGATATTGTGTGGTATGACTCCTGTAGTTGATAGTATAATTGGTATAATGTCAACTTTATCCTGATGCCACATGTCTTCGACTTCCTCAGCCAGTTGGATGTATTTTTCAATTTTTTCTCTTGTTTTCTTCTGTATATTTGTTGTATTGGGTATGGATATTTCGATTAGTTGTGTTAGTTTCTTCTTTTTCTTGGTGAGTATGATGTCGGGTTTGTTATGTGGTGTTGTTTTATCTGTTATAATGGTTCTGTTACAGTATAATTTGTATTCATCATTCTCCAGTACATTTTGTGTTGCGTACTTGTACGTGGGAACGAGTTGTTTTATTAGTTTATGTTGTATGGCAAGTTGTTGATGTATTATTTTTGCTACATTGTCATGTCTTCTGGGGTATTCTGTATTTGCTAGTATTGTACATCCACTTGTGATGTGATCTACTGTTCCTATTTGTTGTTTGCAAAGTCTGCATTTATCTGTTGTGGTATTGGGATCTTTAATGATATGCTTGCTGTAATATCTGGTGTTTATTGTTTGATCCTGTATTGCAATCATGAATCCTTCCATCTCACTGTATGTATTGCCTTTTCTTACCCATGTGTTGGATGTGTCTTGATCGATGTGTGGCTGTGTTAGATGATACGGGTGCTTGCCATGTAGTGTTTTCTTTCTCCAATTTACTTTCTTGGTATCTGTTGATGTTATGTGATCTAAAGGGTTGTAGAGGTGTTTATGAAATTGCAATGGTGTAGCCGATGTATTTATATGAGTGATTGCTTTGTGTATTTTGCTAGTATCTGCTCGTTCTATAAAGAATTTTCTTAAATTGTGTACCTGTCCATAATGTAGGATTTTTGTGTCGATAAATCCCCTTCCTCCTTCCTTTCTGCTTAATATTAATCTTTCTGTTGCTGAATGTATGTGATGTATTCTATATTTGTGGCTTTGTGATCGTGTAAGTGTATTGAGTGCTTCTAGGTCTGTGTTGCTCAATTTCACTACTTCAAATGAGTAGGTAAATATTGGTATAGCATAGGTATTTATAGTTTTTGTCTTGTTTCTTGCTGTCAATTCTGATTTCAGTATTTTTGTTAGTCTTCGTCTATATTTTTCTTTTAGTTCTTCTTTAATATTTGTATTATCTACTCCTATTTTTTTCTCTATCCTAGATATTTATAGGCATTTGTTTTTTTCATCGCTTGTATGCAGTTGCTGTGGTTATCCAAAATGTAATCTTCTTGTTTAGTGTGTTTTCCCTTGACTATGCTATTTTTCTTACATTTGTCTGGTCCAAAAGCCATATTTATATCATTGCTGAATACTTCTGTTATCTTTAGTAGTTGGTTGAGTTGTTGATTTGTTGCTGCCAGTAGTTTTAGATCATCAATGTATAGCAAATGTGTGATTTTGTGTTGGTATGTTCCAGTAATATTTTATCCATAATTTGTATTATTTAGCATGTTGGATAGTGGGTACAGGGCAAAGCAGAACCAGAAAGGACTTAATGAGTCTTCTTGGTATATTCCACACTTAATCTGTATTGGATGTGATCTGATATTATTTGAATTTGTTTGGATATTAAGTGTGGTTTTCCACTTTTTCATTAACATGTTTAGGGACTGTATCAATTTAGGATCTACTTTGTATATTTCCAATATTTGTAGTTACCATGAGTGGGGTACACTATCAAAAGCTTTTCGGTAATCAATGTATGCGTAGTGTAGCGACCTTGGTTCAGTTTTAGCTTGATATGTCACCTCTGCATCTATTGTTAGTTGCTCTTTACATCCTCGTGCTCCTTTGTAACAGCCTTTTTGTTCTTCATTTATAATTTTGTTCTGTGTTGTATGTGTCATTAATTTCTGTGTAATGACTGAAGTTAGTATTTTGTATATTGTTGGTAGGCATGTTATGGGGCGATATTTTGCTAGGTTTGCTGTGTCTGCTTGATCTTTAGGTTTCAGATACGTTATTCCATGTGTAATGGTATCAGGGAATGTGTATGGGTCTGCAATGTAACTGTTAAATAATTTAGTTAGATGTGAATGTATTGAGGTGAACTTCTTTACCCAGAAATTTGCTATTTTATCTTTTCCAGGGGCTTTCCAATTGTGCATAGAAATAATTGCTCAGGTGACTTCATGTTGCAAATTTATCACTTCCGGTATTTGTGGTATCATCTTGTATGTGTCTGTTTCTGCTTGTATCCACCGTGTATTTCTGTTATGTTGTACCGGGTTTGACCATATGTTGCTCCAAAAGTGTTGCATGTCTGTTATGTTTGGTGTGTTGTCTATTTTAATGTGTGTGTTATCTATTGTCTGATAAAATTTCTTTTGGTTTGTGTTGAATGTTTGGTTTTGTTTCCTTCTATTTTCACTTTTTTTGTAGCTTCTAAGTCGTTTGGCCAATGCTTGTAATTTCTGCTTCTTTTCATTTAATTGCTCTATCGCTTCTTGTTGTGAGATTTTACCTAACCTTTTTCGTTTTTTATCTGATATTTCATTTCTTATAAATTGTGTTAGCTGTCCGATGTCTTTTCTCAGTTTTTCAATTCTGATCTGTAGCCTGTGTTGCCTTGCTGGTTTTGTGGGTTTCTTCTGTGTGTTGGTTTGTTCTGATCTCTGCCTATTGTGTGTATTTAGTGTAGTGAGTGCTCCTTTATAAACCAGTAGTTGTAACTCTTCCATAGTTGTATTTTCATTTATTTTGTTGTGTATGATTCTGTTGATAGTTGTTATTGTTGTTTCGACTTGTGGGTTATTTGGTGGTATATGCAAGAATGGTCTAATGTCTGTATTTGTGTCTTTGTATTCTATATATGTTAGCTGAAATTTTTCTTCTATATCTAACATGTGTGTCACTTCATGTTCTATTTGTGCTTGTTATGGTGGCTGTCTTAAGATTTAGTTTTCCTCTGGTTGTTTAATTGATGCATGGTGTTCTTTGTTTGTGTGCTCTGGGATGTTTGAGTCCATTACTCTATTTTCTTCTTCTTCTTCTGAGTGCACATTATTTTGTTCCAGTATTTGTTATGCTTGTTGATTGATGTTTTCTAATTCTGACAGGGGTATCCTGTTATTTTTGATTACTTCACGGATCTGATCAGCTAGTCGTTTTTCTGTTAAAAATTTCAATTCTAGGTATCTGGTAATAAATTTTGTGTATAGTTGTGATCTGTATCCAGTTGTGTTGGTTCCTAAGTATGTTGCTTGGTAATAACAGAACATGAGGTGTCAGTTAACTTCATCTGACCATATCATCCTCTGTCTTCGTTTTCCTTCTAGAGTGGTTGCAGGAAGCATATCCTGCAAAACACCTCTATTTGGATTTAAATCATTTTCCGTGTAGCTAGCAATGTCGTTACCATTGTGGACAGTCATAGGGTTCAAGCGTCGTCCCTGACCATGACAGCACTTGTCCGAGGCTTCATTAGTTCTGTCCTGAACCAACTAATCACACTAAACGGGGGGTTATCCCTATTAGTGGTTTCTTCTTTTCGTCACCTTTTACGACTGGCAGAATGTACTGGAGGCCTATTCTTTTCCCGGGCCTCCACGGGTATTATTATTATTTCTCTTTCCTGTCTCAGACGTTATGTTTGGTTAATAATGGAAAGTGACACGGACCTTGATCAAGCGTGACTTCCTTTTAAATGTGTGGTATATGTTACATTGTATTTAGGAACATCTATCAATAATTACAGATTTCTGTAGTTGTATATATACGTTTGGATGTAGCCGCATTGCGTTGATGTACTGGTGGATATTGTGTGATACGACTCCTGTAGTTGACAGTATAATTGGTATAATGTCAACATGATCCTGATGCCACATGTCCTTGGCTTCCTCAGCCAGTTGGATGTATTTTTCAATTTTTTCTCCTGTTTTCTTCTGTATATTTGTTGTATTGGGTATGGATATTTCGATTAGTTGTGTTAATTTCTTCTTTTTCTTGGTGAGTATGATGTCAGGTTTGTTTATATGGTGTTGTTTTATCTGTTACAATGGTTCTGTTACAGTATAATTTGTATTCATCATTCTCCAGTACATTTTGTGTTGCGTACTTGTATGTGGGAACGAGTTGTTTTATTAGTTTATGTTGTATGGCAAGTTGTTGATGTATTATTTTTGCTACATTGTCATGTCTTCTGGGATATTCTGTATTTGCTAGTATTGTACATCCACTTGTGATATGATCTACTGTTCCTATTTGTTGTTTGCAAAGTCTGCATTTATCTGTTGTGGTATTGGGATCTTTAATGATATGCTTGCTGTAATATCTGGTGTTTATTGTTTGATCCTGTATTGCAATCATGAATCCTTCCATCTCACTGTATGTATTGCCTTTTCTTACCCATGTGTTGGATGTGTCTTGATCGATGTGTGGCTGTGTTAGATGATACGGGTGCTTGCCATGTAGTGTTTTCTTTCTCCAATTTACTTTCTTGGTATCTGTTGATGTTATGTGATCTAAAGGGTTGTAGAGGTGTTTATGAAATTGCAATGGTGTAGCCGATGTATTTATATGAGTGATTGCTTTGTGTATTTTGCTAGTGTCTGCTCGTTCTATAAAGAATTTTCTTAAATTGTGTACCTGTCCATAATGTAGGTTTTTTATGTCAATAAATCCCCTTCCTCCTTCCTTTCTGCTTAATGTGAATCTTTCTGTTGCTGAATGTATGTGATGTACTCTACATTTATGGCTTTGTGATCGTGTATGTGTAATGAGTGCTTATAGGTCTGTCTTAAGATTTCGTTTTCCCCTGATTGTTTAATTGACGCATGTTGGTCTTTGTTTGTTTGCTCTGGGATGTTTGAGTCCATTACTCTATTTTCTTCTTCTTCTTCTGATTGCACATTATTTTGTTCCAGTATTTGTTGTACTTGTTGTTTGATGTTTTCTAATTCTGACAGGGGTATCCTGTTATTTCTGATTATTACACGAATCTGATCAGTTAGTAGATATTCTGTTAGAAATTTTAATTCTGGGTATCTGGTAAGAAATGTTGTGTATACTTGTGATCTGTATCCAGTTGTGTTGGTTCCTAAGTTTGTTGCTTCGTAATAACAGAAAATGAGTTGTCAGTTAACTTCATCTGACCATCTCATCTTCTGTCTTTGTTTTCCTTCTAGAGTGGTTGCAGGAAGTATATCCTCCAAAACACCTCTATTTGGATTTAAATCATTTGCCGTGTGGCTAGCAGTGTCGTTACCAATGTGGACAGGCATAGGGTTCAAGCGTCGTCCCTGACCATGACAGCGCTTGTCCGTGGCTTCATTAGTTCTGTCCTGAACCAACTAATCACCTTAAAAGGGGGGTTAGCCCTATTAGTGGTTTGTTCTTTTCGTCGCATTTTACGACTGGCAGAACATACCGGAGGCCTATTCTTTTCCTGGGCCTCCACGGGGTTTATTATTATTATTATTATTATTATTATTATTATCAGTATTATTATAATCTATATACATAAATACATTTGTGAGGAACGCTCAGGACGTCGCATGGTCCTACCCTCACATGTAGTTTTTTCTTTTTTCAATCTTGCAGGACGATTGACAGCAGTATTGAAGTAAACTGATTCCATGTATGGTTCATCAGATCCAGTTGATTTAATTCTGTAGGCATGCTAGGACAACTATACAAAACCTCTCTCACAACAGCAGCGCTCGTCCTTAGATTATTATTTCTGCACGACAACACAAATTCTTTTCATTTATGATGACGTGTTGTTGTGTTTTCCATAGATTGAAAAGGTATTTAAAGATTGACACTGAGTCACAGCGCCAGAGATTGCGCCAAAGACTATTTTTGGCCGCCTCCACTTGGCAGTAGTAGTTCAGAGGTTGCCGTGGGCAGTGCTTGTTGAGAGGATGTCGATAGCAGTGCTAGTTGAGGGCATGTCGTGTGCAGTTGTTCTGTTGGGCGAGATAGCCGATGTTGTTTGATTGGGGATGTTGCAATGATCACAGCTTATTTTTCATCAATATATATGAAAGTAACAAAATATTTTTTATTTCAAATTTCCTAAATAACAATGCCTCTTGGTCACAGGTTCAGTCAACAAAGCATCTGGCTTGTGTTCATGTATTAGACTGTAATTCTGGTTTCTATATGCAATTATAGTATTTCTGGTTTTTTAATTACTTCATTGTATATGGTGTTTAAAATATCTTGTCGTATCGAGGAAGAACCGTGCCAGATGTGTACATTGAATCACACTTCCACGCACAGAACAGTTACACTTGTGCTTTGTTGTTTCATAGCTTTTATAATTGCAGGGGACTTAATTAATCAATTGTGTTAACGGAAATTTCCTTTCATTGTTTATTGTTATTTTATGCAGTCAGATTGCGTACTAATACTACTCAGGGCCAACCGGTTACGAGACTCCGTAACCGGACATACAGCGACTAAAATTATTTGCATTATCATTTAATATAAATAAACCCCCATGCACGTGGCGACCGCTGCTTCGGATCGTCCCTTGGAATCTTCTGATAGTAAAAATAGCAGACAGTAGTATTGCTATAGTAATTTGTAGTTTAGTAATTGTAGTCTATATTGCATGTTTAGATTTGGTAATTGAACATTTGTAGTTGTCTTGTCATTTTTCTGATGGTATTTTTGTGGAATTTAATTTTTGATGAGTCGTACACGGGTTTGACAATTTTGTGCAATTGTGAAGGTTTTAAGTGTTCGTTAGGCGTGTTTGTCGGGAAGCATTTCGTGTGAATGGTATTGTTGGTGATAAAGTGTATATTGTGTGTAATTTTCGTATAATGACGAGTTTTGTATGTTTTGTAAATGATTACGCGATCGATGAAAAAAGGCAAAAATGATGGATAGCCAGTATGACGAAATTGTTAACATGGCGAACTCTCCAACACAGGAGAACACTATGATGAACAATGAAGTAGAAAATAATTTAATAAGCAGGGAAAATAGTTCGGAACCAGTTCAAAATTCTTCACAATCGGAAAGTTCTCAGAATATAAGATTAACTACAGAAGATTCTGAAATAGTATCGAACACAGATAGCTTTACAGCTATGACGAAGGAAATTAGTTTTACGGGAAATGTTAGGGGCGAAAAGAATTTTGAACCAGTTAATATGGAGCAGTTGATGGGTCCTATATTAAATTTGGGATCACAGATGGGAACTTTGGCAGCACGGTTAGACTCACAAATAGGAACAATTAAAACTGGTATAGGAATAATGGAAACACGGTTAGACTCATAAATAGGAACAATTAAAACTGAGATGGGAACAATAGAAACGCGGTTAGACTCACTGGGATCACAGTTAGGATCTGAATTAAAAATACAGATGGGAACTTTGGCAACTCGGTTAGAAACTGATATGGGAAAAATGGAAACACGGTTAGATTCACGAATAGGGACATGTTTTAAAAACATGAAGATGAATTAAAGAAAGAAATTAGAGAAGAAGTACAACCGATTTTGAATGCTCACAATAATAGATTAATTTCAATAGAAATCAGACAAAAGGAACAGGATAGAGAACAGGAAGAAAGAGACCGCGTGATAGTACAAAAATTTTCAGAGTTAAATTTACAACGTGCACACGATAAGGAAGAAATATTTGAAAGAATCGAGGAATCCGTACCAAATGACAGAATAACTAACCTAACACAACAATATGAACAGTTAACTACTAAATGTGTTAATACTGAAACCCGAGTCGCGACACTTACGGAAGACGTAAATAAACAGAAAGAACAAATAGGTGACTTATCGGAAAGAGTTGAGTAGATTTCAGATAAATTGACAAGTCTTAGTTTAAATGGGGACAGAGATTCAGATGATACAGCTCCATTGCCATTTGCAGAAGCCGAAGAGTACCAGAACATAAATAAACATGCTGAAAATCAGGGAAAATTTAAGGAACGCGTTAAAAGGGATTTGAGGCTTTACGAAAGCAAGTCAAACAAATTGAAAGCGAAATCGTAGGAAAAGACAGCAGAAGAAATTCAGAATCACAGATAGCAGCAGGTTTTGAAGAAAATAATTTATTTCATTTACGAGACGCAATAAGAGAGCGCGAGGCGCGCGAACTTGACAATAATCGACATTCAGACTGGGACAGACGCGGTAGGTCTTTGTCACCATGAGGCGAAAACTTTTTTACTATAAACACTTTTTAACTGTTCGTAAATTTAAGATCTTTCGCAATTCTAAGAATGACATACATCCATGTTCATGGTTGGATCAATTTATGTACCCACTTCCACCAAATTGGTCACTAAGTCACAAACTGGAATTTATGTGCAGCTATTTAAGTCCTCAGGGGAGTCACTACACTAAGTGAATATGTGCTGTAGCGTGCACAGGGCTCCGAGCTGTAGTGGTGCTATTTCCCTTTTAGTTTTCTGCACCGTGCCTACTCTTTTACTATTCTTTGTATCTATCAAAACAACTCTTCAACTATCAATCTATCTAGAGAGTCGGTAAAGAATAACCGGATATGACTATTTTACCCAAAAGTGATTTCGGAAATTACCGTTTGGACTTACTGTATCATCAGCAGCATTCATTCGTAGTTTAAACGAAATTTTACCTGTTTATCTTCGTGACAATATTACTTCACATGTTGACGATATTCTTATTGCTAAACGTTCTTGGAGTGAGCATAACAAAATTTTGGATTCATTATTACGTATTTTTGCAAGAGTTGGCATTACAGTGAATTTGGGAAAATCTGAATTTGGTCGTTCTCAGGTGACATTTCTTGGTCATATTATTTCTACAGAAGGTATTCTTCCTGATCTAGAGAAACTAGACGGTATTCGTAATTATGCTGTTCCTACTACAAAACGTGATGTTCGTAGCTTCCTTGGTGTCTGTAATTTTCTTAGACGCTTTGTTAGATTGGACAATTTGGCCACACCTCGTTTATGTGAACTTTCTGGAAAGAATTCTAATTGGTGTTGGGATGAGGAAGCTCAATCAGAATTTGAACAACTTCGTGATGCTTTAGTTGCTGCTCCACTTCTTTCACATCCGGATTTATCTAAAGATTTTTGTATGGCGACGGACTCATCATACAAAGGCCTAGATGCACACTTATTTCAAGAGATAGAAGAAAACGGCGTTGTAGTGCAGAAAACTATTGCGATTGGAAGTCGTGTTCTCTCTAAATCAGAAAAGAATTATTAGATTACGGAACTTGAAGCCTTGGCTGTTGTTTGGGCTTTCACAAAATTTCGCATATTTTTGTATGGCAGACATACTAAGGTTCACCGATCATCGAGCTCTGGAATTTCTTATGTCAACATAATTAACACATGGAAGATTGTCACGATGGACGCTGTATCTACAGGAATTTGATTTTAGTATTGTTTATATACAGGGTTCTTCAAATATTATTGCTGATGTTTTATGACGTGCACCTATGGGTTTGAAACAAAGTGTTGAGAAGGACTGCAAAGAAAACAATTATTGTTTGATGTATATTCAAGGTGTTGCGTTTGAAAATTTTATTTCGTCTTCGCTCCAGGACATCGCTAAGGAGCAAAATAAGGATCCAATCTGGAAGGACATTAAGGAGAAGTGGAGGAGAAACGAAAGCGTAGCGAATAGACATTATTATTTAGTTCGCAATGATATTCTTTTTAGACGAAAATCGGTCGACAACTCTGTTTGGTTAGTTTGCATTCCAGATGAGTGGGTTAATAAATTGATTTGGTACACACATTTCAGTTATGCACACTTTGGTCCCAGAAAATGCTTTCATAAATTACGAGAAAATTGCTACTTGAGTAATATGGAAAAACGTATTCGATCTGTTGTTGCCAAATCCAAATTATGTCAAAAGGCTAAGCCGCCAACTATGTCTCACAGAGCACCGTTGTTTCCTATCACTCCAGCGAAATTAAAGGAGATGGCTGCAGTCGATTTGTTTGGTCCAGTGGTTCGTTCTACTAATGGTTTTGCGTACATTTTGGTAGCAGTGGAATTGACATAAAAATATGTGTGTTTTACACCTTTACGCAAAGCAACAGCTCGTTCAGTATCTAATGCTTTCATCAAACATTTTCTTATAGAAGTGGGTCATGTTGATAAAGTTATATCAGATAATGGATCACAGTTTCGCTCTAAAATTTGGCTTCATACTCCACGGCGTCGTAAGATTAAACCAATTTTCATTTCACTTTTTCACGCTCAATCTAACGCTTCAGAGTAATGGATGAAGGAAATCAATAAATTGTGTCGACTTTATTGTCATCAGAATCACAGAACGTGGGATCAGTATCTTCATATTTTTCAAAACATTCTGAATGAACTCCCTAATGATTCAACTTCTTTGCCGCCTATATTGAGATTAAGCACCGGCAAATCGTATTTCTGAAATCGTTCCTTTTCCGCCTTCACGGAAACTGCGGCATTCTGAAGTTGCCAACCTGGCTCTACAAAATATTGCATCTGCGGCTGCTAGAAGAGAGAAATCAGCTAAACGTCCTGGTCGTTTAAAAACCTTGTCAGTTGGTCAAAAGGTGTTAATTAAGTCTCACCGTTTGTCTCACAAAGGAAAAGGCTTGTGTCGCAAATTTTTTCTGCTTTATAACGGTCCATATAGAGTTCGCAAAATTATTCATGATAACACTGTCGAAGTAGAAACTCTTAAATCTCGGTGCTCTAAGGGAATACATCATATATCGAACGTTAAAAATTTTTGTGGAATGACATACTTTTGAGAAACTAACAGTTATACGTAAACATGCAGAGAATACAAGGATACCGCGCCGTGTTCTGCTGGCGGCACATACTCAAAGCAACAGTCAAGTCTGCGCGCCGCACAAGGCAGTCGTTGACCGCAAACAATTACTTCCTATGTCACGCGTACCTACAGCTGATCGAGCGCTCAGTGCGAATGCACTGACAGCAGTAAACAAACACACAGTCTAATTTCTCTGATTAAATTCAGTATCAAGCTATAGTGACTTGATAAATTATGTTATTAACGTTCAGTTTTTTCAGGATACAATTGTATAAAATATTTAAGAACTTCAGGTAAATTCTGTGTGTGTCCGACGTTAAGAGGACTTGCTTTCGAGAAAATTTCAGGAAGAATGTAATTCCGAAGAAGAAAGTAATAAACTAAAAAGGTAACTATTAATTGAGTTTATTTTTCAGGTAACATATTTCCACTTAGGTACGTACTTCAGACGTAATTTGCTGCTCGAGATTACGTGATAGATACTTTGTGTTAACTGATTTTGACAATGATTGATTAATGAACAGGGTTGTTACTTATGTATATTATGCATCGCTTGGCTGCACTGCTTTTTCACTGATGTCACATTTTTTTTATTATGTGCCTGCTGTGCTTATTTATTTAAATTATAATTGTCACCTGATTAGTTGTGCTGATATGGTTATGTATGTAAGGTATACTTTGTGATTTATCTGCTTGCGCCTTCATGTTTACTTATTAAGATTACATATGAACATTTATTTGCTTATGCTGATATGATGCTAATGACCTGTTTATTATGTAAGATATATATTTGCTGCTTTGCGTATGGATTGCATATTTACACATTTCTGTTTTGTTGTCATAACTACTCTTTAATTTGGTATATAGAAATGCTGATATACGGTGTACGAACCTGGAGTTTAGGTCACTCTATGGTATTAATTATAGACTGCTCGCTTGGCAGAGCCTCGTTATAGGGATTGTGCTACATCCACTTGTTAACATTCTGTACTCTACTGGTATATTTACTCGCTATTGCATGTTTTGCTTACGCTCAGTGACTTATATTTTAAGATAACAAAATGAACTGCTATAATTCTACAACCGACATTGGTGCAAGAAACTTCATTGAAGTCACATGAGCTAGAGGTTTTATGGAAGCTGTATAAATCTATGCTAATAGAAAGGAAGCTAACGACATGACATACCAACACTAGGTGTAGACCATTGACAGGTATTACACTGCATTCTTCGTGAGCAATTGAAATAGCAAGTGACACTTGACACAGGAAATACTCCACATGTTTGCTTCTGTTTTGACATGATGTTGAAGTGGTGTACATGCTGTGAAATATTACGATCATTCACACTCCGTACTCGTACTTACTTACAGAAAGTTATTCAAACTAAGGTCATGTATGCATTTCTTTTATTTAATGATGGACGAGGTAACCAAAATGTATTTTATAATTCATAGTGAGTAGAAGATTTGTGTCAGATGGATTACACAGAGGTTGTGTGTGGACATTGTGTCTTCGGATTGTATGGGATGATGATTTGAAGTTTGCACTAGGATTTTATCTGTACTTGTTCGAGGAGACTGACTACAGGAAAGAGTTGTTATGGAAGTGAAATGATATTGGCGATAACGTTTATATGTATCGACGTATTGAAGAGGTATTATTGAGGTATTGAGAACGTGAAGTTGATAATTATTGGAGTTTTGGTGGACAAGAGGTATGGTAAATGATATTGATGATAAGGTTTATATGTATCGACGTAAGAGGTATTATTGAAGTATTAAGATTATGTGATGCTGATGATTATTGGAGTTTTGGTGGATAAGAGGTAAAGTAAGTGAGAAGCATTTTTTTTTGTTGGTTTATATGGAACAAGGAGGATGAAGATGGCAGACTAGAACACTCAAGTAGAAGGAAGGTTGTCTACACACACACTTTGTTAAATCAGTAAGCAGTATATACTTTTTTTGAGAGAGAGGAAGTATTTGCATATATTGGCACACTGACAGTTGTTCAGCAACCATACATTTGATTTGGCTTGGCAAACATTGGTCTTGACATGATGACTATGACATAGACTAACTATTATTGACTGTTATACACTGCTGCCACTACTACTTGATACAAATGTTGAACATTTATTATAATTTTATGTTTAGTGTAAGAGCATTGATAATAATTTTGTAAAAATAATTGTGTGTGCATTCAAACTGTTGTTCGTGCTTACACGTATTAACATTCATGGGTGCCACTTGGAAATGTTTAATTTCTGCTGATAAACTCTGATGAACTGTTTGATTAGTGATAGTGAATATTATGGAGTGTTACCTGCATTTTTCCTAAGGGCATTCAGCTTCACTGTATGGTTAAATGATGATGGCGACCTCTTGTGTAAAGTATTCCGGAAGTAAAATAGTCCCCCATTCGGATCTCCAGAAGGGGACTACTCAAAAGGACGCCGTTATCAAGAGAAAGAAAACTGGCATTCTACGGATCGGAGCGTGGAATGTCAGATCCCTTAATCGGGCAGGTAGGTTAGAAAATTTAAAAAGGGAAATGGATAGGTTAAAGTTAGATATAGTGGGAATTACTGAAGTTCGGTGGCAGAAGGAACAAGACTTCTGGTCAGGTGAATACAGGGTTATAAATACAAAATCAAATAGGGGTAATGCAGGAGTAGTTTTAATACTGAATAAAAAAACAGGAGTGCGGGTAAGCTACTACCAACAGCATAGTGAACGCATTATTGTGGCCAAGATAGATACGAAGCCCATGCCTACTACAGTAGTACAAGTTTATATGCAAACTAGCTCTGCAGATGATGAAGAAATTGATGAAATGTATGATGAGATAAAAGAATTTATTCAGGTAGTGAAGGGAGATGAAAATTTAATAGTCATTGGTGACTGGAATTCTACAGTAGAAAAAGGGAGTGAAGGAAACATAGTAGGTGAATATGGATTGGGGCTAAGATATGAAAGAGGAAGCCGTTTGGTAGAATTTTGCACAGACCATAACTTAATCGTAGCTAACACTTGGTTCAAGAATCATAAAAGAAGGTTGTATACATGGAAGAATCCTGCAGATACTAGAAGGTATCAGATAGATTATATAATGGTAAGACAGAGATTTAGGAGCCAGGTTTTAAATTGTAAGACACTTCCAGGGGCAGATGTGGACTCTGACCACAATCTATTGGTTATGAACTGTAGATTAAAACTGCAGAAACTGCGAAAAGGTGGGACTTTAAGGAGATGGGACGTGGATAACTGACTAAACCAGAGGTTGTACAGAGTTTCAGGGAGAGCATAAGGGAACAATTGACAGGAATGGGGGAAAGAAATACGGTAGAAGAAGAATGGGTAGCTCTGAGGGATGAAATAGTGAAGGCAGCAGAGGGTCAAATACACTCCTGGAAATGGAAAAAAAGAACACATTGACACCGGTGTGTCAGACCCACCATACTTGCTCCGGACACTGCGAGAGGGCTGTACAAGCAATGATCACACGCACGGCACAGCGGACACACCAGGAACCGCGGTGTTGGCCGTCGAATGGCGCTAGCTGCGCAGCATTTGTGCACCGCCGCCGTCAGTGTCAGCCAGTTTGCCGTGGCATACGGAGCTCCATCGCAGTCTTTAACACTGGTAGAATGCCGCGACAGCGTGGACGTGCCCCGTATGTGCAGTTGACGGACTTTGAGCGAGGGCGTATAGTGGGCATGCGGGAGGCCGGGTGGACGTACCGCCGAATTGCTCAACACGTGGGGCGTGAGGTCTCCACAGTACATCGATGTTGTCGCCAGTGGTCGGCGGAAGGTGCACGTGCCCGTCGACCTGGGACCGGACCGCAGCGACGCACGGATGCACGCCAAGACCGTAGGATCCTATGCAGTGCCGTAGGGGACCGCACCGCCACATCCCAGCAAATTAGGGACACTGTTGCTCCTGGGGTATCGGCGAGGACCATTCGCAACCGTCTCCATGAAGCTGGGCTACGGTCCCGCACGCCGTTAGGCCGTCTTCCGCTCACGCCCCAACATCGTGCAGCCCGCCTCCAGTGGTGTCGCGACAGGCGTGAATGGAGGGACGAATGGAGACGTGTCGTCTTCAGCGATAAGAGTCGCTTCTGCCTTGGTGCCAATGATGGTCGTATGCGTGTTTGGCGCCGTGCAGGTGAGCGCCACAATCAGGACTGCATACGACCGAGGCACACAGGGCCAACACCCGGCATCATGGTGTGGGGAGCGATCTCCTACACTGGCCGTACACCACTGGTGATCGTCGAGGGGACACTGAATAGTGCACGGTACATCCAAACCGTCATCGAACCCATCGTTCTACCATTCCTAGACCGGCAAGGGAACTTGCTGTTCCAACAGGACAATGCACGTCCGCATGTATCCCGTGCCACCCAATGTGTTCTAGAAGGTGTAAGTCAACTAACCTGGCCAGCAAGATCTCCGGATCTGTCCCCCATTGAGCATGTTTGGGACTGGATGAAGTGTCGTCTCACGCGGTCTGCACGTCCAGCACGAACGCTGGTCCAACTGAGGCGCCAGGTGGAAATGGCATGGCAAGCCGTTCCACAGGACTACATCCAGCATCTCTACGATCGTCTCCATGGGAGAATAGCAGCCTGCATTGCTGCGAAAGGTGGATATACACTGTACTAGTGCCGACATTGTGCATGCTCTGTTGCCTGTGTCTATGTGCCTGTGGTTCTGTCAGTGTGATCATGTGATGTATCTGACCCCAGGAATGTGTCAATAAAGTTTCCCCTTCCTGGGACAATGAATTCACGGTGTTCTTATTTCAATTTCCAGGAGTGTAGGTAAAAAGACGAGGGCTAGTAGAAATCCTTGGGTAACAGAAGAAATATTGAATTTAATTGATGAAAGGAGGAAATATAAAAACGCAGTAAATGGAGCAGGCAAAAGGGAATACAAACGTCTCAAAAATGAGATCGACAGGAAGTGCAAAATGGCTAAGCAGGGATGGCTAGAGGACAAATGTAAGGATGTAGAGGCTTATCTCACTAGGGGTAAGATAGATACTGCCTACAGGAAAATTGAAGAGACCTTTGGAGAAAGGTGAGCCACTCGTATGAATATCAAGAGCTCAGATGGAAACCCAGTTCTAAGCAAAGAAGGAAAGCAGAAAGGCGGAAGGAGTATATAGAAGGTCTATACAAGGGCGATGTTCTTGTCGACAATAGTATGGAAATGGAAGAGGATGTAGATGAAGATGAAATGGGAGATACGATACTGCGCGAAGAGTTTTATAGAGCACTGAATGACCTGAGTCGAAACAAGGCCCCGGGAGTAGACAACATTCCACTGGAACTATTGACGGCCTTGGGAGAGCCAGTCCTGGCAAAACTCTACCATCTGGTGAGCAAGATGTATGAGACAGGCGAAATACCCTCAGACTTCAAGAAGAATATAATAATTCCAATCCCAAAAAAAGCAGGTGCTGACAGATCTGAAAATTACCGAACTATCCTTTTAATAAGTCACAGCTGAAAAATACTAACGCGAACTCTTTACAGACGAATGGAAAAACTAGTAGAAGCCGACCTCGGCGAAGATCAGTTTGGATTCCGCAGAAATGTTGGAACACGTGAGGCAATACTGACCCTACGACTAATCTTAGAAAATAGATTGAGGAAAGGCAAACCTAGATTTCTAGCATTTGTAGACTTACAGAAAGCTTTTGACAATGTTGACTGGAATACTCTCTTTCTATTCTAAAGGTGGCAGGGGCAAAATACAGGGAGCGAAAGGCTATTTACAATTTGTACAGAAAGCAGATGGCGGTTATAAGAATCGAGGACATGAAAGGGAAGAAGCGGTTGAGAAGGGAGTGAGACAGGGTTGTAGCCTCTCCCCAATGTTATTCAATCTGTATACTGAGCAAGCAGTAAAGGAAACAAAAGAAAAATTTGGAGTAGGTATTAAAGTCCATGAAGAAGAAATAAAAACTTTGAGGTTCGCCGATGACGTTGTAATTCTGTCAGATGCAGCAAGGACTTTGAAGAGCAGTTGAATGGAATGGACAGTGGCTTGAAAGCAGGATATAAGACGAACATCAACAAAAGCAAAACGAGGATAATGGAATGTAGTCGAATTAAGTCGGGTGATGCTGAGGGAATTAGATTAGGAAATGAGACCCTTAAAATAGTAAAAGAGCTTTGTATTTGGGGAGCAAAATAACTGATGATGGTCGAAGTAGAGAGAATATAAAATGTAGACTGGCTATGGCAAGGAAAGCGTTGCTGAAGAAGAGAAATTTGTTAACATCGACTATAGTTTTAAGTGTCAGGAAGTCGATTCTGAAAGTATTTGTATGGAGTGTAGCCATGTATGGAAGTGAAACATGGACAATAAATAGTTTGGACAAGAAGAGATTAGAAATTTCGAAATGTGGTGCTACAGAAGAATGCTGAAGGTTGGATGGGTCGATCACGTAACTAATGTGGAGGTATTGAATAGAATTGGGACGAAGAGGAGTTTGCGGCACAACTTGACAAGAAGAAGGCACAAGTTGGTAGGACAAGTCCTGAGGCATCAAGGGATCACAAATTTAGCATTGGAGGGCAGCGTGGAGGGTAAAAATCATAGAGGGTGACCAAGAGATGAATACACTAACAGGATTCAGAAGGATGTAGGTTGCAGTAAGTACTGAGAGATGAAGAACCTTGCACAGGATAGAGCAGCAAGGAGAGCTGCATCAAACCAGCCTCAGGACTCTAGGCAACAACAACAACAACAAAAACTTGCACTTGTTCAAGATGATGGGTGCTACTTGGAAATCTTTAATTTCTGCTGATAAACTCTAATGAACTGTCTGATTAGTGATAGTGAATATTATGGAGTGTTACCTGCACCTGTTCAACGTTGCCGGGTGCCACTGATGGAACTGCTTCTACTCAAATGTTGTCACTTGTTGGTATCTGCACCTGTACAACATTGCTGGGTGAAACTGATGGAACTGCTTCTACTAAAATAATGTCACTTGTTAGTGTCTGCACCTGTTCAACATTACTGGGTACCACTGATGGAAATGCTTCTACTGAAATGATGTCACTTGATGCTATCTGCACCTTTTCAACATCGCTGAGTGCCACTGGTGCAACCGAATGTACTGACATTATGTCACTTGTTGGTGTCTGCACCTGCTGAACATTGCTGGGTGCCACTTATTGAACTGCTTCTACTGAAATAATGTCACTTGTTGGTGTCTGCACCTCTTTAACATTGCCGGGTGCCACTGATGGAACTGCTTCTACTCAAATGTTGTCACTTGTTGGTGTCTGCACCTGTACAACGTTGCTGGGTGAAACTGATGGAACTGCTTCTACTGAAATAATGTCACTTGTTTGTATCTGCACCTGCTCAACATTACTGGGTGCCACTGATGGAATTGCTTTTACTGAAATAATGTCACTTGTTGGTGTCTGCACCTGCTCAACATTGCTGGGTGCCGCTGATGGAACTGCTTCTACTGAGATAATGTCACTTGTTGGTGTCTGCACTTGATCAAGATTAATGGGTGCCACTGATGGAACTGCGTGTACTGAGATGATGTCACTTGTTGCTGTCTGCACCTGCTCAACATTACTGGGTGCCACTGATGGAACTGCTTCTACTGAGATAATGTCACTTGTTGGTGTCTGCACCTGTTCAACATTGCTGGGTGCCACTGATGTAACTGCTTCTACGGAATTGTTGTCACTTGTTGGTGTCTGCACCTGTTCAACATTGCTGGGTGCCACTGTTGGAGCTGTTAAAATACTGCTGATGAAATGTTATGAGACTGCTATTTGCACCTGTGGACCATTGCTGGGTGCTACTGTTGGGCCTGTCAACTACTCTGAGAAATGCTACTTCGTTATTGAACTATTGGAAAGATTTTATGTGAATATTTGTATAGACTGATTTTTTGTGTATTTACTGATGGAGAAACTTTATGAGACTCTTACCTACACCTATTCGTCATTGCTGGTTCCATTGATTGAATGATACTTGTGTAAACTATTATGTGAAATCACATGTATGCAAGCATTTGTATTCCTTACTGTATTTTATAAATTAGGTTATTGAAGGGTCAGTGCAAAGCCAGAATTTATTTAGTTATGTGATATTTACTTATTAATATTATCTTTTATTTTTGTCTGTATTTTTTGGACGGATTTGGTGGTATTTTCACCACCATTGCTGGCAAAAATACCTCAAATTCTAGCCCGTGGAGGAGGGGCATATGAAAGGTGGCTACACTGAGTCTCAGTGCCAGAGATGGCACCAACGAGTATTTTTCTGCCGCCTCCACTGGGCAGTAGGAGTTCAGAAGTTGCCGTGGGCAGTAGTAGTTCAGATGTTGTCGTGGGCAGTGCTTGTTGAGAGGATGTAGAAGGCAGTACTTGTTGAGGGCATGTCGTGTGCATTTGTTCTTCTGGGCGAGATAGCAGATGTTGTTCGATTGGGGATGTTGCAATGATCACAGTGTATTTTTCATCAATATATATTAAGGTAACAAAACACTTTGCATTTCAAATTTCCTAAATAACAATGCCTCTCGGTCACAGGTTCAGTCAACAAAGCATCTGGCTTGTGTTCATGTATTAGACTGTAATTATGGTTTGTATATGCAATTATAGTATTTCTGGTTTTTTAATTACTTCATTGTAAATGGTGTTTAAAATATCTTGTCGTATTGAGGAAAAACCGTGCCAGATGTGTACGTTGAATCACACTTCCACACACAGAATATTACACTTGTGCTTTGTTGTTTCGTAGCTTTTATAATTGCTGGGGGCTTAATTAATTAATTGTGTTAACGGAAATTTCCTTTCATTCTCGTTGTTATTCTATGCAGTCAGATTGCGTACTAATACTACTCCGGGCCAACCGGTTACGAGACTTCGTAACCGGACATACAGCGACTAAAATTACGAGGTGCATTCAAGTTCTAAGGCCTCCGACTTTTTTTCTAATTAACTACTCACTTGAAATCGATGAAACTGGCGTTACTTCTCTACGTAATCGCCCTTCAGACGTACACATTTTTCACAACGCTGACGCCATGATTCCATGGCAGCGGCGAAGGATTCTTTAGGAGTCTGTTTTGACCACTGGAAAATCGCTGAGGCAATAGCAGCACGGCTGGTGAATGTGCGGCCACGGAGAGTGTCTTTTGTGGTGTCACCGCCAGACACCACACTTGCTAGGTGGTAGCCTTTTAATCGGCCGCGGTCCGTTAGTATACGTCGGACCCGCGTGTCGCCACTATTAGTGATTGCAGACCGAGCGCCGCCACACGGCAGGTCTAGAGAGACTTCCTAGCACTCGCCCCAGTGGTACAGCCGACTTTGCTAGAGATGGTTCACTGACAAATTACGCTCTCATTTACCGAGAAGCATTGCCTTCAGCTACGTCATTTGCTACGACCTAGCAAGGCGCCATTACCAGTTACTATTGATGCTGTAAAACATGTACCATCAAGAGCGATGTTCACCAATTATGGATTAAAGTTAAGTATTCCAGCAGCTACGTATTATTTTTGCTAGTCTCATATCCCTGACCTGTTCCAGACCTCACGCCAGCCTGCGTGAGCTTAAACGCGTGCCTTTCGGCTTCCTCCTAGTGGATTGGCTGTCTAACCAGTCCACAACATTTGGCGACGAGGATGGGATTTCCGGCGTTTCCTAGCTCCCCTCGGACCGAATGACAGGGTGCGGGTGGCACAGCCTCGCCTGTTGTTAGGCTCCCCATCTCGTCGCATACGCCAACATGGGGTCCTCCTCACGGCGGGCGGAAGTCTTATGCCACAACCGTCCGCCGATTTGCGGAGGAGAAATGTGGTGTCACCGCCAGACACCACACTTGCTAGATGGTAGCCTTTAAATCGGCCGCGGTCCGTTAGTATATGTCGGACCCGCGTGTCGCCACTGTCAGAGACTTCCTAGCATTCGCCCCAGTTGTACAGCCGACTTTGCTAGAGATGGTTCACTGACAAATTACGCTCTCATTTGCCGAGACGATAGTTAGCATAACCTTCAGCTACGTCATTTGCTACGACCTAGCAAGGCGCCATTACCAGTTACTATTGATGCTGTAAAACATGCACCGTCAAGAGCGATGTTCACCAATTATGGATTAAAGTTAAGTATTCCAGCAGCTACGTATTATTTTTGCTAGTCTCATATCCCTGACCTGTTCCAGACCTCACGCCAGCCTGCGTGAGCTTGAACGCGTGACTTTCGGCTTCCTCCTAGTGGATTGGCTGTTTAGCCAGTCCACAACATCTTTCATTGTTGGAAAAAACCAAAAGTCACTAGGAGCCACGTCAGGTGAGTAGGGAGCATGAGGAATCACTTCAAAGCTGTTATCACGAAGAAACTGTTGCGTAACGTTAGCTCGATGTGCGGGTGCGTTGGCTTGGTGAAACAGCACACGCGCAGCCCTTTCCGGACGTTTTTGTTGCAGTGCAGGAAGGAATTTGTTCTTCAAGACATTTTCGTAGGATGCACCTGTTATCGTAGTGCCCTTTGGAACGCAATGGGTAAAGATTACGCCCTCGCTGTCCCAGAACATGGACACCATCATTTTTTCAGCACTGGCGGTTACCAAAAATTTTTTTGGTGGCGGTGAATCTGTGTGCTTCCATTGAGCTGACTGGCGCTTTGTTTCTGGATTGAAAAATGGCATCCACGTCTCATCCATTGTCACAACCGACGAAAAGAAAGTCCCATTCATGCTGTCGTTGCGCGTCAACATTGCTTGGCAACATGCCACACGGGCAGCCGTGTGGTCGTCCGTCAGCATTTGTGGCACCCACCTGGATGACACTTTTCGCATTTTCATGTCGTCATGCAGGATTGTGCGCACAGAACCCAGAGAAATGCTAACTCTGGAGGCGATCTGTTCAACAGTCATTCGGCGATCCCCCATAACAATTCTCTCCACTTTCTCGATCATGTCGTCAGACTGGCTTGTGCTAACCCGAGGTTGTTTCGGTTTGTTGTCACACGATGTTCTGCCTCCATTAAACTGTCGCACCGACGAACGCACTTTTGACACATCCATAACTCCATCACCACATGTCTCTTTCAACTGTCGATGAATTTCAGTTGGTTTCGCACCACACAAATTCAGAAAACGAATGATTGCACACTGTTTAAGTAAGGAAAACGTCGCCATTTTAAGTATTTAAAACAGTTCTCATTCTCGCCGCTGGCGGTAAAATTCCATGTGCTGTACGGTGCTGCCACCTCTGGGACGTATTGACAATGAACGCGGCCTTATTTTAAAACAATCCGCATGTTTCTATCTCTTTCCAGTCCGGATAAAAAAAATCGGAGGCCTCAGAACTTGAATGCACCTCGTATTTGCATTTTTTTCATTAAGCCCCCATGCAAGGTCAAGTCCTGAGTCAACAGTCCAATCGCTTCTTCTTACAGTAAAGAGAAATCACAGGACCAACCAGAGTTCGTACCGCTGACTAGCTCATACGTGTAATGACCAAAGATAAAATAAGCCCCAAAAGAAGCGCTGGAGAAGGGATTCGCACTAGCTATACACTGCGTTGTTTGACACGACCAGGAATCATCTGCTGAGATATAAAAATTCCTTAATAAAAGGAAAAAGTAATAATTTCTCAATAAAAATTTCACAAACTTAATAAAATCTGCAATTGGATAGTACACCATCTTGAGGAAAACCCTAGATCTAATCAAAGAATTCAGGAGTCGACACAACCGTGGAGACAACAGGCAACATTCATAGGACAAAGGTTGTTTTCCGTGGCCACGTTACCCGTAAGACTCCTACAGAGCTGAACAATCGAATCTTTCGCTACTTTCTCAACTAGAAAAACAAGTAGGCCTGGTTCACCGAGGTGGAAAAAGACATGTAAGCAGTGGGGATAGCAGTGGAACATACCGATAAACGTGTTCCGCTCAAGAATAAATCCGAACAGCAATTTGGTTTCCAAGAAAACCCAAAATTAAAAGCTGACAGAAGGTGGAGTGAAGCGAGGAAGGAACAATAGAGACTGCGAATACGGAAATACAGGACTAAAGATAAAGCCCAGTCGCAAGGAAATGTAAAGTGCTGTTGACATAGCGCCTTCCGGAAATGATCAGTGAATAAAGAGGAAGAAGGAAATATAGGAAACGTCTTAACTTAATTATAAATTATTTATTTATAATATATAAAATATTTTATATAATAACTTCTTGACATCAGCTCCTAGTACGTTCGCTTTCAATGCCAGAAAACTACAATTCAGAGAAATCTAGCGTCCGATAAAACCACGAGTCATACAATTAATTTAGGAAGCACCCTGAGGGCTTGGTCTGATGTCGGTGTAACTTCGTTCACCTGCGCCTAGACGATCAGTACGTAAGTGATCAGAGTTGCAATTGTGACGGCCACCAGAGTGCATGATTGTTATTTGTGTATAGTGTTGTCGTCAGACCTGGTAGGGTATATAAGGGGTGAGAACATCGCCATGTGTAGAGTGTTCACTGTGATTTCCACGAAGGTGCCGCGCAGTCGTCTGAGATTGGGTTGCCACGAGTCTGGACCTCCACTAGGCCAGCTGCGATATCCAGATATGTGGGGCAACCGGATGCGTCAGTGACCCAGTGCTGTACTGTATGGGAACGTGAGGTCACGCACACTCCTCCTCAAGGTTCCAGTGGGAAACGTCTGGTCACCACCGGCGATGATCACCGCGCACATCGCATCCCCTTCAGATCACTGCCTGCCAATCCGAGAACACGCAATGGTCTCCCTGCAAATTTCTGTGTAAGCATACATCATTGGTCAGAGACCAGCAGCGACTCATGTGTAAGCTGCCGTTAACACCACAACACGGACGACTGCACTTGAAGAGGTGTGCCACAGTTTTTTATTGCGGTTCTGTACTAGCCTGGATGACCATCGTTGGCGAGTGTAACGGAGACCTGCCGAAGTGTCCCAATCTTCCAGTGATTTGAGGACAGGGGCGTTACTTCTGGCGTCCTAAGTGTCACAGGGTATGACACCAGCTTACGGCTGGTAGTGATTGACACAACTCTGACCTCACACTGGTGTGTCACGTACATCCTACGTGCTCATGACTTATCTCCATCCGGTAGTGCCATGGTGACATTTTTCAACAGGACAATGCATGTCCTCACACGCCACACGACTGCCTGTGTGACGCTGGGATACTCAAGAGGCCAGCGAGATCCCCAAATCAGAATGTACATTGAGGTGACAGAAACGGAACAAGCGCGGTCTCACTGTGAGGGACACAGAGGCGAGCGAGTGCGCCGGCACTTACCCCAGCTCACTGCTGCCAGCGCCACGTCATCAGAACGTGCCTGTGCTTAGCATTGCACCATAATCTAAGAGCGAAAGTACAAATGAAAATAACTTTTCCAAACTCCGTCAGTGTATGCTTCACTATATTAATGTTAACATTGTGAAGTCTCAGAATGATCTAATGAAGATGTTTTTCTAAGTATATTGTTTTAAGAAAAATAATGATCTAACGAAGATGTTTTGCTAAATACATTGTTTTAAGAAAAAAAGTTGAGCTAAATAATGAAGCTAGAAAGCTAAAAGTTATTCAAAATGTGCAAATGTATCTCACAATCAAAAATTACAAATCTCAACTTGTTCAGGGCAATAGCTTGGTCAAAATCAGCGTTGTTACGGAAATATGAAAGCGCTAAATATTGGACTCAGAAAGCTGAAAATTGGTATGTAACGTCAGTTTACTATAGAAACATTAGCTATGTCACACCAATAAGCTACCTCCATTAGTTTTCAAGCAATTTACTAAAAAATAAATTTGGAACGAAAACATCCCTATTCATAACAGATTAAGTATCATTTGTACTTTTTACAGAAAGTTCTAGTTACAGCCCATAACTACATTGATAAAATAATACAGCCGTACCAAGTTTGAATACTTTAGTGTAAATAACAATAATTACAAGGAATCTAAAAGAGTCGGTTCAGAGGTCATGTCCTACTATCGTTTTCATTCTAAAAATTCTGGTCGGCAAAGTTTACATGCAGTCGACCTAAAACTACTTCAATAGCTCAAGTCAGCTTAACTCCATTAATACAAAAATTAAGAAAACACTAGAGATATTAATTATTATGTGTCCGAGTAAGGAGCCATTTACATACTGCTACCTGTGACTAGAGCAGTTGACAGCAGATGTTCCGTTTGGCAGTCCGCTACGTCTATAAATAAATATAGCCAGTGAGTCAGTGAGAAGAGAGACTTTCCCCGAGGTATCAATCTGCCGACGTCAGTCAAGCGCCAGCGTGCACTGTGCCTTGGATGACTTCACAACCAGGTGTTTTCAGCAAAAGCAGGAAGTGAACTCGCGAGGACTGAACACCGTCACGGTTGTAACTTTCTGCGTGCCGCCGGTAGCACTGAAAAACAATTACTTGAAACTAAAAACTTAGTTTCCTGATCCTCCTGAGTAAATGGCATGTAGGAACACTTTCTTTCAGTGAGGACGACGGGTAATGTGGACGTGCAGACTGGAAATTATGATCAGTATATTCCCCATAGCTTTCTGGCTGACTGCAAAAATAGTTTTCAGGCTCTTGTAAATGGTGACGATAATCCGCCTGCCGTCCCACAATGAAATAGCGATATGAACATATACAGGTGGCAGCCGTGTACCGTGCACGAGGTATAAAAGAGCAGTACATTGTCGGAGCTGTTATTTGTACTCAAGTGATTCGTATGAAAAGGTTTCCGACGTGATTACGTCCGCCGATGGGAAGTAACAGACTTTGATCGCGGAATGGTAGTTGGAGCTAGACGCATGGCATATTCAATTTGGGAAATCGTTCAATATTCCAAAGTCCATAGAGTCAAGAGTGAGTCGACAATACAAAATTTCAGGAATTACCTCCCACCACGGTTAACACAATGGCTGAGGACCTTTACTTAACGACAGATAGTAGCTGCATTTGAGTAGGGTTGTCAGTGCTAACAGACAAGCAACACTGCTTGAAATAACCATAGAAATCAATATGAGATGTACGACGAACGTATCCGTTAGGACAGTGCGGTGGAATGTGGGTTTACTGTGCCACAGCTGCAGTGCCTCTCCTGGTCTCTCCACCATATTGGTTGGACCTCAACGACTAGAAAACCGTGGCCTGGTCAGATGTGTCCCAGTTCCGGTTAGTAAGAGTTGATGGCAGGATTCGAATGTGCGCAGACCCCACGGAGGCATCGACCCAAGTTGTCAACAAGGCACACTGCAAGCTGGTGGTGGCTCTGTAGTGGTGTAGGCCGGTGTGTTTACTTGGGATGAACTGGCTCCTGTGATCCCACTGAAACGATCGTTGACTGGAAATGGTTACGTTCGGCTATATGGAGACCATTTGCATCCGTTCATGGACTCATTGTTCCCAAAAAATGATTTCATGTCACTGGGCCACAA
The DNA here is from genome assembly GCF_023864275.1 of Schistocerca cancellata. Classification (NCBI taxonomy): domain Eukaryota; kingdom Metazoa; phylum Arthropoda; class Insecta; order Orthoptera; family Acrididae; genus Schistocerca; species Schistocerca cancellata. Next base: position 519,036,617 of record NC_064634.1, on the reverse strand, counting down.
TTGTTCACGATAGGTTTCAAGACCATTTTGGACAATTCGAGCGAATGATTTAGGTCCCCAAATCGCCCGATATGAATCCCATCAAACATTTCTGGTACATAACTGACTCGCAAGTTTGTGCGCAACATTCTGCACCGTAAACACTTTCGCAATTATGGACGGCTATCGTGTCAACATGGCTCAAAAGGTCTGCAGCGGACTTCCAACTACTTGTTGGGTGAGTCCGTGCCACGTCGAGCTGCTACCCCACGCTGTGCAGAAGGAACTCTGATATGATATTAGGGGGCGTCTAGTGACTTTTGTCACCTCACTGTACGTGGCACCAACTTGGACGTCAACAACTTTGACCCAGTGTCAGCATGCAAGTTTGGCCAGCAGTATGCAGCTGGCTTCTCAACCGAGTCAGTGAATTAAACCATGAGTGAGTGAATGGAACGTCATGCTTATAAGTGGGCTCACACTGCACTGCCAAGTTATTTGTGACTTTGACTAGATATGAAAATCGCTGAAACAAAATGACGTACCCTCTGGACCCATGCAGGTCAATTTCATTGCTCCTTCTCCTGTAGAGGCTTCAATTTTTCATCAAGCAGCGTATTATAACAACCTTTCGCAGTTTGACAAAGTTAAAAATTACACAATGTACGTCTAAGTTTGCATTCGCCATTCTCAGTAATCTGCTAAGTACTGTGAGTATGAACGCATTTCTGTGCCAGACGGCTTGGCGAATGTATAAACGAGAGGACTGCAATTTGTTTCAGTCAGTTCCGTCTACTTTTGAGAATTCAGACGTTTTTATTTTACTTAGTCATTTTTTTTCCTTTTTTGCGTCTGTTTTAGTTTCTTCCTTGCTTTACCCAACTTCCTTTGGTCTGCCTCTTCTACCTATATATTGCAGCATCCCCATCTATTACATAAAATTTACCCAAGGTAGTGTAACTTTGCCAGACACCTCTGGATAATATATCGATAATCATAAAAAGGTCATAACGTGTGATTAGTACAAATTTCACACGCAGTAGTTTTTTGTTTGTGAAATACGGTAGAACCTGCAATCATTTTAACATTACTAAAACGGAGAATCAGTTTAATACTAATCTCCGCAAGGAAAGATATTTAAATTCACGGTCAGTAACAAATTTCACCGGAGGATTTGCTCTCCAAGCCAAAACTGTGGGCCGTTGCTACTTTCAGAAGAAATTGCATTAAGTTTCGTAAAAGTTCAGAATTACGTCAGTCATTTAATGAAAGACGCCCCAGTTTCTTTGAACGTTGCCACCATTGATTTTCATTTTAATATAAAAATAGTTCACAACCCGAAACTGCCTTCCATATTAATTGCAAGTAAAATAATTAAATACCCCGAAACTGCCTTCCATATTAATTGTAAGTAAAATAATTAAATACCAATTAATGGGCGATGATGCTAAAAGACTCGAGAAACATCTGGGACTTGTTGTTGAGAGCGGGTACGTTCAGGCTGTCAATGCGAGTCTCTTCTGAGTGGAGTGTTGGCTGTCACGCCGCAAGCGATCCCACGGGCACCGGGTCTCAGCCAAGCACCGGCACGTGTGCCTATTCTTAAATGCAGCTCGTAATTTCCAGAATTTCTTCCCCTTCCCTGTACTCTTACTTCTCATGCTACTAATTCTCCGAACGTTATCTGTGGAATTCAGAATTTGATAGGTAATGTAACAATATAACTCCTTCAACAATTTATTTACTTTTTAAAGAATACATCGCTGTGTGACGTTGTTATATAAAGGTTTCACACATAAACTACAGAAGGATGGCTGAAGCGGAAATGGGAGAAGATTAGTTTCGGTTTTGAAGAGGTGGGAATTTTGATCGTACGACTTAACGTGGGCTGAAGCGCGAGAAACCCGCATGACTAGCATGTGACGATCTTTACACAATGTTGACTTGAATGCAAAGTTTAAATTCTGAAGTTATCGGTAAAAACCCACGTAAGTAGCACTTAACGAAGTGGGAAAAGCTTTATACAATATTGACCGGAATACAGTGTTTGGAATTCTGAAGTTATCAGAGATCAAGTACAGGAAACAGAACGTTATCTGCAACTTGTACAGAAACGCGAGCGGAGTTTGTAAGGACTGAAGGGCATGAAATGGAAGTAATATCTTACAATCTGACAAGGAAGCCAGATAGGTTTGCAGCTCGTTCCTTATTTTACTAAATCTGTATACGAGATTAAGAAAACTGACTGGAAAAGGGAACTAAAGTTTAGAGAGAAGACATAAAAATATCCAGGCATGCCAGTTGCAATGGTGCCAGAGACGGCAGGTTTAGAACGACTAGCTTTAGGCAGCGAAACGTTTGACGAGGGCCGAAGAACAGAGAATTTAAATTGCACGTTGGCAAGAGCAAAGAAAATGTCTCTGAAAAAGATAAGTAGGTTAACAATGAAAATAAATTTAAACGTTAGAAAGCCTTTCCTTAAAATATTTGTTGGCGTGTAGTCCTGTGTAAACAACACACAGCGACGTGGCGCAAATGTTAACAATACGCGGGCCTCTGCCTGCCGTTGCTTGGCACCAGTCTTAGACGGGGCGACTGCCGAGCGGTACGAATGCGTGCGTCCCCAATCAACAAAAGCTCAAGAAAACCGTGGGGTGCGGTGAGGACACGCAGCAAAGAAAGCTTCCACAAGGTAAGCGATCAACAACAGTGAGTGTCCAGTCCGTCCGTGGCACCAAAATCTCAAATGTGAAATCGATCACACCTCTTTGTGAACGGTTAATATAAGTACTCGCAGCCGAATTTATTTAGTGAACATGGAGACGTTTGCAGTTACATTCACAATAGTAAGATTTTGCAACCTTGCCAACCAGACTGTTTACCAAGATTTGTCCGAGGCAATGATTGTCGGAAAAGCATCAGTTACATAAATATCGTAATTATTGGAAAATGATAATAGCAAAATTTATAGTTTATTACGAATATTCTCTGTCAAGTGATCTCTGTGTCCGCCCCTACAAACACTGCTCGAGAAGTCGACATCATCATAGTTATTTCTTGAAACACACGATTTCCATGCATTTATCATAGAAATAATATATTTTGAAAGACTTAATAATGACTGTAGACGAATTTCAAACATTAAGCTGTATTGTGCAAGCGACATACGGGAATTTAGCCCTGTGACGTCCCCGACAACCGCAGATATTTGGACAGGTGCACACACCTCTCTTTCAAGGTACAACTGAAGTAATTAAGCGGTGTGCAAGTGAGCAGTTTCGGAAAGATGACACCACACACACACACACACACACACACACACACACACACACTAAACACTAGCGCCATCACACAACCAAAGATGACCGACGTCAGAAGTCATCGAAAGTGAAAATTACTAAATAACGGATGAGGTGTCATTAATTCTGTCCTGTTTTTTGACAAGGGAGAGAGCAGGAGCCCATATAGAATTTAAGCAAAAAGATTCACATCCGTTTATGAGATCACTTGTTAATTTAATCCCAACTGATTCCTTAATAACACTTCACGTAGCTGGAAGTGCATGCATTAATCTCAGTGTTCTGCAATAGCCTAATTGCTTCTCTTCTCTTGACTTCTCGTCTCCCTAGTATCGAAACTGCAGAAGTCACTGGAATGCGAGTTGTTAATATATTGATACTGTTCGCTGCACAATAGGCCTGACTCTATAGACTTCTGTGCTGTTTTTCGGTTAAAAGTAATTTGCAGCAGCGAATGTCAGTTATAGATGACCTGCCATGACATTGTGCACCCCATGATCTGACACGACTATTAACCATTCACTCTGAGAAGATTCTCGGAGCAGTGGCTAATGGGAGCAGATGTTTCGACAATGTATTTCTTCCACTTAAATTTTTTTTTTTGTCATCAGTCTACTGACTGGTTTGATGCGGCCCGCCACGAATTCCTTTCCTGTGCTAACCTTGAGAGGCACCCACATGCCTTGCTCATACTGTGGCATCAAGCAGTCAGGCCTGCAAGATGAGTGGTCTGCCAAGCGAGTGGATTCATTCTTATCTGTCGAGTAACATGAACTCTAGTACTCACAGTAAAGTTACAAATTATCCTCCTGTATGAATAATGCGCAACGGAAAAGCTCATCTGACTATCAGTAATTTACAGAACTCTGACTGTTCACTACGCACTGGCAATACCAAATTTTCTTTTTTTATTTCACGGCTTTTATCAACACGTGGCCATCGCACTGAATATGAGTGGCGCACACATTATAAATTCTGGATATCATGACAACATACAATTCGAAGGAAAAGGCCACCAATTTTTTCTTTTCACTATCTTATTTATTCCGATAAATTCTATAACCTAAACACACAAATTCTATAACCTACAACAATATCACATGAGAAATTCCGCCCAGTGGGCATGGCTTTACATTGGTGATTCTCTATCTTATGGTCTCGTAATTATTCAACGCTACAGTGAACTTTCTGGATAGGATGGTGGATCTTTTTTTTTGCTATATCTCACACTTCGACTCTCACAACCATCATCACGAAACTTTCCTCCAGACCGAGCGGTACAAAAGGAACACGCATAACCCACTACCTCTGCAACTACCTAGCTACTCTCCCATGCAAACCACACATACCCAAATTACATGACATACACCACACTACAACATGGACTACAACACAATAAATAGTCACAACACTATCACATTCAGCTTTCCCACTTCAATTAGTATTTATCCCAGTTTCACATGACACTGCCCCACTTCATAATTCTTCTTTCCTACTATGAACTCTGGAGATATATGTACATCTTCCTGTGCAATGCAAGCCAAGTGGCGTTGCTGGATGGACGGCTGACTCACCTTGCTTCTCTCTCAGAGTATTATAGTTTGAATCAAGCGTCACACGGAAACATAACATGCAAAGTAATATTAAGAGCATATTCCTCACACACGCGAGTCCTCAACTGATACCATGGACGAGTACTTCTCTTTATCCTTTGTCTCATACACAGATTGCGACTCACACAGTACTCACCACGTGGAAGTACTCGTCTCTAATTTCAAGTCCTGCACACGCCATTCCTTAAATATTTCAACTTATAGTACACACGCTAGTAATTCAGCTTAACTTAAGCACACGGAAGTATTTCAACTTATTGCTACACGTGGTTTAATTGTGATCGTTGGTCACTTCCGAAGATTACTACAATCCCATTAATATTACCTGCCTGACATTTTATTCTCCCCACCTTAATTTCCTGAAATAGAGAAATTATTATTTCAAACTACTCTTAAATATTCCACATGCATACCATGTCTCCACTCTTTTGTCTTTATGGGGCACAACTAAGACAGGTCTTAACAGCACAAGATCCAGCGGCAGAGTGCTGAAACATGGCCGTTCTTCAGGTCCTCTCGCACCTCTGCCGAAGTGGGGGAGCACCTTGCTACCGCATTGGTCAGCCACATTTCAGGCGCTCAAAGCTCAGGTAAATTTGATCTCTTTGGTACCATCAAAGGTGGCCAAAGGATCGCCTCAAAGATGATCATATATTCACATTCACTATCTGCGGTTAGCAGACGACCATACATTCATTCATTTCACAGATCTCACCAAACTGGATGTAGGGATTTATTTTGTGGGAGTGCACATGTGATCAATTAAATAAATAAATAGTCATTCTTTCCCACACTGGTATCCGGCTTCGCTGTATTAATTTAAATTGAGTTATTTTGCAAAAAAATGTGTTGTTCTGACAAAAATAATGAAGTATGTTGTACCTATTTTCAATGTCGGGCGGAACTGTACCCTTTCACCACCGGCTACCCATGCAGAAAAAAATGGCACGGTACTATCCTTGCAATGGGAGGGTAGTTCCGAACATTTTTTTAAGAAAGCTGTATTAGAACAAACGTAGCAAGTCATCAAAATAACAAGGAGGAGACCTTAGCCCCTGGTGACCTCAAATAGACGACCAAATGCTATTACTTTACAAAATTATTGACACAGTTGTTGCATTATTGTACTCTCCACAATCTGGAGTAACGTACACATACAAATTTACAACAATCCAAATGACAAATAAAACATTACATCATACAAATAAAAAATAATGGTGAGATAAAAATTTGCTTAGTTACCGGGATCTCCGTTATTTTTAGGAGTAATCCAAACTTCAATAATTCTAAAACAAATAAAAAAATACTAATTGTACTCATAAAATTTTAAATAGCTCCCCGCCCAAATTCAGAACAATTAATCTGACATTCATAAATTTCGTTGTAATAGTCCTTACACGGCAATGTCTAAATACAAAATAAAATCAACAAAAGAAAAAAAATTGCCTACACTAGTAACATGTGGAATTTCAGGCTCCATATCAGTACTCTAAAATATACTTCAAACCTACAGAGAAATAAAAATGAGAAGAAAAACAATGATATACACCACACGTTTCATACTGGTTACGTAATATAGTCAACCTAAGACATCATGTCATACCTCATTAACCATCATCACCACTACTCGACTGTGAGTTTAACCTTATCGTTGTCCACCAGTACAAATACCTGCTGCTGAGCCAGTCAGTCCATCAACTTTGATCAATACACGCAATAAATAGTTAGCAATAAGTGCTGGAATCCACCAGTAGCTCTCGTATCTTACTCTACTGCACATTTCTCTGTCATTACACATTTAGACGACAAGAATTTGCATTTCGACTAGCCTTCATTAAACTTTAATGTGAAATATCACCACTGTGATAATGCAAATAAGTGGCTTCAGTCAACAGACCAACAAGATCATTACTGTCCACGACATCAAAATGCATCAGTTAATTCCGATATTTGTTGTGCAATGCAAACTCTTGTCCCCTGTGACAACCTTACTGACCAATGCAACAAGAGCCGCTACGTTAGTATTACGCCACTGGCTAATAATTAAAGCATTATTGTACCAAATATTCTAATAAACATGTTACGTGTACTTGATAACCCAGAACAAACAAAAAAAACACACTAACTATTCTAAACACAAATGTTAATAAAATACAATTACACTTGCTGTCCCTTCAGGAACGAAACGTATAAAAAAATTTACACAATTACAAGTACAAATACATTATTCCCTATCTTGCAAGTCACACGGAATCATTTCATTCTGTGATTTTCTTGGGGTCAAAAAAGTTGCTGACAGGTTCCCTAGAAACACTGTCTCGGTGTCAAGGCTCTCCCATGGTTACCCGGACGAAAGTCTTTAAGTCACTCAAATCGGCATTTTGAACATGCACTGAACAGTAAACTGTATCTCACATGAAACACAAATGTCAGTCACTCTCAGAGTACCATCCACACGGATCTGGTCGTCCAGAAATGGCCCTACAACTACTATTACCCACGGTTCTGTCCTTTCAGTTGATGGTGTAAATAAAAGTCGTAAGTTCCAACAACCAGCACTTATTCCCACACCAATTAAAGAAATGTCTCCTACTACAAATGCAAATGTCAATGTCCTACTTTAGTTTCTTGTGTTCATACAATAATTAGTCACCAAAAGACAACTGTCCTCTTTAAGTATACCAAGCGTCCCACATGCAATTCACAAAGCACACTTAACAAGTCACTGCCAAATGTTTATGGGTCCCACCGTTCAGTGGTCCAGACAAAACAAAACAATCGTCCTGTCTGCTAAAGACAAAATCTTTTCCACCACTCACAACGTGGAAACACCAGTCCTTCACTTTCCACCTTATGGAGACATATGAGCAGACATCTTGTTTCACGGCTCCACAGTCCAGTACTAGTTAATAGTAACTGGTAAAAAATGCCCGCCGGACTCTGCCGCGCGTCGTTCATTCTGCCGTGGCGCCACCGCGCGAGCCGTTGAGCAGAAGAAACCACCCGCTGTTGCCTCCGCGGCATACTTTCCCCCATCGTAAGGGTGGCGGAACTTATGAATGGCGAGTGGTACGTGCGTGTCGCCCCAGGCCGTTGACCTGCTGTAGCGGGCGCGTGGAGTGTACCCCGACCGGCAGTGGAGTGGGGAGCGCACCGGCTCTGTTGCCTCTCCCATGCCGACGTCAGCTTGGCTTATGTGGTACGGGCGCATTCCGTGTAGCCCCTTACCGCTACGACACCCAATCAGTCAGACCCTTCCGTGCATCTCGCAACATTACAGACAAAAGGATATTCTTACAGTATTTAAATACTCATTGATTACATGTATGATCTATTAGATACATTGGTAATAAAAGAATATTTGTTCCAAAAAACGTAAAATCATACACCCTAGTTTTCTACACATACAACACCAACATTTATCCCTTTTCTATATACGGCCCACACTTGTGCTATTGATTGTACCTGTCATCCCTCATACAAAACATGAAAGTGTAAAAAAAAAAAAAGGAATAAGAAACAATCTATACAGCTCATAATTACACTATCAAATAGTAGACTACTCTAACATCCTACCACAGAGAAAATATTAGAAACTGTTGATTCTAAAACTACAATATACAGTGAACCCTTGTGCTTGTGACAGACTGAAATTAGTATCTCTCTATATATATTCTACCATTTTATTATATATAACAACATTTCTAGGACATGTATGAACCATCCACATGACTTCAGATCCTGACCTGCCATCGAGGTTCATCCAAATCAAACAATAACACAATAATGTTTTAGTTATGGATCGGTAGCATCCCCTTTACAGGAGTGTGCGCATTGGTCACACTACTCTACGACTCTCACTCACCAGACATCACATTTTCCTTCTCATTCAATCCGTTAATACACTAACAGAATAGGTCTAGAAGTCAGCTAACCTTAACACCACCACACTCACGACAACATACCATACCTTTGCTCCCTTATACTCAACCACATAACACATGAAGCTGTTTCGGAGATAGCTTTCCAGTCTCCGAATTCGTCCTTTCACTCTGGCACCTCTCTCCATCGGCTTACCTCTGCATTCACTTTACCGATTAGTCATCCTGCTAAATATCAACTTAGAATTGCGACATTTCATCTAAGAACAAAAAATACACAAATTATTCATCCTGCAAAATAACTGTACACATTCTTGGTACCGTTTTGATTAGTTATACTGGTACCAGGCTTCAACAACAATAACAACAAAAATTATTTTTTTCATATAGCAAATGTTATGGTAAGAATTAAATTTACACTTATATTACATCTTACGTCAGTATTTCACAACGTTCACCATCTGGATCTCATACTCCCTTTATGTCCTTACACGTTGTGCAGTTGTCCTCATCCCTTCATTCGCATTTCGGCTCTCCGTCCGTCGATTACTCCATCATTTCCTGGTCTTCCTTCGCCATTCGCATCAATCTCGATTGCAGCATACACAGGCCTCTTTGTAACATGCCTCTAAGACATCTCCACATTATTAATTCTACTCACCTTCATTTACCACTGTTTCATCACGTCGAATCTCTCTTTATTAATCACACTGCTTCACGTCGCTTCTCTCCTTAAATATCACCTTTATCCACTGCTATTTATCCGTCGCTTCTCTCTCTATCTACCATCTTTATCCACTCATTAATCATCGCGTCGTTTCTGCTTGATCCTTATTCATATGACAAAAAATACGTACATACACCACTCTGTCGAGTCCTGTTCACGACTCATTCGACCAGTCTATTCCGTCATGACTTCCTGACATCCCGCCTGAAAATTCTTATGTTCGATTTGACCCTGCACAACGTTACACACCACAAATAAATACACTGACTATCTACCATAACTTGCCTACTTTCGATCTATCCTTAACTTTTCCATAATTTGATGTTAGAAATATGATGGAAGCCCATGCGATTGTATTCACTTGATCATCTCAGTCAGTACAGCATTTTCATGTACAATCCGCCTCACTCTGAATGGTCCACTATACACAGTAAAGAATTTGCTATTTAGGAATCTGAGCTTACATGAAAATTAAATGTGTGCAGAGAATATACAAGCTGGGAGAAATGGGACAGCCCAAGTGTTAGAAACTTTGGTGCTAGTAGCCTCTTCCCCTAACACCAGATTCCGAACAACCATACGCAGCACCTCGTAACTGTCACTATGGCAATGACGTACTACCGATCAGATGGCAGCTAATCTAAAATCTTCGGTCACAATGTTGACCTTTTACATTAGTGTTAAGTACCTGCCATAGTCAAATCGCACTAATTAAACTGGACTCATTGGCATTATTACTTAACATTTTTCGCAACTGGTCTTTGAGGAAACAGTCCTTTTACTTTAGTGTTCCAAATAAAAATTTGCAAATTTTGCTCTGAGAGACCAGCCTAACAGATTCCATTACTGGTGTTTTATTCTGTGATCAGAAGTATGGTATTTGTATTCCTACATATCAGTGGAGTATGTCTGCTACATAGGCAATTTTCAGTGCCAGCGGCATGTGTTTTAAGGCAAGATGTTAAGGGCTGATATGTTGGATTTGATTCTCCTATCCATCAATCTATTACGACAAGAAAGAAATGCCAGGATTCCATGCTCTCCTGTCATTCTGATAGTTTCTGCCGTTCCTATCCTCGACTCTGTCTGACCTATGAGTCGTGTCTCCGTTCACAATATTGCTCTCATTACCTAATTCTTGTAACAAGTGCTGAAATGACGCAGAATCGTCTACGCCTCTGCCTGCTATCGCTATATCTCTGCGCAATTTCACTGGCAACTTCCTTATACAGATCCTAATGAACTGCCCAGGTTCGTATGGCACATCCAAATACCTATTTCGTCTCAGTATTTCCTGATAGCACGCCACTGGATCTCTTATACCACCTTCCTTACAATTTGGCATCATCAATATGCTTTGCGTAACCTGGTCCTGCTTACTTTTCGACCAGACTTCACCTACATAGCTACTACAGTCTTTAATAACTTCCTGCATTTTCGCTTTAGCCTCGTCCCTCAAATGGTTACACTCAATCTTCGTTTTGAGGAGCAGTCCCCACGATGAAGGTAATGAATCTTGAAATTGAGACATCCTTGAACTATACCCAGTTGGGTTTGCCACATGTTTTATGCGACACAACCGTTCTTCTAACTCTCTGAGTTCGTCTTCCTCTTTCTGCCTATTTTAGTTTTTTGAATTTATCTCACTCTCCCTCTGCAGTCTACCTGGTGGTGTTTCACCTTCGCTTCTGCACGCTAATTGCAACTGTGCTAGTTCTTCCCTATGTTTCCTATTTGTTTCTAATAGTGACTCTTTAAACTGTAATAGTGATTGTATCTCCTCCTGGTCGGCATAAACCTCTCGCTGCGTACTGTCAGAGCCTGTTTCACCTCTTATACTGATCTTTTCTACATATGCGCTAATCGTATTCATTCTGACCACTACCTCCGCAACTTCATCCTTGTGTTTATTTAGCGCCACTTCCTGCCGGGTGACTTGAGCTTCCACGCTGTCTAATGCCCCTTGTTTATCTGCAAGTAAGTCCTCCACTATCTCTTTGATTCGCTCATCAGGCAATACGTCCCTACGTTCTGTAATATCGCTCTCTATTGCACTTATTCGTCTCTCCAAATTATTGGCTTTTTCTTTCATAGCATCACATACTTGCTTCAACGCATCCAGATTCTTCTCCCCCTCATCTAACCATTTATTAAATGCGGACAGACGCTCATCGATAACTGTGTGTAGCTTCCTCATTGCCTCTTTATTTCCCTTATCCATTGCCTCCAATCTTTCCTTATTTGCTTCCAATCTTTCCTTAGTCTCCCTATCTCTCTCCTTATTATCTCTATCCATCGCTTCCAATCTTCCTTATTTGCTTCCAACCTTTCCTTATTCTCCGTATCTCTCTCCTTATTATCTCTATCCATCCTCTGTAAAAACTGCAGTAGCACATTGTCATTTGCTACTTTCGATGTGCTCACCTCGTTTGCCTGAGAAACCATACCTTCGCTAAGGGTAGCTGCACTTTCACTGCATACCTGACCTAGTCCCGGCTCGCCCGCGTCGTAGGGAAAAGCCCCCGATTGTGGACAAAGCCTGCCGCTCAAAGGATCACCTAGCTGCGGTCCGCTGAACAATTCAGCCCCTTCCGAGTGCTTGCCGTTCTCGCTCATTAACCCACGGTCGACACCTACTTCCCACTGCACTGCTACATTCACCCCAGAATCGCTATTCTCCATGGTGACTACACTTTTCGACTACGGACATTACGCAAAAAAAAAATTATACAACGATCTTCCAGCCTTGGACGATATAGCAATTCATTACATAAAAAAAATAAAAAGTCCTCACCAATCTAGAAAGAAATTGCAAACAAACAAAAATTTTACTTCTTAGCGCTATCACAATATATTCCATCGAATAAAAAAAATCTTAACAGCAAACCCTAACAACAAAATATCCTGGCAGGGTCGAAATTATGAGAGGCACCCACATGCCTTGCTCATACTGTGGCATCAAGCAGTCAGGCCTGCAAGATGAGTGGTCTGCCAAGCGAGTGGATTCATTCTTATCTGTCGAGTAACATGAACTCTAGTACTCACAATAAAGTTACAAATTATCCTCCTATATGAATAATGCGCAACGGAAACGCTCATCTGACTATCAGTAATTTACAGAACTCTGACTGTTCACTACGCACTGGCAATACCAAATTTTCTTTTTTTATTTCACGGCTTTTATCAACACGTGGCCATCGCACTGAATATGAGTGGCGCACACATTATAAATTCTGGATATCATGACAACATACAATTCGAAGGAAAAGGCCACCAATTTTTTCTTTTCACTATCTTATTTATTCCGATAAATTCTATAACCTAAACACACAAATTCTATAACCTACAACAATATCACATGAGAAATTCCGCCCAGTGGGCATGGCTTTACATTGGTGATTCTCTATCTTATGGTCTCGTAATTATTCAACGCTACAGTGAACTTTCTGGATAGGATGGTGGATCTCTTTTTTTGCTATATCTCACACTTCGACTCTCACAACCATCATCACGAAACTTTCCTCCAGACCGAGCGGTACAAAAGGAACACGCATAACCCACTACCTCTGCAACTACCTAGCTACTCTCCCATGCAAACCACACATACCCAAATTACATGACATACACCACACTACAACATGGACTACAACACAATAAATAGTCACAACACTATCACATTCAGCTTTCCCACTTCAATTAGTATTTATCCCAGTTTCACATGACACTGCCCCACTTCATAATTCTTCTTTCCTACTATGAACTCTGGAGATATATGTACATCTTCCTGTGCAATGCAAGCCAAGTGGCGTTGCTGGATGGACGGCTGACTCACCTTGCTTCTCTCTCAGAGTATTATAGTTTGAATCAAGCGTCACACGGAAACATAACATGCAAAGTAATATTAAGAGCATATTCCTCACACACGCGAGTCCTCAACTGATACCATGGACGAGTACTTCTCTTTATCCTTTGTCTCATACACAGATTGCGACTCACACAGTACTCACCACGTGGAAGTACTCGTCTCTAATTTCAAGTCCTGCACACGCCATTCCTTAAATATTTCAACTTATAGTACACACGCTAGTAATTCAGCTTAACTTAAGCACACGGAAGTATTTCAACTTATTGCTACACGTGGTTTAATTGTGATCGTTGGTCACTTCCGAAGATTACTACAATCCCATTAATATTACCTGCCTGACATTTTATTCTCCCCACCTTAATTTCCTGAAATAGAGAAATTATTATTTCAAACTACTCTTAAATATTCCACATGCATACCATGTCTCCACTCTTTTGTCTTTATGGGGCACAACTAAGACAGGTCTTAACAGCACAAGATCCAGCGGCAGAGTGCTGAAACATGGCCGTTCTTCAGGTCCTCTCGCACCTCTGCCGAAGTGGGGGAGCACCTTGCTACCGCATTGGTCAGCCACATTTCAGGCGCTCAAAGCTCAGGTAAATTTGATCTCTTTGGTACCATCAAAGGTGGCCAAAGGATCGCCTCAAAGATGATCATATATTCACATTCACTATCTGCGGTTAGCAGACGACCATACATTCATTCATTTCACAGATCTCACCAAACTGGATGTAGGGATTTATTTTGTGGGAGTGCACATGTGATCAATTAAATAAATAAATAGTCATTCTTTCCCACACTGGTATCCGGCTTCGCTGTATTAATTGAAATTGAGTTATTTTATAAAAAAAATGTGTTGTTCTGACAAATATAATGAAGTATGTTGTACCTGTTTTCAATGTCGGGCGGTACTGTACCCTTTCAACCTCTGCATCTCAGAGTAGCACTTGCAACCTACGTCCTCAATTATTTGCTTGACGTATTCCAATCTCTGTATTCCTCTACAGTTTTTGCCCTCTACAGCTCCCTCTAGTACCATGGAAGTCATTCCCTCATGTCTTAGCAGATGTCCTATCATCCTGTCCCTTCTCCTTATCAGTGTTTTCCACATATTCCTTTCCTCTCCATTTCTGCGTAGTACCTCCTCATTCCTTACCTTATCAGTCCACCTAATTTTCAACATCCGTCTACAGCACCACATCTCAAATGCTTCGATTCTCTTCTGTTCCGATTTTCCCACAGTCCATGTTTCACTACCATAACAATGCTGTACTCCAGACGTACATCCTCAGAAATTTCTTCCTCAAATTAAGGCCGGTATTTGATATTAGTAGACTTCTCTTGGCCAGAAATGCCTTTTTGCCATAGAGAGTCTGCTTTTGATGTCCTCTTTGCTCCGTCCGTCGTTGGTTATTTTACTGCCTAGGTAGCAGAATTCCTTAACTTCATTGACTTCGTGACCATCAATCCTGATGTTAAGTTTCTCGCTGTTCTCATTTCTACTACTTCTCATTACCTTCGTCTTTCTCCGATTTACTCTCAAACCATACTGTGTAATCATTAAACTGTTCATTCCGTTCAGCAGATCATTTAATTCTTCTTCACTTTCACTGAGGATTTCAATGTCATCAGCGTATCGTGTCATTGATATCCTTTCACCTTGTATTTTAATTCCACTCTTGAACCTTTCTTTTATTTCCATCATTGCTTCCTCGATGTACAGATTGAAGAGTAGGGGCGAAAGGCTACAGCCTTGTCTTACACCCTTCTTAATACGAGCACTTCGTTCTTGATCGTCCACTCTTATTATTCCCTCTTGGTTGTTGTACATGTTGTATATGACCCGTCTCTCCCTATAGCGTACTCCTAATTTTTTCAGAATCTCGAACAGCTTGCACCATTTTATATTGTCGAACGCTTTTTCCAGGTCGACAAATCCTATGAAAGTGTCTTGATTTTTCTTTAGCCTTGCTTCCATTAGTAGCCGCACCGTCAGAATTGCCTCTCTCATCCCTTTACTTTTCCTAAAGCCAAACTGATCGTCACCTATCGCATTCTCAATTTTCTTTTACATTCTTCTGTATATTATTTTTGTGAGCAGCTTCATTGCATGAGCTGTTATGCTGATTGTGCGATAATTCTCGCACTTGTCAGCTCTTGCCGTCTTCGGAATTGTGTGGATGATGCTTTTCCGAAAGTCAGATGGTATATCGCCAGACTCATATATTCTACACACCAATGTGAATAGTCGTTTTGTTGCCACTTCCCCCAAGGATTTTAGAAATTCTGATGGAATGTTATCTATCCCTTCTGCCTTATTTGACCGTATGTCCTCCAAAGCTCTTTCAAATTCCGATTCTAATACTGGATCCCCTATCTCTTCTAAATCGACTCCTGTTTCTTCTTCTATCACATCAGACAAATCTTCACCCTCATAGAGGCTTTCAATGTATTCTTTCCACCTATCTGCTCTCTCCTCTGCATTTAACGGTGTAATCCCCGTTGCACTCTTAATGTTACCACCGTTGCTTTTAATGTCACCAAAGGTTGTTTTGACTTTCCTGTATGCTGAGTCTGTCCTTCCGACAATCATATCTTTTTCGATGTCTTCACATTTTTCCTGCAGCCATTTCGTCTTAGCTTCCCTGTACTTCATATTTATTTCATTCCTCAGCGACTTGTATTTCTGTATTCCTGATTTTCCCGGAACGTGTTTGTACTTCCTCTTTTCATCAATCAGCTGAAGTATTTCTTCTGTTACCCATGGTTTCTTCGCAGCTACCTTCTTTGTACCTATGTTTTCCTTCCCAACTTCTGTGATGGCCCTTTTTAGAGATGTCCATTCCTCTTAAACTGTACTGCCCACTGCGTTATTCCCTATTGCTGTATCTATAGCGTTAGAGAACTTCAAACGTATCTCGTCATTCCTTAGTACTTCCGTATCCCACTTCTTCGCGTATTGATTCTTCCTGACTAATGTCTTGAACTTCAGCCTACTCTTCATCACTACTATATTGTGATCTGAGTCTATATCTGATCCTGGGTACGTCTTACAATCCAGTATCTGATTTCTGAATCTCTGTCTGACCATGATGTAATCTAATTGAAATCTTCCCGTATCTCCCGGCCTTTTCCAAGTATATCTCCTCCTCTTGTGATTCTAGAACAGGGTATTCGCTATTACCAGCTGAAACTTGTTACAGAACTCAATTAGTCGTTCTCCTCTTTCATTCTTTGTCCCAAGCCCATATTCTCCTGTAACCTTTTCTTCTACTCCTTCCCCTACAACTGCATTCCAGTCGCCCATGACTATTAGATTTTCGTCCCCCTTTTACATACTGCATCACCCTTTCAATATCCTCATACACATTCTCTATCTGTTCATCTTCCGCTTGCGACGTCGGCATGTATACCTGAACTATCGTTGTCGGTGTTGGTCTGCTGTCGATTCTGATTAGAACAACCCAGTCACTGAGCTGTACACAGTAACACACCCTCTGCCCTACCTTCCTATTCATAACGAATCCCAATACTCATCTGACCAGAAATCCTTGTCTTCCTTCCACTTCACTTCGCTGATCCCTACTATATCTAGATTGAGCCTTTGCATTTCCCTTTTCAGATTTTCTAGTTTTCCTACCACGATCAAGCTTCTGACATCCCACGCGCCGACTCGTAGAACGTTATCCTTTCGTTGATTATTCAATCTTTTTCTCATGGTAACCTCCCCCTTGGCAGTGCCCTCCCGGAGATCCGAATAGGGGAGTATTCCGGAATCTTCTGCTAATGGAGAGATCATCATGACACTTCTTCAAATACAGGCCACATGTCCTGTGGATACACGTTACGTGTCTTTAATGCAGTGGTTTCCATTGCCTTCTGCATCCTCATGTCGTTGATCATTGCTGATTCTTCCGCCTTTAGGGGCAATTTCCCACCCCTAGGACAAGAGAGTGCCCTGAATCTCTATCCGCTCCTCCGCCCTCTTTGACAAGGCCGTTGGCAGAATGAGGCTGACTTCTTATGCCAGAAGTTTTCGGCCACCAATGCTGATTATTTATCAAAATTTAGGCAGTGGCGGGGATCGAACTCGGGACCGAAGACGTTTTGATTATGAATCAAAGACGTTACCCCTAGACCACGGGTACCTTTCCCTCAATATACACACTCTGAAATTTTGAATATTCTGCCTTAGCAACAGACTTCTGTTCAAAGTCTATATTTATCAGTGGTGTTATACCATTTACTGCTGAAAAGTCTTTCTGAAAACCACTTTGTTAGTCCTTCGTGTTCAAAAATATGTGAAGCTACTGTTGAATACATTACGTTTCCAACAATTTTGGATAAAGCTGTCAGAAGTGAGACTGTGCAGTAGTTGTTAGCATCAGACCTATCCCCTTTTTTATGGAGTGGTTTAACAACATACTTCAGCCTACCCAGAAAAATGGCCAGTTTCAGTGAGCTACTACGTATGTGGCTGAGAATCCTACTTATCTGTTGGGAACAAGCCTTTAGTAATCTGTTGGAAAGCTATGAATTCCATGCGAGCTTTTACTTTTGAGTGAATTTGTTATTTTCCTAATTTCAGTAGGAGTGTGGGTTGAATTACAGTTTTATCAAGTTTCATAGGTATTGCCTCTTCTATATACAGTCTTGCATTTTCTAATGAATAACTGATTCCTATTTTCTTTACATCATTTAAGAAAATGATTGTTAAAAATATTTTCTAGTTCTGACTTTTTGTTAACAAATTTTTCATTGAGCATGATAGAAATACAGTCTTCCTGTGCTCTCAGTTGTCCTGTTTCCCTTATAACAATATTCCAAATTGTTTTAATTTTACTATCACAGGTGCTAATGTCAGACATAATGAATATACTTCGGGACTGTTTAATAACTTTTCTTATCACAGTGTAGCAGTATTTATAATGTTTGACTGTTTTTGGCTCATCACTCCTTCTAGCTATAAGACACATTTCCCTTCTCTATTTAGAAGATATTTTATTCCTTTAGTAAGCCATTGTGTTTTAAATGGTTTCTTACAATTATGCTTCGCTGTTTTCTCGGGGAAACCGTTATAAATTTTCTCACAAAGGTATCATGAAATAGGTTAAATTTTAAATTAGCGTCAGGTTCCCTTATACCTCATCCCAGTATAGGTGTTACAAGCTTTCCCTAAAATTTGCTGTAGTTAAATCGTTAATTAAGTGCACTAATTTGGAGGACTGTTTTGCATTTTGTATGGAGCTATGTCATATACTGTAACCAGCTATACATCATGATCAGACAGACCATTCTTAACAGGAAAAGTTTTACATCATCATCATCATCATCATCATTTAAGACTGATTATGCCTTTCAGCGTTCAGGCTGGAGCATAGCCCCCCTTATACAGTTCCTCCATGATCCCCTATTCAGTGCTAACATTGGTGCCTCTTCTGATGTTAAACCTATTACTTCAAAATCATTCTTAACCGAATCCAGGTACCTTCTCCTCGGTCTGCCCCGACTCCTCCTACCCTCTATTGCTGAATCCATGAGTCTCTTGGGTAACCTTCCTTCTCCCATGCATGTAACATGACCCCACCATCTAAGCCTGTTCGCCCTGACTGCTACATCTATAGAGTTCATTCCCAGTTTTTCTTTGATTTCCTCATTGTGGACACCCTCCTGCCATTGTTCCCATCTACTAGTACCTGCAATCATCCTAGCTACTTTCATATCCGTAACCTCAACCTTGTTGATAAGGTGACCTGAATCCACCCAGCTTTCGCTCCCATACAACAAAGTTGGTCGAAAGATTGAACGGTGCACAGATAACTTAGTCTTAGTACTGACTTCCTTCTTGCAGAAGAGAGTAGATCGGAGCTGAGCGCTCACTGCATTAGCTTTGCTACACCCCGCTTCCAGTTCTTTCGCTATGTTGCCATCCTGTGAGAATATGCATCCTAAGTACTTGAAACCGTCCACCTGTTCTAACTTTGTTCCTCCTATTTGGCACTCAATCCGTTTATATTTCTTTCCCACTGACATTACTTTCGTTTTGGAGATGCTAATCTTCATACCATAGTCCTTACATTTCTGATCTAGCTCTGAAATATTACTTTGCAAACTTTCAATCGAGTCTGCCATCACAACTAAGTCATCCGCATATGCAAGACTGCTTATTTGTGTTCACATATCTTAATCTCGCCCAGCCAGTCTATTGTTTTCAACATATGATCCATAAATAATATGAACAACAGTGGAGACAGGTTGCAGCCTTGTCTTACCCCTGAAACTACTCTGAACCATGAACTCAATTTACCGTCAACTCTAACTGCTGCCTGACTGTCCATGTAAAGACCTTCCATTGCTTGCA
Source organism: Schistocerca cancellata (assembly GCF_023864275.1). Lineage (NCBI taxonomy): Eukaryota > Metazoa > Arthropoda > Insecta > Orthoptera > Acrididae > Schistocerca > Schistocerca cancellata. Next base: position 519,016,892 of record NC_064634.1, on the reverse strand, counting down.
AAAGTTTTCCTCCTATTCCATAATATCGTAGAACAGACAATAACTTCCTCCTAGGAACCCGGTCATATGCCTTTTCTAGATCTATAAAGCATAGATACAATTCCCTGTTCCACTCATAGCACTTCTCCGTTATTTGCCGTAAGCTAAAGATCTGGCCCTGACAACCTCTAAGAGGCCTAAACCCACACTGATTTTCATCCAATTGGTCCTCAACTAATACTCGCACTTTCCTTTCAACAATACCTGAGAAGATTTTACCCACAACGCTGATAAAAGAGATACCTCTGTAGTTGTTACAATCTTTTCTGTTTCTGTGTTTAAAGATTGGTGTGATTACTGCTTTTGTCCAGTCTGATGGAACCTGTCCCGACTCCCAGGCCATTTCAATTATCCTGTGTAGCCATTTAAGACCTGTCATTCCACTGTATTTGATGAGTTCCGACTTAATTTCATCCACCCCAGCCTCTTTATTGCACTGCAATCTATTGACCATTTTTTCCACTTCCTCAAATGTGATCCTATTTCCATCATCATTCCTATCCCATTCTACCTCGACATCTGAAACATTACTGATCGCATTTTCACCTACATTGAGCAATTCTTCAAAATATTCCCTCCATCTGCCCAATGCATCCACAGGATTCACCAGCAGTTTTCCTGATCTGTCCAAAATACTTGTCATAAGTTTTTATTTGATTAAATTTATCTTGCTTTATAAAAACATTATCTACCAGAGCTCTGCTTTCCTTATTACCTGAGTAGGAAAAATCAATAATTGATGTCAAAATAAAAGGACCAAGTAATACTTCAAGTCCAAGATTCCTATTAAACTCTTTCAGAAAATCTACACTGAAATCCCCCAAAAATAATTTGCTTTCCTCTGTGTGACAGACAGCACAAGGAAGATAGCTGAAAATTTCCCAGTGGGGACCTATACAGAGCTACAGTTATAAAAGTACCGCTATTTAGTTTACGTTCACACACACATATGATGCTATATGTTACTCCACACAAAATTGTGTAGTTTCTAAATTTTTCACACTATGAAAAGCTTATATCCACCAATATTTATCTTTTCTACCAGGTGTAGAAGTATGTAACCGGAATTTGGTTGCAATAATTGCACGTCTGTTGTTGTTTGAAACTGATAAACAATTTTTTATTCAAAATAATCTGCATTTCCATTTATATATTTCTCCCACCTATCCGGCAGCCTACGAATGCCACGCCAAAAAAAAAAAAAAAAAAGAATTCTTCTTTCGAAGCGAACCATTTTCGTACAGTTTCATGCGAATTGAAACGTTGTTCTGAGAGAGGGTGTCCCAGTCTTGCAAATAAATGATAATCGGACGGAGCCAAGTCTGGAGAGTAAGCCGCATGCCCTAGTATTTCCCAACTGAACGCCTTAATCGTCTCCCTGACCAGTTTTGCTGTGTGTGATGGGGCGTTATCATGGAGCAACATGACTATCCATATTCCCGCCGATTTAAACACATCATTTGCTGTTGGTAGCGATCTGTGTTAACACTGAAAATTCGAGACATTATTTCCAAGATGGTTCAGAACTATCTTGTGGCACAACTTTTTCCTATCAATTTTAACCAATTTTGCCTACGTCAACACTTGACATATCCATTTCGCTTTTCAAATTTTCTAACCTACCTGCTCAATTAGGGGATCTGACATTCCACACTCCGATCCGTAGAACGCCAGTTTTGTTTCTCCTCATGACGACTTCCTCCTGAGTAGTTCCCGCCCGCAACATTTTACACAAGAGGACGCCATCATCATTTAACCATACAGTAAAGCTGCATGCCATCGGGAAAAATTACGACTGTAGTTTCCCCTTGGTTGCAGCACAGAAAGGCCGTTTTGGCTGATGTTACAAGGCCAGAGATGGTAGCTATTTGTATTTCCAAATAAGAAGTCGGATTCCACGTATAGATCAATTGTGCATTTTCTTTATGGAAAACCCATTCAGCTTCCTCCATTACTTCAATGAACTCACAATGAACTTCTATTGACAATCACACACTGCCGAACAATAACTGCCACAAAATTGACTCTTAAAAAGTAACTGCGGGGTTACGAAAAGTTATATTCAGTCGCAGTCACCGTGAGGTATATAACCTTATCAGATTGTCAAGCCATACAATATTTTGAACACGTCACAGTTAAGAAATACTAGTAGAAAATTATTCAGGCATAGCATTAGGCTAAGCACAAACTGAGACGCGTATAGAACGTGTGGCGTGGAACAACGCTAGAGCGCACGCTCCGCACGTGTCACTCTGGCCATGCGCGTATCAATGCGCGCAGACACACTTTGCACGCACCTACTGGCGACGCCCTGTGCTGACAGAACCGAAACGTACGCGCCCTGTAGTCTTTCTCAAACGATTTTACAGAAACTATCCAGTAAAAAAAAATTGATTTTTGCCTTACTTGTAGCGTTATATGTCAGCTTCGTGGCGAAGTGCACATCATATCGCTTATGCTCATACTTATTCTGATACTTATAGTTAAGTGAGACACTACTCAAAATTCCAAAAGTTTGCATTGATGAATAGGGGTCGCTATGATTTTGCGTTTGATGCGTATTATATCATATGTTGCTACGTATGAAATTTAGCTAACGTATTGAAATTTTCTTTAGACTTGGGAGGAGGTCTCTGTCTGTCTCCGACCTCGAGAAAAGGGATTCTATATCCAGCGCGCTCAGCCCCGATCTCAAACACACTAGAGTGGAACATTCACAACATCCCCCATATCTCCTAAACCAGAAGAGACATCGAAACGAGATTTTGGCAAATGATGGCGCACAAGAAGGATAGTATTTTGACAGTTCGTAAACAAACCGAACTTTACCTATGGCGATATATCAGGAGAAAGAAAACTGGCATTCTACGGATCGGAGCGTGGAATCTCGGATCCCTTAATCGGGCAGGTAGGTTAGAAAATATACAAAGGGAAATGAGTAGGTTAAACTTAGATATAGTGGGAATTAGTGAAGTTCGGCGGCAGGAGGAACAAGACTTCTGGTCAGGTGAATACAGAGTTATAAATACAAAATCAAATAGGGGTAATGCAGGAGTAGGCTTAATAATGAATAAAAAAATAAGAGTACGGGTAAGCTACTACAAACTGCATGTTTGTTGTTGTTGTGGTCTTCAGTCCTGAGACTGGTTTGATGCAGCTCTCCATGCTACTCTATCCTGTGCAAGCTTTTCATCTCCCAGTACCTACTGCAACCTACATCCTTCTGAATCTCCTTAGTGTATTCATCTCTTGGTCTCCCCCTACGATTTTTACCCTCCACGCTGCCCTCCAATACTAAATTGGTGATCCCTTGATGCCTCAGAACATGTCCTACCAACCGATCCCTTCTTCTGGTCAAGTTGTGCCACAAACTTCTCTTCTCCCCAATCCTAATCAATACCTCCTCATTAGTTACGTGATCTACCCATCTAATCTTCAGCATTCTTCTGTAGCACCACATTTCAAAAGATTCTATTCTCTTCTTGTCCAAACTATTTACCGTCCATGTTTCACTTCCATACATGGCTACACTCCATACAAAACTTTCAGAAACGACTTCCTGACACTTAAATCTATACTCGATGTTAACAAATTTCTCTTCCTCAGAAACGATTTCCATGCCATTGCCAGTCTACATTTTATATCCTCTCTACTTCGACCATCATTAGTTATTTTGCTCCGCAAATAGCTAAACTCCTTTACTACTTTCAGTGTCTCATTTCCTAATCTAATACTCTCAACATCACCCGACTTAATTCGACTACATTCCATTATCCTCGTTTTGCTTTTGTTGATGTTCATCTTATATCCTCCCTTCAAGACACCATCCATTCCGTTCAACTGCTCTTCCAAGTCCTTTGCTGCTTCTGACAGAATTACAATGTCATCGGCGAACCTCAAAGTTTTTATTTCTTCTCCATGGATTTTAATTCCAACTCCAAATTTTTCTTTTGTTTCCTTCACTGATTGCTCAATATACAGATTGAATAACATCGGGGAGAGGCTACAACCCTGTCTCACTCCCTTCCCAACCACTGCTTCCTTTTCATGCCCCTCGACTCTTATAACTGCCATCTGGTTTCTGTACAAATTGTAAATAGCCTTTCGCTCCCTGTATTTTACCCCTGCCACCTTTAGAATTTGAAAGAGAGTATTCCAGTCAACATTGTCAAAAGCTTTCTCTAAGTCTACAAATGCTAGAAACGTAGGTTTGCCTTTTCTTAATCTTTCTTCTAAGATAAGTCGTAAGGTCAGTATTGCCTCACGTGTTCCAGTATTTCTACGGAATCCAAACTGATCTTCCCCGAGGTCGGCTTCTACTAGTTTTTCCATTCGTCTGTAAAGAATTCGTGTCAGTACTTTGCAGCTGTGGCTTATTAAACTAATTGTTCGGTAAAATGGCTAAGCAGGGATGGCTAAAGGACAAATGTAAAGATGTAGAGGCTTATCTCACTAGGGGTAAGATAGATACTGCCTACAGGAAAATTAAAGAGACCTTTGGAGAAAAGAGAGCCACATGTATGAATATCAAGAGCTTAGATGGAAACCCAGTTCTAAGCAAAGAGGGGAAAGCAGAAAGGTGGAATGAGTATATAGAGGGTCTATACAAGGGCGATGTACTTGAGGACAATATTATGGAAATGGAAGAGGATGTAAATGAAGATGAAATGGGAGATACGATGCTGCGCGAAGAGTTTGACAGAGCACTGAAAGACCTGAGTCGAAACAAGGCCCCAGGAGTAGAAAACATTCCACTAGAACTACTGACGGCCTTACCATCTGGTAAGCAAGATGTATGAGACAGGCGAAATACCCTCAGACTTCAAGAGAATATAATAATTCCAATCCCAATGAAAGCAGGTGTTGACAGATGTGAAAATTACCGAACTATCAGTTTAATAAGTCACAGCTGCGAAATACTAACGCGAATTATTTAAAGACGAATGGAAAAACTGGTAGAAGCCGACCTATAAGTTTGGATTCCGTAGAAATGTTGGAACCCGTGAGGCAATACAGACCTTACGGCTTATCTTAGAAGAATGATTAAGGAAAGGCAAACCTACGTTTCTAGCATTTGTATACTTAGAGAAAGCTTTTGACAATGTTGACTGGAATACTCTATTTCAAATTCTGAAGAGGGTAGAGTAAAATACAGGGAGCGAAAGGCTATTTACAATTTGTACAGAAACCAGATGGCAGTTATAAGAGTCGAGGGGCATGAAAGGGAAGCGGTGGTTGGGAACGGAGTGACACAGGGTTGTAGTCTCTCCCCGATGTTATTCAATCTGTATATTGAGCAAGCAGTAAAGGAAACAAAAGAAAAATTTGGTGTAGGTATTAAAATCCAGGGAGAAGAAATAAAAACTTTGAGGTTCGCCGATGACATTGTAATTCTGTCAGCGACAGCAAAGGACTTGAAAGAACAGTTGAACGGAATGGACAGTGTGTTGAAAGGAGGATATAAGATGAACATCAACAAATGTAAAACGAGGATAATGGAATGTAGTCGAATTAAATGGCAAATGGTTCAAATGGCTCTGAACACTATGGGACTTAACATCTATGGTCATCAGTCCCCTAGAACTTAGAACTACTTAAACCTAACTAACCTAAGAACAGCACACAACACCCAGCCATCACGAGGCAGAGAAAATCCCTGACCCCGCCTGGAATCGAACCCGGGAACCCGGGCGTGTGAAGCGAGAACGCTACCGCACGACCACGAGATGCGGGCAGTCGAATTAAGTCGGGTGATGCTGAGGGAATTACATTAGGAAATGAGACACTTAAAGTTGCAAAGGAGTTTTGCTATTTGGGGAGCAAAATAACTAATGATGGTCGAAGTAGAGAGGATAAAAAATGTAGACTGGCAATGGCAAGGAAAGCGTTTCTGAAGAAGAGAAATTTCTTAACATCGAGTATAGATTTAAGTGTCAGGAAGTCGTTTCTGAAAGCATTTGTATGTAGTGTAGCCATGTATGGAAGTGAAACATGGACAATAAATAGTTTGGAAAGGAAGAGAATAGAAGCTTTCGAAATGTGGTGCTACAGAAAAATGTTGAAGATTAGGTGGGTAGATCACGTAACTAATGAGGAGGTATTGATTAGGATTGGGGGGAAGAGAAGTTTGTGGCACAACTTGACTAGAAGAAGGGATCGGTTGGTAGGACATGTCCTGAAGCATCAAGGGATCACAAACTTACCATTAGAGGGCAGCGTGGAGGGTAAAAATCATAGAGGGAGACCAAGAGATGAATACAATAAGCAGATTCAGAAGAATGTAGGTTGCAGTAGGTACTTAGAGATGAAGGAGCTTCCACAGGATAGATTAGCGTGGAGAGCTGCATTAAACCAGACTCAGGACTGAAGACCACAACAACAACAACAACATATCAGAAGTTGTGCTTCCTGTTTTATTTTTCTCACTCCAGTGACTGTAATTTTTTTAGAGTTATCGACAGCTAGTGAAACAGTTTCCTAGAACGAAAATAAACATGATATTTCGTCTCTTACGTTACCGCAAACAGACACAATGAGGTTTTTAGTAAGCTATTGAGCTCTCTAGTTGCCAATTACTTGTTTAATGAGACACTCTGTTTCAGAATTCAGTCACAATAGCTGCTGCGAAAATCAGTTCGTGCAAATTATACTGTGTTTTGCAAATGAAGTAAATGAAACCTGTTAACAAGAGAAAAGTGGCCGTTGCTGATAAATGGTGATACCTCTTCGATTGAGAAAAGATTAACAATCCAAACAAAAATAAATCGCCAATTCTGTTGGAATTTTCGTTGAATCCTCGTATCGTATTTTTAACACTGAACGACTGGAATGGAAACTTACCAAAGGATTTTATTCCTTTTCTTCATCTGAGCAGTATCAAGATAATGATGAGCGTGACCTTCAGGCGGAATGACGCGCACACGCCAGATGCTGGTTACTCACCTACGGATTACCAAACTGACAATGTGTGGTTCGCGAATAAAATAGTTGTTACTGAGAAAAGTAAACAATTGATCTGTCACACAACACAGTGGTCAGTGCATTGACAGCAGATGAGAATAATGCACGTGGCAGGAATGCTTTGTGAAGGGACGAGTTCGCGTCGTTAGTGAAACATTGCCATGAGGGCAGATCTGCCTTTGTCAGCAATACATTTCAACAAACTGAATATATCGAATCGCCACACTCTTACAGGTTACTCATAGCGACCACTACTTCATTTGTGTAGCCTGTCGTATAATTAGTTTATTAATACTGAAAGTGTGTGATCAACCACTGATATGCTTTTTCTCGTCACAAAGAGCAGATTAAAACATTGGTATTCGTGGGGGCTTCTCAACTGTCTCTAGCTTGTAGTGAAAATATGATGTCCACATGTACGTATAACGTCTCTTATTACGTCCATATCCAAATAATGATAGTGAAACTTAGGTATCTCATATCTTGGACGCTTTTTACCAGCAGCACAAAGGGGTCATACCTGTGGAAATTACGCCTTTTCGACTTTTTGTAACGGGTCGTAGAGATACAACAGCATAACAGGCAGCAAGTAGATAACCTTGTTTTACTTTCCTGCCTTAATTCTAGATAACATGATTTTATAATATTCCTTAGTTCCTCATTCAATACCCTCACGATGAACCGTCTGTCCCTTCTTATGATCTGAAATCATCGTGGAGGCAGAGGCTAATGGCTCACCAGCTACTGAACTGTGCATTGTTTTTGACAAAAGAATAAACAAAACAAAGCAGCATATAGTATGTAACTGAAAACTATTATGTACTAACGAAAAGAGATGGAGAGCTTAAGCGCCGAAAAGCGAAACTCTACTCAGTGACAATAAAATTCAGTACACTGCAAGGCTGTATTTTTCGTATGGGCAATACCTGTACTACTCATATGAGTCATACCGAAGTGAGGGTATGGCAGGACTACCTCCCCCGTCCCCGCCTCAGCCCTCAAGCAGTGCTCGCGTGACCCGCGGCGCGAGAAACTGTGCCGCAACCGCAACGCCGCGCGACCTGGCGCAGGCGCGTGTCGCGTCCCTGTCGCGTCGCGACGCAATTTGCGCGGTCCCATTTGAACCTGTGAAGTTACAAAAAAGCGCCACACGCCCTGTACGCGTCTCAGCTTGTTCCTAGCGCTACGCATAGTAGAAATCATAAATAAATGTTTATAGTTAAATTCGTCAAATGCTGACGTTGTCAGTTCCAAATATTAGATCGCCAGTATTTTGAGCAATGAATATCATAAAATATTAAGTCTGAAGAGAAAAAAAAGGCCTTTCCGTTTCCTATTATTGTGGTAGTTTCTGATGAAGATTCATATTATTCCAGTTTGTGCCAGATATACCTGTTTACATCACAAATGCTTAGAGAGATCATTCTACAAAGACTGGGCAAAGATTCAGTTAAAATGCGTTCTGCATACTGTATTCATTACCATTTATCAATTATTGATGTAACATGAGAGTAAGGCTATGAGAGCATACGAAGTAAATTAATGTATCAGGTTGAGCACTAGAATGATCTATTGTGTGCTACAATATACGATCTCTCTCTGTTACATTACAACATCTGCAGCAGATGTACATTGAAGAGCCAAAGAAACTGGTACACCCGCCTAATATCGTGTAGGGCCTCCGCGAGCACGCAGAAGTGCCCCAACACGACATGACTTGAACTCGACTAATGTCTCAAGTAGTACTGGAAGGAACTGACACAGTGAATCCTGCAGGACTGTCCATAAAGCTGTAAGAGTACCAGGGGCTGGAGATCTCATCTGAACAGCACGTTGCAAGGCATCCCTGATTTGCTCAATAATGTCCATGTCTGGGGAGTTTCGTGGCCAACGGAAGTGTGTAAATTCAGACGAGCGTTCCTGGAGCCACTCTGTAGCAATTTTGGACGTGTGAGGTGTGGCATTGTCCTGCTACAATTGCCCAAGTCCGTCGGAATGCATAATGGACATGAATGATTGCAGGTGATCAGACAGAATGCCTTCATACGTGTCACCTGTCAGAGTCGTATCTAGATGTATCAGGGATCCCGTATCACTCTACTGCAGAGCCTCCACCCGATTGAACAGTCCCCTGTTGATATGCAGGGTCCATGCATTCATAAGGTTGTTTCCGTACCCGTACACGCCCATTTCCTCGATACAACTTGAAACCTGTGTCGCCTGAGCAGGTAAAATGTTTCCAGTTATCAACAGTTCAATGTCGGTGGTGACGTGCCCAGGCGAGGTGTAAAGGTTTGTGTCGTGAAGTCATCAAGGGTACACGAGAGCACACTTGATGGCCCAGCAGCAATTTGCGGAAACGTTTCACTTCTTTCACGTTGAACGATTCTCTTCAGTCGTCGTTGTTGCCGTTCTTATAGGATCTTTTTCCGGCCGTAACGATGTCGCAGGTTTGATGTTTTAGCGGATTTACGATATTCACGGTACGTTCGTGAAATGGTCGTACGGGAAAATCTCCAGTTGATCGCTGTGTCCCACCGCTAGTGCGCCGACTGTAATACCGCGTTCAAACTCCCTTAAATCTTGATAACCTGCCATTGTAGCAGCTGTGACCGATCCAACAACTGCGCCAGACACTTACTGTTTTATACAGGCGTTACCGACCGCAGCGCCGTATTCTGCCTGTTTATAAATCGCTGTATTTCAAAACCGCATGCCTAGACCAGTTTCTTTGGCGCTTCAGTGTAGAAGCGCAGCTCCTCTCGTGTGTGACTCTGTCATACAGCCTACAGCCCTAAAATGTTTGTTACATGCGTGAAATTATCCATTGCGTCATTGGTTCATTCTGAGGAAAGGAACAACAACTTGGAAGTCCATCGTTACACGCCTGCTGTGCGCACGGCCACCCTTGCGCCTGTGTTCCGTGCACCGTGACCAGCCGCAGGCGTTTGTGGCTCGCGAGGCACGTCCCCTGTAGACTCTTTACGGCCGTTTATGCTGAAAAGGAAACCAGCGGTTACATCATCGAGCAAACCACGGCACGCTGCCTGCTACAACGTTATCAGCGGACAGCAGCCAGCCGCTTACCTGCGACCAGGGTCGTTAAGGCCAGCGTCCCTGCACGACTGCAGCTCACTGCGTGTTTAGTCTGCACGAGGCGTCGTCACGTTACACGTTCCCGCGTACAATATGTCTGCTACCTTTACGTCAGAATGTTAGGAATGCAAAGAAAGGAGACAAAGGAGTCACAGAAAATAACATGAACAGCGTCCTAAACTAGCGTTATTTCCCGAGTTCATTTGGAGAATTACCTATAATTTAAATATTTAGCTTTACTATTGTGCTGGGCATGTCTGAAAGCTCTCTGCCCTAAATGGTAATTTTTATGTTCCGTTGACGTATAGCACGTTTCCAAAAGGTAGGGCCAAAAATTACAGTTTAGAAAGTAAGCAGGGGAATTAGTACAAATCGCAAGTTCTAAAATAACAGTTTTGACGCAGCATTCCACATTCACAAATCTATACCAATATTTGCCGGCCGGAGTGGCCGTGCGGTTCTAGGCGCTACAGTCTGGAGCCGAGCGACCGCTACGGTCGCAGATTCGAATCCTGCCTCGGCCATGGATGTGTGTGATGTCCTTAGGTTAGTTAGGTTTAATTAGTTCTACGTTCTAGGCGACTGATGACCTCAGAAGTTAAGTCGTATAGTGCTCAGAGCCATTTGAACCATATACCAATATTTGGTATCTAACTGACAGTTGCAGTTGTAGCATCCAGGATATGACTCCATTTCCAAGAGTACCTTCTGTTGGATCTCTGTAGGGCAAAGTGGCCCACTGTTTACTCCGCTGCTCCGCAGTCGCATTGAGGTCTGCCGACGATGTCCAACCTGTACAGGGCAGCTCTGTCTTTGGTATGCCCTGTTTAGGACACACAGAGTATTTCTAAGTCGTTTGGATCCTGCTGCTGGTACTGTAGGGTGTTCATAGTCCAGACGACTGGAAACCTTGTTAGACTTACGTCTCTCTTTGCACTCTCGTGCCAGTAGAAAGCGTTGACTCTGCTGCAGACCACCATCTTGCCGTACCAGCCTGCACGAGTTCAGTGTGGAACACTGTCCGTCGTGGGGTGTGGACTGACATTACACTAGGGGGTAGGGCAGCGTGAAGCTGGTTCCATTTCCTGATTGTGACCCTGTTAGCATCTCACAAGGAAATGATTCAGTCAGACATGTCGAAACCCACAGTACTCTAGGGGGTGGGGAAGCATGAAGCTGGTTAATACTCTGACTGTGGCCCTCCTGTCATATCATAAGGGAATGTTACAATCCGATATCTCGAAACCCACCAACACGGGAAGAATGCGTCAAAAGATGTGCACTGTTAAAATTTTAGCTGCTGAGACGCACTGCAATTAATTTAAAAAATGATAAAAGTTATTCCTTTTTTGCCTCATGAAAAAGCGTTTTTACACCGGTTTGTGCAGCCCTAGCGCGCGAATAGGCAAATAATCGGACGCTGCTGTGACAGGAGAACGTAGCGCTGTGTAGCGCGAATTCCAAACCGCACACACCTGAATTTTAAGCACATCTAATGTTTTTTGAATAGCTTGCAGTTCATATCGTCAGCTAAACTGTTGTAGATGCAGTTGTTGCACACGTGACTAGCGGAGGAAAGAAAATCGAGGCACTCTCTGATATATGATGAATTATGCATAATTACAAAGAACTTCCATCAATTGGGATTGTAATTTATTGACATGAAATATTTTACAACACATCTTGTAACAGAATTCTTATTATAATTTCCTAATAATAGAACAGTTCCAAGTTTATTCAGCGTAGTCGTCGTAAAAAAGTGGAGAGTTTACTGGATGACGAAAACAAACATTATCCCTACACCAGACATACCTGGTAAAACAAAAATTAACAATTGAAGAGGGGTCGTGAGTCGTGCTTGGGTAGCTTGGATGGTAGGGCACTTGCCCGCGAAAGGCAAAGGTCCCGAGTTCGAGTCTCGGTCCGGCATACAGTTTTAATCTGCCAGGAAGTTTCAAAAATTAACATGTTCAGGCTCTTCACAGAAATTACTTATTGAATTATACAGAATAGGAAGGGAATAGTCGCGTCCTACGTTCTACATATTGCGCTGCCTACCAGGAATACTTGATCAAATTCGTAAAATGTGTGATGTAAAGCGGCAATGCTTAATTGACTGTTCTACTGATTAACCTGGAATGACAAAGAGCTATCAGAAATTTTACTGTCCGACAATTTTCCGGAAAATGCTTTAAACTGTTATTTGTTATCTAGAGGATGAATAACACTATTAATTGCAAGTGGAGTGCTAACAGTCTTCTCATCGTCCTCGTAAAGGGGTGTCGTTATGTCCAGGCCGAGAGGCAAACATAAGCAATGAAGTATTTTCTGTAAATGCTAAGAAGATGTTTGGGACAGAACAATGAAAATTATTCTCTTCCATTTTTCCAGGTTTTGCTACGTCGATTACAAGAACTTTGGCACTAAGCAGCCCTTTTCTTATATTTTTGGCCCTGATTTGTCTTGATGTCCCTGAAGGCAGAGATAAAGTTGCGGAAACAGTAATCCGCTGATAATATATATCACTGGTATTGTTGTGTACGAATATGCACAATATCGACTGCAGAAATGACTCTGTATTTTTTTCGGTTGAAATGACTAAGTGCTGTTTGCAGGAAACCTGACTGATAGGCTTTTAGCTTGTCTTCACGTTTAAACATTACTTAGTAATGAAATGTCCTCTATACGTCTACTTGAGGTAAAACGCTTAACGTTGTGATTTCTTTGTCCGCATGAACTCCAGAATCTCTTTCAGCTGGTCGAAGCAGCCCGGAAACCGGTAATGTTTACCTCTGCTGCAGGTCGGAGCGCCCAGCCCCACAGATCTCCTTGACTCTCACGGGCAGTTCTAAGCCTTTAGAACAGTTTTTCTTTCACCTTGTTAAGAGCTTCGTTTTACCGCATATTTCACACTTCGTGTGAACCATACTCCCATTTACGCAATTCATATTTAGATCTGACGAAACGAAACTGAAATTTAAGCTTGTTCTTCCTTATTCGTTTAACCAAAAAATTTACAGCTTCTTATTCCCCACTGAAAAGTATTACTGTGCGTGTCTTCTTTGGGCTTGGAAGGTATTCCGTTTCTGTTGTGCACTTTAAATAGCGCAACAATCATCGTTCAAACCATAATTTATCGAATCATCTGAGTTATTTCATGTTTGTTGTAATTTATACACAATTTCTAATGACATGTCGACATCACTGGAATGGATGTCCTAGAAATTAACTACAATAGCACATATTTAGGTCTTCAGGAGAAGTTGACGGTTTCGACTGTATGCCATGTTCTTCGCATTTCATTTTTGCAAAGTTGAAAACATTAACTGAAATCCACATTACTGTGAAACTCTGGAAACCGCAGAAAGATAGATGCTATTCGCGAAATTACAAAGAAATTAATATCGTTTTACCTCCTTATTAACACTTAGTGATACCACAAACCCAACCGCTAATTCTTAAGGATCTTGAAGGAGCTTCAATTTCCAGCGAATATTAACTGTGAACAACTGTGTCAGAGAAACTTTCAACGGAAGCCGAAATTCGCTTTACAAATTACGTTCAAGTTGTGCCGCGTTATCTGCTTAGCGATGTGCCGCCAAACATGGCTCGTGCCCGCCGTGTTGCGTATGAGCTGTCTGCTACAGGTATGGCAGGGGTGTACATTTCGCGAACCGCCTATCGATCTATCGATTTGGCAAATTTCAAGAATTTTAAATAGATACTTGCAGTGCGTCTCAGCAGCTAGATTTTTTACATTGTGTTTCTTTCGGTGTATTCTCCATGTATAAACAATTTCAGGGCAGGTTTCGATCTGTCGGACTGTACAGTTCCGGTGTCAGGTCTGGCAGAGCGGTGACTGCCACTGAGCCGGCCGAAGTGGCCGCGCGGTTCTGGCGCTGCAGTCTGGAACCGCGGACCGCTGCGGTCGCAGGTTTGAATCCTGCCTCGGGCAGGGAAGTGTGTGATGTCCTTAGGTTAGTTAGGTTTAACTAGTTCTAAGTTCTAGGGGACTAATGACCTCAGCAGTTGTGTCCCATAGTGCTCAGAGCCATTTTGACTGCCACTGAATGGAGCCAAGGTGTCAGCGTGGGTTTCAGAAACATCCAGCGAGCGAGATGGCGCGGTGGTTAGCACGCTGGACTCGCATTCGCGAGGATGACGGTTCAAAGCCGCGGCCGGCCATCCTGATTTAGGTTTCTCGTGATATCCCTAAATCGTTTAAGGTAAACGATAGTTACTTTGAAAGGGTACGGCCGACTTCCTTCCCCATCCTTCGCTAATCCGAGCCCGTCTGTGTAGACCTCGTTGTCAACGGCACGTTAGACGCTAATCTCGTCCTCCTCCACCGAGTTGCACTTGCGTCTGCTGCCGGAAGTGACGCACTCATGGGAGTGTGCGGGACGCGAGGCTAATTACGCGGCGGAAGCCGTTTGTCGTCGTAACCAGAGTAATTCTTCTTGCTGCTAACCAACTATAACCAGTTTAAATAAGGCTGCTAGCCTCGTTTTGATGCTCCGAAATCAATGATTAAAAGCCTCCTACCTGTGCAAGCACTATGAGAAAAATCCCGAGATCCGACCATTGGGCTGTAATGTGTACATCACATCGCCTCCTGACGACTTCTTCCAATAATCTCCGCCCCAACAAAACAGGACTACGGTTGAGAGTCCGTATAGGAACATCACTACGAGATATTAACGGAGACGAATACGGATCACTGCCTTCAATAAAAACCTTGCCAAATTCGACTCATTGATTTAACACCACGGTGCAGCTGGGTACTTGGCTACACGAGGTGTGTGCGTGCTGAACCTGCAGACTCGCTGAAAGGCAACACCCACCTAGAGAGCCGGAATGACTGCATTCGCAATCCATGCACGGACAGGGCAGCACACTTCAGTGTTCCGCGCTGCAGGACGTTGTTTGGTTGCTCCTTCTCCACGGCCACAGAAACACTGTCTCTGATCCAGACGGCGCACACCTTCTCACCCCATGAGGGCTCCACGCCGACTGCTCGACTTCGTGAGATGCAGTCGGCTCCACGAAATTATTTAACATTCTCACCTCTTGGCCAATAACAATCATTAGTTCCATGCCAACAGTGTCGTTGGTCGTTCCCCGCTGGAACTGATTACTGCCTAGAAAACATTGCCTGCGGCCAGATAGTTCAAACGTGTATTTCCCATCAGGTGCCTGGAAACAGCTGTCATCTTAGGAAAGTTATTCACTACTAGGCCATCCTCTTAAGTCTCCTCCACAATCCTTTAAGGCCGGTTATAGGAAGTCCGGTCTATCGCTGCAAGGATGGAGGAAACATCCTTCCCTCCGATACCGGCTTTTGTGTAGAGAATAGCCACAGGATAGACATAGGGGCATGGTCAGGAAAAGATGCCATAAATGTTCTCTGCTAGCGCACCATCTCCGGGTACAAGAAACAAGCAATGGTAGCTAATCGGTTGCTCGAAATCGCAGCTAATATTCGTGAGCAATATATAACATTCTTTAGCAAGTACACGTCGGTTCAGCACCCCTGCCCCCCTCCCCGTTCAGGCAAGAGCTGCGTTCGTCACACATACTGCTGCGGCACATTGCTCGAACTACACTCCTGGAAATGGAAAAAAGAACACATTGACACCGGTGTGTCAGACCCACCATACTTGCTCCGGACACTGCGAGAGGGCTGTACAAGCAATGATCACACGCACGGCACAGCGGACACACCAGGAACCGCGGTGTTGGCCGTCGGATGGCGCTAGCTGCGCAGCATTTGCGCACCGCCGCCGTCAGTGTCAGCTAGTTTGCCGTGGCATACGGAGCTCCATCGCAGTCTTTAACACTGGTAGCATGCCGCGACAGCGTGGACGTGAACCGTATGTGCAGTTGACGGACTTTGAGCGATGGCGTATAGTGGGCATGCGGGAGGCCGGGTGGACGTACCGCCGAATTGCTCAACACGTGGGGCGTGAGGTCTCCACAGTACATCGATGTTGTCGCCAGTGGTCGGCGGAAGGTGCACGTGCCCGTCGACCTGGGACCGGACCGCAGCGACGCACGGATGCACGCCAAGACCGTAGGATCCTACGCAGTGCCGTAGGGGACCGCACCGCCACTTCCCAGCAAATTAGGGAAACTGTTGCTCCTGGGGTATCGGCGAGGACCATTCGCAACCGTCTCCATGAAGCTGGGCTACGGTCCCGCACACCGCTAGGCCGTCTTCCGCTCACGCCCCAACATCGTGCAGTCCGCCTCCAGTGGTGTCGCGACAGGCATGAATGGAGGGACGAATGGAGACGTGTCGTCTTCAGCGATGAGAGTCGCTTCTGCCTTGGTGCCAATGATGGTCGTATGCGTGTTTGGCGCCGTGCAGGTGAGCGCCACAATCAGGACTGCATACGACCGAGGCACACAGGGCCAACACCCGGCATCATGGTGTGGGGAGCGATCTCCTACACTGGCCGTACACCACTGGTGATCGTCGAGGGGACACTGAATAGTGCACGGTACATCCAAACCGTCATCGAACCCATCGTTCTACCATTCCTAGACCGGCAAGGGAACTTGCTGTTCCAACAGGACAATGCACGTCCGCATGTATCCCGTGCCACCCAACGTGCTCTAGAAGGTGTAAGTCAACTACCCTGGCCAGCAAGATCTCCGGATCGGTCCCCCATTGAGCATGTTTGGGACTGGATGAAGTGTCGTCTCACGCGGTCTGCACGTCCAGCACGAACGCTGGTCCAACTGAGGCGCCAGGTGGAAATGGCATGGCAAGCCGTTCCACAGGACTACATCCAGCATCTCTACGATCGTCTTCATGGGAGAATAGCAGCCTGCATTGCTGCGAAAGGTGGATATACACTATACTAGTGCCGACATTGTGCATGCTCTGTTGCCTGTGTCTATGTGCCTGTGGTTCTGTCAGTGTGATCATGTGATGTATCTGACCCCAGGAATGTGTCAATAAAGTTTCCCCTTCCTGGGACAATGAATTCACGGTGTTCTTATTTCAATTTCCAGGAGTGTATGTGACTTGCTTCAGCCAAGAAGTGTTAAGTGTTACAAGCGGCCTTGGAAAGAAATCCGAGAAAATCGTGGTGGCATTTAGCACATGAGACTGGTGTGTCCGTCGCCTCTGCTCACACGGTAGTGTACGAACTCACACTGATACACTGACAGCGCGCCGACTGACCAATTCAGATACAGCTCGAGGTCGGAATCACAACTGGTTGCCTAGCATGCCATTGTGATACAAACCAAAAGATGACAGCAGTAACCGTAGACCTCGATTAGAACAATATCGCTAAGCTGCTACTCAGCTGCATGAACCCAAATATTGCTTAACGGCACGCAGCGAAACCTTCAGCAGTAAGCAAACATCATTCAGGGATTAAGCCATATGCCTGTTCCGACTGGCCAATTGCTGCTTACGAGGCAGTGCGAGGAGCGAGCTACGATCTTGGGATGTGTGATCAGCTTGCAGCGAATCCCTCTACCTCGTTATTGCCAGTAGATCAAACCTGATGGTTCTGCTGCTTCTTTATTCAACCAGCTCTTCATCTGACCTCACAAGGCCTGTGTGGACCCCATATCAGACCTTCGTACCTCAGAGAAAGGTTGAGCAATACCAGGAATCGAACCCAGGTGTTTCAGTACCAAAGAAAGCCACGCTATTCAATTTTTCTATTTTTTTTGCTAACCATTTCTTTCTTCGCTATGTTTTGTCATTCTTATTGCAGTGTGAGTCAAAGATCGCAGTACACCCTTGTACGTCGAAAACCCTGCAGGCATGGGGAAATCTGAATAGTCCAGTAAGGTATGGGTGAGATGGTCTATCTTTTATGATATGTGCCGATCATGGACACCATCATGAAATCGGCCATGTTGAATCTAAGTCATTTTTAAATGGATAGGGGATCGTGTAACATATCAAATAACCCAGCATTTCCTGACGCGTTCATTCCTGTAAACTGATTCGAAGAAGCAGTTGTTGTTCAGAAGTTACAACACTCTTCGGTTGGAATTACAGGTTAGTCTGTTCTCCATAAAGGACAGACATTTAATGTGTTCAACATGGTGTCCCATGTCCAATCGTCATGCCCCGCAGAAGGATTTCTGCAGAAATCGTGGCACGCGCTTCTGCAACGCGTTGGTGTCTGTTTCTTATATTCTCTACAAATACAAATACAATACTTCAAATGACTCCAGAGATAAAGTCAAGTGGTGTGAGATCAGACGATCAGGGTGACCATTCCAAGAACCACGTCGGCCAACCCAGTGACCGGGAAATCGAGCATCTAACCACTGACGAACAGGTGCTTCGTAGTGTGGTGGAACCCCATCGTGTTGAAAGTAGGAAGGAGGGCTGCCATCTTCATTCAGAAGTAAGGCAGACATCACTTTTTGCAGCATTTCCGGGTAGCATTGAGCATTTAGGTTCTGATCAATGAAACTGGGTCCAACTACACAGGTACTCCATATTCCACACCACACCATAACTTTTACGTCACCAGCTACCTCAGAAGGGTCCATCCATTGTGGATTTTAGTCACTTCAGAATCTATGGCTATGGCGGTTGACTTCACCTCTGATAAAAAATTTGCTATGAAAAAGCCATTTATAATGGACAAAATCAGAGAAAAAAGTTTGCCTCATCACTGAACAAGATACCTTGTTCAAATGAGGGACGTTGTTGAACTTGCTCTAAGGCCCACGTGCGAAACTGCGTACGTCGGTCTCGGTCATCCTCGGTCATCATCAGTAAAAATGGTGATGGAGTAGATGAATCTTGAATGGATGCCATTAATAAGCATAAATAATTCGTGTGATCAATGACTGGCTGGTTCCACATTCTCCTGACAAACGTCGTGTGCCGCGATGTGGGTTTTTTACAAAAAACGCCAAATCCATTGTTGAGGTTGTCTCGTCACTAGCGCTTTTTGGACGGCCAGTCAGTTTCTCGGGATTTGCAAATTAAACACCTGACAGTGTTGTGTGAAATTGGTCTTCCTGTGTGGGCGCTGCTAAAATCTGCCCCTCTGAGATGGAAACTCCGTTCTCCAGACATCAGAATGATCTCAGTTCTATCGTCCTTGGTCAAAACCATCTTCAGTTACCTGCAACAATACAAAAGTGTAGGAAGTTTTGAACAAAAAGTGCTACTTCGAATCCGCTTACAGAAATGAACTTGTCATAAAATGCTGATGTTATCTGACATATCATAAAAAAAAATCGACCTAGATTCAATATGGGCGACTTCAAGGTGGCGGCTATGTTCATAACGTAAAAGGTAGACAGCGTCGTGTGCGCTGATATGAAACTTCCTGGCAGATTAAAACTGTGTGCCGGACCGAGACTCGAAGTCGGGATCTTTGCCCGCGAAAGGCAAAGGTTCCGATTTCTAGTCTCGGTCCGGCACACAGTTTTAATCTGCCAGGAAGTTTCAAAACAATCAGTTCATTAAAACTGATTTTTAGACTTTTCTGTGTTTTCATTATAATAGCTGCTGACTTAATAGTAATCACTTCCAAAAATTATTGTTTACTTACGTTTTACAATGTAACTATTGTAGAGAGAGTACGGAAGCACATGGAGGACACGCGTGAAGTGTGGAAAAGCTATTGTGCAACCATGAATCATGTGACGTAGGTATGTCTCAGTGTGCAAGGTTTTGTATAAATGCAGCGGGAAGAGAAGTTAGGCATTAAATTAATTAGTATTCCATTTCTGAGGATAATTCATACTTTGTTTTATTAAATTTGGTATTGTAAATAATATTTTTTTTTTTCTAAAGTGCTTCCTGTAATTTTGTTGGATGACTTAGGAATTTCAACGAGTGTTCGAGGACTGGAGCTTTTCTGATTGGCTGTCTAAATCATCAGCTAATAGGGATTCCGCTCTTAGTATTAGTATTTGTACTTTATTCTACACTTCTGCGTCTCTAAGAGTCGCTCGTGAAGCATCTTTTTGTACTGCACAAATTCGTACCAAGGTAAAGGAAATCTTGCATTTTGTCGGTTCTAATTTTGTAATTATAAAGCTATTTCATTTCTGAACATTATAGTGAAAGTAAGGATTTTTTAAAGTGCTTTTGTTTGTAAGTTATTTGCGTGTGGACTTTATTGTCGCGTGGCATGTTTCGGAACATCACAAGCCATTATGGAGATCACTTTTTCTCTTTTAATAAATCCACTGAACGACTGGATGCAGTAACTAGCGACTAGCTTTGGTTCTGTGGCTGTACAGAGCGTTCAGAGCATTCGGGTCGGACTGACGAACATCTGGCTGCTTTCGTGTAGAGAACTTGTAGTGTAAAAGTCATTAACTTGCATCCATATTAGTTAGGCACTAAATACGGACTTGATAGCTATTTACAACATGTTTTGGAGGCAATAAAACCTAATTAGTGGAACTTTAAAACATTTTCAAGCAAGTTCTTTAGAATCCCGAACGCTCGAACTTTTACAAACTTAGAGGTGCTGTCTCAGAGGTCGAGTTACGCAGCCTTTGTTTGGTAGGTATTCATCCGTGATTATTCAACGCTGCTTACCATTGGCTGACTGAGTACCTAGCAACGCAGAGTGAAAGAGGCCGACATCAAGCAGTTTACTGAAGCAGGTGGACCGAGTCTTAGGGATGAGAACTTGTTACCATGTGGGCTACTACCATGTTGGCGTAATACGCACCTAACCTTGCTTTAGGTCGCTCCGCGGAATGGAAGGAATGTTCTGGCCTTGTTTTCTTCCGGGGTTTGCGCCAGCGCTTACCAGCCTATGCGGCTCTAATTGTAATCGTTTCTCCTGAACACATTCTTAAACTGTGAGCAGACAGTCTGCACCGTAGCCGACCACTGCACACAAGATTGATCACATATTAAGTACAGAAAGTCTGACAAATCAGCGATTGCGGAATACAGCCTTACGGAAAGACACAAAGTGAACTTTGAGGATACGAAGACCCTCTCCCACGCAAACTACTGGGACTCTGTAGAAAGAGAAGCTGCAGGAATTGGCATGTGCGGTAACAACTGAACAGAGGCGGAGGCTATAAGCTAGATCGCGTCTGGAGATGGCGCTTGAGATGGAACGTCTCAAAGAAGTACACCCAAAAACCGTAACTTAGGGGGGGGGGGGGGGGTAGGTGATACTGGGGATGATCCCCGTTCGCCGTCCCGTCAATAGCGGTGGGATGGTGGTGAGGATGGGGGGCGGGAATGCGAACATGCCGCCACATTGCCGATCTCCTGTATTTCCGCACACAGATGCTGCCTAGCAAGTGACGTCACACCGCCAATAGAACAGCAGAAGCTTGAATGTCAAGCGATCTCATACGGCCAATGACAAACTTGAATCGCATTTCGCCCCTGGCTCTCATCTCTCGATGACGAAGGTGGTGATAGTCGTCCAAAGCTCGAGTTTCAATTTCCATTTGAATCGATTCGAACACCGAGAAGATTTTATACAAGGAAGCTGCCCTGAAGAACGTCTATATTTCACGCAGACGTTGACGAAAGAGGCAACAATACAAGCAAAAATAGTTTTGTGATTTCTTTGTGTTAGGCAGCAGCTTATTTCCACGTTTTCAAAACATGCGGAGTTGGAGCGGAAGGAGTGAGCAACAATTATTTTATTGCAATACAAATATGAAATCAACCCTTCGTTACACTGACATTATGTATCCATTACTTTCTACTTCCTTTCTCCCTTTTCCTTAGAGCGTCTAATATAGATTTTTCTACGATGAATTGCCCGTTATACGTTTTAGCGAAGTGAACAACGTTATTCTTATTCTTCCACGATATTGGTATTAGAGTGGCCATGACTTTTTTCTTCATCAGTTTCATGTCATGTATATCAAGCAAATTTCAGGGGACAATATCATAGTGACTGTTCAAAAAGCTAAGCTGGAGACTGATTAAACAGCGTAACTTCTTGAACTTTTCCAGCTTATTGACTACAGCAGAAGTCTAAAGTGGATCATGGTATTGTCTAAGAACTCAAAAACAATTGCCAGTTAATTACTTTCACATTCACTTCAAATCATCATTTTTCAGTTTCGTTTGTATACATAAGGCAATGTCTCGCATATACGGTTAAATATTGCCCATACTTAGCCATCTGCTTCATGAGTGTCAACAATATGTGTAGACGTGATATTACAATTTTTGCGGGTTGGAAAGGATTTAGTTCCAAAATAAAATGTATAGAATTAGTTCAATTGAACATGCATTATATTAATTTATTACTTTTAAGGTATAAATGGACAGTGCATTAGTACTCAGGGGCTTCATGTGGAAAAGTTTCCGATGTGATAATGGTCGCACGACAGGAATTTACAGACGGCGAACACGGTATGGTAATTGGAGGTAGCCGCATGGGACATTACATTTTGGAAATCGTTAGGAAATTCAATATTCCGACATGCACAGTGTCAAGAGTGTGGCGAGAACACCACATTTCAGGCATTACCTCTCACCACGGACGATGCAGTGACAGATGGCCTTTACTTAACGACCGGCAGCAGCACAGTTTGTGTAGAGCTGTCAACGCTAATAGACAAGCAACACTGCGTGAAGTAATAGCAGAAATCAATGTGGGACGTAGTATTCACGTATCCGTTAGGAGAGTGGGGCCAAATTGGGAGCTAGTGGACTCTGGCAGCAGACGACCGACGCGAGAGCTTCTGCTGACAGCACGGCATCGCCTGCAGCGTCTCTGCTGGGCTCGTGACCGTATGGTTGGAACCTAGACGACTGGAAAACCGTGGGATGGTCATACGAGTCCCGATTTCAGTTGACAAGAGTTGACGGTAGGGTTCTGGTGTGGCGCAGATGCCACGAAGCCACGGGCCAATGTTGTCAACCGAGACACTGTGCAACCTGGCGATGGCTCCTTAGCGGTGTGGGCCGTGGAAGGGAAGACTGAGTCTTCTGGTCCAACTGAACAGATCATTGACAGGAAATGGTTATGTCCGCCTATCTGAAGACCATTTGCAGCCATTCGAGCACTTCATAATTATTATTGATAACAATGCGCCATGTCAGCGGGCTACAATTGCTCGTGATTGATTTGTAGAACATTCTGCACAATTCGAGCGAATGATCTGGCCATCCAGACAGCCCATCGAAAATTTATGGGACGTAGTCGAGATGCCATTACATATCACAAAATCCTGCAACGGCTACACTCTCACAGTTATAGAGGCAGCATGACTCAATGTTTCTGCAGGGGACTTTCAAAGACTCGCTGATTCCATGCGACGACCGGGCATAAAAACGTGCGAGACGATGTTGGGAACAAACTCATCAATTAGTTTCACCGTTTGTCGCGTTTTGTGATGACAACAAGTGTACTCACAGGAACCGGAAACAAATGACCGCCTGCCGTCCAGAATGAGTGTCCCGTGAAAGACGTGATGAGCTGTATTTGTTTGGGGTGTCTCGAGATACACGCTGTGAAAACGAAATTGCGGATATATTCAAAAACATCAGAGATACTGCGCCTGATCGCTCTTACGATGGAATTAGCTGACTCTATGTATGGGTCTTATGCAATCTGCAGCTCGTTCAAAACGCATGCAGGAGATTTTCATATTCTCTCGATCGCAAACTGTGAGTCCTGCGGAAAAATGAAATGAACATGATCTTTCCGTAGGAAATTTAATGTAGTTAATTAGTTACTGGGTATAAATATGCAAAATGTGTTGATAGACTCGTTAATTTGTTTCCAAGATTAGCAGTTATACAACGAGCAAATTAGCTGAACTGAATTGTTTGAGCAGTTCAGTGATATGTTCCACCCAGATCAAGATTTTGTGAGGGTGAGCTGACAAGTAATGCATCCGAACATTTTATGTGAAAACTTTTAAAGCTTTTCAATTAGCGCAAACGTTATTAACATTCTGCATCTTCCCTCTTCACGTCTACGTATTTGCAGCGCTCTGCACCTAGGGGCTCCGAATTATAGCGTGTAAATTGGTAGTGTGTAAGAAACAGCGCGGTGTAATCGAGTTCCGAATTCGAAGAATTCGTCCCCACATGGGAGTATTAACAAACTGGTCTCTCGTTGGGAGAAATGTGTTCGTCGCCAGAGTGATTATGTTGAGAAATAAATATGTGGCCACAAAGAATAAACACGTAGAAAGTTAATAACTTCTGTGTTATTTAAACAGCTTCAAAAATTTTCGCATTAAAAAGTTCAGAGGCATTACTGTTCAGTACGTTCTCGTATATGTTCAGATTTGCTACCAAGAGTAAGTGAATACATCTGGGAAAAAAGAGAAAAAAAGATTGTCGTGGACAATTCGCTAAGCCTTCTTTGCGAAGCAAGTTTCTGTAGTGATGGATTTATAACGATCTACACCTTGTAAACCTCCCTTTATTAATTATATTTGCAAATGAATTGTAAACAATGCACGTAAGCGCGGTGTTTGGAACTAATAAAAATAAACGAATTAGGCGCGCTAGCTGCCACGGTGTAATTTCGTTTGCGCAGAATTTATCCATTTTGGGCCAGGGCTAAGTTGATTAGCAGGCAGCGCGCTGGCCGTGTGCTGTTGGTCGCCCGGGGGAGCCGTGGTTCGCACGCAGCGCGCGTGAGGAGGGAGGGACACACCTCAGCCGCTGGCTGTGGCTGCAGGACCCACGCACAGGCAGTGTCGTCAACGGTGACTCTGTCCCTGATTGGCTCAAAGCTCAGGACGGCACGTAGTTACCATTACTGTGTTCGTTTCGCCCAGCGCAATGAGGGCGGTACTCTTGTAGATTGTCTAAACGGTGTGAATACCGAGTCTACTGTACATTATTTGTATATGGCAATAAGGTACATTTCATCGCACTGTACCGTATCTATTCGGATTCCATTTTACACAATTTAGCAGCAAGAAACACTGAAAGGCAAGACAGTGTCTGCAGTTGGCGATCTAGAGTTTCGCAACAGATTTTATTGGCTACACATTTCGACTTATTTTTTAAAATTTTGGTTGAAAGAAATAAGTTAGACAACATACACAGACACAGACACACACACACACACACACACACACACACACACACACACACATACACACATGTTAACGCAGCCGGCCGGAGTGGCCGAGCGGTTCTAGGCGCTATAGTCTGGAACCGCGCAACCGCTACGGTCGCAAGTTCGAATCCTGCCTCGGGCATGGATGTGTGTGGTGTCCTTAGGTTTAAGTAGTTCTAAGTTCTAGGGGACTGATGACCTCAAAAGGTAAGTCCCATAGTGCTCAGAGCCATTTGTAAACGCAACTGAAACACAACACATGACCACTATCTCCAGCTGCTGATGCCACACTGCCAGAGACAGTGATCATGTGTGTCTGACATGCGTTTGCATGGGTTTGTGTGTATCTGTTGTCTAATTCGGAAGAACGCCTTTTTAGCCAATAGCTTACTTGTTTAACGTCTTTTTGTTGTGTCTATCTGCGACTCAACATCTCCGCTATATGGTGAATAAGAAGCTATTCTTTCCAAAATATTATAAATATCAAGAATCCATTAAAGTAGATATTCGTGACAATGTAATTTAATTCAATCAATATATTAGCACAAAACAGCACGTTCTAGTCCATCCATTCAGAAGAAGGTCTAGATAACAACTGAGTAAAACACGTGCTGAGACTCCAGCATTTGTCCTTTTTAAACAAAGTAAGAACTAAATACAGTCAGAGGCTGAACTCCTATGAAATTTACTTTATCTTTGAGTTCGGAAAGGTGTAGGGATAAAGTTAAACGTAGTATTCTAAGCTATAGGTGATTTTCTGTTAGAAATTGGTCTAAATATCCAAGCCTTTTATTGTTAAAATAAATTAATGACATTGTCATTTAGCTGAAACAAACAGAGTATTATATCTGTAATACTCCTATGTTAATGCAAAAATATAAGTAAGACAGCAGTTTATTTGAGTTTTTTTTTAAGTTCACTTACATATAAACAGCTGTAATATTCACTGGAAATTTTATAGCTTTATTTTATTCTTGGGCATTCATGTTGCCGACATTTCTGATCGACGTATTTGCCCCTACATTGACTGTAAGCTATGCAAACGAAAAAAAATAATGTCTCTGAGCAAAGTATGCTATATTCTTTTGTGAAGATCTTTGTGACAAGCGCCAGCTGTATAGCACATGCTGGATGTTGGCAAAGTTTCGTATTAGTCGGTGTATATCTATCTACAAAGAGGTGACAAAATTTGTGGTATAGCGATATGCTATATATTGATGGCGGTAGTATCGGATAAGTCCGCAGCTCGTGGTCGTGTGGTAGCGTTCTCGCTTCCCACGCCCGGGTTCCCGGGTTCGATTCCCGGCGGGGTCAGGGATTTTCTCTGCCTCGTGATGCCTGGGTGTTGTGTGATGTCCTTAGGTTAGTTAGGTGTAAGTAGTTCTAAGTTCTAGGGGACTGATGACCATAGTGCTCAGAGCCATTTGAACCATTTAGTATCGCATAAACAAGTTATAAAAGGGAAGTCCATTGGTAAAGCCGTCATTTGTACTCAGGTGATTAGTGTGAAATTCTTTCCGGCGTGATTTTGACCGTACGACGGGAATTTACAGACATTGGACACGGAATGGTACTGGGACCTAGGCGCATGGGAAATTGATTCCAGAGATCGTTAGGAAAGGCATTCCTTCTCACCACGGACAACGCCGTTGGCGTAGATTTGTCAGTGCTATCAGACAAGCAACACTGCTTGACATACCCGCGGTAATCAATGTGGGACGTACGACGAACGTATTCGCCAGGACAGTGCAGCGATACCCGGCGTTAACGGGGTATGGCCGTGGACGGTCGATGCGAGTGCGGCGCCTCTCCTGGGATCGCCGCCATGTCTCTTGGAACCTAGACGACTAGAAAACAGTGGCCTGGTCAGAAGAGCACCGACTTCAGTCGGCGAGAGCTGGTGGTAGGGTTCGAGTGTGGTGCAGGCCCCACGGAGCCACGGACCCAAATTGTCAACAAGGCACTGCGCAAGCTGGTGGTGACTCCATCATGATGTGAACAGTCTCTACATTGAATCGACTATGTCCTCTGGCCCAACTAACCCGATAATTGACTTTAAATGGTTATTTTCGGCTACTTGGAATCCCTTCGCAGCCATTCATAGTCTCCACGTTCCAAAACAACGATGTGACGTCAGTGGGCCATAGATGTTCGTGATTGGTTTGAAGAACATTGTGAGAAATTCTAACGAATGATTTGGCCACCGACATCGCTCGAAATGAATCCCATCGAAAATTTATGCGACGTAATCGAGAGGTCAGTCCGTGCACAAAATCCTGCGCCGGCAACACTTTCGCAGTTACGGACGTCTATAGTGGCAGCACGGCTCAATATTTCTGCAGTGGACTTCCAACGACTTTTTGAGTCCACGCCCCGCCGAGTTGGTGCACTACGCCGGGCAAAATGCGGTCCGACACGACATTAAGAGGTATTCCACGACTTTTGTCACCTCAACGTATTCACCTCCAGTGGACAGTGAGTAACGTGTAAGCAACTGGCAATCGTAAAGGAAGCTGCTAGACGGATACTAATTTCAAAAACGCCCAGACTGTTGCAGTAAGTACAGAATACATATTTGAATACATATCCCCAGAGTGATACATTAAAGTATTCCAATCTCTTCTCACAGAGCCAACAGCCAGCATTACGGTGTGAAACAGCCAAGTAACGACTAGACCACCATCTGAAGATGGGCCTGGAAATGTTCGGAACTAGTTATTTTGTTGCGATCTTCGGTATGCAGACTTTTTTGACATAGTGTATCCTGTACAAGCCTCTTCAGCCATTTCAACCTGCTCTCTGTATTCGAGCCTTTCTCTCTCTCTGCAGTTTTTACCTCTGCCCCCCTTCTCCTCACATACACACTCTTCCCGCCATTAGCAAATCGACGACACATTCGAAAAGCTTCTATTCTCGTCTTATCTGAACTGCTTGTCGTCCGCGTTTTGCTTCCGTGCAAGGTCACACTCCAGAAGAGTACCTTCAGGAAACACTGCAAAACACTTAAATCTATATTCGCTGTTAACAAATTTCTCTTTTTCAGAAATTCTTTTCTATCATGATGTATTATTTTGCTCCCAGAATAGCTAAACTCATCTACTCTTTAAGTTTCTCATTTCCTCAGTCAAATTCCCTTAGTCTCACCTGATTTATTTCGACGGTATTACTAGTGATGAGGAGCTCGTGAATGAGTCGTTCAAATGAACGCTTCACTCCAGTGAAGTGTGAACTAACCATTCAATTTCAATGAACTGGTACTTCAAACTCTCCACAGATAGCACACTCCACACTTTTTTTCTAGTTCGTTCACTCACTCTCTTCCCCTCTCCCTCTCCCACTACATTGGCGCTACGTCACTCATTCTCCCTTCACTTCAGTCCTCCCTCTACTGCCTGTCGACGAATAGCGCGGTGAAATACACTGACAACAACAGTTGCACTTTGCTTTCCCATAACCTAAATCAGCGAAGAAACCCCAAATTTCACTACTTCTACGCGATCGCGAGTTGCTAGCCATTATATAAGCGTGAACAGACTCAAAAATTGCTTTCCGAATAAAATAAAGAGGGATTTTACCTGAAATTGTACCAATGACTACCGGTGACAGTTTACGTTTTGAATTTAGAGGGTTATTATTCTCAACAAAAATAAAATCTACAGGAAAACTTCTGAATAATTACTTAACGTAAGTATATAGACTTTGTGACAGTGGTAAACATACTCATTCTATTTTGGATTAAATTTTAAAAGGAACATAAAATTGGACTGAATTTCGTTAGTAACCCAAGTTTTCAGTCCATAAATACAACAAATAAGGTTTCACTTGGCAGATGAAGACTCTTTTTGGCGCTTCATGAGAAAATGTCGAGCAAGGTTAAACGTAATACCTTCTTTATAAGTGACAGGCTTCTCTATTTATCTTTCCTTTGTCCTCTTCGACCATGCATTATTGAAGTGAACTCAGACGCTGTAAAACGCAAAACGTTGCGTGGACGTTACTTCATAGTTCGGCCATCTGTTGGTAAAATTATGAAGTATTACGAAGCTTTATTGTACGAGCGAGGCGAAGCGAGCGTAGCCGCTGCTGAGCGGCGAACTGGACAACTTCGCCCGGCTTCCGTATTTCATGAATGAACTACTTCATTTGAACACTTCACGGCAAAGAGTGAAATGAATGAAGTACTTCACGGGAATGAACGAGTTCGACCCATCTCTAGGTATTACATTACACTTTTTTGCTTTTATTGATGTTCATCTTATAATACTCTACCCATTTCGTTCAACTGCTTATCGAAATCCTTTGTAACCTTTGACAGAAT
The DNA here is from genome assembly GCF_023864275.1 of Schistocerca cancellata. Classification (NCBI taxonomy): domain Eukaryota; kingdom Metazoa; phylum Arthropoda; class Insecta; order Orthoptera; family Acrididae; genus Schistocerca; species Schistocerca cancellata. The sequence continues at coordinate 518,987,456 of NC_064634.1, read as the reverse complement.
AACTATGTCACGTTAAAACTCAAGAGTTTTCAGTTTTTCTCGGTCAACTTTAATTCCCTTTCCAAACTTGTCTTTGTTCCCTTCACTGCTTTCTTACTGTACAGACTGAATAATGGGGATAAGATACAACGTTGCCACAAATCGTTGCGAAACTGGATTGATTTCTCTTCAGATTGTAAACAACCTTTCACTACATGCGTTTTATGCCTGATACCTTCAAAATTTCAAATACTTTGCTCCAGTAAATATTGTGAAAAGCTTTGTCTAAATCTACAATTGCTTTGCAGCGTATGTTATGAGGTAAGAGGTAGGATCCGTATTGACTCGCGTGTTCTTACATTTCTCTGGAACCGAAGCAGATGTTCCCCGAAGTCGTATTCCGCCAGTTTTTAGATTCTTCTGTAAATAAATCGTGTAATTATTTTGCAACCATGACTTACATAACTTCTGTGTAGCTCAGTATTATTCAGACCTGACGGAATCTGCTTATTTTGGAACTGGAATTGCTACAATCGTCTTTAAATATGACGGGGTTTCGCCTTTCTCATATATCCTGTACCCCAAGTGGAATAGCTTCATCATGACTGGCTCTCCCAAGTTTATCCGTAATTCTGAGGCACTTTCGTCCACTCCAGGGGCCTTAGACACGAGTCTTGTAATTTTTGCGCAGTTGTTATTTGAAATCCCGGAAGTACGTACTAAAAACCTCATACTTTGACGAGTTAATTTGTACCAAGTTCATGTGGATGTAATTGTGTATAGCAGTTTCTCTCATTTGTAATTTAGCTTCCCTTAAGCACAGAACATGACAAAGTAATGTTGTTTGCGTGCCTCGACGATACAGACACCAATACTGTAAGTGCAAACGCAACAAAACATATCTGAGGACGTCAGACAAACGTGTGGTTCGTGATGAGGATCAGTAGCCTTTGCCGTAGCTGCAGTGGCAACATTCTGGACGATTGTCTGATCTGGCCTTGCAGCATCAACCAAAATGACCTCGCTGTGCTGATACTGCGAATGGCTGAAAGCAAGGGGAAACTACAGTCGTCATATTTACAGAGGACAAGCAGCTCTACTATGTGGCTCAATGGCGAAGATATAATAGTGCGTAAAATATTATCGAGGACAAATAGCCTCCCGTTCGGATCTCTAGGCGGGGACCACTAAGGAGGATGTTATCATCAGTGTTCTACACGTCAGCTCGTGGAATGTTAGATCCCTTAATCGGGTAATAGGTCAGAAAATTTAAAAGGGAAATCGACTTCTGGTTAGATGACACAGGCTTACGAGTACAAAACCAAAACTGAGGGTTGGAGTGGATCTAGTAATGACTTAGAAAATAGGAGTGCGGCTGTGTTTCTATGAACAGTATAAACGACGCATTATTGTAGCCAACATAGACACGAAGCCAACACACACCGCAATAGTACGTGTTTATGTGCCGACTAATTGTGCAGATGATGAAAAAGTTCAAATAATGTCTGAAGAGATTAAAAAAATATTCAGATAATTAAGCGAGGGGAAAATTTAATCGTAATAAGTGAGTGGAAATCGATAATAGGAAGAGGAAGGGAGGGAAATAGTAGACAACATCGACTGGGGAAAGGAAGGAAAGAGGAGGCAATCTGGCAGAATTCTGCACAGAGCACAATTAAATCATAGGTACCATTTGCTGTATACTTGGAAAATAAATAAAATGTCGTGTGGCTAGGGCCTCCCGTCGGGTAGACCTTTCGCCTGGTGCAAGTCTTTCAATATGACGCCACTTCGACGACTTGCGCGTCGATGGGGATGAAATGATGATGATTAGGACAACACAACACCCAGTCCCTGAGCGGAGAAAATCTCCGACCCAGACCCAGCCGGGAATCGATCCCTGGCCCTTAGGATTGACATTCTGTCGCGCTGACCACTTTTTTCTTTCTTTCTTTTTCCGTCTTATTCCATATAGTTCGTTGTGTTTGGTCTGGGTGGACGTCACAAGACATCCGTTCAAGTTGATCGTTGATTCCTTGACTCAGCTTTTTTATTACAGAGAGCACGCAGCCCTCTGAATGAAACCACGCAGATAGCGGGGGCGGACTATACGTGGAAGAGAAGCGTGAACAGTGGAAGGTATTAAATAGTTTGTATGGTGGTAAGATACAGATTTAGAAATGAAATTTTAAACAGGAAAAACATTCAAACGGCGGATATATACTCTGACAATAATTTATTGGTTATCAACTGCAGATTTAACCGAAGAAACTGCAGAAAGGTAGGAGATTAAGGTGATGGGACGTGCAAAAGTTGAAATACCAGAGGTTGCTCCCGAAGAGCATTTAACGCGTTCGCTTATCGTCAGCAATCCTATATGATGGAGCATTAAGAGAAATTTATGAATGGATGCACGTATACGTAACTAGGGAAATGTACGAGCCACCTACAGACAATTAAAGAGACCTTTCGAGAAATGAGAAGCAGTTGTATGAATACCAAGAGCTCAAATAGAAAGCCAATACCACGCAACGAAGGGAAAGTTGAAGGTGGAAGAATTGTGCAGAAGTGAAATGAACTTGAAAGCAACATTCAAGAAAGAGAAGAGGAAGTTAATAAAGATGAGTTACGAGATATAATACTGTGAGGGGTAATTTGATAGAGCACTGAATACTCAAGTCGATTTAAGGTCACTGGAATAGAAGACATTCAGAATTACTGTGATCGTCGGAAGAGCCAGCAATGAGAAAACAGTCATACCTGGCGTGCACTATATATGCGACAGGCGAAATATCTTTAGAAGAGTGTAATGATTCCAATTACGAAGACGGTAGATACTGTGTGGTATGAACGTTACCAAACTAGCGCTTTAAGAATTATTCTTGCAAAAAATTGACACAAATTATTTACAAAAGACGGCAAAATAAGTACTACTAGAAACCGACCTCGGCGAAGATCTGTTTGTGCCTCGGAGAGTGTAGTAGCAGGTGCTACTGGTCATAGAAGTTATCTCAGAAGATAGGTTCAAGAAAGGCAAGGTTTCGTTAATAGCGTTAGTAGATTTATAGGGAGCATGTGTCTCTGCTGAATGAAACATACACTTCGAAATTTTGAAGGTTGCAGGGATAAAATACCAGTAGTTGAAGGTTATTTGCAGCTTGGAGAGAAACCAGACGGAAGGGAAGCATAGGTTCAGAAGCGAGTGAAACAGGTCTGTAGGCTATGTATCTACGATGTTATTCGGTGTATACATTCAACAGACAGTAAAGAAAACAAAAGAAAAATTTGGAGAGTAAATTAAAGGACAGCGAAAAGAAATTTAAAAAATAAAGTTTTGTCGATACCACTGCAACTATCTTGGAAGAATAGTTGGACGAAATGGATAGTACTTCGAAAAAAAAAAAATTAACATGATCATCAATGAAAGCATAACAAGGGTAACGAAATATAGTCACAGTAAATGAGGCTATGCTAGTGGGAAATAGAATAAGAAATGAAACACTGAAAGTAGTCGATGAGTTTTGCTATTTGGGCAATGAAATAAATGATGGTGGTCGAACTAGACAGGGTGTAAAATGCTGACTGACAATATGAAGAAAAGTATTTCTCAACAAAGGCGAATTTGTTAAAATGTTTTCTGCAGGTATATGGAAGTGAAATGTGGACAATAAACAACTCAGACAAGAGGAGAATAGCAGTATTTGAAATTCAATTCTACAGAGGCATGTTGAAGTTTCAGTGGGTATATCGAGTAACTAGTGAGCAGGTACGTAATCGACTAGGAGGAAAAAAGTAATTTTTGTCACAACTTGACTAAAAGATGCGGTTGGTTGGTAGGATATATCTTGAGACACGAAGGAAACATCAATTTGGAAAATGGAGGGAGACTGTGTGTTTATGTTGGTATGTGTGGGGGGGGGGGGGAGGGGGGGGGGGAAAGACTGAAACAAAGATAATATTCTACCTTCCTCATTTTCCCTTCTTTCGAGGTGATCATCTACTGCAACGGGTTACGATATAATTTGTGTAACAGTACGAGTATCTGAAAAAATAATAATACGGGACATTTATAATTTTTTTATTTTTTATTTTATAATCTTTTTAGCTGTTTATAAAGCAATCCGTATACCCTGACAAATGTGGAATAGTGTCTAACTAAAATTCTCGTCATCTGGCGCTCTAGCTACGATTTTGAGCGGCGCGTTACACATGTATTCCACGAAGGGCCAGTTAGTGATCGCTCTGGACTGTCACCGAAGTCGGATCAGACGCCACCACCGGAAATTGCAGTGACTGTCTCCACACTGCATCTTGCTGCACCAGTTTTGCAGCGACAGTTCTCCAAAGAGACGAGTCATGCCGCCTAATGTGCAGCCGTAAATGGCTCTCGATCGGAGAATGTCGCCCTGTAGCCGAGGTTCCTCGAAGTACCTCTTTCTGCTACGACACACAGTCCACGAAACATTCCTGCAGAAGCAAAAACGACCGATCTGTCGAGTTTCTCGTGCGTGATGGAGGCTGGAATGCCCGGCCTGAGCGCCACGCTCGAGACTTACACGGAATCTCGCAGCTAGCTGCCATTTACGTGATTCACAGGAATGTTTCCACCTACAGCTGTTTCTCAGTGACTTGTGTACTGAATCAGTACTGCATCAGTATTCTGGTACTACTCACATTTTAGAGGGATTAAGGGATCTTCTTTTCTACTTCTGGAGCCCTGACACTGGATGTATTGACACACTGGTGGCAATCTGTACAGTCAGGCGAAATATAAGTAATGAAGAATGAACTAAAAGGAATGGTGACTGGAATAAGAATTACAAGTAGACACCAGTTAACTGAGACATTGAGAGAAAGGCATCATACGCAAATATGAGAAGTAGGACGGAAAGCCAGGAGGACTGAAGAATGCTGAAGTGACGAACCTGCGTAATAGACACAACAAATAGCCGCCATCGTCAGCATGACGTGAAACTGTATTACAACATTTTGTACCAGGATGGGTCGTAAGCAATTACAAAAATTATGCTAAACAGCAGTAGGGTCAGAAAACATGGTACAACGAAGTTAGTTACAAGCGTAAGACGTGACTAGAGGCATTGTGATGTGGTGCTGGCGCATGTAGGGGCGTTAAGAAACGAACAATGTTTACATAATGTAAAGACAACTGTAAAGAGTTTGTACACTTGGCCTGGACACTCATTAAGACATCCAACTTCGTGATTTACTGCAACGTTGATAAAGTATTAGGTTGGTGCGTGAGTTCGTGGCGATTTCCTTTTGAATGTTGGTATTCCGGTTCCTGTGGCTTTATTTATCGATTGTCATTTTTATTTGTACTTCATTGCTGCTGTTTGAGTTTACATATCGTCATTTTGTTATATGAAGATAATGTGCACGCTAAAAAACGGAGTGCCAAGTGAAGAAATCGGAATATATCCGACATATTCTTCTGTTTGAGTTCAGTTGGAGAGTGACAGCAGCGGAGACAGAAACATTTGCACCGTGTATGAGGATAATGCCACTGGACAGAGCATGCGAAGGAAACAGTTTCGTCGTTTTAAGGTGGATACTTTTGACATTAGTGACATTCCACATTCAGAAACAGCTTCGGGTTTGCTGAAGATCGTTTAAACCCATCAATCCACAATGATTGATGTCAGTGTGCACGAGAACTGGCAAATGCAATGAACAACTGTGATCATTCTACCATTGTGTAATATTTACAAACAGTCGGTAAGGTTCAAGAATCGGATGTACCGACCGGGTGATCAAAAATACAGTACAAATTTGAAAACTGAACAAGTCACGGAATAATGTAGATAGAAAGGTACAAATTGACACACATGCTTGGAATGACATGGGGTTTTATTAGAACCAAAAAAATACAAAAGTTCACAAAATGTCCGACAGATGGCGCTTCATCTGATCAGAATAGCAATAATTAGCGTAACAAAGTAAGACAAAGCAAAGATCATGTTCTTTACAGGAAATTCTGAATATGTCCACCATCATTCCTCAACAATAGCTGTAGTCGGGTAATAATGTTGTGAACAGCACTGTAAAGCATGTCCGGAGTTATGGTGAGGCATTGGCGTCGGATGTTGTTTTTCACCATCCCTAGAGGTGTCGGTCGATTACGATACACTTGCGACTTCAGGTAACCCCAAAGCCAATAATCGCACGGACTGAGGTCTGGGGACCTGGGAGGCCAAGCATGACGAAAGTGGCGGCTGTGCACAAGATCATTACCAAACGACGCGCGCAAGAGATCTTTCACGTGCCTAGAAAATTTTTTTGGTTCTAATAAAACCCCATGTCATTCCAAGCATGTGTGTCAATTTTTACCTCTCTATCTATATTATTCCGTGGTTTATAAAGTTTTCAAATTTATACTGACTTTTTGATCACCCAGTATGAGTACCGCATGCTCTAAGCAAAAATCACAGAAATCAGCAGGTGGCTGCTAGCTCGTCATCAACTGGCTAGTGAAAAACACCCGCAGTTCCTGTCCCATGTAGTTACTGGTGACGACAAACTGTGTCTTTATGCTAGCATGAAGAAAAAAAGGAATGGTTGAGCCCAAACAAAGCAGCAACTCCCGTACAAAGACCTGCGCACATCCATAAGAAGTAGTGTTATGCATTTTGTGGAACAGCGACGGTTTGGTGTACTATGAATTGTTTCCCCGAGTTGCAGCCATCATTGCTGACTTTTGTTGTCGACAACGTCTCGCAGACGCAGTCCGAGAACGACGACGAGGAAGACTGCGAAAAGTGACGATACTCCACGAGAACGCCCAACCGCGTTCTGCTAGACTGACAAAAACCACTGTACAGGAGTTCGGTTGGGAAGTCTTTCCACACTCATTTTAGTCACCTGATCTTGCGCCCTACCTTCAAGGAACTTCCTATCCGGTTGAAAATGCGTTCAGAACATGGCTTGACGAGTTATTCGCCTCAAAACCATGTGATTTCTACAGTTACGGAATCGCAAAGTTATCCTAGCTTTGGGAGACTTGTAAATAGTGGAGGAGAATGTAATTGACAGCTAAAGTCTGTGTCATGGGTATCTGTTATGTTTATTAAACTTACAGAAAAACACTATGAACTAATACACCAATCCCGTAGATGGAAAATCAACATAAGGAAGGGCAAGAGCAGAATTATTAAACATTTTAAGAAGACGCCTCACCTATTGACAAATGAAACGGTTGCATTAGATCATCACAGATGGAAACAATGGGAAGGAGAAGTAGCAAAAGGAAGAAGGAAAGAAGGTTCAGCCAGCCGCGGTGGCCGAGTGGTTCTAGGCGCTTCAGTCCGGGAACGCACTGCTGCTACGGTCGCAGGTTCGAATCCTGGCTCGGGCATGGACGTGTGTGATGTGCTTAGGTTACTTAGGTTTAAGTAGTTCTAAGTCTAGGGGACTGATGGCCTCAGATGTTAAGCCCCATAGTGTTTAGAGCCATTTGAGCCATTTTGAAAGAAGGTTCATTAACGTTTCCTATCAAGAAACGTCATGCAGACGCCCTGCGTCACCCTCTCTGGTTTTGGTAGTGGCCGCACTTCGGTATGGAACAGAGTCCACAGATTTCTGTAGGTATATCACATTCGGCTGGAGCCACCAGCTGATGACCAAATCTCATAGATCTGCGTAATTGCTGGTCCAAATTGTCGCTGGTGTTCGCTGTGGGATTTGTGGTGTCGTAGATCGACACTACCCCCACTGGCAACGGAAACGCACGTTTGCGACAGATGACGACAGCGCTCGGGCGGGGACCCTGCGGATCCAATGACGCGCGCCCGCTGCGCCACGCCTTCAGCGGCCCTGACTACGAGCGCCCTCTGCTGCCGCGATACGCGCCCCAGTCACACTGACCAAGCGTTCTTCCACAGTCTTAAGTCTTAAGCAGCCTTCAACAGTTCAGCAGTGCATTAGTAGTGGGAATTTCATGCTGCACGACGCCCCTTTCTTTGCTTCTTGTAATAACTTTACTTCATTTGCTTTTTGTTCTGTTTGGAAGTTTCTTCGTAATGCTTGAGGAAAGCTACAAGTTAAGTAAAACTTCTGTTTACTGTTTCTGCTCCTGTCCAGCATTTTTGCGATGACAGTCGCTGCACAACTCTGTAGCCCGTATCTCCTTAGCGCTGTGTACGAAGTCGTACACAACAAAATTAAGAGGAGCTCATTTAGTCGGCCATTCGAGATGCGACAGAGAGCCTTAGCGTACGTCAAACCAGGAATGTATGATGCGTACAGCTCTGTAATCATCGCTGTTATCATCTTTGATAACTAGAGTGCGCACAGTAAGCTCGTGACGACGTAGGAGGAAGGATAATTCTTGGTCACTGACAATGAAAACCACGGCTCGCCTTCTCGTTACCCTGAATTAGTGCGCCCAAAGCATCACAGAATTATAAGCCACAGACTGCGGCTCAAACGGCGTATTGGAACTTTTGTGGACTAGATGTCTTTTATCATTAAAAAAAAAAAAAAGAGGAAAACTGCGACTCGTCGGACTACACTACTAAACAACGTATCTTCAGCGAGCTGCTGTTGACTTTCTGTGTTGTATGGTCTACTGAAGATGTATCCAGCCAACTACTGCTCAATTTCTGTGTTGTCTGGCCTACTGAAGACGAATCCAGCTGGCTAGTATTAGACGTATCCAGCCAGGTACTGCTCAGTTTCTGTATTGTCTAGCGAAGACATATTTAGACAGTTACTGTTCAATTTATGTGTTGTCTGGCCCAAGACATATCCAGCCAACTACTGCTCAATTTCTGTGTTGTTTTGTCCACTGAAGATTTAACCAGTCAACTAGTGTTCATTTTCTGTGTTGTCTGGCTGCTCCGTTTCTGTCTTGTCTGACCCACCGAAGCCAGCTACTGTATAATTCCTGCGTTATTTGGTCCACTGAAGACGTACAGCTTTATGTGCCGTTGTGAGAAATGGCCTTTTGCGAGGTACCGGAATCTAAAAGTCCGTTCCATGCACTTTCCTCTGCAAATATACTCTCCAAAACTTGCTGAGATGGACCTGCATTTACTCTCTGCCGCCATTCCTGTCAGGATACAAACTTCTTGTAACTGACAGTGTGTGACACTCATCTCCGGTCTGTGTCGGTTGTGATGAATTTGCGACCAATGTCTCAAGCCGTCTTAGATGGAAGTGAGTATCATGTCATTCCGTGTTGATACGTTAGGCAGTCCGCGTTTGTACACACCAACAAATAAGGCTACTTCACTCACAGTGTGGCCACGGCGAAAGTGCCACATCTTCAAGTCGAGACTCTAGTCACCAACTAAGGGCCGTATCACCTCGTGGTATCAGTTATAGAGCTTGAAAGAAATCAGGGTACTGCTTTAAAGACGATGACTCATATTTTTTCAGGCGGCCTTATTTTGCTGTAGGATCCGGAGCACATACCCTAGGTGTCAGTTCAGGAGGAAAGTATGAAACTACTGCACTGGTAGGCATTTGTTACGCTGAACAGACACATGGAAGGCGTCCAGTGTTCTCTGCCAGCCTATAGCCGAGACGAGTGACGAGTGACGAATCTGCCCGTGATAAATCTGGTCTGTTACTGTCTCTGGGTCTCGAATCCAGACCCTCAGATCTCACCTCCCCGTCAGCCGCTACTTTTGTGTACCAATTTCTCTTACGCATCACGGTCACCTCAAATAGGAAATAGCGTTCCTCATGTAACAGTGCTTGTTCTTAGATTTTGTCTGATACTGCTATATATACGAAACTAATAATTCTCGTGTGTCCGTCTTGATTCTCAATTATAACATTCTGACGCACTGCTACTGGATGGATTAAAACACAGTTTACTTTTTCTTTCATTACCGTTGCAGTCTCGACTCAGTGCCCATTTTCAAATGCTTGTCTGAAGTACCTATCAGCCGAAACATAATATAAAACAAGCAGTTACGATGTCTGAAGCTGGCTGGAGATATATCTCAAGCGTTTGAAATGTAACTTACTGCTAGACAAGCGGATGGCTGATCGCCTTGACGGCCAAAAAATAAATTTCAGAAAATGGAAGGATTTGGAATTTGTAGTTGTATAATCACAAAATTGAATCAATAATTTTGCGAAGAAAATCATGCGGAATTAAGGTAAACCGTCTGGTTTTTCAGACGATACTAGTGTGTTTCCGGAGAAAAAGTACAACGTGAATTACTAGAATAAAGAAATGATTGGAAAGAAACAAGACCTAAGAACAATAAATGACGGAAGTAAGCATTTTAAAGATAAAATTCTATATTCAGAAGGCTTTCAAGGCAGAAGAAAAAAAAAATCGAGAACAACGTGAACACAAGAATGGAGAAGACAACATGGGAGAAGATGAAGGAGTATTCGAAAAATAGGGACACCGAAGAAAGAAAAGGAGCGGCAGCTACTATGTGATCCTAGATGGTCAGTACAAAGATAAAGAAACCAACCATTGTGCAGTGAAAACAATAAAGGGGTCTTACATAATATAACCCATTAAGAGGAAAATTTTAGGGTTAGCGTCCATGCATTCATCAAATGACGCAGTCGTGCAAAAAAGTAGAAAGTTTACCTAACATGCTATAGACTTAAACACAAATTAATCATAATTTAACATGGTAGACATACACTCCTGGAAATTGAAATAAGAACACCGTGAATTCATTGTCCCAGGAAGGGGAAACTTTATTGACACATTCCTGGGGTCAGATACATCACATGATCACACTGACAGATCCACAGGCACATAGACACAGGCAACAGAGCATGCACAATGTCGGCACTAGTACAGTGTATATCCACCTTTCGCAGCAATGCAGGCTGCTATTCTCCCATGGAGACGATCGTAGAGATGCTGGATGTAGTCCTGTGGAACGGCTTGCCATGCCATTTCCACCTGGCGCCTCAGTTGGAGCAGCGTTCGTGCTGGACGTGCAGACCGCGTGAGACGACACTTCATCCAGTCCCAAACATGCTCAATGGGGGACAGATCCGGAGATCTTGCTGGCCAGGGTAGTTGACTTACACCTTCTAGAGCACGTTGGGTGGCACGGGATACATGCGGACGTGCATTGTCCTGTTGGAACAGCAAGTTCCCTTGCCGGTCTAGGAATGGTAGAACGATGGGTTCGATGAGGGTTTGGATGTACCGTGCACTATTCAGTGTCCCCTCGACGATTACCAGTGGTGTACGGCCAGTGTAGGAGATCGCTCCCCACACCGTGATGCCGGGTGTTGGCCCTGTGTGCCTCGGTCGTATGCAGTCCTGATTGTGGCGCTCACCTGCACGGCGCCAAACACGCATACGACCATCATTGGCACCAAGGCAGAAGCGACTCTTATCGCTGAAGACGACACGTCTCCATTCGTCCCTCCATTCACGCCTGTCGCGACACCACTGGAGGCGGGCTGCACGATGTTGGGGCGTGAGCGGAAGACGGCCTAACGGTGTGCGGGACCGTAGCCCAGCTTCATGGAGACGGTTGCGAATGGTCCTCGCCGATACCCCAGGAGCAACAGTGTCCCTAATTTGCTGGGAAGTGGCGGTGCGGTCCCCTACGGCACTGCGTAGGATCCTACGGTCTTGGCGTCCATCCGTGCGTCGCTGCGGTCCGGTCCCAGGTCGACGGGCACGTGCACCTTCCGCCGACCACTGGCGACAACATCGATGTACTGTGGAGACCTCACGCCCCACGTGTTGAGCAATTCGGCGGAACGTCCACCCGGCCTCCCGCATGCCCACTATACGCCATCGCTCAAAGTCCGTCAACTGCACATACGGTTCACGTCCACGCTGTCGCGGCATGCTACCAGTGTTAAAGACTGCGATGGAGCTCCGTATGTCACGGCAAACTGGCTGACACTGACGGCGGCGGTGCACAAATGCTGCGCAGCTAGCGCCATTCGACGGCCAACACCGCGGTTCCTGGTGTGTCCGCTGTGCCGTGCGTGTGATCATTGCTTGTACAGCCCTCTCGCAGTGTCCGGAGCAAGTATGGTGGGTCTGACACACCGGTGTCAATGTGTTCTTTTTTCCATATCCAGGAGTGTATATGTAAAGCGGACATAGCATAAAGAATCATTTTATGACATTACGGAGTATATCAGTCAACTACGGGACACTGTCTCTTAAATACCAGTGATGTAGCATATCCCGCATCTCGTGGTCGTGCGGTAGCGTTCTCGCTTCCCACGCCCGGTTTCCCGGGTTCGATTCCCGGCGGGGTCAGGGATTTTCTCTGCCTCGTGATGGCTGGGTGTTGCGTGCTGTCCTTAGGTTAGTTAGGTTTAAGTAGTTCTAAGTTCTAGGGGACTGATGACCAAAGATGTTAAGTCCCATAGTGCTCAGAGCAATTTGAACCATTTTTTTGTTTTTTTTTGTTTTTGATGTAGCATATCACCTGGGTGCGTATCAGCATAGGGAAGTAGCACACCACTTAGCACGTGTACCAGTGTAGTGATGGATCATTTCACTTCGGAGGGTATCACTGTATCGGCTATACGCAGCGACACTTCTCAGCCAACTAGATACAGGTAAACCTACGTGTGGATCAAATAAAATTACGAAATGTTTGGTGACCTCGGAAGATGACAGCAAAGTCTGAATAGAAGATAGAGAAAGGAGGAATATCCTTTATTTTGCAAACATAGTTGATTGGGAGCTCGTATCTACTTCTTCCAAATATAAAAACAGCTGATAGTATATCAGTTACGAAATGTTACAATAATAAGTAAATGTGATCACACTGTTGTGACAGTTATGGGTTACACTGAGAACTCTAATAAAAGTAAAAGGATAGCCTAAACAAAGTTTCCTATCTCGTCTTTTGACGACAGCTGCAGTGAAGTAACCACCAGATAAAATGATAAAAAAGATTTTAGTTTTGTATCGCTACCACCTCCTGACTGCGTTCAGATGACAGTATCAAATATCTGTCCCCTCCCATGCGTTCGTAACACTCTCGCCATAGTAGGCTGGAAAGGTTAATCATAAATAGGTACCGGCAACACGTCAGTTACGACTTGTCTGCCGTTCGTCTGTTTACTGAAGGTGCATCCCTCCCTGCCTTCCCTGACCGCCTCATGATTTACTTGTTACTATCTGTATGGCACTGCCAGCAGTCCTAGATGAGTCTTTGTGTCGCGTAAGGATTCTGCCTCAATCTCAGATTAACTACGTGTTTTTTCATCAGATTTGTAACGGAACGTGGTTAAGTCTTTCTGTGATTACTCAGCAAAACACACACAGCGATCGACAATTACATGAATACCACCTGAAAATGTATAGTCACATATAATGCCAGTTATCAGCAGCGTATTTAAATAGGTATTGAGTGACAGAGCAGCTCTTAAAGTTGTCATACTGCAACTTTGCTATGAGCACCTCAGTGCTCCACTTAGGTGGAAAATACTGCCACCAAGTCCAGGAAGCCTTCCACTTGTCTCCACACCCCGTAGAGGTTTCGAAAGATATTTCCAGAGAACTTGAAACACAAACTTGAGCCATCATCCGTTATTACGAAACTCTACTGTTATCATGAAATCCAACAACACACGAATTGTGAGAACTCAGGACGATCAAGGCTGTCTATGAATGCTTATGTACGTTATATCAAAAACATGCGCCTGCTTGAACCACGTCGACACTTGATATATGCAGGTGACTACCGTATGCTGTCTACTTCAGCGGCCACCCAGACTTCACGCCCCTTAGGAGCAAAATACACAGGACAAAAAATTAGTGACGCTCAGTATACAACAGGACAGTACCATGTGGCACAGCCTCCAGCATTGATAGTTGCCTCAAATCATTGAGGAAGATAGTCCACAATTTTTCTCAGCTGTGCCACATCGAAGCCAGTCATTGACCACTGCATCCCATAGAACTACCCGACTGCACGGATGTTGATCGCTAAGTTGCACATGGGTTCCCAGTAGCCCCGCACATCTTACATGCGATTAAAATCGGGCGTTTTGGTGAGCCAGTCAAGCTGAGAATAGGGTTCCTGTGTGGCGTTCGTCAAACCATGTATGTATGCGTACAACAATGTGAACGCAGGTGTTGCCGTTTTGCAAGGTGGGTGTGTCACCAGCGTACTCGTCATAAGGATTTAAACAAAAGAACAGCACCCGGTCTCTGAGAGAAGGATAGCAGTGGACATGCTAAATGTAGGGGGCATTGCTGGTAAAGTTGGTGAGGGGTGTCAGGTTACTCATCTCCTGTCAGGTTACACGCTTCGCCAACTAATATTCAAGGTCACCTCAAACTTTCTTTCCTCCCCCTCTCCCCACGGAACTACTGGGAATTGATCAGGGTCACCCAGGGGAAACCTCCACACATGTTATGCGAGTGGACTACCTACTGCATGTTGAAAACCATGATGTAACTCAGTACTGGTCAAGTGATACAAAATTGGCGCGAAAACCTTCCCCTCACCCTGAAACATTTAGGATCACGCGCTCCCACCTGCGCCTCCCTGCCTTCATCTCTTATAACTGTGATACATAAGTGGGTGTGGATCGTTCTGCATCCAGGACAGCATAAGAATAGGTTTTAGGATGTGTCTATTCGTTAGTAACAAATTACGTTAACTCACATCACTTGGGTTCTGTAGGTTAACAGCAATTTAATATAATGTCATTCGTGGCACCAGCAGAGAACACGTCACAGCAGTTATACAGTACTCTCATTCTTCAAAAGTTGTATGTATATTTCCGCTTTTACACATTTCTCCATATTTTCCTTAGTTTCATGTATTATTCGCTCATTTTCGTATTTTTACCACAACTGTATGTAATTTTTCTCATTTCCCGTATTTTACCCAATCATGCAAGATCCAGCCCCAGTGTTCGTAAAGTCGCATCGACGTCATGATGCTCTCAGCTAATCACGATGCAGCATGGGTCCGAATTATTTACCTTTGTTACTGAACCAGCCACCTCCCCACCTTCATCTTTCATAACTCGGACACCTGAGTTTGCACGACAGGGAGAGGTCTGCATGTTAATAATAAGATATGTTAATCCATCTCACCCGATGGCTATTGGGTAATACCATTTTAATATTACGTCATTCTGTGCACCAGCAGAGACTACACGTAGTGAGATATGCAATTACTCTCATTCTTCCCAAGTTTTATATATTTCTCACCGATTTTATATTTTCCATATTTTATCTAATTACGTGAGATCCATTAAACTACTCCCGACGACACGTCTACGTCATGATGCTTTCAGGCAATCACAATGCACCATCGGTCCCATTTATTTATCATTGCTAAGCCACCATTTCATTACTAGTGTGTGTGATGTCATATTGTGTGTGTGTTACAAACGAACACGCTGGTTATAATAACGAAGTCACATTGTACTATTAACGTTGGAGCAAATTTTTAGTGCTACTGATTTCCAATCACAGATATTGTATGTATAAGAAATACCATACAGCTACATATAAACCACCTACTAAACCACCGCCACATTACTTTATTGTGTAACATCACACAGGTACAAAAATAGGTCGCTACTCATGCAGCTTCCGGGTTTCAACTACTTGTAAGCTCGTACAACTACGTATCTTCCACATACGTGGGTCATTATAAATAGGAGACCTTTTAGCATTTTTGCCACGCAACGAATCAGAAAGCATTATATATTCTCATACATAACTTCTTTAATTCTTACGTATAAATTTACACACAGCAGACAACTGTTTCTTCATTTATATTTGGTGTAGTTTTAATAATATGAAGTTTAATTTTTAACTTACAATTTAAATCTACATCTTAATCAGCAATTTCCTCCTGCAACCAGTAACATTCCAAATACAAAAAAGGAATATTCTCGTAGTCTAGCACATATTTAATTTTCTTCCTGTAAAATATGTTTTATGGCTTTAACAATTAGCTCTGTTTCCTCTGCATTTCGTCCAGGTGAGAACATTTGGGGATTTTAATTTTGCCTCTTACTTCACACATAAAATTGTTGTTGAAACCCTCCATATCTTCCCAGGTGTACATTGACAACATTTCTGCTCGGCATTCTTGCGGAATTTCTGTGTGAGATCTACAGCTTACAATTTCTGCAAATGAGTGTCCATTAAATGTAAATATTACAACACTTTTGAACTCCACCAACTGCTGTACAGATGGCAGGTGCACAACATCTATATGCCGCCACATTTAGAAAGAATTTAACCGTTCTTGTTAAGCAGACCCAAATGGAAATGGAGGTTTATTAAAGAATCGTATATTCTTTAATCCAGTAAACGCTGATTTCGGCCAGTCCTCTGATATGTGACCAGTTTCCATTGCTGTTTACTGAAAATGCAGATTTTTGTATTTCCCAGTTATTCCCCAGTCATAGTCAGTTTTCACATACACTGTAATTTCCATTGCTGTTTACTGTAAATGCAGGAATTTTACAATCCCCAATCGCAGGCAGATATTCAGCACACTGTGTTTAAAGAAATATGCAAACCTTTCTTTCACATTTGCTTTGTCCTCCCAGTTGCAGTTTGTACTCGTCCTTTGTTACGGTTGTCTTCGCCATTTTCTCCAATTTTAGTTTTCTGGCTTTGGTCTCTTCCATTTCCAAGTTTAGTTGTTGTAAACACAGCACAGTAACTACACTTAAAGGTGTAATTTAATGAATGAGGAACGGCTTAAGTTCGTGTGAAACATCTACTCCTTCTCTTAAGATATGTGGGATAACATTGTTTGTGGGCACCAGTCTTAATTCGGCGATTTCCTTATCTGACACAGTTGCGGAGAACAATGTCCTGGATTGAGAGATATATGTTTCTCCTGCTTTAATATAGCAGTTCTGTGTAATACTTATGTTGTCTTTGTTGGAGTCAGCGTTAAAAATGTCACTGTAGATTATAGGTAGACAGTTAAAACTGAATGCAGCATAACATAAATTATAAGCTTTTTCCGCTCTTGAGAGTCTAGCAGACTTAATTGTACACCAGTCGATTTATGGGTATTCTTATTGACCCAGCAGACAAACTGCAGAACGTTGTTAAATACCACACATCAAGTATTCTGTAAGTTATTAGTTGGCTGACTCCACGTCGGTGTGACCGGCACAAATTGCATAGGTCCATAGTGTAGATATTGTTTGTTAGAGTCTAATACACTTACACAGTCTCACATAGGGTCGAACGGATGATCCATTCTGTAGTTGTATATTGGAGCCACCAGCCTGGTAATTCCATACTCTTTAGTCTAGGAAGACGTAAAACTTTCTCCTAGTCTCGTGTCTGGACGCTTTATAAAGCCTATTAGGTGGTTACCGAAACCTTTGTTTATTACTGGACTTGTGATCGGACATGTAAATTTATTATATATCTTTACTCTACAGTTAGAGGTCATCCACGTTAAGTAATCATTCCAACTGTCTTATCGTTGTCCACAATCACATTGCTACTTCCATGGCCGTCTCCTTTCAATCAGAAGTTGTGGCTTGATGTTAAGTAATTGCACATCTCCGTTTTATTAACAATTCCAGCAAAGTCGTGCTTTATGTCCAAATCCAAAAGGTAACAGTTGTCTACACTTAGTTGCTGCAATATTCCAGGCAGCTCTTCCGTTTGTACATTCAATTTAAAGTCGACTAATTCCACCTGATATGGCTTAGTCACAGGATATTTGTATTTCGTCTAAACGTTTTCCAGTGCTTTCTTGCTGGTTCTTTCCAGTATTTCTCGTTTCTGTTTACGAGGAAATGTAGCTTCCTCTGACATTGTGTTTCATAGCGAGGAGCTTCTAGAGTTCGTTATGTAGATAATGATTAAGTGATGTATAAAATGCATTTTTAAACCATCTGTTGTTTTTCATTTTAAACCCAAATTCTACCGTTTCGGTCTTGGACCACCTTCATGGATGAAGGGTTAAAATGGTTTAAGCCGCCATATTGCTTTAGTCTTTACTTAAAATGTATAGTGCGTTTCACGAATATAAATATATTACGCGGGACTTTAAAAGCAAACATCCAAATACAAATTGTATACAGAGCAGTACTGAAGATAAGATCAGGACCTCAAGTATTACTTATACAAAACTCCTGGAGTTGTAACCTCTCTCCAGAGAGAACAGCTCCCACTCAAGTGGCCCAGTTATAGTCGTCTAGGGGGAAAAGGAGGACAGGGAGATGAGGGGAAAAGGTTGTGGTTCCCATAGGCGACCTTGATAAATTCCGGGTGGTCCTCCAGGATAGGGGAGTGGAGTTCGCTAAGGAACCCAATTGTGAAACCCGACAATGGAAGTTTTTATCAGCTAAGATCATTATCTGTCCCACTATGCCCACTGATTACGTGCTACCGAGAATAATGCAAGAAATGGTTCACGTTCATAGTAAGTTGAGTGGTGGAGCTAATTCATGTTAAGAAAAATATACCCAAACAAATCAAAGCTCCACCTCCGGTCTCAATTGTTCTGTGCCCACACTGCGAGCTAAACACCTTGTCGGGTCGCTGGTGCACTCTGTTCATGACACCATTAGGAAGGAGGCAAAATCGTGACTCAGCGAACCACGTAACACGCCCCCTGTCAGGCACTCCCCGGTTTCTGTGTTGTTTGATGTACTGAAGACGTGCAACTTTGTGTAAAATTGTGAGAAATTACGATTTTCACGGTATCCGATTACAAATGACAACTTCACGCATTTCCCTTCGTCATATTCGCTAGGAAACTAGTCACCATGGACCTGCGTTTACTGACAACAGCCGATTTGAAACAGTTTTTATTGACAAGGCGTAACAGTCAACTCCGGTTGCTATCAGTTAAAGTATTTTTGTGACTACGCTTCTTACTCTGTGTTACATGGTGGCGAGTGGTACATCATTCCTTATAGACAAGTTGGACTATTCACGTAGATTTTGTTAAAATCAGGCAGCTTCATTCACAGTGTTGTCATGGCCATGTCCAAACTTCTTTCTGCCATTGTCACATCCGTACGTCAACCAATGGTGGAGGGACAAATTAACATCTTAGTACCAGTGATACAGAACCTAGAGCCGCTCCAAAAGCGACCATTGTACTCTTTTTCCGGGGGTCAGTAATATTTTGAGGGATGAGCTTATCATCTTATCATAATGGTGCCATGGGGTCTTAGGCTTATATAGTCCCAGCGGTGCTCATCAATAAAACTAAAGCAAATGCCGGTTCCGTCTCCATTACTGATATCCGCCTCTCGAGGAAGCTCAATCTGCTTGTATAGCAATACGCTGCTAAACACAGTTGATAGTAGCACGTAAGTACTATTAAATAGTCAGGGCCCTTTCCAGATGCTTTATATTTCGTTAGAAACAGCAGGATCACGTTTTACTACTACCGTAACTGCTAAGATTTGGGAGTCAGTGAGGCAGTTACCAAACTTCATTACGTCCCATATTTGGCAATGAATAAACCATACACCCTCAAAGTATTACATTGTTGCGTAAGCTCTTAGCTTTTTTGTTTTGCGTGTTGGTATTCCAGTTGATATGGGTTTATTTATCGATTGTTAATTTTATTTGTAGTTCACCGTTGCTATTCGGGTTTATATACTGTTATTTTGTCATTCTGAGATAATGAGTGGAGCTGTGGACGCCGAAAATGGAGTGACAAGTGGAGAAATCGGAACATTTCCGACGTATTCTTCTGTTGGAGATCGGTAGAGGGGTGACAGCAGCGGTGACAGACAGAAACATTTGCGCCGTGTATGATGGTAATTGCATTGGACAGAGCACGGCAAGAAACTGGTTTGTTCGTTGTAAGGAGGATCGTTTTGACATTAGTGACTCTCCACGTTCAGGGAGATCTTCGGGGTTTGTTGAAGATCGTTTTAACGCAGTAATCCACAATGATGCACGCCGGTGTACTCTAGAACTGGCAAAGACATTTACACGCAACGGGGAAGGCTAAAAAAGAAACGGATTATGGGTACCGCGTGCTCTAAGCCAAAATCACAAAAATCAGCGTGTGGCCATACACGCATCTCTGCTTGCTCGTCATCAATTGGGGCGTGAACAACGCCGACCATTTGCAGCCCGTGTCGTTACTGGTGTGGGGAATGCTGTCTGTATGCTAACATAAGGAAAAGAAAGGAATGACTGAGCGTAAACAAGGTAGCAACTCCCGGTAGAAAGACCTGTGCAAATCCACAAAAGATAATGTTATGTATGTAGTGGACGTGACGGTGCGGTGTAGAATGAATTACTTCCCCGAAGTGTAACCATCACTGCTGGCATTTATTATCAACAAATGAGACGCCTTGCACACGCGGTCCATGGACAACGACCAGGGAGACTGCGTGAGGTGAGGCCGCTGCACGGTAACGCCCGCCCACTTTCTGCTAGTCCGGCAAAAAAACAGTACACAGGCGTTGGACCGGGAAGTCATCACGTACCGACCTTGTCCACCTGCTCTTGCACCCTCAGTTTTTCACCTTTTCCGCTCTCTGTCGAACAACTTTCAGGGAACTTCCTTCTCGGATGAATATGCGCTCCGAAGGTGGCTCGACGAGTTCTTCTCAAAACTACCTGATTTCTGTAACTGCGGAATCGTAAAGTTATTCGAGCGTTGGCAGACTGTTGTAAGTAGTGAAGGAGAATATGTTGTTGATCACCAAAGTCCGTGTTACGCGTATCTGTTGTGTTTATGAAGCACATGGAAAAGCGCTGCAGAGTATTTTACCTTCCCGATATTTCCCTACTAATAACAGAATCAGGTTTTATTACTATAGTAACTGCTAAGATTTGAGAGACAGTGAGAAAGTTACCAAAGTTAGTTACGTCCCATGTATTCCTCTGAATAAATCAGACACCTTTGCAATAGTAGGTCCGAGGCTTACTTTGGTGGTGGTCTTGGTGGATGAGGATGACAAATGCTTAGTGCTGGTTATGAATTCCCACGTTAAAAAAACATACTGGTAAAATAAAAAAAAATGAAGAACTGCGTAGATGTCAGACTTCAACTGCCCGCTTCGTTTTAAGATTTTTCCAGTCACCTGTTTCATCTCTAGTAATGACTTTTTGATTGGAAACATTACTAAGTTGCACAATAGTTTTCAGTCCACGTGCAACTTACATTCCCCTGCATTTACTTTTCTTTGTCCTTTTCAGCTCTGGAGATCAAAAGTTTTCAGGCCAGAAATGGATTATTCTTTGCTTCTCTGCCATAATTCATCGATGGTGAATTTACTGGACATCTAGGTCAGATCAGGAGATGTTCTACATCCTGATGTTCGACAGAGTTTGTTCTGTCACCCTGTTCATCTATAAAGCTGCACTTGATCAGGTTTGCCTTCGCTGGCGCTGCGCCCATTCCGATACGGTTCAGGTTCCTCCAAATTTTCCATCTCAGGCTCTCGCGTCTTCTATAGGGCAAGGTAGTCGTTTGGAGACCGGCTAATGTGCCAGACTAGTGGTTTCCGGCCACCATTCGCGCATCTCTAAGCACTTTTGGTTAAACTGAAGAATTATTTGAACTCCATTTCTTTTAGTCTTGTATTTGGAATATACTTGAGCATACCCGAATTGGAATGCGAGCTCATTAGCCAGTCAAAGTCATCGAGCAAAGCAGTACTCGTAGTTTTGCTGTCTACATCTACATCTACATCCATACTCCGCAAGCCACCTGACGGTGTGTGGCGAAGGGTACCTTGAGTACCTCTATCTGTTCTCCCTTCTACTCCAGTCTCGTATTGTTCGTGGAAAGAAGGATTGTCGGTATGCCTCTGTGTGGGCTCTAATCTCTCTGATTTTATCCTCATGGTCTCTTCGCGAGGTATACGTAGGAGGGAGCAATAAACTGCTTGACTCTCCGGTGAAGGTATGTTCTCGAAACTTTAACAAAAGCCCGTCCGAGCTACTGAGCGTCTCTCCTGCAGAGTCTTCCACTGGAGTTTATCTATCATCTCCGTAACGCTTTCGCGATTACTAAATGATCCTGTAACGAAGCGCGCTGCTCTCCGTTGGATCCTCTCTATCTCTTCTATCAACCCTATCTGGTACGGATCCCACACTGCTGAGCAGTATTCAAGCAGTGGGCGAACAAGCGAACTGTAACCTACTTCCTTTGTTTTCGGATTGCATTTCTTTAGGATTCTTTCAATGAATCTCAGTCTGGCATCTGCTTTACCGACGATCAACTTTATATGATCATTCCATTTTAAATCTCTCCTAATGCGTACTCCCAGATAATTTATGGAATTAACTGCTTCCAGTTGCTGACCTGCTATTTTATAGCTAAATGATAAGGGATCTATCTTTCTATGTATTCGCAGCACATTACACTTTTCTACATTGAGATTGAATTGCCATTCCCTGCACCTTGCGTCAATTCGCTGCAGATCCTCCTGCATTTCAGTACAATTTTCCATTGTTACAACCTCTCGATACAACACAGCAACATCCGCAAAAAGCCTCACTGAACTTCCGATGTCATCCACAAGGTCATTTATGTACACACCTGGAAATGGAAAAAAGAACACATTGACACCGGTGTGTCAGACCCACCATACTTGATCCGGACACTGCGAGAGGGCTGTACAAGCAATGATCACACGCACGGCACAGCGGACACACCAGGAACCGCGGTGTTGGCCGTCGAATGGCGCTAGCTGCGCAGCATTTGTGCACCGCCGCCGACAGTGTCAGCCAGTTTGCCGTGGCATACGGAGCTCCATCGCAGTCTTTAACACTGGTAGCATGCCGCGACAGCGTGGACGTGAACCGTATGAGCAGTTGACGGACTTTGAGCGAGGGCGTATAGTGGGCATGCGGGAGGCCGGGTGGACGTACCGCCGAATTGCTCAACACGTGGGGCGTGAGGTCTCCACAGTACAACGATGTTGTCGCCAGTGGTCGGCGGAAGGTGCACGTGCCCGTCGACCTGGGACCGGACCGCAGCGACGCACGGATGCACGCCAAGACCGTAGGACCCTACGCAGTGCCGTAGGGGACCGCACCGCCACTTCCCAGCAAATTAGGGACACTGTTGCTCCTGGGGTATCGGCGAGGACCATTCGCAACCGTCTCCATGAAGCTGGGCTACGGTCCCGCACACCGTTAGGCCGTCTTCCGCTCACGCCCCAACATCGTGCAGCCCGCCTCCAGTGGTGTCGCGACAGGCGTGAATGGAGGGACGAATGGAGACGTGTCGTCTTCAGCGATGAGAGTCGCTTCTGCCTTGGTGCCAATGATGGTCGTATGCGTGTTTGGCGCCGTGCAGGTGAGCGCCACAATCAGGATTGCATACGACCGAGGCACACAGGGCCAACACCCGGCATCATGGTGTGGGGAGCGATCTCCTACACTGGCCGTACACCACTGGTGATCGTCGAGGGGACACTGAATAGTGCACGGTACATCCAAACCGTCATCGAACCCATCGTTCTACCATTCCTAGACCGGCAAGGGAACTTGCTGTTCCAACAGGACAATGCACGTCCGCATGTATCCCGTGCCACCCAACGTGCTCTAGAAGGTGTAAGTCAACTACCCTGGCCAGCAAGATCTCCGGATCTGTCCCCCATTGAGCATGTTTGGGACTGGATGAAGTGTCGTCTCACGCGGTCTGCACGTCCCGCACGAACGCTGGTCCAACTGAGGCGCCAGGTGGGAAATGGCATGGCAAGCCGTTCCACAGGACTACATCCAGCATATCTACGACCGTCTCCATGGGAGAATAGCAGCCTGCATTGCTGCGAAAGGTGGATATACACTGTACTAGTGCCGACATTGTGCATGCTCTGTTGCCTGTGTCTATGTGCCTGTGGTTCTGTCAGTGTGATCATGTGATGTATCTGACCCCAGGAATGTGTCAATAAAGTTTCCCCTTCCTGGGACAATGAATTCACGGTGTTCTTATTTCAATTTCCAGGAGTGTATATTGTGAATAGCAACGGTCCTATGACACTCCCCTGCGGCACACCTGAAATCACTCTTACTTCGGAAGACTTCTCTCCATTGAGAATGACATGCTGCGTTCTGTTTTCTAGGAACCCTTCAATACGATCACACAATTGGTCTGATAGTCCATATGCTCTTACTTTGTTCATCAAACGACTGTGGGGAACTGTATCGAACGCCTTGCGGAAGTCAAGAAACACGGCATCTACCTGTGAACCCGTGTCTATAGCCCCCTGAGTCTCGTGGACGAATAGCGCGAGGTGAGTTTCACACGACCGTCTTTTTCGGAACCCATGCTGATTCCTACAGAGTAGATTCCTAGCCTTCTGAAAAGTCATTATACTCGAACATAATACGTGTTCCAAAATTCTACAACCGATCGACGTTAGAGATATAGGTCTATAGTTCTGCACATCCGTTCGACGTCGCTTCTTGAAAACGGGGATGACCTGTGACCTTTTCCAATCCTTTGGAATGCTACGCTCTTCTAGAGACCTACGGTACACCGCTGCAAGAACGGGGCTAGTTCCTTCGCGTACTCTGTGTAAAATCGAACTGGTATCCCATCAGGTCCAGCGGCCTTTCCTCTTTTGAGCGATTTTAATTGTTTCTCTCTGTCCGAACGAAGTCCGAATAATAAGGAGATAGAGGAGAAGGCTTACGATGAAAGTTGCTTGTTAAAGGGCACTTTCAGTTTCTCGATAGTTTTGCTTTCAGTAACTCGGAAACTGGTGTTTCCTAACTTTTGCGAATGTGTTCCGTAACCAGTATCGATACGCAGTGTAGGTTGTTCGATTTGTGCGCCTCTGAGACGTTGCGACGGAAGCCTGTTACCTTCGGTGCTTTCGGCGTGCTCCCAGCCAGTCTGACCTGGCCGACGGCTGGTTGGGGCTAAATCACCATCGAGTTTGAAACACGTTTTGTTCCAGGAGTCCTGGGGAGGGTCGATGCAGCACAGAGACGGTGGCGGCAGTCGGGAAGTTTGCTGAGAGCCGTCCATCCGTCCCGAGTTGCTGCTGATAGGGAAGGTGTTGGTAATCTGGCGTGAGGTGTTGCAAAATTTCAGCGTCTTTGTGTTCTCCGTGAGCCTGAACCTGGTTGCTGCATCGTGTTTTGGACTTGCAGTTCAAAGCATTATAGACTGAATTTTGTCATTCTGACCTAAAATTTACGTCATTCTAAGTTTTTCTCGGCGTCAGGCATATAAATTTGGATCTGTGTGATTACTGAAATTCTCGACCTATATCCCAAGTATATCTTGAAAGTCAAGTGACTTATATCCTCTGCTTACCAAACCAGAAATCAAAATACATAGTTTACTTGCATTTGCTGTTACTCATTTCAACTTAAGGTATTTTTTGTATAGTTATGTATATTCCTAATTCAGCTTTTATTGTGCAGTTGATGAGGTAAATCGCATTTCGCATAGTTTCTCCAAATTAATAATATAACATATTCCGCTATCTGGACTTAAAATTTCAGTCATGAAGGTCAGTTTTGGCATCGACTGCTGAGCGCAGAATTGCTGTGGCACATTTTCCATAAAGAGTGTGTTCGTGTTCCATGAAATACACTATGTGATCAATAGTATCCGTACACTTGGATGAAAATGACTTACAAGTTCGGGGTGCCCTCCATCGGTAATGCTGGAATTCAATACGGTGTTGGCCCACGCTCAACCTTGATGACGGCTTCCACTCTCGCAGGCATACGTTCAATCAGGTGCTGGAAGGTTTCTTGGGGAATAACAGCCCATTTTCACAGAGTGCTTCATTGACGAGAGGTATCGATGTCGGTCAGTAAGGCCTGGAACGAAGTGGGCCTTCCAAAATATCCCAAAAGTGTTCTAGAGGATTCGGGTCAGGATTCTGTGCAGGCCAGTCCATTACAGGGATGTTATTGTCGTGTAAGCACTCCACCACAGGCCGTGCATTATGAACAGGGGCTCGATCGTGTTGAAAGATACAATCGCCAACCCCGAATTTATCTTTAACAGTGGGAAGCAAGAAGGTGATTAAGACACCTGTGCTGTGATAGTGCTACGAAAACCAACAAGGGGTGCAAGTCCCCTCCGTGAAAAACACGACCATACCTTAACACCATCGCCTCCGAATTCTACTGTTGGCACTCCACACTCTGGCAGATGATGTCCACCCTGCAATCGGATCGTCACTCCACACATTTTCCACTGTTCAATCGTCCAATGTTTACGCTGCTTACACCAAGCGAGTCGTCGTTTGGGATTTACCATCGTGATGTGTGGCCTGTGAACAGCCGCTCGACAATGAAATCCAAGTTTTCTCACCTTCTGCCTAGCTGTTATGGTACATGCAATGGAGCCTTGTGCAGTTTGGAATTCCTGTGTGCTGGTCTCGATAGATGTCGGCCTATTACACATTACGACCCTCTTCAACTGTCGGGGGTCTCTGTCAGTCAACAGACGAGGTCGGCCTGTACACTTCTGTGCTGTACGTGGCCGTTCATGTTTCCACTTCAGTATCACTTCGGAAACAGTGGACCTAGGGATGTTTAGCAGTGTGGATAACTCGCGTACAGACGTATGACAAAAGTGACACCTAATCACCTGACCAAGTTCGAAGTTCGTGAGTTCCGCGGAGCGCCCCATTCTGCTCTCTCACGATGTCTAATGACTCCTGAGTACGCTGATATTTAGTACCTGGCAGTAGTTGTCAGCACAATGCACATAATATGAAAAACGTGTGTTTATGGGGTGTCCAGATACTTTTGATCACATAGGTAGCTTGCACATCGAGCTTCACTGGTGTATTCAACAGTCCGTAACAGCTCATATGTATTTGGTTCTTTCGAGACAGTTCATTATTCAAATAGCGTGGAAAAATGTTAGCAGCAGTTAGGCATTTCCATATCTAAGAATGACAACCGTGGGCTAAGATCTCGAATGCACAGTGTGCAACTCTAAGTTGGTCACTACTACTCTCTCGTAATTTTTAGAGGATCATATGAGTGATTGCTGTTCCATTACGAAATATGTAGGTGCCTTTTATTAGTTTCGTTGTAAGTGTGATGTACTGTTATAGTTTGTTATTCATTTCCAAAGTCAGATAGCGTTACAAAATCGTTGAATTTGTTTATAATAAGGCGTAACTTCATTAACTCTGGGCTTAAGGATAGTCTGTGGTGGCAGATGTCGTGGGACAGCAATATGCACGTACCCAGACGGCGGTAGCAACGCGCTCGCAAGATTTAAATGGGGCAGTGCATTTGTAGTCAGATGATTCATGCGAAAAGGTTTCCGACGTCATTGTGACCACTCGACGGGAATTAGCGCGAAATGATAGCTGGAGTTACACCCATGGGACATTCAATTTCATAAAACGTTGGACAATTCAATATTCAGAGATCCACAAGAATACCGAATTTCAGGTCTTACTTCTCACCACGGACAACGCAGTAGCCGGTAGCCTTTATTTAACGACCGAGAGCACCGGTGTTTGCGTTGAACTGTCAGTGCTAACAGACAAGCAATATGCGTGAAACAACAACAGAAAGCAATGTTGGATGTACGACGAACGGTTTCGTTAGGACTGTGTAGCGATATTTGGCGTCAATGGACGGTGGCAGCTAATGACGGACGTGAGTGCCTCTGCTAACAGCCTGCAGCGCCTCTGCTGGGCTCGTGACCATATCGGTTGGACTGGAAAACCGTGTCCTGGTCAGATTAGATCTGATTTCAGTCGGTAAGAGGTGACGGTAGGTTTCGAGTGTGACGCAGACCACACGAAGCCACGAACCCAGATTGTGAACAAGGCGCTGTGCAAGCTGGTGCAGGGTCCATAATGGTGTCGCCAGTTTTTACATGGAATGGACTGCGTTCTCTGGTGCAAATAAACCGATCACTGACTGGAAGTGGTGAAGTTCGATTACTTGGAGGCCATTTGCAGCTATTCATGGAATTCATGTTCGTAAACAACCATGCGCCCTCTCACCGGGCTACAATTGTTCGTGATTAATTTGAAGAATATTTTCAACATGTCGAGTGAATGATTTGATCACGTAGATCGCCCGACAAGATTCCCATTGAATACTTATGGGAAGTAATCAAAAGACCAGTTCGTGCACAAAATCCTACACCGACAACACTTTTGCAATAATCGACGGACGGCTATAGAGGTAACGTGGTTTAGTATTTCTGCAGCTGACTCCCAACGAGATGTTGAGTCCATACCACTTCGATTTCCTGCAGTATGCCTGTCAAATGAGGTTCGACACGACGATATGAGTTATCTCAGGAGTTTTGTCACGTCAGTGTACTGCGTAGACTAGTGGTCCAATCGCCCTTGCAGCGTCATAGCCACATGGAAGTCTCGGACTGACGCTCCAGCAACGGCCTCCAGTCAGCAAGGGAATTCCCTTCCTCGCTCCTCATTGCCTGTTCAAAGCAATCCGTAGCGACTTATTGGTCACTCCGCTTCCCAGGAGCAAACTACCTGTGCTAGAGTAGTGATTCTACTCGACACGTAGACCACAACAGATTGCATTCGAAAATTAAGTGACGAAAAATTTGGAAATAATAATGAACATTCACGATACCCCTAGAGCGGCGAGGCACCATGCTTCGGGAAGCTCTTGTGGGATTTAAGTCTTCCAGCTCCACGGCAAGCTCGAGGTAAGGAGTCGTATTCGTCGAATGTCCGCTTGAGGTTCTCAGTGCCTTCGTGGCGGGCTCTGGTATTCGTGTAGCTGCCTGGATACCTCAGTTCTGAGTTTAGAGGAAGGAAAGGGCATGCTACCTGCAGCAGCATCACGCCAGGTAAACCACTGCAGTGTTCAAAAGACGCAGTGCACGATTCGCTCCATCCACTTGCTGACAGCTTGGCCATCTCTCGTTCAGAGAAGAGAGTAACCTTGTTGCCCTGAGCTAGAGAGCGCGTACCACTCGACACGGGCGACACGTCGGTCCCGCTACGGAGAATGGGCACCGGCCAGCTGGCGGCTGTGCCTGCCCGGCCAGTGAGTGACGGAGGGGGCGGCCTCGGGGCGGGGCGGGCCTGCTCGGCCCAGCTCTGGGCTCCTGGCGTGGCGCGCCCCGTCCAGTCGTGGCAATCAACCGCGGCACTCGTGCTCCTCGTGGCCCGATAGAGTCGGCGACTGACTGCTCGTACTGTACAACGCGCACTTCGTCAAGTCCAAAAATGCACTCATCTTCGTCACGCTCAATGGCGTCCCTGAACTCGGTCGCTTCTCCGTTTCGGTTGATGCACTATTTTTTTTGTACATCTCCAAGGTTAATGATTTGTGGAGGACGTGGACCTCGTAGTCAGTGGAACGTTGAATATTAATCTTATCTTTTCTCATGTAAAGTGTATGCCAGGAAACTAGGAGTATAGGTCGTTCAAATGTCGTCAGTGCAACGTGCAGAGAAGCAAAATCAGAATAAATGAGATAGGGAAGTAGAAGGTACCAAACAAAAATCAGTATTAACAGAATATTCCGTCGGTTCTTGGTAGAACAACATTATAATATTGTATAATATTGTATATTGTCTAATATTGTATAATATTGTAGAACAAAATTAAAAATCAGTATAACTGATCCATTAAATATTTGCTGTGTAGTCGCATAAACGTTATTTTCCCTGATATTTCAGACGAATATCTTCCGTCCAGCTAAAGAACTGACCTCTGTTTTCCAACATTCCTTTACAACAGGGAGATGCAGCGGTACTAGCGCAGTTTACTGCTAGCACGGCTGCTAAGATAAATAATACAGATATTACCATCAGCGGTGTTGACAAACAGTAAAAACCGCTTAATCAACGAAGAACAGTGACCAGATGGAATCCCTGTCAGATTCCATACAGATTTTGCGACTTAGTTAGCCGCCATTTTAACTGTAAGATACCGTAGATTTGTTGAAAGGAAAACTGTGCCCTGTGTTTGGCACAAGAAGGGTAGCAGAGCTGGTTCATAAAAGAACCGTCTAACATCCTTGACGTCAATATCTTGTAGAATCCTAGGACGTATTCTGAGCTCATATAATACACTCATGTTCAGAAAAAAAAGGAGAACACCTCGAACGACAAGAGATAGGACGTTCGTATTCACAGGACACGTACATTCGTATGTTCTGCAAAAAATGATTAGCATTTGAACCGTGTCAGCCCGTGCGTGGTCAACATCGATATTGGGGCGGAACACCACTTACCGGTAAATGTGCCCGTCGCTGTAAACCGAAGTCAGTGGGTCAGCGTGACCTGAGCAGACGTGCAGGACGCCTCGCAGATCTTTCCGCGAACCCCACAGCCAAATCAGTGACTCTGAAAGACGGTGCATTATTGGTATGAGAGAATGTGATGCATCTGTCAGGGAAGTTGCTACTCGTGTGGGACAAAGTGTTCCGGCAGTGCAGCGCGCGTGTGCCGAATAGTTCACGGAAAGCTGCAGAACGCGACGAGATGCGTCAGTTCGAACCACCCATACCACCTTCCGAGAAGATCGACACCTCATCCGAATGGTACTACAGGACAGAACTGCGTCCTCCTCGACTCTGGCGCAACAGTGGAACACTACACTGTCAGGGGTGACAGTCCGTCGCCTTTTATTACGGCATGAGTTACGTGCGCGTCGTCCACTTCTACGCCTACCTTTGACGAATGTGCAGAAACATGCTACAAGGCAGTGGTGAATGGAACTGCGTCACTGGGGAGACGAATGGCATCAGATTGTGTTTTCTGACGAATCGAGTTTCTGTTTGTTTGAAAATGACGGCCGCATTTCGGTTCGTTGCAGAGCGGTACCACTTTGACTACTTCTGCACAAGACAAGCAGTGCCAACTCAAGGTTTTATGGTGTGGGGTGCAGCTGGGTAGAACCACAGCTCACAGTTGGTGTATGACCAGTGCACCGTAACCAGTGTGGCCTACGTAAATGACACCCTGCGACGCATAACCATAACGTTTCTGCACAACAACCCAGACACCATTTTTCAGTAAGGCAATGCACGGCCACGTGTTGCACGAACACGTGCCTTCTTGGCGTCACAGGATGTCAGCCTATCGTCCTGGCCCGCCACGTCACCTCACTTGTCGCCAATCGAAAATACGTGGGATATGGTGACGCGATGGATGCAGCGCTGTGAGCCAATGCCAACCACCACAGATCATCTTCGGAACCAGGTGAACGCAGCATGAATGGCTATACCACAGGACGCCATTCGTTTTTTTTACGCGTCGATGCCATCACACATGGAACGGCAACGGGACACGCGCTGAACCAAGGTGACTGAAATGCTAATCATTTCTGCGAAGCATACTAATGTACATGTCCTGTGAATATGAACGTCCTATCTTTGGTCGTTCAAGGTTTCTTTGTTATATGAATAAGAGTGCATAATGACGTGTATCAAACAGAATGACTTCCTCCATACCAACCAGCATGGATTCCGCATATATAAAGCATAAAATTGTGCACTTCACTGAAAAGAAACAGATAAATGTTGTTCTATGACTACAACACAATGAGTTAAAATCTGAATCACTCAACAGTGATGTTAAAGATTTGTCAAAGTTTGTAGCAACGGTTTGTAGGAACTTCAAGTCGAGCGATTGTCTCAAAATGTAGACAGTTGAAGACAGCCGCGAACGATCGTACGAAAGACTATGTTCAGTATTAAGTGAAGGATCTAGAGACATTTTTCAGTCCGTCTACTGATCACTTAGCGTTCTCTGACGCATTTAAACAACCTCTCTGTAAGTTGTTAGAGCGGGAAGAAATCCTAAAACGTGTAATTAGTAAACAAATTTACCGCTTTTCGTATATAAAGTTGTCTATAATGAATAATTTTCGGTTTTTGTAATAAGTACAGTCAATTACTTGAAGCATTTTATCTTAAAACATACGGTACACTTTAACAGTAATGAGACAACAGTGTCGGATTATTCTTCATATTTTCACTACCTGTTTCTTTCATGGAATAGGCGGTGGACTAATATGTGTAATGAAGATAATTGCACATCTCGCACAAGCCTTTTAAAGTATCTTGGAATTCTTAACTCATTTTCTAATAGGTTTGTTTCTCGACGGATTTCCTGCTGACAATAAAAATCTGTTCCAGGTGAAGTGTAATATAAAGTCGCAGCAGGAGATAAATGAGTTTCGCGTGGGCTTGGTGCCCTTGTCTAGGTTTCAGAATGGAGTTAAATTCTCTGGTGCTAAGATAATCAACCAGCTTCCGTCTAACAAAAGAAATCGAGAATTCGTAGGACAACAAACCAAAATTTAAAAAATTTCTTCATTTGTCACTCTTTCTAAAAGGTATCTGCCTGTCTTGATGCAGGGATTTAAAAATTCTGTGAGCTATACGTAAGTATCAATGTTTGTTTTCCAGCTTCGTGATGAACTGTACATAGTTACATGCGTGTCTCAAAGAAAAGACACTGTTGGCGATGAACAGCTCTACGAAATGAGCCCAGATTTTTCACTTATCGCGAGCTGTCACCTAAACCATTTCACCTATCTGTGAACTCTTCCCAGACCGATCCAAACTTTCATATGTCATACTGTCTTCATCGTAGGCTTGTAGTATTTACATGCAAGTATGGCAGAACAGACTGTACGTAGAACTCACTATTTACAGATGTAAGAAAATATCTTCCTTGCAAAATATCACTAAAATCAGGTAAGTAGTGGGCTAGTAATAGCAGGTGAACAGCACCTGTTTAGTGAAACTGAAGGAGGAGCATTTTTTTTTTAACGTAGCAGCCATGTAGCCATTATACGATGCAATGAAGAGCTGCAGTTACTTCTTTGGCTCTCCCTTTCAAACATAAGCAGCCCATCTGCGGTCACCAGATCCAGAAGACGAACAAATACGAAGTGTGTACAATTGTAAATAGTGCCTCAACCAATATTTCTCGTAGATTATACAAGGATTACATACAGAGTGCGACATTAATTTGCAAAGAATATACACCGCGCAACAGTATTACAGGATCACGTTTTCTAAATACCGTAACTCCTTCCCATTGCGATACTTAAGTTTGAAATTTGGCTCAAACGTGCGCCCAACCCTCGTCTCGTCTGTAATGATGCAAGAGCGAGGCGCCCTGCGACGTCTCCCTGGGGGACGGCGGCTCAAACAGCGGGGTGTCCAAGAAAAGGCCAGAGCGGGGAAGTTCATGTCCCGTGTAGGGTGGGTTAGTAACGTCACATTGGCACCAAACTTCCTTGCAATCCTGCCTAACGCCATCGCGGACGCGTCAGGAGAGGAGTTCCGACGATTTGAAGATTGTCACAGCCCCTCTTAACCACATTTCACACCTTGTTTTCATGCCTCTGGGATGGATATTAGAACCGAGACACCCGAGACACACAGAGTTGAAATCAGACGGTTTCTGCACGAGTGGCCGACGGAAACATTGCAGACACACAGCCGCAAAGAATCGACAGGGAAGGGCCTCGTGAGGGTGGCATCGAGGACCCGAATGACCCTGAGGCGCTGATTCCCACACATTTCGCGATCGCAATCGACAGTTCGCAGTGAGATGGGGAACAGCAGGACGTTCTTCACCGTCTTTGGGACCGCGCACCCCCTCAGGAGTTTCTATCCTTCTCTGAGGCTGTGTCCCCACCGCACGTGATCTCACCCATTTGGGGAGCAATACGACAGCAATGTTTACTCTCGTGTACAAGTTGGAAGAACTAG
Source organism: Schistocerca cancellata (assembly GCF_023864275.1). Classification (NCBI taxonomy): domain Eukaryota; kingdom Metazoa; phylum Arthropoda; class Insecta; order Orthoptera; family Acrididae; genus Schistocerca; species Schistocerca cancellata. Next base: position 518,953,894 of record NC_064634.1, on the reverse strand, counting down.
GTGATCCGAAACAGCAAAGAATGCTTATGCCTTCAGATGCTGCTCTCTTGTCTCCTCGTGTGGCGTCATCACGGGGAGGTGAAACATCGACAGGTGCGTGAGTTAAATGAGAAAGGCTCCTTCTAAGATCCCCCACTTCGGCAAAACGGTCGGTGGCGCCCATCCTACTTTACTGAGAGTTTTAAAAATGTTGCTTAGAGACAAAACCCGTGACGAAGTTCTACTCGCTTACAGACCGACAAACCCTTCGACAGTCCTCAGTTCCGGGTAGTCTACTATCAGGGGCGACAGCAGCGGTGTAACAGCGGAACTGCAGCAGTGTGCGCTGTCTGCAAGCACCTGTCGTGGCTTCTGTCTGGACGGGCACATTTTTAAGGTGCTCAAGAACGGTGGGTAGGTGCTACCTTTACTGTTTTATTCGTGCATGTGTCAATGTCGCACAAGCACTCTTTGCTACTTCGGATCAAGTTCAAATGTTGTCACGTGTTGTTGAACGGGCCCTGAACACGAGAGCAAAAAGTGCAGTTGCGCTGTGCAACAAAGGGGTCAGACCAAGTTTAACGGGGATGCAGTTCCACAACGTCCGAGGGCGTCAGCAGTGTCGAGAACGCCACCCTGTCACTCGTCACACTGCCACCTCCTTCGTATCGTACGACGCGCACAGGGTGGCACTGAGCAGAGCGGTGGTGACACTTACGCACCTCACACGTCACGTGAACTTCTGACCTGTGGCCTTTTTCTCACATATGTCGAAACCATGTTGTCTGAAGTACCGTAGAGGCCGATGTCGATGTTGCAGGCGCCATTGCACAGGGAAGTTGTATGCACCTTTGAGCCAAAACTTAACCGTCGCAGTGGCTGAAAATAAGGGGGTTTCGATAAAGTGATCCATTAATTCTGTTGCACACTTTTGTTACAGAAGACGTATTTAACTGTACATTTCACAACTGTGATGATAAAGCAAAATCATCACTTTGGTGTAACTGCTCATTCACGAACACTGTAACACTGCCAGTATCAACTATCAATAAGCTTGGAATAACTCTACTGCCTTGTATCGTGCCACAGCTAACCAGTGACCCTATGTTACAGGCATAAGATATTTCAAACATTTTGAATTTTGATGGATTCCGACCAACAACGTTTTCATGAGGTCATATGGCTACTGCTGTCTTAGTTCCTGCGATGGTTCATCTAATTTTAGAGCAACATGGCACTCTGAACTTGTGGTGGTCAGAATATATCGACAGTAAATATGTTAGAATACCAAGAACCTATAACAAAAGGTCTTTGAGCAGTTGCAGTAGTTCCTACCATAACGGAGCATCTCAAGATTTAGATTAATTATTTGCAATTATTGTAAAATGCAACGATAAATGCTTCTTTTTTAACTACATTCTTTACTTAATTGACACTCAGTGTGTGATTTATGACTACGTGACAAAATTTGTTTTATGAGGGATTGTGTACAGTTATTGTATGCACCTGCTCTAACGGTGTTACAAAATATTTCATATTTTGGTGGGAGTGGTGAAGTCGTAGTATGGAGCAGAACAAGACAACATGTCCAGTAAATAAGGGGTTCAAAAACGCACATATTAAGGTGCGTGAGCACTTGTTGACCTTCGATATTGTGACACACATCGCCCCTACTGCTAGCTCGCTCCTATTATGAACGATCCACATAATGCAGGAAACAAATGAGTATACAAATTAGAACACATTATTCTGTTATCATGAAACAGCAGAGATTCTCACGTAACCTGCTGACTGTGACATACTACCTACACTGGTGAGCCATTGCTCAAGTTGCTCAATATGGTCTCCATTCATAGTAAGGCATGCTTCTGTCCATTATATTAGGTATCATACACTGTGTGAAAAATTTCAAGTCGGTCACTGATGCACTGGTAGGAATTGCGATGCGTTATTATAGTGTTTCTACATCATTATCAGAGTATTTTCACTGTCATCACAACTAAGAATCCAAGGAATTAATAATAATAAATTTGTTAAGCACGATGTGTGCATGTGATTCCATCTACATCTATATTTACACACAGTCACTAGCAGAGGTTTCTTCGAACCAACTTTAGACTGTTTCTCTACCATTCTACTCAAAACTCTCAAAGAGCGCATGGGAAAAATGAACAACTAAACCTTTCTCCGCGAGCTCTGGTTTATCTAATTTCATTACAGTAATCACTTCTCCCTTTATAGGTTGGAGACAATAAAATTTTTTCACTTTCAGAGCAGAAACTCGGTCATTGAAATATCTTGAAAAGACCAAGCTGCAACGAAAAACGCTTTTGTTTTAATGATTATCCCATCAACTTGCGAATCACATCCGTGACAGCTATCCACTGTTTAGAGAAAATACGAGTTGTCCTCCTCTAACATTCAGCATGGTGTCAGTTTGTTCTACATCGTGTCTCCCTACCACTTTCGCGCAACGACGCTCTGAGCGTGTTTTTTAGGGAATTGACTAGTTTGAACCTGGGACCTGTTGCTGATAAGGAGACGTCAGACCACACATGACATGTAGAATTCAGAAGAGTTCAGTGAGACTAGTGATGCTATTACCAAATACTTAATGATTTCAGCGTCAGCTCCACTGCACTCCCTGTAAAAGAATCTTAATACTAACTAAATTTAGTGGAAGGGGTTCAAGGCTTTCCTATTTTTAGTTAGCTGGTAAAATAACGTCGAAAAAGCAGTTAAGTTTACCATTGAAATTTTATTCTACTAACAAAACATTGTTCATAAATTGCACTATTGATAAAAGGAAATGTTTTAATACAGGATGGTAAAAAACCAACTGCGTTCAACAAAAATGTGAACGAATATTCCCTGAATGGGTTTCCAAGTTCTACAATGGATCGAAGGATGACCTATGCCATATCACATCTATAATCTAGGTTTAAATTAAGTTTCACAAAAGAGAAAACAATAAAAAAAAAATGGCTGTGAGCACTATGGGACTCAACTGCTGAGGTCATTAGTCCCCTAGAACTTAGAACTAGTTAAACCTAACTAACCTAAGGACATCACAAACATCCATGCCCGAGGCAGGATTCGAACCTGCGACCGTAGCGGTCTTGCGGTTCCAGACTGCAGCGCCTTTAACCGCACGGCCACTTCGGCCGGCGAGAAAACAATCAAAATGGTCTACAGTGACCCTCAATTATCTTTAATTACTTATCTAACTTGTCGTAAATTACAGTGGCTGATGTGGCTTCTCAGTAACTATATAACAGAAAAATCATCGCGTTTCAGATTTTTACTTCAAGTGGCAAATGTGAACACCATGAGCTTTAATTGACGATCGACACTAGTATTACGCAAAAAGGGGGTGTAACAGATGAGACTTCTGCAGTTCTGAGTGAAGCTTTATGCGCTGTTATGTGGCATCGCGTGCGTTCATTACCTTGTCGGTGTTCGTCACGGGGCTGCGGTCAGCACAGCTCCGCTCACCTCGCTGTCTCCGAAGCAACTCTCCCCTAACTTCCCCTTACTACAATTTACCGAAGTTGGTTTAACAAAAACTATCTGGATGTGTTTTCATCTGACCAATCAGGGTCTCAATGCTAACCTTAAGCTCCGCCCACAAAAATTCTGTCTATCCAATGAGAAACGTTATAATTTTCGTGGTGGGGCAATGTTTTTAAAGTTTGCAACGTAACACAGACGCGAAAAAGTCTCACGCTAAAACGTGCAGCTGGTGTGGTCCTTTTAGCGTTATCGTAAGATCTATACTGTTCTTCTGGAGGGCTCTAGCTTTTAACATTGGCTGGAGGTTGGTCTTGACGTAACAGAGACGCGAAAAAGTCTCACGCTAAAACTTGCGGGTGGTGTGGTCCCAGCAGTTAGTTAGCGACTTGCGTGTCCGTCCGTCCCTTATAGTAGGGCCTTCCAGCTTAAAACGGTTCTGCTCTCGGCTTCTGTTCTCGTTTCTCCCCTCGGAACTGCGTCTGTCTCACGGTGGGAAGATATGAAATGCATTTAGGCATTCTTGTGTTAGTTTGTGGTATTCCATTTGCTCACTCGTTACTCGTATTACTTTGGTTAATTTAATGTCACGATTTATTCGGAGCTATGTGACGTACTACTGGATTTGCTTGTCACGTCAGGGTTTTCATGGAAGGTGTTGGATTTGCCTGACACCTTACATATCACCACCCTTCGAACTTAATTTTTGTACTGAAGTTAGGCAATGATTGAATCGTCATCTAAGTCAGTCAAAAATTATTTCTTTATCTAAATTTTGTTGCCTACTGTTCAGCCATGTTATTCTGGTTCTATGCTAGTTTGTATTACTAATTTATATTTTTATATTCTTCCAAATTATTCTCAAAAATGACAAGAGAAGAATATTTTTATGCTATTATTAATTTTTAATTATTTTCTTTCTTTATTTAAGTGTGAAGTTCGTTTTTTAAGAAGTTTGTTATCGAAAGTGAGGTGTCTATCACATCGATTTTCTTAGAAATATATTTTTTTATATAAATGTAGTAATTAAGTGAAATCTATTCCTAACACATTTTCTAAATATCATGTACAAGTAAAATGTTTTTGTTTCTAGACACTCATTTCAACATTGTTACACTAAGAAATAAGAATTATTTCCAAGAATTGCTTTGACAAAGAAATATACATACACAAGTATTGAGATATTATCCTAACAAATGGTACAAATGTTAAAAAAAAGGGAAAACATCCAACAAGATAATTGTTTATTCTTTGTTTTTATAAGGAGAAAATAAGTAAAATATAGTTATTCTATATTTTACTTATTTTCTCCTTATAAAAACAAAGAATAAACAATAGTTATTCTCCCCCCCCATGAACCATGGACCTTGCCGTTGGTGGGGAGGTTTGCGTGCCTCAGCGATACAGATGGCCGTACCGTAGGTGCAACCACAACGGAGGGGTATCTGTTGAGAGGCCAGACAAACATGTGGTTCCTGAAGAGGGGCAGCAGCCTTTTCAGTAGTTGCAGGGGCAACAGTCTGGATGATTGACTGATCTGGCCTTGTAACATTACCAAAACGGCCTTGCTGTGCTGGTACTGCGAACGGCTGAAAGCAAGGGGAAACTACAGCCGTAATTTTTCCCGAGGACATGCAGCTCTACTGTATGATTAAATGATGATGGCATCCTCTTGGGTAAAATATTCCAGAGGTAAAATAGTCCCCCATTCGGATCTCCGGGCGGGGACTACTCAGGAGGACGTCGTTATCAAGAGAAAGAAAACTGGCGTTCTACGGATCGGAGCGTGGAATGTCAGATCCCTTAATCGGGCAGGTAGGTTAGAAAATTTAAAAATGGAAATGGATAGGTTAAAGATAGATATAGTGGGAATTAGTGAAGTTCGGTGGCAGGAGGAACAAGACTTTTGATCAGGTGATTACAGGGTTATAAATACAAAATCAAATAGGGGTAATGCAGGAGTAGGTTTAATAATGAATAAAAAAATAGGAGTGCGGGTTAGCTACTACAAACAGCATAGTGAACGCATTATTGTGGCCAAGGTAGACACAAAGCCCATGCCTACTACAGTAGTACAAGTTTATATGCCAACTACCTCTGCAGATGATGAAGAAATAGATGAAATGTATGACGAGATAGAAGAAATTATTCAGGTGGTGAAGGGAGACGAAAATTTAATATAGTCATGGGTGACTGGAATTCGTCAGTAGGAAAAGGGAGAGAAGGAAACATAGTAGGTGAATATGGATTGGGGGGAAGGAATGAAAGAGGAAGCCGCCTTGTAGAATTTTGCACAGAGCATAACTTAATCATAGCCAACACTTGGTTCAAGAATCATAAAAGAAGGTTGTATACCTGGAAGAATCCTGGAGATACTAAAAGGTATCAGATAGATTATATAATGGTAAGACAGAGATTTAGGAACCAGGTTTTAAATTGTAAGACATTTCCTGGGGCAGATGTGGATTCTGACCACAATCTATTGGTTATGAACTGCAGATTGAAACTGAAGAAACTGCAAAAAGGTGGGAATTTAAGGAGATGGGACCTGGATAAACTGAAAGCACCAGAGGTTGTAGAGAGTTTCAGGGAGAGCATAAGGGAACAATTGACAGGAATGGGGGAAAGAAATACAGTAGAAGAAGAATGGGTAGCTCTGAGGGATGAAGTAGTGAAGGCAGCAGAGGATCAAGTAGGTAAAAAGACGAGGGCTAACAGAAATCCTTGGGTAACAGAAGAAATATTGAATGTAATTGATGAAGGAAGAAAATATAAAAATGCAGTAAATGAAGCAGGCAAAAAGGAATACAAACGTCTCAAAAATGATATCGACAGGAAGCGCAAAATGGCTAAGCAGGGATGGCTAGAGGACAAATGTAAGGACGTAGAGGCTTGTCTCACCAGGGGTAAGATAGATACTGCCTACAGGAAAATTAAAGAGACCTTTCTCCAAGAGAACCACTTGTATGAATATCAAGAGCTCAGATGGCAACCCAGTTCTAAGCAAAGAAGGGAAGGCAGAAAGGTGGAAGGAGTATATAGAGGGTTTATACAAGGGCGATGTACTTGAGGACAATATTATGGAAATGGAATGGGATGTAGATGAAGACGAAATGGGAGATCAGATACTGCGTGAAGAGTTTGACAGAGCACTTAAAGTCCTGAGTCGAAACAAGGCCCCGGGAGTAGACAACATTCCATTTGAACTACTGATGGCCTCGGGAGAGCCAGTCATGACAAAACTCTACCATCTGGTGAGCACGATGTATGAGACACGCGAAATACCCTTAGACTTCAAGAAGAATGTAATAATTCCAATCCCAAAGAAAGCAGGTGTTGACAGATGTGAAAATTACCGAACTATCAGTTTAATAAGTCACAGCTGCAAAATACTAACGCGAATTCTTTACAGACGAATGGAAAAACTGGTAGAAGCCGAACTCGGGGAAGATCAGTTTGGATTCCGTAGAAATGTTGGAACACGTGAGGCAATACTGACCTTACGACTTATCTTAGAAGAAAGATTAAGAAAAGGCAAACCTACGTTTCTAGCATTTGTAGACTTAGAGAAAGCTTTTGACAATGTTAACTGGAATACTCTCTTTCAAATTCTGAAGGTGGCAGGGGTAAAATACAGGGAGCGAAAGGCTATTTACAGTTTGTACAGAAACCAGATGGCAGTTATAAAAGTCGAGGGGCATGGAAGGGAAGCAGTGGTTGGGAAACGAGTAAGACAGGGTTGTAGCCTCTCCCCGATGTTATTCAATCTGTATATTGAGCAAGCAGTAAAGGAAACAAAAGAAAAATTCGGAGTAGGTATTAAAATTCAAGGAGAAGAAGTAAAAACTTTGAGGTTCGCCGATGACATTGTAATTCTGTCAGAGACAGCAAAGGACTTGGAAGAGCAGTTGAACGGAATGGACAGTGTCTTGAAAGGAGGATATAAGATGAACATCAACAAAAGCAAAACGAGGATAATGGAATGTAGTCAAATTAAGTCGGGTGATGCTGAGGGAATTAGATTAGGAAATGAGACACTTAAAGTAGTAAAGGAGTTTTGCTATTTAGGGAGTAAAATAACCGATGATGGTCGAAGTAGAGAGGATATAAAATGTAGACTGGCAATGGCAAGGAAAGCGTTTCTCAAGAAGAGGAATTTGTTAACATCGAGTATAGATTTAAGTGTCAGGAAGTCGTTTCTGAAAGTATTTGTATGGAGTGTAGCCATGTATGGAAGTGAAACATGGACGATAACTAGTTTGGACAAGAAGAGAATAGAAGCTTTCGAAATGTGGTGCTACAGAAAAATGCTGAAGATAAGGTGGGTAGATCACGTAACTAATGAGGAGGTATTGAATAGTATTGGGGAAAAGAGAAGTTTGTGGCACAACTTGACTAGAAGAAGGGATCGGTTGGTAGGACATGTTTTGAGGCATCAAGGGATCACAAATTTAGCATTGGAGGGCAGTGTGGAGGGTAAAAATCGTAAGGGAGACCAAGAGATGAATACACTAAGCAGATTCAGAAGGATGTAGGTTGCAGTAGATACTGGGAGATGAAGAAGCTTGCACAGGATAGAGTAGCATGGAGAGCTGCATCAAACCAGTCTCAGGACTGAAGACCACAACAACAACAATAGTTATTCTTTTATTTTTATGAGGAAAAAATAAGTGGCATATAGTTTTAGTATTTATTATACCTTACTTTTGTTCTTTATATTCTGTCCATTTCAGAACTAATGACATATTTTTATCGATAGTCTGTTTTTTTACTAAAGTCCATAGTCAATTTATTAGTTTATTAGCTGTCTGGTGTTTTTAACTTATTTAGTTTTTCACACATCTCTTTTCCACAATTCCTACATCACATAATTTGATTTCACACATTCACACAATCCTATGAATGTTTTAGCATGAGGTTGGCGAATGCTTTTGCACAAAGGTGATGGACTTGAGCGAGATGGATGTGGGCAAGTATTTGATGTACAGTTTCGGTCATCGTTCCTTGTTGGCTTTGCAAGTGTGTGTTGCTGTTGTGGAGGTCCCATAATGGAATGGAGCTGTGAGTACAGAATATCTTGGTGTACTGGCTTTGTATGCATGAAAGTCATCGTTATGTGTCGCTGAAAGCGGTCGTTTTTCATTGTAATACTTCTCAGACGACTAGTTTAGGATAGGGATTTGGGAAGGTATGTCGTCTATTCTTCACCCATCTTCTTTCTTGGTCTCAATCTTGCGAATCTTCAACTTCTGTTCATCCTGCTTTTTCTCTGCTTCTTACTTGCTTCTTGGTTCTTCTCTGGGCAGGATATGGAAATATTTATTGATAACTAGTCGCTTTGAAGTTCTCCTCTTAGTAACACTTTGATAAATTGTTTGGGCATGTCATTTCTACTTTGTGGACGTTTTCTTCAGTTTCGTGCATCAGCGTGCTGTTTAATAGCGGTAGTGTGACTTTCACACATATTTTTTTTTTTTGCCAGTGGTGGCTTGCCCAAGCAGTCTTCTCGTCAGGCCGTTTTTTGCTCGCTCCACTGAGTGGGGGCATTCGGAGACCCTTCTAGCGTTTGGCGTCCCATCGCATTTCTGCAGGGCTCTGGTACTCTGTGGTTCCGCTTGGCAGCAGGGTTCCGCCTAGCGGGCAGATTTATTGCCCACTCTACAAGGGCCCTCTGTTGGTCTCGCTGTCATTTCCCTTCTCTCGATGCTTCTGCCTTGTAGGAATTGTGTCTTGCTAATTACGTCCTTTTCTTTCTTGATACTTCTCGCGTTGCAACTTGTGGGTCGTTGCATCTCGTCCTTGCTGGAGTTTTCACAATGGTTCTTACAAAAAGTTTTACTTATAATCATCTATCATACATATATCTAGTACCTACATTGTTTTACGCCTTCTTAAAAGCTTTACAAATTTTGGCGCCCTTTCTATGTTACAATTCTAAGGTATTTTGAGTCTTAACTTATACAAGAAACCTCAAATTCGTTTTTTATTTTTGTGTAGTGTCGTGGTGTATAGCATTTTAGTATTTCATGCTGTTAGACTATCTACGCTTTATTCCTTCACCTTAATCTATGGTACTATTGGTGTTATTTTTGTTTTTATTGAAGCTACTGTCTTTTTCCCACCTTCCTCTATCTCCTGACGATTTTATCTGCAACATAATCTTGAAATATTGTGCTGATTATTTACCAGTAATAAAATTAATCTTCAAATTTGTACTGAAAGTGTTTATTACTGCCAGTCTTAGGTAAAAATACCTCTGCTTTATCTCGTAAAATACCCTGTAATTCTCTTTTACTGTGTTCCGAAATACCTTGAATTTCTTGCAATTTTTTGTCGTTTTTTTATGGACTTCTAACATGAGTTGAGGCGATTCCCCCTTTTGTGCATACCATTCTCATTCTTCATCCTCTTTATCTCGCGTCATTCTTAATTGTTTCTTTATAACTGGTATTTCTCTTAATTTTATCTTTTGCTGAAAGAGAAGTGTGACATTCCCTAATTTTACGCTACCTTTCCCCATATCTATTATCGCTCGTCTCTCATTTAAAAAATCTGCACCTATAATCAAATATACAGTTAGTTTACGTATAATCATGAAGTTGGCATCGAACTTTTGATCTTGGCACGAAAGAGTTAACCTTGTTTGTCTCGTAACTTCCGCAGCATTGTTTCTAATAGGACTTCTTACTTTAATCTTACGTGTTTTCAGAACTGGCAATTCCTCATTGGCATTACACTGCATGAATAAATGTTCTGAGATCGCAGTCAGTTCACTTCCGCTATCAACTACAATATTGACTGGGATATGCTTTCCCATGGCCTTCACAATTGGTTGAATTTGAAAGGGTTGGTTCTGTTCTTCTTCTTGCATCAACGAATCCTCCACTGAATCATACATGAGTCTTTTTAGGAATTTCCCTTGTGAATTCGAACTTTCTGTAGGATAAGCTTCGACTGCTACTTCGCTCTCTTTTATTTCCTCTTCTCTATTTCTTCCTTCATTTATGCTTTCTTCAACATCCTCTACTTTTTCCTCATCCTCGTCTATCTTCTCCTTATTCGTCGCTACTTCCACATAATCGCATCTAAATGCTCTAATTATTGCTTCATAACTTCCTTCATTATATACGTTGGGTTGTGTGCCCACTTGTAACTTATTTTCAACTTCTGTCGACTGCGCATTATCCTCATTGAATTCGCTTTCCCTGGTTTCCATCTCAAATAGCTCTACAATACTCATTACTTCGTCCTTTCCTCCTACATTCGTTGTGCATGCCTCTGGTAATTCATCTTCCTCGTCAGTATTCTCCCAATTAATTTCGTCCCAACACGATGTTGTTATTTTCTTGTCTTCGTTTTCATCTGGTCCCTGCAGATTTGTTCCTTCCCTCTTCTCTTCTCGTGATAAGATTTTTACTTCTCTGTTCAAGGTGCTGCAATTGTCCTGGGTCAGCGCGTCATTCTCTTTGCCATGGGCGCTTAGCTGTCAATTCGAACGTTTATCGGGATTTGGTGGTCTTACCTCCACCTCTTCTATCTGTATTCTCTTTTCTTGTTCAGCTTGTTGATAGTGGTTTCTTTGTTGATAATTTGTCGGTCTATTGGTTCTCCAGTACCCGTTCCGGTTGTCGTTATGCCCTCTGTAATAGTTGTTGCCGTTCATGGGTGAATTATAGCTATTGCCATATTCTCTTCTAAATTCATAACCGGTTCTTTGTTGAAATCTATTGTCGTTTCTTGGTGCGAAGTTATCACGTGGTTCGTAATTATTGTTTCTTCGTACTGTGTCTTGTGGATTCCACTGCTTTTTGCTTTCGTTTTCACGTGCGCTTCGTCTTTTTCTTGCTTCATCTTCCGAAAATATGAACTCTAGTTCCCTTAGAATACCTTTAAATGCATCAACGTCATTGCCTCCGCGACCTACTAATGATTGCTGGTCTTTCAATGGTAGCTTCATCGCGCATAATTTAATCAACTCTCCGTCACTGTATGGTACATCTAAGCATTGATTTTTCTTTGCCATTAATTCGAAAAATTTCACGGGACTCTTCTCTCCTGAATTTTCAAAATATGGGTTCTGTAATAATTCGTACTTCACTCTGTTCTGTGCTTCGATGGACCAATATCGTGAGAGAAACTTCTCTCCGAAATCTTCGTACGATCGGCATGTCGCTGCAACATTCTGCATTGTTTCTGCGACTGTTCCTGACATGTGTGCACATATAAATTCTAATTTGTGTGCTAGCGTCCAGTGTTCTGGTAATCCTACTCGGAATTGATCAATAAAAGTTCGTGGATGTAATGAGTTTCCTTCTCGAAAGTGTTGAAATTTTCTGACTGTGAGGAAATGATCGTTGTCGTACTTCGTCATAGTTCCATATGAAATTCGCGATTCTTCGTCACTTTTGTGTCTGATCATTTCTCCCGTCGTTCTTTCCAGTTGAGGTAGATCCATTGGATATTGTCCACTGTAACTTTCGCCTACCCTTGCGTAGTATCGTTGGAGTGGTACGCAATAATTTTCTTCCATCGGTTGTGAGCGTGTAGCTGAATGCATTGCACTGTACTCTTCGTGACCTGGCTTTCCATTGTCACGTCTTGGTTGGGTATCTTGTCTGGCTAACCTTGCTGCTTCATTGCACGATCCAAACTGTCTTGAAAGATACATTTGGGTTCCGCATGTGTTTGTGATGACGTTTGTTCATCAAGAATTTCGAAACGTGTTTGTTGCTGTGCAGGCTGTATGATTTCACGTATGTTACTTTCCGCCTGTGATTGGAATTGCAAATGTGTAATATCTTCGTTAATTGCTTGTTTTTCCGGTGCTGTTACAGATACGGATGTGGTTGCAGACTCTGTGCTTGTTCGATCCCGTTCACTACGCTCTTCAATGGTTTGCAACAACTCTGTTCGCAATTTCTGAAATTGTCGCTTCGTTTGCGCTTCTATTTTGACTATGCGGTTATCATATGTTTTCAGCGCTGCTTTTGTGATACGTTTGTGTAACACACTGTTTTCAACAATTTCACGCGCTGTACCTGCTGCTTGTCTAGTAATTTCGTTTATCTGTTTCTCTAGTTTCTTGACTTCTCCCTGGGTGTAATGTTTTGATCTCGTCCTGAATGTCATTACGCAATGTTTGTACGTCCGCTTGTACCTTGTCAATGTCTGTTCTCAATTGACTTTGACCTGTTATTAAGTTTCCTATCACTTCTCGAGATTCTTTTGCGTCGTCTTCAATAGGACTTAGGTGTAACTGGATTTTTTGTTTTGTTCTCTAATCACACTCATTTGTCTCGTGGTTTCTGCATTCTGAATTTGAATTTGGTTCGCTATTTCTTTATTTTGCCTTGTCATGGTTTCCGTAATTTGTTGTAACAATTCTTCCAGATTGGTGGGTCCTATTGCGTTTACTTCCGACGTCCTACGCTCTGTGTTTTCGCCCAAGTGTTGGTTCGCAACCGATTGCATTGAACTGTGCTGTGACACGTTTCTGCTCGCATTCCCTGTACTCTGTGGTGAGGGAGCTCTGATTACTTGTACTATGGGTTCTACGTATTCAAGACGCAAGTTAGAATCCTCATTGAGTCTCTCTACTTTCCTGCTCCTCTGTCGTATGCTGACTTATGTTTTCTATGCCTTGACGTACATTATCCCTGCTATAGTGCGTTATATGTCCTATTTCTCGCGATACTGCATCGTCTGTTGTACTGTCCTCTATTCTCTGTCCATTTTCATGCTGGGTCTCTATCTCAATTCGGTCAAGGTCTCGATCTCCCATTACTAATCTTTCCGAATCCCTTATTATCTGTTTTAAAAGCAATTCATGCGCCATACTTCGAGTCAACATGCGCTCATACGATCTCACGCGTTTCATAAACTTTTTGTTCACGCGACTTAGCAATCAATTCACTTACTTGTTGGGTCAGAACCAACTTGTCAACGATGTATCCGCCACCTGTGCGCTTGCATTGGAGAGAAAACATAATTCTAACAATATTAAAATTCATAACTAAGTTATGCTATTGTCTCTGCCAGGATGTCTCACTTTGATTGAATACTTTCTTACAATCTATCGCTGCAGCTACTGTTTTCGACTATTTATAACGTTCAAAAAAATTTTTTTTTTACGAAAATTTTTCAACAGGATATTTTTCTGACCTAGTTAGGCATGTGGTCGACCTTCAATCATGGTATTTTACCATCCTGGCAGGTTCGCCATTTTCTAACATTCTGCGTGTTGTCTGTTTGTTCTATATTGTGTCTCCCTACCACTTTCGCGCAACGACGCTCTGAGCGTGTTTTTTAGGGAATTGACTAGTTTGAACCTGGGACCTGTTGCTGATAAGGAGACGTCAGACCACACATGACATGTAGAATTCAGAAGAGTTCAGTGAGACTAGTGATGATATTACCAAATACTTAATGATTTCAGCGTCAGCTCCACTGCACTCCCTGTAAAAGAATCTTAATACTAACTAAATTTAGTGGAAGGGGTTCAAGGCTTTCCTATTTTTAGTTAGCTGGTAAAATAACGTCGAAAAAGCAGTTAAGTTTACCATTGGAAATTTTATTCTACTCACAAAACAATGTTCATAAATTGCACTATTGATAAAAGGAAATGTTTTAATACAGGATGGTAAAAAACGAACTGCGTTCAACAAAAATGTGAACGAATATTCCCTGAATGGGTTTCCAAGTTCTACAATGGATCGAAGGATGACCTATGCCATATCACATCTATAATCTAGGTTTAAATTAAGTTTCACAAAAGAGAAAACAATCAAAATGGTCTACAGTGACCCTCAATTATCTTTAATTACTTATCTAACTTGTCGTAAATTACAGTGGCTGATGTGGCTTCTCAATAACTATATAACAGAAAAATAATCGCGTTTCAGATTTTTACTTCAAGTGGCAAATGTGAACACCATGAGCTTTAATTGACGATCGACACTAGTATTACACAAAAAGGGGGTGTAACAGATGAGACTTCTGCAGTTCTGAGTGAAGCTTTATGCGCTGTTATGTGGCATCGCGTGCGTTCATTACCTTGTCGGTGTTCGTCACGGGGCTGCGGTCAGCACAGCTCCGCTCACCTCGCTGTCTCCGAAGCAACTCTCCCCTAACTTCTCCTTACTACAATTTACCGAAGTTGACTTAACAAAAACTATCTGGATGTGTTTTCATCTGACCAATCAGGGTCTCAATGTTAACCTTAAGCTCCGCCCACAAAAATTCTGTCTATCCAATGAGAAACGTTATACTTTTCGTGGTGGGGCAATGTTTTTAAAGTTTGCAATGTAACAGAGACGCGAACAAGTCTCACGCTAAAACGTGCAGCTGGTGTGGTCCTTTTAGCGTTACCGTAAGATCTATACTGTTCTTCTGGAGGGCTCTAGCTTTTAACATTGGCTGGAGGGTGGTCTTGACGTAACAGAGACGCGAAAAAGTCTCACGCTAAAACTTGCGGGTGGTGTGGTCCCAGCAGTTAGTTAGCGACTTGCGTGTCCGTCCGTCCCTTATAGTAGGGCCTTCCAGCTTAAAACGGTTCTGCTCTCGGCTTCTGTTCTCGTTTCTCCCCTCGGAACTGCGTCTGTCTCACGGTGGGAAGATATGAAATGCATTTAGGCATTCTTGTGTTAGTCTGTGGTATTCCATTTGCTCACTCGTTACTCGTATTACTTTGGTTAATTTAATGTCACGATTTATTCGGAGCTATGTGACATACTACTGGATTTGCTTATCATGTCATGGTTTTCATGGAAGGTGTTGGATTTGCCTGACACCTTGCACTTCTTTGGACTTTTTCGATGTCCTCCATCAACACTGTCTGGTGAGGGTCCCATACCACACAGCAGTACTCCAGCAGAGGACCTGTTGCAGCTGCTAGCTGTTTGTTCCCATAAATCATAGTCTTTGGTCTGTCTTCCTCCCAAGATTATCTATGTGATAATTCCAACTTAAGTCATTGACAATTATAAATCGTAGGTATTTATTGTGAAATGTGGCAAGTCCTTCTGCGAGTCTTTTTCATTCTTTATGTTTCTTTGGTTATGTACGCGGAGAGGAGTTGAATTACCTTGACAGCATACGTGTTATCACAGTGGTACGATGTGATCAGTTCACTTCCCTTTCTTAATTTTCTTATAATCTAGCTTGGTGCCCACTTCCTGGGCTTACTTTAGAAGTGGAGAGTGCTGTGAAAATGAGATTAAAGTCATATTGTAAGACCCGACGAAACGAGCCATGGGGCTACATCTTTGGCCCCTCCCAGAAGGAGGAAGAATTGGAGGTGGGGATGAAAGTAACTTGAGTGTAGTGCTGGCAGACAAACCATCGTCGATTGATGACAGTCAGCAGGTGGCCAAAATAGAGAGACCTCCATTCCAAAAAGTTGCGGCGCTCTACCAGTGGTACTTGTTGCGAGCATGTGAAGTGACATGCTTATGAAGATAAACATCTGGCGTTCCTAAAAATACGAAAACAGTCCTGATCTACTTTGCGGACAGATGGTGTAGCAGAATTGGCTACTAGCCTCCTATCGAGCTTTTTACATTTTCACATGACCTATAATGTGAGGCTAGTTTATGGCAGAATGATCACCTATTGTTGTGTTAGCTCTGATGTCACACAGACGTAACACATGTGAGCAAGCCTTTTAGAAAAGAGCGGAATAAATGCGATTCATTGCCTTGTTGGCGTTGCGGCCTATTTTGGCGCGAAATCTTGCATATGAAACAATTATGCCATTGGGAGGCGCTGGGAACTTTTTAGAGGATTGGTGGACTGCTACGGTCCCAGGTTCGAATCCCACCTCGGATGTGGATGAATGTGATGTCCTTAGCTTAGTTAGGTTTAAGTAGTGCTAAGTTATAGGAGACTGATGACCTCAGACAAGTCCCATAGTGATCAGAGCCATTTGAACCATTTTTGGGTTGGTGGATGCATAGTGTTGGCGGGAAGACAAGCTTCATTGTGAAATTTCCCAAGTTCTGCAGGACCTGTTGGCGTTGGTTCCACACAAACTATCACCGAGATCATCATAGTAAAGCTATTGTGCCTGTCTCATGGAGTTAGATCCGGGATTTGATGCAATTCCACTTCTATCAGTAACTTTTGATCTCGTGGTATCGGTTAGCAAGGCATAAAGTAGAGCACATATTTGTATCATTCTTGTCATGATAACTCTGTTTTACTGCATTAAGATTGGTATGTGGTTGATAATAAACGATAGTGTTATTTAAATCGTGAGTTCATTATCATAACCAGTGATAATATTGTATCGATTCTGCACCTTCAGAGTTTTCGCTAGGGCCGGTCATTTAAAGCTTTAGTACATCCGTTCGGCCCACTAAATTTAGCACTGGGTCTCAAGGGTGCGTCTGATTCTCGATTAATCTCAGATTCAAATAGATGTCACATTTTTCTCTCACACTTAGGGTTTTGCAAGTCGAACTGACAGCCTTTAAATTTATGTGATCTATCATGCAATCAAACTTAAATATAGATTAGGAACAGCAGAGGTCCTGTAACACTTGCTTGGGGATTGCCAAATATCATTTACGCTCTACTCCCTGACCTTCTGTTGATTACTATACACTGTAACATTTATGACAGGAAACCAGCACAGCTGAGACAATACTGATAGCCACACAATTGTCTTATGAGGAACGGTGTCAAGAGCCTTCAGGAAATCTATAGATATGGAATCAATATGACATCCGCTGTCGATAGCGCTGTCCTCGTCGGGCAATAAAGAGCTAATTGTGTTTACGAGAACAATATCCTGCAAATCCGCTCTGAATATGTGCCAACAGATCGTTTTCTTCGAGTTAATTCATAGATGTTCAAACACAGTATATGTTCAAAAATTTTGCTGCAAACCGGCGTCAGTAATATGGGTCTGCAACTCATCAGATTATTTCTATTTCGTTTCTCGAGTATTGGTGTGTATTGTGCAAGTTTCCAGTCTTTAGGTAGAGATCATTTGTCGAATGAGCGGTTGTATACGATTGCTATGTATGGCAGTATTTTATCAGCATTGGTGTGACCTGTGCGAGTTTCCAGTCTTTAGGTATGGATCTTTCGTCGAGTGAGAGGTTGTATATGATGGCTCTGTATGACGCTATTATATCAATATATTCTTAAAGGAACCTAATTGGTATACAAGGTGGACCGGAAGATTAGCCTATATTATTTAAGCTGCTTCCCTATATCCATGACACCTACTTCTAAGTACTTGTGTTGGCAGCTGTTCTTGATTCAAATTCTGGAGTATCTACTTTGTCTTCTTTGGAGAAGGAATTTCAGGTAACCGTGATTAGTAACCATGCAACTATGCTTTAATAGCACAGTGATGGGTAATATCACTATTGGTATAGTGGAGTGAATGCACTGATTGTGTCCTACCCCTGGTGTACTTTACACACGACCAGAATCTCTTTGGGTTATCAGTCAGATTTCCCTGTGGGAGCTAATAACAGCATCTTTCAGTGAAGTCCCCAATAAGCTACGAGTTTCAGTAAAGCATCGCCAGTGTTGTAGATTTGTGTCCTTTTAAATTTTGCATGCTTTTTTGGTTGCTTCTGCAATAGTGTTCCGAATTGTTTTGTGTACCATGGAAAATTAGTATCATGTTTTACTAATTTATTTCGTATATATCTCTCAACTGCCATGTATACTGTTTCCTTGGATTTAAGCTACGTCTGGTCTACACTTAGATACTGTAGTTAGTTTGGAAGGAATGGAGACTGTCTTTTAGGAAGGCACCAAGCGAATTTTTATTTGTTTCTTCAAATAGATATATTTTGCGTACACTTTTGGTAGAGTTGCATGTTGAAGTGACCAGTCTCGCCACGACGATCTTGTGGCCAGTAATTCCTGGCCTTGTGACAGCCAGAGCGAGAGCACCAGCAGCAGCGAGTACTCTTTGTATAAAGCGTTTATTTTGCATTTTGTTTACGACCTTCCACTAAGGAAGGGATTCTATTTGTGTTTATCTGCTCTGCATAGTAACTAACAGTTCTTGATAAAACTTTACGTAGTTTTCGTGTTAGATTTCTTAGTGTTTTCTTGATCGTTTAGAACAGAAAGCGCCCTAAAACCGTCTTTTGTTTGTTTCGCGGCCGTTAGCCACTAGTCACTTGAATCAGCAGTTGTCTTGTGACAGCCAGAGCGAGAGCACCAGCAGCAGCGAGTACTGTTTGTATAAAGCGTTTATTTTGCATTTTGTTTACGACCTTCCACTAAGGAAGGGATTCTATTTGTGTTTATCTGCTCTGCATAGTAACTAACAGTTCTTGATAAAACTTTACGTAGTTTTCGTGTTAGATTTCTTAGTGTTTTCTTGATCGTTTAGAACAGAAAGCGCCCTAAAACCGTCTTTTGTTTGTTTCGCGGCCGTTAGCCACTAGTCACTTGAATCAGCAGTTGTCTTGTGACAGCCAGAGCGAGAGCACCAGCAGCAGCGAGTACTGTTTGTATAAAGCGTTTATTTTGCATTTTGTTTACGACCTTCCACTAAGGAAGGGATTCTATTTGTGTTTATCTGCTCTGCATAGTAACTAACAGTTCTTGATAAAA
This sequence comes from Schistocerca cancellata, assembly GCF_023864275.1. Taxonomy (NCBI): domain Eukaryota; kingdom Metazoa; phylum Arthropoda; class Insecta; order Orthoptera; family Acrididae; genus Schistocerca; species Schistocerca cancellata. The sequence goes on along the minus strand of NC_064634.1, from coordinate 518,934,820 downwards.
CTTTACGTAGTTTTCGTGTTAGATTTCTTAGTGTTTTCTTGATCGTTTAGAACAGAAAGCGCCCTAAAACCGTCTTTTGTTTGTTTCGCGGCCGTTAGCCACTAGTCACTTGAATCAGCAGTTGTCTTGTGACAGCCAGAGCGAGAGCACCAGCAGCAGCGAGTACTGTTTGTATAAAGCGTTTATTTTGCATTTTGTTTACGACCTTCCACTAAGGAAGGGATTCTATTTGTGTTTATCTGCTCTGCATAGTAACTAACAGTTCTTGATAAAACTTTACGTAGTTTTCGTGTTAGATTTCTTAGTGTTTTCTTGATCGTTTAGAACAGAAAGCGCCCTAAAACCGTCTTTTGTTTGTTTCGCGGCCGTTAGCCACTAGTCACTTGAATCAGCAGTTGTCTTGTGACAGCCAGAGCGAGAGCACCAGCAGCAGCGAGTACTGTTTGTATAAAGCGTTTTTGTACTTATTTGCTGCGCTTAGCTTTTAAATAGTTTTTCTGGGAAAACCTAGCGTAGTTTTCGCGTCTCGTATTTCAGTGAGTGTTTCTTGATTATCAGAGTAGCTCATCAGAAGATTATCTTGGGAATTTGTCACCGTATAGGGTAGGGTAAACATAGTCATGTGTAGGGACTGTGGTTGTTGTGAGCGGACGCAAGGAGAATTGGCCACTCTTCGGGGGCAGGTGGAGGCTTTGTCTGTTAGGCTCATCGAGCTCGAGGCGCAGGCGTCGGCTCGTAGTGGCGTTGGGGCAACTGTGGTGAGACCTATGCCTACTTCGGTGGCCTTGGAATCACATGGAACCTCTGATGTCGCTGCGTCTTCCGGCAGTGAGCATCTTACCGGTCAGCCATCACTCCAGGGTGAATGGCGGACAGTGGTGGGCTCGCGCGTGCCTGGCTGAAAGGCGAAGGTGGGATCTGGCCGCGTGGCAGCTGCCTTACCCCTTTCCAACAGGTACGGGGTGCTTCCTAGTGGTGATGACATCGTTTCCGAGCCACCACAGGATGCCTCGCCTGTTGGGCCAGTGGCCGATTCTCCGGCAAGGTCCCGACAGTCACAGAGGGCGGGCCTATTAGTTATAGGGAGCTCCAACGTTAGGCGGGTTATGGAGCCCCTCAGGAAAATAGCGGGTAGGTCGGGGAAGAATGCCAGTGTGCACTCGGTGTGCTTGCCGGGGGGTCTCGTCCGTAATGTGGAGGAGGCCCTTCCGGCAGCTATTGAACGCACTGGGTGTGACCGGCTGCAGATAGTAGCACATGTCGGAACGAATGACGCCTGCCGCTTGGGTTCTGAGGCCATCCTTGGTTCCTTCCGGCGGCTGGCTGATTTGGTGAAGACAACCAGCATCGCACGCGGAGTGCAAGCTGAGCTTAATATCTGCAGCATAGTGCCCAGAGTCGATCGCGGTCCTCTGGTTTGGAGCCGTGTGGAGGGTCTAAACCAGAGGCTCAGACGACTCTGCGACTATAATGGTTGCAAATTCATCGACCTCCGTTATTGGGTGGAGAACTGTAGGGCGCCCCTAGACAGGTCAGGCGTGCACTACACACCGGAAGCAGCTACTAGGGTAGCAGAGTACGTATGGCGTGCACACGGGGGTTTTTTAGGTTAGAGGCACCCCCCCTTGGGCGAAACGATAAAATACCTGACGGCTTACCAGAGAGGACATTATCATCGTTGATAAAGAACGTCCGTCCTCAGAGACCAAAAACAGGAAAAGTTAACGTAATATTGGTAAACTGCAGGAGTATCCAGGGCAAGGTTCCTGAATTAGTATCTCTTATTGAAGGAAATAGTGCGCATATAGTATTAGGAACGGAAAGTTGGTTAAAACCGGAAGTGAACAGTAACGAAATCCTAGACACAGAATGGAATATATACCGCAAGGATAGGATAAACGCCAATGGTGGAGGAGTATTTATAGCAGTAAAGAATTCAATAATATCCAGTGAAGTTATTAGCGAATGCGAATGTGAAATAATCTGGGTTAAGCTAAGTATCAAAGGTGGGTCAGATATGATAGTCGGATGCTTCTATAGACCACCTGCATCAGCAACCGTAGTAGTTGAGCGCCTCAGAGAGAACCTGCAGAACGTCGTGAAGAAGTTTCGTGATCATACTATTGTAATAGGGGGAGACTTCAATCTACCAGGTATAGAATGGGATAGTCACACAATCAGAACTGGAGCCAGGGACAGAGACTCTTGTGACATTATCCTGACTGCCTTGTCCGAGAATTACTTCGAGCAGATAGAGAACCAACTCGTGAAGCTAACGTTTTAGACCTCATAGCAACAAATAGACCGGAACTTTTCGACTCCGTGAATGTAGAAGAGGGTATCAGTGATCATAAGTCAGTGGTTGCATCAATGACTACAAGTGTAATAAGAAATGCCAAGAAAGGAAGGAAAATATATTTGCTTAACAAGAGTGATAGGGCACAAATCGCAGAATATCTGAGTGACCACCATCAAACGTTCATTTCTGAGGAAGAGGATGTGGAACAAAAATGGAAAAAATTCAGAAACATCGTCCAGTACGCCTTAGATAAGTTCGTACCGACTAAGGTCCAAAGCGAGGGGAAAGATCCACCGTGGTAAAACAATCATGTACGAAAGGTACTACGGAAACAAAGAAAGCTTCATCATAGGTTTAAGAGTAGTCGAATCATAGCTGATAAGGAAAAGCTGAACGAAGCGAAAAAGAGCGTAAAGAGAGCAATGAGAGAAGCATTCAACGAATTCGAACATAAAACATTGGCAAACAATCTAAACAAGAACCCTAAAAAGTTTTGGTCATATGTAAAATCGGTAAGCGGCTCTAAATCCCCTATTCAGTCACTCGTTGACCACGATGGCACCGAAACAGAGGACGACCGAAGAAAGGCAGAAATACTGAATTCAGTGTTCCGAAACTGTTTCACTGCGGAAAATCGTAACACGGTCCCTGACTTCAGCCGTCGCACGGACGCCAAAATGGAAAATATTGAAATAAACGATATCGGAATTGAAAAACAACTGCTATCACTTAGTAGCGGAAAAGCATCCGGACCAGACGAGATACCCTTAAGATTCTACAGTGATTATGCTAAAGAACTTGCCCCCTTTCTATCAGCAATTTATCGTAGATCGCTGGAAGAACGTAAAGTACCTAGCGACTGGAAGAAAGCGCAGGTCGTTCCCATTTTCAAGAAGGGTCATAAATCAGATGCGAATAATTATAGGCCTATTTCGCTTACGTCAATCTGTTGTAGAATAATGGAACATGTTTTGTGTTCTCGTATTATGACGTTCTTAGATAATACAAATCTCCTTCATCATAACCAACATGGATTCCGCAAACAGAGATCATGTGAAACTCAGCTCGCCCTATTTGCCCAAGAAATTCACAGTGCCGTAGACACTGGCGAGCAGATTGATGCCGTATTCCTGGACTTCAGGAAGGCATTTGATACGGTTCCGCACTTACGTTTAGTGAAAAAAATACGAGCTTACGGAATATCGGACCAGGTTTGTGATTGGATTCAGGATTTCCTAGAAGGAAGAACACAACATGTCATTCTTAACGGTTCAAAATCTGCAGATGTAGAGGTAATTTCGGGAGTACCGCAAGGAAGCGTGATAGGACCTTTATTGTTTACAATATACATAAATGACTTAGTTGACAACATCGGTAGCTCCGTGAGGCTATTTGCAGATGACACGGTTGTCTACAAAAAAGTAGCAACATCAGAAGACTCGTACGTACTCCAGGAAGACCTGCAGAGGATTAATGCATGGTGCGACAGCTGGCAGCTTTCCCTAAACGTAGATAAATGTAATATAATGCGCATACATAGGGGCAGAAATCCATTCCAGTACGATTATGCCATAGGTGGTAAATCATTGGAAGCGGTAACGACCGTAAAATACTTAGGAGTTACTATCCGGAGCGATCTGAAGTGGAATGATCACATAAAACAAATAGTGGGAAAAGCAGGCGCCAGGTTGAGATTCATAGGAAGAATTCTAAGAAAATGTGACTCATCGACGAAAGAAGTAGCTTACAAAACGCTTGTTCGTCCGATTCTTGAGTATTTGCTCATCAGTATGGGACCCTTACCAGGTTGGATTAATAGAAGAGATAGACATGATCCAGCGAAAAGCAGCGCGATTCGTCATGGGGACATTTAGTCAGCGCGAGAGCGTTACGGAGATGCTGAACAAGCTCCAGTGGCGGACACTTCAAGAAAGGCGTTACGCAATACGGAGAGGTTTATTATCGAAATTACGAGAGAGCACATTCCGGGAAGAGATGGGCAACATATTACTACCGCCCACATATATCTCGCGTAATGATCACAACGAAAAGATCCGAGAAATTAGAGCAAATACGGAGACTTACAAGCAGTCGTTCTTCCCACGCACAATTCGTGAATGGAACAGGGAAGGGGGGATCAGATAGTGGTACAATAAGTACCGTCCGCCACACACCGTAAGGTGGCTCGCGGAGTATAGATGTAGATGTAGATGTACCAGTTTTGATATTCGCTGTTTCCACCGGATTATTTGTTGCTAGGAGATCGAGTATGTGTTCGCAGCTATTTACACGTCGAGTAGGTTCCTGAAGAAACTGCTCAAAATCATTTTCGAAGAAAGCATTTAGTTCAGTTTATGGCGATCTTGTATGTCTAACAGCGGCTTTGAACACGTATTTTCGCCAACATATCGACTGTAGACTGAAGTCAGCACCCGCTATAAATGTATGACTGGAATACCTATTTCAGGTGAAATTTTCAGCAAATGAGTCATTGAGTGGAATTGGGTGGTAGCTAAAAGGAACCAGTTAGTAATTTCGTCCGATTGTCAAGCATAACCTGTACCCACACTAACTTACAGGAACTATCTACTCCGATCTCGATAGAAGATAGTCTACTTCTAACAGCAACAAACATTCTGTCACCAATCGTATTTTATGAATCATTTCTGAACATCGTTATGTCATTTTCTCCGGCTATCGGTGCCTATAACGATTTGAGCTTCCCAGTGCTTTCTATTAGCGCTGGTTCTCTCCCAACACAGCGACGACAACAGAAAACTACAATACTAATCGTTGCTGGGCCTGCCCTCGCCCTGTGCTTCTCCTGCAGGCTTTGAGACTGCTGCTCTTTCTGTAGCTTCCAGTGACCCTCGACCCTAAAAAAGCGATCAGTCCCTTCCACACAGCCTCTGCTACCCTTGTAGCCGCCTCCTTTGTAAATTCGACTCCTGAGCTGTTAATGGAATCCGAAACCCCACCACCATATGGCCCAAGCCGAGGAATCTGCAACGTACATTGTCGCAAAAACGTGTGACCCTCTCATTTATACCCTCCACTCTGCTCTGTACCGAAGGTCCTAAGTCGACCTCTGTCTGGCTTCAAGCAAGACTGGTTGTCTTTACGAGTTTAGCTAATCGAATGAAACCAAAGAGTATCTCTTTAAGTTATGCTTGGGAGGAACGAGCTGGCAACGAAATGGACCTCTCGGACCAATCCATTGCCCATTAAAAGCCTTTGTGAGGTGTTCTCGCACATTCCGGAGAAAATAGACTGGTGTTCTATCACCTTTCACTTATGATACATATTTCCAGCCGTTGTTGGTGGTAGGGGAATACAGTCTGCTAATTGCTGGAAAATAAATCTCAATGATTGTACTGACAATATCCTGAGTCAGAGATGTTATTTCGGCATACAGGACAGGTGCTCAATGGTTGTTTCTATTTGCAGGACCATAACTGAATATCATATCTCCCATACCCCATATGAAATAATAGGATTCCATTATGTGGTAAGTGCAAAGATGAAAATACAATATGAAAGCATTTCACAAACTCACCAAAACACGAAGTGATTCCATTAGAACTAATGTATATGCACTAGCTGTACTCACCCAGAACTGTGAATACTGTTTACTCGTAACAACACTAACAGGTGTTCGTTCACTGCGTGCTGTATCCATGGGCAGTAACAGAGGAGTGTATCCTCGTTTGTCTACTGTATTCTGTAGGTCGTTCGTAAAAGCAAAGACCTTGGAGTAGAAGAAATATGCTTCACAGTACTGAAGATGAAGAAGTGCCCATAGCTCTTAAGGTATTTTAGAGCCCATATTTATTAGATGTTTTGGTATTGCTTTGAACAATTGTACTAAGCCACAAAATATAGAATACCTTTTTGTTAATACCCTGTGCAGTTGATCTCTTTTAGTACATATGGTCAGATTGAAACCCAAATGGATTGTCGAAATAGAAATAAAAGGGTTAAATGAGAGTCATGACAAGGAGAATTGAAAAGAAAATTGAGGAAAATAGGGGGGAAGAGGAGTTCAAGTTCATAAAAAAGATAGAGGAACAAGAGTTCATACAGATTGACTGAGGGTAATTGGAGGAAGAAAGATAGAAATGAAAAATGAGGTGGATATTAGTTTCATAGACTGGGGGAAGCCTTTTGGTAGAGACAACTGGGGTATGCTGCTGAGAATATTAAAAGATGTGGGTACAGAGTGGAAAAATAGAAGTTTAATGAAGGAGATGTGTACAAAGCAAAATTTGACAGCTTATGGAATGAGGATATGATAGAGATGCACACTGAAAGGAGTGTAAGGCAAGGATGCTCAGTGTCACCGAAGCTATTCAACACACATCAGGAAGAACTGATATCTAAGGCTCTAGAGCATGGAAGAGGCATTGGAGGAGAAAGGATAAAAATTGTTAATTATACGAATGATGAATCAATGTGTGTGAAACTGGTTCTGATGTATCTTTCTACCACAGCTGCACAAGGCCGCTGTGTGACTGTTTTAGGAATTTGTGTTGAACCAGCGGCCTGAAGGTAGGAAGATATTAGCTCACCATGCACTGTTCAGAAGAGTGCAGCAGTATGGACAACGATGTACTCAGACAATGATGTCAAAGTCGGTCCCACTACACTCCCTGTAAAGGAAATGTTATCGCTAACAGATATTAGTGTTTGGGTGTAGGTGTAACTGTATGTTACCAAAAAATGAATGCCTTAGATTTTCGTTATTAAGGTTTATTTTTACTCTAAGTATGATTTTATGACATAGAAATCATAATTACAATATATACAGGATGGTAAAATATTGATATTGGGTGTTCACAACTCTGAAGCGAAATTCCTAATTATTTTAAGGTTCTTTAATAGCAAGATGGTTGATGAACATGTCGGGGGTCGATTAAATACAAACAAATTAAATGCAATTGGGGCCAGAGATGCTAATTAAGCTAAAATGCACAATTAAAACACCCAAAAATAATGGGGTCTGTATAGGGTACGTAAATATGACTGCAAATATAATTGTACAATTAAAACATTTCAGTAACTTCGGATTATAATGCACTCTGCAGTAGCGGATCAATACTTTTCTGTAGATCGGATATATCGTGCGTTTTCCCTTCAATTGAGCTTGACAATCGTGAAATATGTTTAACTACAGGTCATGGTTGAACGTACGAAAAAAAAGTAGGGGAGACAGAGACGAGCGGAGTTCTGAATGTGTATGGAATATCACTTGCTGGCGTAGCGCCAGCGCACGTGTTTACGTTTCCTCGGCGGTGGCAGTGGCTGCTGAGCTGTGAACCTGAGGATCTGTTCCAAATCTCTCTCGACTGTTGAACACCAGTCTGACACGTTTCCTACGTCCTCGGTGAAAGCGAGACTTCTAGTTATTCCCTAAGTAAGTATATTGGCATGGTACACGCTATTTGGCTGGAACATCGTGTACGACGTTGCCCTGAAACCGCTCATAGCTGTCAGTGCTCGTTGCAATTCTCTGTACTGGAAGACACTGCAGACTCCTTAAGAGTTAAGACGAGCCTTTGATTAAGTGTTCACATAATTATTCTCACAATCGTCTCAGCTTGGCGGGAGTCGCCTTGGTCAAACGTTCGATGATTTGCTGCAAGAGAAGAGCGAATTTTTCTGCCTGCACTTTGCCTTTATGAAAGGTGGTGGCCACGCTCTTTCGTTCTGACCAATCAGAGCTACCGACTGGAGTTTCTGTAGCCTATCAAAGTCGTCGTTTCTTTTGTAGGACAGAGTTTAACTTGTGCTACGTAATGCCGAGACAAACAGTTTTTTTCCACGTGAGTTTAAACACAGGTGGCTACAGTGAGTCACCAAGTTTTGAGTGTTTTCTTTTTTTTTCCATACGCCTGTCTGCCAAAAGGCTTTCTAAAGGGTCAACATTAAAAACAGGGACAAGGGCGGCTTTTGCCAGCGGCCTGCACAGTTGCTGCGGGGTTTGCATTGTGTCCGCTGGGTGTCCCGCTTTGAAGGTTTCGGCTGAACATGTGATGGGCGTTGCTGTCGAAAATTCTCCTTTCCTCAGAACTGCGTCTCATAGCTCAGGTCTGGGAATTTACTTGCGTGCAGTTCCTAGTGTGAGTGTTAGTGGTTTATATTCACGAAACGTCGACTTATTAATTCAACTTGCCTATGAATAAAATTCGTCCATGTTCACGTGACTACATCACGTGACATATCGATTTACCTGCAATTGTTTCAGGAATTCAATGGGAGGTGTGTTATATGTCTGACACCTTATAAGCAGTGCTGCCGGAATTAGAACAGCAGCTACAGCAAGCGTTGAACAGTATTTGAAGAAGTGCAACAGAGTGTGGAATGATGATAAAAGCAAAAAGACAAAAGTGACAAAAATAAACAAGAAGGAAGTTCGAGTTAACATTTCCTAGACAGACGGAAGATAAATCAAGTAAAATATTTTCAGTATCTGTACAGAAGAAATGGGGTAGAGGATATCTATGGAAACGAGTGTATTTGGAAAAGTGAAGCAGTTAGTAACATGTAGAAGAATTGCAATGGAGCTGAGGAGAAGATCAGCTAAATATTGTGTCTGGAGTGTAGTGTTGTACAACAGTGAACTATGGGGAGTTAAAACTAGAGATATTTCGAAATGTTTGAAATGTGACTATGGAGAAGAATGATTAAGGGGAAGTGGACTGGAAGACCTAAGAATGAAGATGTAACAAAGAAAATAGAGAAAGAAGTCACCTGAAAAGAAAAAAAAACCCTTGGCAGGGACATATGTTGCGGAGGAATTGTCAGCAATAATGAATTATAGAGCAAAAAGTGGATGAAATGAGAGGAAGTGGTAGGAAGACAATTGAAATACTGGACATTAGAAGAGGACGAGCTTAGAGAGAGGTGAAGGAAGATGCTCAGAACAGGACATGAGGGACTCCAGTTAAGACCTCAGCATTATCCCAGAGCCAGTTTTGGACTAAATGGCGATGCGACGCATTGTTCGGTCGCTTACATTCAACACTGATGCCAATTTCCTCAGCGATTGCACCGGGCTCTCCGAAATCAGCACCTGAGCGTTTTAGATAACTGCCGCAGTTCGTGATACGCGTTTCCTCGAATGAGGTTTCCTCGCCGGGTTAGTGGAGCCTTCCGCAGAGTTCTCCGAAGCATTGTACTGGGGCACAATATCGTAAGCAGTTGATCTCGTGTAGCAGAAGAATCGAACCATTTCAGTGAGCGAACGTCCAGCGCGAAGACTTTCGATAATCGCGGCTCTTCGGTTATACTCCACACTTGTCCGCAACATATCCGCCATTTTGAGGTTCTGGCTGTTTACTAGAAGCCTATGGCTTTCAAGAACGCCAATCTCGACCTCCTGCGGAACTGTGATAAAGAGGGAAATTCAAATTTAAATTTGTCCGGATTTAATCACCACACCCTGTATATTGCTGACCTTTATTAAGGCTGCTCAACACCACCTATGCAAAATATTTCTGATATTCCAGTAGTATACTCATTAAGTTTATATTTTTGTATTTTATAGATCTATACACCATCTATATGTAATATTTCTGACATTTTGTTTATAATGTAGTCTACGGATGAAGATAATACGATATTTTCGTGTTTTATTAACGTATGCGTGGACACGACGCAACTCCTTGAAGTTTCCCTTTCTACGGAACATAGAATAAGATGAATGAATGAATGAAAGAATGAATGTTTAGTAGCGTGCTAAGTACCCTCTCCCATGCTCTTCAGAGTTGTTTACAGAGTATGTTTGTAGCTGTAGGAGCAGATGTGTACTGCGGAGATAAAAGTCGTGGGAGAGCGATATGCACACATACAGACGGTGCTAGTGTCGCGTAGACAAGGTGTTAAAGGACAGTACGTTGACGGAGCTGTCATTTTTACTCAGGCGATTCACGTGAAACGGTTTCCTACTTCATTCTGTCCGCATGACGGCAATTAACAGACTTTGAAGACGAAACGGTAGTTGGATCCAGACGCATGGGATGTTACATTTCGGAAATTGTTAGGGAATTCAGTGTTCAGAGATGAACGGTGTCATGAGTACGCGGAAAGTAGCACATTTCAGACATCATCTCTCAGCACGGGCAACCCAGCGGCCGAGGGCCTTCTCTTAACGACCGACAGCTGCGGCGTTTGCGTAGAATTTTCAGTGTCAACAGACAAGCAACACTGCGTGAAGTAACCGCAGAAGTCATTGTTAGACGTGCAACGAACGTAGCCGTTAGGAGAGCGCAGTGAAATTTAACATTAATAGGCTATATGACAGGAGAGGACATCAGCTGCAGCGCTTCTCCTGGGCTCCTGACCGTATGGGTTGCACCCTAAACTACTGGAATACAGTGGCCTGGCAAAATGTCCCACAGTTTCAGTTGGTAAGAGCTGAGAGTGGAGCAGACCCCGTGAGACCTCGGAGTCAAGTTACGAGAAAGGTACTGTGCTATGTGGTGGTGGCTCGATATTGGTGTGTGTTTTGTTGACAAGGAATGGACTGACTCCTCTAGTCTAACTGAACCGATCTTTGTATGGAAATAGCCGGCCGCGGTGCTCTAGCGGTTCTGGCGCTGCAGTCCGGAACCGCGAGACTGCTGCAGTCGCAGGTTCGAATCCTGCCTCGGGCATGGATGTGTGTGATGTCCTTAGGTTAGTTAGGTTTAAGTAGTTCTAAGTTCTAGGGGACTTATGACCTAAGATGTTGAGTCCCATAGTGCTCAGAGCCATTTTTTGTCTGGAAATGTTTGCGCTTGCCTACTTGGAGACCACGTGCAGCCATTCATGGACTTTATTTAGTCAAACAACGATGTGATATCACCGGGCCACAATTGTTTGCGGCTGGTTTGAAGACAATTCGAGCGAATGGTTTGGCCATCCACGAATGCTATGGGACATTTACGGGACGTAATTGAGACGTCAGTCCGTTTGCAAAATCCTGCGTCGGCAATACTTCTCAATTATGGACGGCTATAGAGGCAGCATGGCGTAATGTTCCTGCAAGGGACTTTCAACCACTTGTTGGGTTCGTGGTACGCCGACTGGCTGCACTACGCCGGGCAGAAGGAGGCCCGACGCGGCACTGGGGCGTGCCACGTGGCTTTTGTCGGCGACGAACAAGGCCGGCGCGGCAGGGCCCGGCCGTGCCCTGACCAGCGCAGCGCAGCGCAGCGGGGCTGAGGCGAGCCGCGGCCGCCGACGTCGCGGCCCGCATTCCTTCGCGCGCCGACCTCTATCTCGGTGTGGTGTGCAGGGCCGGGCTGACGCAACTGGCAGGGACTCCCTGGGCGTCCGTTTCATCAGCCGGGGCGACCAGGCCAGCGGCGCGCCCGAGGCTGGCTGCCGCGGCTGCTGCTGCCGCTGCCGCTGCCGCTGCTGGGCTGATGCAACGCTGTCCAGCGTGTGCCGTACTCACAGCTGCCGCGCCACGGGCCACAGGCATTGGCCAGTTACGCGCACTCAGCTCCGTCCGATAAGAGGTTAAGCGCGGCAGACACGGCTGCTCGTGGCCGTACGTCCAAAGTTCATCGAGAGTTGCGCGACCGAAGAGAGAGAACATAACACCGCGACCACAGTGAGGCAAAGCGGACACCTCTCCGTCAAGTTTTGGGAAGGCAAAAGAAAGGGTCGCGGTACGTGGTAGTTCGTAAGGAAATTACGAAATAAAATTCAACTGTTGCCGTTATAGCAATTATAGCCGGCAACAATATTACCCCTGACTACAACGCGCTAACAAATGGTTCAAATGGCTCTGAGCACTATGCGACTTAACTACTGAGGTCATCAGTCGCCTAGAACTTACAACTAATTAAACCTAACTAACCTAAGGACAAAACACACATCCATGCCCGAGGCAGGATTCGAACTTGCGACCGTAGCGGTCGCTCGGCTCCAGACTATAGCGCCTAGAACCGCACGGCCACTCCGGCCGGCAACGCGCTAACACTTTACGGCAGTGATCGCCAATATCCTGCCGCGGGCAGCATGCCGTCCGAATAAAGCAGTTGTGCCGTATTATAACACGCCTCTAGCAACTACCAAAAACCGACTACTAACTTTAAGACTTTATTTATACCTTTTCTCCCTCAGTAAATAACAAAAATTTCCATAGACGTGCTTAGTTTTAAAGACGTTGGTGAATTTGGCCGTGAGCTAAGTAAATTTTGCCGCCTACCTCAGGAGCAAAGGGTGTAAGTAGCGTGGCCACATGGCATTAACAGAAGTGGTTTACATTGTTTGTTATTCGTCTTCCAGTGCTGACAGCTCACGAGCGTGCGAAACTAGTACCGATTTGCTATTATCGTACAAATTTCAAACGTAACTTACATGGGTTCGTGAATGTGTGTTACAGATAATGTCATCTTCAAGCGTGGTACATTTTTCTAGCAATTAAACTAAAATAAAATTACGGCTGTTGTAATGCAGCGCAGTTAGTAAAATAAAAATGGCACTCAAAACATAGAGTAAACATTCGTGAACTTGTCTCATCCTACACCATGTGATCAAAACTATTCGGACACGTGGCTGAAAATGACTTACAAGATCGTGGCGCCCTCCATCGGTTATGCTGGAATTCAGTACGGTGTTGGCACTCCATTGGCCTTGACGACAGCTTCAGCTCTCACAGGCATACGTTTAATGAGGTGCTGGAAGGTTCCTTGGGGAACGGCAGCCCATTTTCACTGAGGAGAGGTATCGATGTCGGTCGATGAGACCTGGCACGAAGTCGGCGTTTCAGAACATCCCAAAGCTGTTCTACAGGATTCAGGTCAGGACTCTGTGCAGGCAAATCCAATACACGGATGTCTCTGTCGCGTACCCACTCCGACACAGGCCGTGCGTTATTAACAAGTTCTCGGTCGTCTTGAAAGATTCAATCCCTATCAACGAATTGCTCTTCAACAGTGGGAAGCAAGAAGGTGATTAAAACATCAATATAAGCCTGTGCTGTGAAAGTGCCTCGCAAAACAACATGGGGTGCAAGCCCCGTCCATGAAAAACACGACCACACCATAACACCACCGCCTCCGAGTTTATTGTTGGCACTACACACGCTGCCAGATGACGTTCCCGGCAATTCGCCATGTGTCTCTACACAACATTTTTCCATTGTTCGATCGTCCAATGTTTACGCTCCTTACACCAAGCCAGGCGTCGTTAGGCATTTGATGGCGTGATGTGTGGCTTACGAGCAGCCGCTCGAGCATGAAATCGAAGTTTTCTCATCTCCCTCGTAAGTATCATAGTACTTGCAGTGGATCCTGAAGCAGTTTGGAATTACCGTGTGATGGTCTGGGCAGATCTCTGCGTATTACACATTACGATTGTCAGTGAACAGACGAGGTCGGCCAGTACGCTTTTGTGCTGTATGTGTCGGACACGTTTCCACTTCACCATCACAGTGGACCTAGCGAAGTATAGGAGTGTGGAAATCTCGCGTACTGATGTATGACTCAAGTGACACCCAATCACCTGACCACGTTCGAAGTCGGTGAGTTCCGCGGAGCGCCTCATTCTGCTCTCTCACGATGTCTAATGACTACTGAGGTCGTTGATGTGGAGTACCTGGCAGTAAGTGGCAGCACAATGCACCTAATATGAGAAACGTATGCTTTTGGGGGTGTCCGGATACTTTTAATGACATAATGTATTAATTAATATGACGCACTAATTTATGTAGGTTACCAATTAATAATAAGACCGGGAGGGAGAAGCGTGATAAACTGGCGAAATAGTCATCGCCATTGCTGTCAGTGAGATTGACAGAGGAACCTTGCTCCCTTATTTTTTAGTAAGAACTTAGTTTCTGGGTCGTCTGATATTAGGTTGAGAGGCACCCACATGCCTTGCTCATACTGTGGCATCAAGCAGTCAGGCCTGCAAGATGAGTGGTCTGCCAAGCGAGTGGATTCATTCTTATTTATCGAGTAACATGAACTCTCGTACTCACAATTAAGTTACAAATTGTCCTCCTGTATGAATAATACGCAACGGAAACGCACATCTGACTATCAGTGATTTACAGAACTCTGACTGTTCACTACGCACTGTCAATACCACATTTTCTTTATGTCTTTTATTTAACGTCTTTTATCAACACGTGGCCACCACACTGAATATGAATGGCGCACACATTATAAATTCGGGACATCATGACAACATACAATTCGAAGGAAAAGTCCACCAATCTTTTTCTTTTCACTATCTTATTTATTCCGATAAATTCTATAACCTAAACACACAAATTCTATAACCTACAACAATAACACGTGCGAAATTCCGCCCAGTGGGCATGGCTTTACATTGGTGAATCTCTATATTATGGTCTCGTAATTATTTAACGCTACAGTGCACTTTCTGGATAGGATGGTGGATCTTTTATTATTTCTCACACTTCGACTCTCACAATCATCATCACGAAACTTTCCTCCAGACCGAGCGGTACAGAAGGAACAAGTATAACCCACTAATCTTTTGAAACTACCTCGCTACTCTCCCATGCAAACCACACATACCCAAATTACATGACATACACCACACTACAATATGAAATACTACACAGGTAATAGTCACAACATTATCACTTTCAGCTTTCCCACTTCAATTAATATTTATCCCAGTTTCACACGACACTGCCCCACTTCGTAATTCTACTTTCCTACTATGAACTCTGGAGATATATGCACGTCTTCCTGTGCAATGCAAGCCAAGTGGCGTTGCTGGATAGACGGCCGACTCACCTTGCTTCTCTCTCAGAGTTTGAATCTAGCGTCACACGGAATCATATTGCGAGGTGCCGGGGCAAGCAGTGTATTTAACACTAAATTCTTCTAGAACCTCCATATGTAAATGATGCTCTAAGCCCCCCCTATTCTAACTCCGACTTTTGCTGTTGCACATGGATTAAAAAATATACGCGAACTGACTGTAATCAACCCTGCAAGTGGAGTAGAAAAGAGTTTGGCACCTGCAATAATTTAATTTGATAAATAAGTTAAATAAAGGAAGGTTTCATTAACGTGGTGAGAAATGATGGGTTGCTGTACCAATTAACAGAATGAAAGTTCTGTCCAAAATAACAATATGATTTATTAAGACTAAACACAAAATAATAAACAAAAACACATGAAACATTTACAATACATCAAATTGGCACAAATTGGATACTCAAACAAACGCTATGAAGGTGATGTTGTCCCTAAGCTAGATTGTGAGGTTTAAGACGAAGTGGTATGTGGAGCCAATTCCTTGCCACTCAAATCTTAAGAGAGACACACAGCTAACCCAACATTAATTGCTGCTACTCAAGACAGAACAAAGTTAGAAAAAGACGAACAGGCGCGCTCTGCTGAGCTCTGATTATCACCTAGGAAAATCCCTATCTGCCGGTGCTGCGGACATACATTACCAAACTGTCTTCTTAACTGCCAGAACACGATCTGGCGTACCAGAGGCGATGGCTGGTTGCCTCGACGTCCTCGACCGAAAGGCGAGAGCTGACTACCTAGAGCACCCGTACAGGCCGAACACACAACATTCCCGCCCCCACGACAGTGGCCGTGCTTAAACGTTCCAATCAGCAACTCGAAAACCGGCCGAAAATTCCACTCTATTGCCGGAGCACTACCATTCCACCAATGGAGATTCTTGGCGCCAATTTCTGCGCTGATTTTGCTACGTCACGGAGCTATGCCCTGAGCAAGCCAATCACAGTTTTCCCGCCACAACTGCCTGGGTACACAAGTCATTCCCACGCCTCGCTGGTAGCCCGCCAGAAAGTGTTTTCGCTAAGTTTCTGCGAAGTAACGGAACCTCTAGCCCAGCCACTACTTCAGACCCCTCCGGGCGTGTCTTTTGACAATGTCGGCGTCTGCAAAGCATTCACTCGACTTCCTCACACCCGTCGGCTTAGCGCTTTCCAGATCAGCAGAGTCCGCCTGTCACCGGACACCCGGGTGACGAGAGACGCTGTGTGGGAAGTCCGCGTGTGAAGGAATAGCGACTTTTCACTGCATGCAATTAGAGAGGAAAATCGTAAGATAGAAATATGAGAGGGGGCTCATGCCACCTCTCAATATCATGCAAAGTAATATTAAGAACGTATTCATCACACACACGAGTCCTCAACTGATACCATGGACGAGTACTTCTCTTTATCCTTTGTCTCATACACAGTTTGAGACTCACACAGTACTCACCACGTGGAAGTACTCGTCTCTAATTTCAAGTCCTGCACACGCCATTTCTTAAATATTTCAACTTATGGTACACACGCTATTTCTTAAATATTTCAACTTATTGTATACATGCTAGTAATTCAGCTTAACTTAAGCACACGGAAGTATTTCAACTTATTGCTACACGTGGTTTCATTGTGACTGTTGGTCACGTCCAAAGATTACTACAATCCCATTAATATTACCTGCCTGACATTTAATTCTCCCCACAAAAGTTCCCGAAATAGAGAAGTTATTACTTCAAACTACTCTTAAATATTGCACATGGATACCATGTCTCCACTCTTTCGTCATTACGGAGCACAACTAAAACAGGTCATAACAGCGCAAGATCCAGCGGCAGAGTGCAGAAACATGGCCGTTCTCGAGGTCCTCTCGCACCTCTGCTGAAGTGGAGGAGCACCTTGCTACCGTATTGGTCAGCCACATTTCAGGCGCTCAAAGCTCAGGTAAGTTTCATCTCTTTGGTCCCACCAAAGGATCGTCTCAAAGATGATCATACATTCACATTCACTATCTGCGGTTAGCAGACGACCATACATTCATTCATTTCACAGATCTCACCAAACTGGATGTAGGGATTTACTTTGTGGGAGTGCACATGTGATCAATTAAATAAATAAATTGTCATTCTTTCCCACACTGGTATCCGGCTTCGCTGTATTAATTGAAATTGAGTTATTTTACCAAAAAATGTGTTGTTCTGACAAACATAATGGAGTATGTATTACCTATTTTCAATGTCGGGCGGTACTGTACCCTTTCACCACCGGCTACCCATGCAGAAAAACATGGCACGGTACTATCCTTGCAATGGGAGGGTAGTTCCGAACATTTTTTTAAGAAAACTGTGTTACAACAAACGTAGCAAGTCATCCAAATAACCATGAGGAGACCTTAGCCCCTGGTGACCTCAAATAGACGACGAAATGCTGTTACTTTACCAAATTATTGACACAGTTGTTCCATAATTGTACTCTCCACAATCCAGAGTGACGTACACATACAAATTTACAACAATCCACATGACAAGTAAAACATTACATCATACAAATAAAAAATAATGTTGAGTTAAAAATTTGCTTAGTTACTGAGATCTTCGTTATTTTTATGAGTAATCCAAACTTCACTAATTCTATGAAAAAATAAAAAGAATACTAATTGTACTCATGAAATTTTAAATAGCTCACCGTCTAAACACAGAGCAAGTAATCTGACATTCATAAATTGCGTTGTAATAATCTTTTACACGGCAATGTCTAAATACCAGACAAAATCAACAAAAGAAAAAAATTGCGTACACTAGTTCCACGTATAGTGTCAGGCTCCATACCATTACTCTAAAATATACATCAAACCTACAGAGAAATAAAACTGATAAGAAAAACAATGATATATACCACAAGTTACATACTGGTTACGTAATATAGTTCGTCTAAGACATCATGTCATACCTAATTAACTATCATCACTTAAGCAATTGCCACAACTTCTCGACTGTGAGTTTAACCTTATCCTTGTCCACCAGTACAAATACCTGCTGCTGAGCCAGTCAGTCCATCAACTTTGATCAATACACGCAGTAAATAGTTAGCAATAAGTGCTTGAATCCACCAGTAGCTCTCGTATCTTACTCTACTGCTCATTTCTCTGTTGTTACACATTTGGACGACAAGAACTTGCATTTCGACTAGCTTTCGTTACACTTTAATGTGAAATATCACCACTGTGATAATGCAAATAAGTGGCTTCAGTCAACACACCAACAAGATCATTACTGTCCACGACATCAAAATGCATCAGTTAATTCCGATATTTGTTGTGCAATGCAAACCCTTGTCTCCTGTGGCAACCTTACTGATCAACGCTACTAGAGCCGCTACGATAGTATTACGCCACTGGCTAATAATTAAAGCATCATTATCCCAAATATTCTAATAAACATGCTACGTGAACTTGATAACCCAGAACAAACAAAGAAAAAAAACACTAACTATTCTAAACACAAATGTTAATGAAATACAATTACACTTGCTGTCACTTCAGGAATGAAACATATAAAAAAATTACACATTTACAAGTACAAATACATTATTCCCTATCTTGCGAGTTACACGGAATCATTTCATTCAGTTATTTTCTTGGGGTCTAAAAAGTTGCTGACAGGTTCACCAGAAACACTGTCTCGGTGTCAAAGCTCTCTCATGGTTACCCGGACGAAAGTCTTTAAGTCACTCAAATCGGCATTTTGAACACGCACTGAACAGTAAACTGTATCTCACATTAAACACAAATGTCATAGTCACTCTCAGAGTACCATCCACACGAATCTGTTCGTCCAGAAATGGCCCTACAACTACTATTACCCACGGTTCTGTCCTTTCAGTTCATGGTGTAATTAAAAGTCGTAAGTACCAACAAACAGCACTTATTCCCACACCAATTAAAGAAATGTCTCCTACTACAAATGCAAATGTCAATGTCCCACTTTAGTTTCTTGTGTTCATACAATAATTAGTCACCAAACGACAACTGTCCTCTTTAAGCATACCAAACGTCCCACATGCAATTCACAAAGCACACTTAACAAGTCACTGCCAAAAGTTTATGGATCCCACCGTTCAGTGGTCAAGACAAAACAAAACAATCGTCCTGTCTGCTAAAGACAAAATCTTTTCCACCACTCACAACGTGGAAACACCAGTCCTTCACTTTCCACCTTATGGAGACATACGAGCAGTCATCTTGCTTCACGGCTCCACAGTCCAGTACTAGCTAATACACTCCTGGAAATTGAAATAAGAACACCGTGAATTCATTGTACCAGGAAGGGGAAACTTTATTGACACATTCCTGGGGTCAGATACATCACATGATCACACTGACAGAACCACAGGCACATAGACACAGGCAACAGAGCATGCACAATGTCGGCACTAGTACAGTGTATATCCACCTTTCGCAGCAATGCAGGCTGCTATTCTCCCATGGAGACGATCGTAGAGATGCTGGATGTAGTCCTGTGGAACGGCTTGCCATGCCATTTCCACCTGGCGCCTCAGTTGGACCAGCGTTCGTGCTGGACGTGCAGACCGCGTGAGACGACGCTTCATCCAGTCCCAAACATGCTCAATGGGGGACAGATCCGGAGATCTTGCTGGCCAGGGTAGTTGACTTACACCTTCTAGAGCACGTTGGGTGGCACGGGATACATGCGGACGTGCATTGTCCTGTTGGAACAGCAAGTTCCCTTGCCGGTCTAGGAATGGTAGAACGATGGGTTCGATGACGGTTTGGATGTACCGTGCACTATTCAGTGTCCCCTCGACGATCACCAGTGGTGTACGGCCAGTGTAGGAGATCGCTCCCCACACCATGATGCCGGGTGTTGGCCCTGTGTGCCTCGGTCGTATGCAGTCCTGATTGTGGCGCTCACCTGCACGGCGCCAAACACGCATACGATCATCATTGGCACCAAGGCAGAAGCGACTTTCATCGCTGAAGACGACACGTCTCCATTCGTCCCTCCATTCACGCCTGTCGCGACAACACTGGAGGCGGGCTGCACGATGTTGGGGCGTGAGCGGAAGACGGCCTAACGGTGTGCGGGACCGTAGCCCAGCTTCATGGAGACGGTTGCGAATGGTCCTCGCCGATACCCCAGGAGCAACAGTGTCCCTAATTTGCTGGGAAGTGGCGGTGTGGTCCCCTACGGCACTGCGTAGGATCCTACGGTCTTGGCGTGCATCCGTGCGTCGCTGCGGTCCGGTCCCAGGTCGACGGGCACGTGCACCTTCCGCCGACCACTGGCGACAACATCGATGTACTGTGGAGGCCTCACGCCCCACGTGTTGAGCAATTCGGCGGTACGTCCACCCAGCCTCCCGCATGCCCACTATACGCCCTCGCTCAAAGTCCGTCAACTGCACATACGGTTCACGTCCACGCTGTCGCGGCATGCTACCAGTGTTAAAGACTGCGATGGAGCTCCGTATGCCATGGCAAACTGGCTGACACTGACGGCGGCGGTGCACAAATGCTGAGCAGCTAGCGCCATTCGACGGCCAACACCGCGATTCCTGGTGTGTCCGCTGTGCCGTGCGTGTGATCATTGCTTGTACAGCCCTCTCGCAGCGTCCGGAGCAAGTATGGTGGGTCTGACACACCGGTGTCAATGTGTTCTTTTTTCCATTTCCAGGAGTGTAGTTCCTGGTAACAACTGACCGCCGGACTCTGCCCCACGTCGTTCATTCTGCCGTGGCGCTGCCGCGCGCGCCGTTGAGCAGAAGAAACCACACACTGTTGTCTCCGCGGGATACTTTCCCCAGTTGTAAGGGTGGCGGAACTTATGAATGGCCAGTGGTACGTTCGTGTCGCCCCAGGCCGTTGACCTGCTGTAGCGGGCGCGTGGAGCGTACCCCGACCGGCAGTGGAGTGGGGAGTGCCGCGGTTCTGCTGCTGACGTCTGCTTGGCTTATGTGGTACGGGCGTGTTCTGTGTAGCCCCTCAGCGCTACGACACCCAATCAGTCAGACCCTTCCGTGCATCTCGCAACATTACAGACACAAGGATATTCTTACATTATTTAAATACTCATTGATTAGATGTATGATCTATTAGATACATTGGTAATAAAAGAATCTTTGTTCTAAAAAAAATAAAATTATACACCCTAGTTTTCTACACATACAACATATCCCTTTTCTATATACAGCCCATACTTGTGCTACTGATTGTACCTGTCGTCCCTCATACAAAACATGAAAGTGTTAAAAAAAAGGAATAAGAAACAATCTATACAGCTCATAATTACAATATGAAATAGTAGACTACTTTAACATCCTACGACAGTGAAAATATTAGAAACTGTTGACCCTAATACTACAATATACAACGCACCTTTGTGCTTGTGACAGACTAAAATTAATACCCCTTGAAAGTGTTCTAACAAAAAAAATAAGAAATAATCTACACAGCTCACAATTACCCATCACATGTTGTTAACTAGTAAACTACTTTAACATCCTAACACAATAAACATTTTAGATACTGATGACTCTAAATTTACAACATACAATGCACCTTTGTGCTTGCGACAGACTGAAACTAGTATCTCTTTATATATTTTACCTTTTTATTATATATAATAACATTTCTAGGACATGTATGTACCATCCACATGATGTCAGATCCTGACCTGCCATCGAGGCTCATCCAAATCAAACAATAACACAATAATGTTTTAGTTATGCATCGGTAGCACCCCTTTACAGGAGTGTGCGCATTGATCACACTAAATTCTACGACTCTCACTCACCAGATATCACATTTTCCTTCTCATTCAATCCATTAATACACTAACTGAATAGATCTAGAATTCAGCTAACCTTAACACCACCACACTCACGACAACATACTATACATTTGCTCCCTTATACTCATAACACCACCACTCTCACGACAACATACCATACCTTTGCTCCCTTATACTCAATCACATAACACATGAAGCTGTTTCGGAGGTAGCATTCCAGTCTCCGAATTCGTCCTTTCACTCTGGCACCTCTCTCCATCGGCTGACCTCTGCATTCACGTTACCGATTATTCATCCTGCTAAATATCAACTTAGAATTGCAGCATTTCATCTAAGAACAAAAAATACACGAATTATTCATCCTGCAAAATAACTGTACACATTCTTGGTACCGTTTTGATTAGTTATACTGGTACCAGGCTTCAACAACAACAACAAAAATATTATTTTTGCAATATTGCAAATGTTATGGTAAGAATTAGACTTACACTTATATTACATCTTACGTCAGTATTACACAACGTTCACCCTCTGGATCTCATACTCCCTTTATGTCCCTTCACGTTGTGCAGTTGTCCTCATCTCTTCATTCGTATTTCGGCTCTCCGTCCGTCCATTACTCCATCATTTCCTGGTCTTCCTTCGCCATTCGCATCAATCTCTATTGCAGCATACACAGGCCTCTCTGTAACATACATCTAAGACATCTCCACATTCTTCAATTCTACTCACCTTTATTTACCACTGTTTCATCACGTCGAATCTCTCTTTATTAATCACACTGCTTCACGTCGCTTCTCTCCTTAAATATCACCTTTATCCACTACTATTTATCACGTCGCTTCTCTCTCTATCTACCATCTTTATCCACTCATTAATCATCACGTCGTTTCTGCTTGATCCTTATTCATATGACAAAAAATACGTACATACACCACTCTGGCGACTCCTGTTCATGACTC
The DNA here is from genome assembly GCF_023864275.1 of Schistocerca cancellata. Taxonomy (NCBI): domain Eukaryota; kingdom Metazoa; phylum Arthropoda; class Insecta; order Orthoptera; family Acrididae; genus Schistocerca; species Schistocerca cancellata. The sequence continues at coordinate 518,911,984 of NC_064634.1, read as the reverse complement.
ATTCGATCAGTCTATTCCGTCATACTTCCTGACATCCCGCCTGAAAATTCTTATGTTCGATTTGACCCTGCACATCGTTACACACCACAAACAAACACACTGACTATCTACCATAACTTGCCTACTTTCGATCTATCCTTAACTTTTCCATAATTTGATGTTAGAAATGTGATGAAGCGCACGCGATTGTTTTCCCTTGTTCGCCTCAATCAGTACAGCATTTTCATGGACAATCCGCCTCACTCTGAATGGTTCACTGTACACAGTAAAGAATTTGCTAGTTAGGAATCTGTGCTTAATTGAAAATTAAATGTGTGCAGAGAACATACAAGCTGGGAGAGATGGGACAGCCCAAATGGTAGAAACTTTGGTGTTAGTGGCCTCTTTCACTAACACCAGTTTCCGAACAACCATACGCCGCACCTCATTATAACTGTCACCACGACTATGACATACTACCGATCAGATGGCAGCTAATCTAAAATCTTCGGTCACAATGTTGATCTTTTACATTACGTGTTCAGTACCTGCCATAGTCAAATCGCACTAATTAAACTGGACTCATTGGCATTATTACATAACATTTTTAGCAACTGGTCTTTGAGGAAACAGTCCTTTTACTTTAGTGTTCCAAATAAAAATTTGCAAATTTTGCTCTGAGAGACCAGCCTAACAGATTCCATTACTGGTGTTTTATCCTCTGATCAGAAGTATGGTATTTGCACTCCTACATATCAGTAGAGTATGTCTGCTACATAGACAATTTTCAGTGCCAGCGGCATGTGTTTTAAGGCAAGATGCTAAGGGCTGATATGTTGGATTAGTTTCTCCTATCCTTCAATCCATTTTGACAAGAATGAAATGCCAGGATTCCATGCTCTCCTGTCATTCTGATAGTTTCTGCCGTTCCTATCCTCGCCACTATCTGACCTATGAGTCATGTCTCCGTTCACGATGTTGCTCTCTTTACCAAGTTCCTGTAACAAGTGCTGAAATGACGAAGAATCGTCTGAGCCTCTGCCTGCTATCACTATATCTCTGCGCAATTTCACTGGCAACTTCGTTATACAGGTCCTAATGACCTTCCCAGTTTCGTATGGCACATCCAAATACCTATTTCGTCTCGGCATTTCCTGATAGCACGACACTGGATCTCTTATACCACCCTCGTTACAATTTGGCATCATCAATATGCTTTGCTTAACCTGGTCCTGCTTACTTTTCGACCAGAATTCATTTAAAAACTTGTCACAAAACATCTTGTAGCTACTACAGTTTTAACAACTTCCTGCATTTTCGCTCTAGCCTCGTCCCTCAAATGGTTACACACAAACTTCAGTTTGAGGAGCGGTCCCCACGAAATTGAGACAGCCACAGGCATGGATGTTGGTAGTTATCAGGATCCGGAAAACAAGTGTACGTTTGTACCGACACGAAGTGCCTCCTACATTCTTCTTCCGCATTAATGTTTTCCGACCTTGGACTATACCCAGTTGGGTTTGCCACCTGTTTTATCCGACACAACCGTTCTTCTAACTCTCTGAGTTCGTCTTCCTCTTTCTGCCTATTTTCGTTTTTTGAATTTATCTCACTCTCCCTCTGCAATCTACCTGGTGGTGTTTCACCTTCGCTTCTGCACACTAATTGCAACTGTGCTAGTTCTTCCCTATGTTTCCTATTTATTTGTAATCGTGCCTCTTTAAACTGTAATAGTGATTGTATCTCCCCCTGGTTGGCATAAACCTCTCGCTGCGTACTGTCAGAGCCTGTCTCGCCTCTTATACTGATCATTCCTACATCTGCACTAATCGTATTCATTCTGACCATTACCTCTTTGATTCGCTCATCTGGAAACATGTCCCTACGTTCTGTAATATCACTCTCTATTGCACTTATTCGTACCTCCAAATTATTGGCTTTTTCTTTCACGGCATCACATTCTTGCTTCACTGCATTCAGATTCTTCTCCCCCTCATCTAACCGATTATTAACTGCGGACAGACGCTCATCGATAACTGTGTGTGGCTTCCTCATCGCCTCTTTATTTCCCTTATCCATTGCCTCCAATCTTTCCTTATTTGCTTCCAATCTTTCCTTAGTCTCCCTATCTCTCTCCTTATTATCTCTGTTCATCGCTTCCAATCTTTCCTTAGTCTCCTATCCATTGCTTCCAATCTTTCCTTATTATCTCTATCCATCGCTTCCAATCTTTCCTTAGTTGCTTCAAATCTTTCCTTATTCTCCCTATATCTCTCCTTATTATCTCTATCCATCCTCTGTAAAAACTGCAGTAGCACACTGTCATTTGCTACTTTCGGTGCGCTCACCTTGTTCGCCTGAAAAAACCGTAGCTTTGATAAGGGTAGCTGCACTTTCACTGCATACCTGACTTAGTCCCGGCTCGCCCGCGTCGTCAGGAAAAGCCCCCGATTGTGAACAAAGCCCGCCGCATAAAGGATCACCTAGCTGTGGTCCGCTGAAAAATTCAGCCCCTTCCGAGTGTTTGTCGTTCTCGCTCATTAATCCATGGCCAACAGCTACTTCCTGCTGCACTGCTACATTCATCCTAGAATCACTATTCTCCATGGTGACTACACTTTTCGACTGCGACCTAGTTACTACGGACATTACGCAAAAAAATTTATACAACGATCTTCCAGCCTTGGGCGATATAGCAATTAATTACAAAAAAAAAAAATAAAAGAACCTCACCAATCCAGAAAGAAATTGCAAAAAAAAATTTTTTTTTTACATTTTAGCGCTATCACAATATATTCCATCAAATAAAAAAAATTTTAACAGCAAACCCTAACAGCAAAATATCCTGGCAGAAAATCCTGGCAGGGTCGAAATTATGAGAGGCACCCACATGCCTTGCTCATACTGTGGCATCAAGCAGTCAGGCCTGCAATATGAGTGGTCTGCCAAGCGAGTGGATTCATTCTTATTTATCGAGTAACATGAACTCTCGTACTCACAATTAAGTTACAAATTATCCTCCTGTATGAATAATATGCAACGGAAACGCACATCTGACTATCAGTGATTTACAGAACTCAGCCTGTTCACTACACACTGGCAATACCACATTTTCTTTATGTCTTTTATTTAACGGCTTTTATCAACACGTGGCCACCACACTGAATATGAATGGCGCACACATTATAAATTCGGGACATCATGACAACATACAATTCGAAGGAAAAGTCCACCAATCTTTTTCTTTTCACTATCTTATTTATTCCGATAAATTCTATAACCTAAACACACAAATTCTATAACCTACAACAATAACACATGAGAAATTCCGCCCAGTGGGCATGGCTTTACATTGGTGAATCTCTATATTATGGTCTCGTAATTATTTAACGCTACAGTGCACTTTCTGGATAAGATGGTGGATCTTTTATTATTTCTCACACTTCGACTCTCACAATCATCATCACGAAACCTTTCTCCAGACCGAGCGGTACAGAAGGAAGAAGCACAACCCACTAATCTTTTGAAACTACCTAGCTACTCTCCCATGCAAACCACACATACCCAAATTACATGACATACACCACACTACAATATGAAATACTACACAGGTAATAGTCACAACATTATCACTTTCAGCTTTCCCACTTCAATTAATATTTATCCCAGTTTCACACGACACTGCCCTACTTCGTAATTCTACTTTCCTACTATGAACTCTGGAGATATATGCACGTCTTCCTGTGCAATGCAAGCCAAGTGGCGTTGCTGGATAGACGGCCGACTCACCTTGCTTCTCTCTCAGAGTTTGAATCTAGCGTCACACGGAATCATATCACGCAAAGTAATATTAAGAACGTATTCATCACACATGCGAGTGCTCAACTGATACTATGGACGAGTACTTCTCTTTATCCTTTGTCTCATACACAGTTTGAGACTCACACAGTACTCACCACGTGGAAGTACTCGTCTCTAATTTCAAGTCCTGCACACGCCATTTCTTAAATATTTCAACTTATGGTACACACACTATTTCTTAAATATTTCAACTTATTCGACACACGCTAGTAATTCAGCTTAACTTAAGCACACGGAAGTATTTCTACTTATTGCTACACGTGTTTTCATTGTGACCGTTGGTCACTTCCGAAGATTACTACAATCCCATTAATATTACCTGCCTGACATTTAATTCTCCCCACAAAAGTCCCTGAAATAGAGAAGTTATTACTTCAAACTACTCTTAAATATTCCACATGCATACCATGTCTCCACTCTTTCGTCATTACGGAGCACAACTAAAACAGTTCATAACAGCACAAGATCCAGCGGCAGAGTGCAGAAACATGGCCGTTCTCGAGGTCGTCTCGCACCTCTGCTGAAGTGGGGAAGCACCTTGCTACCGTATTGGTCAGCCACATTTCAGGCGCTCAAAGCTCAGGTAAGTTTCATCTCTTTGGTCCCACCAAAGGATCGTCTCAAAGATGATCATATATTCACATTCACTATCTGCGGTTAGCAGACGACCATACATTCATTCATTTCACAGATCTCACCAAACTGGATGTAGGGATTTACTTTGTGGGAGTGCACATGTGATCAATTAAATAAATAAATTGTCATTCTTTCCCACACTGGTATCCGGCTTCGCTGTATTAATTGAAATTGAGTTATTTTACAAAAAAATGTGTTGTTCTGACAAACATAATGAAGTATGTTGTACCTATTTTCAATGTCGTGCGGTACTGTACCCTTTCAAGGTAACTCACTCACATTACCGTTGTTACCTCACTTATACGTAGACTAACTAACGTTTTACCATTCCGTTTTTTAAGCAACAGCTTTTGCACTACAAATGTAGTTCCTTGTTATTTTTTTCAGTTTTGTAGTTCCTTCTGTGGATTACTAATGCTGACGCGTCCAATGTTGAAAAGTGGCAAAGGTGTTAGCCACAGTAATATTTAGTTACTTATAATAATAATAATAATAATAATAATAATAATAACAATAAAACACGTATAATACAACAGATTAAACTGACTTCTAAGGCCTTTTATATACAAAATATACGAAGCTATCATCTTCCATTCTATCGCTTTGTGACACTTTTGAAATAATATTAGTATATTATTTAAAACTGTCTCTGTTCTGTTAAATTCGACCTAATACAGAAACCCGATAGAAAACGGACTGTTGAGTCGCTTGGTATTCTTTCCTATACTAGGGCTTCGAGATCCCTATAAACTGTGCCCGAAAACTGCAAAAAGGACCATCGGCTCCTGTCGCTATGACACTGGCCATAGTACTCGCCATGGTACGGAAAACTGCTCAGTGTGTAGGCTTTTAGGAAAACGTATGTTGTTCCAGTACGATATTTTCTCTTTACATTAGTAATATTTGATGAGATACCTTATAGTAGGTGGATTCAAAACGTATAAGAGCAGAGCTTCTGTCTGTAACCTTGCTTTGGTGAAAATTGAATTTATCGTTGAGTGGCCACTTTGCAGCCCCAACCAACCCCTACCCCAACGCACACGGCTTCGTATGCTGCCGGAGTTGTTGCCCTGCCGTACAATGTCAGTATTGCTTCTTAAGCAAAAAGATTTGACGACTCATACTTTATGTGCTACGTTAATCGACAGTTTTAGTAGCTTTGATACGCCGGCGTGCAAATCTTTAAGACGAAACTCACTGTTGTATGAAGCGCCACTGCCGAGTGAGCTTACCCGACCGTACAGAAAGAGAACTGCTACAGTACAGCACAGAATCTAACGAAAGAAATGCGCGCTGACGCGAACAAAAATCACACTGTTATTCAAACACAGTAAGTACGCCGAAGCCGCAGAGGGTCATGATGGTCCGCTAGACACTACAAAAGGTGGGACACGGTTCTCAACAGTACGGGGTATGACAAGGCATGCGCTGCCGTGCTGTGTACAGAGTCGGTGTGGACTTATTGAGGCAAGACGTTCCATCCCTCGACCAGCGAGGCGGACAACTTCTGGATGGTCGGCCGTGCACGTGGACGTGCTCCCTGTCGCACCCCACAAGCACACAATGGGTCTTACGTCGGGCGAACGGGAATCCTAGTCCGTTCACCGAATATCGTCTAATTCCTAGACCTCCACCTGTGCTTTTAGATACGGTCGACATTAGGTAAGGTGTTCAAGTCATTTTGATTTTTGTAAGTTATTTGTGTGCACAACAGACACAGAGAAGCTATGTTACTCTTAAATGATCTTTGGTCTTGTCGTGGAACAGTCTTTACCTCTGCACAGTCTGACATTCTCAGTTCAAGTGTGGTAGGTGATGGACGTAGTCAGCAGTGATGTGTTGACTTGTGATGATATGTGTTAGATGAAGAAAGTTTCAATGTAAAGGACAGAAAGGATCAATGTGATGTATGTACTGGAACGCGAAAAGAATATAAATTTTGAATAATTTGATTTATTTATTTTTCTTTTTTAAAGAGAAGAACTTTGAAATGAGAGTGCTACGCAGCTAGTTTGTCGGAATGATTGTTGTCAGCCCGTTAACTTAGTTCACTTGCTCAGAGCTGAGAGAAAGAGCACCTCACTTCCCTGAGTCGTGCATTCACATGTCATCTGACTACGTTGTTTGGTTTTTACAGAAATTCTCTTTTATCACTGTGCCCTTTTTAACTCATTGTTCACTTTGTTACGGACAGTATTTATCAGATCTTTAATATCTGAAATCACGCCATGTTTTACTCTGTCTTTTTGAATACGTGCTTCATTCTAAAAACTTTGTGCTGGAATAACATTTCATAGGAATAGTTACTCTCCACCCGAGCGTTTATCAGTACGCATTAACGTATCCAACAGTTTGAATGTGTATTTAGATACAGAAATGTAGCTTAGCCGCTGCCTGGTCGCTGTTCGCTGTTGTGCGTTCGAAAAATCTGCAACAATGTTGTCAAGAAGCGAGTTAAGTGGAAATTTTGATTAGGGCCAGATAACTGTTTCACTTAGTTTCTCGTTTAATATAAAGACAACTTGCATTCAGAGCAGTTACAGTTCAATTCAGATTAGCTTACGTTTAGTCAAATGCTAGCATACAAGTTGAATAACAGTTGCGGGTAGATAGTTTTGGTAATACATAGACTTATAGAGTGGGGCATAAATTTGGGCTAAATTTCATACAAACACACATAGTAGAGAACTTACAATTGTCGTTTGTAAAAATAGTCAGGGCCGAATGAGCCCACGAAAGACGCACATCTGGAAGGATGACAGTTGACAGGCGAGTATGCCCGTGTTGACAGGTGTAGGCGCCACCACACCCAGCCGGACATCGTGCCTCGCCGCAACACAGCAACTGGACCGTCAAAATGATGGTGCTCGGTTATGCTGCCGGGCGCATTACGTGTTCCCACTTCTCTTCACAGGGGGCTACGTCCAGAATCACTACTCAGGCCGGATCTGCTCTCATCCGACACGAGCACGCTACGGCAGGCCTCGGTGGTCCACTCCCTGTGCTCTTCGCAGCTTCGCACACGGTGCCGGCAATGTGCGAGTGCTGTAAAAAATTCACTTTTTTAGCCCGCAGCTCGTGCTCTCGCGGTCGCGTTCTCGCTTCCCGAGCACGTGGTCCGGGGTTCGATTCCCGGCGGGGTTAGGGATTTTCACCTGCCTCGAGATGACTGGGTGCTTGTGATGTCCAAATCATTTCATCATCATTCATGAAAGTGGCGAGACTGGACTTAGCAAAGGATGGGAATTTGTACGGGCGCTGATAACCGCGCAGTTGATTGCTCCACAAACCAAAAATCAGTGCCATTAATTTTTTAACGATTCGTTTGTCACAGATTCACTTATGTATCTTTGCTAGATTCTCAGTCGTCTTCCTTTCGTATAAGACAAATTCCTTTAGGCACGTCTTTCTCTCATGTACTGTTCGACATGTAGGATACCTGCTGTAGCAGTTTAAGCTGAATGAAATAGTTATCATAATTTTTATACTGTGTGAATTAACGTTATTTAAGACATACCTGTCATATATCCTTAATTTCTTATTCGTGTAGATTTTATGTTTAGCTATTCATTACGACTGTGAAGCATACGTTCGGTGACTTGATGACGAAGCGCCGTCCGCTTCATTGCTTTGCTCGTTTTAAACTTGCAGCCTGATTCATTTTAAAACGAAATCCACTTTTTCTTGCTGTGTCCTGCGATATATTTCGTCGCATTGCACTGCAGTTTCACACGGTAGCACACCACCTGACTTACCGATGTCCAACAGTGGGATCTGCTGCTGCATATAGTTCTTCAAAGACAAAAGGTGACAATAATAGCGCAGAATCTGCTGAAAAGGGAATGCTGTTCAAAGTTTCTTTCATTTGAAAAAAAAAAAAAAAAATATCAGTCAGTTCACTCACACTGCAGCTCTTGAGATACATCCCGTTAGTGTACAATTTAACAACCTATCTCGACAAAAGACCTGATCCTGCCTCTTGAGACATATTACACTGCGGACGGAACACGGCGTGCTGGTCGCCGGGCAGGGCGGCCACTGCGCGCCGTGCGCTCCAGTCATCTGCTGGTGCAGGTGACCGCCTTCCACCAGATCCTCTCCTTCGGCCAGCAGTGTCTGATGTTCTGAATGCTCCCGTCCAAGTGACGCAGTGGTGTGAACAATACCAAACTGCTGTGCTACGCTTGACACACTTCGCACTTCTTCCAGTTCTCGATGATTCTCCCCTGTGAAGTTATGCAAATTTTGTCTCCGCGCCGTGTTGTGATGATGTCCACCACCGCAGCGCACCGCAACTGCTCGCTGATTGACTCACATAATCCTCTCACTTTCCTTCGACTGCCTCGCGTTGCGGAGCCTAACAGCATTTGGCGTCATGGCGACGCTCACGTAACGCCGTGTGGTGTCCGACATTCTGCACAAGACTGGGAGACGTCTGACAACGTCATTGACTTCCACTGGAAAGGGGAGGCCGCGGCGCTGGGGTCGCAGGTTTACTTCGAACTCTGTAGACTTCTAGAAGAACAATCGCAAACTGGTGCTTTTCATTTATTCCTTTAGTAGCTTGGGTAATGTGGAAGTAGCTAGGTGCAATACTCTGGCAGTTCCGAGAAAATCGCAAGAGAAGTTTTGCGCGTCTATTACCTGGCGCATGTATCTGTGCAAAATACCGAACGTTTGGATGCATGATGGTCGAGTTGTTAGCGTTCGAGTTTCTAAAAACGAAAGTGTATGAGGCGACGGTTCGACACCAGCTCAAATTTAATTCTTTATCACTGCTCATATATATTAGAAAAACAAACACGCCGAAATTTAACTTCCAGAAGCTGAGCTCTTGTGACAGAGCTTCTCGTTTTCTGTGCCACTTAAAGAGCCTCTTTAGAGACATGTCACTCATTGGCCTCCTTGGACGGGGCGTGAGTCGTGCTTGGGTAACTCAGTTGGTAGAGCACTTGCCCGCGAAAGGCAAAGGTCCCGAGTTCGAGTCTCGGTCGGGCACACAGTTTTAATCTGCCAGGAAGTTTCATATCAGCGCACACTCCGCTGCAGTGTGAAAATCTCATTCTGGAAACATCCCCCAGGCTGTGGCTAAGCCATGTCTCCGCTATATCCTTTCTTTCAGGAGTGCTAGTTCTGCAAGGTTCGCAGGAGAGCTTCTGTAAAGTTTGGAAGGTAGGAGACGAGATACTGGCAGAAGTAAAGCTGTGAGTACCGGGTGTGAGTCGTGCTTCGGTAGCTCAGATGGTAGAGCACTTGCCCGCGAAAGGCAAAGGTCCCGAGTTCGAGTCTCAGTCGGGCACACAGTTTTAATCTGCCAGGAAGTTTCATATCAGCGCACACTCCGCTGCAGAGTGAAAATCTCATTCTGGACGAGGTTTCTGTTGCTGCAACTGACCATGCAGCACGTGCCCCCGGTGTTGCTAGCGCTCGTGCAGTGTCACCAGAACTGTCCATCCGATAGTCAACAGTACGGAAAGTCACGCGATCCAGATGGTGCAGCAATTGAAACATGATAATCCGCAGCAACGTTCTGAATTTGCTATTCGGTTTGCGGTACGGATCGAACTTAATGACACGTGACCTTTCAATATTGTATAGGGTCATGAGGCACATTTTGCAGTACTGGCGAATTTGGGTTAGTATTAAACTGCATGTTTTACATTTAGAACCATTGCACTCCTCATTCTCGGAACGTTCTTCTTTGAGGAGAATACGCCCGGAGGGCTCCTCAGGTGTAACGTGACCTCGTTGTGCCTTGGAAGGGAGTAGTTGTGTGGAAGCGACTGTTTCCACGCGACATGCGGCAACACCTCAGATCGGTCGCCCAGTGAACGGTCTGCTTAATCCAGTCATCCACGAAAGTCTTATCTCCAGACTTTTTCCAGATACATGGCCTGCAAGATCATCTGATCCGAATCCACGTGACTTTCGGGTGTGGGGTTATATAACAGAAGGCGTTTACCAGCGACTCGTTGCTTGTATTCCACCGTAACTGCTCCGAGAAACAGTTGATTACGTCGTTTTACGGATGCAGCATTTCGCCAACGTCTCCCGTGCTCATACTGAACAATTCATGTAATAGGCGATTAATAGTGAAACCAACATTATGCCTTTCTCCCTTGTTTGACCATTTCTGCCCACATTCCGTTCGTAACAGGACATGTTAGAAAGTGAAACAGAGCGAGCCGGAATCCTACTGCCTGGATACCTGCATACAAACTCTAATTTCTCTCATCTTATCCTCGCTTTCCTTGTGCGAAATATACCTTCCTGATAGCAGAAGCGTTATGTAAATTTTCTGAATGGTGTTCCAGAGAAAGAACGTCTTCCCTACAGGGATTCCCATACGAGGTCTCGTAGCATCTCTGCAACACTCGGGTGAAGTTTGAATCTAGAGATAACAAATGTAACAAAATGCTTCTGAATAGCTTCTGTGTATTACTATAATGTGGACTGGTGGCGATCCCAAACACTCGAGCCCGCATCTCGTGGTCGTGCGGTAGCGTTCTCGCTTTCCACGCCCGGGTTCCCGGGTTCGATTCCCGGCGGGGTCAGGGATTTTTCTGCCTCGTGATGGCTGGGTGTTGTGTGCTGTCCTTAGGTTAGTTAGGTTTAAGTAGTTCTAGGTTCTAGGGGACTGATGACCATAGATGTTAAGTCCCATAGTGCTCAGAGCCAAACACCCGAGCAGTACTCAAGGTCGGGTCGCACTAGTGTTATATACGTAGCCTTCTTTACAGATGAAAGGCACTTCCGTAAATTTCTCCCGATAAAACGAAGTCGGCCATTCACCTCCTCTACTACTGTCCTTAAATTCTCGTTCCATTTAAAATCGCTTTGTTACGTCACACCCGGATATTTAAACGTCGTGACTGCGTGAAGCGGCACACTACTGCGGCCGTATTCAAACACTGCGGGATTGACGTTCCTACTCACCAGCATTCACTTTCGTTTTTCTACATATACAGCAAACTGCCATTCGTCACATTAACTAGATATTTTACCGAGTCATCCCGTATCCTCCTGCAGTCACTCGACGACGGCACTTTCGCGTACACCACATCCTCATCTGCAAACAGACGGAGACTGCTTCTTACCCTGTCCGTCACATCATTTATGTATATAAAAATAAAAGCGGTCCAACCAGATCTCCATGGGGCACGATACCCTTCTCTCTGATGAACACTCGCTGTCGAAAACAATATACCGCGTTGTATTTCTTCGAACCACTCATGTACATGGGAACCTTTTCCGTTTGGTCGCACCTTCCTTAACAGTCTGCAGTGCGGCAGTTCATAGCGGACTGCAAGGACCCGGAGCCGTCCAGGAGGGACTGGAACGAGGTAAAAATCCCGCTCCCTTCACGGCGTGAACCTGGGATTCCCACATCAGGAATCTGGCTCTCTACACAGTGCTTCAGCACGATTGAACCGTCAATTAGGGTGATTCACAAACAACAATTAAAGTACACATGTTATTCCAAAACCGTTATCGCAGAAGTAGGGACTGGGAGGTGCTGGTGAAAAAACACACATTGATAAGGTTATCTTCAGTAATAAATTTTTAAGTCTGGCATTTCTTTAAAATAAAGTCAAAACAATTTCAAACAGGTTGACAATTTACCAGGTATGTAATTAACAACTTGCCAATAATAAGATTTTAACTTTATATACACTCCTGGAAATTGAAATAAGAACACCGTGAATTCATTTTCCCAGGAAGGGGAAACTTTATTGACACATTCCTGGGGTCAGATACATCACATGATCACACTGACAGAACCACAGGCACATAGACACAGGCAACAGAGAATGCACAATGTCGGCACTAGTACAGTGTATATCCACCTTTCGCAGCAATGCAGGCTGCTATTCTCCCATGGAGACGATCGTAGAGATTCTGGATGTAGTCCTGTGGAACGGCTTGCCATGCCATTTCCACCTGGCGCCTCAGTTGGACCAGCGTTCGTGCTGGACGTGCAGACCGCGTGAGACGAAGCTTCATCCAGTCCCAAACATGCTCAATGGGGGACAGATCCGGAGATCTTGCTGGCCAGAGTAGTTGACTTACACCTTCTAGAGCACGTTGGATGGCACGGGATACATGCGGACGTGCATTGTCCTGTTGGAACAGCAAGTTCCCTTGCCGGTCTAGGAATGGTAGAACGATGGGTTCGATGACGGTTTGGATGTACCGTGCACTATTCAGTGTCCCCTCGACGATCACCAGTGGTGTACGGCCAGTGTAGGAGATCGCTCCCCACACCATGATGCCGGGTGTTGGCCCTGTGTGCCTCGGTCGTATGCAGTCCTGATTGTGGCGCTCACCTGCACGGCGCCAAACACGCATACGACCATCATTGGCACCAAGGCAGAAGCGACTTTCATCGCTGAAGACGACACGTCTCCATTCGTCCCTCCATTCACGCCTGTCGCGACACCACTGGAGGCGGGCTGTACGATGTTGGGGCGTGAGCGGAAGACGGCCTAACGGTGTGCGGGACCGTAGCCCAGCTTCATGGAGACGGTTGCGAATGGTCCTCACCGATACCCCAGGAGCAACAGTGTCCCTAATTTGCTGGGAAGTGGCGGTGCGGTCCCCTACGGCACTCCGTAGGGTCCTACGGTCTTGGCGTGCATCCGTGCGTCGCTGCGGTCCGGTCCCAGGCCGACGGGCACGTGCACCTTCCGCCGACCACTGGCAACAACATCGATGTACTGTGGAGACCTCACGCCCCACGTGTTGAGCAATTCGGCGGTACGTCCACCCGGCCTCCCGCATGCCCACTATACGCCCTCGCTCAAAGTCCGTCAACTGCACATACGGTTCACGTCCACGCTGTCGCGGCATGCTACCAGTGTTAAAGACTGCGATGGAGCTCCGTATGCCACGGCAAACTGGCTGACACTGACGGCGGCGGTGCACAAATGCTGCGCAGCTAGCGCTATTCGACGGCCAACACTGCGGTTCCTGGTGTGTCCGCTGTGCCGTTCGTATGATCATTGCTTGTACAGCCCTCTCGCAGTGTCCGGAGCAAGTATGGTGGGTCTGACACACCGGTGTCGATGTGTAGTTTTTCCATTTCCAGGAGTGTATATAAGACAACAGTTAAAAAGCTCTTTTAAAACAAGCTGTATGTAAAGGATATTGCAAGGTTTGACGTTAACAATAAGAAGATTTTAAACTCGTTATATCAATAAGGGAACAATTCCAGAAAAATTTTAAGTAGCTAGCTTGTACTAAGCAAAAATAGTTCCTAACAGCGCGCCAACCCGACAGCGCCACCGCAAACACTAGACGCGAAGCGAAACTACTCCGCCTGGCGCGATTTTCGAAGACCGGACACAACTACGGCTCAACGGCCACTATTTCTTCAGAAAAAGGGCTATGACATTTTCACTTCTTCCAAGAATATTGTAAAGAAATTTTGAAGTACATCCATTTTCTGTCAGAGCTTCTGTTTCTTTCCTTAGCAACTAATTGGGTCTGTCAACAGAATGGGGACAGTGTAATGACCTTATCGTATCAGCGCAACGTACTGGAAACGTTCTAGATGGAAGTACGCACTTCTTGTATCCCTGTTTAATGGTAACTTTATACCGTCTTACAATGTGAAATTCTGAAGCTCGCCTCGTTTCTTTCATTCTACGGCAAGAGATTTTGACTTTAAAGTTTTTCGTGGAACGCATTGATGCAAAAACGGCTCGGCGCGTAAAAAGCCTGTATGCCCACGTCTGGAACATGTAGATGGTAGCCTGAGTACGCGCCATATACACAGTTGAGGTTACCTTTTCTTTGTCTCAAACAGAACAGCGATATGCTCTGCAGCATATTCTTCGTGAGTCTCGAGCAATGTAAACATTCCAGCTCTAGAAAAACGTTTCATCTTACCAGCAGTATGTCTTCTGACCTGTTAGCTATGTTACGGCTTCCACAATATTTACCTTTCTTACTATCTTACGTTTATATAAGTATTTGAATTCTAGAAAAAGGAAAGTGTGGTAGGGAGCACCGTGTAAGAGTGCATAGCGAAATGCCTGTAATACAATTTAAACAATGAGATGTTTGAGAATATTTTCAACTGTGGTTTCACGGTGAAATAATAATCTCTCACGACGCGTGAAATACTTCTAGAAACTGAAACGTTCGGTAAATATAAGTACCTGAAGCAACATCAGATGGAGACTGAAAAACGCGACCGAACAGAACAGAACACTGCGGGAGTACCGTTTTTGGATCCTGGGCACTCATCCCTGTACTGAACAGCGGGCTTGTTCCATTTACGTCCATTCGATAGTCACCGCAAATTAACTGGCAGTAGTTATGGAGGTATGCTATCTCCTGTTAAGTGTTGTGGGCTTACAAATTTCATTATCTGTTGCCGATAACTTTGTTATATCTTGCAATAAACGTTGAACCATTCAATGATAGTTGTCTTTTACCACGCATATTTTTACCACAATACTCGAGCCGTCACTTCGTACATCTTTTAGTATAGACAACCGTCAACATACTCTGAAATTCCCATGGCACGGCCGAGCAGGTAGAACTCGGCGAGAACATAAGAAACCAGTGTGTGGGAAAGACGAGGTAGACAATATTTCGCGCCCAACGTATTGCTGTGCGACCCAAATTTCTAATTGTGCTTGCAAGCTGTGTGGTCGCTGAATAAACACTGGTCGTGTAAACGAGTTAAGTGCAACAGCGGAGTGATGTGCCAGTCAGATAATGAGATGAGTTCTGATTTTACTAAAACTTTATCTCGAAGTGTAGCGGAAATTAAAAATCCTCGCATAAAGTGGACAACGACACAGAACTGCGTGACTCAGCTGGAGAGACTCGAGTGAATTTGACAGTGGAGCTCAGGGGCATCAACGAAGCTCATGTAGGAGTGCCGTATGTGCTGAAAATGGTTCAAATGTCTCTGAGCACTATGCGACTTAACATCTGAGGTCATCAGTCCCCTAGAACTTAGAACTACTTAAACCTAACTAACCTAAGGACATCACACACATCCGTGCCTGAGGCAGGATTCGAACCTGCGACCGTAGCAGCAGCGCGGCTCCGGACTTAAGCGCCTAGAACCGCTCGGTCGCAACGGCCGGCGCCGTATGTGCAGTCAAGGCATACACGCAGTGAAAACAGGAGGAGGCACACTGGAAGAGGCAGACAATTTCCACGAGTACTCCAAGTACGGCTTGCACTATGACGGCTTAAATTCTCTAGGACACACATTCACTGAGCTGTGTGACCGTCTGTGGAGGAATGTCAGCCCGTTGTTCCTCAACAGCCGAAATCAGATAAAGTACGGATATTGAACGATGGCCTCTGGAGTGAAGTCGACCTTCTGACTTATCCCAAAAGCGTTGCACAGGGTTGAGGTCGAGACTCTGGGTAGGCCAGGCCATACCAGGAATGTTATCTACACAGATACTCCATTATGACACTGTACA
Source organism: Schistocerca cancellata (assembly GCF_023864275.1). Taxonomy (NCBI): domain Eukaryota; kingdom Metazoa; phylum Arthropoda; class Insecta; order Orthoptera; family Acrididae; genus Schistocerca; species Schistocerca cancellata. Next base: position 518,896,055 of record NC_064634.1, on the reverse strand, counting down.
GTGTCAGGCTAATAGAAACGGTCTCCGTCTCCAAACTGATGTAAAATGTGTTCATATTCTCGGTATTTAGCGTCCTCTTAAGCTCAGTAAGGGGGACCATACCCTAACCCCGAAGTCACATGCCAATAACATAATACCACCTGCTCCATATTTCACTGTTGGCTCTACACGTGATGGCAGGTAAAGATCATCAGGTATTCACCAAACACTAAACCCTGGCGGACAACATGTAGCGTGATTCATCACTCCAAAGGACTCGTTTCCTCCAGTCTTCAATCCAGTGGCGCCGCTCTTTGCAAAACTACAGGCGTTGCTTAGCACTGACGCCGGAGGTGTGTGGCGCCTCGACCACTGCACCCCTTTCTAATTGACTCCCTACGCACACTGTGCTGGCTGGCCTTCAGAACTCGCGGGTGACTCCTAGGTCACGAGGCCTGCCTGCTCCTGGTTTATCTGTGGCAGTCACATCAGCAGCGGTCGACTCCAGAGGGGCTGAAACGTCCCTGATGGACCTGTTACTCAGGTAACACCCGGTCACTGGCCCACACTGAGCCCTGCCCATCTGCTGCTTCTCTGCTGCTGCTGCTGAGGGCGCAACAGTCTCTAGCGGGGCCGCCTCTCCACACATCCAGGGGACAGTTTAATGCCAGATAGCGCTGTCCTCAGACTCCTGATCAGGTAGTACACACACGCACACAAACAAAGAAAAACACCACTTTCTCTCTCATTTGTACCACTGAACATGGCGAAGTAAAACGTAACAACAGTCTTAGAAACCAGGCCAAGGAAATGTGGAACGGATAGGCAACTTATAGGGAAAACATATTTCGCACTTTATTATCCACCCATAATTTAAACAAGACCCAAGGTTTTTCAATTACAAAAAATTCTCAGTGTTTTTAGACATATAGCTTAAATCAAAGCTTGCAGGATAATCCACAGGCCAACTCAACAGCGACGAATATTCACAACTATTCCAACCATCAAAATTTACACTTTTCTACGAATTGAGAGCAACAATTTTTTAAAGGGTCTTAACCATATTAGAGAAACAACCATTTAAAAGACACCGCCAACATATACTTTCAAGGCAAACTTTGAATTATATATGATTGTAATAACATTTGAAAGTTGTAACACTCCCTATTAATTGGTTTTACGTTCCCGCTCGATCGGGATTTGATAGCAGCCCAGATAATAATTAATTAATGTGACCGTGTACCTAATGGGGCTGGCAATCGGAATGGACTGCTACGGAGTTGTTACATTCCATTCTGTCCTTCTCAATGCTGTAATAATGTACTATTTGGTGGCAAGAAGAACAACAAATACAGCTTCACTAAACAAAACCTATATTCTTACCAAAAACCACAAGAATAAGGAGACAGCCACTGCCTTCGTCATACACTTTTAAAGACGGCTAATCTCAGCACAGACCTTTTCGTTATTCATTCTCGTCACACGCAAATCCAATCACTGCAATCCAACACTGCAATCCAGATGATGCCGGCGCGGTAGACGCGAAATCTCAAATATCGGCACATAAATATCACTGACTCACTTTAGTAATAATACTTCATCACTTCCCGTATTAGGCTAATACAAAGGAGTTAAACCGCGGCGATGGCCACTCCCTTTGTCGGTAATTTCTATTAATTGCTGGCTTCTGCTCAGCTCTGCCCGCCTCGCGGGAACCTACAATACGCACTGACTGACTCAACTCTTGCTCTCGCGACCCGACACAGTATCGATAGTTGCCCTGTCGACCTGTGTGAGTGCAAACCTAGTAGTAAGGGCCTGCGGACCCCTTACATCCCCGCCCTCGAAAACTTCTTTAGAGCCGCAGGCGAAAAAGAATCGGCAAGGGAATGAAACATTGCTACATTTGAACAAACACTCAGTGTTAATAATTAATGAAATTACAATTCATCAAATAATCCCTCGACTCCGGTAGTGGGCTGCCTCCACAATAATTTTTACAAAAGGTTATACATCTCATAAACATGGCATTGTCCAAATTACAATTTTTATATGAACAAGCAATAGTCCTCTCTAGTCCAATATTGAATGAAACACACAACATATACACTCAAAAATTATTACTTAAACACAGGACATATGAATTACTATACTACAAATTAGTTATTACAGGTTTTATACTCATTCTTAGATAATCTTCGACATGAAATATGCAATTCTAATTGTAATACATCACAAAACACAATGTAAATAAACCTTTCCCTCTTTCAATGTCCATTTTACAGCTAAATGTTCTAACCATGTCCTTCCCCACTACATCAAGGAGCTTGAACACTCTCAGTTCAGACATTGGCCCTAATCGAGTTCCTCTTCCTCATCTGGGTCATTTCTACTCTCGTGGGAGTAATACCTTTTTATGTTTTCCACGTGCTCCTTACCATGCACTCTCTTTGTCCGTGCATATTCCAACTCCACCGTGTTAGGATGACCAATTTTTATAATCCTGTACGGTCCCTTATAAACGTGGTTAAACTTATGTATTTCAGAGTTTATTTTCTTTGATCTAGCATGAACCTTTACTAATACCAGGTCTCCCACTCGGTAAGTTATCGGTTTCACTAGCTTGTCGTGTCTTTCCTGTCTTTTCCTAGCCTTCTCCTTCATACTTAATTCCACCAGCTCCAATTTCCTTTCCCAGGTCAATGAACTTCCTGGTGGGTAGACTACCAACTCACAAAAGATACTATCGGGTTCTTGATTGAGCAATACTTCACATGGACCAAACCCTGTAGAATCATGTGGGAGGTGATTCCTAACCCGCTCAAATTCTTCCAGATATTCTTTCCATGAACCATGCTTCCTATGACAGTAGGTTCGGCATAAACGGTTCAATTCCTTCATTGTTCGTTCCGCTGGGTTAGAAGCTGGCCTATACCTAGAAATGGCAATTTGCTCTATTCTGTGCTCACTTAGCATCTCTGTCCATTCCTTTGACCTGAACTGTGACCCATTATCACTCAAAACTCGCTTAGGAATACACACCTTTTGAAAATAGTCTTTCTCAAAATGGTTTATGATGGCTCTACTAGTAGCTTTCTTCAATGGGTAAAATTTTATGTACTTGGAAACCAGTTCTTCCACTACTAAGATTTGTGTGTAATTCCCTCGTGAGGCAGGAAGTGGCCCAAAGAGATCCACTGCAACTATGTCCTTAATTGCTGTTGGTACAATTGGATGCATATATCCTTTGTGCTGTACTGTAGTCGTTTTAGATTTTTGACAAGTGTCACATGTACTTAGTATCTTGCGTATACGCCTTCCCATGTTGTTGAATGCACAATCTACCTTCAACTTTTCCAGACACTTCTTCGGTCCATAATGCGCATTACTATAGTGCGTATACCAAATTAATTTTTCTACCACATGCTCAGGCACACAGAGTTTCCAGTTCTCCTCACTCTCTTTGTTTCTTTTATAAAGTATCCCATTATGAATATAATAAAATGTGCGAATTCTTTCCTCTCCTGCACACCTGTATTTGTTTTTAATTGTCTTTAATTTCTCATCCTCGTTCTGTTCCCTGCGCACATTCTTTAGGAACTTCCTTATGAATTCTTCATACTGTACTCCCTTCATCAGGTTGATTCTAACTCCTTCTCCTTCTGGCCTGCCCACCAACATTCCTCTCGAGTCAGCTGGTAATCTTGACAAGGCATCAGGTATTATATGTGTTGCTCCTGGTTCATAAATTATTTCGAAGTCATAGTCCTGTAATGCCAGGGCCCATCGCGTTAGTCTGCTATGTCTCAACTTGCTTGTGGTCAGAAATGTAAGGGCCTTATGTTCAGTCACTATTTTCACATGCCTCCCGGCCAAATAATACCGGAAACGCTTAAATCCCCACACAATTGCCAATGCCTCCCTTTCAGTAATCGAATATTTCCTCTCCCAAGCATTTAAATTTCTGCTACCGAACGCTATCGTTCTTACACTCTCACCATTTCCGCTCCTCTCCATTTGGTACAAATGTATTCCTAATCCATAGTCAGAGCTGTCTGCTCCTAAATAAAAATTCTTGGAAAAATCCGGGTGGTACAATATGTCTGCACTATATAGTGCTTCCTTGATATTCTCAAACTCGGTTTGGCATTCTGCACTCCAATGCCACGGCATCCTCGCCTTAGTCAATTCCCTCATACTCGGGGCATTAAGTACAGATCCTTTGACAAATTTTCTATAAAACTCACAAACCCCAAAGAATGCTCGCAACTGCTTCTTACTATGGGGGGGGGGGGGCCGGAAAATTTCTAATAGCCTCCATTTTACTAGGATCAGGATAGATACCCTCCTCGGATATTATATGGCCCAGGAATTTTATCTTTGATTTGCCGCATTCTGACTTGTCCAGGTTTACAGTTACCCCTGCGGTTTCAAAAGCTGCCAAGATTGCATCCAATCTATCCAAATGTTCTTCCCATGATTCGCTCGCTATCAAGAGGTCATCCACGTAGACGGTGACCTTTTTAAGCAACTCCTCGCCTAGTATCTTATCCATCGCTCTTATGAATTCCGACACTGACACATTAAGCCCAAATGGCAACACCCTAAATTGATAGCACCTCCCTCCATAAGTAAATGCTGTATACTGGCGGGACTCTGTGGCCAATGGTATTTGCCAGTAACCAGCAGTTAAGTCGATACTACTAAGCACCTTTGCTCCTCGGAATTTTTGAATCAGTTCTTCTATAGTCTCAGGTTTATCCCGCTCCGGCTCGATGATTTTATTCACTGTTCGTGCATCCAGAACTATCCTCACCTTTCCATCCTTCTTATCAACAACAAATAGGGGGTTGTTATATTGACTGTTGGCCCTTTCTATAACACCAAGGTCCATCATCCTCTGTATATCCTCATCTACGGCTCTTCGTTTCGCCTGGGGAATGGAATATTGTTTTATATTGAACGGTTTATGGTTCTTTATCTTTAGCTTACACTCCACCCCTTTCATGATGCCTGGCCGTTGAGAAAATACCTTACAACGCCTGTATAATACTGTGGCTAATTTCATCTTAGTTCCCTCATCTAGGTGTGTCATCTCCTCCAACTTTTTACTGATCTTATCCTCTCTATGTCTATCCTCTCGTGCTAATCCTTCAAGGTATATCAACACTTCTTCTTCCAGTTACTCTTCCCCATATCCCATGGTGGGTTTCTCTTCATGACATAAATTTATTCTTCTGAATTCCTCCTCTTCTTCGATTGCACTCCCCTCAGCAAACTTTAACCTCTTCTCTTCTCCCTTTCTTCCTTTGACCTTGATAGTACCTTCATCGAAACTCACTACTGCATCAACTTCATTCAACCAATCTATCCCTAAAATAACTGATGTGTTCAGTCCAGCCACCACCAAAAATGTTGTTTCGTATTCTTCTCCCTCTATCTCGAAGGTAATCAACACTTGTTCTTTAATAGGTTTACTCCTTGCACCCAACGCATTCACAATTCTCACTCCACTCACCGGGAAACTAGGTAAGCTATTATTTGTTTTTAGTACCTGTTCATATAACCTCTTGGATATCGCACATGCTTCACTTCCTGTATCGACTAATGCCTCGATATTCAGTCCACATAGTTTAATCCCTATCATGGGGAGCATGGGTTCTTTGGGAATCCTACTGCCTTCCTCCAGTAGATCTTCTCTCAGATCTCCACCATTGTCGTGTCTTAGTAGGTTTACTCTGGTCCTTGTAGTTCTCACTCCTGACCGGACCTCATCTGGAGTGCCACTCAGTTTTCCGGTCTCTCCGCCTCTTCTATATGCACTGTGTCATCCATTCGTCTATCCCATCCTCTCTCATGATCTCTTGGTCCTTCACTCCTTCTCCAATCATTTCTCCATTGCCGTTCACCACCATGGTTCCTGTACCTATGGCCACCACCTCTTCCTCTATAATTAGACGAATTACCAAAGTGATTCCTTGGGTCATTACTTCCCCCTCGGTTTTGATCATTGGCTTGATTGTGTTCCTGTGATCGAACAGACTCCAATTATTCCAGTATCTCCATCAGGGCCTCCCTATCTTTAATTAGGCTCCCGGATACAGTTTCTTGCATTCTCCGGCTCAATCTTCTTTTTATTGCAGATATCATTACGTCATCGCTCAGGGGTTGTTCCAAGGTCTCGTTCAATTCCCACAAATGTTCGGCAAACTATCTCAACGTTCCTCTCCATGTACTAAGTGACTTGCGGTGCAGTAGGTCCTCAATTGCTGCACACTGATGACTTTTGGACCAGTATTTCTTCAAGAATTCTCCTTCAAACTGATCAAAACTAGAAGTCCCTTCCTTCTTCCTGACTCCCCAAGTGAAGGCTTCACCTTCCATTCTATCTATTGCAAATTGAATCTTGTCCGAGTCTCTAAGATGTGCTGGTAAAACTCCTTTTAACCATTTCATAAATATCATTGGGTGCAACCCTCCTTTCAGTTTAAATTTCTGCCCTGTACTATTTTTGACGTGCCGATTATCACTGCTCATCAAGGTAACGACTTTACCTTCCCCAACGGTTAAAGTGGCACTGCTAATTCGTTTATCAATTTCTTCTGTCTTGCCCTCCAGTTGCTGTATTCCCTGTTGTAATTGCTTGACTTCCATTGCTACCCTTTTGTTATCCCCTTCTCGTTGCACGGCTATAGCATTTCTCAGATTGACAGCCAGCTGGTTTTGCCTATCTCCTATTCCCTTAACCGCGTCATTGCATTGTTTCTGCATCTACGTCACCTCGGTGATCTTTTCTCCCAATTCGGCTTTAGCTTCTTCCACATCGTCTTCTATCTTTTTTGTCAACCTTCCTTCCATCTTCTCCACGTCTCCCTGGACTTGGTCTATATTCTTCTGTAGCTTACTCTCTCTCTTGTCGATGTCCATTCTCATTCGTTCTTGTAACTCCTGCATTTCCTTCTTCAGATTACCTTCTATCTTCATTTGCGATGCTTTGATCTCCTGTGCTATCGTTTCCTTAAATGACTCCATGCTCTCTTTGGTTTCTTGTAAATATTCCCTTAATGATGCGTGGTTTTCTTGTAACCTTTTCTCTAATGATGCGTTAGCTTCTTGTAAATCCCTTAGGGATTCTCTTGTTTCTTGTTTACCCATCTCTAATGATGCATTAGTTTCTTGTAAACCCTTCTCTAATGATTCTCTGAGACTTTTCTCTAATGATGCGTTAGTTTCTTGTAAACCCTTCTCTAATGATGCGTGGTTTTCTTGTAAACTTTTCTCTAGTGATGCGTTGTTTTCTTTTAGCAAGGCTGCCAACATCGACCGTATATCTGCACCCTCTGAAACTGGCTTATCTCTCGTCGTTCGTCCCGGTGTCTCGGGATAACTAGTTGAATGTGCTAATGGGCTATCTAATGACAACCCACAACCACTGATTCCTGAGTCATCTCTGTCTTCCTGTCCTATCCCTTTCCTTTCAACTACAGCCTCACAAACCTGCTTATCTTCAGTAGACATGTTTGGTTTATTTTTAATGCACAGGTAAGTAATATAAAATAACCTCTAGCAACCCAAAACACTCCTAATTACCACGAAACTAATAAAACAGTACCTACAGTATTCTCAGTTAATCTCAATTTGATACAATATGCATGAGTACCGAACATAACAACCCTCAAAACTTAATAATATCAAATATCAATTCTCACATAGACAGTTTACTTAAAACATTTCAACTAAGCCAAATCACCTCATTCATTGAATCTATAAATGTAAAATTCCCAAAAACAGTGAGCATATCTGTATAATTACCATCTAATCAACGCAGTATGTGTAAGTAGGTACGGTATATTTTAGAGTATATCTCGCAAACTTTTCAGAAATTACTATAATTCAGCACTTTTCCTAATGTAATGGGTTAAAAATTGTTTATTTACCGCGAAGACTGCACACTGCAGTTAAATGTTATGCCAACCAGTCGTCTTCACTCACCAACCGACGTTACCACGAGTCGCGATGTTTTGACGTTTGAAGTGGGCGTGGCGCTGTACTGCCGCCGGACCCGCGTGTAGTTGCACTGCTTGCTGTGGCGAGCCGTCGTAGTTCTCAGCCGTCCGCTCCGTGGCGCTGCAGGCGGGCGTAGTTTGTAGTCCGGCCGCTAGATGACGGGTCGGCGCTCGGTGTAGTGCGTCTGCGACTAAGCTACTCCTTGGACAGGTAGTTGGGATGACGTGTGAAATCACCTCGCGGAACGAAGCTCTCTGGCGCAGCTGCTACACGGGTCTGCGTGACGTCACTCAACAATTGCGTCGCCACAATAAATTGTTGTCTGCGTAACAGTTTATGGGTCCACCTAAAGTTGTCCGATTTTCACCGTTCAAAAAGCAATTTCAGTCATAATGTCACTATTAACCACTTCTTTAAAAGCTTTCGTGACGAATTTTTAGCTCGTTTTGCTGTTGTAATGTTCACACGTGTCTCTCTTTAGTGTTCACTTTTCACAGTTTTTCGCGCGGATTTATGCATTTGCGCATTATAACACAGTTTATTAACACTATTGCCCTATTTAATATGGCAAGAAAAAAGTTTAGTCACAATCGTAAGACTCTATTACTTCATATTGTTCAACAATGCACTGTTCCTTGTCGCGATTTCAAAGTTCATATTCTGACTCAATTCAAAATGAAAAAATGTTTTCTTGCGTTAAGCAAGGTAAAATTACCTATTGTTCTTTATGATTCGTCCAAAAATTGCACTAGTCCTTTCACGGTAAGCCAAGGGTGTAACACTCCCTATTAATTGGTTTTACGTTCCCGCTCGATCGGGATTTGATAGCAGCCCAGATAATAATTAATTAATGTGACCGTGTACCTAATGGGGCTGGCAATCGGAATGGACTGCTACGGAGTTGTTACATTCCATTCTGTCCTTCTCAATGCTGTAATAATGTACTATTTGGTGGCAAGAAGAACAACAAATACAGCTTCACTAAACAAAACCTATATTCTTACCAAAAACCACAAGAATAAGGAGACAGCCACTGCCTTCGTCATACACTTTTAAAGACGGCTAATCTCAGCACAGGCCTTTTCGTTATTCATTCTCGTCACACGCAAATCCAATCACTGCAATCCAACACTGAAATCCAGATGATGCCGGCGCGGTAGACGCGAAATCTCAAATATCGGCACATAAATATCACTGACTCACTTTAGTAATAATACTTTATCACTTCCCGTATTAGGCTAATACAAAGGGGTTAAACCGCGGCGATGGCCACTCCCTTTGTCGGTAATTTCTATTAATTGCTGGCTTCTGCTCAGCTCTGCCCGCCTCGCGGGAACCTACAATACGCACTGACTGACTCAACTGTCGCTCTCGCGACCCGACACACTATCGATAGTTGCCCTGTCGACCTGTGTGAGTGCAAACCTAGTAGTAAGGGCCTGCAGACCCCTTACAGAGTCTACACGATTCCACCATACTTTAAAGAAATCTTACAATTTCTTTCAGTTAAGGAAGACAAGGAAATTCTTAAAGTATTAATCATTTGAGAAAAAAAGCATTTGAGAGCCTCCAACGAATGTACACATTCAAAGCATGTTTCCGGTAGTGTGTAATTGCTTTACGTAACTCTTTGTTCTGTGAGCCGGTTGCGGAACCGCCGTTCCTCAGCTCGGTTGTCGCAGGCCCGGGCGTCCTTCCACCCCGTCATACCGACGTCGTCCTCTACGAGGCGTGGCTTCACGCTGGAAAAACTAGACCACACTAATGCGTGTGTTACCGGCCCCTTCCATACCACTAGTCGAGAAGGAGTTTCAGTAAACACACGCAGGAGAGAAAAATATGTTTGCTGCGAGATAGCACAGTGATTTTGTGAAACCACATTCAATATGGAAACGCCGCGCTACCAGGGGCTCAAAAGGCAATGGGCAGAAACCGAGTCCTGCAACTCCATGTAGCCGTGTCGAACCAAAACACCAGAGAGATGTTACGGAGACCCACAACAACTCAATAGGTGGCTGACAGTTGCAGGGTCAAAGCTAACAGCCACTCAGGTTAGGTGAACTCGGAGGACGTAGCAACTTGCACAGTTCACTTGTGGAGTTAATGGTACATACCCATTACCATGAAGATGTCGGGAAGTACCCAGAATAGAACACTGGAAGGGCCTTCAGATTAGTTGGATAAATGTAACACAACAGCCAGCAAGGCGACACTACACGGGCTCATTCTTTCACGAATTTACATAAGCTAAGCCATAAGTCAGAGGCCGGCCGATGTGACGCAGCGGTTCTAGGCGCTTCAATCCGGAACCGCACTGCTACTGTGGTCGCTGGTTCGAATCCTGCCTCGGGAATGGATGTGTGTGATGTCCTTAGGTTAGTTAGGTTTAAGTAATTCTAAGTTCTACTGGACTCATGACCTCATATGTTAAGTCCCATAGTGCTTAGAGCCATTTGAACCGTATGTCAGAGTTTGTAACTAGGATCAAAATTCTTGTTTGGGATAACACCACTACAGCCACTACAACGGCCAGAGTGGGAGATGGACCCCTTCAAGCAGACGCAAACACCTGTTGCTCTGTCGTTCTGGAAAAGAATGGGGCCGTGTCATGCGTGCTCTGGCGACCACGTCGCAACTGCTCCTGCCACTTCCGTACGGCCAGAGCCGCTCCGCCCCACTGCTTTGCATCTGCCATTCTGTCGATTGCGCCCTCTCGCGGCCACTGTCGCTGAAATCGAGTTGCTGCCGTGAGCCGAGCGCCTCCACTACAACGCGAACATCTCGCAACGGACACTCCACTTCGCACCAATCCTCCCTCCCTCCCTCCCCCGCCCCGCACCCAAGATATAGTGGACAGCTCGCCAAAAACTGGCTGTCAGCGGAAAAAAAAATGAAATAGGAACAGAGAGCGGTCCAAAGACAAGAAATGTAATGCAGAGCAGGGTAATTTCCAAGAATGATAGCCTATCGAAGTCGCAGGGTCCGAACGATACATATCGACCGTGCTATCGTAAATCGATCGTGCGAGTCTGGTGGCGAGCGTTGTGATCAAATATTGGTGATCGTCAATTATATCTGTTTTCCGTCGTTCCCTCAGTTGTTCACAATTACATACCTCCGCGAATAATTTGTGAGTTGCTAGGAAATCCCAGACGATTTATGTCGTTAGTGAGTGGGATGTCTGTTGTTCTTGACGTTTCTTCGGTGTATTCTCTCACATGAAAAAATCTAATTCCATTTTTCTCCAATGTAGAAAATTGTTCGACTTTTTGACACAAATATGGAGTACCACTGGACGAGGAAAGAAGGGACTATGTAGACTGTGGTGGTGCGAAGAGTGTGAAACTTCGTGAGAAGTTTCGATGCTGAAATACCGTTTACAATTTCATTGCGGACAGTGCGGAAAACGGACGAGTGTCAGGAAGAATACGTGGTTCGACTCTTCCAAATATCCATTCAGACCACCGTAATAGGCCTTCACATGATGACAACACCGACGACGAGTAAGGTAAGTCGTCTTCTTTGCAATTACAAGTATTTTTGTAACGCTCTTCTTTTGTCGTTGCTGTAGCGACAGTTTAACATACTCATAACGCCCGCCACCAGAGTCGCATGATCGATTTACGATCGCACGTTCGATGTATCGTTTGGAATCCGCGACTTCGATAGGCAATCATTCTTGGAAATTACTCAGAGCAGCCTGCCCGACGAATGGCGTCGTGCTTAAATTGTTACGGTGCTGGACTTGAGAGTGGTGTTCAAACCATCCTCGTTCCAATTTCTTTTCCGCTGTTCGCTTTATTCGAATTTTCGTCTGTGTCGTGGTGTAATGTCCGTTCGCAACAGCGAGATGTAAGACAGGGCCCGATAATCACTGTTCATTCTGCACAGCTACTCTATTAGCAGCCGAAAGGAAGTGGCTTTCGAATGGGAACCGCAAACGTTTGATGACAAGTCAACCGAGCCCTCCTCTGGAAAACACGTCTGGTGTGTCATACGCGGCGCTAGTGACACTATGGCGACAGGAATCTCTTACCGACGCACCCAATTTGTACGCCTGGTAAGCGACTGAGATATGCCTCCTTGCCCGATATAGGTTTCGTATGAAAGTGAATGTGATCACTCCCAAGAGAATGATGGAATCATAATACTTTGTCACATAAGCTGCTACAAATGAACGCTACAGTTTCACAATCACACAGTTTCTCCGTTCTCTGTCAAAACATATGTTTTTAGCGTATTTGAAGTTGTGTTCCGTTTTGGAAGTCTTGACTCTGCGATTCCTTTATTGTGATTTATTGTTTTCATTTCTGTCAGACGTGTATGTGGTATCTCGCCTGCTCTCAACTATTCATCACATTTACTTGCGACGGTGATGTATTCTTACCGCGTGACTCATTGAGTTGCCGGGAAAAAATGACAGTGCCTGTTGAAGCTAGTGGCAGATGTGCTCCAGCCCTACATAGGATAATCCCTTCACCTATAAGCTAGCAGGTGAAAGGCTGGAGTGGAAGGTACTATATTACTTTTTGCCAGAAATTGTGTTCCACTTATGACATGCTGGTGTCGGACAGACAGGAGTTTAATAAGTGCATTACCTGTAAGTAAACAGCAGAGGACTATGTCTTTCGCTGTCTGATGTCAGAGTTCGCTGCAGATATCTCTCACTGCGGAGCTCCACAATCACCCTGCAACCCAGGTGCTCGAATTTCAGTAAGGCCAATACACGCTACCACGAATGATGGAAAATGTTTCAACACCGAAACTGTCATCAAAAAGCCACTACTCATAAACAATGGGTCATAATCCAGCACAGTTACTGGGGGTCAACAGAAATCATTATAATGACACAACCACCACAAAAACTGACCAAAAGATTGCATCAAGTGACAGGATTGGCAGTTGAATGTGTGTTCTCCTCGATGTGCAGTCACAACTAACAAACTTACAGCCGGCCTTACCTCCCTCTCATCCCTCGCTCTACTCACCATAGCCAGGGATCACTGCAGAACGTCCACGTTAATTCCGCACCGTCATCAGAGTGAAGAAAAACGTGAATTTAAACTCTGAAGGAAAGAAACATCTGGGTTAAGGAATTTCTTTCAATTTGATAGAAAAAATTACATGGTCTGAGATCGTGGTGGTGGTGGTTGTTAGTGTTTAACGTCCCGTCGACAACGAGGTCATTAGAGACGGAGCGCAAGCTCGGGTTGGGGAAGGATTGGGAAGGAAATCGGCCGTGCCCTTTCAAAGGAACCATCCCGGCATTTGCCTGAAACGATTTAGGGAAATCACGGAAAACCTAAATCAGGATGGCTGGAGACGGGATTGAACCGTCGTCCTCCCGAATGCGAGTCCAGTGTTCTAACCACTGCGCCACCTCGCTCGGTCTGAGATCGTCCCAGGCGTTCAAATCAGTGCCTGTAACTACACTATCGTGCATGAGTGTTTTACAGACATTTCAGACACATGAAATAACACTGTAGGACACAATTTCACGACATTTGTTCACATCTCTAAAAAAACACAATCATTTTACTTTCGCCAACAACTTGCTATGTTTCAAGAGGACATTGTTGTTTTGTGCACTACGGTAAGTCCCGTTTTACCAATGCGACGCCATATCGCGCAGGCATTTACATAACGTGAAAAGCAAATCGCGAGAGCATGTCTCATAACAGAACGTGCTTACATTACCTAGTAGAGAGCCCTGCAAGATTCCACCGATAAGTCGGAAACAAATACTATTTGTGTGCTGACATCTGACAGTTTATACTCCATAACTCGCCTCTAGCGACCTTAAGATCCCACGGATACATAGAAAAAAAAACTGTATACGTGCTGTCATCTAACATTTTTTGCTGCATAACTCGCCTCTAGTGAGCCGCGTGTAAAGTTTCTATCATGCAACAGATTATCATTCGCAAATGCAGCAGATTCTTGCATTGCAGCTTCATAAGCAATTCGGTCATCACAGAATAGCTGTTTCACGCCATCTACTATCGTCTCTAGGTTCCACAATGAGCTATAATTCAAGTGATGTCTACTTTATAGTTAGAGGTTATGATGTATGAACTAACACAGTACTTGTGGTAATACATATTTTTAAATATTCAGTCGTGACAATAATATTACGTGGGTTGCCGAGAAAGTAATGCACCGCATTTTTTCTTCATCAACAGTTCTTTGTTGAACGTAATGAGAATTACGCACACGAAAGAATAGTGTTTTATCTACCCTATTTTTCCACGAAATCTCCATCCCTTCCTCCTGCGGGAAACAAGAGCGTGTACCCCCTTTTGGTAACAGTACTTGTCCTGGTGGTGGAACCAGTGTTCCACCGTGTGGATCACCTCTTTGTCGTCCTCAAGATGTCTCCCGCGAGTGATCGTGATACGTCTCTCCTCGCGAATGGCAACATCACCACCTAGCTGCAACATGTCAGCTGTGAAAGCCGTTGACGGTCTCTCCGAGCGCTGCAAAACGTGGAGCTCCATCGATCCACTCCTGATGACTTTACCCTCCGGCCCAGCGTCTAACTGTATTTCTGTCGACAGCAGATGCTCCAAAGTCTTTGCACAAGCGGCTGTGAATATTCTCCACAGTTTCTTTCTGTGCAGTGAGCAATTCAATGACGGCACGTTCCTTGTAACGTACATCACCTACAGACACCGTTTTGAAACTGTTCTGCTGTTACGTTATCTGTCGAAAGTGACGGGAACTTGGCGCACTCACTCACAAAACTTCAAATAATACATCCGTAACGTTTCGCTTACGTAGCAATGTTTTCGGCTGAGGAAAAAAAATCGGTGCATTACTTTTTAGGCAACACTCTTAAAAAGCCATGATTCCACAAGAATACATACAGTCGGTTTCTATTAGTTTTCTGAGAATAATTGGTGTAGTCAGACATAGACATACAGGAAACAGAACAAATGCATTGCATTTGTAGAATATATGGCAATGAGTGACTGGGTACAGTCGAGTACAATGACATACTATACCGTCCGACTAATGTGCTATTCTATCTTGTTGTTGTTGTTGTTGTGGTCTTTAGTTCAGAGACTTCTTTGATGCAGCTCTCCATGCTACTCTATCCTGTGCAAGCTTCTTCATCTCCAAGTACCTAATGCAACCTACATCCTTCTGAATCTGCTTACTGTATTCATCTCTTGGCCTCCCCCTACGATTTTTACCCTCCACACTTCCCTCCAATACGAAATTGGTAATCCCTTGATGGCTCAGAACACGTCTACCAACCGATCCCTTCTTCTAGTCAGGTTGTGCCACTATTTTCTCTTCTTCCCAATTCTATTCAGTACCTCCTTATTAGTTACGTGATCTACACGTATAATATTTAGCATTCTCCTGTAGCACCACATCTCTTCTTGTCTAAGCTATTTATCGTCCATGTTTCACTTCCATACATGGCTACACTCCATAGAAACACTTCTCAAACGACTTCCTGACACATCTATACTCGATGTCAATAAATTTCTCTTCTTCAGAAACGCTTTCCCTGCCATTACTAGTCTAAATTTTACACCCTCTCTACTTCAACCATCATCAGTTATTTTGCTTCCCAAATAGCAAAACTCATCTACTACTTTAAGTGTCTCATTTCCTAATCTAATTCTCTCAGCATCATATGATTTAATTCGACCACATTCCATTACCCTCGTTTTGCTTTTGTTGACGTTCATCTCATATCTTCCTTTCAAAACACTTTCCAATCCGTTCAGCTGCTTTTCAAGCCCTTTGCTGTTTCTCACAGGATTACAATGTCATCGACAAACCTCAAACTTTTTATTTCTTCTTCCTGGACTTTGATTCCTACACCAAATTTATCTTGTTTCCCTTACTGTTTGCTCAATATATGGATTAAATAACGTCGGGGATAGCCTGCAAACCAGTCTCACTCCCTTTCCAATCACTATTTCTCTTTCGTGCCCCACGACTCTTATAACTGCCATCTGGTTTCTGTACAAATTGCAAATAGCCTTTCGCTCCCTGTATTTGACACCTGCCACCTTCAGAATTTGAAAAAGAGTATTCCAGTCAACATTGTCAAAAGCTTTCTCTAAGCCTACGAATGCTAGAAACTTAGCTTCGCATTTGTTTAACCTATCTTCTATGAGGAGTCGTGGAGTCAGTATCGCCTCGCATATTTCTACATTTCTCTTTAATCCAAACTGATCTTCCCCAAGATCAGATTCTACCAGTTTTTCCATTAGTCTGTAAAGAATTCGTATTAGTATTTGGCAAACGTGACTTATTAAACTGATAGCTCTGTAATTTTCACACCTGTCAGCACTTACTTTCATTGTAATTGTAATTATTATATTCTTCCTGAAGTCTGAGGGTACTTCGCCTGTGTCATATATCTCGCTCACCAGATGGGTGGATTCTGTCATGCCTGGCTGTCCCAAACCTATCTCCCAAAGCAACAGAATTTTGTCTACTCCCTGGGTGTTCTTTAGCCTTAAGGCTTTCAGTGCTCTGTCAAATTTTTCATTCAGTACCATATCACTCATATCATATTTATCTATGTTCTCATCCATTTCTATAATATTGTCCTCAACTACATCTCTGTTGTATAGACCATCTATATATTCCTTCCATCTCTCTGCTTGGCATTTTTTACTTAGGACTGGTTTTCCATCTGAATCCTTGGTATTTATGCAAGTGATTTTCTTTTCTCCAATTGCCTCTGTAATTTTCCTGTAGGCAGTATCTATCTTACCCCTAGTGATATATGCTTCTACATCATACCATTTGTGCTTTAGCTATTCCTGCTTAGCCATTTTGCACTTCCTGTCCATCTCAATTTTTAAAAGTTTGTATACCCTTTCCACTGCTTCATTTTCTTCATTTTTATATTTCCTCCCTTTCATCAACTAAATTCTGTGTCTCTTGTGTCATCAACGGCTTTCTACTAGCCCTCATCTTTTTACCTACTTGATCCTCTGCTGCTTTCAATATTTCATCTCTCGAAGGTACACTGATACAACAATAGGGTTTGTTAATCTCCTCAACATGCACGCATCTGGAGAGATATTGCGCACTTGTGTGGGTACCGTGTGTAAGATTGGTGTAGAATAGTCTTCAGTGAATAGCAGTTATGGACACAGCTCGTTCTGCACTACGTACTCTGCTGCTTATTACGGTGCATCGTCTCATATTGACGGTGTCATTTACATCCCTCGGCCGGCCGGTGTGGCCGTGCGTTTCTAGGCGCGTCAGTCTGGAACCGCGTGACCGCTATGGTCGCAGGTTCGAATACTGCCTCGGCCATGGATGTGTGTGATGTCCTTAGGTTAGTTAGGTTTAAGTAGTTCTAAGTTCTAGGCGACTGATGACCACAGATGTTGAGTTCCATAGTGCTCAGAGCCATTTGAACCATTTTGAACCATTTACATCCCTCCAACTGCTGGTATGCTATTGATTATCACATAGTGATTGACTGACACCACTTGTTAGAAGTGGAGAGAGCCTTGTCAGAAAACTGAACATCTGCTGCTCGTCATTGTGTAACATGGGGCTACATGTGAAGGTCATCACCTACAGACAGTTGTTTGGACATGTTCCTCATTTTTGAAGACTAGCCCTATTTCCATATGCAGCGATATCCTCCACATTTTTTTCACCAATAAGACAACAGTACCTCTTTTTATTTCTACTACATCATGCATGTTGTGAACAGTATCTTCCGGCAATAGTCAACACTGGAACAGTAATCATGTACATGACTGTAAAAGAGGAAACAATGGTCTTGGTATCTTTGAAATGTCACACTGAATCATCTGATACCTCTTCACTGTGAAAGATGAGATTAAGAGTATAGGTCAGCACCTTCGGACAGCTGTTTGGAAACACTGCACAATGCTACAAACTCTTCATGTTTCATTACATTGCAATGTCTTCCACATTTTTGTCAATGAGAAACATCACCTCTTTGTTTTATTTCTACCGCCCTGCGAGTTGTGGGAGCAGCATAGTTTACGCCATGCAGTGCAGCTTTCAGTGGGAGACAATTTATCAAAATGTGTTAATGTTGGGTTGGCACCTAACGTAGACCACAAAATCAAGGTAGAAAAACAAAATGTATGGCAGTGTATGTACCTGTAGTCATACACTGCTTGGACGTGTTACAACTGGAAAACAATGTACAAACTGCTTATGAAAGAAAAACACATGGTGTTCCTCCGGTATAGGCAACAAAACTCTACACAGGTATATATATATATATATATATATATATATATATATATATATATATATATATATATATATATATATATGCTCGATGTCAACATGCATATAGTATTTATTTTTCAATATATCAGAAGAGAGAGGTGCAGTAAAATCTTAAGGGCGACATTAGGAGATTCTTTTACAAGAAGTAATATGACTGAATAGAGTTTGGTTGCAGACTTTTTGTAGTTTTTACCCACTCTGGATATTACGAAATAATGATGAGAATTGTCCCTGAACATAATAAATGACTGTACAGATGCTGGTCTCTATCGGTATTTGACATGTCTGAAATGAATGTTATGCCGTCATGCATGACAATTTGTAATTTGAACATGCAGAATGCTCTGAGACTACGCCGATTTTGCTCATAAAACTGACAGAAATCGGCTGTATCTATTCTCAGGGATCTTGGTTGTTTTCACTATTATCATCACAGTTGTGTGTTTAAAAATATGTACTACTGCAGGTAATGTTTCATTTCATACTTCATAACCTCTAATTATAAAGTAGATACCACTTGAATTATAGCTCATTTTGGAACCTAGAAATGATAGTAGACTGTGTGATTGCGTGAAACAGGCTATTCTCTGATGGCCGAATTTCTTATGAAGCTACAATCCAAGAATCTGCTGCTGTTGCGAATGACAGTCTGCTGGGTGATAGAATCCTTACACACAGATCGCTAGGGGCAAGTTGTGGTGAAAAACAAAAAGTCAGATGTCAGCACACATACGGTATTTGTTTTCGATATATCGGTAGAATCTTATGGGGTTCTCTACTACGTCACTTAAGGAGGTTCTATTACAAAGCATGCTCTCACGATTTGTTTTTTTACGTTTCGCCAACGCCAGTGCGATACAGCCTCTCGTTGGTAAAATGGGACCTGATATAGCCTGCAAAACAACAACGTCCTCTGGAACTATAGTGTGTTGTTGTCAAATGTAAAATGATTGAGTTTCCTCGACATGAGAACAAAGACTGTATTCTATAATGTTATTTCATGTGTCTGAAATATTTGTGATCTCTTTGTAGATACTGATTTAACACTTGGGACGAACGCAAACCATGCAATTTTGTCCATGACACGAAAGAAATCTTTTAACATAGACATTTTTTTCTTTGGAGTTTAAATTTCCCGCGTTACGAAGTAATGAGGACATTCTGCAATGATCGGAAGTTTTTGTAGCAAAATGGAGGAAGTGCAATGAATTTTATCCATAGTGGATGCTGTCGAACTCCGTGACTGTTCCTTTATTGGGTGTAGAAAAATATCCGCTACCAGTCACAATAAAAGGTTATTTATTTGTCACACGACCGGTTTAGGGTGTTTCAGGGATTTATACATTCATGTACATGTTTGTACTGTTGGAGATCACGGTATATTTTAGATAAAATTAAAGAACAAGTGTGCAAAAAACAACTAGTAGTGTCAACTAGACAGAATCAGAAATTACTTGCTCTTAACCCTAACAAACTGCAACAACTACAATCTCCTTCCACTTCAGAACAAAGGTTTTACGATAGGGTGATTAATTCAACCACCATCTCATTTGACAAAAATGAAACTGAATTACTTGGGAAGGGTCTCAAACATAATATGCCACCTTTACTCACTGATAACAATATCAAAGAGTTAATTGTCTGCTCTAAAATGGCATGTGACTCAGCTAAAATAAATAATAATGAAAAGATCAATATTGCGCTGCAAGTTAACAATATCATACACAAAAACTTACAAAATCAAATAACTGTGACTTCAAACTGCTCAGAAATATTAATAGAAAACTACCTGAAAACAAAGCTCTGGTAGCCAAATCTGATAAAGGGAACTCACCTGTTGTTACATATGAATCTGAATTATCAACTAAACTCTAGAATTTTTCCAGAATAATAACATACTTGAAATACACAATGATCCCACACCCAAATTTCAGGCCAATCTTAAGAAACTACTGAAATCTTTTGACTTCGTTTTATGTGACTCTTATGTTCTAAAATGCCTTGTTATGAACCCATCTGCACCAAAACTTCACAACTAAAGATTCATAGGGAAAGTTGCCCTATACGCTCCACAGTAAACTCAAGGAACATTCCAGCATATTATATCAGCAAGAAACTTAAAGACATTCTTAGTAACATTTATACCCTTGAAAACGAATTTTCAGTTAAGAATAGCTGTGAACTTATTGAGCACATCAAAGACTTACCAATACCAGAGGGTGCCAAATTTGCTTCACTGGACATAGTAAACCTTTAAATGTACATGACACTATTCCGATAATTAGAAACAACCTATTAAAACACAAAAAGCTATCCAAGGATGAGATACGTGAACTCATTGAACTGCTACAACTAGTCCTATCACACAATTATTTTACTTTTAATAACAAAATTTATAAACAGAAAGATGGTCTGGCAGTGGGCAGTAGTTTGGCAGGAATAGTTGCAGATATTTACATTAACCACATAGAAAATAAATTTTTCAGATCAGATAGTTCACTTGAAAATAAAATAATATACTACAAAAGGATGGGGATGATACTATTATCTTGTACAATGGTACAACTGAAGAGGTTGAGAAACTTTCGAAAGGCCTCAGCAGCATGCACAACAACATCAAATTCACTGTAGAACATCAAGTAGATAAATGCATCAATTTTCTTGACCTTACAATATCTAATGTAAACAACTAACGTGGCTTCCAGATTTACAGAAAACCTACCATTAGTGACGTTGTCATTAGCAACTCCTCATGTCATCCAGCACAACACAAAATTTGCATTCTTCTAATCCACACTTAATCGTGTACATAAAATCCCACTCAGCCCCCATGATGAACAAAAAGAAATTTACATTATAAAGGAAATTACACGGAGATGTAATTGATAAACTTAGCAACAAAATCAAAAAGAAACATTGCACACCTACTAAATCAGATTCACAAGAACGAAAAAGACACATTCGCCCGCATACCATTTATAGGTAAAATTTCATACCAAATTGCCAACCTCTTTCAGAAAACTGGTATTCAAATTTCTTTCAGCACTAACAACAAGCTACAACAGCATATCACCCACAACAGTAAGACAAACAACCAATGCCACCACAAATCTGGTATTTACAAACTTTTATGTGACAATTTCCCACAGTTCTACATAGGCCAAACTGGAAGGAGTTTCACTATAAGACACCGTGAGCATATGGATGCCTTCCAGCTGAATAATTTTGATAAATCGACCTTTGCAACGCACCTAAAAGACCATGGTCACTCAGCCACAGCCATGACAGAAAACCTACAGATACTACACACTGTGAACAAAGGAAAGAAAATGAATCTGTTTGAAGAGCTAGAAATTTATATCCACAGCTCCACCTCACCAGACCGTGGAACTTGCAAACAAATCCTATCATCACATATTTCATGAAATATTCAAAAGCAGAAAATAATTATCCTCTGATAGAATAACAAAGTAATATTCTATGGAAATTCGATGTAGCAGTCATACAAAAGTCCAAGTGTCATTATCGTAATTTGTAAAAGTCATATTGTAAACAGAAGCTGTAACTGGCACTGTAAAATGTGTAATAGCTTTCAAAATTTCATGTATGTAACATTATTGTACCTCCTAGATCTACGTTCTCTGACAACAGTGTGGCTCAAAACAATTTTAGCTGTCATTTTTTAATTTGCAATAGCTTTGAGTAATTTCATATATATATATAACAACATTGTACATCCTAGATCTAAGTTATCCGACAAAAATGTGAATCAAAAAATTTCATATTGTGTATCAAAAAACGTCGAAGTCTATAATAGATTTTTAAATTTTTGTATATGCAACACCCTTGCACTTCCTGTGGCTAAGTTCTTTGACCATAACCTACAAGTTTCTGTAAGAGCAACATCTTTACATATACTACATCTAAGTTTTTTGACCAGAGCCCACATGTTTCTATGTAAACATAGTGTGTTTCACGAGTGGACATCATAATAGTGTAATATGAAGCTATACTTGGTAAAACTGAAATATGGACGTGAAAATGATCATAAGCGTGTAACTAAGTGGCAAAACTATCACCATAGTATAACTGTAATAATGGTACTTCATCTTTATGTAAGTACAGATATATTTTCGTCAAATGCTGCCTTACTACTTACAATTGTCCCACTTGTATCTGTGTAGTCACCAGCAAATAATTTTTTTATATGTAGACAGTGATCTCCAACAGTACTAACATGTACATGATTGTATAAACACCTGAAGTTGGGCGCAAGACCGAAACCGGTCGTGTGACAAATAAATAACATTTATAGTGACTGGTAGCGGATATTTTTCTACACCCAATGGAGGATGTTATTCTTTCGCAAGTTATTTTTTTCGATTTTAAGCTTATGTAGGAGATGTGGGGTAAGTTAATACATCTGTCAGATGTGTCGCTATAGAGCACCAACGTCTGCACTTTGGTCATTTGTAGTGGGCAGCTCTGCTGTAGTTTTTTTTTCAGTTCGTCGAATGTCACAAAATAATGGAAGGTGGGGAGAGAGAGAGATGCGAACTATACCCCGCAGATGAACATAAAAAACTATTCGGATTTTGCTCATAAAACTAAAAGAAAATAGATTGTGACTATTTTCGTGGAAACAGGACATATATTATCGTTACGATTCTGTTTCCTTTTTTAACAGGTGCTCGCTTATGAGAGGAGAATTGGCATTGAATACAACTGTGACACTGAAGTGTTTTCCCTCTCAGAATGGTGGGCCCTTGTAGGGATGGGTACTGGCGGTGTGGGTCCGTGCCGTTTTAGACAAACAGCTTGCAGTTGGGGTAGTTGTCACTTATCTGACTTTGTTCTGTGGCCCGCCAGCATCGCAGCCTGTTGTGTCTGCCGGCATCGATAGCACTGACCGCCCCCACCCACTTGCTGGGCGGTTTGTGTGGCAACATGCAGGAGCACAAGCAGCTGTCCATCTCCTAACCAGTGGACATTTGAAAAAGCGAACTGGAGAGTTCTACGGAACTTCGCTGTTGTTCCATTGGGTACAGGCTTTTCAAGAAGTACATTTAACAGATCGCAGGAAGCGTCCTTTCGTGACTGAATTCTGCATACTGCAGACATTATACCACTGCCACCAGATGTATCTCTTTGTGGACCATCAACTACTAGACAGACTGGAGAGGCGAGGTGGAGAGGAGTGGTAGGGGGCAGGTAAGACTAGCCCTAAGCTGGTGGTTTCATGACCGCACATCAAGGAGAACACAAGTGCAGTTGCCACCCTTCTCTCTTGGTGCAATCTTCCGGGGTAGGTTTTTGTGGGAGTTTTGTTATTATGATGATTTTTCCGAATCCCCAGTGCATGTGCTGCATTCTGTCCCATTGTTTACGAGTGTTCCACGACAATTTCGGGGTGTAACTAGAACAGTAAAGCATTTTCCATCAATTGTAGTAGCATGTATTGGCCTTCCTTAATTTTGAACATCTGGGTTTCAGGATGCCTGTTGAGAAATGCAGTGGAAGGCGTCTGTACCGAACTCCGACATCAGACAGCGAAACACACAGTCGTCTGCTGTTTGTTACAGTTAATGCACGTACTAAAAACACCTCTCTGCCCAACAGCATCTCATCAGCTGAACACAATTCCCACCGAAAATAAAAATAATATCTTCCACCCCAGACTTTTCCCACCAACTTTTAAGTGAAGGGGTCATCGAATACAGGTTGGTCCACTGATCGTGACCGGGCCAAATATCCCACGAAATAAGGGTCAAACAAAAAACTACATACAACGAAACTTGTCTAGCTTGAAGGGGGAAACCAGATGGCGCTATGGTTGGCCCGGTAGATGGCGCTGACGTAGGTCAAACGGATATCAACTGCGTTTTTTTAAAAAATAGGAACACCCATTTCTTATTAAATATTCGTTTAGTACGTAAAGAAATATGAATGTTTTAGTTGGACCACTTTTTTCGCTTTGTCATAGATGGCGCTGTAAAAGTCACAAACATATGGCTCACAATTTTAGACGAACAGCTGGTAACAGGTAGTTTTTTTAAATTGAAATACAGAACGTAGTTACGTTTGAACATTTTATTTCGGTTGTTCCAATGTGATAAATGTACCTTTGAGAACTTATCATTTCTGAGAACGCATGCTGTTACAGCGCGATTACCTGTAAATACCACATTAATGCAAGAAATGCTCAAAATCATGTCCGTCAACCTCAATGTATTTGGCAATACGTGTAACGACATTCCCCTCAACAGCGAGTAGTTCGCCTTCCGTAATGTTCGCACAGGCATTGAAAATGCGCTGACGCATGTTGTCAGGCGTTGTCGGTGGATCACGATAGCAAATATCCTTCAACTTTCCCCACACAAAGAAATCCGGGGACATCAGATCACGTGAACGTGCGGGCCACGGTATGGTGCTTCGACGACCAACCCATCTGTCATGAAATATGCTATTTAATACCTCTTCAACCTCACGCAAACTATGTGCCGGTCATCCATCATGTTGGAAGTACATCGCCATTCTGTCATGCAGTGAAACATCTCGTAGTAACATCGGGAGAACTTTACGTAGGAAATCAGCATACATTACACCATTTAGACTGCCATCGATAAAATGGGGCCCAGTTAACCTTCCTCCCATAATGCCGCACCATACATTAACCCGCCAAGGTCGCTGATGTTCCACTTGTCGCAGCCATCGTGGACTTTTCGTTGCCCAGAAGTGCAGCTGTTGGTGAATGACGCTTCGTCGCTAAATAGAACGCATGAAAAATATCTGTCATCGTCCTGTAATTTCTCTTGTGCCCAGTGGCAGAACTGTAGACGACGTTCAAAGTCGTCGCTATGCAATTCCTGGTGCATAGAAATATGGTACGGGTGCAATCGATGTTGATGTAGCATTCTCAACACCGACGTTTTTGAGATTCCCGATTCTCGCGCAATTTGTCTGCTACTGATGTGCGGATTAGCCACGACAGCAGCTAAAACACCTACTTGGGCATCATTTGTTGCAGGTCGTGGTTGACGTTTCACATGTGGCTGAACACTTCCTGTTTCCTTAAATAACGTAACTATCCGACGAACGGTCCGGATACTTGGATGATGTCGTCCAGGATACGGAGCAGCATAAATAGCACGCCCTTTGGGTATTTTGATCATAATAGCCATACATCAACACGATATCGACGTTTTCCGTAATTGGTAAACGTTCCATTTTAACACGGGTAATGTATCACGAAGCAAATACCGTCCGCACTGGCGGAATGTTGCGTGATACCACGTACTATTGCGTTTGCGACTATTACAGAGCCATATCACAAAGCGAAAAAAGTGGTCCAACTAAAACATTCATATTTCTTTACGTACTACACGAATATGTAATAAAAATGGAGGTTACTATTTAAAAAAACGCAGTTGATATCCGTTTGACCTATGGCAGCGCCATCTTGCGGGCTAACCTTAGCGCCATCTGGTTTCCCCCTTCAAGCTAGGCGAGTTTCGTTCTTTTTAGTTTTTTTCGTTTGATGCTTATTACGTGAGATATTTGGCACGGTCACTACCAATGAACCACCCTGTATAGAGTTGGAGTACGTCTGACACTAATTTCGAGTGGTATTGTGATTTTTGTTTGCCACCTGGATGACACCAGTTGTATGACATCGTCAATTTTTGAGCTGTATTGTGATTTTAGTCGCACTTTGTGTAATTCTGTGGGTACTATTGTGTAATTAAGCCAAATCTTTAATATTAATTATGGAATTGGGACTGATCTTTACTTCAGTTTCACATACAAAATAAAGTACACTTTCCTAACATTCCTGTTCTGCAACTGGACAGTTTCCCTATGTTGGCGGGTGAACCTGGTCTTTCCACCCTGAAGGCCTGAGATTCGAGTCCCAGGAATGACACCTGTCGTTTTAAATTCCCAATCAATTCCCAGGTGGTGTGTGTGGTGGGACGTCAACAAAGCCTTGTTGGAAAGAAATTCCTGCCATTTTGAAATTCGCACCATTTGCTTCGATTTCCCACCAAAATTCCAGATTCTCGGCAAAATTAGAATTTGGCACCAATAGGGCGGGTTGGTGAGGGAGAAGGGAAGGGACGGGGTGTGGGAGGGTGCGGGGCACACATGCTGGCAGGGGAAGTTACATGATGTCATTGTGGGGTGGGGTAGTTAGTTGATCAAATTAATTAATTTGCATATCAGTTTGATATGAAAAGTGCACACACAACTCCATCATTCCACAACTTACATCGGTGTTTTATTTCACTTGCCAAATGAATTGTATATTAATCACTTCCAGGTTTTGGCTATGTGCATAAATAAGAAGTATGTTATTTTGTTGTATGCAATTAACTTCAATTTGATGTAGCATCTTCATTGTACTAAGACATATAACCACATTCGCTACATATTTGGATGTTATACATTTAGCTTACAAACAGTTCTAGCCATAGTAATCTGATGTTCAGTAGATATTTTACTGTTCACTGTGTGTGCTGATATTGCACTGCATGTGCCTTCGCCGTTTGGCTATACTTAACTAGACTGATAATATGTGAATATCAGTGTTGAGAATTAATCCATGACTGCTAGTAAAAGTTTCCAAATAAATGTACCCAGCAGTACGTCATGCAACTTCTCTCACGCCCATCTAGTTACTGAGGTGTGTGGATTCTTGCTGCACTGCAAGTAGGTCTTCCCCTGACGCTACAGATGCTCCCGGAATGAGAGGAAGAAGGAAAGGTTAAACTTGTCAGTACAATACAAAAATTGCTACAACGCATCTGTATGATTTCACTAGGCTTTGTTTCCTGTAGTGTTACTTATGGCAGAATGGGCATGTGTATGTGGGTTTTCTACTTCACTGCTTAGATCACACGTAGCAGTAAGCCTGTTATTCACTTATATAGATGTATGAAAGGGAATCAGTGGTTAAGAGGGCACTTAGACAATGTTATTCAGTCAGTTCATTGTCCGAGCAGGAAAGAAGGACAAGGAAAAAACTGGAGAGAGAATTAAGTTCAGAGAGCCCATTTGAACCAACAGCCTCGATGCATTTGCATAGGTGGTCAATCATGCGGTGCACTGCTGTCGGTCAAAAGAACAGCCACCACACATTCATATAACAGCTTTGTCTCGATGGGCAATGAATCCGCGACCTCCATTACACATGCACATTTACGTTCAACCTCCAGTGGGAAGTTAAAACCGGCGAGGGCAAGGATTGTGGGTAGGTGGCGCTAGCTGGGAATGTGATTTCAGCTGGTGAGTGAGCCAATACAGTTCGCACTTTTGCGATGAGCACTGCGTCTGGGTGATGCAGTCGCAAACATAACTGCATATAAAGCAGGAGATCCTGAATTCGAGGCCCACCCTGACACACATTTTCACTCGACATTGCTGGCTGTGCAGAAAGTACCGATACAGCAAATATCGTTAATTCCTTCCCTTTCCTTTCCTATATATCTCCCTCCACCTCCAATTTACATAAACCACAATATCCTTTCAAGTAAATTAGGATATTGCAGTTTAGCAGGAAATTCTGCGAAATTGTTCAAAGACAAGCCTGTACCTCAGATAGGAAGCAAAGGAAGGAGGAAAGAGATATGTATTTAAAGTATCAGACATCATCCAACGGGGATTAAATTACATGTGGTGTCCCACAAGGTTCCACATTAGGACCCTTGCTCTTTCTTGTATACATCTGTAATATTAACAGATAGCAACATTATTTTATCTGCAGATAATACAAGCGCGCAAACAAATAACAAATCAATCACAGTGTTAGGAATATCGATTAATCAAATATTCATGGTTATTAATAAATCGTTCTTAACCAATTATTTGTGACTAAACATTGAAAAAACACACTACATTCAGTCCAGAACTTCTAAATGTTTTGTAATCGTAAATGCCTAAAATATGATGACAAGCAGATTAAAGAATTTTATAGTGTTAAATTCTTTGGCCTACACTTTGTTGAAAAATTCAGCTGAGAGGAAGACACTACAAAACTGCTGAAGCACGTAAACAGAACACTATTTTTAACGCAAATCTTGTCAGGGATAAGAAAAGCTGGCATACTGTGCTTACTTTTGTTCCATAATGCCACATGCGATTATATTTTTGAAGTACCTCGTCCAATTAAGCTAAAGTATCGCGAATCCGAAAATGTGTTACAATAATTATCTGTGGTGGCAACTGAAGAACGTCATCTGTCTGTCTGCTTACGGAACTAGTGATACTATATGCGGCTTTGCAATATACTTATTACTTTATGAAATGTGTCATTAAAGATATACCTCTTTTTGAAAAGAAGAGCTCAGTTCATAAAATCGATAATAGAAATAAGAATCTTGACAAAGATTTAAAGTCACTTACCTTGGACAACAAAGGTGGTAATTTTTCAGGTACACACATTTTCAATAACTTTCCAGCAGCCATAAGAAAGTTTAACTACCAATAAAGGTCAGCCTAAGAGGAGTGTAAATGACTTATTGGTAGCCAATTCATTCTACGCCATTGATGAATTTCTTAGCAGATCCGACTAGTGTCTGTATATAAACAATAATATCAAATAAATCGAGTATTACGTCCAATTAGACTTCTGTACGAATTCATTGTAGTTATGCAACTCCTGTAAATAAATGTTGCAAGATGAGTGTTCTATCTGATGATGCATGGCTAGAATAACATAAGAATTATAATATGCACCGATGTTGTAAAAGTGTTATAAAACGATTGTTCTATTTGAGGATGCATAGCTAGACCAGCATAAGAATTATGATATGCACCTTGGTATACTGAACATCAACATGTTTTGTGACAAGTCTGTTACCACGTTTTAAGTGAAAATACGCCTTTGGATCTATGGAAGGTATATTTGCATATCTATTTGTCTTTATATAATTTATTATGTACTCTTGTTCTCTGACGTATTGTACATCCTGGAGGATCCCCTCACTATTGATCTATTGAAACGAAAAGTATGGCTCATGTAATCTAATCTAATCTAAACCAGTCGACGGACTGATGACCATAACAACAACAGTTCTCTTTCGGTAAGATGAGAGATTCATTGACTATGTTTATTTTGATGTTTTTTCCGTTTTGGATGATTTTGCAAATGTGGAATATTCATTGTCATATTTTCAACTTACGACACGTTTCAAAATTGTTCACAGGTGAAATGTCGGATGTGAGTGTCCAACTGACACAATATTTCGGCAAACGGCCATGTCGCCATCACGAGGTGCGCTGAGGAACTACTGACCGATGGGAGGGAAAGGGGGAGGGTGGCACCGGCGTCGCGCCTTCGTCTCCTTCCCTCCCCTCTCCCCCTGATCGCCCCCTCCATCGGCCGTCCGCTCCCCGGATCCCTATCCCCACACCTCCCACCCACACAGTGTTCTGTCCTAGGTTCGCGCCTGCACTGACATCTGGTAGTTCACCTGTGAACTGTTTAGATTTGACGTTCGCTGGGATAATCACATAGACACGTTCTTTCAGACTTATCTGATAGCCATGCCTGCTTCACACCTCCCAATATAGCTTTAACATTTGACCTGATAGATGCACATTCTTTGAAAACTGTCTGTGTCAGATGCTGAGTTACTTAAATTTTCATAGAGAGTGTTGTTTCATATGCCGCTCGCTGTATAACGTATATTTCATATTTTGACAAATGTTTTCAGGGTGCACTCGTGGAGCAGTACTACCTGTAGGTTGTTCGTATACATAAACATAATGATGAACGCGATTGCAGTAGAGGCCGAAACATTTCGTTAACACATCATCGAGATATTTATCGAAAACAGCCTTAGACGCGTGTGTCTGTAACCGACTTCAGCTTTGTTCCCTCTTACATTTACGGCAGGCGCAGACACTGTGGCAGTGTAATGGTACCTCACGCAGCCTGTACCGAGCACAGCGGACCGGAATACGGTTGTTACTGACAGGTACTCACGCCGAGGCACTCTAAGTGATATGCAGAGGAACGAACAAGCGCTTTGCATGTTAATGGAAGGAAACTCACGTCGTTTACGACGATAGCGCCCGCCGCACAGTTCGAGATTAGAACTGTGGTACGCAGACCAGCAACTAGGTCCATAACTAGGTTACGGCCGATAGTTAACGCTTGAAACTGCCCTGTGGGATTCAACCCCATTAACGTACCTCGTGGAACGGAAACGTAATCGTGTGTAACCGAACAATAACTGGCTCTGCAGAATGTGCACTGCCAGTGTACACATCGGTCTATAGTCCAGAGAATATCTTGCCTACTCAGTTGCTGTCATATATTCTTCATGTAATCCTTGCACTAGTCGCTCACAGAAGAAAGGCATATTTCGCTTATTTCGCTTGTTGGTTTCTTCGATTTACGAGGGGTAGTCGAAGTATTACTTACCACTTAGAAGAAATGAAGCTGCCCATGAAAAATACGGTGGTGGCGTAGTTTTTCTCTGCGTATTGTAACAGTTCCATGCCAGAAATGTGATGATGTGGACTGATTTCCAGTGAGAGACGTCACGTGGGCTTGCAGTTAGACGTGTACTCTTTAGGCACCCGGTACGAATGCTATGTCGAGTTACCTTGCATCTGCCCTTATGCAGAAGATATCGCACGTTTGCAGGGCCACTGACAACACTCACCCTGATCACAGTGACGATAACAAAGACCTGTGCTGTTTACAATCAATAATTACACATTTTTTGGGGATGCCTAAACATTTTTTATTAGCTGGCATTGTTCCATACTAACAACACTTTACTGCAAGCATTACGAAAAGAATTATGCACAGAGGGAACAGAATGAAACACACTCTCGCGTTATGTGCGTATTTCTACCCGGACAGTCACCCTCAACTGACGTCACTCCCTGGTATCAGGTCGTCCTCGGGTAACTGCGTAAAACGCTAGCGAATAATAGGCCACTAAAGGCAATACTTCCTTATAAGGGCGTGCTGTGGGCGGCGTGATGGCGTGACGTATTTCCCAGTCACGTCACGTGATCGACCGCGCACCCGGCATGTGATCACGACACAAGGTGTGTCGCTCAGTTACCTTTTTCCCATATTTTGCGACGTATATTATAGTCCCTGTATATTGCTTTATTTGGCTGGAACAATTTCCAATAAACCACCACGATGTCTGAGATTTGCCAGTTCTCACTGCAGGGGCAGTTAGCCGTAAATGTTGCAATACCCACCCTTCAATGCAACGCATTTGTTCCCTGTGATGGATGACTTGGTGGACACGTCGATCACAGAATTCTGACTCGTGGCTGTTGTGGAAACGTTCCACTTTCATAATCACTTCGTTGTCCTTCTGTAACTGGCCGCCACGCATCATCCAAGTAAAGAGCAGCAGGTCACTGAGAGGCTTGTCAGGCACGTGCCGTAGCCCACAGTAGATGCACGTGTGGATTTCCTCTGCAGAGTGGACTGAGGCACTGGTGTCGAGAAGAGGTTTGCACAGCTTCCTGCGACGGATGCCTGCCTCGTGCTCGTGAGGAGATTTTGGCAGCACTCTTCTGCGACGTTTCGCGCACCGTGACAGCCACTCTCCGACGACGTCGGGACCTCACGCATCTGCGCCTCTCGGTTTGCTTCCGCGTCTCGCGTCACAGTGAAACACTCGGCGCTGGTACACGGACATGAGCAATCTGTATCATCTTGAAACATCTGTGTCTCCGTTGGTGCTCCAGTTCGGCAGGCGTTTTGGACGGCTGCTAGCAGTCAAGCAGTTTAGCTGGCCGCGTAATGTGTTAGGCTCCCAGCGCAGTTCCATACGTTGAAAAGAGGTCCACAACCGATTGTCCTTTATTTCCTATCGTCGCCACGACTGTGGCACGCCGGTCACCTACCACGAGGACCTCCAGTTCTTCCTCCCCGGGGACACGGATTCCCGCCTCGTCCTCCGTCATTCACACTCGCCTGAGTGCTCCGCGCCACGCATTCGCTCCGCCGGCCGACGGTGCACACTGTCGTCGTGCACTTCTGCGGACCCAGCATGGACTCTTGCACCGTTGTTCCTCCTCAAATGCTGACTGTTGTGGCGTAGCAAGACAGCCACGCCACTCGGAAGTAGCCGAAATGCACGCGTTACACACGCCGGCTGGCGTGATGTCTGAAACAGGATACGTAATGAATGCTATAAAGAAAAGTACGTAGCTTCTTTAATACTTAACTTCAATCCATCTTTTGTATACAGCATTCTTGATGATACAAGTGAGACTCTCTCTAGATATGGTTAATGGCGCCTTGCTAGGTCGTAGCCATGGACTTAGCTGAAGGCTATTCTAACTATCTCTCGGCAAATGAGAGAAAGGCTTCGTCAGTGTAGTCGCTAGCAACGTCGTCGTACAACTGGGCGAGTGCTAGTCCGTCTCTCAAGACCTGCCGTGTGGTGGCGCTCGGTCTGCGATCACTGACAGTGGCGACACGCGGGTCCGACATGTACTAATGGACCGCGGCCGATTTAAAGCTACCACCTAGCAAGTGTGGTGTCTGGCGGTGACACCACACTGACGACGACTCACTGTAAAATACTTCACATAACCACTGGGCATATTTTTTTTGTTTTGGGTCCCCTACCTATGTGATACCGTAATGTGGCGCGGGGAGTTCCATTGTACTGTCACTAAAGATACGTATGTGCTAAAATGCTAATGATTAATTACGTAGCTCAATTTTGGGAGGTAATTATTAAAACCGTATTACTGTCCGTCGTACGTTAGTGAATGCTGCAGGAAAAATGAAAATTATTAACAGCAGCCGGTGCTCTAAACTGCAGGTCTCCCCTTATACAGGGTGTTACAAAAAGGAAACATTCCTCACACACAAAGAAAGAAAAGATGTTATGTGGACATGTGTCCGGAAACGCTAAATTTCCATGTTAGAGCTCATTTTAGTTTCGTATGTACTGTACTTCCTCGATTCACCACCA
Source organism: Schistocerca cancellata (assembly GCF_023864275.1). Classification (NCBI taxonomy): domain Eukaryota; kingdom Metazoa; phylum Arthropoda; class Insecta; order Orthoptera; family Acrididae; genus Schistocerca; species Schistocerca cancellata. The sequence goes on along the minus strand of NC_064634.1, from coordinate 518,862,849 downwards.
GTTGGCCCAATTGAAGGAAGGTGATGTTGACTTGTGTGCTTGTGTTGACATGCGACTCATTGCTCTACAGTACTAGCATCAAGCACATCAGTACGTAGCATCAACAGGTTAGTGTTCATCACGAACGTGGTTTTGCAGTCAGTGCAATGTTTACAAATGCGGAGTTGGCAGATGCCCATTTGATGTATGGATTAGCACGGGGCAATAGCCGTGACGCGGTACGTTTGTATCGAGACAGATTTCCAGAACGAAGGTGTCCCGACAGGAAGACGTTCGAAGCAATTGATCGTCGTCTTAAGGAGCACGGAACTTTCCAGCCTATGACTCGCGACTGCGGGAGACCTAGAACGACGAGGACACCTGCAATGGGCGAGGCAATTCTTCGTGCAGTTGACGATAACCCTAATGTCAGCGTCAAAGAAGTTGCTGCTGTACAAGGTAACGTTGACCACGTCACTGTATGGAGAGTGCTACGGGAGAACCAGTTGTTTTCGTACCATGTACAGCCTGTGCAGGACTATCAGCAGCTGATTGGCCTCCACGGGTACACTTCCGTGAATGGTTCATCCAACAACGTGTCAATCCTCATTTCAGTGGAAATGTTCTCGTTACGGATGAGGCTTCATTCCAACGTGATCAAATTGTAAATTTTCACAATCAACATGTGTGGGCTGACGAGAATCCGCACGCAATTGTGCAATCACGTCATCAACACAGATTTTCTGTTAACGTTTGGACAGGCATTGTTGGTGATGTCTTGATTGGGCCCCATGTTCTTCCACCTACGCTCAATGGAGCACGTTATCATGATTTCATACGGGATACTCTACCTGTGCTGCTAGAACATGTGCCATTACAAGTACGACACAACATGTGGTTCATGCACGATGGAGTTCCTGCACATTTCAGTCGAAGTGTTCGTACGCTTCTCAACAACAGATTCGGTGACCGATGGATTGGTAGAGGCGGACCAATTCCATGGCCTCCACGCTCTCCTGACCTCAACCCTCTTGACTTTCGATGATGGGGGCATTTGAAAGCTCTTGTCTACGCAACCCCGGTACAAAATGTAGAGACTCTTCGTGCTCGTATTGTGGACGGCTGTGATACAATACGCCATTCTCCAGGGCTGCATCAGCGCATCAGGGATTCCGTGCGACGGAGGGTGGATGCATGTATCCTCGCTAACGGAGGACATTTTGAACATTTCCTGTAACAATGTGTTTGAAGTCACGCTGGTACGTTCTGTTTCCATTCTATGATTAATGTGATTTGAAGAGAAGTAATAAACTGAGCTATAACATGGAAAGTAAGCGTTTCCGGACACATGTCCACATAACATATTTTCTTTCTTTGTGTGTGAGGAATGTTTCCTGAAAGTTTGGCCGTACCTTTTTGTAACACCCTGTATAATAATTACTTTGCAGACAAACGCGTACGTTGACACAGATATTATCAGATACATGTATGAATATAATTACGTTTTGCAGTGGAGACAAAAGGCAAAGTAAAACTGGTCTGCGGAATGTTTCACTCAGCTTAAGATAGACAACCCAACTTGCTTCTAACAGACCTAGGACAGATTGTGTAAGCTGCACTGCCCATCTTAACATGTGCAGACCGGTTTTATTTTGCACACTATAATGACATATTGGTTTTTTTTCCTTTTTCATTTTAATAAAACTATTTTATTTTTAGAGGAAATATAATAGTATGACTACAAATGTGCTATCTGTGGTGAAGAAAAAAAGACACATGTATAGGGAACATGGAATCATAGTCCGTAATATCTCGGGTAATCAATTCAGAAAACTATTATCCTTGTGATACAATATCCGTCTTTTGTCTGACATAGTTCACTCGTTGCTTCTCTCTTCAGCTTTCCTCCTCCTAGCTACCATCTGTTACGACACATGTGAAACGCAGCTTAACACTCAGGACAGGACAGGTAGTTTAAATTGTGGAAACGGGCCAAAATAAGGGGCTGTCAGTTACACTCGAACATACAATTTTATTACTTGATAAAACATCATCACAAGAGCCCCAAAATATTTGTTTTTAAACACACAGCTTTAATCTTCGGGACTTAATTACCGGCTGAAAGCCACTTTAATTCAAAATACGCTGAAGGCCAATAACTTAAAAGGCAAGCCTTATCATACAACAGTTCTTTATTTAGGCTGAAGGCCTAAAGAATCAGACATTTCAACAGTAAACAAGTTAAATTCAAATCGGCTCAAGGACTAACACTTAAAATTCAACAATGTTAAAATTTTTAAAATGCCAAAGGCCTTACGTGAAACAGTTCTTTGAACTAGGCTGAAGGCAAAAGGCAAAGTAAAACTGGTCTGCGGAATGTTTCACTCAGCTTAACGGCAAAACAACCTAAATTAAAAAAAAAATTGTCTAGAAACCATACAAGTACAAACAACAAGAACAAATAAAAAAAAGGCAGTACAACTAAGGGCGCTCAGATGTTTGAGGGTCGGCCTGGAATTCAAACACTAACACTCGCCTAGGTGAGACAGGTAGTCAGGCCAACCATTCACGATCCGACGACAACCCAACCGACCGACAGTCAACAGACCCACCGACAAGATAACTTCCACTTCACCCAACCAGGGCACAACAGGGAGTTCAACAGAACAACATAAAAGATATTGGCGCCCACAACCAATCATACATGGAGCTGTCAAACTACACACCATGCTGGACAGCAACAACGCGATGAGGAAACTACACTGCCTGAAATTTACGTCAGTGGCCAGGGCAGGTAACCGGAACGTTAACGGCCACAAGGCAGAAGATTCCACTGGTGCATTTTAATTCAAACAACCAAATACAGTGAAACTCCACTGGAGGTTGACAAGAATTTTCCAACTTGAAAACCACGTTGTTGCTTGCGGGAATATCCAGGGAAAGTGAGCCACGGACCTCGTAGCGATGGGAACAGCCAGACACGCTCCGACACTGCGTAGAGACCACCAGCGGCCCCGGCCAACCTACGTCCCACAGAGAATTCCTCGCTGCTTCACGCCAACCGACCGACTTCCCCGCCAAGAAACGGTGAAAGGACCAAGTATACGGCGCCCGATGAGACGACCAACCGAACGACCAACCAACGGTCGTCCCACTCCAATCTCCCTCCGTCGGACAGTTGACGTGTGTCGCCAGCGGTCGGCCAGCACTGGCTGTCGGCGCCTCACCGGCGCTCCGTCACCACCCCCCCCCCCCCACTTCACTGCTGCTGCGTACCGACTGCATTGCTGGGCCATCCTGAACTGACTGCCAGACACACGAAGACCCGTAAATACTTTCAGGTGCTCCAGAGATGGTACAACAGTGCACTTATCGATACACGCTGCTGCTGCCGCTCACGGGCAAGTAAGGCACCAAGAAAGTGACGCCACTAAATGGAATAAGAAAACAAGGCGGCAGTACCGTAATAGAAGATGACAAACAATAAATCGGATGAACGCGAGCCGTGCACCGCTTAGCGTGTATCAATGTGAGTTTCTTTAAGTGAGAATAATCACCCTTTTTCTTTCCAAACCTTGTGTTATATAACGAAAAACCAGTCCAAGCTACAAATATTTTCCTTCTCATTCGATGGCTAGTTTCTGGCCGCGACCCATTTTGAAATCAACATAGCAAAGTCGAAAATTGTATTTCCAAAGATGTTGAAAAATGTGAAATGTACATTAGACAAAAATGTGTAATGTACATTACACGTGTTTCAGCATCTTCCGAAATACCAGTGTCGACTTTGCTATCTTGGTTTGAAAATGTGTCTTTGTCCGAAAGTAGTCATCGAATGAGAAGTAAAATATTTGCAACTTGGTCGGGTTTTTCATTCTATTGATTAACCATAGTTGCTGACCTAAGTTACTCCAGCATGCTGGCAGTTCGTAAACTTGTGTAACATTATTTTATTTTTTACCATCAACACGCTTTTTATTTAACCGAAGGGTTTTACAGAGGAAGCGCTGGTGAGTCTGATTCTACGAAGGCGAATAACCGGCTTGCGCTGCCTCCGTTTAGCCATCATTACGGCTGTGTCACTGAGACCGCTACGAGTTCTAGTAATAACTCAGAAGTTGCCTGCAATTAGGTTTGTAATGTCCGAATTGCTAGTGCGAACAATACTGGGGCATATTCGAAACTGACCCGGTTGTTAAAATAAGGAACCGAGCCGTTTCCGAGACATGTAATACCTAGTACAAGTTGAGATTTTCTACTCATCGTCAGTTTAATTCTCCAGTAGAGTTAAAACATCCTGCACTTTAAAGTGGAATAACAGTGCTAATATCTCGATTTCGCTCTATTCGCAAAACATGATATCGACATGACAATAACTTTTATTGCTGGAAGGACACTGTTAATCTGGCATGGAGCTCAAATATAATGCCTCGAATGCACAGTGTAGGGGACGATAGATGTATTTTGTTTATATCTTAAGGGTAAAGTTGGCGACACACCGTTCTTCTTGGTTCTACACACAGGGAGGCATACATTGTTTTTCTGTTGTATCAGAATTTCAGTCAGTTCTGTTACATTTGTAGGAACAGAGTTCCCTTACACCACAATAATAGCTTCCACAAAGCGGTATGATGGCTCTTCCAGAACTCTCCATCGACTGTAATATATTCTTCGCACTTTTAAGTTTGATATGACGTCACGGATGAAAGCAAGGGGAAACTACAGCCGTAATTTTTGCCGAGAGCATGCAACTTTACTGCGTGTTTAAATGATGATGGCGCTCTCTTGGGTAAAATATTCTGCAGGTAAAATAGTCCCCCATTCGAATCTCCGGGCGGGGACTACTCAGTAGGACGTTGTTATCAAGAGAACGAAAACTGGCGATCTACGGATCGGAGCGTGGAATGTCAGATCCCTTAATCGGGCAGGTAGGTAAGAAAATTTATAAAGGGAAATGGTTAGATTATAGTTAGATATAGTGGGAATTAGTGAAGTTCGGTGGCAGGAGGAACAAGACTTCTGGTCAGGTGAATACAGGGTTAAAAATAAAAAATAAAATACGGGTAATGCTGAAGTAGTTTTAATAATGTATAAAAAATAGAAGTCAGCGTAAGCTACTACAAACAGCATAGTGAACGCATTATTGTGGCCAAGATAGATACGAAGCCCACGCCTACCACAGTATTACAAGTTTATATGCCAACTAGCTCCGCAGATGACGAAGAGATTGATGAAATGTGCGATGAGATACAAGAAATTATTCCGATAGTGAAAGGAAACGAAGATTAGTAGTCATCTGTGACTGAAACTCGATAGTAGGAAAAGGAAGAGAAGGAAACGTAGTAGGTGAATATGGAATGGGAGTAAGGAATGAAAGAGGAAGCTGCCTGGTAGAATTTTGCACAGAGCATAACTTAATCATCGCTAACACTTGGTTCAAGAATCATGAAAGAAGGTTGTATACATGGAAGAAGTCTGGAGATACTGGAAGGTATCAGATAGATTATATAATGGTAAGACAGAGATTCAGGAACCAGGTTTTAATTTGTAAGACACTTCCAGCGGCAGATGTGGACTCTGACCACGATCTATTAGTTATGAACTGTAGATTAAAACTGAAGAAACAGCAAAAAAGTAGGAACTTAAGGAGATTGGACCTGAATAAACTGAAAGAACCGGAGGTTGTAGAGAATGTCAGGGAGAGCATAAGGGAAAAATTGACAAGAATGGGGGAAATAAATACAGTAGAAGAAGAATGGGTAGCTTTGAGAGACGAAATAGTGAAGGGAGCAGAGGATCCAGTAGGTAAAAAGACGAGGTATAATAGAAATCCTTGGGTAACAGAAGAGATATTGAATTTAATTGATGAAAGGAGAAAATACAAAAATTCTGTAAATGAAGCAGGCAAAAGGGAATACAAACGTCTCAAAAATGAGATCGACAGGAAGTGCAAAATGTGTAAGCAGGGATGGCTAGAAGACAAATGTAAGGATTTAGAGGTGCATATGACAAGGGGTAGATGGATACTGCCTCCAGGAAAATTAAAGAGACCTTTGGAGAAAAGAGAACCACTTGCATGAATATCAAGATCTCAGATGGAAACCCGGTGCTAAGCGAAGGAAGGAAAACAGAAAGGTGGAAGGAGTATGTAGAGGGTCTATACAAGGGCGATGTTCTTGAGGACATTGTTATGGAAGTGGAAAAGAATGTAGATGCAGGTGAAATAGGAGATATGATACTGCATGAAGAGTTTGACAGAGCACTGAAAGACCTAAGTCGAAACAAGGCCCCGGGAGTAAACAACATTCCATTAGAACTACTGAGAGCCTTGGGAGCAGAAACCCCTACCATCTAGTGAGCAAGATGTATGAGACAGGCGAAATACCCTCAGACTTCAAGAAGAATATAGTAATTCCAATCCCAAAGAAAGTGGGTGTTGACAGATGTGAAAATTACCGAACTATTAGTTTAATAAGCCACGGCTGAAATATACTAACACGAATTTTTTGCAGACGAATGCAAAAAAATGGTAGAAGCCGACCTCGGGTAAGATAAGTTTGGATTCCGTAGAAATGTTGGAGCACGTGAGGCAATACTGACCCTACGACTTATCTTAGAAAATAGATGAATGAAAGGTAAACGTACGTTTCTAGAATTTGCCGACTTAGAGAAAGCTTTTGACAATGTTGACTGGAATACTCTCTTTCAAATTCTGAAGGTGGCAGGGGTAAAATACAGGGAGCGAAAGGCTATTTACTGCTTGTACAGAAACCAGATGGCAGTTATAAGAGTCGAGCGGCATGAAAGGGAAGCAGTGGCTGGGAAGGGAGTGAGACAGGGTTGTAGCCTATCCCCGGTGCTGTTCAATCTGTATATTGAGCAAGTAGTAAATGAAACAAAAGAAAAATTCGGAGTAGGAATTGAAATCCATGGAGAAGAAATAAAAGCTTTGAGGTTCGCCGATGACATTGTAATTCTGTCAGACACAGCAAAGGACCTGGAAGAGCAGTTGAACGGAATGGACAGTGTCTTGAAAGGAGGACATAAGATGAACATCAACAAAAGCAGAACGAGGAAAATGGAATGTAGCCGAATTAAATCGGGTGATGCTTCGGGAATTAGATTAGGAAATGAGGCACTTAAAGTAGTAGATGAGCTTTGCTATTTGGGGAGCAAAATAACTGATGATGGTTGAAGTAGAGAGGATATGAAATGTGGACTAACAATGGTAAGGGAAGCGTTTCTGAAGAAGAGAATTTTGTTAACATCGAGTATAGATTTAAATGTCAGGAAATCTTTCTGAAAGCAATCGCATGGAGTGTAGCCAAGTATGGAAGTGAAACATGGACAATAAACAGCTTCGACAAAAAGAGATTAGAACCTTTTGAAATGTGGTGATACAGAAGAATGCTGATGATTAGATAGACAGATCATTTAATTAATGAGGAGCTAGTGAACAGAACTGAGGAGAAGAGAAATTTGTGGCACAACGTACTAGTAGAAAGGATCAGTTGATAGGAAATATTCTGAAGCATCAAGGGATCAGCTGTTTAGTACCGAAGGGAAGCGAGGGAGGTAAAAATAGTAGGAGAAGGCCAAGAGATGAATACAGTAAGTAGATACAGAAGAATGTAGGTTGCAGTAGGTACTGGGAGATGAAGAAGCCTCCACAGGATAATGCAGCATGGAGAGCTGCATCAAACCAGCTGAACAACAACAACATCGGTGTATAGTAGACGTGAGGGTGCTGTGGTGTTACAGCAGATGGTTAAGAAAAAACGTGTGGTTTACGCACCAAGGACCTCCGGGAAAGGTAATTTGAAACATTTTACGTGAATTAACTGTGCTATCAATTTTGGAGTGTTATCCCACTGACTGCAGTCAGTACCAAGAAGGTACCAGCATGAGAGAAGTGATCGTTGAACATAAACACTCAGTCCTATGGCTACGTTGTTCTTTACTTAAGAACACTATACTGTTAAGCTATTTGGATTCGAAAGTATTAGTTGTTCGGAATCCCACGCTCTTAATAGTTGTAATGGTCGCCTGGCCGTAGATATTGCTAATTGCTATAATCGCACTTTTTCACTCCCATTTGCGGAGCTTGTTAGCACTTGATGTTAGGTTGGCGCCATTAAAATGCATTGTGTTGTAGTAATCGCTGCTACTTGCTGGATCGCTGCTGTCTCTCGATGCTGATGCTGGCTCTACATCTGGTTGTCTAGGGTTAAAAACATGAGGTCCCGTGTTTTTATGTGCTTTTGATGATAAAGAATGAGCGAAACCAACAAATATGTAAACTTCAAATATTTATTATTCTGGTGGTCATCTTAATTCCACTGTCCACCAAAGACCATGACTCAACACAAAGTAGTACTTCCGTTACATGTTCTTTGCATTGTTTATCCACCTCAAACAATAACACACAAACAGACTTTACCAAAGTGACATTCCGACTGCCTCCCGACCGTTCTTGCTGCTTGTATTTATAACATTGTCAAAGAACTACTAAAAAGAGATATAGTTTACAAGTCACATGTACATCTGTTATCATAATTTGTGCAGAAAAGTTATTAATTTGCATCGAGTGACATAATTTAACATGTTATTAAAATGACAGACAGATTTGTTGACTTGACAGAATAATTCTTTGTTATAAAAAGGCCGTTCTTTAGAAGTTTGTCAATTGACTTCTCTAATTTGCATAAATAAGTAAATAACATGAATTATTAAGAATTACATTGGTTTTCGTCTAAAATAGGATTGATTTCGTGAATACTGAGTGAAAACGCTCCTAGTGAACAAATATGTTTCACTGGGTGATTTTTATTTAAGGAGATCCAAAATACCTAAGTTGGCCACTATTTTTCGTACTTCATATTAATTATTTAAGATGAACTTAGTGTTTTTACATGATGACATTTGCTGTATCAGTGATCAAGTGATTTAAACTTTTGTGTGGGTCAGTTATTCAGTATAATTTAATGGGTTGACTGTTTATGGAGACATGTAATGCAATCATTGTTAACATACACAATACCTTTGCTATAATCATAAATACTCAGTAAACTGGTTGAATTTGGAGGGTACCGCATACTTCGGTACAGTAAAGCCTTTAATATGTTCCGTTACATAGTCTAATGCAGGACATGTATGTCCAGCTTCTGACATACAACCAACGTGCAAATTTTCTACCTCAATCACTATAGTGACAAACTTTAACATGATAAAACTACTTCCTTTTACACTATTCTACACTATTATGGTGTACTAGGAAGTGACTGAGCTGTTCCTCACTACGAAGGCACCGTCGGTGTATAACGCCGCTCGAGCTGCTTATAAACCAACTAGAACGAAGTCTGGGGACCTCTGTTTAGTCTCTTAGGAAGTTGATGGATCTTACGCGTCTTTTTAAGTTGGAAACGTACGTACCCTCAATTACATTTCCCTCAACAGTCATGCTTATTAGTAGTAGCACCGATTTTGATGGATGTGGCTGTGCCTCATTAGGAAACAGAGCGAGGAAAAAACGACATGAATATTTTCCGTAGTTGATACACTGAGTTACCACCCACGCCCTGCTGCACGAAAACGCACACTAAGGGACAACGACTTCTTACGAGGGAGTAAGCACCAGAATCAGTAGCCAAAGGAGAGATAACAGTCTCATTGCTGTTCACAGTAGCATCACTACGGCCCCGGTAGCATTCCTCTTGCACACAGAAGTCATGCGCTGATGACAGGTAGCTTTGCTCAAGTGTAGCATAACACAGCAATTTCATCCTAACACCATGCCTGTAAAGAACACCCTTCTCACACTATTAAGGCTGATATATGTGGCATCAGTCCACTCTCCTACAGAACACGCTAGGAAATGGCTGAAGTTCGGCAAATACATTGATTCTTCTCCTAAATACTTAAGGAATAACATTGTTTATGAGAATAAACCGTAACTTCGTAATATCTGTATTCTACTGCATATGTGATATTCGACTGCATGTGTGAGAACACAGTCCGGGACTGGGATACGTATGTTTTGCCTGCTTGCGCTCCTGTGTAATATTAAAATCGCCTGTGTTGAGGTACGTGTTAAGAAAACCCCTTGTAATTTACAGGAGGAAGCTTAAAACTGAATGCAGACAGAATATAATTTTTAAGCTTTTCTGGGTCTTTTGTGTCCAGTAACCCAAACCCACCTCAGTTCCCAGAATTTAATGGTAATTTTATTCTAATTTTAAGTATTCTAGGTCAGTTCACTTAATTTTGGAATTCTTCCCCGATTTTACATATTTTGTTGTATTTTCCTCAATTTTACGCGTTTCACATCAATTTGTTGTGATAATACCAACTTTTCCTCGATTTTTACCGATTTTAGGTCAATGGTTGAAATGGCTCTGAGCACCATGGGACTTAACTTCTGAGGTCATCAGTCCCCTAGAACTTAGAACTACTTAAACCTAACTAACCTAAGGACATCACACACATCCATGCCCGAGGCAGGATTCGAACCTGCGACCGCAGCGGCCGCGCGGTTCCAGACTGTAGCGCCTAGAACCGTTCGACCACTCCGGCCGTCGATTTTGGGTCATTTTTAATATTTTTTCGATAGTTTTCCATATCTAAATGGTCATACTGCTGGCATACTCATGCTTCGTTTAATTTTATACGAAGATATTTGCGTGTCTTATACACGAGTGTACTAAAAAATCATAAAGTGTCCCCTCTTGCCGGTGATTTACATGCATGCATTTTGGATAGGACGATCATGAAACGTATAGTAACACTCGCTTTGTACCTAGATGAGGCTCAACGAGTGGCGCAGACTGGAGGCTCCAAGTCTGGAGGCAGTTCCGAGTGCTGCTACGACACATCAAAGAGCTTGTCAGGAGACTCATGTAGCGAGTCACTCGATCCAAACACAAAGTCTGGAACAGCTCTACTTTTTCATTTGACTTTACTGTGCAGGGATTCGAAAAAGGGAGTTGACATGTATGCAGAGTTGATTTCTGCTGCTGCTCAGATATTTCTTCTATAAATTGCAACGTAACCTTCGTACCGGCGGTGGTACAGTTTATGTTAGAACTCGACCTGGTAGGAAGACTTCCGTCGCTTGTCATGTCCTACAGCTGCTGCAAGCTACCCTCTGTAGTAATGGTTTAACAAATTCGTGTGGTCCCCGAAATTACAGGTCCCTGCGAGTTACTGCCGGGTATTGATAATTTCTAGCGAGAGGGTGTAACCAACCACTAAAATTTGAACGCAATGGATAACGCAATATTTTCTTAGAACCACTACAGAAGGCACCTATGCAGGGCTTAATAGAAAGCATAGAGCCATTATTTACTTTCATGACCCAGGATTGCCGGCCGATGTGGCCGAGCGGTTCTAGTCGCTAAGTCTGGAACCGCGGGACCGCTACGGTCGCAGGTTCGAATCCTGCCTCGGGCATGGAAGTGTGTGACGTCCTTAGGTTAGTTAGGTTTCATTAGTTATAACTTCTAGGGCACTGATGACCTTAGAAGTTAAGTCCCATAGTGCTCAGAGCCATCTGAACCATGACCCAGCATTCATCTCCGGTACTCACTGTCACCTCTGGCGTGCGGGTTAGCCGCACGATTTGAGGTGTCCTGTCACGGCCCGGGCGGCTCACCCAGTCGGAGGTTCGAGACCTCCCCTGGGCATGGGTGTGTGTGACCACCTTACCGTAAGTTATTGCTTACTACATTGAGAAGTGCAGCACGTTAACCTGATTCGGCATTATGGGTAATTGAAATGCATTCGATGAACTAGGTATACGACTAACTTTTAAGAGTAAGCAGTATGTCACAAAAACCTGAGCAATACTTCATCTGAATTCCCAATGCTTATCAAATGTTGAGAATGGAGTTCCACCAAATCCGTTTCAGTAGCTAAGATGACCTACGGAACATATCAAGAACATTAGGGGTGCTTTATATTTTACTGTAGCCACGATCGGCCACTACATTCTCAGCCTGTGAAACGTAAATCATGAGGTATGGGCTTCAGCAGACGAGAATTCAGCCCAAGTACATGCCTACCATCAACTCTTCAGCGCTCCAAACGGGTTAAAATGGTTTAATATCAGTAAAGCTGGATAAAAGGCTTGTGGTTCAGATGTGAATAACATTCCTTTTGTCTGTGAAGACCTCTAAATGTCCCAGACATCATTAGGGGACTACTGTTTCATATGAATAGATTTAGTTTTTGAGTGGCAGCTGTTATTGTAGAAATGACAACCTGAGCTAATGTTAAATCCATCATGTGCCATATTCCAAATGATGTGACGTTTTGATGTGGCCTCGATACGCTGCAGGAACGGAGAGACGCTCTCCACTGCAATCTGTCTCAAATTATTAAAACAAACAAGAAAATCAAAGGGTAAAATAAGTTTTCTTCTGGCGCATTTCATAGCCACATTCGTCAACTTCATGATGAACTACCCATTATACCGTTAATGGTCATAATTGTTGTGATATTTCGACATTACGTAAGGAACTGCACGAAATTCATGCAGTTTGAAAAAAAAAATTCAAAATATATGAGATTGTGTCTGGTGCATGAAAAGGTCATACATTGGTGCATACAAAATTTGGATAATTTATTGAATGATTGTTTAAATTTGAGATGAGATTTGTATCTATCTCTAACGTCGAGAAAATTGACTGCAAGTAGTTACGTACTTTTGCTTGCATGCCAAAATGATACAGTGAACTTCAACTTCCCTCGTAACCCATAAACGATTTCAGGCTTTTAAACGTGTCTTTGTCAAATAACAGCATGCAAAGCAGGCAGTACTGTATCGTATAGTTAACACGTGAATCTCTTCTCAAACATGATAAATGCATAATGACATATTTTTTCAGTGGGATTGTGTAATGATGTTAAGGACGAGCTACAGCAGGTAAAATGAGAATGAATGTGAGTTTGCAACAACTTAGGTGAAGAAATTAGACGTATTCATCATCATCATCATCATCATCATCATTTAAGACTGATTATGCCTTTCAGCGTTCAGTCTGGAGCATAGCCCCCCTTATACAGTTCCTCCATGATCCCCTATTCAGTGCTAACATTGGTGCCTCTTCTGATGTTAAACCTATTACTTCAAAGTCATTCTTAACCGAATACAGGTACCTTCTCCTCAGTCTGCCCCGACTCCTCCTACCCTCTACTGCTGAATCCATGAGTCTCTTGGGTAACCTTGCTTCTCCCATGCGTGTAACATGACCCCACCATCTAAGCCTGTTCGCCCTGACTGCTACATCTATAGAGTTCATTCCCAGTTTTTCTTTAATTTCCTCATTGTGGACACCCTCCTGCCATTGTTCCCATCTACTAGTACCTGCAATCATCCTAGCTACTTTCATATCCGTAACCTCAACCTTGTTGATACAGTAACCTGAATCCACCCAGCTTTCGCTCCCATACAACAAAGTTGGTCGAAAGATTAAACGGTGCACAGATAACTTAGTCTTGGTACTGACTTCCTTCTTGCAGAAGAGAGTAGATCGTAGCTGAGCGCTCACTGCATTAGCTTTGCTACACCTCGCTTCCAGTTCTTTCACTATGTTGCCGTCCTGTGAGAATATGCATCCTAAGTACTTGAAACCGTCCACCTGTTCTAACTTTGTTCCTCCTATTTGGCATTCAATCCGTTTATATTTCTTTCCCACTGACATTACTTTCGTTTTGGAGATGCTAATCTTCATACCATAGTCCTTACATTTCTGATCTAGCTCTGAAATATTACTTTGCAAACTTTCAATCGAATCTGCCATCACAACTAAGTCATCCGCATATGCAAGACTGCTTATTTTGTGTTCACATATCTTAATCTCACCCAGCCAGTCTATTGTTTTCAACATATGATCCATAAATAATATGAACAACAGTGGAGATAAGTTGCAGCCTTGTCTTACCCCTGAAACTACTCTGAACCATGAACTCAATTTACTGTCAACTCTAACTGCTGCCTGACTATCCATGTAAAGACCTTTAATTGCTTGCAAAAGTTTGCCTCCTATTCCATAATCTTGTATAACAGACAATAACTTCCTCCTAGGAACCCGGTCATATGCCTTTTCTAGATCTATAAAGCATGGATACAATTCCCTGTTCCACTCATAACACTTCTCCAGTATTTGCCGTAAGCTAAAGATCTGGTCCTGACAACCTCTAAGAGGCCTAAACCCACACTGATGTTCATCCAATTGGTCCTCAACTAATACTCGCACTTTCCTTTCAACAATACCTGAGAAGATTTTACCCACAACGCTGATTAAAGAGATACCTCTGTAGTTGTTACAATCTGTTCTGTTTCCATGTTTAAAGATTGGTGTGATTACTGCTTTTGTCCAGTCTGATGGAACCTGTCCCGACTCCCAGGCCATTTCAATTATCCTGTGTAGCCATTTAAGACCTGACATTCCACTGTATTTGATGAGTTCCGACTTAATTTCACCCACCCCAGCCGCTTTATTGCACTGCAGTCTATTGACCATTTTTTCCACTTCCTCAAATGTGATCCTATTTCCATCATCATTCCTATCCCATTCTACCTCGAAATCTGAAACATTACTGATCGCATTTTCACCTACATTGAGCAACTCTTCAAAATATTCCCTCCATCTGCTCAAGGCATCCACACGATTCACCAGCAGTTTCCTGACCTGTCCAAAATACTTGTCATTTCCTTTTTACCTCCCTTTCGAAGACTGCTAATTACACGCGAAAATGGTTTTCCAGCAGCTTGACCCATAGTCTCCAACCTGTTTCCAACGTCTTCCCACGATTTCTTCTTCGATGCTGCAATTATCTGTTTGGCTTTGTTTCTTTCTTAGACGTATTCAAGACCTTTTTTTTTTCAACCTCTGATCGGTCATGAAATTAAAAGCACAGTGGAAACCTGACGAAGCGTTGGGGAGATGGGCTGCGCAGTGTTTCTAGGATGCCTGCTGATGACGCTACACGGCGCTTTTCAGTTATGAGCACACAGTGAGCACTCAGGCACGTCTAGAACAATACAGCCTCCCACAAAGTGCGAAGTGCGTGCCGTCATCCCATTCCTTCTTGTTGAGGTGACCCACCATATTTCATGCATTTTCGATGGGAAGCCAGACTAGGCTCCCTATGATTTTCATCTCTTCGCTCACGTTGAAAGGTCTCTATTGGATTCCTTTCATGTTTAATTTCTTAAATTTGTTGTCATTTACGGCATAAATTCCTTTTCTAAATTTACTGTGGCGTTTCTGACTATCTGGGAGGAGACTGAGTAGTGGAACGTGTTACTTTTACACATAAACAAGAACGATCTATCACACTACTACACTTTAAAACACAGTTTATATGTAATTCATGTCACACAGTCTCATACGGAACCTACATCCGCTTTCTTTTATATACTGTATACGATAAGATACTGTCATCCCCCTTCCCTTCTGTGTGAGAGGATGAATGAGCAAATGTATTTCTGCTTGAGGGTAGCAGAGAAGCCTGTCTGCTAGAGGACAGTAGGACCGACGTCGGAACAGGTAGCTACGCTTTCTAAAAGCAAAGAGGTTTCTATCCTTAGTATGGTCCTGTCCGTCCGTTGTCATGTTGGTATAGGAAGCTGCCCCTCTGGCCACTTCCTTTTGTATTTGTGAGCCACCCCTCAGGAAGTGACCGAGCAGTTGGTCCAGGGCGAGCGTCTGAAGTGGTAAGATCTCCAGCTAAGCGCGTGTCTGCTAAGTCCGCAGGACAATGGATTTCTTAAGTTCAGCCTAACTGAAAATTTAATCACCTTTATTTCAGGTTTAGCTCTAAAATATCTAATGTTATCTTAAATTGCAGCGCAGTGTAATTCTCGTGTGAAGTTCAGATTATTTTCCGGTAGTTGCTTTGTCACTACTTTGTGAGTAAAGTGGAACCACGTGTTGATCAGTAACTCTAACTAAGATCAATCTTAAATGCGAATGCTTGTGTGATTATAACGTCTCGTCTTGACAATATTTTCAATATAGCAACTTTTCTTTATGTTCAACCCACGTGGGGTGTACTTTGCGAGACCAGTACCACGTGCTTATATAACTGTTTGACCCGTCAGGTTAGCAGTAAGACGTTTGTAACCAGTTCGAGGTTTTTCTTTTGTAAATTGCTTTTCGATCTAATTTATTTTAATTATCAAAATTATTGTGGAGTTACACTCTTTGTGTAAACCAAGTTGACCACGTGAAGCATGTGGTGTAATCATCAAAGTAGTCCTCAGCTATTCTTTTCGCGAAGATTTCACAAAGAGTTAATATGAATTTAGTATACCAGTGTGTGGTAATTACATGACGGACAGGATTGTGCTACGAACGTAATTTCTTTGGGTGAAAATTTGAATCTGTTGGTAGTGGTTAACTTTCTCTTGCATACGTTTCAACGTTCTTTGTGTGTTGTTTTATGAATGCAGTGTTGTATGCAGTCTCCCAATCTTGGCTCCATAATTGATGTGTTCCATAAGATTGCAATCTCACAGTTTCACATTTTTACAATCCTAAATAAGGCACCAGTTTAGTTAGGAATCAATTTTAATATGCTGAAATTTCAGTGATCAATCTTAAAATAAATTTCCAAATATAAACTGATTTATTTCTTTTTATTTAAATTCTCTCTTTTATATATATATCACCGGTTGTCGTATGACTATTAAAAGATTATAATTAATGTTCGTCTGGTTTGGAATTTGGTAAACTAGACAGGATACCTGGTGAATCAGTTGCTCAGTAATGCAAGGTTAACTTCCCCAGACAGCTCACAGCTTTTAACCCGCTTTTATTGTCTATCAGTTCAGCTTACATAGCAAAGTAAAGCAACAATATTACACATGGCGACCCTGTTCTGTGATTCCGCTAGACTCTGCAATCTCTGAAACGTTAGATTGCGAGCGTTGTATAATCTTAATTTTTTTCCCTGGAGCGCTCAAACAACTTCTGCGTTGTTTCTGAGCAGACTTTCAAATGATTCACGGCGTTGTTGAGCGGCGTTGTGTTGTTTGTCTTGTTGTTTTCTATATTTGTGTGTTTTATATGTGTGTGTGTGTTTTTTTTTTATCGCTTGTAAGTTCCACTGTTTTGGTCAAATAAAAATTTGTTTTGCGTGTGAAAAAGTGCGTACTAGGTTGGGTATCTTTCGTGTGACTGCCGTAATTTTTGGGGGACATTTATTTTGATTAGTGTGTCGCAAACCGGGTATAAATTGCACTAATGCAGACACGTAACCAAGCTAAAAGTAAACGGTCCGACAACTTAGGCAACATGGACCAAGGGGATAATTTGATTTCGAATATTAACGCGTTGGGCAGTTCCGAAAATACAATGGGAAATACTTCAGACGAAATGCAAAACAGGACGAACGGGCTCACATCAGAGCCAGAAATTAATTTGCCTCCAACTAACCAAATTGATTTGGCAGAACTCATGAAAGCCTTATTGCAACAAAATAAAGAAAACGCAGAGAAATCTGAAAAATCGATCCGAGAGCTAGGCGAACAAATAGACGAATAACTAATCCAGCAGACAAATAAAGTCGACAAGTCAATGCAGAGAGTGTCCGATGATATCTCACAAAGAATAAACAATTTGGCAAGTGAAATAAAAAGCGATATTATGAAAGAATTAGGCCGTACATTTGAACAAATCGATGACCGTCTGCAAGCCTTAGAACAGGGCAAGCGGAGTCGCGAGGCAGAATCGAAAGAGAGCAAAGAACAGCTACTTAGGAATTTCCAAGCGCTGAGAGAAGAATGCCAAAGGGAACTCCAGCAGGTACTGTCGAGGGTCCAGGAGGCGGAAACGCATTGTCCCACGTCCGTTAGCAACACAATAGCGGACAACATTTTAGCGATTCACACGCTGGAACAGCAAGTAGAACAATTGAAGCAGACTGGGGCGGAGGACAAGAGACGAATACATGATAAGATTGCGGCATTAGCGGACATTGTAGGCACGATGAAGCTGACGGAAAGCGAGAACAATACTACACCGGTAGCGGTCGTAGAGACCGAAGAAGTGCGTTCGCTTCTTAGATTTCAGAAGGGACAGTTCGAAGTGAACAGGCGGCACAAAGCTGTAACAGGCGAATTACAAGAACGCGTGGCGCATCTGGAAAGCCACATGGGGTGTGATTCCGAACTCGCCAATAGCACCAAAAATAGCTGTACGAACAGTGCAGAGAGGGACTCCGGCCACGAGGGAGATTTTGACGACAGGGAAGAATGTATGTTGAGGGGCAGACATGAGAAAAATAGAAACATACAATGGCCTCGCCGGGAGGAAATGTGGGGGTTTGATTTCAAACATTTCCTTACGGTGAGAAAGTTTGAGATATTCCGAATGCAAAAAGGAATACATCCACGAGCATGGCTCGAGCAGTTTGAGTTCTGTCTTCCTCCCGACTGGGCAAGTTCACATAAGATAGAATATATGTGTGGCTATTTGGAAGGCAAACCGGCGATTCGCATGAGGTCGGCAGCGCGTCATTGCAACTCCACTCGGGAGTTTCGACAAGCCTTTCTGTCCGCCTACTGGTCGGAAGCGGCACAAGATAGGGTCAAGCATGGCATAATTATGCTGCCAAATTTGAACCAGTCTGGTTTCGGCAGCCCAGCACGCCTATTCGACCACATGCTGCAGGCAAATCAATTTTTATACGATCCATACGGGCCTGCAGAACTAATTAGAATATGCATCACCAAATTGCCGATGCACTTGCGCCACGTCATTCTTGCGGGACGATGCAAAGAGGACGTGGAAACGTTTAAGACACTTCTCCAAGAGTTGGAATATAATACAGCAGAATGCCAGCCTAATCAGGCACAAAGTTATTACGGGGCACAGCAGTGTGATCGCAGTCATGGCCATAGTACTAATCAACGGCGTGACTGGTCGTCGCGACGCGAACGGAACAATAATCGGGACCGGCCGTATAGAAACTGGGGTAACAGTCGCGAACATAGGTGGAACAACGGAAATGATCGAGGACGTGGACAGGATCGTGAACGCTACAGGTACGGCAACCAGAATCGATACCACGATGAACATGGTGGGAATAGGATAGTAGGCGGAGCACCACATGATGTTCAAATTCGGCCGGCTAACCCTAGACATAATCCAGCAAATGAAAATGAACAAAACCGGCAATGACAAACGATCAGCGCAGAAGGCGCCCAATCGGAACAAATGAGCGACATGGTAAATGAGTAGAAAGCACAGTGAGAAGTAGAGAGGACGGTGAGGAGAAAGAATTGATTAGTTTAAATTTGTGACATATGCATTTTGAATAATATGTTGGTAAAAATAATGATAAAGATGTTTCTATGTGATTGATTGAAGTGATGTTTTTAATTTTTTTTCTTTCCTTGTGCAATTAGGATTTAGGTTGGTTCAAATGTGAAGATAAAATGTTTCTTTGTGAACGAGTGAAATGCTGTTTATGTTTTTTTTGTGTAAATTGAAACGTGTCGCTCCTGAGAGAAGCAAGACATGTGTTGAATTAATGCAAAACTCAGGGGAATATCCGATCTGTGGGTATTATGGGTCTGGCAAACCCAGGTCCCCAGCTGTTAGTAGCCTTGTTTCCGATTTTCTGCTTTCACTGCTACTATCTATCTATTACTATTCTATATCTGTCAGTATAAATTAGGATCTCTTACTATAGTATGCATGCTGTGTGAATACTTTAAGATAGGAGAACTCTGAGAAAGGAATGAGTAAGTTTGGAATCTTGAAAACAGGATGCGATAATACGATTGTTCAACCACTGGCTTCCCAATATGCGCTAATATGTTAATATTGATGATATATTTTTTTTGTTCTTTATAGCTGAGTAGGTAAAGTGCTGTCTGTGGATTTCGTCAGTATATTGATTCCCTTCAAGGTAAAAGAAGAATTGTGGCTTGTGTAATTTACGTGGCCCTGAAATATTATTGTGGTATTCAAATACGAGCAGCTTTTCAGCAAATGGAGAATGGAACAGAAATATGGATCCTTTCTGTAGTCTTGATTGATGTTGAGCCAGAGCCTGATAAATTATTCTGCGTTAATACTTGTCCTAGAAAAGAGACGTTTATGTGTTTTGCTGCTGCTGTGAGCATTACAGCTTACTGTTTTCGCTGGTGCGGGATGCACTGCAGCCTATATGATTTGTACTGAGGAAATTTCCCTCTTGAAGGTAGAGGAAGATTAAATAATTTTGATTAGGGGACCGAAGGAAAGCTTGGTTTAAGGTAATAAGGATGAAGCAAAACATTTGTCATTTGGACTACAGGAGGATTCGGATCTTTTGTGTCTGTTGTAAGTTCAATATGTTAAGATGATACTATTTTACAGAATAGAGGTGACCACAATTTTGCCATTCATGAGAAATGAATCCAGAATAACCACCACAGGCGAAATAACTGATTTGGGAGCGAAAGGTAACGTAAAGAAGGAACGAAATCGAAGCAAAATGGGTAAGAAAATGTAGTATAACCTGTATAATGCAGATATTTTTACCGTTCTCAGAGTCGTCTATGTGATTAATTCTTGTGATAACGTAATTTTAGATGAAATTTTCTTACTGTTTTATGTATAAACATATGAGTATGATAGATGTATAATTGCGAGTCTCTTATCAGCTGTGTCAACTGGTATAAATGTTTTTGCGTGTAAATAACCATTGTTCTTTTTACTGTGTATGTTTAAGGAAAGTTCTCCATATTTATCATGTGACAAGACATATGCCGCGAGCGTCAAGAAGAGGACGAATTAGAACAATGTTGTAGTGGTGTAAACACTTTGTTGAAGTAGCATTGAAGTAGCTTGTTGGATTAACTAGTAGTGGATTGAAGTAAAATTTTGAGTAATGCATGTTTATAGGTAGTTAGTTTGTAGAATAGACAACAGGTGTGCATGTGTGTGTGTAAATAACATGTGAACCCTATGCTCTCCTGACCTATACTTGCGCAGGGCATAACCCTATTCATATTAGTGAATTAATAAGTGGCATTTGATTTATTAAAACACAAGTGAACCACATTAGTGATGTGGATTTAAATATTATATTGTCAGTTCATTTAATTCTTATTTTTTTCATTGTCAAGTCATTTAACTTTTATTTTATATTGTAGATTCATCTAATTTTTTTATTTAAAAAAAATTAAGTCTCACTTTTGTTCTTAAAAATTGTGAAAGACAATACGAAGTGGTATTATGTATGACATTTTGTAATCACATAAGGATGATGAAAAATTTCTGTGAATGCAGTTGAGAACGTGAAAGCGAACCGGCAAAACTCTTACGAAACAGCGGGAGCAGCCGGACTAGTTGTAAACTGGCGGGGGGGATTCCCAGCAGGACACGCTGTCAACCGGGCCACTTCGGGAGCGCGGCCGACAACAAAAGAAGGGTACGCGGCAAACACTTTCCCTTGCACCTGGAGCTAATGGGCGGCTGCCCCGTGCGACCCTTCCTGGAGGCGATGACCTGAGATGGGCGAGCGGTCCACCGCGTGGAAAACCATCTGCTGGCAATGCACCACACGCGGCACATGACCGTGACGAGACGGCCGCGGTGAAACAACACAAGGGGCGTGGGTGGAGCCTTTTGATAGGTACTGTCCAGAGAAACTTGCAGACGTCAACGACGCCTATCGACATTTCCTGATGGATGCCTACTGTCAAGCGACAGTAAATCATGGTTCGATGTTCTCTGGTCGCTAAGGGTGGCACAAAAGAAGAGCCATTAAGTGTCATCCTTGCCCAGGAATATCAAACTGGCGAGCCAATTGAGGATAACTCAAGAATGTAACAACACAAAGGGCGTGGAGCCTTTTGACACATACTGTCCAGAGAAACTGGCAGACTTCAACGACGCCTATCAACATCTCCTGACGGATGCCCACTATCAAGCGACAGTAAATCATGGTTCGATGTTCTCTGGTCGCTAAGGGTGGCACAAAAGAAGAGCCATTAAGTGTCATCCTTGCCCAGGAATATCAACCTGGCGTGTCAAACGAGGATACTGCACGAATTTGACAACACAAACATGGAACCAAATCGAGATGCACGTGACACGGGCCACCAAGAGAAACTTCATGAGAGGGCAGAGACGGCGGGATCGCACGCAACAGATGGACAAAAATCCCTACTGACAGCTGCGGCGACGAACCCTCCCCCCCTCTTCCCCTTATATTGTGCCTCGGAACAGTGGAACTACTGAGTGTGTCAGTGAACAGTGATTATACGGTTCTTAGTTCAATGCATATACGTGTGTTTCTGTCAGAGAAACTTTGTTTTGCAGGGGTTCGATTTATTGGTGTTTATTAGTCTGACTCTTGTATTTTGCAGGTGTTCTATTTATTGTTTTTTTTAGACTTTGACTCTTGTATTTTGCAGGTGTTTTATTTATTGGTGTTTTTTTTAGATGTTGACTATTGTACTGTTTTATTGATCAATGTTTGTTCTTGTGTGATGTATTAGATTTGTGATATTTTGTTTCGTAAATTCATTCAAGTGGCATTGCTTCGTTTATCAGTCAGATTGTTATTCATTCTCATTGGGCTACGATCGATTAGCCTTTGCATGGGGCATATTTATTGTGAGGAACCCCTTAAGGGTAACAATCACATAATTATTGTAGTTTCAGTATAATGACACAGTGCTCATTGTTTGCTAACTGATTGAAATATAGTAGAGTGATTAAATTAGTGCCACATAGTTATTTTAATTCTACAAATTATTAGTTTTATAAGATATATAATTTTTTTGCGATAACCGCTTTGTAAAACATGTTTTTCTCTTATCATTTTTTTTGCTTTTGCGGATTGTGCATTGTAATGTTCTGCTTTGTAATACTAATGTTATTTCATGTTCTTTTTTAATTGCTGTGGCACCTTTGCTACTTTCATAAATTTTACTTGTTAATAAACAGTCATAAATTTTCGTGTGATCAGTTGGCTCTTGCAATGAGCAAATACTGGTGAACTCCATAAGGGTAACAACCAGAAATTGTTTTCATATTAATGACACAGGAACCATTGTTTTTACTTGCTAACCAAATTAGGTCTACACTATCTTTTAAATAGGTGTCACAGATTGTGGTGTTTTTCTCTTTAAAATTGGTAGATTCTAAAGATGTGTTGAAATTATTGTGTTTTAGCAAGTAGCTGGTGACCTTTTGCCTTTTCTTTACATTTTTGGTTTAAGTAGGGTGTGAGAAGCCTGCTTGGGAATGTCCTAGCATGGCCAGAAAATTCCCTGCACAGTCTTTTCCCGGAGCGTTGGGGTTATGAAAGGTCTCTGTTGGATTCCTTTCATGTTTAATTTCTTAAATCTGTTGTCATTTACGGCATAAATTCCTTTTCTAAATTTACTGTGGCGTTTCTGACTATCTGGGAGGAGACTGAGTAGTGGAACGTGTTACTTTTACACATAAACAAGAACGATCTATCACACTACTACACTTTAAAACACAGTTTATATGTAATTCATGTCACACAGTCTCATACGGAACCTACATCCGCTTTCTTTTATATACTGTATATGATAAGATACTGTCATCCCCCTTCCCTTCTGTGTGAGAGGATGAATGAGCAAATGTATTTCTGCTTGAGGGTAGCAGAGAAGCCTGTCTGCTAGAGGACAGTAGGATCAACGTCGGAACAGGTAGCTACGCTTTCTAAAAGCAAAGAGGTTTCTATCCTTAGTATGGTCCTGTCCGTCCGTTGTCATGTTGGTATAGGAAGCTGCCCCTCTGGCCACTTCCTTTTGTATTTGTGAGCCACCCCTCAGGAAGGGACCGAGCAGTTGGTCCGGGGCGAGCGTCTGAAGTGGTAAGATCTCCAGCTAAGCGCGTGTCTGCTAAGTCCGCAGGACAATGGATTTCTTAAGTTCAGCCTAACTGAAAATTTAATCACCTTTATTTCAGGTTTAGCTCTAAAATATCTAATGTTATCTTAAATTGCAGCGCAGTGTAATTCTCGTGTGAAGTTCAGATTATTTTCCGGTAGTTGCTTTGTCACTACTTTGTGAGTAAAGTGGAACCACGTGTTGATCAGTAACTCTAACTAAGATCAATCTTAAATGCGAATGCTTGTGTGATTATAACGTCTCGTCTTGACAATATTTTTCAATATAGCAACTTTTCTTTATGTTCAACCCACGTGGGGTGTACTTTGCGAGACCAGTACCACGTGCTTATATAACTGTTTGACCCGTCAGGTTAACAGTAAGACGTTAGTAACCAGTTCGAGGTTTTTCTTTTGTAAATTGCTTTTCGATCTAATTTATTTTAATTATCAAAATTATTGTGGAGTTACACTCTTTGTGTAAACCAAGTTGACCACGTGAAGCATGTGGTGTAATCATCAAAGTAGTCCTCAGCTATTCTTTTCGCGAAGATTTCACAAAGAGTTAATATGAATTTAGTATACCAGTGTGTGGTAATTACATGACGGACAGGATTGTGCTACGAACGTAATTTCTTTGGGTGAAAATTTGAATCTGTTGGTAGTGGTTAACTTTCTCTTGCATACGTTTCAACGTTCTTTGTGTGTTGTTTTATGAATGCAGTGTTGTATGCAGTCTCCCAATCTTGGCTCCATAATTGATGTGTTCCGTAAGATTGCAATCTCACATTTTCACATTTTTACAATCCTAAATAAGGCACCAATTTTAATATGCTGAAATTTCAGTGACCAATCTTAAAATAAATTTCCAAATATAAACTGATTTATTTCTTTTTATTTAAATTCTCTCTTTTATATATATATCACCGGTTGTCGTATGACTATTAAAAGATTATAATTAATGTTCGTCTGGTTGGGAATTTGGTAAGCTAGACAGGATACCTGGTGAATCAGTTGCTCAGTAATGCAAGGTTAACTTCCTCAGATAGCTCACAGCTTTTAACCCGCTTTTATTTGACATCAGCACCGCCAACACCACAAATTAAAGTTACAATATTACAATGTGATCCGCTGGCTAAGAGCACAGCGTTTTCAGCTAGGGAATTGTCGGAAGGCACAGGTAGGTGCCTTCTGTGACGAGGCTCTTGGAGAGTTGGAGTGGCGACTATGTACCTGGAAGGTGTAGCTAAACGTCGCACTGTAATTTCCATTTCATCACCGATCGGAGGTTGATAAAAAATAGTATTATTTTTGTACCGAGCACGAGCTTTTCATAAACTACTGATTCGATTTGTCCTCAATTGTTTTAATAGAATGTTTCAAGATCATGTCGCAATTGCAATTGCATTAGCATTTTAGTGAGGTAAAATGGTTTGAACACTGCTGTGTTTAGGTCAAATAAGTTGCTTTTAACGTGGATACAAGAGAAAGAAAAATGATTTACAAGTCATGCGAAAATAAATCGCTCCTTTTGTTGCAACTGCAGTGTATTCCTGTAACCCATTTAATCAGTCAAAACAAATGGCTGACTTGTAGAATTCTATTGGTCTTATTGTCATAGCCTGCTGATGCGATGGTCTGCAGACTCGGTAGCTGTAGCTTAGACGATCCTAGAAACAGGTGTTCACGTGCAGGACTACACCTCGCCTACTGCTCCATGTTGTCCTGCCGTTGTCGCCTCCCCGTACCGGCTACGGACCAAGCAGTACTGCACGCGCTCTACACGGAGGGTACATACACGGTCCAGCAACATTACGTAACCACCTGTCAAAAGCCAGAACCAACGCATTCTGCCGCGCTGACGTACAGGGAGACAGTGGAGACAGTCACTGGAGCTTCTGGAAGCACCGCGAGTGCCGTGGCCGGCTGAGGCAGGTTTCTCGCTGGAGGATCCACGGCCCGAACAGCCCGGTCGACGTGGTCCCACAGATCGAGATTGGGTTTAAATCCGGGAAGTTTGGTGACCAGAGCAGTACCGTAAAGTAATCACGCTGCTCTTCGAATCACGCACATTACCCTCGAGTTGTGTTAAACGTAACACTGTTCTGCTGATAGATGTTATCGTGCCGAGGTAAAAAAAAAGAAGCAGCATGTAGTGGTGGGCATAATGGTCCCCAATGACAGATCCATACTTGCGTTGATCCACTGCTGCTTCCAGAATGGCGCGATCACATAAGAATGAGATCACGAAAGCAATACCCAGATCGTAATCCTCCCTCCTCCGGTCTGGATCCTTCCAACGATTGTTGCAGGGCCGTATATTCCAAGGGCCATTTGTCTGATGCAGAGTAAGGCGTGATTCATCCGAAAGGCTACCTTTCGGCACTCACTGGACGTCCGGCTGTGGTATTAGCGTGCAATTCCAGCCTACGTCGCCGATGAGCAGCAGTCAGCACGGGTGCGAGAGCCAGGCGTCCGCTCTGGAGGCACACACGCAGCAGAGTTTGCTGAACGGTCCTTGAGGATACCCTAGGTTCATCTGGGCGGCCAGCTGCTCCACAGTTGCACATCTATTAGTTCGTACACGTCTCCACAGCCGTATCTCACTGTAGTCGTCTGTGGACCTTGCTGCACCACAGTTGCCTCGTGAAGAGTTTAAAAACATAGCCGTTTCTGAAATAATTTTACTCTCGGCCCGAGAGCAGCCAAAGATCATGCCCGTCTGGACGTCAAATGAATCGCTCCGTTCCGCGTTACGCCTACGACTGCACTGTTTTCAGCATCCCTGACGTGCTGTATGTATCCCCCACTGCTAGTGCTGCCGCCTGCCCTCTTTGAGTGGTTATTGATCAGCACAGTAGCATGGGACAAAAATATACTACTGGTCATTAAAAATGCTACACCAAGAAGAAAAGCAGATGATAAACGAGTATTCATTGGACAAATATATTATACTAGAACTGACATGTGATTACATTTTCACGCAGTTTGGGTGCATAGATCCTGAGAAATCAGTATCCAGAACAACCACCTCTGGCCGTAATAACGGACTTGATACGCCTGGGCATTGAGTCAAACAGAGCTTAGATCGCATGTACAAGTACAGCTGCCGATGCAGCTTCAACACGATACCACAGTTCATCAAGAGTAGTGACTGGCGTATTGTGACGAGTCAGTTGCTCGGCCACCATTAACCAGACGTTTTCAGTTGGTGAGAGATCCAGAGAACGTGCTGGCCAGGCAGCAGTCGAAGATTTCCTGTATCCAGTAAGGCCCGTACAGGACCTGCAACATGCGGTCGTGCATTATCCTGCTGAAATGTAGGGTTTCGCAGGGACTGAATGAAGGGTAGAGCCAAGGGTCGTAACACATCTGAAATGTAACGTCCACTGTTCAAAGTGCCGTCAGTGCGAACAAGTGGTAACCGAGACGTGTAATCAATGGCACCCCATACCATCACGCCGGGAGATAAGCCAGTATGACGATGACGAATACACGCTTCCAATGTGCGTTCACCGCGATGTCACCAAACATGGATGTGACCATCATGATGCTGTAAGCAGAACCTGAATTCATCCGAAAAAATAACGTTTTGCCATTCGTGCATCCAGGTTCGTCGTTGAGTACAGCATCGCAGGCGCCCCTGCCTGTGATGCAGTGTCAAGGGTAACCGCAGCCATGGTCTCCGAGTCCATTGTGCTCCAAACGTCGTCGAACTCTTCGTGGAGATTGTTCCCTTGCAAACGTCTCCATCTGTGGACTTAGTGATCGAGACGTGGCTGCTCGACCGGTTACAGCCATCTGGATAAAATGCCTGTCATTTCGACTGCAAGTGATACGAGCCCGTTGGGATCCAGGACGGCGTTCCGTATTACCCTCCTGAACCCACTGATTCCATATTCTGCTAACAGTCATTGGATGTCGACGAACGCGAGCAGCAATGTCGCGATACGATAAACCGCTATCGCGATAGGCTACAATCCGACCTTTATCAAAGTCGGAAACGTGATGGTACGCATTTTTCCTCCTTACACGAGGCATCACAACAACGTTTCACCAGGCAACCCCCTGTCTACTGCTGTTTGTGTATCAGAAATCAGTTGGAAACTTTCCTCATGTCAGCACGTTGTAGGTGTCGCCACCGGTGCCAACCTTGTGTGAATGCTCTGAAAAGCTTATCTTTTGCGTATCACAGCATCTTCTTCCTGTCGGTTAAATTTCGAGTCTGTAGCACGTCATCTTCGTGTGGTAGCAATCTTAATGGCCAGTAGTGTATTTATCACATACTGACAACGAACACTGTGAAATCACAACAGACGGAACATATACGTAAAGCTTTAGTAATACGGTTAAAATTGCGATCACGCCAAAAAAAAAAAAAAAAAAAAAAGACAGAGAAGAGGAATAAGATGGCGACTAACTACTGGTTGTGATGCTGACCTGAATCTTTTTAGTGTTCCGAATGACAAAGGCACCTATTGTGTGCTAGTCGTAGATGATGTGAATATGTCTGTAATAAGTTAATAAAATTATTACTTCATAAAAAAGATGGTAAAGCCTAAATTCACACATCGTGTATGTTACCTGTACACGCAAAATGTGCTCTTTGGGAAGATATGAGCATCATATAATTTACGTTCTAGATAAGGGGGAGGTAAGAATACGTAATCTCCAGTTTTCCAAAAAGCGGGCGCAGAACTACTACTCCAGTAAAATGATCAATGATGTGTCATCCAAGTTGCTATTAGAATAGAAAAGCAATTTTTCCCCTGCTAACAACGTTCCTTCGGAGGCAATATCGGTGCACATATTTTCTACGGTGATGTCGCGGTATATATCACGACTGAGAATAATGAAATGGGAAAGTCGTGAAGGTCAAGTTGATGCTAAGGTGGGCGTTAGAGGCTGCTGCATCTACTTCTTCAAGACATAGGCGAATGAAGCAATAGTGTAACTAAAGGTTACATATTTTCAAGAGGAACGGAAAGCAGCGCTGGGTCTCACCGACCAGAAGACCTTCTGCTCGAATATAACGAGTATTTTAGTAACCAATGGACAACATACTTGGCACAGAATATGACAGACGAATCAACATAAAGAAAGGCAAAGTTGATGAAGTGCATTAGGAGGGAGAACAAGGACTCGTTTATCTTCAAAGACGGGAACTATACAGTAGAGGAAGAAGTGAGAGAACTGTCCTGTGCAGGGAGCAGCAATATGCAGGATGGTACGAGAAACGAAGATGTCATAAGTGAACTAGTACAAAAGGAGGAACGTGTTGCTCAATAAAGGAGCTGTACTGGTCCCAGTTGTTGTATGGAGCAAGTGAAGTCCAATACTCTCGAGCACAATAATGTGTGGAAGCGAAAGGTGAACCATTAGACTTCCAGAAAAGACAAAACTCGAATAAGTCATATCCAAGAATGTTAAAAACTAAATCGACAGACAGAGTACAAAATAAAGAAATGCTAAGGAGAAGAGGGGATAAATATGAATGAGTCAAAACATTATGGCCCAGGGCTTAATAGCGCACTGTTCTTCTTCTGGACTGCAATACTGCAGCGATTCTTTGTGACATGGATCCGACAAGTAGTCTTTAGTGTTGCAGCATCAGTTTCGAGTGAGCCTTCGCAACCAGCCGAGGGTCTACCGACCAGCGACGACGTAATTATTCAGATGCGCATTGCAGCAGCGACGGTTCAGCTCACTGCAACGCCACCTCCTACAGTCAGCGGAGGACCAGACTTCGTCCGCAGCTCGTGGTCGTGCGGTAGCGTTCTCGCTCCCCACGCCCGGGTTCCCGGGTTCGATTCCCGGCGGGGTCAGGGATTTTCTCTGCCTCGTGATGACTGGGTGTTGTGTGCTGTCCTTAGGTTAGTTCGGTTTAAGTAGTTCTAAGTTATAGGGGACTGATGACCATAGATGTTAAGTCCCATAGTGCTCAGAGCCATTTGGAGGACCAGACTGCTCGATGCTGTAGCACAACGCTTCATTTCCACAGCCGACGACGTGACGGGAAAATTCCTGGCAAATTAAAAGTATGTGCCGGACCGAGACTCGAACTCGGGACCTTTGTCTTTCTCGTAGGAGACGAGGTACTGGCGGAAGTAAAGCTGTGAGGACTGGTCGTGAATCGTGTCTGGGTATCTCAGTTGGTAGATCTCTTTCCCGCGAAAGGCGAAGGTCTAGAGTTCGTGTCTCGGTCCGACATCTGCCAGGAAGTTTCATATCAGCGCAGAGTGGAAATCTCATTCTGGACTATCCCTGCCATATCACACCTGGCTCGACCGAGTATAAATGCTCCCAGCTGAGATGGTAGTAGCATTCGAGCATCACAGTCTCAGCGCCAGCTATCGGTCGAATGCGAATTTAAGCTACCGCAGGTTCATCGAGCACCCTCAGCAACTAGGCGAAACCGTTAGCTACCGGGCTTTGAAGTCGACGTATCGAGGCAACATCAGCAGATACTCCAGACAATATCCAAGGGTCATGGGTTCAACTCGGGGCGTGTGCAGGTTCATGCTGGACACCTTGGGCGATTGCGGTGTGTGCCAGCCCAGTCCCAAAGCCTCGCTGCGCTGCAGAGCTGACAGACGACTTCCGTCGCAATGGACACCATCGACATCGGACATATACAGGGGATACGCAAAAGTAATGTGAACACGTGTACTTACTTGGGAATGGTTTATTAATAAGGGGTTGGCCCCCCCTTTTCCCTTAATACAGCTGC
Source organism: Schistocerca cancellata (assembly GCF_023864275.1). Classification (NCBI taxonomy): domain Eukaryota; kingdom Metazoa; phylum Arthropoda; class Insecta; order Orthoptera; family Acrididae; genus Schistocerca; species Schistocerca cancellata. Next base: position 518,832,272 of record NC_064634.1, on the reverse strand, counting down.
GATTCTTGGAATACTGGCATATAATGATTGTATAGTCTCCAGTGCAATGTTTTGCCACTCTTCGGTCAGAACCTCTTCTAACTCCTGTAGTGACGAGCAAGACGGAAATCTGCTCCGGACTCTGCGCTCCGATACCGCCCACAAGGATTCGGATAACGTTCAAGTCCGCGGACTGTGCTGGCCATGGAAGACGCTGGAGTGTAGTTGGATGCTCCTCATACAACGATTGTACTGTCCAGGCTGTGTAAATGGGTGCATACCCGTACTTAAATATGGCATTAATGATGGGGAACAACGTTTCAATGATGGGATTCACCTGACCACCTAAACTGTTCACATAATCGTTGGCTGTAACACGTCGTTTGAGAGTAACGATGGGACCGGCAGAATACCATGATACGGCTGCCCGCAACATCACATATCCAACTCCATGCTTAACCGTTGGAACTAAGCAATCAGGACTGTAGGCTTGAAACGTTGACTCGTCGAACTATGTGACGTTCTTCCACTGATCAGCCGTCCAGGATTTATGCTCCTGAGACTATGCTTTACGCTTCTTTGCGTTGGTTGTCGTCACCAATTGTTTCGGTATAGCAGCTCGCCCATGAATATTCGCTTTAGGGAGTTCTCGGCGGACAGTGTTGATAGATACGGGGTCTCGAAGATTGCTATTGAACCCTGGAGTGTCTTTAGCCTCAGTAGTTTAGTGTTGCTTTCAAACAATTCGTGTTAGTGTACGACGATCTCTGTCATTAAGATTTGATTTGCGCCCACTATTGCGTTTACACGATGGTGTCTCTCAATGTTTTGTGTAGGCTGTCGTGATTGCTGAAACAATTACATTTGAAACATTAAAAAAGTTCGCTGTCTTGGTTACTGATGGTCCAGCTAATCGTCTCCCCCCCCCCCCCCCCCGGCTGCCCCAATCTGCGCTCTTTCGAAATCCGTTAGGTCTATCATTGCACGTCGACCTCGGCCTCTGAATTCAAATACGAAGTGTGCACTGCTTATAAACAACTTACATACTGAACACATACAGTCCAGCGCGACACTTGCCTTATCTGCGTTGTTGGCCGTCAAACACAGGCATCCCATTACTACCCCTGATCACATTATTTTGCCTATCCCTTGTATGTCCACTTACATACTCCGCAAGCCACCCTATGGTGCATGGCGGAGGGTACTCTGTACCACCGCTAGTCGTTTCCTTTCATGTTCCACTCGCAGAGACCGAGGGAAAGTCGACTGTCAACACGCCTCCGTATAGGCCCTAATTTCCTGTCTTTTGTCTTCGTAGTCTTAACACGAAATGTATGTTGGTGGCAGTAGGATCGTTCTGCAGTCAGCTTCAAATGGTGGTTCCCTCCAGGGATACCCATTAGGGTTCCCAAAGCATCTCCGTAACACTTGCGTGTTATCCGAACCCACCGGCACAAATCTAGCTGCCGCCTCTGAACTGCTGGACGTCTTCCTTTAATCCGACCTGGTACGGATCCCAAACGTTCGGGTAGTACTCAAGAATAAGTCGCACCAGCTTCATCTGTATAGGATACGGCGTACTGGACATACGTCGTCTCCATTACAGATGAAGCACACTTTTCTAAAATTCTCCCAATAAGCCGAAGTCGACCTTTAGCCTTCGCACCACAGTCCTCAGAAGCTCCTTCCATTTCATGTCGCTCCGCAGCATTACGCCAGATACAGGTGTATAGTCGACGTGAATGTGTCAAGCGCGACAGTAATAACGTTGTGTCAGGGCACTACGGATTTGTATTTGCTACTCATCCGCGTTAACTGACATTTTCCTACATTCAGAACCAGATATTGTTCATCACAGAAACTACAAACTTTTCCCAAGTCATCTTGCGTCCTCCTGCAGTCGGTCAAGTTCGACACCGTCCCGTACACCAAAGCGTCATCAGCGAACAACCGAGAACTGCGACCCGCCCTCCCCTCCAGATAACGTGTGTGTTCCCTGCAGCGCTCCAGACGGTACCCTTACCTCTGATCAACACTCGCCGTCGAGAACAACACACTGGGTTCTGTTACATGAGTACTATCCAAGCCACTCACGTATCTGAGAACCTATTTCGTATGCGAGTAACTTCACTAATATTCTGCAGAGGGGTACCGGATCAAATGCTTTTCAGAAATCTAGAACTATAGAATCTGCCTGTTGCCCTTCATCCAAGATCGCAGTATATGATGTGAGAAAAGGGCAAGCTGTGTTTTACACAAGCAATGCTTTCCAAAACCGTACTGATTCGTGGACATAAGCTTCTCGGTATCTAGTAAATTTGTTATATTCGGACCCAGCGTATTTTCTAGAATGCGAACCAATGCTAAGGGCACTGGTCTGTAATTTTTCGCCGGCCGAGGTGGCCGAGCGGTTCTAGGCGCTACAGTCTGGAACCGTGCGACCGCTACGGTCGCCTGTTCCAATCCTGCCTCGGGCACGGGTGTGTGTAATGTCGTTAGGTTAGTTAGGTTTAAGTAGTTCTAAGTTCTAGGGGACTGATGACCTTAGAAGTTAAGTCCCATAGTGCTCAGAGCCATTTGAACCTTTTTTTTTTTTTTTTTTTTGTAATTTAACGGGTCCGTCCTCCTACCTTTCTTATAGACATCAGTGATCTGCGCTTTTTCCAGTTGCTTGTGACTTTGCGAGAGATTCACGACAAATGCAAGCTAATTAAGGCACCAGTGCCGCAAAGTACTCGTTGTAAATTCGAACTGGGATTCGATCCGGACCTGACGACGAGTTGTTTTAGCTCTTTCAGTTACTTTCCTACGTCGGAGATTCTTCTTGCTATCTTGTACATGCGGAACTCTGTGCGATGGTTAAACGGCGGAATGTTTGTACGTTTAGCCTGCGTGAATGCGAAATTTAAACTTTGGTTTTACTTTTGCTATCTTAAACTGCCACACCAAACTGGTCAACGAGTAACTGGCTGAAAGCGTTAGACCCGCTTAGCGATTTTAGCTAGGACCAGTATTTCCTCGAACTCTCGGCCATCTCTTTTGCTAACATATGACGACGGTTGCTGTTGTATGCTTCGCGCATAGATATTTACACAGAAGCACTAACCTTGGCTTGTCGACATTTGTGCCATCTCTTTTGAACCGAGAGTTCAACAGTCTCTGCTTACTCAGAATTTTCCTAATTTCGATATGTAATCATGGTGGGTATTTATTATCCTTAATCCACTTACTAGGTGCATACTTGTTTCGAGCAAGATTTACAATTTGCTTAAACGAAAAACATAAATCTTCTATATCCATTATATTGGAACTAAATAACTGCAGTTGATTCCTAAGTAAAATGCTAACAACTTCTTATCCGCTCTTTCTAGCAGAAACACTGTTCTAGCCTTCTTGACTGATATATTTACATTCGTAATCATACACTGCCATGTTACTGCGGCATTCCACTGCCCCAGCATACATCCCCCGTTGTACACTAGATATGGACGGCACAACGGTCGTATTTGTCGGTCACTGCACGAAGTACCCATCCTGCAACAGCAGGGTTGCGGAGGTATCTGCCACCATATATATACTCAAGGGTTGTGACGTTAAAAGCTAATCTTCCTCGTTTTCTAACCGACTGTCTCTGGGGTCGCAACATTGATCCTTGCCTCTCGTGGAAATGTTCCTTACCGACTGAGCTATTTAGGCATGACTCTGTTCATGCCAATCCAATTTCTTATTTTGCAAAATATAGAAGGGAAGCTTCATAAGAAGTGCAAAGGATTAGAGTGGTGTTCGTGGAAGGCAAGTTTAAACATCTGCTCCGACACGGAGTTTGAATCAGACAGTTTGATAACTGAATGCAGTCTTCCACGCTCACTCATGGCGTTAATGGCGTGAAGAATGAGTAACGGTCTGTCTGTTTAAAAGTTTGTTGCTTGTGACACAGAGCATATTATACATAAGATGTTCAAGGGAATTTTTTACAAAGCGAATGTGGCTTCGTTATGATTTTAAGGGAGGAATAAAACAATAAACCTTATGAAACTAAAATGTAACTTCACTCTGAAACGAAAGTAGTGTCCCAACTAAAAACAGTCTCACAAGCTGCGACATGATCGCGAATAAAAGAGTGGCCAGAATAAATTTCCTTTACATTATCTCTATCGTCACAAATTTTTTGTCGTCAGACTACCGTTTTCGGTCTATAATGATCATGATAATGAAGTCCCATACTCCGTGACAGAGCGTAGGGGAACGATGCGGGAGACCTGCACCGCCGTACTTGTCAAGGTCCTAGCGGAGGTGGTTTGCCGTTGCCTTCCTCCGACGGTAATGGGAATGAATTATGATGACGAAGACGACACTACAACACCCAGTCATCTCTAGGCAGGGAAAATCCCTGACCTCGCCGGGAATCGAAACCGGGACCCCGCGCTCGGGAACCGAGAACGCTACCACGAGACCACGAGGTGCGAACTGTGTATAATGACCATCTTTAGATCTGTTTTATAAAAACATGCCCTAATGACTTGCAGCCGTAGTAGTATCGTCAAACGGTAAACACAAAAGTAGCACTACATAAACAATAGCATATGCGTCACCTTGTCAGCAGCGAGTGGTGCTGACGTAATCGAGTGTGTCACGAGGGTCCTCGTGGCGAAGCACAGCTCCTCCCGAGCGCCCTCGGTCGGGCTCTGTTCCGTTGACTGCTGGGCTCTGGAGGAAGGTGTGAACACATGTATTCTTTAGGCGAATTTCGAGATTCCGTGTTTTCCTTTTTTTATAACTGAAATTTTCCACCTCGAGTGAATAAATGTAATGTCACCCAAGCGAAACGTGCTTCATTAAACGCATTAATTTCACGAAAAGACCATTCAATTTATAGACACAACCTCAGTGGCAATAATATCTGCTGTAAAAGTGACGTTAAGGTTGGCGTATTTGCTTGTAATATTTCATATGCCCGTTCTTTTCAGACGGAGACTATTTGTGGTTTTCCCTCCCTCTGCCAGTGGACCAACGGAGTTTCATTCTGCCGTCGAAAAAGAAAATACTGCGCCCAGAGACATACGTTATGTGGTGAATGAGCTGCAGCAAAGCTTGTGGATTTGTACTCCGATTGCTGTGGAGGCAATCGCAAAACCCGTGCCACCCTCTGCTGGCGTCCCGAGATCACAACCGATGTCGCAGCTCTGTGAACAGACAATAACGCTGCTTTCATTCGCACATCGTCTGTACGCTTTAGAAGCTACAAGAGCCACATCTAGAAAGAGTCTACTAACGCAACATACAGACTTTTGAACCGTTTGTACCTGCTTTCTAAAACGCTTTGATCTGCCTTTACAATTTTTACAGCCTCTCACCACACACATATTGTTCTCTACATTACAAAATTATCTATTCGTTAACTTCTGAGTATTTGGTCTATCAAGCGATCACTTCTTTCAGTTAAGTTATGACACACACTTCATTTCTCTGTAATGTGGTTCAGTACCTGTTAGTAGGCCAGCACCAGTGCATTTGTTAGAGCGGAATGCCTACATCAGGGGCAGGTATGCGTTCAGAGGCAAACCTATTGTTCTCCTTTGATTGACAGGTACTTAACCTATTGTTCTACTAAAAGGCTCCTTCCTTTTGATTGACAGGCACTTAACCTACTGTTCCCCTTCCCCCTCCCCCCACCACTATGCTGCTTCACGTACTCTTTCTGGCCTGACTTATTGGAATATGCCCCCCTCTCACCAAGATGGCGGCCATGACATCATTCAAGATGGCGAATTTTGACGCAAAGATAGGTCAATTGGGCTACCTCCACAAACCTAAAACCCTTCGCTCCCCCCCCCTCCCCTCCCCTCTCCCTGAAAATAGCAGGAAGTTCAAATTCCATCAGGACAATGCAACACACCTCTACTAATCTAACAAAAAGGGTGGGAAAATAGGTCATTTGGGCTACCTCCACTAACATAAGTCATCTGACCGCTTCCTCTTCCTAGGAACTGGTGAGAAGTTTGAATTTTGGAGGGAAGATAGGTCAACTGGGCTATCTCGACTAACCTAAGAGAATGGCGGGAAGAAAAGGACATGTCGGCTACCTCCAGTAACCTAAGTCATTCGAGCGCCACCTTGTACTAGGAATTGGTGGGGAGAAGACTCAACCTGTGCTGGACATAAGTCTTTATTTTGCATGTACTATTTATTTTAAACAATTAGAGGCAGTACCATCATCAAGTGTAGTCGCCATGTTGTCTGGAGTCCAACTGATCTAGTACACAGTACTGTCGCCAGAGGGCACTGTCATCCATTCTGTGATGTAATCCAAGATAGCGGGGGAAACTGAGGGAAGCAGTGTGGTCACCATGGGGTCCAGAGTCCAACTGACCTAGTACACAGTACTGCCACCAGAGGGCACTGTCATCCATTGTGTGTTGGGGGGGGGGGGGGCAAATGGAGGGAAACAGTGTGGTTGCCATGGAGTCTGGAGTCCAACTGACTATCATCACTTCCCAAGACAGCCATCTGGAGGGGAAAATGACTCAGCCTGTGCTGGGCTGCTGGAGAGAGGAAAGAGTGTACTTTATTTATTTTGGGGCAATTTATTTAGGGATGGATTTTAGATAGTATATTTATCACACTGATACAAAACACAAGCTCTGACATACTTGGAGTCACGCCACACAGCCTACATACTTGTAAAATACTCGTAATTTACTGAAATAACACTCTGCAGACACGCAAACTACTCCTAAATTATCGAAACAGTTTTAGTACATAGCAAACAGACATGCGAACTACTCCTAAATAGTGCAGTACACTGATGTGCAGTCACAAAATTCAACTCATGAACTGTCCAAATAATGCATAGCACAGTCTACAGACCTACTCGCAAAATAACGCAACAGATACGCAAACAATGTGCACAGGAGGCGCCGGCTCCCACTCCCTGTTCACTGGACTGCACAGGAGGCTACCAAATACACTTGCAGAAGATGTACTGGCAGCTGTCAAGCCATGCACAGGAGCCCCTTCAGGTCTCTCAAGCATGAGGAGGCTGCATACCTTTCATACTTGACACCTGAGAAATTCCTCCCAACATACGTGATCACCTAGGCACCATTGTTGACACGAGAGTATAGATGCTCCAAGGGCACTTGCACGTCGACACGGCTCTGAGCCACTGTTGGGCGCAGCGCAAGCCATCAGTCTCACGCTGCTGCCAATGGCATGTGAGAGTTCTTTGAATGTTATACTGATGTCACATGTCTATCTAAATAAGTGCCAAGTCATCCTCTGGACCACATGTATGTGTGTTTTTATCATTGCTAGTGCGATGACACATAGCTGTGGTGTGGGTCCAGTACCGAGAGAGATGTTCCAATGCATCCCAGAATAGCAGAGCATGCATTGTTCCTAGCGATTCTAATGGGACAGCCCATTCGTCACTGAATTTACACTGTCACACTGCTGCTGCTGGTGTAGGAGCACTGTTTACATTTGTTTTATGCAAACGAGACTTTCGGCAGTAAAACTATTTTGCACACATGATTAAATTGCACTGACAGTGAAACGCCACAAAAGTTGCCTACAGATCATGAAATACATACAACACTCACAAGAATATTGGAAGCCAGGAACATATTTAACAGTGTAACTACAATTAAATATTACGATTGCTGCTACAGTCTGACACTGATCGATGTACAGGTAATGTCTCCTCTTGATGGCTGTGGTTCTGGAGCGAATCTTAGTATCTATAGTGCACATAATTTTCCACGTAAAAAAACTCTCTCTCGTACCATCACGGTTATGGAAGTGCTGAATCTATAAGTCCTTCATGATACGACACACACTCATCTTCTCTGGTCATGCCACAACATGAACCATAGTAATTTTACACTGCAGTATGTACACATTTTACACAAACAGTGCAATTATCTTTTATATCTGTACAGTGCCTGAAAAAGTTATGGTATGCCTACACTCACACTGGCTATGTGTCTCGATTTTCCTCAGCCCTAGGAAATTATCTGACAAAATCTTCTCTCTAACAAGTGTTATGAAGGACAGGCATCTGGCAATGTGTGTCGTAATGAATACCACACCCACGGACGTAATGCTTGGAAAGACATCACCAACGCAGGTTGCTGTACTGTAATCAACGTCACTATCGATAGAACAACAAGAAAAATGTGAGTTCATTATTCCTCATGGCCCTAAAGTGGCACTCCATCCATCACGTGTCACCCTACCTGCTTTCAACACAGACAAACGTTCTCACTGCTATGTAGAGACTCCTATATCGCAACGCAAAGGATGTCTTGTGAATGAATGGGGGATTATGATTGGCTGTTATAGAATTTACCCACAGAATTACTGATGCCGCCAGTGTGGAAGCACCGTCCACCCTCTTTTTCTATCTGCGGATGAGACTTCTAGTGGCAATAAACTATTTTACACTGATCGACTTATTGCACCGACAACTAAACCTTGCAAAGTGTCCTACATATAAGAACCTTCAATAGCGCAGCGCGTCAGCAATCGTTGGTTAATATATTAAAAAACTAAAAACCCGCCTCGATTGCGAAAAAAGCACCTAGTGTTAAGTGTTAACCCAGGTTTCGGCGTAGATAACTACACCTTCTTCAGAACAACAATAAAACCCACAAGCGCCTAAGAAGACCTTTGTCAATGATTAAAAGAACACCATAGCTATACATTTATAAACGAAAAGAAAAGGAAAACACAAACAGTACATATGTACAAAGTCAAAACCACCACTTAACTTAATAGTGTATGCTCCACCTCACATCGACCTATGTTCGATGGGCCATGACTCGCCATAAACTGCAGTTCTCTATTTTAGAAAGATTTTTAATATTGCTTCAAATGCCATTAATAGGGCTACAGTGTCTTTATAAATGTGCAAATGTCGACCATCCAACTTTATTACTGAATATGAAATCGATGACTGGTCCGATATCCAATTCATCCAAAACATCTCGGTGGGCATGAAGAACAGACAACTTGTTCAATCGTTTCTGTCCCATTGTTGATCGGAGATATGACTTCAGACGTCTAAGGGCGCTAAATGACCATTTTGCTGTTGCTGTCGTGATGGAACTACTTGGAGAAGCTTCATGTACTTCACTACTTCACATGACATTTCTCCAACTGCAGGCTGATGTGTAATGCACTTTCTTACATCACACATTTTTAAGACCACTTGTTGTTTATTAGCGATATCGGCTAAGATATTCAAGTGTAAGCGCAGTCTCTCATTATCTAAGTCATTCTTCAAAAACTCAGTTGATTTTTCCAAATTTGTTTCACCTCTGGTTACTAAAATCAAGCACTCTCGTTCGACTGCAATTACCTCCGTGAGTCCAGTTGAAGCAGACCGCTCAGTAATGCAAGACTGCACCGTTTCACAACCTTCAATGTAAATTGCTTTGTAGTATTCCTTTGGGGGTTTGGAAGTGTGAGGTTAGCTGGTTTCGTTGTTTTCATACTTCTTTGGTATACTTCGATTTCGAGGAAGCGAAGGATCACCAAGTTGTGCAGGTTTTTCTTTTAAACATAATTCCCAAAAGTGTTCAAAATTGAATTTTTTCATTGACATCCTCTACTGGGTTCATTGCATTGCATTAAAGACGTTGAAAGAAATAAGTCTTGAATTGTAACATTGACTCAAGGTAGCCTGCACATTTGTAACCTGCCTTTGCCTTGTCCTCTGCAGAAACTGTTTCAGGAAAACCCTTGAAGTTCTTCAAAGTTTTTCAATATTCTCAAGATACTAGAAGCTCTCATAGTCCATCGAGTCGGGCAGAGGGATCGTAGACCAGCTTGCTCGTTGGCGCTCTCACAGCGCATGCTTCTGAAAAGTCCCATCCTTTTGTTGGATTCGCTTACGGTGTTTATTATGTCCCTGGCTAAAGCCATAATATCCCTTATAGACTGTCTACAATTGCCAAGTCTAAACTGTGAGCAGTGCAGTGCACAAAACGTGCTTTTGTATGTATATCCAAAACTAACTTTTTAGTCCTTTGAACTTACCTCTTATATTCCAGGCACCATCATACCACTGTCCTCTTATGTTATCCATTGACAAATCAAAACGAGCAAAAATGTCTTTTAAAATACTAATCACAGTTTGTGATTCAGTGTTGGGCGTCTCGTATAAGCCAATAAAGTCTTCGTTTATGATTAAGGAATCATCGATAGTACTAATACAAAAAGACACTTGTTCTTGAATCGAAGAATCACTTGTTTCGTCAACCATAATAGAAAAATGTGCAGTCTTCTTGATTGAAGCCAGTACCTATGTCAACACAGCCTTTCCTAGCAGATCAATGATCTCGTTTTGAACATCGTGGGACGTCCACTTATACCCAGAACGCCCTAACCAAACTTTAAACACAGGTATGTCATTCTTTCGGAGTTCCAACAATTGAAAAAAAATTGGGGTTACATCTTCGTGACCTCTAATTGCTAGTCCTTGTCGGCGTAGAAATTGCACGGTACTAAAAATTGGCTCAAGAGCTAAACGGCCTTTCTTCATATCACTATCTAACAGTTTATTCAATTGGGACGCCACACATCGGTTAGTGATAGAATTTGGTTTCAGAACTCCTTCTTAAGGCGTAAACGTATTTTCATGAAAACGAAATTTTCCCAAACTCTTTTTTCAGTTAGAAAACCCTACGAAAGTAAATACATTTTCTTTTTCTGAAGAAAATTGTAATAGATTTTTAGCATCTGCCTCTTTGCAGCTTTTGCAAAAAACTTTTTCGGTAGATGCTTCATATTCTAGCCTTGTGTATTTGATCTACCAAGACTTCTGAAATGATCTTCCCTTACCGGATTGTCCAGGTTTCGCCTGTGAACGGTTCTCGCCTGAAGACGACGAAGCAATTGACGACACAATAATTGTTGGAGGCTGACTTGCAGTATCATCAACTTCCAAACGCGCATTTTTGGTAACAAATTTATCTATTGCAAACTTAATTCGCAATACACTAAGAGACTAAAGTAAACAAATAAAGTATATATTGTGTTAGCAGAAAAGCCAACACCGTGTTGCTAGAGGAGGCCGAAATGCACGCTTTTAAGCTCACGCAGGCTGGCGTGAGGTCTGGAAAATGACAATGTAATTAATATAGCCAATAAGGTACGTTGCTGCTGGAATACTTAACTTTAATCCATAATTGGTGTACATCGCTCTTGACTGTACAGGTTTTACAATCTCAATATTAACTGGTAATGGCGCCTTGCTAGGTCGTAGCAAATGACGTAGCTGAAGGCTATGCTAACTATCGCCTCGGCAAATGAGAGCGTAGTTGTCACTGTAGCATCGCTAGCAAAGTCTGCTGTACAACTGGAGCGAGTGCTAGGAAGTCTCTCTAGACCTGCCGTGTGGCGGCGCTCGGTCTGCAATCACTGGCAGTGGCGACACGCGGGTCCGACGTATACTAGCGGACCGCGGCCGATTAAAAGGCTATGTGGTGTCTGGCGGTGACACCACAGTATATACATATAAAACAGTCCACTAGACACTAAAATCGGAACACTAAACACGCCTGCAGGATGCACTGAACGAAACTATCCACACAGAATGGCCCGCAGGCGCCAGACTTAACCCGAAGGTTCGCGCACTGGGACAAATTCTAAGCGCGCCCGCAGCACCGTAACACTATCAGGAATCACACCACTCGTTTTCAGTTAACCTGCTTACTACCGTAATAATTATTTGTTTTAAGTCATTACTGAATATATTTTTAAAGGTAACTATCGTCAAACAAGGAAAATAAAAAATTTCAACATAATTTTGTGATTTTACAAAGCATAATATAACTAATAATTTTGTTAAATTATTGGGCGGGGGGGAGGGAATCGCCCCCCCCCCCCCCCAAACGAATTTTTGAGGGGGGCTCGAGCATTCTCAGGCCCTATGAAGTCGGCGCCTGTGAAACTTAGAACTAAATAAAGCCCCAAAATACACATCTGTGCGACTTCATGAACCGACTTCTGCATGAATGCGCATCAACAGTTCGATTTGCTGAGTTCGCTTTCTGAGTCGTTATATCCTCTGATGATGTCCCCCCTGATGATATCTCAACAATGGAAGATGAAATGTTTGGGAGGGAAATATACCTTGTACCACGACCTGATGCCCATAAACCAAATGTCACCAAAAATTTTGCTTCTTCCCTGGGTTCCTTCTATGTATCGCTTTATTGTTCTTGCCTTCAGTTTGAAGACGAATTTTCTGCAACTCTTCGTGCTACTCTATCCTGTGCAATCCTTTTCATCTCCGAAAAACTACTGCATATCCTTTTGAACTTGCTAACTGTATTCATCCTATGGTCTACCTATACAATTTTTACCAACATATTTAGCTACAGTACAAAAAATTGGTGATCCTTTTATGTCTTACAGTTTAAAAACTGGTTCTTAAATCTCTGTCTTCTCATTATTTGAAACCTTCAGTGTCTCCAGGTCTCTTTCACGGGTACAGTCTTCATTCATGATTCGTAAACCACGTGTTAGCGGTGATTAAATTTTACAAGGCAGCTTTTTTTTATTCGTTTCCCCTAGTCTGTATTCGCCTACTATTTTTTCTTCCGTTTCTCTTCCTACTACCGAATTCCAGTCCTCCACCACTGTAAAATTTTCCTCTTCCTTAACTACCTGAATGATTTCTTTTGTCTTATCAATTTTCCTTTCAGTCTCCTTATAATCCACCGAATTGGTTGGGATGTAAACTTGTGCTAATGTGGTGAATGTTCATTTCATATCTTTTTGGCTTACGATAATGTTTTTAGCATGCTATTCATAGCAGCTTACCCACATTCCCATTTTATTATTCATTACAAAATTTACGCCAACATTACGCTTATTTCATTTTGTATTTATAACCTTGTACTCACCTGATCAGAAGTGGTATTGATCCTGCTACTAAACTTTACTAACTCCCATCTAAAATCTTCAGCATATCCATTTCTCTTATGTTATGTCATCAATTTGTGTGTTGTGTTGTATGTCAATTATTTACCTTTTATCTGGTTAAATAACCTTAGCTGTCGAAGGCTAAATAGAGAACGAACAATCCACGGAAGTAATCGATTCCCGCTCAGGCTGCGGAGGTGAGCTGATCGCTGCACGTTAAGCGCTCGCTCCCCAGCACGCTTGGACGACGCGGAAAGGGAGGCAAAGCCACCGCCCTCCTGCCTCGTGCTCGGCGCATCAGAAGACGGGGGATGCAAGAAGGCGGCGGAGCCGAAGGAGCAGCACTATCGCTGCCAACAGCTTGGCAATGTAGACCAAGTATTGTCGGGATTCGGTGGCGTGCCTCCGGTGTGCGCAAGCGACCACCGAGAAGACGGATACAGCCGAGGCCGTTGGGTCCTCGCCACCCCCCGCCTTTGGCAGATCCGTGGTGACTGATGACGTGGCTGTCCCACCGGACGCAGTCAGCGAGGCTTGCGCCAGGGTCTGCGCCACCGCCGAAGAAATTGCTGCCCTCAAAGCCGCAATGGCGGAAGAGAGGGCAACACTCCGAGCCGAACTAGCCGAGGCTCGGCAGCTGGTGCACAGGCTCCGTGATGCACTGGCCAGCCAGCCCCGCCCAGCACAGAAGAAGGATGCCGACACGCAGACTGCCGCCCCCGTGGAACCTGTAGTAACACAGGAAGCCACGAGGGTGGAAACACGAGACGCAGCCGCACAGACAATCGTCGTGGCGATGAACAAGACAACCGAGGTCATCGTGGAGGAGGCCCCTTGACCCTTCTCCGAGACGCAGCTGCAGAAGATAGTGTGCATTCACTTGGACACTCTCAGGTCCTACAGCGCCCGCCCCCCTCTCACTCCTGTCGAGTGGGAAGTTCTTGTCGCCTCGATAGAACAAGCCGAGAACGCAAGCAAAGAACAAGGGGCGAGGACCGCCGAAGCCACCAGCTGGGAGGATGTGACAGATCCTGAAGTGTCACAAGCAGACACATACAAGAAGAAGGATAAGAAGAGGTACCCAGACGTCAGGAGGACTTAGAAGACTCTTCTCCTTACCGCGCCCGACACCCATCACCATCATCATCAGCATCATCAAATATTCGCCATGTCAGTCGCTGACTGGCAATCCCAGGCGTGAACAGGGCCAGTCAAGTAAAGTCCACTAGCCGACGCATTGCTGTTATTCGCGTGACCTACCGCCTGTCCTTGACCGGCAATCATTAGTACCCATTACGCACTACTGTCCCAGTTATTCCTAAACGTCCCAGCAAACTTCAACTCACCTAAGCGGATTAAATGTCTAATGACAACAAACTCCTCCTTACCATTCTCAAGAAGAGGAAATCAAGTGCGAAGCAGCAACGGAAGTAAACATCTGCAGTACTGCCATATTTGAAGTCACTGAACGTACTACGATACAACTACTACGACGATAGTTATGTCGTTATTTTTCACCGTGATATTTCATATACTTACTTTTTGGCTTACAGTGTGCTTTCAGTTGCCTTAGACTGCAGTCGTGTATGTGAGTTGAGTTTGCATGAATGAGTGTCAGCGTATGTGTGTCTGTTGTTGAGGAAGCCCAATGGCCGAAAGCTTTAATTGTGAGAATATTTTTATTGGGCCTATCTGCGACACAGCGTCTTAGCAATATCGTGAGTAGCAACTTTCCTTCTCATAATATTATTACTTTTTGCATTATTTTTTTCTTCTTCTTTCTTTTCTTATATCACTTTCACATGTTTGCTCCTATTGAGGTTTCAATAATTTTACGACTGTTGTCGACACTTTCCTGATGCAAGAATCGTAATTGGTTTTGCTTAGACACAAATTTTTGATATTTTAAATATTTTTCTTACGCTACACATTACAGTAAATTAACTTGGAACAAAGTACATTTCAATACGGACACAGGTTCGCATTTCTCTTTTTTCACTTTGTTAGTGCCGCTTAGTGGCATTATAAAATTTGTTATTCAAATTATTCAGGTACAGTTAACAGTTCCGCTGGCGGCGTCCTACCTGTTACAGCTACTCCGGTCAGCTTATAGACAACCAGATACATTCACTTACAGTCTGTTTTGTTTACTTTCTTGACCAATATATTTATTGTATTAATGTAAATCTAGTTTCAAGTTTTGAAAATTTATTTGTAGACTTAAAAATGGGTTATACTGCCAGAAACAGGTCAGCGAGACTGCAACGAAATTGTCAGAAAATTATTTGTGTTTCTCAGAGCAAGCAGTATTAATCCCAGGATTTAATTCTGTCTGAACACAGAGCATGGCTCGGCGATCATCTGGATGATAGCAGAAAAAAAGGAAATGTCATTGACATAGAAGTATAAGAGTAGTGGCCCTAGCAACCAGCCACGTGGCTTTCAATGACGGTTTTCGACTTCTACAGACAACACAGTCCTTCCTGTTTCTCAAGTAGATTTCAATCTATTTGAGTGCTCTGTCTGAATATCTTAGTTGTCATAGGAAGGCAGTTGACAGCATAAAGGCTTAAAAGAAGGATCAGTTATGAAGTAGCTGGTAGGTTGCGCTGTAAGGCAATTGAAATTACGTAGGTACAAACGAATATAATACAGTCTTTTTACGCCAGCTCCATCGTCATTCTGCAAGAGTTCGTACTCAGTACTTGTGGTACTGACAGAATGACAGGGTCATTAGTTTTGCTCGCTGCCACTGCACTACCATATATCAAAGACCACTGCAGATCAGTGTGCAGCTGATACGACCAGCAATAAATCAATCTGTACCATAAAAAAGGAAATGAAGGTAAAGCTAGCCTGGGGTAAGTGCTATATACCAGAGGGGAACCCGTTATCGAGGAAGAGGGGCTGAATGCAAACGTGGGATTATATTTTAATCGCCAACATGTGTCGTATTCCCAGGGGGAGGAAAATTATGCAGAATCCGCCCGTGTGCCCTGGTGTGATGACGTTCAACGTGAAGACACTCGGTTCGAGTATTAGCGGGGGATTAAATTAGCACCACTGTTATCTGACCAGGAAGGCGAACAGAGTTTTTGACGTACAGTTGTTGGTCGACGGGCTGGTTGAAAACGCGTTCAGCTGATGAAGGAAGACTGAAGTCGGCGACCCCATTGTTATTCGAATGGAGGAGACTTTGTACCGGCACCACGTTTCGCTCTCTCCGTTCATTTAATTTACGGGACACAACACTACACCATCCCACACATGCCACGAAATACGGGTACATACTTGACATGCAACACTGACAAAGAAGAAAAACCCTAGCACAGTAACTCAGTTCATTCCACGGACACTTAAACTAAATCAGTCACAAAGTACAAAAGAAGGACCAAAAGTACTCTCTATTAAGTCTTGAAGGGCTCGGAATTACATTTCATTTTTTTACTTTTCCTTTTTTCAATTTTAATTTCTTTCCCCGTTAAAGTGGAGAGGAATGTTCGAGTTCGAGTTCTTTACAGAATGTGCAGAGCGGATGGCGGAGGAGAAGTGATTCCAGTTGCGAAAATTTATGAGGGGACTTTCAGGTTGCTTTACAAACAAGGGAAAGCTTCGAAAACTTTGTTTAGAACCAAAGTATGGAGGACTGCTTTTAATTTAATACTGGGACAGTATATCCTAGAGTAAAATGCATCTATCTGTTGTGTATTAATTGTTTCGTGTACACAGAGTGAAGACGACAACTTATTCAGAATGAGCAATGTTGTTACGTCGTTGCAGAAGTGGTCCGTGGTGTCTGTTGGCGTACAAATTTATATTCTTATATGTGTGTGGTGTCTGTTCTCTCAGTCATATTCACCAGCCACTACGAATTAAGACAGACTTTGGCAGCGAGTGGGCATTGATTTAAATCAATGGAGAAAATTGAAAATTTGTGCCTGACCAGGATTCGAACCGCGTCTCCAGCTTAGTAGGTCGATGCGCTGACCACTGCGCCCGCTAGACAGAACAAACAGCAGACGTACACAACTAAGAGGACGACGGCCGATGGTCTCTTCAGTGCAGATGCACACCTCGGTCGAACTCTTACAGAAATCGGCGAAATACCGCGAGTAATGCGGATAATGGGCGAGGGGCGCCACGTCAGTAGTGTGTGGATAAGTTGAGAATCTGCGTCTGAGGGGAGGCGTGCTAGCGCCGTCTGTGCAGTGCCGATGACCACTGTGTCCTGGCCGGCCGGAGTGGTCGGTGCGTCTGTCTTCGGATTCCCGTCTGGTACAGATTTCTGCCTTTCACCATTGATTTAAATCAAAGGCTACTCGCAGACTGAGTCTGTGATTCCTTGGCGTCTTAGTATTTTCTTTTCACTCAAGAAGCAGTATGTGCTCAACAACAACTTTCTTTCTTTTTCTCCTGCCGAATCGGCACGGCAGCTCACCGGACATGTCCGAAAGAACACACACCACGCGGAATCCGAAGCTGTGATGTATTATATGTAAATTGAATGTCGATGTGGGGAGAAAGGAAAGGAAAGGGCAAGGATTGCTGATGTCAGCTGTCTCGGGGCATTACGCGGAATTAGTGGCGACGAGCTAAAAAGTTATTGGACCGAGAGTCGAACACGGGATGTCGTGCTTACTAGGCACGTGTAGCGGTTAACGCACCTGCCTAGTAAGAAAGAGATTCTGGGATCGAATCGCCCCTTATTCCACTTAGTGTTCCACTGTTCCGATGCAGCTGACATCAGTATTCCATTCCGTTCCAATTCTCCCCCCCCCCCCCCCGTGCCATCCACCATCAATTTACATACATGCTGATCACATATCATACATCTCTCCTCGTATTGTCTACGCAGCAGTGGGCCTAAACCGTGAGTTTAGGCCCAGCATGTACGTTTACCCAGCATGTACCACAACGAACACCAGCTAAAATCCCTACTGAGGCTCTGCAATGCCATCCTACCTGCCGCGCGAATTCCATCTGGGTCTTGTTAACCTCCCTGTCTCGTAAAGCGAGCGTGCCGAGCGTTTCTCTAACCAAACTGGTCTGTGCGTCCTTGAATCTACACACACAATATCAGCGTTAGATAATCTTCGCACAGAGAACAGATTTGTCATACCGTGAAGTTGCAGCTTATAAGGGGACGCTGGTACGACGGTGTTGAGTGTGTTGAACCACTGAACTGAAGACGATCGTGCATAGTGACGAGAGGGTACTGGACGACGCAGTGTGGCCACAGCGCGGTACGACCTTCATCCTGTCTGCTTCGCTTCGTCCATAGTGTCGGCTCTACGCTGGGGCACTAGAAACGGCTGTGGGCCGTGTCCATGTCGACGCCGTTTGCTGAGGGTTAGACTGGTGACACGCACGCCGTCGCGTTGACTTCCATTGACCAGAGACGCGTGGCTGCCGTCGCTGGCAAAAAGTCGTTCAGTTTCTCATATAGTGACAACAATGGTACTGTGGTGAACGCGAGTGAGTCAACTGCATTGATTGATTCCACAGCAGACCAACCCCAATTGCGATGGCTTGGGGCGTCATTGACTGTAACGTGTCATCGCGACTCATACGTACTGTAGGAAATGTGAACAGCATCTGCTACATTAGGGAGGTCCTAGAGCACGATACACTTTCCTGCAGGTAGCACCACATGTCGTATTTCAGCAGGATAATGCTTCGTCACACGTGGAAAGGAACGTTCCTGTGCACGTTCGCCTGAAATGTTTCCTATCGATAACGTCTGGGCAACTCGCTCGTTCTGGTCCTCCTGCACCGACTGTCGATGTTTTGTTAGGCGCCTTCAGACTGTGTGGCAGTGCACTCCCCACCAGCGTATCCAGCCCCCTTTGGCTCCACGCCACTACATTTAGACCAGTGATTCCCAAACTGGGGGTAATGACCCCCCGACGGTTAGAATGAAATTTTCTGGGGGTAAAAACTAATCGATTCGATTATGTTTTAGTCACGAAACTAAATTATTTTCGAAAGATCTTTACTATTATCACAGTTTTGTAAGACTCCAATACTGATTACATAAGTCATCAATAATTCATCATCCTCAATTAGTAGCATTAAAGCGGCGGAGGTTACACCTTCCTCACGTAGCCCACCCGCAACACACACACGGCTGATGATAGAAGTGAGAGATACACAAATGCCAAATATATCGAGAAAATGTCTTCTCCAAGTTGTAGATAGTACCTGCAGTAGTCTAGAAATGACTTCATTACCCACGTTGGAAAAGGTAAATGAATTAATTGACAGCAAGACACAGCAGTAACTGTACAAGGGCTACAATAGCGCTGTACACAGTTTCATTATTATTATTATTATTATTATTATTATTATCATTATTGTAGTGTTTACACACAACGCGTTAACACCCTGAAGTTGTCCAATTTTTTTCCATTTCAGAAGTAAGGAATGAAGTGATTAACAAACATTAAGTACAGTGCACACACATTTTAAATGGGGTTACAGTGTGCAGATCAAGCAAGTGCTGCAATGGAGGGCAGTAATGCAAGGGAAGCATGTTTTATATCAAGTTTGTACCCTCACTGCGAAACGTCCCCTTTTGAAAAATTATACATGACTGTGCTTAAACTGACACACAATATTTTTTAGCGCAACGCAATCTGACTTTCAGAAATCCCTACAGAAGAATGGCCCTGACTAACATTAACCTATACCTTTCACAAATCACTTACCTCACAAAAATCTTCGTTACTCAAGCTACTGCAATACAGCGAGCGCCACTACTGTCAGCTAAATAAAAGATTCAATCTACGGAAGGCACTAACTACTGATAGGCATATTTAGCAAATGAAAGATTTTGATAGAGAAGAAACAATGTATTTACCTTAATAGTGTTCAAAGGTCATAATACATATAGCAGTTCATGACATCCAGTCTTACAAATTTCAAAACTCCGCCATTTCTCTCCCCACATCCACCACTGCTGGCGGCTCACCTCCAACTGCGCAACGCTACGCGCTGTTCACATCCAGCTGCCCAACACTACAATGGCAGACAACAATGCAAACTAGCCACAGACTGCACACTGCACAGCCAGTGATTTTCATACAGAGCGCTATGTGGCGTTACCAATAAGAAAACATAAACAGCCTGCTTACAACTGTTGATAGTTAGCTTTCTTTTCTGAGAAGTAGTTGTGGGTAGTACTTGCGATGCACCACAAAGTCCTTCATCATTCATTATAACACACACACACACACACACACACACACACACACACACGCACACTCTTGCGTACACACACACTCTTACGTACACACACAAAAGCTAAATATCGTTCACCCTTCATAATTTTAAAAATAAAAGTGTTCATTCGTCTGTTTAGCTCAGTGCAAAAGCTAGTGATAATAGAGGGGCAACAGGCGGCTGTGGGCCGGGAGGACGAGGGTACTGGCTAACGTCTCATTGCTTTCACAGGTAATGGTCTAAGAAAGGTTTGGAACCACTGTTCTAGACACTGTGATCGCAGCACCACACCGTTCAGGCCATAATGAATCTTCATGGTCAGATTATTTTCTCATTTCTGTGATTCTAATCGTTTGTGTGTTGTCTTATTCCTAACCTGTGGAATAAATTCCATTGCAGTAAGATGCCTCTTTTTGGTGTTGCAATTTTCACAGTCACAAAGTATCCTACTTTCATCCCTTACTTCGTCATGTTTCTTGGAAAGGAGGAAAAAAGTAAGGAAATTTATAGTTTAACACCCCATGAACGTTGCGCGGTGTAAATCGTGCTGCTGCTGCTGCCGCTCCCACAACACCCACAATGGATGATTGAAATAAAAGACAGTCACAACACAAGGAAACTGGAAGAGTTTTGTGACATTGAGGAATGTCTCCATACTGCAGTCTGAAGGTGATTGACGACCTCTACATTTAAACTCATCTTTCACAGTATCGGGATAGCCGATGGCTCGGTGTTCCATTTCTATTTATTCATCATATTGCAGTCATGCATGCAATCACTGTTTCAGTGCTGGCCATCCCTGGAAAGTGTTGCCTCTCCACCAAAACTGTCTTCATCTCAAACGAGCTATGTAAGTCAACAGCGTACCAGTGGATGGATGGGACAGAAAAGACACCATTGATGTACTGTAATAACAAACATCACAATTGATACTGCGATCAATTTTAACAGTTCTACCAGATTTTACAACTCTGACCAGTAATGCGGTAGCACGTTTCCCAGTTTCTGTATCATCCCTAAACCAACCGTCATCTACTATGTGAGTACCATTGTGAATGTAGATAGACGACTATGTAATATGTCCATTCATTGTTAATTGTCGAACATATACATCAAATAATGCCAGACAGTGATCTACAAATTTCTAGCACTTCGATCATAGTGAGTAATTTACGGTCTTTCTCTATGTGGATGGGAGTCACAAGGCATTCTCACATTGTTAGGATAAGTTAGAGACTGAAAGACCTCTGCGCGTTGTCTTTGATCAAACGTCCCTGCAGCAGTGTCACCGATTTAATCTCCAGATGACCAGAAGTAGACCTCTACATTCTGTGACTCGTGAAGGAATAGACAAACTGAGTCCGTAATTGCTGTTCCGCATCCATCCAACAGTAGAAGATTTCTCCAGATGTGTGCATGTCGAGGAGATTAGCACATCTTATCGATGTATAGCAGTAGATACGAAAGTGTTGTTATGTAATAGCAGAAAGTTAAGAAGAAGAAGAAACGAGTGGTTTTTATGCATGACGCAGCATTCTAAGTAAATCAAAAATTTTAAAGTATAGTCCTAGTGTCTAGGTCAGTAACAAGAAGGTATTGGTGAGAGAGAACGTAATCACATACACTCCTAAGGCTACATGGTTCTGCACTTAAAGCGTGCTATAATGTTTGACCGGTGCGATATCTGACCTACATTTGTGTGGAACACAACGCTGCTGCTATCCAATGTAAGAAATACATTTCGAACGCATGACATACATTCTCCTTACAGGTTTGTCTACGATAAACAATGTTCACAAACTGTAAAATGAAAAATACTACTTCCTTAAATCATCGATTCTTTGTGATACATGCACAACGTAGCTTTCCAAAGGTGCATAGCGCCCACTGTTCACATATAATCACAGTTCTGGAACTAAACTATGCTCGCACCAGTGGTATATAAAATGATAATAAGTACCGAATAATACATCTTATAAAGAAAGAGACAAATGCATAGCAGCAGTGTTTGCATTTTTAATTACATGTCATGCCGCCACTAACTCGATAAACAGGACATCTGTCAAGCACACGTATAAACGGTGATTGCAGTACCTCACAAACACCTGTTGCTAACTTAGAACCACTGCAGATATAAAAGTTAAGACTCGTTGTTATTCACCAGATGCGACAGGGCAACGGAGTACATTGCATAAATCTTCGTTCACCTCGAGGAATGTGTTGAAACAGGATAGATTATGTTTCACCACACATGAGATGAAAGTCCACTCACGACTGAGAGGTTTGCCGTTAATGATCGCAAGTAGACTGTACTCTAAGTCACACACAGAACACACATCCATTGCACATTATTACACACAACTAATGCATCCCGACAGAACAACGGAAAAAATGGTCAAATGACCTGCAGCAACATATTCCTCTCTCTCTAGAATGGATCATAAGTCTACCATTAAATCGTACCTCGTTACAACTCCATCTCAGCCTATCACTTCAACCGCTCTCGGTGATCCTTTAACGCACATGCAAGTAAGTTTAGAGGCAGATGGTTCTCTTTTTTCAAGGAAAGCATCAAAGTCAGCAGCCAGCTTATGTGTGTCAGTATTACCTCAACAACCATACAGTAGAATGCTGCCTCCACGATAAAAATGACTCTTTCCCTCGTTCACAGTGCTTCCATGTCAACATTTTCTCATATTCCTCTTACTGCCGCAGACTCGTTCCCATATACAAGAATTGTTCTGCACTAAGCAGAAGACATGCAAGCACTCCCTCAATTTCCCCGGATTTTGATCTATTTTCCCTCAATTTATACATATTTTCCATCCTTTTATGTCACTTCTACGCATGAACCATGGACCTTGCCGTTGGTGGGGAGGCTTGCGTGCCTCAGCGATACAGATAGCCGTACCGTAGGTGCAACCACAACGGAGGGGTATCTGTTGAGAGGCCAGACAAATGTGTGGTTCCTGAAGAGGGGCAGCAGCCTTTTCAGTAGTTGCAAGGGCAACAGTCTGGATGATTGACTGATCTGGCCTTGTAACATTAACCAAAACGGCCTTGCTGTGCTGCTACTCCGAACGGCTGAAAGCAAGGGGAAACTACGGCCGTAATTAATCCCGAGGGCATGCAGCTTTACTGTATGATTAAATGATGATGTCGTCCTCTTGGGTAAAATATTCCGGAGGTAAAATAGTCCCCCATTCGGATCTTAGGGCGGGGACTACTCAAGAGGACGTCGTTATCAGGAGAAAGAAAACTGAC
Organism: Schistocerca cancellata; assembly: GCF_023864275.1. Lineage (NCBI taxonomy): Eukaryota > Metazoa > Arthropoda > Insecta > Orthoptera > Acrididae > Schistocerca > Schistocerca cancellata. The sequence goes on along the minus strand of NC_064634.1, from coordinate 518,808,875 downwards.
AGCTTATTGCTACAGACTGGGTCGTGGCTTAAGTGTGTTGTGTTTAGTGCTTCTCGATGCATCATAGAGGACTCTGACTTGCAGTGGTATTTGCTGTTGTCTGTATTCTGTCACACAGTAGGACCTTCCTCTGTCCTTCTGAATGTAGCAGAGAATCAATTTAGGCAGTCCATAGTCCTTTTAACAGTACAATCGCGGCGTTAAATTGCCGACTGATCAATTTATTGTTTCCGATATTTGTTAGTTGTTCTACGTGCACACATCCGTTCGGTGCGGACAGGAAGGCGTCTTGTCACGGTTCGCGCGACTCCCCCCGTCGGAGGTTCGAGTCCTTCCTCGGGCATGGGTGTGTGTGTGGTGTCCTTAGCCCACCGGAGTAGCCGAGCGGTTCTAGGCGCTACAGTCTGGAACCGCGCGACCGCTACGGTCGCGGGTTCGAATCCTGCCTCGGGCATGGATGTGTGTAATATCCTTAGGTTAGTTAGGTTTAAGTAGTTCTAAGTTCTAGGGGACTGATGACCAAAGAAGGTAAGTCCCATAGTGCTCAGAGCCATTAAAACCATGTTTGTTGTCCTTAGCGTAAGCCAGTTTAAGTTAAATTAAGTAGCGCGTAAACCTAGCGACGGATGACATCCGCAGTTTGGTCCCATAGTCCTGCCCACAAATTTCCAATTTGCTGCAGGGAAAAACAGTGGTGCCCTACAGTAAGTGGGGTATGCTTCGTGATCGCGAGTTTGTGCGATCGTCATGATTTTTTTCCACCAAATACGTTTTGTTGAACCGTTGTGGTGGAGGAGAGTGCGTATAAGACCTCAGAAGTATTTCGCGCTACTGTCTATTTGTGGGGTCAATTTCGTTATTTGCTTTGCATAGTGTTTGCGTGCGATACACAAACCTTGAAAGTATGTTTTATTAAGGAGATGGATGTTCGTAAGGTGGAAGTGAGTGTTTCAAACGAACTATTTGACCCCTGTCAATTGCTGAACAATTGATTTGGCATCGTCGTGGAAATTGATTATTTCACTCTATTTTTGAGATCGAAATTGCGTCAGCTTTCCTTTTGTCTCAAGCATTAGCCAACAGGAAGACCGTATTATGTGGAGAGTTGAAAACCTTCATTTTCGTGTTTGGAGACGTAGGTTCACACAGACAAGCACGGAGTGGCTTCTTGGAAGGGGCAGAGGCAGGAATCGCATCTGGAATTTGCTGATCAACAGAATGCTGCCATTTGATGCTTTGTTTGGGGGCCATGAGATCGAAGGAGGCCGATATCCTATCTACGGTCGGTAGTATTTAGTAACGTTATCTGTAATTGGGACATTGGACTGTTGTGATTTTCGTGGCGGTGCGCTGACGATAGACACCCGCGCGGGAGAGCCCATAAGCTGGCTGCTCGATCGCACTTCATTCCATTCGCTTGTGTTTATTACGTCATTCGGAGCAAGGTTGGGCGGTTGCACTCACGATGTCTGCTCAAGTGGGGGAATCCCATCTCCCACAAAGTGATTAAATAAAAAATATGTATCAATATGTTATTGACTTTGATTTGAATTTCGTGTTGTGAGATTCTTGTTCTTCAGTACAGTGTGAGTTGTTCTCCTGCAATTTTTATCTGGAATGGGTGCGCAGTGGGCTAGGGGTAGTGGGGCTGGCACGTCCTCTGATGATGACCCTGTGCACTAGCTCAGTCGATCGCTGCACGTCAAGGTGAGCGCACAAAGGCAAATTTTCCAATAAGACGATACCTTCAATCTGCCACAGTGTAATTATGTACTTAGGACAAGTGTTTGATGGATGTGAGCTTTCCCGATCAAATAAAATTGAGGTCCAGGACCTGAAAGTTGAATCTTATAAAGAAACAATATATTCTGTGCTATAGAATTGAATTTATTGTTGTGAGATCCTTTCTCTCCAGCACAGACAGCAGCCCATGGCGGAATCAATTCTTAGTCAGGAATTTGCTTTAGAAGGCAGGTGTCTCCGGTGCGTAGGTATTCCACAGACATTTACCGGACAAACACTGCTTTGTTTGCGGTGCAGCCCGACCTCGACCGACACCGTGTGCAGGCGTGATAGGACACGAGGAGAAACCTACAAAGAGCAAGTGTTTCGACAGGAATTTCTCGGATGCTTTCGTTCAACGATTAGTGTGACATCCGGTATGTCAGTCGCGGGGCGCACGTGGATACCTACTTGTGGTGTGGCCACTTCTCAGGCTGTCGCCGGTGTGGTGTGGGCGGCGGCTTATGTGGGTGGCGGTCTGAGTGGTCCAGTGGATAGAGCAAGTTCCACGATCACATGTGTGGTGGGTGGTTCATGAAGGTATTCCTTGCGCAATCAGAATAAAAATCGGTCAATGTAATTGCTTCTTACAAGAACTGCATCTTCCTGAACAGCAGTGAATGATGAGCAATAGTAATCCAACCCCCGGAAACTGAATTTTTTTATAAATAAACAATACACGTTCTTCTAAGTAATTGAACTTCCTGTCATGAGAACCTTCCCCTCCACCACAGAGAGGGGAGGCGAAGAGGTGGATTGGAGTGTTAATTAATTTATCAATTTAATTAAGCAGTCAATCAGACTGCTTAAGAGTGAGAGGGGCTCTTCGAATAACTCAGACCTGAACGTATACCTGAATCTGCGAGGGGGAGTGGGGTAGGTTGGGCGTTTCGTGAAAGTTTGGTTGGAGGAGGGGGAGGTGGACGGGTGGGAGTACAATAGGTTAAGTATCTGTCAGTGAAAAGGGAAGTTTACCCCCAAGACATCATTACCTTCAATCAAAAGAGAACAATAGGTTTGATCCTTAGTGAACACTTGACTCTGATGTAGGCAGTCTGCACTAACAAAATGCGCTCATGTCTTTGTTGTTCTATAACTAACGTGTAACTGAAGCAAGAGAGCTAAAATGCTTGAGACTTTGTACCCAGCAATCGCTGTCCGTACTTCTGATGTGCGGGCTCAATCGAATGATCGATGGTCGTCTGGGGGACACACGAATTGGGATAACAAGTACAAAAACTCACTTTGAGGAACAATCTGTAAAACATAATATTCAAATTTATTTTTATTAGTAACGCCTGTAAGGTATGCTGACCTAAAGGAACTCTTGAAGGTTTAATGATTCAAAAGACGAATAAAAATGCTTATATTAAGGAAATGAAATAGACCTGTCGACAGAGTCCACTACATAAACCTTAACACTTTAAAATCATTACGATATGTAGCTGCGACTTGCGTATTTCTGTCACAGTACTTCTGATATAGAATTTCAACATCCATTAGTGGTAAGCCATCTTGTTACTATGAATGTTATTCTTACACAATGGAAAGAACGAAAGATGTGGCGTTCTTCAAGACAGAAAGCAAACCACTTGAAACCAAGGATTCGATTGTGTGTGTGTGTGTGTGTTTTTTTTTTTCATTCGAGCATTAATGTGGATCTCTGGATGATGCTCCGTTGTAAGTAAGGAAGACACTGGACTAGGTGAAGAAAGCGCACCACAGGAAGGCACTTCTGTTTCCAAAATATATTCCTGCATAATCGAGGGTACGACTTAGTCACTAAAATGACGGAGCAGTAAGCAACGAAGATTATTTTATACTATCAGTGGGCAAAATCACGACAAATTAGGAGAAAAGGTAATAGTTTTTAGCGGAACAGAACGAAGAGAGGCTCTAAGAAGAAAGCAACACTTTTTTATGGGTGGTACGTTCAATTGCTGTAGCAAATTGTTTTCGCAGATGTACACTATTCACGCCGACTTTGAGAGTACAAATAATGAGACAATCATCTATGCAGTTGTCTTTGCACTATTGCCAAACAAAAGAAATGAGACATACATCCATCTTTTCCGACATTTGGTGGAAAATATTCTAGAATGGAAACCTCCAACCGTGACCGTAGATTCAGGATCAGCAGCAATTTCTGCGATTGAAGTTGTATTGCCGACAGCAAAAGTATATCTCTCTGGAGAAAATTGCAAGATCTAAGACTTACTTACGAATACAAAGGAAATGAAGATGTGAGATAACAAATTAGCATGTGTGCTGCGCTGGTGTTTCTATGGGCTGAGGATGTATGTGATGGCTGGCTCGAAATATATTCACAGGCAACGGATATCCCCAAGTTTTCTGAGTTTTTCGACTACTTTGTAGATAGATGGTAGGAAAGTCAATAAACCCCTAACAACCTTTGGAGTTGCTACAACTGGCACCGTCGAACAACCAACGCTGTAGAAGGCTGGCACTACAAAATTAACAACATGGTTGCTAAACCAATTCCTAAAATCAGTGACGTAAATGGTTGTATGAAAAGAGAAGCAGAAAAGGCAACGTGGGCTCTTCTGAGGGAAGAGATGAGTATGAAAGGTAACCGAAAACAGAGAGAGAGAGAGAGAGAGCGAAAGAGAGAGAGAGAGAGAGAGAGAGAGAGAGAGAGAGAGAGAGAGAGAGTGAGAGAGAGAGAGAGAGGGAGAGAGAGCAATCTACATGAAACGGGATGAAAGGTTGACAAAAGGAGTAAAAAGGTACCAAGAGTTTGGTGAGATCAGCGCTTGCTTGAAAGCTATCTCCTAACTATAAAAAATTGACTAAATTTATCAGAAGATGTATATAGATAAAAAATGTACAAAATGAAAATAGCAAGTTATAAATAAAAAGGTTAAAGAAATATATATTGATGATGCTTATAAACTGATTTTAAACACGCCACAATAATTTCTTTTTGACTCTTAGCTAGTCGAAAGCCTGGATAAAGTGTGACGGAAATTGATTGTTATTAAAAACCTGTGCTCAGTTCTATGCCTGGCCATACTGTATTTGGTTTTCTGTGGTTTCTCAGAACATTCAAGGTGCTGGGAGGGTTTCTTAAGGAGCCATGTTTGCTTCCTTTCTCTTCTGTAACCACATATCTGAGTGAAAGCTAAATCTATTAAAGGTAATAACAGTCGATGTGACATAAAACACCAAACGTAAAATTTGTGTTCGCTAGGTTGTTATGACGATGAATTGAGATATACTAAGCTAAAATCAAGCATGTAAATGGAATGTAAACTTGTCATTTACTTCATAAATCTTCTAAGACACACAAACATTTTTTAACGTGGTAAAGATAAGACTCATGAATTATTTAAATATTACTGAATGTCTTGGCGAAATTTGCTCCAATAAATTTCGAACTTGCACAGAACTGTACAAAGAATTCCCAATTTGGTCATCTACACGTCCAGTGTGTTATTCTGGTTCAAACTGACGTTTACTCAGTGGCGTATCTAGGTACATTGGTACCCGGTGCAGACCTTTAATTTGTCGCTCCTCCACCTCACCCAAATTTCTGATCTCAAAAACACAAAATACAACATTTATGTATAGGAGTTTTTTCACATATGTGATTAAGTAATCAAAGCATAATGTTAACTACTTCGCAAACAATTTTTTATGGACGAAAACGATTAAGTAAAGAACATTAAAAAACACACACAGTTTAACTGACTATTAAGGAAACGAGACAAGTAGCCGAAGATCTCCTTAGTGAGAGATCACTGGCACGTAACTTAGAATTTCTTCCTTTTTTCTCGGCTGCAAACTTTGACACTGCCTCTTCAATACCGATATATTTAGCTGATCCATTTTTATTGACTGGCTGGTAAGTTAGACGGTTGTGCTTGACTCATAGTAGGCTCAGGATAATTCTTAATTAATCTGACTTTTGACAAAAAGAATTCTGTTACATAACACTATCGAAACACACAAAGTTAAGAGAAATCATAGGGCCAAAATAAAGATGGGAACAGTCTCTCAATCGTGAAATTTCTGAAACGATGCCGTGTACTGGAATGTCATAATTGTCAACTGGTTTTTGTATAATTGTGGGAAGTTCCGTTTCTGAAGTCTTAATCAAATGACTAGGACATGAATCAGCATCTGATATATGTTCCATGCTTTTGCAATGTGTATCGATTTCTTGTAGAAAGTTGTCGATCCACTCTCAACATTGACCTCATCAGTATGCTTCAAAATACGAGCTCAGAAACTTCTGGGTAGCATCTCTCACCTCTTCCACATGCCAGGCAATGGGATTAGTGAACCCTTCCTCAACCATTACTGGGCGTATATTTCACTGGGCGCAAATTTCAGAGGGCACAGTTTTCAGTACACAGTGCATAACTGAAAGTAATAAGGGGAATGCATAAGTGTGTGGTGGGGATGAGGGATGGAGGGAAATTGGATGATCCAGGAGGAACCAAGGGGAACTAGGTAAAGAAAGTACAGAGTATTAAGTAAATTAATTTAGGCAGGCGAAATTTGTCAGAATGCTACGGTGCCTAAATTCAATTTGTTCATTCAGGGTTTGGTGAGGAACATGAGTAATGGATCTCATAACTTCGTCTTCTACTAAGATGCTTAAACGGTAGCCCTTGTTTTCTTAACGTAAAATTCTTGAGTTACAAGGGAGGTCGGTGACGGACTGCCACTGCTCAAGAAAGTGGGTACTCAATGCAGATTCTGAGCTAGAAACCTTAAGATGTTCCTTATAGATGGTACTAAATCTCCTGCTAGTTTGTCCGATGTACTGTATGGGGTAATCATTGCAAGTGATGCACTATATTTGGAAGACTAGCGTTATCGTGAATGAAAAAAGTTGGTTCAAATTTCCGACATTTTTAGCGCTAATGTGTTAGTTGTATGTTCACCTGAAGATGTGACTTTTAGTGCCATGATACAGGTAGTGATCTAAAAATAAAATTCTAAATACAGCTGAAGCGGTTTATTAATACCCAAGGTGACTACTCGTATCTGTGGTTGCCTATCTACAAAGTTGCCTGCCTCCTAGTCTTGCTACACCATTCTGAACGCATTGCTCCTTTTCAGGGTGCCGTCGTATCCTTTCCAGGTCCTAATCTACAGGGTGTTACAAAAAGGTATGGGCAAACTTTCAGGAAACATTCCTCACACACAAATAAAGAAAAGATGTTATGTGGACATGTGTCCGGAAACGCTTAATTTCCATGTTAGAGCTCATTTTAGTTTCGTCAGTATGTACTGTACTTCCTCGATTCACCGCCAGTTGGCCCAATTGAAGGAAGGTAATGTTGCAATTGTGCAATCACGTCATCAACACAGATTTTCTGTGAACGTTTGGGCAGGCATTCTTGGTGATGTCTTGATTGGGCCCCATGTTCTTCCACCTACGCTCAATGGAGCACGTTATCATGATTTCATACGGGATACTCTACCTGTGCTCCTAGAACATGTGCCTTTACAAGTACGACACAACATGTGTGGTTCATGCACGATGGAGTACCTGCACATTTCAGTCGAAGTGTTCGTACGCTTCTCAACAACAGATTCGGTGACCGATGGATTGGTAGAGGCGGACAAATTCCATGGCCTCCACGCTCTCCTGACCTCAACCCTCTTGACTTTCATTTATGGTGGCATTTGAAAGCTCTTGTCTACGCAACCCCGGTACAAAATGTAGAGACTCTTCGTGCTCGTATTGTGGACGGCTGTGATACAATACGCCATTCTCCAGGGCTACATCAGCGCATTAGGGATTCCACGCGACGGAGGGTGGCTGCATGTATCCTCGCTAACGGAGGACATTTTGAACATTTCCTGTAACAAAGTGTTTGAAGTCACGCTGGTACGTTCTGTTGCTGTGTGTTTCCATTCCATGATTAATGTGATTTGAAGAGAAGTAATAAAATGAGCTCTAACACGGAAAGTAAGCGTTTCCGAACACATGTCCACACAACATATTTTCTTTCTTTGTTTGAGGAATGTTTCCTGAAAGTTTGGCCGTACCTTTTTGTAACACCCTGTATATTCTCTACATGTGTCTGAGTTCTCCTTTCGGTTCTTTTATGTCAAGTATAATTCATGCCATGTCTAGGTTCATAGCCTATACCAGCACAGGTAATTCTTGGGAAGCTTTTACGATATGTTGCCACCTTAAACGAGCCTCGGACGTCACCGGCTCCTACTCCATCCCTTACAACTACTCCTCCGGCGCAGCATTCTAGTCTCTGCCATCCAGAGCTTCCGTTCGTCTGCTTTGCGCATGGCCAGGAACTCTAAACGGTAAATTATAACTGGTCTTATTGCTCCTTTGTGATATTTACTTTGACTCTGGCAGCCAATTTTGCATCAATGGTTACTGCTGCTGAGTTACGTTTCCATTGCCCAGTTTTAATACGGTTTTCATTGTCTTTATTCGTTGAAGCTGTGGATGTTATTACTGCTCAGAGATAAAGTAACTCATTGCTTGTTGCTGTAAGCACATTGTATGGATGTAGCTATGGCTTTCATTTGGTGGCCAGTTCTTGTGAAGTTGCAATACATGTACTCTATTTGCGTCCAGCTTTAAGTCCTCTACGTTCTAGCGCCGTACTGCAAACACTAAAGCCTTATCAAACTTGTGGTAGTGTGTCTGCTGCCAGAGCAATGATGTCAGCATATAAGAGAGTCTGTGGAACTGGTTTCTGTAGATGTTGCGTGACATAGCTGATGATCAGTTTGAACAGCAGTGGACTCAAAGAAGATCCTTTTGCATCGAATTCTTCGCCACCTCCCGGAGAGGGTATAACTTTTGTTTGATGCTTTGATACGTATCCTTTGGGATATACACTACCTGATGGAATGTATTTGGACACCTATTATTGGACGTGGTGTGTCCAGCATTCGCCTTCATGACAGCTTGAGCTCTGCTTCGAACACTTTGAATGTAGTGTCTGAATTTCCACGTTGGAATGGCGGCCCATCCTTCCTCAAGACTGAGATGCTACATGTCAGGGTGTGGAGCCAAGTCGAAATTCTAACTCGTTCCAAAGATGTTCCATTCTATTTAGGTTGGGGCTCTGGGCTGGCCAGACAATTTCAGGAATGACATCTTCCACAAACCACTGCCACATAGATGCTGCTTTGCAACAGGGTCCACTGACACGCTGATACAAATAATCATTGTCTTTGAACAGTTCGTGTACGTGCACAGTACCCAATTATTTAAAATGTGTTCGTATCATTTCGTATTCATCAATTTCTCAAGTGGAATAACGGGACCACAGCTCAACAACGACAAACACCACCGTACTGTACACCACATCCTCCGTTCTTCGCTGTTGACGTTACACAGTGATGGCAGATAACGTTCTCCACCCATTTGGCACCCTCAGACCCTTCCATCAGTATGCAATAGGTTGTAGTGTGTTGCATGACTCGAAATCACTCTTTTCTAGTTATCCACTTTCCAGTGGAAGCCACTCTGTACCGGCCACAGAAACGTGTGAATCATGAGGTGATGCTGCACCATTGTACCACATTATTTTTAACTTCCTCAACACAGCCACTGTGCTAGCTGGACTGCTGGTGTTAAATTTTACTTCACAAGCGCACCACAGACAGTCGACCTGGAGAGCTTTAGATGGGTTGGAATGTCACTGATGTATTTGTTAGTCAGGTGACGTCAGATCACTACTCTGTGCTCCAAGTCACTGAGCTACCCTGACTTATTCATTACACTGTTAATGCTTCTCTAATGGGCAACATCCTCGCCACAGCGGTAACATGGCTTCCCGTCACACTGTGGAAGTTAAGCGTGGGTGACTGTCTGGGCCTACTGAGAGCTGTTGGACAACAGGGTGCACTCGTCCCCTGTGAGGCTAATTGGTGACCTCCGATCTCGAAAACTGACAATGGCCAGGAGACTGGTGTGCTGTCTACAAACCCTTCCATTTCTGTATCCAGTGACGCCAATTTCTGAGGGTGACACGGCGGTCGGTCGGTAACGTTGAGTCTTCCGAGACCTCTTCGGATGGAAATTAGCCTGTAGCTTCTGTACTGACAATGGAATACTCTCTGCTCCATTGTATACAGGATATCTGGGCTAGAGGTAACCTGAAGCCCTTCATCGTATTTCAGTACCAACTAAGATTTATAACTTTATTCGTCCGACATAGACACAGGAGCTGAAATGTTTTCATGTTTGTTGATACAGTTCAATGTGGACACCGTTTGTAGGCTGACAGATATCGAAACAGTAGGCCTCTTCTCACCACATGTTCATAAGCAAGATCTCTAACTGGCATAGATCCGTTTTCTTAAATCTTCCAGATCTCGAATCTTTGTTCTGTAAACAATGTCCTTGATAAAGCCACATGCATCCATCGCAGTGAGACTGGGAGACCGAGGAAACGCTCAGAAAATGTCTCGTGGAGAAATGTAGTAACATCCTCACGATAGAGAGGGTGGGAGGAGAGGCAACATCTGGCTGAAAAATGACGTCAGGAGGCATCTGTGGAACTGCACAGTTCGCCAATACGTCGAGAGAGGCGCGCCACGTTGCCGGCGCACTTGCGCCACCGAACACACAGCTGTACGCGAAATGGTGATCACTGCGTCTTGCAGAGCGTCTCTGACGACTGTGTATTTACCCAACAACATAACAACATAGTCCGTCGAGTCCTTCCGTTAAAAAGATTTGTTAGGTTATATCTCCAGCCAAAATACCATGCATTGGTAGGTCAATCTTTCGTGACGTCGGGTGTATAATTTAGTATTACATTTCGGTGTTCGATTACTTTTGACTTGTACTGTGGGAAACACTGCTGATGAGTGTATGTTTTCCAGTGCCGCTAACGTGCGCTGTCTGGTGCCCCAGAATTGTCAGAGCGCGTCCTCGTCTAAAGATAGGACCGATGTCAAGAAGTTAACGAAGGATAGAGATTGGAGGCTCCCCTTTGCTCGTTGGACGTCGTGGAGCTGGAAGAGCCCCCTGGAACTACTGGAGCGGCCTCGCGGCGGACGTGATCGGAGCGCCAAGCGGCACAATGACGGACCCGGCAGTTGAAAACAAGCTCGTAAAGTGCGGCGGGGGTTCCCCGGGGAGCGGCCGGCTCTCCACTCAGCCTAATTTCCGTGTCGCGCAAGGAGGCGAGCAGCGGCGAGCAGCCGGCGCTGCAGCCCGCAGGGGCACAGGCAGCCAGCACTCCGCTAATGCACCGCCACGCTCCGGCAGCGCGCGCGCCGGGCCCTCTGGGCGGGCTTTCTTTGGAGGTGCGGGGCGCTGTAAACTGCCCGCCTGCATGTCCGCCCCCGCCGCCATTCAATTACAGTGAGGCTCCATCACTCGACAGCGCTACACAGACTGGGGACGGCGTCGTCACGCGGGGCGAGGCAGCTCACGTTGACGTGCACGGAGTACCCGGCGCCACGAGACACAGGACGGAGGCCCACCAGGTAGGCAGTCCGTGGCCCGCGCGTCACAGCACGTGACACTGCCGGTCTCACCAGTACCAGCTGCTGTCTCCGCTGGGAAGCGAGTAAGTGTTTCAGAAGAGTTTAAATATCCTTGACTGCTCGTTGAATGCGCTCTTGATATCACATGAGAAATTTAAGGCCTTTACAGAAGAAGATGAAGTAAATATTCCAGAATTCGAATCAAGAACAGCTGCCAACATCAGTAAGTAGATATCCTCGGAGTAGTGAAGCAACTTAAATCATTTAATAAAAGCAAGTCTTGTGGTCCACACTGTATACCAGTTACGTTTTTTTCGGAGTATGCTGATGCAATAGTTCCATACTTAACAATCATATACTACCGTTCGCTAGACAGAAGATCCATACCCAAAGACTGGAAAGTTGCACATGTCACAAAAATTTTCAAGGAAGGTAGTAGAAGTATTCCACTAAATTACAGGCCCATACCATTAACGTCGAAACGCTGCAGGATTTTGAAACAAATATTGTGTTCGAACATTACGAAATACGCCGAAGAGAATGGTGTGTTGACACAAAGTTGACACGGATGTATTGTTATTGTGAAACACAACTTCCTCTTTACTCAGACGAAGTGTTGAGTGCTATTGAACGGGATTTCAAACTGGTTTCGTATTTCTGGATTTCCAGAAGGCTTTTTACACGGTAGCACACAAACGGCTTGTAGTGATTTTCTGTCAGAGAGCATAGTTCGTAGTAATTGACAGAATACCATCAAGTCAAACAGAAGTGATTTCTGGCGTTCCCAAGATAGTGTTATAGGCCCTTTGCTGTTCCTTATTTTTAAAATCTATTTAGGAGACAATCTGAGTAGCCGTTTTAGGTTGTTTGTACATGGCGCTGTCGTTTATTAGATGATCAAAACAAACTACAAAAGATTTAGAAAACATTTGTGTATGGTGCGAAAACTGGCATTTGAGCCTAAATGACGAAACGTGTGAGTCCATCTACATCTACATCTACATCTATACTCCGCGAGCCACCTTACGGTGTGTGGCGGAGGGTACTTATTGTAACACTATCTGATCCCCCCTTCCCTGTTCCATTCACGAATTGTGCGTGGGAAGAACGACTGCTTGTAAGTCTCCGTATTTGCTCTAATTTCTCGGATCTTTTCGTTGTGATCATTACGCGAGATATATGTGGGCGGTAGTAATATGTTGCCCATCTCTTCCCGGAATGTGCTCTCTCGTAATTTCGATAATAAACCTCTCCGTATTGCGTAACGCCTTTCTTGAAGTGTCCGCCACTGGAGCTTGTTCAGCATCTCCGTAACGCTCTCGCGCTGACTAAATGTCCCCATGACGAATCGCGCTGCTTTTCGCTGGATCATGTCTATCTCTTCTATTAATCCAACCTGGTAAGGGTCCCACACTGATGAGCAATACTCAAGAATCGGACGAACAAGCGTTTTGTAAGCTACTTCTTTCGTCGATGAGTCACATTTTCTTAGAATTCTTCCTATGAATCTCAACCTGGCGCCTGCTTTTCCCACTATTTGTTTTATGTGATCATTCCACTTCAGATCGCTCCGGATAGTAACTCCTAAGTATTTTACGGTCGTTACCGCTTCCAATGATTTACCACCTATGGCATAATCGTACTGGAATGGATTTCTGCCCCTATGTATGCGCATTATATTACATTTATCTACGTTTAGGGAAAGCTGCCAGCTGTCGCACCATGCATTAATCCTCTGCAGGTCTTCCTGGAGTACGTACGAGTCTTCTGATGTTGTTACTTTCTTGTAGACAACCGTGTCATCTGCAAATAGCCTCACGGAGCTACCGATGTTGTCAACTAAGTCATTTATGTATATTGTAAACAATAAAGGTCCTATCACGCTTCCTTGCGGTACTCCCGAAATTACCTCTACATCTGCAGATTTTGAACCGTTAAGAATGACATGTTGTGTTCTTTCTTCTAGGAAATCCTGAATCCAATCACAAACCTGGTCCGATATTCCGTAAGCTCGTATTTTTTTCATTAAACGTAAGTGCGGAACCGTATCAAATGCCTTCCTGAAGTCCAGGAATACGGCATCAATATGCTCGCCAGTGTCTACGGCACTGTGAATTTCTTGGGCAAATAGGGCGAGCTGAGTTTCACATGATCTCTGTTTGCGGAATCCATGTTGGTTATGATGAAGGAGATTTGTATTATCTAAGAACGTCATAATACGAGAACACAAAACATGTTCCATTATTCTACAACAGATTGACGTAAGCGAAATAGGCCTATAATTATTCGCATCTGATTTATGACCCTTCTTGAAAATGGGAACGACCTGCGCTTTCTTCCAGTCGCTAGGTACTTTACGTTCTTCCAGCGATCTACGATAAATTGCTGATAGAAAGGGGGCAAGATCTTTAGCATAATCACTGTAGAATCTTAAGGGTATCTCGTCTGGTCCGGTAAAAGGAAACCGTTCGGTTAAACGATAAATCAGTCTAATGTAAAGAGCGTAAATTAGACTGAATATCTAGGAATTACAATTGCGAACAATTTAACTGGAAGGAACACATAGAAAATATTTTTTGGAAGGATGACAAAAAACTGCGTTTTATTGGTAAGACAGTTAGAAAATGTAACAGGTCTAGATTGCCTGTACTCTTTTACAATATTGCTGCACAGCGTGTGATCCTTAACAGATAGAACTGACAGAGTACATCGAAAAAGTTCAAAGAAGGGCAGCACGTTTTGTATTATCGCGAAATAGGGGAGAGAGTGTCACTGAAATGATGCAGGATTTGGAATGGACATCATTTTTTGACACCGGCCTACATAGGGAGAAACCATCACTATGATAAAATGAGGTAAATCAGAGATCGTACGGAATGATATAGGTGTTTGTTATTTCTGCGATATACGAGATTTGAGTAATAGAGGATTGTGAAGGTGGTTCAATGAACCCTTTGCCAGGCACTTAAATGTGATTTGCAGAGTATCCATGTAGATGTAGATGTATATGTAAGGCCTTTAGTGGTTTCATGTCCAATTACATACTGATTTCCCATTTTCCCTGTCCTGAGCCTAGCTTACGCTAAGTGTGGTGGACACGGCGACTAGTGTGACGTCACAAATTCGTTGCAGGGCCCACATGTCCCGTTGACCCCGACACGGCACGAGGCCAATGAGAGCGGCAGGCTGCGGTGCGTGCGTCACACCACGTTACACAACAGGCCTTCCTAGCTGCAGCGATGGTCTGCAGTCGGAAACAAGATATTTTATCAGACCACCCCATGACTTCGTAGCTGCTCAATAACATATGACTAATGATACGATTCCTACGATTTATTGATTGTCCAATGGTTGGAAAGGCTGGGTAAAAATGAAGATTAATCACGATTTGTAAAACACATAATACAGTTTATTTAAAACCATGGAAAAAATTTGAAACACTATCTTCTGAGGATATTTAAACTGTTACCAGAGAAGATAGTAGTGAGAACAACATTCAGGTTTATGCAGAAAAACAGGCTTTAGGCTTCATTAAGGCTTCGAAGCAACAATAATTCTGTAATGCTACCGGCAAACCAACGCCCAACTTGAATGTAATGGAACAAAAATTATTAACTGGTTTGCAGACTTTAAAAGAACAAGAAATTATTTTACCAATCAGAGTTCCAAATGGGAAAGCTCAAGTACTCCAAGAGCTACACCAAAAGTAAATTATAGTTTTACAGAAAAGAACGGTTACAGAATAACAACGGTATCGTAAATACAGGAAAACATAAGCTGTAGAGTGAAAATTTCATTCTAGAAAGGTAAGAAGTAGTACAAATTGCCTTAAACGCCGGCGCCGATTAACGTTCAGGCTAAGCATGGGAGCAGAACATGTCTATAATACACCAAATACTGTGTCTGAAGTACATGTAAAAGTTAACCACCAATTTTTTTCAAACAACAACAATGTTAGGTGTGAATTCAGCTTAGGACAGACCTATGGAACAAAATCGTCAGGTGAGTGAGCTAAGAATGTAATGAATAATTTGTGTGGAGATGTTGTTGCCTCTCCTTCTGCAAAGAGGTTAGGTTAGAACAATAACTACATTTAACAGGGGAGAAGACTTCACACAAGAAGCAGCACGAAGTAGCAAGTGACTAAGGTACGCTCGCTCACACTGCTTTTAAAACTGAACAAGCGCACGTTACGATAATTATGTTACTATTCTGCCTGTCAATTTGTACTTTAATCTTCCCACCGAAAGGAAGCAAGTTACAAAATATAGCATCACAAAGCACGTAGGTCTGCTCGTTGTCACAGTTTAAGGTATTCAGAATCCTTGGAAGCCAGTAGGTCACAGGTTAACTCCGCTCCACTTTAGTCCACACCTACCTCTGAGCCGGCCAGCCCTGCCTCGCAGCGCCCCTGTTCTGTAAGAGCCTCTTGGCCTGTCCACACGTGCCCTCTTGCTGAACTGCTCCATGCACAGAATATTTACCTCAGAGACAGGCTGTGAATCATTGGCAGGCTGCCGCATCGCTCAACAAAGTTAAGGACTTCATTGGGTGGCTCTTCATCGAGGTACTGGTTTCCCAGCTAGCCGCGGACTCAGCAGAGCACCTGCGCTGTATGTCGGACAAGACGGCTAGTGTGAAGCCACGAGTACGCTGCAGGGCCCATATTTCCTATGGCCAACACACAGCGCCGTCGGCACAGGGGATGAGCTGGTTAACATGATTTTGAACTTTCAGCAGTCTCCTGTGGCAGTTGTCGGCTTTAGTTTGCTTCCAAATCGTACAGTTTGCTTACGAAAATGGACAGGCGCTGAAATTCCTCCGTTAGCTCTATTAATACGAACATTTCTTCTCTTGTGGACATTCTAGTTGTGTTGTTCTGTCTGTGGCACACATAAATTAACACTTCAGTATCAGGAAAGTTAAATGTCCAGACATTAAGACATCAGCTTATGGAAGTTCACAAAATCGAACAAATTCGCTACTGACAGAGAACTCATTTATATTTACGTAACATCAAATATTACAAAAATTATTTCTATAGATTTCATAAGAAAGTACTACAACCTTAACGAAATGTAAAGCTGGAAAAAAATGTTGGATACAGCAAGATGCCAATGCATATCTTTTTTTAGCATTCATACACCTTTACCCAGCTACCTATATACATACAAATAACAAAAATTATTAAGAAAAGTTACATTATTTGTTCAAATTTTTCCTTTTACAGTTTCCTAATTTATTATATTTTTATTGACTGGTAGAAGCCGACCTCGGAGAAGATCAGTTTGGATTCCACAGAAATATTGGGACATGTGAGGCAATACTAACTCTACGACTTAGCTTAGAAGAAAGATTAAGAAAAGCCAAACCTACATTTCTAGCATTTGTAGACTTAGACAAAGCTTTTCACAATGTTGACTGGAATACTCTCTTTCAAATTCTAAAGGTGGCAGGGGTAAAATACAGGGAGCCAAAGGCTATTTACAATTTGTACAGAAACTAGATGGCAGTTATGAGTCGAAGGGCACGAAAGGGAAGCAGTGGTTGGGAAGGGAGTGAGACAGGGTTGTAGCCTCTCCCCGATGTTATTCAATCTACACTCCTGGAAATGGAAAAAAGAACACATTGACACCGGTGTGTCAGACCCACCATACTTGCTCCGGACACTGCGAGAGGGCTGTACAAGCAATGATCACACGCACGGCACAGCGGACACACCAGGAACCGCGGTGTTGGCCGTCGAATGGCGCTAGCTGCGCAGCATTTGTGCACCGCCACCGTCAGTGTCAGCCAGTTTGCCGTGGCATACGGAGCTCCATCGCAGTCTTTAACACTGGTAGCATGCCGCGACAGCGTGGACGTGAACCGTATGTGCAGTTGACGGACTTTGAGCGAGGGCGTATAGTGGGCATGCGGGAGGCCGGGTGGACGTACCGCCGAATTGCTCAACACGTGGGGCGTGAGGTCTCCACAGTACATCGATGTTGTCGCCAGTGGTCGGCGGAAGGTGCACGTGCCCGTCGACCTGGGAACGGACCGCAGCGACGCACGGATGCACGCCAAGACCGTAGGATTCTACGCAGTGCCGTAGGGGACCACACCGCCACTTCCCAGCAAATTAGGGACACTGTTGCTCCTGGGGTATCGGCGAGGACCATTCGCAACCGTCTCCATGAAGCTGGGCTACGGTCCCGCACACCGTTAGGCCGTCTTCCGCTCACGCCCCAACATCGTGCAGCCCGCCTCCAGTGGTGTCGCGACAGGCGTGAATGGAGGGACGAATGCAGACGTGTCGTCTTCAGCGATGAGAGTCGCTTCTGCCTTGGTGCCAATGATGGTCGTATGCGTGTTTGGCGCCGTGCAGGTGAGCGCCACAATCAGGACTGCATACGACCGAGGCACACAGGGCCAACACCCGGCATCATGGTGTGGGGAGCGATCTCCTACACTGGCCGTACACCACTGGTGATCGTCGAGGGGACACTGAATAGTGCACGGTACATCCAAACCGTCATCGAACCCATCGTTCTACCATTCCTAGACCGGCAAGGGAACTTGCTGTTCCAACAGGACAATGCACGTCCGCATGTATCCCGTGCCACCAAACGTGCTCTAGAAGGTGTAAGTCAACTACCCTGGCCAGCAAGATCTCCGGATCTGTCCCCCATTGAGCATGTTTGGGACTGGATGAAGCGTCGTCTCACGCGGTCTGCACGTCCAGCACGAACGCTGGTCCAACTGAGGCGCCAGGTGGAAATGGCATGGCAAGCCGTTCCACCGGACTACATCCAGCATCTCTACGATCATCTCCATGGGAGAATAGCAGCCTGCATTGCTGCGAAAGGTGGATATACACTGTACTAGTGCCGACATTGTGCATGCTCTGTTGCCTGTGTCTATATGCCTGTGGTTCTGTCAGTGTGATCATGTGATGTATCTGACCCCAGGAATGTGTCAATAAAGTTTCCCCTTCCTGGGACAATGAATTCACGGTGTTCTTATTTCAATTTCCAGGAGTGTATATATTGAGCAAGCAGTAAAGGAAACAAAAGAAAAATTCGGAGTAGGTATTAAAATCCATGGTGAAGAAATAAAAACTTTGAGTTTCGCCGATGACATTGTAATTCTGTCAGAGACAGCAAAGGACTTGGAAGAACAGTTGAAGGGAATGGACAGTGTCTTGAAAGGAGGATATAAGATGAACATCAACAAAAGCAAAACGAGGATAATGCAATGTAGCCGAAATAAGTCGGGTGATGCTGAGGGATTTAGATTAGGAAATGAGACACCTAAAGTAGGAAAGGAGTTTTGCTATTTGGGGAGCAAAATAACTGATGATGGTCGAAGTAGAGAGGATATAAAATGTAGACTGGCAATGGCAAGGAAAGCGTTTCTGAAGAAGAGAAATTTGTTAACATCGAGTATAGATTTAAGTGTGAGGAAGTCGTTTCTGAAAGTATCTGTATGGAATGTAGCCATGAATGGAAGTGAAATATGGACAATAAATAGTTTGTACAAGAAGAGAATAGAAGCTTTCGAAATGTGACGCTACAGAAGACTGCTGAAGATTAGATGGGGAGATCACGTAACTAATGAGGACGTATTGAATAGAATTGGGGAGAAGAGGAGTTTGTGGCAGAACTTGAGAAGAACAAGGGACCGGTTGGTAGGACATGTTGTGAGGCATCAAGGGATCACAAATTTAGCATTGAAAGGCAGCGTGGAGGGTAAAAATCGTAGAGAGAGACCAAGAAATAAATACACTAAACAAATTCAGAAGGAAGTAGGTTGCAGTAGGTACTGGGAGATGAAGAAGCTTGCACAGGATAGAGTAGCATGGGGAGCTGCATCAAACCAGTCTCAGGACTGAAGACCACAACAACAACAACAACAACATTTTTCATTGATATCTTTTCGGTGCTTAGGATTCGTTGTATAGTAATCTTTCTTGTGTCTTTTTTAAGAAGCTTTCAGTCTTTTTGTGAACTTTTCGAGTTCTGTTTGTTAGCTTCTTTCCTCGCTGTGTATGATTTTTCTTAATTACGCTTAATGCCAACAAATAAACAATTTTATGTTACCAGCATACAAATTTTTATGGAGCACAAATACATCGGAGTGGGTTAACAGCTGCATTGGTGCTAATCTGCAGTGAAATCTTTATCATATTATGATTTTTGGAGGATTTTCGTTAATAGTTTCGAAGGTCATATTGTATGCGCAAAAGGTGACTCAGACATGTACCCTACGGTCACTGCCTTCTAAAAACACTTTAGTATTATAATATGCATTGCAGTGTTTGTAGTATTGAGAATTTGAAAGAGTGACTATGGCACATAGTAGGAAAGAAATTAAGGGAATAAGGAGAACATAATGGGAACACATATTGATGTAAAGTTTAAATCAATCACGTCATGTATGGAGTACTAAATTTGCCAGGTTACCCTCTGCTCAGGAAAGTGGCTCACACTGCAGCTCTATACTCAGTACTTCTTTTTATGTTAAGGATTTCTAAAAGGCGTTAATCGTAGCTATGTTGTTAGCTGATAGTTAATTATAACAAATCCTAACAATAACGACACGTTTTTCATGAAACTTTAAGATGCTTTTGTCTTAAAACAGCTTACATTCATAACAGGCGAAATTAACTAAATACGAAAACTAACCACCAATATGACATTTCCCGTCAGTTTATTGCAACAATTTGTACCAATATCTACTCGTTCTATAGACATTCAGTGTGCTGGTGATTAAAAACAGCATATATTCTTAGTGTGTAAGGTATAACATAAAACCCACCTAATATGCAATATGGCATCTCGCTTTCTGCTTGAGATGTAGGATCGCTCTTACTTCCTGTAAGTTCCACATACAGGGTGATTATAATTAAAGTTAAACTTTCAAACCGCTGTTGAAATGACAGCACTGGTAAGAATGACGTCAAACTGCAATGGAATACTATCGCAGAAGGAGGAAAACATATGTCTGAAGAAAAGTAAATAGTTACAAGATGTAGCAATAGATGGCGCCGTAAGCATCATAATTTTATAGTGGTCGACTACAAATGACAAATGAATCGTACAACAATGTCTAAGCTGTACGTTCAACGTTAAACAAACTGTGCTACTCAGTGTGCATGGGTGTAGAGGTGTGACACTATTAGTTATGTAAGCCCATCCACCGCGGCAAGGTCATATCACACCGGATGGGAAAAGTCACTTTCTAACTGTCCTGAGGCCAAAAACTGCATAAAAAGCATCACTCACATCGGCCAAAAACCACATTAAAACCATCAATCACTTTGGTTCTTAATTGTCCTGAGCCCAAAAACCGCATAAAAGGCATCCATCTAAATCAGATCGGACTATTAATTTCCATGTGACTGGTGCAAAATATGTTCATTATACTGTCCACCGTTTTCTGCAACAAGTTAAAATCGAGAGACAGCATGTTCCACAACTTTTCGAAGAGTTTCTGGGGTCACGTTCAGAATGTGTTGCGCAATGCGTACCCTTAATGCGGCTAAGTTCACAATTGGAACACTGAACACTACATGTTGCAGATAGCCCTACAGCCAGAATTAACTTCAAGTGATCGGGACGGCCAGGCTGTAGGGAAATGGTAGCTGATAATTCTAGCATTTCCGAAATGGCCCTTCAGCAGCTGCTCAACTGGATTTGCAATGTGCGGAGCTGCTCAATCTTGCATAAAAATGATCCAATCCCCACATCCACGCTGTTGGACTTGGTTACGCAAGAGACACTCACAGCGCTTACCAGTGACGGTACAGAGGTAACAGGACCGGAAGCACCTGTCTCCTCTAAAAAAATATGGTCCTATGATAAATTATGCCGTAAACACGCGCCACACAGTGACCTTTTCAGGATGAAGTGGTACTGGTTGATTTGCGTGTGGATTTTCCGTTGCCCACATTCGACAATTCTGTCTATTGACATATCCTGTCAGATGGAAGTGGGGCTCGTCTGTCCACAAAATCTTCCAAGGCAAATCATTGTCCACTTACATGCGAGCAAGAAATTCTCTTGCTGGCAGGTCAACAGGAAGC